>NC_092373.1:15249157-16648605 GCF_030028105.1 Mobula birostris | reverse complement strand
CCCTGGGCCTCCTGTCCCATGATCCTCTCATATCCCTTTTGCCTATCACCTGTCCAGCTCTTGGCTCCATCCCTCCCCCTCCTGTCTTCTCCTATCATTTTGGATCTCCCCCTCCCCGTCCCACTTTCAAATCTCTTACTAGCTCTTCCTTCAGTTAGTCCTGGCGAAGGGTCTCAGCCCGAAATGTCGACTGTACCACTTCCTAGAGATGCTGCTTGGCCTGTTGCGTTCACCAGCAACTTTGATGTGTGTTGCCTGACTGTTCATGCTATTTTTTGTAAAATCCAGTTATATTTCAGTTTTTCCTGTAAGTGCCTGCAAAAGTGAATCTCAAGATAGCATAATGGAAACATACACTCAGTAGTCACTTTATCTGGTACCTCCTGTACCTCAGAAAGTGCCCTCTGTGTGTTTGGTCATGGTCTCCTGCTGCTGTAACTCATCCACATCAAGGTTCAAAATGTTGTTCATCCAGAGATGCTCTTCTGCACACTACTGTTGTAACGTATGGTTATTACTGTTACCTTCCTGTCAGCTTGAACCTGTCTGGACATTCTCCTCTGATTTCTCCCATTAAAAAGGCATTCTCACCTTCACAACTACCCGTTGTTGCTTTTTTTTGTTTTTGCACCATTTGCTTTAAGCTTTAGAGAATGTTGTGCATAAAAATCTCAGGGGATCATTGAATCATTCAGATCCCTTCTGGGGAAGGTATGACCTGTCACAAAATGATGCTGAAGAGGTAATAATGATGGACAAAGAAATGGCAGGTGAACTTAATAAGTATTTTGTGTTAGTCTTCACTGTGGGGGACACCAGCAGAATGGCAGAAATGTGAAAATGTCAGGAGGCAGAAGTGAGTGTTGTTGCTATCACTAATGAGGAAGCTGAAAGGCCCAAAGGTAGGTAAGCAACCTGGACCAGATGGACTACCTACCAGGGTTCTGAAAGAGGTAGCTGCAAAGATTGTGAAGGCATTAGTAATGATCTTCCAGGATTTACTAGATTCACTCTAAAGCTTCCACCTCCTTTCTATAATGAAGTGATCACATTTGAACACAGTATTCCAAGTGTGCTCAGCCAGGATTTACAGAGCTGCAACAATATCTTGGTACTCTTGAACTCAGTCCCCTGACTAAAGGCCAACACACCGTATGCCTTCTTTGTTTGAAATTATGAGCACATTGTCCAACTTTTCTAGTGAATAATTATTTGGTTTGTCAATCATGTGAGTAATTCCTCTATCATAATTTCATACCTCTCATAAAGGCAGGGATAGAGAGCTACAAGCAGACTCCAGAGACCAAATTTATCTCCTTCATGCTTGACTACGATAAGTTCTGTCACTGAAAGCAAGAAAAGAGAGATCACTGCAGCGAACAGACAGGGCAATGCATCTGAATTTGCACAAGGAAAGTCACAAGTGTCATTTCAGCTATTGCAGAGCTTTCTGCAACAGACCGGGGTTCAGTTCCTGCCGCTGCCTGTAAGGTGTTTGTACATTCGCCGCACGATCGCTGTGGTTACCTCTGAGTGTTCCAGTTTCCTCCCATGTTCGAGACGTTTGGTTAGTGTTGGGGTTAGTGAGTTGTGGGCATGTTATGTTGCCACTGGAAATGTGGCAACTCTCGTGCGATGCTCCAACACATTGCAAAAGGAAAGATGATGCAAACAATGCATTTCACTATATGTCTCGATGTTTTGATGTACATGTGATAAATAATGCTAATTTGTAAATCTTCAAATCTTTATCCAGTCTCTCCTTATAACCCAAGAATGTGTGAGCACATGGATGTGATACCTGTGTTAAGAATAAAAGCCATTTTTCCTGTGAGATTGTAAAAACTTTTCACCATATTACAGCACATCCTCTCAAAAATGTTCTTGAAGAAAACCCACCTGCAAATTCAAGTGTGAGTGGGGAACTGACATCTGTAATTGAATAACATGCGGAATCTCTATGGATTCTTTTGTGCTGTCACTGATGACACTAACACAAAAAGGAAAGGATATAGCCCAGTCCATCGCAGGAAAAGCCCAGCCACTATTGAGAACAGCTACAAGGAGCACAGTGACTAGAAAGCAGCATCCATCACCAAAGACCCCCGCCATCCAGGCCATGATCTCTTCTCATTGCTGCCACCATGGATGGAGGTACAGGAGACTCAGGTCCCACACCACCAGGTTCAGGAACAGTTATTGCCCTTCAACCATCAAGCTCCTGAACCTGTGTGGATAACTTCACTCACCACAACACTGAACTGATTCTACAACCTATGGACTCGCTTTCAAGGACTCTATAACTCATGTTCTCAGTATTATTTATGTATGTATATATTTATTTATAATTACTTGTTTATGTCTATATTTGCACAATTTGTCAGTCTGTGTGTGTAGTTGTTCAAAGATTCTATTGCACTTTCTTCTACTGTGAATACCTATAAGAAAATGAATGTCAGGGTAGTATTTGGTGACATATAGGTACTTTGCTAATAGATTTATTTTGAAAGCAATAAGAACAGTTTTCAATGAGATAGCCTTTATTCAGGCAGTCAACACTCAAGTGACCACAGTGCCTGGTGCAACACCAACAAACATCCTTCCAGCTCTATATATGTTATATAGCTTCCATTTAAACATTAACAGCTCCCTGCAAATCACCAATGCACACAGCTCCCTGGATTATGAATGACCTGACGTAGAAATGTGACTTTACATAAATCCTCCCATACATTTTTAAGGCATTGTTCAAACTAAAAATAACAATAATAAGGAGTTTCACGGCATTCACTAAACATTGGATACAGTATCCATTCCATTTGTTTAAATACAAATAGAGCTCAAGTGTTTATTCGAAGAAATGAAAGAATTCTTTATCATTACTACCATCATGGAGGAGGCAGTGATGTGATCACTCGAGTAGAGTCTCCTAAGGGTTTGCCTATTGGTGGGCCTTTAGGTGGCTGTGGAGGCCAATCCAGTATCAACATATCCAGAATATTAGGGTGGATTCTGTTCATGGAGAATGCCTGTGTGTGAATTTGTCTAACATGGGGAGGCTGATACACTACAGAGTCCAGTGGCATGGAAAGAAAGACGACTGGGGACCCTTCACTACTGGAGCCTTCCCCCACCTTCACTGCTGTTGTGATGCGTCATCATCTCCCAGCAGCTCCACTGCTGAGGTCTTGGTTGGATCGCTCTTTGTCTGGAACCACCCTCTTGACCTCACTGCCATGGTGACCCTACCAGGAGCTAAACTCCAGAAAGCACGATTCTTGGGATCTCAGGAACTCACAAGTCTCTCTATCATTACAAGGTGATGATCCTCAGAGAAGAGGAGGAGATACAGGAGCCTGAAGACTCATACTCAGCATTTTAGGAACAGCTTCTTCCCCTCTGCCGTCGGATTTCAGAATGGTCTGTGAGCCTATAAACACCAACAATCATCACACAGTCAATGTCACTTAGATCATATTTCTCCCCCATTCTGATGTTTCAAGAATACTGATTGTTTGAAGAAACTCTTTTGCTCTCTTTTTGCACACTTTATGTTTGTTTATATTTCTTGTTTCAACTTACTGTATTTTTAAATTATGTGTTACTCTTTACTGCTGTGGACTTAGTATCCTTAATAGCTTCTACTGGCAGAGAAGGGGCAAAGGCGGGTTACTAATGCTCTAAAACCAGTTGCTTCGGGCAGTGTGTAGTGTATGCTTCCTGTACCTAATAGCATAGACACTGAGTGCATGTTCCTGGTCTTCTCCTGCTGTAACCCCCTCCACTCCAAGGTTTGACATGTTGTGTGTTCAGAGATGCTCTTCTGCACACCACTAATGTAATGCATGGTTATTTATGTTACTTATCTCTTCATATCAGCTTGAACCAGTCTAGTTATTCTCCTCAGCCCCCTTTCATTTTTGCCCAAAGAACTGTCGCTTAATTTTTTTTGTTGTTTTTCACACCATTCACTTTCAACTCTAGCGATCATTATGCTTGAAAATCACAGAAGATCAGAAATTGCTGAGATACTCAAACCACCCTATCTGGCACCAACGATCATTCCACAGTCAATATCACTTAGATTACATTTCTTCCCCATTCTGATGTTTCAAGAATACTGATTGTTTGAAGACACCTCTGCCCAATTACCATCAGCATACAACTTGCAGAACCACGGGTCCTAAGCATGCTAGACCACTGTTATACTACGAAAAGGAATGCCTATTTTTCTATGCTCAGGCTGCCTTTTGGGAAATCTGATCACTTACCTGCATACAGGCAGAGGCTAAGGAGCAGGCTCCAGAGATGAGGACAACAAAAGAGTGGCCACGAGAGACAGAGGAGCAACTACAGGATGGCCTCAAGTCGATGGACTGCTCTGTGTTCAAGGACTCATCTGGGGATCTGAATGTATATACTACGGTTGTCATGGACTTTATAAAGATGTAGATGAGTGTGTTCCTTCAAAATCATTCCTCAACCTGAGCCCTGGATGAACCACAAGATCAGCAGACTGCTGAGGGCCAGATCAGAGGCATTCAGGTCTGGCGACCAAGTACAATACAGGAGGTCCAGGTATAATCACTGGAAAACCAACTCACTGTCATCTCAAGGGGCAATTCTGGACTAATCTTAACAGCTGTGGCAGGGGTGTAATGCTATTACGTCTTACGGCATCAAATCAAGCAATACAGATGGCAGCAGGGCTTGGCACCCAGATAAACTCAATGTCTTTAGTGCTCACTTTAGTCAACAAAGCAAGGAGGGACTTTTATCAAACTCCCACAGGCCCCAATGACCTTCTAATTTCAGTCTCTGAGGCGGACGCGAGAGCATCCTTCAGGAGGGTGAGCACACCTGAAGATTCCAGCCCAGATGGGGTACCTGACCGAGTACTAACAGGAACTGGCAGGAATGTTCACTGATAATTTTGCCTCTCACTTCAGCTGTTTAAAGTACCCATTTGCTTCAAGCAGGCTTCAAAATATTGGTGCTTTAGAAGAACATATAGATCTGCCTCGATGACTATCGTCTGGTAGCATTTACATCCACTGTGATGAAGTGCTTTGAGAGGTTGGTGATGAAACACATCAACTCCTCCCTGAGAAGCAAATATATTGGATCCTCTCCAACTTTCCTCCTGGTCCAATGTCTATGTCTCTCATTGAGTTATATATTTCTGAGGGTTCCTGGCAGCCTCTGATGTTCCAGAGAAAACAATGCAGATTTGTTCAGCCTCTTCTTATAGAAAATGCTCATAACCATTGACACATGGATGAAAGAAAAAATAAGGGCTGCATGGGAGGGAAGAATTGGATCGCTCTTATAAGATTAATACAACATCATGTACTGAAGGACACGTACGATGCTGTACTAATCTGTCATGTTCTAAGTTCTAATTCTCTCCAATTCAGGCAACATCCTGGTGAACATCTGCTGCACTTTCTTCAATGCCTCCACATCTTTCCTGTAATGTAGAGACCAGAAGTGGACAAAATACTCCAAATGTGGCCTAACTTCTAAAAACAAACAACAGGAATTCTGCAGATGCTGGAAATTCAAGCAACACACATCAAAGTTGCTGGTGAACGCAGCAGGCCAGGCAGCATCTGTAGGAAGAGGTGCAGTCGACGTTTCAGGCCGAGACCCTTCGTCAGGACTAACTGAAGGAAGAGTGAGTAAGGGATTTGAAAGTTGGAGGGGGAGGGGGAGATACTCCAACTTTCAAATCTCTTACTCACTCTTCCTTCAGTTAGTCCTGACGAAGGGTCTCGGCCTGAAACGTCGACTGCACCTCTTCCTAGAGATGCTGCCTGGCCTGCTGCATTCACCAGCAACTTTTATGTGTGTAACTTCTAAAGACAATGCCTCACAAAGGCAGCATCCATCCTTGAGCACGCCCATCATGCAGAATATGCTCTCTTCTCGTATTAACATCAGGAAGGAGGTACAGGAGCCCAAAGACATACAGTCAATACTTCAGGAACATTTTCTTCCCATCCGCCATTAGATTTCTGAACAATCTATGAAGACTCCCTCACTATTTTTGCTCTTTTTGCACGACATATTTATTTTTTAAGTATGTAATTTATAGTATATTTTATGTATTTCATTGTACTGCTGTTGCAAAACAACAAATTTCATGATATATGTCAGTGATAATAAACCTGATTTATAAACATATCATCTCCTGAGAAGCGACTTGGATCTGCTCAAGTTTCCCTACCGGAGCAACAAGTCCACAGCAGATGCCATCTCATTGGCTCTTCACTCAACCCTGGAACATCTGGATGCTCTTTGTCAATTACAGCTCAGCATTCAATACCACCATCTCCTCAAAACTAAACAATAAGCTTCAAGACCTTGGCCTCAATATTTCCTTGTGCAACTGGATCCTGGATTTCCTCAGTTGCAGACCCCAGTGAATTAGGATTGGCAACAACATGAACTGCACAATCTCCATCACCACAGTTGCACCACAAGGCTGTGTGCTTAGCCCCTACTCTACTCACTTTATGTTTATGATTGTGTGGCTAAGCACAGCTCCAATTCCATAATTAAGTCTGATAACAGCACCATTGTCTTTGGCGAAATTAAAGGTGGCAATGAATCAGTATATAGCATGGAGACTGAAAATCTGGCTGAGTGGAGCCACAACAATGTCTTTCTCAATGTCAGCAAGACCAAGGAGCTGATTATTAACTTCAGGGGAGGATAATTGAGGTCGATGAGCTAATCCCCATTGGAGGATGAGAGGGGGAGAGAGTCAGGAACTTTAGATTCCTCGGTGTTATCATTCCAGAGGGCCTGTCCTGGATGAAGCATGTTAGGTACAATTATAAAGAAAGCATGCAGTGTTTCTACTTCTTTAGACATTTGTGAAGATTCGGCCTGACGTCTAAAAGCATGACTAACTTCTATAGATGTGTGGTGGACAGCATATTAACTGGTTACGTCACAGCCTGGAATGCAAACACCAGAGCCCTTGAATGGAAAATCCTACAAAAAATAATGGATATAGCCCAGTCCATCACAGGTGCAGCCCTCCCCACCAATGAGCACATCTGCATGGAGTGTTGTCACAGGAAAGCAGCTTCCATCATCAAGGACCCTCCGCCACCCAGGTCACGCTGTCTTCTAATTGCTGTCGACAGGAGTGAGGTTCAGGAGACTCAGGACCCATATCACCAGGTTCAGGAATAGTTACTCCCCTCAATCATTAGACTCTTGAATCAAAGGGAATAACTTCACTCTACTTCACTTGTACCATCATTGAAATGTTCCCATGATCTATAGACTCACTTTCAAGGACCCTTCATCTCGTGTTCTGGATATTTTTATAGGCATCCATTAGTCTCGTGAGACCATGGATTTGGAAGGTTTCCACTGCGCAGGCCTGGGCAAGGTTGTATGGAAGACCAGCAGTTGCCCATGCTGCAAGTCTCCCCTCTCCACATCACCGATGTTGTCCAAGGGAAGGGCATTAGGATCCATACAGCTTGGCACCGGTGTTGTCGCAGAGCAATGTGTGGTGAAGCGCCTTGCTCAAGGACACAACACATTACCTCAGCTGAGGCTCGAACTAGCGACCTTCAGATCACTAGACCGACACCTTAACCACTTGGCCACGTGCCAAAACTCTCGATATTTACTGCTTACTTATTTTTTATTATTGTTATTATTTCTTTTCTGTATTTGCATAGTTTGACTCAACAAGTCAGGCAACATCTATGGAGGGGTATAAACAGTCAGCATTTCAGACTGGGTAGGGAAAAGAACAGTGAGAGCTAGTAATTAGTAAATAGGGATGTGGATTATGCTAATGTGGTAACAGGAAATCACAGACAAAAGCAGAGACATGGAATATGGTAGGACCAATACCCAAGTTTCAGAAACTTCACTAGTTATAGAAACATAGAAAATAGGTGCAGGAGTAGGCCATTCAGCCCTTCGAGCCTGCACTGCCATTTATTATGATCATGGCTGATTATCCAACTCAGAACCCTGCACCAGCCTTCCCTCCATACCCCCTGATCCCCGTAGCCACAAGGGCCATATCTAACTCCCTCTTAAATATAGCCAATGAACTGGCCTCAACTGTTTCCTGTGGCAGAGAATTCCACAGATTCACCACTCTCTGTGTGAAGAAGTTTTTCCTAATCTCAGTCCTAAAAGGCTTCCCCCTTATCCTCAAACTGTGACCCCTCATTCTGGACTTCCCCAACATCGGGAACAATCTTCCTGCATCTAGCCTGTCCAATCCCTTTAGGATTTTATACGTTTCAATCAGATCCCCCCTCAATCTTCTAAATTCCAATGAGTACAAGCCTAGTTCATCCAGTCTTTCTTCATATGAAAGTCCTGCCATCCCAGGAATCAATCTGGTGAACCTTCTTTGTACTCCCTCTATGGCAAGGATGTCTTTCCTCAGATTAGGGGACCAAAACTGCACACAATACTCCAGGTGTGGTCTCACCAAGGCCTTGTACAACTGCAGTAGTACCTCCCTACTCCTGTACTCGAATCCTCTCGCTATGAATGCCAGCGTACCATTCGCCTTTGTACCTGCATGCCCACTTTCAATGACTGGTGTATAATGAAACCCAGGTCTCGTTGCACCTCCCCTTTTCCTAATCGGCCACCATTCAGATAATAATCTGTTTTCCTATTTTTGCCACCAAAGTGGATAACTTCACATTTATCCACATTAAATTGCATCTGCCATGAATTTGCCCACTCACCCAACCTATTCAAGTCACCCTGCATCCTCTTAGCATCCTCCTCACAGCTAACACTGCCACCCAGCTTCATGTCATCCGCAAACTTGGAGATGTTACATTTAATTCCCTCATCCAAGTCATTAATATATATTGTAAACAACTGGGGTCCCAGCACTGAGCCTTGCGGTACCCCACTAGTCACTGCCTGCCATTCTGAAAAGGTCCCGTTTATTCCCACTCTTTGCTTCCTGTCTGCTAACCAATTCTCTATCCACATCAATACCTTACCCCCAATACCGTGTTCTTTAAGTTTGCACACTAATCTCCTGTGTGGGACCTTGTCAAAAGCCTTTTGAAAATCCAAATATACCACATCCAATGGTTCTCCCCTATCCACTCTACTAGTTACATCCTCAAAAAATTCTATGAGATTTGTTGTTATAACATTCACCTATTGTTGGAATAGAAAAATGCATTTACTGTTAGACTTGTAGATAATCAATTTATTCTGTAACCAGGACTAGCCTGTTACTTAATTAAGTACCATTCTGTTACCAAAATGTGGTTTTGTTGGTTATCTCATCAACTGAGAATGTAAAAGCTGTATCAAATTCATGCTCAGGTAGATCAGCTTTGGCTTTTCCCATGGTGTGCATCAGTTTTCTTTGAATAAATAGCCCATTATTTCAAGCACCAACTCTGTGTGATCTTTCAGTTTGCTCTGAGATAGACCGATAACCCAGGTCTGAACGGAAGCGATGGAGCTTTGATGTAGCAGACGTGTGCTGTTCATGGAGATGTATGGAGAACTGAAATAGCTCCAGGTGCTGGGCTGGTTGTCCTAAGGCTACTACAGGCAGATGGTGATATAGCATGGGAGAGGGTGGCTGTGAAATCACCTGTGAGCACCTGACCAACACTCAGGCCCCTAGCCTGGACATGCACCACATCTGCTACATGCACCACGAAATGTGGGTACTGAAGACCTGCTGACAGGCTTGGAAAGCTGAGTGTCACAGCTCAGGCTCTCCACAGCCCCAGTCTTGCCAAGAAGCTGTAACACTCTACTGAGCAATCACTGCTCAAATCCTGCACCACAGTGATCCAGCCAAGGGATTCAACACAGCACTGATAAATTTGAAGCCAAGGGCAAAATATCTGTTCCTTCTGTTGAATTACTAAACTCTACTTTAGTAACTTTTAATTATTTATGAGTGACTGCATGTGATTTAAATGATGCAGAGACATCTTAAACTGTTGGTAAAGCTGAAAAGATTTCAGCTGAGTTTCAGCTCAGCTGTCTGGAGAGGATCAGGGATGAGCCTCTGATACAGATCAGTAGCATGTCCTTCACACCCTCTAGATTTATTGCTGACATCAATCACCCATTGTTACTCTGATCATATCTTACTGCTTTGTATTCTCATCAACAGCACCAGATTCTGCTGCTCTCCTGTTCATACCGGGCAGTTCACCGAGGGCAATTCGATCACATTTTCTGGGAGGATGTGGGAGGTATCCAAAGAATCTGGAGGAAGAAGGAGAACGTGCAAACTCCATGTGTGTGTGCATACACATACACAGACACGCACACACACATACACACACACACACAGAATCACAGACAGACACACACATGCAGAAGCACGGACAGATAGACACACACACCCAGAGAGACGCATGCACAAACACACATACACCATCAGAGATGAAGATCAAACCAACATTTGGAAGTGAATGTACAGCAGGTGAACTTTCTCCTTTCCCCTCAGCCAGGAAATATATTAAAGTAATGATGTGGTTCGGTATGGAATCAAGCCCTTCAGCCCATCTCAGCCATGCTCACCCAAGTGCCTATCTGAACTAGTCCCATTTCCCTGCATTTGGCCCACGTCCCTCAAAACCTTTGCTATCCATGCATTTATCCAACTGTCTTTTCAATAGGGCAGCGTGATAGTGTAACTCCATTACAGTACCAGTGATCTGTGTTCAATTCCTGTTGCTGTCTGTATAGAGTTTGCACATTGTCCCTGTGAGCATGTGGGTTTTTCTGGGTGCTCCAGTTTCCTCTCTCATTCCAAAGGTGTACAGGTAGTGGGTCAAATGGACACATGAGAGTAATCGGACAGTCATGTTGCACCGGAAGAGCCTTTTACTGTGCTGTATCTCTAAATAAAGTTAAAGTAGATTGGACATTGGTTTTGGATGGGAGACATACATGAAATTATGCAAGCAATTTAAATGGCTCAGCACAGACTAGATGGACCAAAGGGTCTGTTTTTGTGCTGTACTTTTCTATGACTCTATGACTGTTCATGTGAGAGGAATTCAGTGTCGTTTTAGTTTTGGATGCTTCTTCACCAGTCATTTTGTGAAGTGTAAAAAACAGAATGAAATATTGATATAACTATGCAGTTTTTTTATTCATTTATTTCCCTCATAGAACACTAGCTTTCATCTATCATGCCAAGCATGCTGAAAGGGGCTTTTTTTATTTTTTTAATTTTTAATAATTAATTTTTTATAAGTTTCTACAATGCAACAACAAAAAAAGTAACAAAAAGAGGTTTATACAGTGCAAAACAAACATATCAAATGTATGGTTCATAACAGTTAAGGAAAAGCACCCATAGTAGAATCCTATAAAGTTAGTTACCACCCCACCCTCCCACTACCCATTGCCAAGCCAGCCTTACGATATATAGAAAAGTTAATCAGAATTTTTATCACCACAGAGCTGTATTTATAAAAAGAAGGTATATTTCCTGCTACCTGAGCTATAATATGTTTATACATAAAAAAAAACGTAAATCTTAACCAAAAGAAGCTGGAAGTGAAGGATTTAAATGCAGAAGAAAAAAAAGGAGGGATAAACCCTTAGTCTAAATGGGAATTATGAAAATATTCAAGAAAAGGTCCCCACACCTTTTGGAACTTTATGTCCAAATTAAGAAGTGAATAATGAATCTTTTCAAGGTCTAAGCAGGACATAACGTCTCTGAGCCATTGAGCATGAGTGGGTGGGGCAAATCTCTCCACCTAAGAAGGACTGCACACCTGGCCAAAAGAGAGGCAAAGGACTGAAAAGGGCTTTATAAAGTGATGAAATGCCTCACGGTTTTTCTCTGCTGTGACTGTGCAGAATTTGAGTACACGTTTAATGATCACTCTCTTTGCAGTATCGATTAACCCTGCCACCGCTGTCCCAATTGGAGACTGGTCCAGATGCTAATCGAGCTCAGAGTCTTGTACTGGGCATTTTCCGCACACGGGGGCAAACATTCCTACAAGGTTGCTGGTCAGAGGTGCGTGGGGACAAGCCCCGCTCAGGAGATATGAATGTGAAAATGCAGGCCTGCTGTTCTGAAATAGAGCAGAGAGCATATTGCTCTCTCAGGGGTATGAGACAGTTCCCACCACTGCCTGGAAGGAATTTGTGTGTTCTCCCCCTGACCGCGTGGGTTTCCTCTGGTGCTCTGCTTTCCTTCCACAACCCAAAGGGGTACTGTTTGGGAGGTTAGTTGGCCATTGTAAGTTGTCCTGTGATTAGGCTGGGGTTAAATCCGGGGACTGCTGGATGGCGTGGTTCAAAGAACCAGAAGGGCCTATTCCACGCTATACTTCAAAAAGTAAAAAAATGAATAAACCACAAGTGTGGTATGAGAGTATCCACTTATCCTCTCTCAGCCTTTGGACCCACTCTCCTCCCTCCCTCATCTGACTGTCACCCCTCCTCCTCCAGATCCACCTGTCACTGGTCAGTTCCATCAACACCCTTTCCCTTATTCTGGCTGTCTCCCCCCTCTCTTTCAGCCCGCATGTAAAGTGTCAGGCCCAAAATGCTAACTAGTCATTCCCCTCCATAGAAGCTGCCTGACCCACTGAGTTCCTCCACTGTACTGTACATTGCACAAGAGAATCTGCAGGAAAAAAGAACTGCTGACAGAACTCAGTAGAACATGAAGCATCTATGGGCAAAAGTACCTATCTTGACACAGGACTTCAACCAGAAATATCATCAGTTCCTTTCCCTCCACAGAGGCTGCTTCACCTGTTGAGCTCCTCCAGCAGTCCATATTTTTGCTGTCAGAGTTAAATTGGTCAGTTGGTTTATCAGTGTAACATGCAACTGAGGAGTGGTGAAAACAAGTCTCGCATACCGTTCATATGGGTTAATTCATTATATAAGAGCATTGAGATAGCGCAAGGTAAAACAATGGCAGGGTGCAGAATAAAGTGTTACAGTTACAGAAAAAGTGCAGTGTAGCAAAATATTGAGGTACCAGAATACAGCAGGGGAGATTATCAGATCAGGAGTCCATCAGTATAAGATAATGAGAGGCATTGATCGTGTGGCTAGTCAGAGGCTTTTTCCCAGGGCTGAAATGGTTGCCACAAGAGGACCCAGGTTTGAGGTGCTGGGGAGTAGGTACAGAGGAGATGTCAGGGGTAAGTTTTTTATTCAGAGAATGGTAAGTGAGTGGAATGGGCTGCCAGCAACGGTGGTGGAGGCGGATATGATAGGGTCTTTTAAGAGTCTTTTAGATAGGTAAATGAAGCTTAGAAAAATAGAGGGCTACGGGGAAGCCTAGTAATTTCTAAGGTAGGGACATGTTCAGCACAACTTCGTGGGCCGAAGGGCCTGTATTGTGCTGTAGGTTTTCTATGTTTCTATGTTTGCATCTTATCATACTAGGGGCCTGTTCTATAGCCCAATAGCCTTATTACAGTGGAATAGATGAATGATGTTCTTGAGCTTTTAGGCTTTTGTATCTTCTCCCTGATCAGAGGGAAGACGAAAATAATGTTGGGGGTAAGTTTGTTCTTTGACTCTGATAGCTGCTTTACTGAGGCAGTGACAAGTGTAGATAGAACATAACATCTGAAGTTAAGTTGAGGCACTGATTTGTAAACTCAGTGGCAATGTTATTAGTTGCAAGAGGTACCTAATAAAGTGGCTACTGAGTGTATTTCTGTATGTATGTGGCCTTCTGCTGCTGTAGCCGACCACTCCAATGTGCTGAACATTCAGAAATGTTCTTCCGCACACCACTGTTGTAATGCATGGTTATCTGAGTTACTGTCACCTTCCTGTCAGCTTGGACCAGTCTGGTCATTCTCCTCTGGCTTCTCTCATTAACAAGGCTTCTTTGACTATAGAGCTGCCACTCACTGTTTTTTTTTGTTTCGTGCACCATTCTCTGGAAACTGTTGTGTATGAAAATCTCAAGAGAACAGCAGTTTCTGAGATACTCAAACCATGCCATTTGGCACCAACAATCATTCTACAGTCAAAGTCACCAATAAAGTAGCCAAAGAGTGAATGATATTAAATTGAGGCTCTGTCTATTCTTCTGGATTGTAGGTGAAACTTCCTATGCTGCATTGCAGAAAAAATCCAGAACGGTCCTGTTGTTTGTGGTAACTTCTGGACTTGTATGTAATGCTGGCAAGTCCAGCACTTATTGATCCTCTCTGCTGCCCTGATGTAATGTTGTAATGATCCAGTTGTAATGGGCTGTGAATGGAGACCTTTACGGGCCTAACCAGGTGGAAATGAGAACTTTTCTTCTCACAAGGACATCAGCAATTTAGTCATGATTCCTGCAATGGTCCAAAGGCCTCTTGGTCAATTTTGTTTAATTTTAATTTAATAATTTGAGAAGATGCTGTATTTACTTTCTCCTTGTTTAATTCAGACCATAAGGCACAGGAGCAGAACTATGCTATTTGAGTTTGCTGGTACTTTATCTCAAACTTTTTGTATATTAAAGCATATTTCCTAGAGTGAGGGTGTCTAGGCTCAGGATGGAAGGACATCCCTAGAGATGAAGAAGAATTTCTTTAGCCAGAGGGTGGTGAATCTGTGGAATTCATTGCCACAGACTGCTAGAAAAGGCCAAATCAAAGGACATATTTAAAGTAGAAATTGGTAGGCTCTTGATTAGTAAGGGTGTCCAAGGTTATGGGGAGAAGCAGGGGAATGGGGTTGAGATGAATAATAAATCAGCCGCGATGGAATGGTGAAATAAATTCCTTAGGCTGAATGGCCAAATTCTCCTCCTATATCTGATTGTCTTATATCCCTTAATTAATTGAGAGATCTTTAAATACTCAGTCTTGGGGAAAAAAAGTTGGATTAATCTTATGCAATACACAAAAAGCAGGAGGAATTCAGCTGGTCAGATAGCATCTATATAGGGAAATGAACATTTTGGATCAAGTTCATTTTTGCTTCATCATGCGTTCCTCCAGATTTCTAGCATCTGCGGTCTCTTGTGTCTTGCATTAATCTTATGCTATTTTGCAATTGCGTTGTTTATAAAGGATTATTTCTCAAAGTTACCACATTTCTCATCATCTAGAGGAATGGCTGTTGTTGCCAGAATGCAGACATCGCACTGTTACTTTACAAGATACTTTCCCATGATTGTGGGTATAGCACATTGGCAGAGAAAGGCTCACTCGAGCTTTTGGCCACGGTTATAACTGTTGATTAATCCTGAGTCAATGATCTGCTCTGGAATTCCTGGCAACAATATGTTGAACCCAGATATAGTTAAGCCCCAAGTCATTATTTTACAGTTCAAAGGTCACTGACTGAAAAAAATTGGAAACGGTCAAAACTGAGGTTAATATGGAAAGGAATAAACAGTCACTGTGTTGTGTCGAGAGCCTTCATCAGGACTGGAAAAGAATAACGTTTACAGGGTGGGCGGTAGGACAATGAGGAGTGTGGTAGAACAGAGGTATCTGGGAATACAGATCAATAATTCCTGGAAAGTGGTGTCACAGTCAGGTAGGGTCATTAAGAAAGCTTTTGGCACATTGTCCTTCATAAATCCTTCCTTCCTAGCGTGTGAGCCGTTCTTGTCTGGCACGTAGTGTCAGGATTGGTCTCCTTTGGGATTAACTGGGTCACGATATGAACGTTCCTGACTCGACCCTTGTTTTTTATGAGGCCGAGTGGCTAGCTCGACGCTCAACCCGGCACGGATGGAAAGCGTGCCCCGGGGGTGGGTGGGGGTCCTGACTTGGATTCGAACTCGGAAGCCTTCGCTCCGAAGTCCGGCGTTGATGTCACTGCACCACCAGCTGGCCAATCCTTCATAAATCAAGATATTGAGTACAGGAATTGGGACGTCATGTTAAAATTGTATGAGACATTGGTGAGGCCTAGTTTAGAATATTGTGTGCAGTTTTGGTCACCTACTTACAGGAAAGATGTAAATAGAAAGAGCGCAGAGGAAATTTACAAGAATGTTGCCAGAAAAGGAGGAACTGAGCTATAGGGAAGGTTAAATAGGTTTGTCTTTATTCGCTAGAACATAAAAGATTGAGTAGGAGATTTGATAGAGGTGTACAAAACTATGAGGACTATAGATTGCGTAAATACAAGCAGGCTTTTTCTACTAAAATTGGGTGAGACTACAACTAGAGATCATGGATTAAAGGTGAAAGGTGAAAAGCTTAAGTGGAATATGAGGGGAAACTTCTTTACTCAGAGGGTGGTGAGGGTGTGGAATGAGCTATCAGCACAAATGGTAGATGCAGGTTCAATTTCAATGGTTGAGAAATGTGGGTAGATAATGGATAAGGGGAATATGGAGGGCTATGGTCCTGGTGTAAGTTGACAGAACCAGACAGGTTTATGGTCTTGCATGGACTAGATGGACCAAAGGGCCTGTTTCTGCATTGCTGTGTTCTATGATTCAGGTTATAAGGAGTGTTACGCAAAATTTGGGCAAAGAATAACTGTCAATGTCATATGGTGACTTAGGGAAAATAATTGTACTGTCTTAGTTTAACCTTACACCGGAGGGAGCACAAAAATAAACTTGTTTTAGTAAACCCCTTGCTCAATGGCAAAAACAAACTAGGAAGATGATCAAAAATGCAGCTTCTATGTATTCTGGAGGTCTCAGTGATCTGTCTATTTGGAATGCTCTGCCACAGACAGCGGTGGAGGCCAAGGCAGTGGGGATATTTTTAGTGACAATTGAGAGTTTCCTGATTGGTCAGGGCATCAAAGTTTATTGGAAGCATGATGGAATGATGGAGCAGACTCGATGGGCTGAATTGTGTAAATCTGTTCCTTTGTTTTATGGGCTCAATGACCACAGCCTAAAGCGAGATTTTATTTAAAGATTGATAACATGTAGCTTTACAAAATCTCCTTGCAGCGGGTTGGTGTGGGTTTTCATAAATCGGCTGTACCTCTGCTGTTTCAATGTGTGGTTGTAGTCAGAATCAGAATCAGGTTTATTATCACTGACATTCACCCAGTGGCCGTATTATTAAGTACCTCCCGTACCTAATAACGTGGTCACTGAGTGTCGGCTCATGGGCTTCTGCTCCTCTAGCCAATCCACTTCAAGGTTTGACGCGTTGGACATTCAGAGATGCTCTTCTGAACATCACGTGGTTCAGTGGAAAGCGGCCAGTGCGTGAGTGGGCCAGTGAAGGAGTGCAGCTTTGAGGCTTTGGCTCGAGAGATTCTGGCAGTTTTGGCAGTTGGTCTGTGCAATCAAGTCAATCAAGATTTGAATAGATCAGCAGAAAGTCGTTGATTAGACAATCAAGATTTGAATAGATCAGACTCAGCAGAAAACAGCTGATTGGGCAGTCGAGGTCAGGTGACCAAACATTTTGAAAAGCTCAAACAGATAAATAGAGGGGTAGCTCAAGCAAAGTGGCCAGTGAGTGAGTGCAGCTTTGAGGCTTTGACTCGAGAGGCTTCGATGAGAAGAGGTGGAGGACAGGCTTGCTCGCAGTTAGTCTTTACAATGCCTCCTGAGACGGTGATGTGCCTCTCATGTGAGATATGGCAGCCTTGGGGGAACTCCCCTCTCCCACAGTCACATCTACCAGAAGTGTATACGGCTGGACAATCTGGAAGACCGTGTAAGGAATCTGGAGCAGCAGCTGGATGACCTTCGACTCGTAAGGGAGAATGAGGCAGTCATAGATGAGAGTTACAGGGAGGTAGTCACACCTAGGCTGTCGGAAGCAGGTCGTTGGGTGACAGTCAGAGGGGGGAAAGCGAAGGTGAGCAGACAGGTAGTGCAGAATAATAAGTTTACCATCCTGGATACTGTTGGTGGGGATAACCGACCAGGTGTGAGCCACGGTGGCAGGGCCTCCGGCACTGAGTCTGACCCTGTGGTGCAGAAGGGTGGGACGGAGAAGAGGAGAGCTGTCGTCATTGGAGACTCTATAGTCAGGGGAGCAGACAGGAGATTTTGTGGACGTGAGAAGGACACCCGCATGGCTTGTTGCCTCCTGGATGCCAGGGTCTGGGATGTTTCTGACCAGGTGCATGACATCCTGGTACGAGAAGGAAAGCAACCAGAAGTCGTGATACATGTTAGGACCAACAACATAGGCAGGAAGAGGGATGAGGTCCTGAAGTGTGAGTTTTGGGAACTAGGAAGGCTGAAGAACAGGACCTCAAGGGTGGTGTTCTCAGGATTGCTGCCAGTGCTACATGACAGAAATGGTAAGAATTGGAGGAGATGGCAGTTCAATGTGTGGCTGAGAAGTTGGTGCAGGGAGCAGGGCTTTAGATTTTAAGATCATTGGGATCTCTTCTGGGGAAGGTGGGACCTGTACAGATTGGATGGGTTGCACCTGAACTCGAGGGGGAGCAATGTCCTTGCAGGTAGGTTTGTAGCATGGTTCGGGAGGGTTTAAACTAATTTGCGAGGGGGATGGGACCCAGAGCGATAGAGCAGTGAAAGAAGTGCATGGAGTAAAGCCAGATCTAACATACTGAGAGCCTTTGAGGAAAGGGAAGCAGAATAAACGGTGTGAAGACAGTAAGGTAGAAGGGCTGAAATGTGTGTACCTCAATGCAAGAAGCATCAGGAACAAAGGTGATGAACTGAGAGCTTGGATACATACACGGAATTATGATGTAGTGGCCATTACGGAGACTTGGCTGGCACCAGGGCAGGAATGGATTCTCAATATTCCTGGATTTCAGTGCTTTAAAATGGATAGAGGGGGTGGAAAAAGGGGAGGAGGGGTGGCATTACTGGTCAGGGATACTATTACAGCTACAGAAAGGGTTGGTAATGTAGCAGGATCCTCTTTTGAGTCAATATGGGTGGAAGTCAGGAACAGGAAGGGAGCAGTTACTCTATTGGGGGTATTCTATAGGCCTCCTGGTAGCAGCAGAGATACAGAGGAGCAGATTGGGAGGCAGAATTTGGAAAGTTGCAAAAATAACAGAGTTGTTAGCATGGGTGACTTTAACTTCCCTAATATTGATTGGTACCTGACTAGTTCCAAGGGATTAGATGGGGCAGAGATTGTTAAGTGTGTTCAGGACGGGTTCCTGTCACAGTATGTGGACAGGCTGACAAGGGGGAATGCCATACTAGATCTAGTACTAGGTAATGAACCAGGTCAGGTCACAGATCTCTCAGTGGGTGAGCATCTGGGGGACAGTGACCACTGCTCCCTGGCCTTTAGCGTTATCATGGAAAAGGATAGAATCATAGAGGACAGGAAAATTTTTAATTGGATAAAGGCAAATTATGAGGCTATAAGGCTAGAACTTGCGGGTGTGAATTGGGATGATGTTTTTGCAGGGAAAGGAAACATGTGGTCGATGTTTAGAGATCTCTTGCAGGATGTTAAGGATAAATTTGTCCCAGTGAGGAAGATAAAGAATGGTAGGGTGAAGGAACCATGGGTGACAAGTGAGGTGGAAAATCTAGTCAGGTGGAAGAAGGCAGCATACATGAGTTTTAGGAAGCAAGGATCTGACGAGTCTATTGAGGAATACAGGGAAGCAAGAAAGGAGCTTAAGGAGGGGCTGAGAAGAGCAAGAAGGGGGCATGAGAAGGCCTTGGCGAGTAGGGTAAAGGAAAACCCCAAGGCATTCTTCAATTATGTGAAGAAAAAAAGGATGACAGGAGTGAAGGTAGGAACGATTAGAGATAAAGGTGGGAAGATGTGCCTGGAGGCTGTGGAAGTGAGCGAGGTCCTCAATGAATACTTCTCTTCGGTATTCACCAATGAGAGGGAACTTGACGGTGAGGACAATATGAGTGAGGTTGATGTTCTGGAGCATGTTGATATTAAGGGAGAGGAGGTGTTGGAGTTGTTAAAATACATTAGGATGGATAAGTCCCCGGGGCCTGACGGAATATTCCCCAGGCTGCTCCACGAGGCGAGACAAGAGATTGCTGAGCCTCTGGCTAGGATTTTTAAGTCCTTGTTGTCCACAGGAATGGTACCGGAGGATTGGAGGGAGGCAAATGTTGTCCTCTTGTTCAAAAAAGGTAGTAGGGATAGTCCGGGTAATTATAGACCAGTGAGCCTTACGTCTGTGATGGGAAAGCTGTTGGAAAAGATTCTTAGGGCTAAGATCTATAGGTATCTAGAGAATCATGGTCTGATCAGGGACAGTCAGCATGGCTTTGTGAATGGCAGATTGTGTCTAACAAGCCTGATAGAGTTCTTTGAGGAGGTGACCAGGCATATAGATGAGGGTAGTGCAGTGGATGTGATCTATATGGATTTTAGTAAGGCATTTGACGAGGTTCCACATGGTAGGCTTATTCAGAAAGTCAGAAGGCATGGGATCCAGGGAAGTTTGGCCAGGTGGATTCAGAATTGGTTTGCCTGCAGAAGGCAGAGGGTCATGGTGGAGGGAGTACATTCAGATTAGAGGATTGTGACTGGTGGTGTCCCACAAGGATCTGTTCTGGGACCTCCACTTTTCATGATTTTTATTAATGACCTGGATGTGGGGGTAGAAGGGTGGGTTGGCAAGTTTGCAAACTACACAAAGGTTGGTGGTGTTGTGGATAGTGTAGAGGATTGTCGAAGATTGCAGAGAGACATTGATAGGATGCAGAAGTGGGCTGAGAAGTGGCAGATGGAGTTCAACCCGGAGAAGTGTGAGGTGGTACACTTTGGAAGGACAAACTCCAAGGCAGAGTACAAAGTAAATGGTAGGATACTCGGTAGTGTGGAGGAGCAGAGGGATCTCGGGGTACATATCCACGGATCCCTGAAAGTTCCTCACAGGTGGATAGGGTAGTTAAGAAAGCTTATGGGGTGTTAGCTTTCATAAGTCAAGGGATAGAGTTTAAGAGTCGCGATGTAATGATGCAGCTCTATAAAACTCTGGTTAGGCCACACTTGGAGTACTGTGTCCAGTTCTGGTCACCTCACTATAGGAAGGGTGTGGAAGCATTGGAAAGGGTACAGAGGAGATTTAGCAGGATGCTGCCTGGTTTAGAAAGTATGCATTATGATAAGAGATTAAGGGAGCTAGGGCTTTACTCTTTGGAGAGAAGGAGGATGAGAGGAGACATGATAGAGTTGTACAAGATAATAAGAGGAATGGATAGAGTGGATAGCCAGCACCTCTTCCCCAGGGCACCACTGCTCGATACAAGAGGACATGGCTTTAAGGTAAGGGGTGGGAAGTTCAAGGGGGATATTAGAGGAAGGTTTTTTACTCGGAGAGTGGTTGGTGCATGGAATGCACTGCCTGAGTCAGTGGTGGAGGCAGAGAGACTACTAGACAGGTATATGGAGGAATTTAAGGTGGGGGCTTATATGGGAGGCAGGGTTTGAGGGTCGGCACAACATTGTGGGCCGAAGGGCCTGTACTGTGCGGTACTATTCTATGTTCTATGTTCTTTGAGTTACTGTCGCCTTCCTGTCAGCTTGAACCAGCCTGGCCATTCTTCTTTGATCTCTCTTGCTATAAAGGCATTTTCACCCACAGAGCTGCCACACAGTGATTTTTTTTTGGCTTCTGGTACCATTTTCTGTAAACTCTAGAGAGTGTTGTATGTGAAGAATCCTAGGAGATCAATTGTTTCTGAGGTACCTAAACCACACCATCTGGTGCCAACAATCATTTCACAGTCAAAGCCATTTAGATTGCATTTTTTTTCTCCTTTATGATATTTAGACAATGAACCTCTTGACCATGCCTGCATGAATTGAGTTGCAGTCGCACTATTGGCTGATTAGATACTCGCATTAACGTGAGGTGAGTGGTGAATCTAATAAAGTGCTCACTGAGTGTATGTCATGAAAGTTGTTGTTTTGCGGCTGCAGTACCGTGCAATAAATAAAAAATTACCATAAATTACAATAAGAATATATTTAAAAAATAGTTCAAAAAGAGAGCAAATTAGTGAGGCAGTGTTTCATGGACCATTCAGAAATCTGATGGCAGAAAGGAAGAAGCTGTTCCCATAACATTGGAGATAGGAATTCACATGCAATTGAAAGATAACAAAGCCTCACAAAAGGTCATCGAGACTTCTCCATTGTGTTAAATATTGAAGAGGTAGCTACATTTGGTATCATGCTGTAGTCATATCACTTCCAAACGAATAATTCTGTTTGAAAACCTGTCAGATTACCAGTTTTCAATTGTTCAGCATTCTGTTATGCTGCAGGGTTTAGGTGCTACACCAAATTACTTCAGATTATTTAACATCCTTTCTCAGTATGTGTGTATACCATACACCACTATAGCGAGTACACCTGTACACCTGCTAGTTAATGCAAATAGTATTAACGTGATCACTCGAGTCACGTATGATGTTCTCCTAAGGGGATGTCTATTGTCTATCCTTGAGTGGCTATAGAAGCCGATCTAGGATGCACATGTTCAGGGCTAGTGTGGATTTATTCTCTTGCAGCTGCCACTTGTTCTCTGCGGCACAGGCGTGGTGACCGTCGTGAACAGACTTCCTCCAGGCGCATCTATTGAATACATAGTCTTCCCAGTTTTTAGATGAAATGTTGAACTTTTTCAAGATGATTTTGATGTTATTTTTGAAGCTTTTCCTTTGCCCACCAGGGGCTCACTGGCCTTTCTTCAGCTGGCAATAAATGCTCTGTTTGGGGAGATGTGAGTTAGGCATCTGGATGGCATGACCGATCTATTGGAGTTGGTGTTTGCTTTATCATGGTGGAAATGCTGTTACTGTTGGCCTCCTCCAGTACACTGGTGATAGTGCATTTGTCCTTCCAGCTGATCCTCAGAATCTTTCGTAAGGACCAATGGTGGTATTGTTCCAGGGCTTTCAGGTGTCTACTGTGGGTGATCCATGATGCAGATCCATACAGTAATGGAGGAAGGACGTCTGATCTCTAGACCAAACGTTTTACTTGGACATGTCGGTCACAGTTTTCATAGATCCTTTTCCCTCCACAGCAATGCTCAGGTTGTGGTTGATCTCTGAGATTTTGAGGAGAGAATGCTGCCAATTAGGCAAACCGGTCTACATTTTCAAGGGCGATATCATTGACTTTTCTGAGGGCAGAACAAATGGCTGGTTGGGAAGTGACAAATATTAGACCTGAGTTTTTTTTTATTTTCAAAACAAGACCCAGGGCTCTATATGCCTTGGCAAAGACATTCAGGATACTTTGGAGGTTTTCTTCAGAGTGTGCTGTGATGGCATTGTCATCCATGTACTGAAGCTCAGTAATAGTGGTTATGCTGCCCTTGCTCTTGGCTTTGAACCAGTTGAGGTTGAAAAGCCTGTGGTCCAGTCTATACATGATTGTGATTCCCTGTGCCAGGTCCGGACCAGTGAGATGAAGAGCGGCAGGAATAGAGATAACAAATAGGGTGGGTGCAATGATCCAGCCCTGTTGGACTTATGTCTTCACAGTGCAAGGTTTTGATTCAGTACCACTATTGCTGAGTACTGTGGCTAACATGCCATCATACTTCAGTATTCATAAGTACTTGTCAGAACAGCTCTGCCTTGATGATATATACCAAAGACCTTGGCAGTCTACCTTATCAAATGCCTCTGTCAAATCTATGAAAGCCACATATAAGGATTGCCTTTGTTACAGAAGCATCACCCTCCTGTCAACAACCGGCAAAGTTCTTGCATGTATTATTGTCAACGGACTCCTACTATATGAAGAAGTACTTCCTGAATCACATGTGGTTTCCACAGATATACAGAAAATGATCTTCACAGCACACCAATTACAGGAAAAATCGCGTGAACAATGGCAACTCTTATACTTGGATTGGTTTCAGAATGCAAGTATCTAATCAGTCAATCATGTTGCAGCAACTTAATGCATAACAACATACAGACATGGTCAAGAGGTCCAGTTGTTGTTCTAACAAGAATGGGAAAGAAATGTGATCTAAGTGACTTTGAGTGTGGAATAATTGCCGGTGTCAGATAGGTTGGTTTGAGTATCTTAGAAACTGCTGATCTCTGGGGATTTTCACACACAGTAAACTCTAGAGTTTACAGAGAATAGTGTGAAAAAGGAAATAAAACATCCAGTGAGTGGCAGTTCTGTGGGTGGAAACACCTTGTTAATGGGGGAGCTCAGAGGAGAATGGCCAAACTGGTTTAAAGTGAGAGAAAGGTGACAGTAACTCAAATAAACACTTGTTACAACAATGGTGTGAAAAAAAGCATCTCTGAATGCACGATACATCGATCCTTGAAATGGATGGGCTACAACTCCAGAAATCCATGAACATACCCTCAATGGCCACCTTATTAGATATGTGTTTCCTCTGGAGTGGAGGCTAGGGGACAACCAGGCTGAAGTATCTAAAAATATGAGAAGCATAGGTAGGGTAGATGGAGAAGAAATAGGGGATTCTATAGTGAGGGGAACAGACAGGAGTTTCTGTCAGCCTGATAGAGATACCTGCATGGTGTGTTGCCTCCCGGGATGTCTCAGAACAGGTGCAGAGTATTTTGAAGGGAGAGGGTGAACTGCCAGAAGTCTTGGTACACATTGGTAACAATGACATAGGTAGAAAGAGGGAGGAAGTCCTGAAGAGAGAATTCACAGGGTTGGGTAGGAAGCTGAAAAGCAGGACCTCCAGGGTAGTAATCTCAGGATTGCTGCCTGTGCCACATGCTAACAAGTACCAGAACAGCATGATCAGGCATATTATTGTGTGGCTGAGAGACTGGTGTAGGGGGCAGGGCTTCAGGTTCCTGGATCACTGGGGTCTCTTTTGGGTGAGGTACAACCCGTACAAAAAGGACAGGTTACACCTGAACCTAAAGGGGTCCAATATCCTAGTAAGCAGGTTTAAAGAGCTGTTACAGAGGGTTCAAACTAATTTGGCAGGGGGATGGGAACCAGAGTGATAGGGCTGTGGAAGGGGAAAACAGAAATAAATCAAAGGCAGCATGCAACAGAGATGATAGCAAGGACAGGCAGGAGATGAGGCATAATCACAACCAATGGGATGATTTACGGGGCAATAGAGGCATTGTGCAGTTAAAACAGAAAGCATCAAATACTGGACTGAAAGTGTTATATTTGAATGCATGCAGCATAAGAAATAAAATGGACGATTTTGAAATTCAGCTACAGATTGGCAAGTATGAAGTTGTGGCGATCTCTGAAACTTGGCTAAAGGATGGCTGCCATTGGGACTGAATATCCAAGAATATACAGTGTATCAGAGAGATAGCTTAGTAGGCAGAGGGGGTGGTGTTGTCCTGTGTATAAGAAACAATATTAAATCATTAGAAAGAGATGACATAGGACCAGAAGGTGTAGAGTCTCTATGGGTTGAGTTAAGAAATGGCAATGTAAAAGGACCCTAATGGCAGTTGTATACAGGCCTCCAAACAGCAACTGGGATGTGTATTAAAAATTGCAGCAGGAGATAGAAAAGACGTGTCAGAAGAGCAATGTCATGATAATTGTTGGGGATTTTAACATGAACGTGGATTGGGAAAACTAAGCCAGTACTGGACCTCGAGAGAGAATTTGTAGAATGTCTAAGGGATGGATTTTTAGAACAGCTTTTTGTTGAGCCCACTAGGGGATTGGCTGTGCTGGACTGGGTATGCTGGATAAGAAAGGTTAAGGAACCCCGAGGGTAAATGATTACAATATGACGAGTTCCCTTTGAAATTTGAGAAGGAGAAACTAAATTGCAAAGTGTCGGTATTTCAGTGGGATAAAGGAAATTACAATGGCTTGGAGAGGGGAACTGGCCTAAGTTGACAGGAGAGGGACACCAGCAGAAAGGATAGCAGAGCAGCAATGGCTGGAGTTTCTGCGAAAAATGAAGGAAATTCAAGACAGATATATTCCAAATAAGAAGTTTTCAAATGGAAGAAGACACTACCATGGCTGACAAGTGAAGTCAGAGCAAAAGTAAAAGCAAAATAGAGGGCATACAAGGAAGCCAAAGCTAGTGGAAAGAGAGGATTGGGAATCTTTTAAAAACTTGCAGAAGGAAACTAAGAAGGTCATTAGGAAGGAAAAGATGATTTATGAAAGGAAGTTGGCAACTAATATCAAAGAAGATACTAAAAGCTTTTTTAAGTATATAAAGGGTAAAGGAGAATTGAGGGTAGATATAGGACGAATAGAAAATGGCACTGGAGATATTACAATGAGAGACGCAGAGATAGCAGAGGAACTGAATGCGTACTTTGCATCAGTCTTCATAGTGGAAGACGTCTGCAGTATACCAGACATTCAAGAGTGTCAGGCAAGTGAAGCATGTGCAGTGAAAATTACGAATGAGAAGGTGCTTAGGAAGCTTAATGGTCTGAGGGTGAATAAATCTCCTGGAGCTGATGGAATGCACCCTCGGGTTCTGAAGGAAGTAGCTGGAGAGATTGCGGAGGTGTTAACAAGGATCTTTCAAGAATCGATAGATTCAGACATTGTACTGGATGACTGGAAAATTGCAAATGTTACTCCGCTATTTAAGAAGGGTGGGAGGCAGAAATAAGGAATCTATAAACTTGTTAGCCTGACATCAGTGGTTGGGAATTTGTTAGAATTGATTGATAGGGATGAGATTACAGAGTACCTGGAGGTACATGACAAGATGGGCCAAAGCCAGCATGGTTTCCTGCAAGGAAAATCCTGCCTGACTAACCGACTGCAATTTATTAAGGAAATTACAAGCAGGGTAGACAAAGGAGATGCAGTAGATCTTGTGTACCTGGATTTTCAGAAGGCCTTTGACAGGGTGCCGCACAGGAGGCTGTTAAGCAAGATAAGAGCCCATGGAATTATAGGGAAGTTACTAGCATAGCTGGAGCATTGGCTGATTGGCAGGAAACAGAAAGTGGGAATAAAGGGATCCTATTCTGGCTGGCTGCCAGTGCAGTTGCACAGGGGTTGGTGTTGGGACCACTGGTTTTTACGATGTATGTCAATGATTTGGACTATGGGGTTAATGGATTTGTGGCTAAATTTGCCAATGACACAAATATGGGTGGAGGAGCGGGTAGTGTTGAGGAAATAGAGAGCCAGCAGAGCGACTTAGATAGTTCAGGGGAATGGGCAAAGAAGTGGCAAATGAAATACAATGTTGGAAAGTGTATGGACATGCACTTTGGTGGAAGAAATAAACAGGAAGACTACTACTTAGATGGGGAGAAAATTCAAAATGCAGATACAAAGGGACGTGGGAGTCCTTGTGCAGAATACCCTAAAGGTTAACCTCCAGGTTGAGTTGGTGGTGAAGAAGGTGAATGCAATGTTGACATTCATCTCTAGAGGTGCAGAAAATAAGAGCAGGGATGTGAAGTCGAGGCTCTATAAGGCACTTGTGAGACCACACTTGGAATATTGTGTCCATTTTCGCTCTTTATTTTAGAAAGGATATACTGACATTGGAGAGGGTTCAGAGAAGATTCACGAGAATAATTCCAAGAATGAAAGGGTTACCGTATGAGGAACATTTCAAGATTCAAGATTCGGAAAACTTTATTGTCATTCTAACCATACATCAGCTCTGAAGGGCAGAATGAGACAGCGTTTCTCAGGGGCAGTGCAATCATAACATAGCAAACGCAACACTAAATAATAAACATAACAATAAATAGTAAAACACAACAGCCACATGTCAGTTAAAATCAAGTTATAAGTGTCCAGTGCAAGTTAAGTGTCCAAAGCAGAGTCAGGTAGAGCAGCTATTTAGCAGTCTGACTGCCTGTGGGGGGAAGCTGTTTAGTAGCCTTGTGGTTTTAGTTTTGATGCTCCTGTAACGTTTGCCTGATGACAGAAGAACAAACAGTTCATGGAGAGGGTGTGAGGGGTCTTTAATGATGTACCGTGTCTTCTGGAGGCATCGACTCTGAAAGAGGTCTTGGACAGAAGGTAGGGAGACCCCAATAACCTTCTCTGCTCCCCTAACCACCCTCTGCAAGGCTTTTTTGGTGACAGCACTGCAGCTGGAGTACCAGGTTGTGATGCAAAAGGTCAACACACTCTCAACCACGCCTCTGTAGAATGTAGTTAAGATGTTAGTGGGGAGTGATGCTTGTTTAAGCTTCCTCAGAATGTGCAATCTCTGCTGGGCCCGTTTCACAATCCCAGTGGTGTTCCTGGACCAGGTGAGATTGTCCGAGATCTGAACCCCAAGGAAGTTGATGTTTTCCACTCTCTCCACTGTGGAGCCACTGATGCTGAGGGGTGTGTGCTCAGGCTGAGACCATCTGAAATCGACGATCATCTCTTTGGTTTTGGTGACATTAAGCATCAAGTTGTTATCCCTGCACCAGCCCTCTAGGTGTTTGACCTCCTCCCTGTACATTGTTTCATCATTTTTGCTGATGAGCCCCACCACTGTGGTATCATCTGCAAATTTAATGATCAGGTTTTCCTTGAATCTGGCTGCACAGTCATGTGTTAGCAGTGTAAACAGCAATGGGTTAAGCACACAGCCTTGTGGGGATCCAGTGCTCAGTGTGATGGAGTCAGAGATGTTCCTGCCAACACGGACTGACTGTGGTCTGTCTGTCAAGAAATCCAGAATCCAGCGACACATGGCAGTGCTAAGGCCAAGCAGCTGCAGTTTCTCCACTAGTCTCTGCGGGATGATGGCATTGAATGCTGAACTGAAATCAATGTACAGGATTCTGGCATAAGTGTCTTTGTTGTCCAAGTGAGAGAGAACTGTGTGCAGTGTGGTGGATATCGCATCCTCTGTAGAGCGAATTGGACGATAAGCAAACTGTAGAGGATCCAGCGATGAGGGGAGGCTGGCTGTGATATGAGGCTTGACAAGCCGTTCAAAACATTTCATCACTGTGGGGGTCAGGGCAAAGGGACGGTAATCATTCAGACAGGCTACAACTGATTTCTTTGCTACAGGGATGATTGTGGAGGTTTTGAAGCATCTGGGGACAATAGTTCTTGGGCTGTATTCCCTGGAGTTCAGGAGAATGAGGGGGGATCTCATAGAAACATTGCAAATGTTAAAAGACTTGAAAAGATTAGATGTGACAAAGTTATTTCCCATGGTCGGGGAGTCTAGCACAAGAGGGCACGACTTCAGGATTGAAGGACGTCCATTTAGAACAGAGATGTGGAGAAAATACTTTAGTGAGAGGGTGGTAATTTAATGCCATGAGCGGCTATGGAGGCCAAACCATTGGGTGCATTTAAGGCAGAGATAGATAGGTTCTTGATTAGCCAGGGCCTCAAAGACTATGGGGAGAAGGCAGGGGAGTGGGGATGACTGGAAGATTTAGATCAGCCCATGATTGAATGGTGGAGAAGACTCAATAGGCCGAATGGCCTACTTTAAGCTTTATAAGCTTTATGGTCTTATGACCTACTTCTTATGGTCTTATGGTCTTAAATCAAGAGAATTATTAGAAGCTTGGTTCTCTACAGAGGATTTTATTAACAAGCTGATCGAACCGGACACAATTTATGAACCTATGAGTCTGCGGGATCAGGGCCGAGGGGTGAGCCACAGACAGCCAAGGTGCCAACACTCAGAATGACTGATAACCAGGGATATGGGCCAGCAGAGATCATTTAGCTATCTGCTTGGCCAGGACCCAATGGAAATTAATGGCCAATGCAGCAGGCAACCAATTAGAACAACGAGTAGGACCAAAATATATGCTAGCACTCAGCAGAAATAACTCCCAATTGGCACTGATGATGTCACTTCGATTGATGCCCAAACGTTTGCGACGCAACCTCCAAGCTCAGCGGACAACCTGCAAACAAGCAGCCGACTCGAGTTACTAAACTTCACCTTCATTTCAGGGAGTTAAGTTTAAAGTGATCATAAGACATTGTAGTTAGATGGAGAAGAAATTACCAGGACCCAGGTGGACAGACCATTTTAGTTTAATTTGGCACCGTGCTGAGCACAGATGTTCTGGGTTGAAGAGCCTGTGCTTGCACAGTCCTGTTGAATGTTCTGCTTCTCCTTGGACCGGACTGCAATCATGGTTACAGGATCCTGCTGTTGAAGCTATATCCACAAGAGGGAGTTCCAAGACTCACATCCAACAACAATGAAAGAATGCTGAAGACGGAGAGTGTGGCTTAGTGACGACCTGCAGATTGCCATGCCCTCTATATTGGTAGGCATCTTCTTTTCTCTTAGAAGTAGGAAGAAGAGTTATAGAAGGCAGGAGTGATATTGTGAGGGAGGTGGGGAAAAGATCAGACCTTTATGTATTTAAATTAAAAATATATTTTGGAGATACAGCGTGAAGCAGGCCCTTCTGTCCCACTCAGCAACCCACTGATTTAATCCTAGCCTAAAACAGCAGAATTTATAACAACTAATTAACCTATGCACCTGGAAGACAGTGGCGTGGCTAATGTAGATGAACTGAACACACTGATGAGGGAGAGGGAGAAGTGGAGAGTCCGTCATCGTGCCCGACGCCGGCCCCGTAGGCCTGAGTCAACGTAGTAGTAGTAGTAATTAACCCACCAACAGGTACATCTTTTGACTGTGGAAGGAAACCCATTTGGTTCACAGGGAGAATGTACAAGCTCCTTACAGACGGCACCAGAGCTCTGAGCTCCAGAATGCCCCAAGCTGTAATAGCATTGTGCTAACTGTGATGCTCCCATGGCTCCCAACATGATGTGGGGAGCTCAGTTACTTGGTGACAAAAGGTCTGGGCACACGGGCAATCAAGGTTCTGGTTTTGGGGAGGGTTTGGGGTTGGGAAGTCAAATGGGAAAGCCACAGAAGGTGTGATTGGGGTTCAAGGCCAAAGAAGATTTGGCAGAGGGATGTTGGATGGGGGATGTATTGGTAACAGGCAAAGAACGCTCAGGCAATAGGCCTTTGTGCGTAGGAGGCAGGGAGAGTAGGGAAGTATGATCCAAAGTTCCATCCGGGATTCTTGAAGGACAGTATCAGAGGGATTTGTCTTAGTGAGGCCCATCATGGGTACAGCCATCCCCACCATTGATCCACTGCCTCAAATAGATGTATCCATCTCTAAAGACTCTCACCATCTGGGACATGCCCCCTTCACATCACTATCACTGGGAAAAGATATAGAAACTGGAAAACAGACACTCAGTGAGCCTTATTCCCCTCCGTCATCAGATTTCTGAATGGTCCACAAATCCATTATTGCTAGCTCATTATCCCTTTTTTCTCATTATTAATTCACTTTGTAACTTATAGCCATTTTATGTCTTTTCACTACACTGCTGCTGCTAACCAACAAATTTCTTGTCATATACACTCAGTGGCCACTTTATTAGCTACACCTGTACTCCTGGCCATTAATACAAATATCTAATCAGCCAATCATATGGCAGCAACTCAGTGCATAAAAGCAAGCAGACATGGTCAAGAGGTCCATTTGTTTCCCAGAAAAAAATATCAGAATGGGAAATAAATGAGGTCTAAGTGATCTTTACCATGGAATGATTGTTGGTGCCAGATGGGGTGGTTTCAGTACCTCAAAATCTTGAGTTCAACTTTAAGTTCAGTTTATTGTTATTTAGCCATACACATATATACTGAAAAATGAAACCAAGTTCTCTGGACCAATGTGCCCAAAATGGTACATATAACTCACAATACATAAAATAATATTACCATAAATAAATTAACAAATAATAAGGTGCATTTACAACATAAGTAAAAAAGTAAACAGTATATTGGTATTGGTGCTTCATATGTGATGAGTCCTGAGTGGTGGCTGCTAGTCCAGTAGTATTACTGCCTGGAGGAAGAAGCTGTTTCCATTCTAACAATTCTTGTCCTAATGCTACAGTACCTCCTACTTAATGGCAGAGGTCAAACAGATTGATGGACGGATGGGAAGGATCATTGACAATGTTAAGGGCCATGCGTATGCTGATCTACTGAGATTTTCCATGCACAACAGTCTCTAGAGTTTACAAAGAAGGTGTGAAAAGCAGAAAATGTCTAGTGAGCAGTAGTTCTGGCGGTGAAAATGCCTTGTTAATGAGAGAGGTCAGAGGTGAAAGGCCAGACTGGTTCAAGCGGACAAGAAGGCGACGGTAACTCATATAACCACATGATACAACAGTGGTGTGTAGAAGATCATCTCTGAATGCACAATATGTCAAAACTTGAAGTGGACGGGCTACAGCAGCAGAAGACCATGAACATACACTCAGTGACCACTTTATTAGGAATAGGAGGTACATAATAAAGTGGCCACTGAGTGTGTCCGCATCAGCATCACTGGCATGTCACAACATATAAGCAGCATTCACAAGAAAAATACAAATTATATCCAATTATTACAACAAAGAACTGAATTCAAACAAAAATGGGAAGTCCATCAACTTGGTCTGAATGTTGCAGTGACAGGAGTTGTGATGCTTAGTTCAAGAACCAAATGGTTGAAGGGAAGCAACAGTTGTTGATCCTGCTGAATTCTGTATCTCCTGCGACAAGATCGCATTGCCCTTCATAGTCCAGACACAGATATGGTTTAACTACTTTCTTTCCCATAGATCCTGCCTGAACCCATTCTAGTAAAACACTTTAAAGAAAATGCATAAATCAAATCCCTTCTTAACCCACCGATTAAAAAAAGCAATAAACATGAGAGATTCTGCAGGTGCTGGAAATGCAGAACAACACACACAAAATGCCGGAGGAACTCAACAGGTTAGGAACAACTTATGGAAATAAACAGTCCACATTTGTCCAACGTCTTCTTGCAAGTTTAATTTCTTGCTATTGCCTTATAAAAAATATCAGCGTGGAGCATTCAAATATTTTTCTGCAAAACTGCCTCGTATTGCCTCCCACCACTGTCACAGATAATAAGCTACTGATGTAGGAACACAAGTGCAGGATCCCAAGAGGTTACTCTTCAGACAGACAGGGTCATCTGCTAGAGACAGCTGTCTTAACGTAGCACATCAGTATCGGGCTGATTCGCAGGATGCTGCCACAGTGGGCAGTCATTCACAGTGACCTGCTGAATCAGGTTGCAATGAAACTTTAAAGCAGTCCTGTCAGTGGAAAATTAACCATGCTTACTTTGGAGGGAATGAGTGGAAATTGACCTTAAGACAACAAGATCATAAGATATTAGACCAGAATTAGGGAATTCGGCCCATTGTCTACTCTGCTATTCCATCATTGTTGATTTATTATCCCTCTCAACCCCAATCTACTACCTTCTCCCTGTAGCCTTTGGCACCCTGACTAATCAAGAACCTATCAACCTCCACTTTAAACCTACCCGATGTCTTGGCCTCCGCAGCAGTCTGTGACAAGGAATTCCACAGATTCACCACCCAATGGCTAAAGTAATTCCTTATCACATCTCTTCAAAAGGGATGTCCTTGTATTCTGAGGCTGTGCTCTCTGGTCTGAGGTTCCAACACCACCCCACCCCACCCCACCCAACATCAGCCTCAGGAGAAAAACTCCTATCATTTAGCCTTTTCTTCAACCTAGCTGATGAGAAATTGAACTGACTTGTATTTCTCATTCTTTTTATGACAGGACAGGAGGCTATTCGATGCATCAGGCCTATACTGGCCCACAGAGCAGCCACATTCTTGAACTCATTTCCCTGTGAACTATTCATGCTTATTAATGCCCCATTGATGTAACTTCCAGCCACCTCACAAGAAGCCAATTAAACTACCAACCTCCATGACTTTGGAACACCCAAGAAGAAACCCAGAGTCACAAGGAAAACATGCAAACTCCACACAGAGAGCACTGGGTGGGGAGAGTCATGATTAAACTAAAGCTGTGAACTAGCAGAAGTGCCTATTGTGCCTTGTGCTCCACACTGTCATTATCAGCTATATTGTAGCCCCATTTAAATTATGGCACTACTTATTTAATTGAACTATTTAAAAAAAACTGAACTTCAGTAATTATATATATATATATATATTGCACTTAATGTAGTTCATTTCTTCTTCTCTATTATCATGTATTGCATTGTACTGTTGCTGCAAAGATAACAAATTTCACGACGTATGCCAGTGATATTAAACCTGATTCTGATTGTGCTGGTCAGTGTGTAACATACAACAGTGTAAAGGGGTGGGATAAAAAAAAATGATTGATGATGGAACTGGTACAAATTCAATTGTTCCTTCGAACTATCATGCAGGTTGTATGGGGTAAAGGCGTATGGCATCTCTTCAAAGTTTATGTAAATTTGGCAGGTCATCTAAAATATTTACAATAGATGCACACTTGTATCACAGTCTGTTATAGAAACTCCAATGCCCAGGATTGGAAAAACTACAGAAGGTGGTTTATACAACACAGTCCATCACAGGCAAAGCCTTCCCATCTTTAAGCACGTTTACAAGCTGACATAAGAAAGCAGAGTTCATCATCAAGGAACCCCAACATCTAGGCCATGCTTTCTTCCTACTGCTGCTGTCAGGAAGGAGACACAAGAACCTCAGTACCCACAGCAACAGGTTCAGGAACAGTTATTATCCTTCAACCATCAGGCTTCTGAATTGGTGCGGATAACTGCACTCATGTCAACACTAAACTGATTGTCAAACCATGGACTCACTGTCAAGGAATCAACAGCTCACATTCTCAGTATAACCTGCTTTATCTTTTTATTATTTACTCGATATGTCTTCTTTTGTAGATTGGTTATTTGTCAGTCTTCATTATTTATAGATTTTTTTTTCATAATTTCTTTGTTTTCCTGTAAATGCTTACAAGAAAATGAATTTCAAGCTAGTACGTGGTGACAGACACTCAGTGGCCACTTTATTAGGTACACCCGTACACCTGCTTTTTAATTCAAATATCTAGTCAGCCAATCATGTGGCAGCAACTCAGTGCATAAAGCATGCAGGCCTGGTCAAGAGGTTCAGCTGTTGTTCAGACCAAAAATCAGAATGAGGAAGAAATGTGACCAAAGTGACTTTGATTGTGGAATGATTTTTGGTGCCAGACGGGGTGGTTTGAATATCTCAGAACCTGCTGATCTTCAGGGATTTTCATGTCCAACAGTCTCTAGAGATTACAAAGAATAGTGCGAAAAGAAGAGTACCAATTGAGTGTCAGTTCTGTGGGTGTAACACCTTGTTAAGGAGAGAGGTCAGAGGAGAATGGCCAGACTGGTTCAAGCTGACAGGAAGGCAAATGTACCTCAAGTAACCATGCATTACAATAGTTTTAGTGCAGAAGAGCATCTCTGAACCAATATGTTGAACCTTGATGTGGATGGGCTACAGCAGCAGAAGACTGCGAACATAGTCTCAGTGGCCACATTATTAGGTACAGGTGGTACCTAATAAAATGGCCACTTAGTGTATACATACTGATGATGAATTTACTTTGAAGTTGCTATTCCAATGAAGGCAATTTACAGAACTGCACAGAGTTGCTGACAATGCACAAACTACATGCAAGGATTAAGATGTACATACACAGCATTAGTGACTGACACTGTATTGCAGGTTTGTACATGGGCCAAGAGAAACAGAAGGAAAATTGAGGGTCCCCATAATAATAAATTGAATATTAAGGATGTTAACTAAAAGTAAAAATGGTTTTACTCTTACTGAAATGTAACACTCACAGAACAAATACAGGTGCAGCCAGGAATGGAAAGTACCATTGATCTTGATTTTGCATTTGTAACAAGTTGGTGAGTAGCAGATATTATTGGCTTTTAAATAGAAAGTGATCCCTCTGTGGAAAGAGAGTGATCATCCAGCAAGGCATCATTCAGTTTGAAGAATATTTGGCTAGTAAAACAGGTTTCATGGGAAAGATAGAAAGAACAAGAAGAAATATTGAATGTGTTCAACAGAAAGCAGCCTTGCCAAAGAGCAAATAATCAATTCTGAATATCTTCACTCCAGTAAGAATTTTCTAATTTGATGTTGCTCTTTATAGCAAAGCCCATTAAAGTGACTAGTACAGGTATGTGATTATAACATGCCCAATAAAAGATATCAACAACAAATTACTTCAGAGAATTGCACTCTCATACAAACAACTTACCCAGTTTCAATTATTCACATTTTGTTGTTCAAGGTCAATGCATGCACCCATATCTTTGAATCATCCATCAGTTTGCAAACAGCGTGTCAGTATTTCTTTCCAGCATAACAGGATTTCTAGCAACTTGAGCGAATAGACAAGTGTACTTGAAAATAAAATATAAAGTTACAGATGCCAGGCTGAAATAGAAACAGAAAATGTGTGGAACACCAAAGGCATCGGGCAGCATCCGTGGAAAGAGAAACAGCGTTGATGTTTTAGGAAGTGCGATGGGTAGCCAAAGAGTAAATAATTATCTGAAACCAGGTGTAACAAACAATCTGCTGGAGAAAATCAATGGTTCAAGCAGCATCTGTGGGAGACCATAAGACACCGGAGAAGAATTAAGCCATTCAACCCATCAAGTCTGCTCCACCATTCCATCATGGGTGATTAATTATTCCTCTCAACCCCATTCTTCTGCCTTCTCCCCATAACCTTGATCCCTTTACTGATCAAGAACCTATCAATCTCCACTTTAAGTATACACAGGAAGGAAAGGAGAAATGGAATACACAAGGAGTAAAGGAACTGTCAGCGGTTTGAGCAAAACCCTGCATCAGCAGGCAAAACTCCAACAGGTTGCTTATTGCAACTAATTACGACTACTTACAGTACTGGGCAAAAATCTTATATATATATATCTCAATGTGGAGCGAAGAAGAGGTTTGTAAATCTGTTAGGAGCAGATAATGTTGGGAATCGTGAGGGTGGAATGTCATGGGAGGGTTGTGGAGAAGGTATGCCAGGGGTGGGGGGGGGGGTGGTGTTGCACAGGTGCAGACACATACAGCCCTGAGACACCAGGCAAGGTTTTTTGATTCCAAACAATTGATCATTGCAGAATGTCTCTCTGGCACTTCCCGCTTCCTCCCCACTCCTTTCCCTTTTTCCCAACCATGATTCCCCTCTCCCTGCTCTCTACCCCCTCTCAATCTATAGGAAGAGGTACAACTGTACCTCTTCCTATAGATGCTGCCTGGCCTGCTGCGTTCACTAGCAACTTTTATGTGTGTTACAGTACTGTGCAAACGTTTTAGGCACCCTGACTATATATGTGTGCTGAAGACTTTTGCACAGTATTCAATGCAATAAGAATTTTCTAATAAGATTTTGTTCTTTTCTTTGAGTCCTGTATGTGTGACCATAATACACCTAATAAAAGATGATAAACAAGAGAGATTCTGCATATTCTAGAAATCCAGAGAAACATGCATAAAATACTGGAGCAGCTCAGCAGGTCAAGCAGTGTCTAAGGAAAGAAAAAAAGAGCTGACATTTTAAGCTGAGACCCTTCATATCTATAATGAACTATGGAAGGAGGGAGAGAAGCAGAGGTGATGGCTCAAGTAAACATGCTTCCATCCAAAATGGAAAAGAGAGAAACAGTTGTGTTTTCAAATTGCAGAGAAGGAATTTGAGAGAGAACAGAAAGATTGTCTCTGACAGGGAGCAGACCAAGCATGACCTTGTGACACAAATATTGTTGGTGTTATCTGAGCAACTCTGAAGAGCAATGAGTGATCTCATTGAAATGTGCAATCAGAATCAGGTTTATAATCAGTTGCTGAGATGACCTGAAATTTAGTTTTACTCTGACAGCTGAACAATGCACAAGACATAAAAAATACTGTAAATAACAAGGTAGATAAATAGTGCAGTAAAAGAAATAACAATCTAGTGTTTGTGGGAAAAAGCAGTTCCTGAATCACTGAGTGTGGATCTTCAGATTCCTGTCCCTCCTCCCTGACAAGAGTAATGAGAAGAGGCCGGATGGTGAGGGTCTTTAATGAGGGACACAGCTTTCTTGAGACACCACCTGATCAAGATGGCGAGAAGGGTTCTGACCAAGGTGGAAATGGTTGAGCTGATAATCCTCTGCAGGCTCCTGTGATCCTGTGAATTTGAGGCATGTTAGGCTTGAAACAACCAGTCAGATTTCATTCCAACGCAAATCTACAGTAGCCACTTCATTAGGTACACATGTACACCTGCTCATTAGTGCAAATATCTAATTAGCTAATCATGTGGGAGAAACTCAAAGCCCAGAAGCCTGCAGACACGATCAACTGGTTCAAATCAGACCAACTATCAGAATGGCGAAGGAATATTATCTAAATGACTTTGACCTTGGAGAGAGTGATTGTTGGTGCCAGACAAGGTGGTCAGAGTAACTCCTGGGATTTTTACGCTCTACAATTTATAGAGGATGGTGTGAACAACAAACAAAAAAAATCCATAAATGCATAAATGGCTTGTTTATGAGAGAGCTCAGTGGAGAATAGCCATGCTGGTTCAAGCTGACAGGAAGGTGACAGTAACTCAAATAATCATGGATTACAACAGTGGTGTGCAGAAAAGCATGTCTGAATGTGCCGCATGTCGAAACTTGAAGTGGATGGGCTACAGCAGCAGAAGACCACAAACAAACACTCAGTGGCCAGTTTGCTGGGTTCAGGAGTAAAGTGGCCACTGAATGTATATTCGTTTTCAGTTTTTTTTAGAAACTTCTTTTGTGGGACTTTGTTGAAAGCTTCCTGAAAACCGATATAGATCACGCCCAATGGATCCCAATACTCATTCACATTATTTATGAAAATCAATAATTCCCTGTCATATACCAGTAATAATAAGTCTGATTCTGAATCTAAATTCACCACAAAATGATTTCCCTTTTCTAAGTTTGTGCTGATTCTGCTTAATCCTCTCATTCTAGTCCCGGTGTTCAGTTATTGATCTAACCGAGATATATAATGTTAAAAACAGATTCAGTCGGGGTTATCAAAATAAATTATTTCTTTGGGAGAGGAAGTCAAAGGAAAGACAAATCAATTTCAAAATTTAGATTAAGACAATTCAGGAATAAAATCATAATGGATATTTTATCAAAATATATATAGAAATATGACATTCCGTACATGTTGTCCTCTCTCCTGTCAATCTTTGTAAATCCAACAATATAGAAACATAGAAAACCTACAGCAAAATTCAGGCCCTTCGGCCCACAAAGTTGTACCGAACAAGTCCCCACCTTAGAAATTACCAGGCTTACCCATAGCTCTCTATTTTTCTGAGCTCCATGTACCTATCCAAAAGTCTCTTAAAAGACCCTATCGTATCTGCCTCCACCACTGTTGCCAGCAGCCCATTCCAAGCACTCACCACTCTCTGAGTAAAAAACATACCCCTGACATCTCCTCTGTACCTACTCCCAAGCACCTTAAACCTGTGCCCTCTTGTGCCAGCCATTTCAGCCCTGGGAAAAAGCCTCAACTATCCACACGATCAATGCCTCTCATCAACTTGTACACTTCTATCAGGTCACCTCTCATCCTCTGTCGCTCCAAGGAGAAAAAGCTGAGTTCACTCAACCTGTTTTCATAAGGCATGCTCCCCAATCCGGGCAACATTTTTGTAAATCAATATATGTTGATGCATATATAGGTTGTGGAGTGCAAGAGCATCATTCCTTGAATGTCATGAGATAGCTGGATAGGATAGTGAGAGGTATTTGGTATGCTTGCTTTCATGGTTCATGGCACTGAGGAGAGCTGCCTCAAGAAAGCGGCATCTATCGTGAAGAATCTCCACCACCTTGGCCATGTTCTCTTCTCACTGCTGCCATCGGGCAGCTGGAACAGGAGGCTTAGTTCCTACACCACTAGGTTCAGGAACAGTCATTATCCATCGCCCATCAGGCTCCTGAACTGTTGTGGATAACTTCATTCACCTCAATATTTAACTCATTCCACAACCCATAGACTCACTTTAAATGACTTTACAGCTCATGTTCTCAGTATTATTCATTTACTATTTATTAATATTGTTATTTTTTTTTCTCTCAGCTCAAGGTGGCAAAACCTGAGGTGTGGGCATGGCCAAGCACACTCATTTCTCAATTGCTAGGAACTTTCAGACTATTCTAGTGGTGTTTAGTATTGTGGCTTTCTGAAGATTTTCATAGATATTGTTGTGTAGTCCTGATTATTTAATGCTATTGTATAGTGTTTTTGGGATGATACCAGTTGTAGATAATACTATCAGAACAATGTATACCCTGTTTGTGTCCCAAAGTCTTTCAACTTCCTCTTTTAATTCAGTACATTTCTGGTGTTTGTTACTTATTGATTTCTGTATGTTATCTGTGTTTGCAGTGGCTATATCTATTAAGTTAGTTGCTCTTGCTTGTTTATCCTGTATTATTATGTCATCTGTAATATCGGATTGGTCATAATATAATTTGTAGCATTCTGACTCTAAAACAGGATCAGGATTGTTTTTATAGTAAGGTATGGTTTCTTTTCTGAGTTTGTATTTTAAAGCAAGATTTTGGTGAATGATGTTTGCCATTTGATTGTGCTTGTGTAAGTAACCCTTCTGTTTCTGGGAAGAGGTCTCCAGTTCTGAGCCAGGCATTCTTGTCAACATCTAGTCTGCTCAGATCATGGGGATGTCTTCCATGAAGGTTCATGCTCTTCCATTGGTTAACTTTTACTTCAATAGTGATAATCTCTTCGTTTTTCAGTGCTGTGCTCTCGTTTAAGTGTAGTGGTCTATACTTCTTATCAGAATTACATCTGATCGCATGGAATGCTAAATCCTGTTTTTGCTGATGAAATTATATCCTCAGAAGTTTTATTTGACTGTTGTGTAGATTTTTAATGTCTGTTATTCCTCTTCCCCCTTCTGTCCTAGGTAGTGATAATCTAACCACATTTGAATGTACATCATGTTTTCTGAAATTTATTATTTCAGTTCTTATTTTTATTTATAAATTTTCCAGATTGGTTTTAGATGAAAATATTATGCCAAAAGAATACATTAATATGGGTAGAATGAAAGTGTTTATTGCCTTTATTATATTTTTACTATTGAGCTCTGTTTGGCAGATTGTCGTAAGCCTTGAAATAAATTCTGTCAAAATTTTTTTCTTTATTGCACTATGATCTATTTTCTTTCCTTGTTGATATCCCAGATACTTATATATTTCATATTCATCCATTGGTTGTATTGTATCCTGCTGCTCTGTCTTGCATTCTATTAGCTCTATTGCACCTTTCTTTATGTTTAATAGAACAGAGGGATCTAGGAATAATGGTGCATAATTCCCTGAAGATGGAATCTCATGTGGATGGGGTGGTGAAGAAAGCTTTTGGTATGCTGGCCTTTATAAATCAGAGCATTGAGTTGGGATGTAATGTTGAAATTGTACAAGGCATCGGTGAAGCCAAATTTGGAGTATTGTGTACAGTTTTGGTCACCAAATTATAGGAAAGATGTCAACAAAATAGAGAGAGTACAGAGAAGGTTTACTAGAATGTTACCTGGGTTTCATCACCTCAGTTACAGAGAAAGGTTGAACAAGTTGGGTCTTTATTCTTTGGAACATAGAAGGCTGAGGGGGGACTTGATAGAGGTATTTAAGATTATGAGAGGGGTAGATAGAGTTGACGTGGATAGGCTTTTTCCATGAGAGTGGGGGAGATTCAAACAAGAGGACATGAGTTGAGAGTTAAAGGGCAAAAGTTTAGGGGTAGCATGAGGGGGAACTTCTTTACTCAGAGAGTGGTGGCTGTGTGGAACGAGCTTCCAGCAGAAGTCATTGAGGCAGATTCGATTTTGTCATTTAAAGTTAAACTGGACAGCTATATGGACAGGAAAGGAATGGAGGGTTATGGGCTGAGTTCAGGTCAGTGGGACTAGGTGAGATTAAGAGTTCAGCACGGACTAGAAGGGCCGAGATGGCCTGTTTCCGTAATGTAATTGTTATATGGTTATATGGTTAATGTTCTGCATTTATCCAGTCCAAAGTTCATAAGTATATCTTTCAAAAATATAAAATGGTTCTACCATTTTAAATAATTGCTTTGGCTTTGCTGATGAAGGAGCATATATGTTCAAATCATCCATGTATAGAAGTTGTATTAGAGTATAGCTCACTTCATTGTTTCTGAGTTGATACCCAATTTTAATCTGATTCAATAACTAGAGAGCGGGTTTAAAGCTAAACTGAACCATAGTGGACGTAAAGAGTCGCCTAGGAAAACGCCTCAGTTTATTTTGCTAAGAGTGGTTGTTCATTTTTGCTTGTTAATAGACAGGGTGATTATAGTACACCAGTGCTTCATCAGATTTTGAAAGAATTTCACAAGTATTGGGTGTAGCTTATATATATCAAGAGCTTCTATTAACTATGAGAGTGGGACAGAGTCAAATGCTTTTTTGGTAGTCAATATAACAACTTGAAAGATCTTTTGCTATTCTGCTGAGCTTGATTTAGAATTATAGAATCTATTATGAGTTGTTCTTTACATCCTTTCACACCCTTATGGCATCCTTTCTGCTTTTCTGTAAGTATATTGTGATTATCTAAGTGAGTAGTAATTAGTTGTGAGATGCATAACGTTACTATTTTATATATTGTTTGTAAACAAGTAACAGGGTGATATTTTGATGGATCATTTGTGATTTCTCCTTTAGGCAAGAGGTATGTTATACCTTCTCTCAAAAATTCAGACAGTTTTTCAGGATTTAAAAGAAATGTTGATATGTATTAATAAGTACCGATGAAGGCAAGTAAATTTTTGTACCAATAATTATGAATAATATCACTGCCAGTACTTCTCCAATTATGGATATCTTTTATAACCCCTTTTAGCACATCCATTCTAACTTCAGGCTTTTGTATTTCTTCAATCGTGTGTGTGCATTCATTTTCTTCCCTAATCCATACCTTCCATGCAAGTGATGATTTGAAATGATATGCTCCTTCATCATTAAAGCCTGAAGCAATTAATTCAAATAATAGAACTATTTTCAAAAAGTATAAACATTAACTTTGGATTAAATAAGTTCAGAACATTAAATATTAATAATTATTATTTGTTTTTACTGTATTTTCACAGTTTCTCTTCCTTTGGACATTCTTTGACTTTTATTTGTATTTCTTTGTTCTACTATGAATGCTTGCAAGAAAGTTAATCTCAGAGTATTATGTCATGTCACAGACGTACTTAAATAATAATTTACTTTGAACTTTGAAGAGTTAGGACATCATGTTGCAATTGTACTTTAGTGCAATCACACTTAGAATACTATGCATCACTTAGAGAGGACGTGGTCACAGTAGAGAGAATGAAGAAAAGATTCTCCAGGATTTTTGCCTGGAATGGAGGGCTATAATAATAAGGGAGGTTGGAAAGGCAGGGGTTACTCTTCCCAGAACATAGGTGGCTTAGAGGAGAGATTATAGATGTTTAGAAAACTGTGAGGGACATAGATAAAATAGAGCTACTCTTTTTTTTTCTCAGAGCAGGGGAGCCTAGAACGTAAGGGCACAAGTTTAAGAAGTGAGGAGAGAAAATTAAAGTAGATCTACGGGTAGTTTATTTCAATTAGTTAGTGATACAATATGACAACTGGCCCTTCTGGCCCAAAAAGCTCTCATTGCCCAATTACACCCAAGTGACCAATGAACCTACTAATCCTTCCATCTTTAGAATGTGGGAGGAAAGAAGAGCACCTGGGGGAAACCCACATGGTCCCAGGGAGATTGTACAAACTCCTTACAGGTAGGAGCAGGAATTGAACCCGGGTTGCTGTTGCTATAATAGTGCTAGATAATCCGCTTATGCCACTGTGCTGCCTACACAGTGAACAATGAAGAGCTGGAACATGCTACCAGAGGAGGTGGTGGAGGCAGATACAAAGCATTTGGCATTTGGACAGGTGCTTGGATAGGAAAGGTGCAGAGGGAAACAGACTTCATGCAGGCAAATGGAATTAGTCTGGATATGTATCACTGACAGCACGGATGAACTGGACTGACAAGGCTAACTTCACTGCCCCTATGTCCCCACTGAATCCTCCTCACTGGCCTTGTATGGAAACTTGGCTTGTCAGCTGGCTCTGCTGACAGCCACTGGACTCAGTGGTGAGGACGCCATCTTTCTCAAACAATGTACATCGAGATTCAGTATGATTTGGGTCCAAGCAAATGGGAAAGTTTCGATTAACAGAACCCAAATCTGAGCAAAAGTTGTGCAAATACTGTCTATATATAATTACCCGTTGGTAATAAATACCAGATTGTACACCACATACAATTATAAAGAAAGTGTATTTACTCATTTCAGCTTTATCAACCAGTTATTAAGAGGAAAAGAAAAAGAAAAAAAATAAAATGGCCCATTGCAATTAACCCAGTCTAAATATGTGCATTGTTGGAGCTCGTGTATTCCAAAAGCTGGGTATGACCATTACTCATGGTGCTGAATTCTCAACACTAATCATCGGTAGAACTTACTATCTTGGATTTCTTTCACTCACAAAGCACTCTTTGCAATTGTGTCTTCCCGTCAGATTGAATCCTATGACTGTCTCTCCGGATCTTCTTCTCTCTCCATATCCTGCTAAAAAGACCACAAACCCCACCAGTGTCCGTCACAAATCTCTCCCCACATGGCCTTCTCTAGAATCTTCTTCCAATTCCACCATCCTGATTGGCTGACACAGCATTCCTAAGGTGAACATCACAGCCCCTCATCTTTAACTGAAACCCAAACACTGTCAGCAGGACACACTGCTTCTACAGAAAGCTACTATCTGAAATGCCCAGCAGCATTAGCAGTAAAAATCTTAGCCAGGGCATTACACTATCTTACTGGTGCACTTGCAAATGTCGCATAATAAGTAGAGCCAAGGAATGGATGGATTTCTCATCTGGCCCCACTTTGTGCCCAGGATGGTGAAGATACATTAGGAATAATTAAGAGATACTTAGATAGGCACAGTGATGATAGGAAAATGGAGGGCTCTGTAGGAGGGAAGGGTTAGATTAATCTTAGAGTAGGTTATAAGGTCAGCACATTATTGGCCAAAGGACTTGGGCAGTACTGTACTATATTCTATGTTCTCCAGCCCAGACACAGTTGAACATCCAATGTGTCTGTGAGGGCCAGATCATTCGGTGTACTTAAGGCAGGGATTGATAGTTTGTTGATTGCTAAAGGGATTAAACAATATGCGGAGAATGTAGTGAATGAGATTAAAAGAGGAAAATAATCAAGTTTGATTAAATGGTGGAGCAGATTCGATGGGTCAAATAGTCTAGTTTGCCTCTTGCTGGGAATCGTTAGGCCAACTGCCACACAGTGCCGGACTGACGTTGCTGTTGCAGCCATTTTGTAGAATAGGGAGGGCTACGAGGGACAACAACTGGGCTTCAGGTGGTAGACACTGAGGCTCTGATCCTGAACATCCTGAAAGTTGTCCATCAACTCAGATGTCAAAAGACAGTTCTACTAGTGATCACAGGGTTAAATTAGTCTGGCAGGGAGATGAAAACCGGAGTGATGGGGCTGAGGATGGAGCAGTTAGTTTGAAAGTTGATACATTGTGTAGTGAGACTGAGGAAGGGCAGGCAGACGATAGGACAAAATTGCAATCAGTGGGATGAGTTCATAGTCATAGTCATAGTCATACTTTATTGATCCCGGGGGAAATTGGTTGAAGTGTGACAAGGGGGCAAAATTGAAAAGGATGCATAAACTCTTCCCTGAAGAAGTTGGTGGAGCTTGCCATCAAAATCTTGGTTAAAACCAACACCTGGACCCTGACTGGAAGCCCGAGAAGAGTTTATGTGTCATATACACTGGGAAAGCACTAGATCCTTTTTGGAAAAGGGTGATTCATTAAAAAGTATAGCAGCTTATCTATGCATACGTTATGTGCGAAGATTGCCAAGTTCTTTCAAATGAATAAAGCCATGAGACTGTAAGATCCCACGGCTGTCTGTAAGAAATTTGTACATATTCCCCGGTTGGTAGGTTAATTGGCCATTGTAAATTGTCCTGTGATTACGCTAGATGTAAATCGATTGCTGGGCAACGTGGCTTGAAGAACTGGAAGGGCATATTCCATGCTGTACCTCAATAAGTAAATAGAGAAAGGAGCAGAATTAGGCCATTCAGCCCTTATCACCTGCTCCACCATCTGATCGATTATTTACTGTCCCTCTCAAACCCATTCACCCACCTTATTTATTTATTTTGTTTATTTTTATTTAGTGATACAGTGCAAACAGGTCCATCCGGTCCAACAAGCCTCGTCACCCAGCAGTCCACTTATTTAACCCTAGCCTCATCACAGGACAGCTTACAATGACCAAACAACCTACTAACCAGTACCTTTTTGTAATGTGGGAGGAAACCAGAGCACCTGGAGGAAACCAAAGCAGTCAAGGTGAGAGTGTACAAACTCCTTATAGAGGACGCCAGAATTGAACTCCGAACTCCAATGACCTGAGCTGCAATAGTGCCACACTGACTGCTATGCCACTGGGGTCTTCTCCCCATATCATTTAAGCTTTGTACAAATAAAAAACCTATCCATTTCTGCCCTGAATATAGCCGGTGAACTGATCTCCACAACCACGATAAGGCCACACTCGGTAATCAGCTGGCTGGAGAAGAGGAGCACATCTAGAAGGAGTGCTTATATTTTGGAATTAAAAAAACAATGAAGTTATGTTGAGACTTTATAAAGCACTAGTGAGGCCTCACTTGGAGTATCGTGAGCAATTTTGGGCCTCTTATCTTAGAAAGGATCTGCTGGCACTGGAGAAGGTTTAATGAAGATTCACAAAAATGATTCCAGGATTAAATGGCTTGTCATATGAAGAGCATTTGATGGTTCCGGGCCTGTATTCACTACAATTCAGAAGAATGAGAGGTGACCTAATTGAAACCTATTGAGTAGTGAAAGGCCTTAACAGAGTGGATTAGACAAGATGTTTCCTATGGTGGGAGAGTATAAGACCAGAGGACTTTAAAACGGAGATGAGGAGGAATTTCTTTAGCCAGAGAATGGAGAATCTGTGGAATTCTTTGCCACAGGCAGCTGTGGAGGCTAAGACTTAATGTATATTTAAGACAGAGTTTGATGAATTCTTGATCGGTCAGGTCATGAAGGGATACGGGGAGAAGGCAGGTGACTGGAGCAGAGAGGAAAATTGAGATGGCAGAGCAGACTCAATAGGCCAAATGGCCTTATTCTACTCCTATACCTTATGATCGTATGGTCTTTCAAAGGAAAGCACCACCCAGCATCAAGGTCAACCACCATCCAGGCCATGTTCTCTTCTTGCTGATGCCATTGGGAAGGAGGTACCTGAGCCTCAAGATGCACAATATCAGACCCGGGAACAGTTATTACCCCTCAACCATCAGGTTTCTGAACCGGTGTGGGTAACTTCACTCAGCTCAACATTGAAGTGATCCCATGATCTATGGACTCACTTTTAAGGACTGTGCACCTCATGTTCTTGAAATTTATTTTTTGTTTGTCTGTTTATTTATTTATTTGGTTGACTATTATTTATTTATTTACACAGTTTGTTGAATTTTGTACATCTTTTACTTGTGTTTTTTTAATTGATTTTGTTGTGTTTCTTTGTATTTATTGTGAATGCCTTCAAGAAAATCAAATTCAGGTAGTATATGGTGACATACGTACTTGAATAATTAATTTACTTTGAACTTCAGTATGAAATAAATCCATTTGTTTGGCTCAATTTGTAATGCAGCTTTTGAAAGTACAAAGGTCTGGAATCCACTGCCAGAAGCATTGTGATTTTCCAGTATTCTCTATTTTGAAGATCAAGCTTATTATTATTCAAGTATACAAGTATATCACCAAATGAAACAACATTCCTCTGGGCCAAAGAGCACAACACAATTAGACCATAAGACATGGGGTCAAATTTAGGCAATGTGGCCTGCCAAGTCTGCTCCAACATGGCCGATTTATTATTCATCTTAACCCCATTCTTCTGCTTTCTCCCTAAACCTTTGATGCCCTTACAATTCAAGAAACTATCGATCTCCAGTTAAAATATACCCAATGACTTGGCCTCCTCAGCTATCTATGGCAATGAATCTCACAGATTTACCACCTTCTGAGTAAAGGAATTCTTCCTCATCTCCGTTCTAAATGGACAACCCTTTATTCTGAGGCTGTGCCCTTTGATACTAAACTCCCCCACTACAGGGGGAGATGGTTTAAGATAGTGCTACTATAGGGGGAGATGGTTTAAGATGGCGCAACTGAAGTCGGGCAACAGCTTACTGGTAGTTCAAAAAGCAAGAAATATGACTAAAAACATCATCAATAACACTTGTTTGAGGTAAATTGTGGTGAACTATCACCGCAAACAATGAAGAGGCAAAGCTGACTTGAGGGATGAGCCATGCTGGTGCATTGCAATGTCACATCAGTGCGAAACGTGTTCGCGATGGTGTTGGAGCGGGAGATGGTGTTGCTGTTGGAGATGAAGATGGAGCGAGCAATTCTGAGAGGAATTAGGGTGGAAGAGTTTTGACGTTCGCCCACCTGAACTGGGTGCAAGTTTGGACTGCTGTAAGCGCCGAGACGATTTGGAGAGGTCAAGAACAGCTTCGGCCTGGGCGGCGGGTTAAGGCCTAGGATGTATCACTGCAGGAGACCTGGGTCCTGGAACGCATCACGATGCAGTGTTTGGATAATTTAAATGCCGGCCCAGATAGACTACAAAGGCAGGCTGTCAGGACGGAAGGCAAGGATAAAGCAGCTTTGCTCACTCTCCTGTCATATTCACTCTTCTCTCCAAGGTGCTGAAGCTGCTGAGCTTCATGTCTGACAGCCTCATGCCAAAATGCCCTGCTAATATGATGAACTGAGACCGAGGCTTTGGGCCTCCTCCAGCTGGTCCAGGGATTCAGGCCTATGGAATCCATTTAGTTTGGAATGCTGTTGCTCGCTTCCATTGTTAGTATGATTCGTGGTTTTTCTCTTTCTCTGCACATAGGGTATTGGTCCTTCTTTTTTCAATTGGGTTCATTTGTGGTTCTTACTTCATGGCTGCCAGTAAGCAGACAATAATAGACGATAAACAATAAGTGCAGAAGTAGGTCATTTGGCCCTTCGAGCCAGCACTGCCATTCACTGTGATCATGGCTGATCATCCACAATCAGTATCCAGTTCCTGCCTTATCCCCATAACCTTTGATTCCACTATCCTTAAGAGCTCTATCCATCTCTTTCTTGAAAGCATCCAGAGACTTGGCCTCCACTGCCTTCTGGGGCAGAGCATTCCCCATATCCCCCACTCTCTGGGTGAAAAAGTTTTTCCTCAATTCCATTCTAAATGGCCTACCCCTTATTCTTAAACTGTGGCCTCTGGTTCTGCACTCACCCATCAGCGGGAACATGCTTTCTGCCTCCAGCGTGTCCAATCCCTTAATAATCTTATATGTTTCAATAAGATCCCCTCTCATCCTTCTAAATTCCAGTGTATACAAGCTCAGTCACTCCAATCTTTCAACCTACGCTGCACTCCCTCAATAGCAATTAACCTTGTGAACCTGTGCTGCACTCCCTCAATAGCAAATCTCAAGGACATAAAATTTATACATATTTTGATAATAAATGTACTTTGAATCCTTTGAAACATCCTATCAATGTCCACTCTATCTAGGACTTTCAATATTCAATAGCTTTCAGTAAGATTCCCCTTCATCCTTCTAAACTCCAGCAAGTACAGGCCCAGAGCCATCAATGTTCCTCATATGCTAAGCTTTTCATTCCTGGGATCATTCTTGTGAACTTGCTCTGGAGCCGCTCCAATGTGAGCACAACCTTCTTGGATAAGGGGCCCAAAATTGTTCACAATACTTCAAATGTGATCTGTAACATGTTAATTGAATTCATCCAGGCCTTCATTGTTTCAGGCTGCTTTACACAGAAACACTAATATTAATGGAAATGCCACTTGATATACTCATAAAATTGAAACCTACCGAATATCGAAAGCCCCAGATAGAGTGGATGTGTAGAAGATATTTCCTATAGTGGAGAACCAGAGGGTACAGCCTTAGAATAGAAGGACATCCCTTTAGAACAGAGATGAGAAGTAATTTCTTTTACCGGGGATGGTGAATCCGTGGAATTCATTGCCACAGACAGCTGTGGAGGCCAGGTCATTGGGTCGGTATAAAGCAGAGTTTGATAGGCTCTTGATAGAAAGGGGGTCAAAGGTTATGGGGAGAAGGCAGGAAATAGGATTGAGAGGAAAAATAATTCAGTTACGACCAAATGGCAGAGCAGTCTCAACTGGCCAAATAACCTAATTCTGCTCCAATGTCTTATGATCTTACAATGCAGGCAAAGCCACATTTAGATTTTCGAGTCATTGGATGTAACAATTACTGACAAGGCCCACTTTTACTGCCTACAGTATTTCTAATTGCTTTGCATCACCATAATCCATCTGATAAAGGTGTTCTCAGATCCAAGACATGAACTCAGAGACAATGAAGGGCAGTTGATACACTAGCAGCTTAGGGTGGTGGTAACTTGGATGGCATCTTGCAGTTGATATGCATATGGATGGAGAAGTAGTCATTGAAGATTTGGGTGATACAATTAGAGTAATTGATAATTGGTTAGTCAGTAATTGGTAACTTAGTTCAGTAATTTAAGTAAGCAAGCACAGTGTGTCTTATATATAGAATTACGCATTAAGGACAATTAAACCCTGAATCCTTGGTGGAATTGTTATAGACAATAGACAATAGGTGCAGGAGTAGGCCATTCGACCCTTTGAGCCAGCACCGCCATTCACTGTGATCATGGCTGATCATCCACTATCAGTATCCAGTTCCTGCCTTATCCCCATAACCTTTGATTCCACTATCTTTAAGAGCTCTATCCATCCCTTTTTTGAAAGCATCCAGAGACTTGGCCTCCACAACCTTCTGGGGCAGAGCATTCCATATATCCTCCACTCTCTAGGTGAAAAAGTTTTTCCTCAACTCTGTTCTAAATGGCCTACCCCTCATTCTTAAACTGTGGCCTCTGGTTCTGGACTCACCCATCAGCAGGAACATGCTTCCTGCCTGCAGCGTGTCCAATCCCTTAATAATCTTATATGTTTCAATAAAATCCCCTCTCAGCCTTCTAAATTCCAGAGTATACAAGCCCAGTCGCTCCAATCTTTCGACATATGACAGTCCCGCCATCCCAGGGATTAACCTTGTGAACCTACACTGCACTGCCTCAATAGCAAGAATGTCCTTCCTTAAATTTGGAGACCAAAACTGCACACAGTACTCCAGGTGTGGTCTCACCAGGGCCCTGTACAGCTGCAGAAGGACCTCTTTGCTCTTATACTCAATTCCCCTTGTTATGAAGACCAGCATGTTGGTGAAACTTCAGGACACCAGCATGGATTAGGAAAGTAATTGTGTTGGCTGCAGGCAGCAAAAAGCTTAAAGAACACTCTGAGGAAAATTAGACTTCCAGAAGAGAAAGGACAGGCATGATTGACAGAAATCAAAGCATCTTCAGTCTAGCCTGATAGAAACCAGTTACTGATTAATGGCAGTAAACACCTTTTGGTCACCATGGAGCAGTTGAGCCATAAAGCATATTTCTGTAGGATTCCACAGCTCTGTAACTTGCCAGTATGCATCACAGGCACAGACAGTCACACAGAATGGCCCTTCTGTAAGATCATGGTCCATATGATCAAAATTCCAGGCACTCCTTGTAACATTTCACCATCTTGCATGTCGAAAATCAGTCTACCTCTTGTCCTAAAAATAATCAAAGGCTTTGTAAATCTCTTCCTCAAAGGCTGGCGGCATGAGAAGAATTAATAACCTTCGAGAGAAAAGAAATTCTGCATTTCTGCCTTAAATAGACATAGAACAGAGAAAAGTACAGAATAGGAACACAATGCTGTATCGAACCGATTAAAATAGTAATCACATGGCCAAATAAGCTAATCTCTCTAATGGTGGGGGATGGGGAAAGAGGCTGGCTGGAAGGTAATAGGTGAAGGCAGGTTGGTGGGAAAGATCAAGGGCCAGCGAAGAAAGAATCTGAAAGGAGAGGGCAATGGACCATAGGAGAAAGGGAAGGAAGAAGGGAAGGGACCCAGAGGAAAGTGATAGGCAGGTGAGAAGAGGTAAAAGGTCAGAGTGGGGACTAGAGGAATAGTGGGGGAAGTAGTTTTTTGCTGGAAGGAGAAATCAATATTCATGGCATCAGGCCAAAGGGAATACAAGGTGTTTCTCCTTCACCCTGAGGTGCAAACTTTTTATACAGGTCAAATTATTACATAAAGCCAGAATAAGGTAAAACAGCAAGAATGCAGAATAAAGAAGCAAAAGTGACTGAAAAAGTACAGCTCAAGTAGACAATAAAACACAAGATCATATTGAGGCAGAATGTAAATATTAGTCTTATTTGTCACACTGAGACAATGAAATATACCCTGAAAGGGTTGTGAGGCCAAGATTCCAGTTTGTTGTACAAGGAGCCTGTTCTGGAGTCTGACATCAGTGAGGTAGAAGCTGCCTTTGATCATGGTGGTATAGGATTTCAGACTTTTGCATCTACCACCCGATTGGAGAGGGGAGAAGAGAAAATGTAAGGTCTTTGATTCTGCTGGCAGCTTTACTGAGGCAGTGAGAGGTATAGACCACGTGGCATAGCAGTTAGCATGAAGCTATCACAGCTTAGAGCATTAGAGTTCAGTGTTCAATACCGGCGTCATTCTGTAAAGAGTTTGTACATACCTGTGGAAAGCGTAGTTTTCCTCCGGGTGCTCTGGTTTCCTCCCACAGTCCAAAGATGTAGTGGTTGGTAGGTTAATTTGTCATTGTAAATTATCCCGTGATTAGGCTAGGTTTGAAATGGGGCCGCGCTGGGGTAGTGTGACTCAAAGAGCCAGAAGGGCCTACACCCTACTGAGTCTCTAAATGAATAAAAAATAAAGGTTCAAATGTTCATTTGTTATAAAAGTATACAATTCTGAAATTTTTCTCCAAATAAATGTGGAAATAAGAAAGAAAAGTACGGCAGCATGATTATCAACCCCCAAGTACCTCCTCCCAGCACAAAAAAACTAACAGGCACAGCAAACCCCAATCCCCTTCCCCAACACGTAAAAAATTGAGAAAGATTGGGTGAAATACACAGATTATAAAAAATGGTAATACTGAAGAAAAGGTCAAAGCCATTCAAAATACAGAAAGCCTGGGTACCATTCTCTGGGCCTAGCAGCAGGCCTCTCCTTCTCCATAGCAGGGCCACCCCACCAGCGATCAGCAGGCCTCTCCTTCTCCATAGCAGGGCCACCCCACCAGCGATCAGCAGGCCTCTCCTTCTCCATAGCAGGGCCACCCCACTAGCGATCAGAAGGCAGTCTCCACTATCTGTAGCAGAGCGATTCCATCAGCGATCAAAAGGCAGTCTCCTTTCTCCATAGCAGGGCCACCCCACCAGCGATCAGAAGGCAGTCTTCTTTATCTATAGCTGAGCGATCCCACCAGCGATCAAAAGGCAGTTTCCCCTATCCGTAGCAGAGCGATTCCATCAGCGATCAAAAGGCAGTCTCCTTTCTCCATAGCAGAGCGATCCCACAGCAATCGAAAGGCAAGCAGCCGGTGCTCACCTTTTGCATTTGCCTCAATACTTCAGTCTCCCTCGGCACTTTAATCGGCGAATAATGGAAGCTTTAGTTGGTGAAATGGAGTCAAACATCAGCTCGTGCCCTGTCCTGCAGCCTTCTCACCACCAGGTTCGCTCAAGCTGCCTCTGCCTCCTGGAATCGTCGTGGAGACTGCAGAGTGCTGAATCACCCAAACAATTCTGTAGAAGAGATTCTGTGGAATGAAGGCTAGTTCCTGTGCGTTCTGATGCCCGAATCCCAGCACTTTCTTAATGGGACTTAACAGTTCATTATATCAAAAGTTTGTGTCGATGGTCTTAAATATCTTTGATGATCAGAGCCATTCAAAATTAATTGAAAACTATTTCAATTATTGGAAAAAAACTACTAATAATTTTTTTTAAATGCATTTTCAAAGTTCAAAGTAAATTTATTATTGAAGTACATATGTGTCACCATATACAACCCTGAGATTCACTTTCTTACGAGCATTCACGGTAAATACAAAGAAATACAATGGAATCAATGAAAAACTATACAAAAATATAGGCAAACATCCAACTTGCAAAAGACAATAAATTGTGTGAATACAAAATAAAATTAATAATAACTGATAAATAAGTAATAAATATATTGATGACGTGAGTTGTAGAGTCCTTGAAAGTGAATCCATATGTTGTGATATCAGTAGGGACCTCAGTGTTGGGGTGAACGAAGTTCCTTGCTCTGGTTTAACAACAGTTGTGAGCAATAATGTTCCTGAACCTGATCGTGTGAGTCTTGAGGCTCCAGTATTTCCTTCCTGATGGCAGCAGTGAGATGAGAGCATGGTTTGGAGGGTGAGGTGTCCTTAATGATGGATGCTGCATTCCTGTGACAGTGCTCCTTGTGGGTGTGCTCAATGGTGGGGAGGGCTCCAGCTGTGAAGGGCTGGGCTACGTCCACTACTTTTCATAGGCTTTTCCATTGGTGGTGCATTGGTGTTTCCATACTAGGCTGTGAAGAAACCAGTTAGTATACCCTCCACTGTGCATCTTTAGATGTTTCTCGAAGTTTTAGATGACATGCCAAATCTTCGCAAACTTCTAAGAAATTAGGCGCTACTGTGACTTCCTTGTTTTACCAGGAAAAATCCTTTGAAATCATAACACTGAGGAATTTAAAGTTACTGACCCTCTCCACCTCTGATCCCTTGATGAGGACTGACTCGTGAACCTCGAGTTTCCTCCCTCTGTAGTCAATAACAAGCTCTTTGGTTTTACTGACGTCAAGTGAGAAGTTGTTGTGGCAGCAGCCAGCCAGATTTTTAATCTCTCCTATGTGCTGATTCATCACCACCTTTCATTTGGCCAACACCAGTGGTGTCATCAGCAAGCTTAAAATGGTATTGGAGCCCTACTTAGCCTCACAGTCATAAGTATAAAGCGAGTAGAGCAGGGGAGCCTAAGCACAAAGCCTTGGATATTATTTAATTCACTGAAGTATAAATATACAACAAAACAAACAAATCTTTACTAAATTAACATTTAAAAGTTGGAAAATCATTAAGTTTTAAAGGCCAGATGTGAAATGTATCATATTTCTCAGTGTAGCAACTTAAAAGACTGAAGAGGATGAGGAAAGATTGAAAGAGTTGAGTAATATCAGCTATGGAAATATATCTCTGCCAAAGCCATGTATATCTGCTGGATGTCTGAAGCTAATATTGCAGGGAATTAACTCTTGTTTATATATAAATACAGAGAACCAAACTCTGAAGAGATATATGCATGTGATTTTGATGATTTGCCTCATGTTAGCACTTGTAAAAATTGTTCTCCGCGATGCAAAAGGCCTCCTCAATAATAAAGTAAATGAACTTTTATGATTCATATTTCGGCTGGGGCATGTGGTTGAGAAAGGAATGTTGGCTAAGAGAATAAAATATATTGAAAACAATTCTAGCTTTTATGTTGTTTTTTTCTGAAATAACATTTCTGGAGATAATTCTCCTGAGAGAACTCACTGACAGAAGAAAAAAGAGCATTGTTTAATTATTGGAAAGTATTGTGAGTAGCCTCTAGCTGTTTATTATACCTTGCTGGGGCATGTCAGCACATGATGAACTGACAGGGTTAACTGTCGAGGAAGATCAGCTTTTGGTTGAGTGAATTGCTCCTACTAAAGCTTGTAGGAACACAGTTAAATGATGAAATTTCCTGTTGTGACAGGTTTGGACGTGGTTAACTTGCTGAATTTCCCTGTTGAGGCAGGAATGGCATGAATCCATAAATCTGTTGCGACAAGTTTGCCTTGGTTTACTAGTGAAATTACCAAATGAAGCAGGTTTGGACATGGTTAACTTGATGCACTTTCTTATTAAGGCAAATTTGGACATGACTAATGGTGACATTTTGTGTTGAGACAAGTCTGGGCAAGATTAGTCCATGAAATTTCCTGTTGCAGTAGGTTTGGCTTGGTTTACCCGTGAAATTACCAGATGAAACAGGCTTGGAAGTGGCTAACTTGGTGAAATATCAAGGCAAGTTTAGACATGCGCGATGGTAAAATTTCCTGATTAGACATACTTGGACACAGGTAACTGGTGAAATTTCCTAATGAGATACATTTCAGCATGTTTAACTGGCAAAATTTCCTGTTGTGTCTGTTCTGGACAAGGTCAACTTCATGACATTTCTTGTTGAGACGTGTTTGGATATGGTCAATTGTTAAAAATTTCTGTAAGACAGGCCTGGGCATTATTAATCCATGAAACTTCCTGTTGCTACAGGTTTTCTTGCTTTACCAGTGAAACTCAATGATTCAATGTCTCATTGTTTCAATTTAATATCGAGAATGTATACAGTGTACATCCTGAAATTCTTACTCTTTACAGGCATCCACAAAACAGAAGAAAAACCCCAAAGAATGAACGACAGAAAAATGTTAAAACCTCCAAAGCCTCCCTCCTCCCTCCCACTCACAAGCAAGCATCAGCCCTCTCCCTCCCTCTACCTGCTTTAGCTAAAGCATCAGCCCTCACACCCACCATGGTTAACTTGGTGAAGTATCCTATTGAGACACATTTGAACAGTGAAATTTCCCATCATGACAGGCTTGGATGTGGTTAACTTTGTGAAATTTCCTATTAAGAAAACTTTGGACAAGACTTGTGAAATTTTCTGTTAAGTCATGACTGAAAGGTTAACTTGATGAAATTTCATGTTACAATACGTTAGGACTGAATTAAGTGGTAAAATTTCCTGCTGAGATAACTGATTAAACGTTTCTGTATACGTTAATCGCATTGCTCTTGAAACATGTTCAAGTATAATGAAATAGATCTGCTGGTTGAATGGTGTTTCAACAACAACCTCGTACACCACATCAGTAAAACCAAGAAATTGATTGTGGAATTCAGGAAAGGGAAGTTGAAAGAACACACAGCAGTCCCCATTGAAGGATCAGCAGTGGAAAAGTTGAGCAGTTTCACGTTCCTGGGAGCTAGCCTAGACCCAACATAATGATGCAATTACAAAGAAGGCATGACAGTGGCCATATGTCATTCAGAGTTTGAGGAGATTTGGTATGTCATCAAAGACTCAAGCAAATCTCTACAGATATAATATGTAGAGTAATATAACCAATTGCATCACTGTCTGGCATAGAAGGGCCACAGCAAAGGATCGGAAAAGCTGCAAAGGGTTGCAAACTCGGCCAGATCCACCATGGGCACTAGCCTCCCCTGCTTTGAGGACATCTTCGAACAGTGATGCCTCAAAAAGGCAGCATCTATCACTAGGAACACCATCACCCATGACATGCCCTCAAGGAGGAAATGCAAGAGCTGTATAGATAGATAGATATAGACATATTGTTTGTTCTCTTTTTACACTACATGTTTAATTAATTTATTAATAAATATATACAATATACTCTATATACAGTAAAAAAATACATATACACGCACATTTAGTGGCCACTTTATAACTACACAGATACACTTGTTTGTTAATATAGATATCATATGGTAGCAAATCAATTCATAAATACATGCCAACATGGTCAACAGATTCTGTTGTTCTTCAGACTAAACATCAGAATGGGGAAGAAATGTGATCTAAATGACTAAGTGACCATGGAATGATTTTTGGTCCCAGACTGGATGGTTTGAGTATCTTAGAAACTGCTGATCTCCTGGGATTTTCACACACTGGAGCCTGTAGAGTTTACAGAGAAAGCAAAGAAAAAAATCCAGTGAGTGGCAATTCCGTTGGTGAAAACAGCTTGTTCATAAGAGACGTCAGAGGAGAATGGCCAGACTGGTTCAAGCTGACAGGGGGGCAGCAGTAACTCACAAATAACCACACATTACAACTATGGTGTGCAGAAGAGTATCTCTGAACACAACATGTTGAATCTTGAAGTCGACGGGCTCCAGCAACAGAAGAGCATGAACATATACTCAGTGGCCATTTTAATAGGTGTTGGAGGTACATAATGAAGTGGCCACTGACTGCATATTTCCTACTGTAATTTATAGTTTTTTTTTACATATTGGACTGTACTACCTCTACAAAACAACAAATTTCATGACATATGCCAGTGATATTAAATCTACTTCTGATCCCATGTTAAGTGTCATTTTCGTGTGGAAGTATGTCAGGACACTATCATCTGACATGCACCTGTTTAGACACATCTACAGAATGATAAACTATTGCTATTTCCTGTTGTGGTTATCCAAGTGTGCCTGTTTAATCTGATAAGATTTTGTCAAACGAAAGCCAATGAAACGACACAGTGATAACGTGCAAAATACAAGTATTTGACGAATATTCCCTCAGGCTAGGCAAAAGCACTTTTACTTTGGCACAATGCGGCTGAGAATTCTTCAACAATACTGTAAACCAGTTAGTTCCCCATTACTCTGTTGAAGCAAACATTAAGTGTATTTGGCATGGTATTTTCTTCTCTGGGGATTTCTGCGGCTTGAATTGGAGAGTTCACACCTTTCATTATTTTCTGTTATTGTACCACAATACATCATAACACAGTTCGGCCACTCAGCTCATCGAGTCTGCTCAACTGTTCTATCATTTATTTAGTTATTAATTTTTCTTAAGACACAGCTCGGAACATGTCCCTCTGACCCGTTGCGCCACCTAGCAATCCTCCGACTTAATCCTAGCTTAATCAGAGGACAATTTATAATGATCAATCAACCTGCCAACTGGTACATCTTTGGACTGTGGGAGGAAACCAGAGTACCCGAAGGAAATCCATGCATTTATGGGTAGGACATCCCATAGGTAGCAGTGGGAGTTAAACCTGGGTTGCTGGTACTCTGAAGCATTGTGCTAATCACTACACCACCACGCCGCCCACATGGTTGATTTATGAACCCCTTCAATTTCATTCTCATGCCTTCTCCCTGTAAACTTTGAAATATTTACTGATCACAAACCTATCAACTTCAGCTTTAAATATACTCAGTAACTTGGCCTCCACAGCCATCTGTCGCAAAGAACTCACAAATTCACCATACTCTGGCTAAAGAAATTCTTTATCTCCATTCTAAAGAAATATTCTAGTATTCTGAGGCTGTGCTTCCTGGTCCTGGACTCCCCCACTACTGGAAACATCCTCTCCACATCCACCCTATCTAGGCCTTTCAATATTTGATGGGTTTCAGTGAGATGACCTCCATTCTTCTAAACTCCAGTGAGTACAGGCCTAGAGCATCAAATATTCCTCATATCTTAACTTTTTCAAATCCTTGGATCATTCTTATGTAACTTCTCAGACCTCCCTCCAAGTCTAGCACATTATTGCTTAGATAAGGGCCCCAAAACTATTCTCCAGACTCCAAGTGCAGTCTGACCAATGCCTTATAAAGTCCCAGACTGTACTATAAATCCTCTTGGAAGTGTAAACTATAAATATGAATACTTAGTCACCGTGAATCAAATGTTTAAAGGAATGTTGCTGGGTTTTGAGGATTTCTAAAACAAAAACAAAAAATATCAGCACCATCTGTAGTGAGTAAAAATAAAATTAACATTTTAGGTCAGACATTTTTGGGATTTTGTTTCGTGTTCATCAACCAGTGTAGCGATTTACTCTACTGGAAGGCCTAACACAAAGGTCAGAACTTGACCTCAGCAAGACCAAGAACCATATATGGTCTAACCTTCAGTAGTGGACAGATCATCATGTGCTGCGTGGTCTACCTGTTACAGTTGTAGATCATTGATATTTTAGCATGGCTATGTTTCACTATGTGAGATCTGTACTAGCACTTGGGTGTTGAGGCAGAGACGGTCAACATCTCCTCGGACTTCTGCTGAAATCAAGTTAACTGCCCACCTGCCTGTCCTCGTCCCACTGTCCTGACTCGCAGGTCACTCCCACTGGAATTCTTCCTGGGATTTTACAATGATAGTCACTTCTCTCAAGCGGTTGCTCGACTTCCATCAATATTGATCATGGTGTACCTGTTTAGAGGTGACCTTTCTTTTCTGTTCACATTCTCCTTGGCTGGCCACTCACCTCTAGCTATCCATTCCAAACGAGTATCAGAACATTGATTAATCAGTCTAAAACCATAGGCCATCCAACCCATCGACTCTGCTCCTCCATTCAATCATGGCTGATGTATTTTGTCTCTAAACCCTGTTCTCCTGCCTTATACTGGTAACTTTAAACAACCTTACTAATCAAGAACCTATCAATCTCTGCTTTAGATATACCCAATGACTTGGCCTCCACAGCCATCTATTGCAATAAATTCCACAGATTCATCACCCTTAGATGAACAAATTTATCATCTCTGGACTAGAGGTATGTCCTTACAATTGAGGCGAGAAGAGCATATTTTATTTTCAAATGTTTTAAGTCTTTGACATTCACTCTCTTTGAGGCCTTTATGTGTTTAGATGTTGAGCTTCACTGAGGAGGAGATGGATAGATTCTGGGATCCAATATGAGGGGTGATTGATAAGTTCGTGGCCTAAGGTAGAAGGAGTCAATTTTAGAAAACCAAGCACATTTATTTTTCAACATAATCTCCTCCTACATTTACACACTTAGTCCAGCGGTTGTGGAGCATACGGGGTCCCTTCTTTGTAGAAGTGGTCCACAGCAGGGGTGATTGATAAGTTCGTGGCCTAAGGTAGAAGGAGATGAGTTGTTAACTTCAAACTTTCTGCATTATCACTCAAAGAGTTGAACTGCACGAGCATGTAATGGGAGCGTCTTGGACCTCTAGGTAGTCCATAGCAGGGGCAATTGAAAAATTTGTGGCCTAAGGCAGGAGATGAATTATACCGCTCCCGTTACATGCATGTGCAATTCAACTCTTTGAGTGAAAATGTAGAAAGTTTGAAGTTAATAACTCATCTCCTTCTACCTTAGGCCACAAACTTATCAATCATCCCTTGTATATAGAAAATAAGGCCATAAGACGTAGGAGCAGAATTAGTTCATTTGGCCCATCAAGTCTGCTTCACCATGCAGTCATGGCTGATCCTACTTTCCCCTTCTCAGCCGCACTCCCAGCCTTCTCCCCATAATGTTTGATGCTGTTTCCAATCAACAGCCTATCAAGCTTTGCCTCAAATGCACTCATCGACCTGCCCTCCACAGCTGCCTGTGGTAATAAGTTCCACAAATTCACCTCACACTGGCTAAAGAAATTTTTTGCATCTTTGTTTTAAATGGATACCCCTCTATCCTGAGGCTGTGCCCTCTTGTCCTGGACTCACAAGGCATAGGAAACATCCTTTCCGCATCTCCTCTGTCTAGGCCTTTAAGTTAACCTTTAGGGTGTTCTGCACATGGACTCACAAGTCCATTTGCATCTCAGATTTTTGGATTTTCTTCTCATTTAGAAAGTAGTTTGCACATTTATTTTTTTCTACCAATGTATTTTCCTACATTGTATATCATTTGCCACTCTCGTTCCCATTCTTTTAATCTATCTAAGTCCTTCTGCAGCCTACCTGTTTCCTCAACATTACCTGCCCCTTCACCAATCTTCGTATCATCTGCAAGCTTGGGAACAAAGCCACTTATTCCATCATTGAAATCATTGACATACAGCATAAAAAGAAGCTGTCCCAACACTGACCCCTACAGAACACCATTAGTCACTGGCAGCCAACCAGAAAAAGACCCTTTTACTCCCATTCGCTGCCTCCTACCAATCAGCCAATGCTCTAACCATGTTAATAACTTTCCCGTAACGCCGTGGGCTCTTAACTTGGTAAACAGCCTCATGTGCAATACCTTGTCAAAGGCCTTCTGAAAGTCCAAATATAAAACATACTGCATCCCCTTTATCTATTCTACTTGTAATCTCCTCCAAGAATTCCAGCAGGTTCATCAGGCAGGATTTTCACTGCCTTTGTACTATTTTTTCCTGTGTCACCAAGTACACCATAACATCACCCTTAACAGTTGACTCCAACATCTTCCCAACCACCGAGGTCAGGCTAACTGGTCTATAATTTCCTTTTTGCTGCCTTCCTTCTTTCTTAAAGAGTGGAGTGATATGTGCAATTTCCCAGTCCTCTGACACCACGCCAGAATCCAGAGTCCAATGCAATAAGTTACAATAAGCGATAGAAAATAAATAAATAAATAAATAGTGTCAAGAGAGAGTGAAATAGTGAGATAGTGTTCATAGGTTCATGGACAGTTCAGAAATCTGATAGAAGAGGGGAAGAAGCTGCTCTGAAAATCCTGAGTGTGGGTCTTCAATCTGTATCTCCTCCTCATAGTAGTAACACGAAGAGGGCGTGACCTAGCTGGTGAAGGGCTTTAGTGACGGATGCCACGTTCTTGAGCCGCTGCCTTTTGAAGATGTCCTTGGTGGAGGGGAATACCAGAGTCCGTGTTGGAGGTGGCTGAGCCTGTGCAGTATTTTTGATCCATACGAGGCTGTGATGCAACCAGTCAGAGTGTGCTCCACAGTAACTCAGTAGAAATTTGCTGGAATCTTTGGTGACATGCCAAATCTCCTCAAACTCCTAATGAAGTATAGCCACAGTATAGCCCTCTTTGAAATTACAGTCAATATGATGAGCCCAGGTAGATCATCTGAGAACTTTAAGCTGCTCACCCTTTCCATTGCTATCTCCTCGATGTGGACTGGTGTGTGATCTCCTATCACCCCCACCCCTTTCCTGTGGTGCAAGATATACAAATTATTCAAAGCTGAAATAAAAGTAAAATAAATAAATAGTGCAAATAAAGCAAATGTGAGGTAGTGTTCTTGGGTTCATGGACTTCCCAGAAATCTGTTGCCATAGGTCACACCTGGACTTCTTGTAGGGTTCTGGATCACTGGTCTTGCATGCCACGGTTGCTGCTGATGACAGAATATGGAGCAAAATAATATCTGGAGGAAGTCACTGGCTCAAATGGCATCTGTGGGATGCAAAGACATAGTCTACATTTCAGGTTGAGACTGTACATCAGAACTGAGCGGGCAGAGGGAAGACAGCTGGTCAAAAGAGGTGAGAGGGATCTATGTGTTGGGAGGTTGAAGGCAGAGCCAGTGAGGAGAGGGATAACGAGCAGATAGGGCCAGGTGAGGGGAGGGATAACGAGCAGATAGAACCAGGTGAGGGGAGGGATAATGAATAGATAGAGCCAGGTGAGGGGAGGGATAACCAGCAGATAGGGCCAGGTGAGGGGAGGGATAACGAGCAGATAGAACCAGGTGAGGGGAGGGATAATGAATAGATAGAGCCAGGTGAGGGGAGGGATAACCAGCAGATAGAGCCAGGTGAGGGGAGGGATAACGAGCAGATAGAGCCAGCTGAGGGGAGTGGAGCAACATGGGATAGAAGTGAAGTGGCTCACACAGGTGCACGTCAAGGATGTGTACTTAGCCAACAGCTCTTATCTTTCTACAGTCATGACAGTGTGGTTGGGCACATCTCAGATGCAATCTGTAAATTTGCTAATCACATCACTGTTGTTAGCAGAATCTCAGTTGATAATGAGGAGGTGTACAGGAGAGAGATAGATTAGTTGGTTAAGTGGTGTCACACCAAAAACTTGTCACTCAGTTTCGGCAAGACCAAGGAGTTGATTGTGGACTTCAGGAAGGGGAAATTGGAAGTACATGACCAGTCACACTCGAGGGGTCAGCAGTGGAAAGGTGAGCAGATTCAAATTGCTGGGTATCAACTTCTCAGAATATCTGCCTGAATGCTTTGGGAACAGCTTCTTCTCCTCTGTCATCGGATTTCTGAACAGTCCATTAACTTATGAACTCTACCTCATTATTCCATTTTTGGATTATTTATTTATTTTAGTTTTTACTACTACTACTACTATGTCGATTCAGGCCTAGGGGGCCAATGTCAGGCACGATGACTATTGTAACTTATAGTAAGGTTTTATGACTTGTACCTCACAAAATAATAAAATTCATGACATGCATTGGTGATAATAAACTTGATTCTGATTCTGACATAGCAGAAGTGATGGGTAGATGGATATAGTTGGGGGTTAGAAGGGTTAGACCAAAGGAAAATAAACTTAGGTGGGATTGAGGGGATGGGCAGATAGAACCAAGTGGGAGAGGGAGTTGGGGAACGGAAGGATGAATAAAAAGATTGAGAACCAGACTGGTCTGGTAGGGGTAGGATTAGGAAAGAAATATAAAGAGCGTGAGTTCCATGAAATTAGAAAATTTGGTATTTATACCATAGACGTTGCCAAGTTCCGAGGACCTGAGTTATAGGGAATGGATGAATAGCTGAAAACCTATTCGCTGGAGTGTGGGAGAATGAGGGAAATCGTTTAGAGGTGTACAAAACTATGAGAGGTATAGATAGGGTGAATGCTTGTAAGCTTTTTTCCCCTCTGTTTCAGTGAGAGTAAAATGGTTAAACATTTTGGGTGAAAGGTGAAGTTTTCAATGGAACCTAAGGGGAAACTTCTTCACTCAGAGAGGGGTGCGAATGTGAAGTGAGCTACCAATGACGGCGTGCAGGTTGATGGGACTAGGCAGAAGATTGGGTCAACATTGACCAGATGTGCTGAACACCCTGTTTCCTTGTTACAGTGCTCTATGACTGTATGGTTTGCATGCTACCTAAGAGGAATAGAAGGATCTATGTCATTTGCATTTGGCATCTCCACTGGCAAGGACGGTGAGGATAGGAGTAGAGTGAGGTGGTGGATAAATGCATGGCTGAAGATGGGAAATGGGGTCAGAGATTCAGATTTCTGGATCATTAGGACCTCTTCTGTGGCTGGTGTGACCCGTACAAAAGGGACGGTTTGCACTTGTGGGCAGGTTTACCAGAGGTGTTGGGAGTGGTTTAAACTAATATGGCAGGTGGATGGGAACTAGTAAGATAGAGCTGAGGGTGAGCCAGCAGGTTTACAAGTAGATGATGGGTGTAACATGAACGTAAGGAAAGACAAGCCAATGATTGGGTACACATGCAGACAAAGCAAAGATTAAAATTGTACCAAAGAGGCAGAATTCAAAAGGGTGAAGAATGTAGCACTGAAGGTGCTGTATTTAAATGTGCATTACATTCGGAATAGGGTGGACAAACCGGTGGTACAATTACCGATGGTTGGTATGACGCTGTGGGCATCACTGAGTCGTGGCTGAAAGAAGATCATAGTTAGGAGCTTAACATCAAAGTATATAATCTGTATCAAAAGGACAGGCAGGGAGGCATAGGTGGTGGTGTGGCTCTGTTAGTAAGAGATGAAATTATATCTTTAGAAAGAGGTGACATAGGGTCGGAGAATGTTGAATCTTTGTGGGTGAAATTAAGATACTGCAAGGGTGAAAAAAAACATTGTGGGATTCATATATAGGACTCCAAATAGTAGCCAAGATGTGGAGTTGAGATTGCAAGGGGAGCTGGAAAAGGCATGTGATAGGATAATGTCACAATTGTAATGGAGGATTTCCATATTCCAGGAGGATTGGGAAAATCAGGTTAGTGTCAGATTGCAAGAGAGGTAATTTGTTGAATGCTTATGAATTCGTACTACAGTTTGAGAGGGAGAAGCAGAAGTCACATGTATCAGTATTGCAATGGAATAAAGGGAAAAATTACAGAGGCATGAGAGAGGAGCTTGCCCAGGTGGGTTGGAGGAGGATACTGGCAGGGCAGAGGTGGCTGGTTTCTGGGAATAGTTCACAAGGCGCAGTATAGATACATCCCACAGAAGAAGTTCTCAAGTGGCAGGCCCCTGCAACCGTAGCTGACAAGAGAAGTTAAGGACTGCATAAAAGCCGAGGAAAGGGCATATAAGGTAGCAAAAGTGAATAGGAAGTTGGATGATTGGGAAGCTTTTAAAATCCAACAAAAAGTAACAAAAAAGCTATAAAAGATGATAGCCAATAGTATAAAGCAGGATACCAAGAGTTTTTTCAATTATATAAAGAATAAAATGGAGGTAAGAAAATCACAAACAAGAGAAAATGTGCAGATGATGGAAATCCAAGCAATGCACACAAAATGCTGGAGGAACTCAGCAGGCCAGGCAACATCTATGGAAAAAATTACAAAATATATACTGCGGGTTTTGGGCCGAAATGTCGACTGTACTTTTTTCCATAGATTTTGTCTGGCCTGCTGAGTTCCTCCAGCATGTTGTGTGTGTTGTTCAAAGGCAAATAAGAGTTGATATTGGATCATTGGAAAATGATACTGGTGAGGTAGTGATGGGGACAAAGAAAGGGCAGATCGATTTAATAAATACTTTGCTTCAGTCTTTACTGTGGAAGACACTAGCTGTATGCAAGAGGTCCTTGAGTGTCAGGAAGCAGGAGTGAGTGCCATTGCTATTACAGAGGGGAAAATGATAAGCAAACTCAAAGGTCTTAAGAGGGATACGTGGACCAGATGGAGTACATCCCAAAGTCCTGAGAGAGGTTGCTGAAGAGATAATAGATGCATTGGTCATAATTTTTCAAGGATCACTTGATTCTGGCATGGTCCCAGAGGACTGGAAAACTGCAAATGTCACTCCACTCATTAAGAAGGGAGGAAGGCAAAAGAGAGGAAACGATAGGCCAGTTAGACTAACCTCAGTGGCTGGGAAAATGTTGGAGTCCATTATTAAAGTCAAGGTTTCAGGGTACACGGAGAGCAATGATAAAATAAATCAAAGTCAACATGGTTTGTGTAAAGGAAGATCTTGCCTGACAAATCTGTTAGAGTTTTTGAGGAAGTAACAAGCCAAGGAGGGTGGACAAAAGAGAGGTATTGGATGTCATTTACTTAGATTTACAGAAGGCATTTGATAAGGTGTCTCACATGAGGCTTCTTAAATGCTAGGGTATTGCAGGAAGTATACTGGCAGGGATTGAAGAATGGCTGACAGGCAGGAGACAGTGAGTGGGAATAAACAAGGCTTTTTCTGGTTGGCTGCCTGTGACTAGTGGTGTTCCTCAGGGTTCAGTATTAGGACTGCTACTTTTCACATTGTTCGACCACGATTTAGATATTGGAATTGAAAGAAATAGTAGATGGAATACAATGCAATGTATGACCATGCATTTTGGTAAAAGGAACAATAATGCAAACTATTATCTACATGTAAAGAAAATTGAAACATCAACAGTGCAAAGGGACTTAGGAATTCACGTGCAAGGTTCCCAGAAGGTTAATTCATAGGTTGAGTCTGTGGTAAACATGGCATATGAAATGTTGGCATTTACTTCAAATGGAATAGAATATAAAAACGAGATAACGCTGAGACTTTATAAGACACTAGTCAGGCCACACTTGGAATATTGTCAGCAGTTTTGGGACCCTTATCTCATAAAGTATGTATTGTCATTGGAGAGGGTCCAGAGGAGGTTCACGAGAATGATTCATGAATGAAGGGGTTAACATATCAGGAATGTTTGCCAGCTTTGGGCCTGTATTCACCAGAATTTAGAAGGATGCATAGGAATCTCATTGAAACCTACCAAATGTTGAAAGGACTATATAATGTGGACGTGGAGAGGTTGTTTCCTCTGGAGGGGGTACCCAGAACTAGAGGGCACAGCCTCAATATTAAGGGGTGACCTGTTAGAGCAGAAGTAAGGAGGAATATTTTGGCCAGAGAGTAATGAATCTGTGGAATGGTCTGCCACAGACTGTGGTGGAGACAATGGGTATACCTAATCAGAATCCTGATTGGTTGGGGCATCAAGGGATTTGGTAAGAGGGCAGCTGTGTAAGACCAAAAAAACATAGGAGCAGAATTAGGCTATTTTCTGAATAGAGCCTGCTCCATCGTTCAATCATGGCTGATCCTTTTATCTCCTACTCAGTCCCACTCCCTGGCCTCCTCCCCTACCCTTTGAAGCAGCATCCAATCAAGAGTATATCAAGCTCCCAACAACCTGGCCTCCACAGCTGCCTATGGTAATAAATTTCACAAATTCACCACTTTCTGGCTAAAGAAGTTTATCTGCATCTCTGTTTTAAATGGACACCTCTCTATTCTGAGGTTGTGCTCTCTTGTCCTAGACTACCCCACCATGGGAAACATGCTTCCTGTATCTGCTCTGTCTAGGCTTTTCAACATTTGAATAGTTTCAATAAGATCCCCCCCACCATTCCTCCCAAATTCCAGCAAGTACAGACCCAGAGCTATAAAACATTTCTCATATGATAACCCTTTCATTCCCAGAATCATTCTTGTGAGCATCCTCTGAACCCTTTCCAATGTCAGCACATCCTCTCTTAGATGAGGAGCCTAAACCTGTTCACAATACTCAACGTAAGGCCTCACCAGTGCCTTATAAAACCATAGCATTACATCCCTGCTCTTGTATTCAAGACTTCTTGAAATGAATGCTAACATTGCATTGCTTTCCTCACCACCGACTCTACCTGCAAGTTAGCCATTAGGGTGTTCTGCACAAGGATTCCCAATTCCCTTTGCATCCCAGATTTTTGGATTTTCTCCCCCTTTAGAAAATAGTCTGTACATTTATTTTTTCTACCAATGTGCATGACCATACTTTTCCCAACATTGCATTTCATTTGCCACTTTATTGCCCATTCTCCTAATCTGTCTAACTCCTCCTGCAGCCTACCTGTTTCCTCAACACTATCTGCCCCTCCCCAAATTTTCGTATCATCTGCAAACTTGGCAACAAAATCATCTAAGTCATTGATATGCAGCATTAAAAAGTGATCCCAACACCAAGCTCTGTGGAACACCACTAGTCACTGGCAGCCAACCAGAAAAGAATCTTATTAATCTCACTCCCTGCCTCCTAACAATTAGCCAATGCTCTAACTATGCCAGCAACATTCCAGTAATATCATTGGCTCTTAACTTGGTAAGCAGCCTCAAGCATGGCACCTTGTCAAAAGCTTTCAGAAAGTCCAAATATACAACATACTGCATCTCCTTTATTTATCCTATGTGTAATCTCCTCAAAGAATTTCAACAAGTTCGTCAGACAAGATTTTCCCTGAAGGAAACCATGCTGACTTTTTCCTATTTCGTCCTGTGTCACCAAGTACTCTGTAACCTCATCCATATGGGGTTGAATGGGAACCTGGATCAGCCATGACGAAATGGCAGAGGGAACTTGATGGGCTGAATAGGCTAATTCTGCTCCTATGTCTTAAGGTCTTATGGTCTAAGGACGGACAGTTCAATGTGGAGATCAGAAGTGGGGTTTAAATGACAGACAACTGGAAGCTCAAGATGGCTCTTGTGGACAGAGCGTAGGTGCTCTGCAAAATGATTATCCAGTCTCCCATTGGTATCATGGATATTGAGGAAGCCACATTGAGAGCACCAAATTTCTTTAGCCAGATCCTAGTGAATCTGTAGAATTCATTGCCACAGATGTCTGAGGAGGTTTCTCTGAAGCAGATGTTGATTGGTAATGGTGTCAAAGGCTATGGGATGAAAGCAGGAAAACTAGTGTTCATGGCAGAGCAGATAGATTGTCTGATTCTGCTTCTGCTCCATTTCTTATGGTCTAAATGCAGTGTATGACATTGGAAGACATGCACATGAATCTCATGGTGATTTTGGTTGAGAGAATAATCATGACTGACATATTGGGAGAATTTCCAGATATCCTTAAAATCAGATCTTTAGATTGCTCCAATTCATGTCCCATTGTAATTGGCAAATGAACATTAATCACTAGTTGACTTCAGTCGTCCTGTTGATCGTGGTTAATAGTGCTTGTAGCACATTTTTAATGAAGTGCTGATGCCTTGTGAATGGAAGAGAGCATGGGTGATGCATTGAAACTACCCAAAAGACCAGAGGGCATGTTGTAGGAGCAGAATTGGAGTCTCTCCTGTCATTCATTCCATCATGGCTGATTTATTAACCCTTTCAACCCATTCACCTCCTTCCCATAATCTGACACCTTATTAATTAAGAACTTATCTACCTTCCCTTGAAATATACCCAATGACTTGGTTTTACAGCAAACGGTGTCAATGAATTCCACAGATTTACCATCTTCTGGCTAATGGAATTCATCTTCAAATCTGTTCTAAAGGGACATCCTCCTATTCTGAGAATGTGCCCTCTGGTCCTAGACTCCCCCACTATAAGAAACATTCTCTCATATCCACTCTATCTAGGCTTTTCAATATTAGGTAGATTTGAATAAGATCCCCTTCGCATTCCTGCTAGATGTTGAGCTTCCCCAAAAAAAGACACACGCAATTGAAATAATTTTGGTGGGTTTATTTGAATTAGATGGGAGTAGATATGGAATATATAATAGGAGCAAGCTGTGATTCCCAATACAACTTTACTACAACCACATTTGGAGCACTGTGCACAGCGCTAAATCCCTCATTACATATTATGACTGGTAAGGCAACAGGGAAGGTTTCTTCCTACGTGAGTCATCCCTTCCTGTACTCGTCATTCTTGTTGCTAAGTTGAAAGGAATGTAACTCAAAACAGACAACAGATGTCCTGCAATTTTCTATCTACATATCAGGGAATAAAGCAAATCAAAATTAGCCTCACATTAACATGTATTCTTGTCATTCATATCTTCCATGGAATTTGTGTGGGTCTTTATGGCCATTCAATGCAGTTCAATTTCAAGTTCAAGTTTAATTGTCATTCAATTGTACATGTGTATACAGCTAGACTAAACAGCATTCCTCTGGAGCAAGGGTAGAAAACACTGTACATGCAGTCATACACAACACATATTGGTACAATACAGCTCATACAGACACAAAATAAAGTAGTACAAGTCTCTGAGTGACATGGACTGAGGCTTGATGGGTTGATATAAAGTGTGAGGTGCATGTTTATGCAAGACAGTATAAAGTCACTGACACTATTATAATGAAACAAGCAGTCAAACAGTATAAATATGGGAAACAGCAGCAATAAAGATGAAAAGGATGAGAGTCTGCCTGTGACTTGGGGAGTGGGGTGGGGCTGGATGTGGCAGGACACTCAGACAGGGTGTACGTGTGTGCTAGGCGGCAGCAGGGCGTTAAAGAAGTTATTCAGCCTGCGGTCAGGTGGGTGGGGGGGGGGGAGAAGATGCTATTACTCTGCCTGAAAGTTCTAGTTCTTATGAACCGTCAAGTTAGGTAACAGTTTCTTTTTCAATGTAAGCTCCTTCATGTGTCCTATATCAAAACTCCGCATGATGTTGAGCCTCTCTTCAAGACTTTCCTTAACCTTCTCTCTTCAAATCTTCAGTATTTATAACGAGCTGAAGTCTAGCCGCCTATTAGCCACCTACACACTGGATGTAAACTTAAAGAGAAAGGTCAAGGAGCCTAACCTTTTGTATCGTGTAGTTTATTTTTGGTATTTATTTTATTAAACTGCAGTTTAATACTGAAATTGTGTGTGTGTGTGCGCGGGCTCCCTTAACTCCTGGTGGAGTCGTTGGGGCGCCGTCATGACAAGCTTTTTGGTATGTTCATCGTACGGCGTGTCTTGGGCATCTGAAACCTGGTGGAGCCCATCCATTTTTTTTTAATGAGTTCGAGTTGTTAGCGCGACATTCAACCCAGGCACGGATGGAGAGCGTGCAAGGGAGCTGGCCGGATTCAAACTTAGGACCTCTTGCCCCGAAGTCCAGTACTGATGCCACTACACCACTAACCGGTCCTATACTGAAATTAGAGCAATATTCTTGCGTTCACATATAAGCATTTTAAAACTCTTGGGAGTGCACACCACACACAACTCCTCATGATCCTAGGACATATCTTCCACAATCAAGAAAGCTCATCAATGCCTCCTGCTTTCTGAGGAGGCTGAAGGAGCTGGAAATTGCATGTCTGTACTCATTGTCGTTCTACAGATGTGCAGTAGAGAGCATCCTGACAAGTTGCATCAGTGCTTGCGGCGGAAACTGCACTGTAGCAGACAGGAAGGCTCTACAATGCAGAGTCAAAAACTGCCCAATGCATCCCCGGCACCAGCCTATCTACCATAAAGGAGATACACTGTATACAGAAAGGTGATGGAAGGAGTCCAGTAGCATCATGACGGGTCCCACCCACCCTGCTTATGGACTGTTTGTGCCATTCCTATCAGGGAGGAGGCTCTGTTACATCCACGCCAGCACCACCAGACTCTAAAACAGTTACTTTCCCCAAGCGGTAAGGCTGATCAGCACCTGCACCCACTACTTTATTCTTTCCCTGTCAGTCAACTTATGTGCGGCCTAGCATCACTTTATGGACATACAAACAATCTATGTATAAAAGCTACTTTATGTATTTATATTTATTTTTTGTTCTTTATCTTTTGCGATTATCTTTGTGCTGCATCGGATCCAAAGTAACAACTATTTTAAAGGGGCCTCCCTTCCTCCACCATCAACTCTGCTCTCAAATACATCTGCTCTCACCCCATCCTCCCGCCACCCCACTAGGAATAGGGTTCCCCTTGTCCTCACCTACCACCCCACCGGCCTCCAGGTCCAACATATTATTCTCCGTAACTTCCGCCACCTCCAACGGGATCTCACCACTAAGCACATCTTTCCCTCCCCCCACCCCGCTTTCCACAGGGATCGCTCCCTACGTGACTCCCTTGTCCATTGGTCACCCCATCCCTCCCCACCGATCTCCCTCCTGGTACTTATCCGTGTAAGCGGAACAAGTACGACACATGCCCTGACACTTCCTCCCTTACCACCATTCAGTGCCCCAGACAGTCCTTCCAGGTGAGGCGACATTTCACCTGTGAGTCGGCTGGGGTGATATACTGCGTCCAGTGCTCCCAATGTGGCCTTCTATATATTGGCGAGACCCGACACAGACTGGGAGATCATTTTGCTGAACACCTACGCTCTGTCCGCCAGAGAAAGCAGGATCTCCCAGTGGCCACACATTTTAATTCCACATCCCATTCCCATTCTGACATGTCTATCCACGGCCTCCTCTACTGTAAAGATGAAGCCACACTTAGGTTGAGAAACAACACCTTATATCCCGTCTGGGTAGCCTCCAACCTGATGGCATGAACATTGACTTCTCTAACTTCCGCTAATGCCCCACCTCCCCCTCGTACCCCATCCGTTATTTATTTATTTATATACACACATTCTTTCTCTCACTCTCCTTTTTCTCCCTCTGTCCCTTTCACTATACCCCTTGCCCATCCTCTGAGTTTTTCCCCCCTCCCCCTTTTCTTTCTCCCTGTGCCTCCTGTCCCATGATCCTCTCATATCCCCTTTGCCAATCACCTGTCCAGCTCTTGGCTCCATCCCTCCCCCTCCTGTCTTCTCCTATCATTTCGGATCTCCCCCTCCCCCTCCCACTTTCAAATCTCTTACTAACTCTTCCTTCAGTTAGTCCTGACGAAGGGTCTCGGCCTGAAACGTCGACTGTACCTCTTCCTAGAGATGCTGCCTGGCCTGCTGTGTTCACCAGTAACTTTGATGTGTGTTGCTATAACAATTATTTTGTTTTCTTTACACTTTTCTACAGGAAATGGCATTAAACAATCTTGAATATGTGAAAACAGTTTCAAAGTTCAATGTCTATTTATTTTTAAAGTATGTATATGTTACCATAGACTACTCTGAGATACATTTTATTGCAGACAGTCACAGTAGAATAAAGAAATACCACAAAATCGATGAAAAACTACACACAAACAAAGACTGGCATATAATCAATGTGCAAAAGAAGACAAGCTGTACAAAAACAAATAATAATAATAATAAATGCATAAATAAATAAATAATACTGAGAACATGTGTTGTAGAATCATTGAAAGTGAGTCTATAGGTTGTGGAATCAGTTCAGTGTGGAGGTGAGTAAAATTATCCACGCTGGTTCAGGAGCCTGATGGTTGTAGGGTAATAATTGTTCCTGAAGCTGATGGTGAGGGACCTAAGGCTTCTGTACCTCCTTCTCAATGGCAGCAGTGCATGGCCTAGATGGAGGGGGTCTTGGTAATGGCTGTTGTTTTCTTGTTGCAGGCTGGACAAACCTGGTGTGTTCTCCCTAGAGCCTAGAAACTGATGGGAGACCTGATGGAGGCTTTCTAAATTATCAGAAGCATGGAAAGGGTAGAGAGTCGGAATCTTTTCCCCAAGGATGTAATGTCAAACATCAGAGGATATTGGAGTGGGATGTTTAAAGGCAATGTGTGGTGTAAGCATTCATGCAGAGAGTGATAGGTAGCTGGAATGGATTATCAGGGTTAGTCATGGAAGCAGGCAGTCAAGTGGAATCTAAGAGGTCACTGTGCTATCAGAATTTGGAACAGCCTTCCAGATTCTGTGGTTGGAAACATCTGCAACAATGGGGTCCAAGCCTTCAAGAGTCGAGCGCACAAACACCTATCATCTCTGGGATGGAAGACACAAGCTTCTTCATAAGCTATCATGAAGGGGACCAGGGTGGCAATGCTTGGTTGTTGGTAGGTAGGGTTAATACCTGACTTTCAAGAGCACTTGTGAGTTATGTTCCGGCTGGACTTAGTCCTTTAACTGCTGGAGAACAGTGCGGAAAGAACAGGTGCTGTTTTCTCCCGGTAGGGATTAGTTTTTAGTTCCAAGTGCTCCTGCCACGTTTTGTCACCCTGCAGCCTTATCCTTCAATCTCTTTGAATTGTATATGTGTATAAATGTCTCTCTCCAGCAGACTTCATCATGATCATCATGACTGCAGTGTTTCTACTATTTTTTAATTGTACATATGATTTTTTTGTGTTTTATCGCTGAGCAGCAGTGAAACATTTGATTGGCCTATCAGAGTTCTCTTTGGGAACTAGTTGACTTGATCAGCATCTCTGATCTGGCGATTGTTCACGATTGCATTTAATTTAAAAAAGAGGTGTTAAGGCTTGAATATGAAGGGAGTGGAGGGATGTGGGTGGTACACATGAGAAGGACATTGAGTATAAATTCATGTTAAGATCAACACATCATGGGCCACATGGTCTGTCCAGTGCTGGACCTTTCCGTGTTCTAGTATATGCTGCATTGTAAATCTTAAAGATTTTTATTCAATATGTCCAATTATTTGAAGTGCTATTTTCCTGACTGATTCACTTTATGTGCGACGTAAGCTCAATTATCCTTGTTAATGACACTTTGTGTTAAAGGTGCATTAATATCCCATCAAGATATTTGGTAACTCCTTCATTTTACTGAACTACTTACATTAATGAGAGAGGTTTAGAACACGGTTACTTCAGTTGGCGCATTATTAGCTTTATCACACATGACTGGAGAATGATAAACAAATCTTCTTTTATTCCATGAAAATAATTTTATGTCACTGCTTTCTTGAAATGTTCTGGAACTGAGTTACTGACTAAAATAATCTTTCGAAGCTGAAGGACAACATGAAAGGAATCTTGTAGAAAAATACTTAGCAATGGATTAATGGGTATTATATTGTGGATATCTTAGATATAATCACAGTGGAGGGATGTATCCCTGCAGGCTTTTTTAGAATAGTTGTTCAATTAGTCTCTCTGCTTTTCCATCATTTCAGAATCAGAATGGGCAGTATGATACCACAGCACATGACTTTACAGAGCCAGTGACCAGAGGTTCAATTCCTATCACATTCAATGAGGATCTTAATTGGTCACATGGGTGTAGTAGGGCGACATGGGCTCATTGAACAGGAATAGCATGTTGCTGTGCTGTATCCCTAAATTAAACTTAAATTAAAGAATTGAAATGAAGTTTGTTTTAACTGTCTTAAACTCAGTGGCCACTTTATTAAGTACACCTGTGCACCTGCTCATTAATGCAAATATCTAATCAGACAATCATGGTAGCAACTCAGTGCCTCCCACCTGCAATCATTTACAGAAGCCAGTTGATCCAGCAACATATCTTTGGGATGTGGGGGGGAAACTGGAGCATAATTTACACATTTGGTCATTAGTCTAGTCCAGGGCCCAGATTAAGAATAAAGTTGCGTCTATAATATGGGCTTACTGGTACATTTCCTATAAGTGTGAAATCCCATAAACATTACCTGGTATCTCTATTTTTGCACTATTATTTATTTTTGTAAGATATAGTAATTTCAAGCCTTTGCACTGCACTGCTGTCGCAGAGCAAAAAATTTCACATCATATAGGCTAGTGATGATAAATCTGGTCCCAATACTGACTCCGATACCTACTGAAAGTTACAAATGACTCCCAGGATCAATTGCACCTGCTTCATATTGTCTGTCTGTTGCGAGTTCATGATTGATCCCAAGAATTAGTCCATCTTCAGGAAGGAAATGTCATTCTGTTTGACATTTGGCCATCATCTCAAGGCAGAAGCACTTCAAAGAAGAATATTTCCAAAAGGCTGGTGGATGGATTATAGTCTAGCAGGAACCTTGACATTAACATTAATTTTGACAAAGACTTTCGGGCTGAAGCCAGAACTGATAGAACCATTGTTAATATTTGTCATGTGCATTATGACTGGAATGGATAGGCAAACCTCAAGGGCGTAGCGAAGACAAGCAGTTAGATTTAAACAAACAGATAACACTGTGTGGTCCAATTTATCTCCTTGGGGTAGTACAGAGGCTATCTTATTTGTGTCTCTATAAAAACAATTACTTCTGTGTTCCTCATAACCTGGTGTAAAAGTGCATTTAAAATCCCGTTTGTTTGCCATTGCAATGACATTGGATTCTTTGTTCCCAAAGCCCTAAACTCAAAAGGAGATGTAGGTATAGAGGTATCTGTGGGTACCCACACTGTAGGAAGGGGTTGTGCTGTAATAACCTACTCTCCAAAGACTAGCTTACTTCCTTGTCTGGACTCTGAGAACAATTCTTTATTAATTCTTTATTCAGGATTGTTTAATGTCATTTCCAGTACCCAAGTGTGAAGGAGAACAAATTAATTGTTGCTCCAGATCCAATGCAGCACAAAAAATGTACAATAAGTTTAAGAACACAATAATAATAAAAAAACACAATAAATATAAATACATAAGATAGCTTATATAGATGGAGTATGTTCATAAAGTGAAGTTAGGCACAGGAGTGTCTGTATATTGGGTGACTCTGTTAGGAAATGATGAAGTAATGGCTGCTGGTGGGGCTGGTGTAGCTGGTGTGGAGGGGTGGGTCAGTGGGTGGAGGTATTAGTCAGCCTTCCTGCTTAGGAAAAGTAACTATTTTTGAGTCTAGTTGTGCTGGCGTGGGTGCTGTGTTGCCTCTTCCATGAAGGGAGTGGAACAAAAATAAACAGTGAGCAGAGTGGGTGTGACCCAGCATGAAGCTGCTGGTCCTTTGATGGCACCTGTCTGTATGTATGTCCATGATGGTGGGTCAGCTGGTGCTGGTGAAGCACTGGACAGTTTTGACTACTCGTTGTAGAGCCTTCCTGTCTGCAGCAGTGCAGTTTTCTACCATACAGTGATGCAGCTTATTAGTATACACTCTGCTGCACATCTGCAGAAGGACGTGAGTATAGATATGCATAGTCCATCTGTCTTCAATCTCCTCAGAAATACGATCTCTGCAGAGAGGTCTCAACATCAATACCCATGGTTTATATCATTGTTAATGCTACATGTTTAAATTTAGACAAATAATTCTTAACACGCATTTAAAACTCAAAAACCCCTGATTTATAAAGGATTTACAAAATCTAAAGCATTTATAACCTCCAAAGAATTTGCAAGTAAATTACAATTTTTACAAACTAAAAGAACATACCAATGAGTTGCAGATGAATGAGTACCATCGCAGAAACCAAAGGCTGAGGAATGAATTCCAGTTCTTATTTCTGTCACCCTGTATTCCTGTCATTCTCCTTGTCATTCCTAACAATGCCCAATTCTTTCTAACATTTATACTGTTTTGCTACAAGTTGACATTATCTGCATGTGATGTTTTTCGGACATCTTGCTGGGACAAAATAATTCATACAGATGATCTAAAAGTTTTGGGGACAGAGATCCCAGATACACGAAATTAATGTAAGAGCTGACTCTCTGAGTAGACAAATATCCCAACTATTGATTCATCACCTATACCTGTGACCATGTTTGATGTGTTAAGTGACAAAATCAGTCTGAATCATCTTTGAACTCAGTCTCAATGGTGAAAATAACTTATCCAGTGTTGTCTGGTTTGATGCAGACCAGTTAACATAACCCCATTGTCTTACATTGAAAACATGATTTCACTGTTTACTTGTTTACAATGAAGCGAAGCAAGGAATTTGATTAGAAGTCTATCTTTGTAAAAAAAAAAACTCTGACCCTTTCGAAAGGTCATACTACTGCTCTTGAAAGCTGAGGTCAGCAATAAGACTGGCAGGCCCTGGAAATTGAATATGCATCATATCATTGTGTGTAAGGATGTGAATTTAGATTTAGATTAGATTATGAGGACACTCAGTCCTCGTTTATTGTCATTTAGAAATGCATGCATTAAAAAACGTTCCTCCAGAATGATATCACAAGAAAACACAGGACAAACCAAGACTAAAACTGACAAAACCACATAATTATAACATATAGTTACAACAGTGCAAAGCAATACCATAATTTGATAAACAGTAGACCATGGGCACGGTAAAAGAAAGTCTCAAAGTCCTGATAGACTCATCATCTCACGCAGGTGGCAGAAGAGAGAAACTCTCCCCACCATGAATCTCCAAGTGCCGCCAACTTGCCGATGCAGCACCATTGGAAGCACCCGACGGCAGCGGACTCTGAGTCTGTCCAATAACTTCGAGCCTCTGACCAGCCCCTCCAACGCAGCCTCTCCAAGCACTACCCTCTGCCGAGCACTTCAATCCTGCCCCAGCCGCCAAGCAACAAGCAAAGCCGAGGAATCGGAGCCTTCTCCTCTGCAGATTCTGGACCACACAGTAGCAGCATTTCAGAAGTTTCACCAGATGTTCCTCCGTGCTCTCACGCCTGTCTCCATCAAATCGGGATTGTGCATGGCACCCTACTTGACAAATAACAGAAATCACCACCGGAGTGGCCGCTGCGAGCTGCGTCACTCCGCCATCTTCTCCTCCTGCCAACTCCCACCAATTGGGAAGGTTACAAAAGCAGTTTAGTAGTAAGCTTTATTTCTAAGTTAAATGTGTGCTTATTCTGGGCCTTGTTACAGTATTGGTCATTGGTTTGCTCGAGAGCATGTCTTACGAAGATAGTTTTTTTATCTTCTTGGAGTGATGCAAGATGAGAGGTGACTTAATAGAGGTGTACAAGGTGGTAGAGTGCATAGCCAGAGACCTTTTCCCAGCACAGAGCTGGCTAATATGAAGGGACATAATTTGAAAGAGATGGGAGGAAAGTATAGGGAAGACCTTAGCTTGTGCACTGGCTTGCATAGACAGCTAAGACGCAACAACCATGGTTGTCCTAACCAACAGAGGGCCTACAATCATAAGGGGATTGCCAGAAGTAAGCTCTTCACACAGAGAGTGCTGGGTGCGTGGAAAGTCCTGCTAGAGGCAGTGGTAACAGGATATACATTAGAGTTATTTAAGAAATTCTTAGATAAGCACATGGATGATTAGAAAATGGAGGGCTATGTAGCAGGGAAAGGTTAGAGTAGGGTCAAGGGTCGGCGCAACATTGAGGGCCAAAGGGCCTACTTTATACTGTAATGTTCTATGTTGTGCTGTCATGTATATGTCACAGAGAGTTGTGGACACAGTTCAGCACATCACAGGTCATCGTTAATGCCTCCACAATCTCTCCAGCCACTTTCTTCAGAACCTGAGGGTGCATTCTATCAGGTCCAGGAGATTTATCCACCCTCAGGCCATTAAGTTTCCTGAGCACCTTCTCAGTCATAATTTTCACTGCACAAACTTCACTTCCCTGACACTCTTGAATGTCTGGTATACTGCAGACGTCTTCCACTGTGAAGACTGAAGCAAAATACGCATTCAGTTCCTCTGCCATCTCTGCATCTCTCATTACAATATCACCAGCATCATTTTGTATTGCTCCTATGTCTACCCTCAACTCTCCTTTACCCTTTATATACTTAAAATAGCTTTTAGTATCTTCTTTGATATTAGTTGCCAGCTTCCTCTTATAATTCATCTTTTCCTTCTGAATGACCTTCTTAGTTTGCTTCTGCAAGTTTTTAAAAGCTTCCCAATCCTCTATCTTCCCACTAGCTCTGGCTTCCTTGTATGCCCTCTCTTTTGCTTTTACTTTGGCTCTAACTTCACTTGTTAACCATGGTAGTGTCCTTCTTCCTTTTGAAAATCTCTTTTTTGGAACATATTTGTTTTGCACTTCCCTCATTTTATGCAGAAACTCCAGCCATTTCTGCTCTGCTGTCTTTCCTGCAAATGTCCCTTTCCAGTCAACTTTGGCCAGTTCCTCTCTCATGCCATTGTAATTTTCTTTATTCCACTGAAATATTGGCACATAGGCTTTTATTTTTTCCCTCTCAAATTTCAATGTGAACTCAATCATACTCTGATCACTGACCCTAAGGGTTCCTTAGGCTTAAACTCTCTTATCACCTCCGGATCATTGCACAACACCCAATCAACACAGCCAATCCCCTAGTGGGCTCAACAGCAAGCTGTTCTAAAAAGCCAATTCTTTGATATTCTACAAATTCTCTCTCTTGAGGTCCAGTACTGACCTGGTTTTCCCAATTCACTTTAATGTTAAAATCCCCAACGATCATCATGATATTGCCTTTCTGACCCACCTTTTCTATCTCCTGTTGTAAGTTGTAATCCACATCATGGCTGCTGTTTGGAGGCCTTCATCGATTACTTACACTGCACTTTTTCAAGAGCTTTGACACTTCACTGGAATTTGGAAAAATGTGTGGGGTTCTCATTGAAACTACCGAATGTTGAAAGGACCAGATAAGGTGGATATAGAAAGGATGTTTCCTATGGTGGGGGTATCCAAAACTAGAGGGCATAGACTCAAAATTGAGAGGTGACCCTTTAGAACAGAGATAAGGAGGATTTATTTTACCAGAGAGTATTAAATCTGTGGAATGCTCTGCCACAGACTGTAGTGGAGGCCAGGTCTGTAGGTATATTTAAGGAGGAAGTTGATCGTTTCCTGATCGGTCAGGGCATCAAGGCAGGTATATGGACTTGAGGGGGATACAGGATGGAACGATGGAGCAGACTCGGTGGGCTGAATGGCTTAATCCTGCTCCCGTATCTTATGGCCTAGTGGTCTTCATTCTGCATTGCTTGTTTTTACCTCATTTTAGCTCAGCGCACTGTGTAATCATTTGATCTGTATGAACTGTGTGCAAGACAACCTTTTTGCTGTATCTTGGTACATCTAACAAAAGTAATCAAATACCAATAGTCATATATCTTTCAGTAAAACGCTGATTTTTCATGCCATTGATACAGATCATTTCACAGCATAAGTATATCAACAAAGTACTAAGGGAAAAGCAATAACAGAATGCAGAATATATACTGTGGCCACTTTATTAAGCTCCTTTTGTATTACATGAAGTGTCCACTGAATGTACTTTCATGGTCTTCTGCTGCTGCAGCACATCCACTTCAAGGCTTGACATGTTACACATTCAGAGATGCCCTTCTACACACCATTGTTGTAACTTGTCCTTATTTGAATTATTATTGCCTTCCTGTCAGCTTGAACCAGTCCGGCCATTCACCCCGATCCCTCTTATTAACAAGGTGTTTTCACCCACAGAACTGCCGATCACTGGATGTTTTCACACCATTTTCTGTAAACCCTAGAGACTGCTGTGTCCCAGGAGATCAGCAGTTTCTGAAATACTCAAACCACCCTGTCTGGCACCAACAATCATTTCACAGTCAAAGTCATTTAGATCACATTTCTTCCCCATTGTGATTTTTTTTTTGAGCAACCACTGGATCTTTTGACCATGTCTGCATGTTTTATGCATTGAGTTTTTGCCACATGATTGGGTGAATATATATTTACATTAACGAGCGTGTGTGCCTAATGGTGTGGCTGCTGAGTGTAGTGTTACAGTTACGGTTAAAAAGTAAGTGTAGTGCAGGTCAACACTAAGTGCAGAGAATGTGACATGACAGATTGTGAGGCCAAGACTCCATTGTTTTTAATACATGCCAAAACTTGTGGGGCATTTCTTAAGTCACTTATATGGTTTCTTTCAGCAAATTATAAAAAAGTAAGACTTGGAACATGGTACACAGAACAATACAGCTCAGTACAGGTGCTTTGCCCACAATGCTGTGCAGATCTTTTAACCTACCCTAAGCTGAATCTAACCCTTCTCTCCTAAAAATCCCTCATTTTTTCTATCATCCGTGTGACTATCGAAGGGTTCTTCAAATATCCCTAATGTAATTGCTTCTAATAGCACACTTGCAGGGTGTTCCATACACCCAGCACTCTCTGTGTAAAGTACGTACCTCTGACATCCCCCTTACAATTTCCTGCAAACACCTTAAAATGAAGGTCCCATCATATTACCCAACTTCCACACTGGAAATACTATCCACTTAATCCTTGCCTCTTACCATTGTGTATCTCCCCACCAAGTCACCTCTCATCCTCCTTCACTCCACAGGGAAAATCTGTATCTCGCTCAAGCTTATCTTCGTAAAATATGCTCTTAATCCAGGCAGTATCTTCAGCATCGTCTCTAAATCTACCACACCCCCTTCCTATAATGAGATGACCAGAACGGAACACAATGCTCCAAGAGTGGTCGAAAGACACTTAAAAAGATTATTCAGGTTTGCAGGATGAGATTGATCTTCCTTTTAAAGCAGAGTTCATAACATTGCCAGACAGGCCATAAAATAAATTAAATAAATAGAATGTGCTGCATAAAGAGAGAGGAAGTCCTGATTATATCTGATTATATCAGATGTCAATTAGACATCATAAATATAAAACAGTCGCTTATAAATCCAATTAGCGATTCAGGGAAAGCATTTATGTCCTGAAAGGGGAGGGGGGTTTTGTTTCATTGAGACACAAGAAACTGTGGATGCTGGAATCTGGAGCGTTTCACAAGATGTTGGCGAAACTCAGTGGGTCAGACACTATCCGTGGGGAGGGGGCGCGAGGGGGAAGGACAGTTGACATTCTGGGTGAAGATGCTGCCTCCTACATGTTTTATTGCCTTGAAGTGAATGGGTATCTGGAACTCCCTGCGTGAGAGGGTGGTGGAGTTCAGAAACGCTCTGGCTAGTTAAGCAATATTGGATGTGTGCCTGATGAACTGCGAGATAAGATAATGATGCAGAACTAAAAATTGGGCAACACGCACAAAATGCAGAGAGTTTCTGAATGGACAATGAACCCATGTACACTGCCTTACTATTGTATTTTCCTTTCATTTCTATCCTTTTAAATATAATATATATATTTCTTATTATATATTTTTATTATTATATATTGCTGTGTACTGCTGCTGCAAAACAGCAAGTTTCATTACATATGCTGGTGATATTAAATCTGGTTTTTGATTCGGAACTCAGCAGGCCAGCCAGAATCTGTGGAGAAAAATGGACAGTTAATGCTTTGGGTTGCGGCCTTTCTCCAGGAATGGAAAGGAAGGGAGTAGAAGCTATAATAAGAAGGTAGGGGGAGGGGGTTGAGTGGGAAGGGAAATAGCAGCAGCTGGCCAGTGGTAGATGAGACCAAGTGTTGGTATGGAGTGAAATAAGAATCTAGGAGAGGATAAGTGGAAAAGGTAAAGGGCTGAAGAAGAAGGGATCTGATAGAAATGGCACCCCACTGGTCACTAGTTCATGTCATAGGTCAATGATGAAAGAGCTGGTGTACTCAAAGGTGGTGAGGGCTATTCCCATGATGGACTGGGCCATGTCCACCATCCTTTGTAGGATTTTCTGTTCAAGGGCATTGGTGTTTCCACACCAGGCTGTGACGCAGCCAGTCAATATACTCTCTACCACACATCTATAAAAGTTTATTAAAGTTTTAGATGTCATGCCAAATCTTAAAACTTTGACTAATTTCTATATGACTTGGCCATATAAAAAGAACAGTGCAGTTTTGTTATGTGGGCATTCATCATAGGCACAAATATGCATGTTCCTTGCCACCACCCCATTCACTGACTTTGTGTAGGCAGTGGATTTACTTGTAGCTGGCTCCAGTCCAAAGGTTACCTAAACTTGGCTGTAAAACTTTCAAGCTGGGATCCAAATGCCCCAAGGCAAATTAAATTCAAGTAACATTCCGACTTATAGCATTAAGCAAATGGTTTACTTGTGCTGAGAGAGAGAATAGAAATAATTGAGGCTTGGAGTTCACCTCAGGGCTTCATACTTGACTCCCATTGCACTCTGAAACTTACTTGTGCTTGCCAGACAGTGGCTGAGAGAATTTAGTGCTTGGATGTGCCGGTTTCAAAATCATCAAGAAAACCAGGCCTGTGGCCTGTTCCTGCTTAAAATGGAGGAAGGAACATCCTGTAATCATAACCTGCTTTCCACAATGTGTGAATATACATAACAACTTGTGAAATAAACTCAAGGAACACCTTATTAGGGACGGCATGTGTAATTTATGTTTTTATTGTGAAAGCTGAATATCTGATCCTGTGTTCCTGTGATGCTGCTGCAACTGCACTCAGAAGCCACTTCATTAAGAACCTCCTGTACCTAATAAAGTGGCCGCTGAGTGTATGCTCATGCTCTTCTGCTGCTGTAGTCCACCCACTTCAAGGTCCGATGTGCTTCTGCACACCACTGTTTTAACGTGTCGTTATTTGAATTGCTGTCACCTTCCTGTCAGCTTGAACCAGTCTGGCCATTCTCCTTTGACCTCTCTCATTAACAAGGCATTTTCACCCACAGAACTGCTGTGCACCGGATGCTTTTTGTTTTTTTTTTGCACTATTCTCTGTAAACACTAGAGACTATTTTACATGAAAATCCCAGGAGGTCAACAGTTTGTGAGATGCTCAAACCAGCCTGTCTGGCATCAATAATCATTCCATAGTCAAAGTTACTTAGATCACATTCCTTCCCCATTCTGATTTTTGGCCTGAACAACAACTGAACCTCTTGACCATGCCTACATGCTTTTATGCTGCCACATGATTGGCTGATTAGATAGTTGCATTAACAAGCAGGTGTATAGGTGTACCTAATAATGTGTACTTCATAAGCAGGAAACTCTCACACAACATTGTGGTAACATTTCAGTTTTTTCTCGCATTTTGGTGAGATGATTTAGAACAATGAATGAAGGTAATTATTAACCAGGTCACGAGATATCACTCATCTTTTTCTTCAGATTCTGACTTCTTGTTCATATTCATCCAGTAGAGGGGGCAACAGTTCAAGAGCTCAGCTGAAGTACAAGTCTTAGAGCTGTAGACATTAGGAGAGTCAGCATTTGGGTACAGTCTGCATTCTATAGTGTGGTTGGGAAAAACTTGGATTGCCTTTAAGACAGTGTTCTCTCTCATGCAGCTCACCCAAACTTTTTGATCAAGCATCCTGGAAACCAGGCTCTTCAGACTCTGCACCCGACATCAAGCAGATGTTCACAAGAATCCGGCACTAATCTAAGTATTATTTCCCCAACTTTGGTGCCCAAGACTGTAATGAACAGCAGAGAGTTATGAACCAGCCCAGTCCTTCCAAGTAAAACCAACTCTCATCTTTCTCCTGCCTCAAGAAAGCAACTACATAATCAACCACCCTTCCCAGCAACGTCAATCTGTCTTCTCCACCTCCTGTCAGGTAGAAGATACAAAAGCCTGAAGTAATGAAGTACAAGGCTCAAGGACAGATTCAATCCCAACGTTATCAGACTCTTGAATATAAACTAGTAAATAAACTCTTGATCTCCTGGCCTACCTCATCATTGTTCTTGCACTTTATGTGTTACCTGTGCTGCATTTTCTCTGTAACTGTAGCACTATAATCAGAATCAGAATCAGGTTTCCCATTCTGACATGTCTATCCACGGCCTCCTCTACTGTAAAGATGAAGCCACACTCAGGTTGGAGGAACAACACCTTATATTCCGTCTGGGTAGCCTCCAACCTGATGGCATGAACATCGACTTCTCTAACTTCCGCTAATGCCCCACCTCCCCCTCGTACCCCATCTGTTACTTATTTTTATACACACATTCTTTTTCTCACTCTCCTTTTTCTCCCTCTGTCCCTCTGAATATACCCCTTGCCCAGCCTTTGGGTCCCCCCCCCCTTGTCTTTCTTCCCGGACCTCCTGTCCCATGATCCTCTCATATCCCTTTTGCCTATCACCTGTCCAGCTCTTGGCTCCATCCCTCCCCCTCCTGTCTTCTCCTATCATTTTGGATCTCCCCCTCCCCCTCCAACTTTCAAATCCCTTACTCACTCTTCCTTCAGTTAGTCCTGATGAAGGGTCTCGGCCTGAAACGTCGACTGCACCTCTTCCTAGCGATGTCCCCTAAATAAAGATCTCCTTTTTTAAGACTTCACAAAGGGTTCTTTGTCAACTGTCATTGGCCTTATCGGAGACGGTGATGAGTCTGCATACAGACGGGTGGTGGAATGGTGTGGTCAGAACGATCTGGAGCTAAATACGCTCAAGACTGTGGAGATGACAGTGGACTTCAGGAGGACCCCCCCCATACTCCCTCCACTCACTATACTCAACAGTATGGTGTCTGCTGTGGAGACCTTCAGGTTTCTGGGTGTCACAATCTCCCAGGACCTGAAGTGGACACCCAACGTGGACACTCTTATCAAAAAGACTCAGCAAAGGTTGTATTTCCTACGTCAACTCAGGAAGTACAACCTGCCTCAGGAGCTGCTGATTCAATTCTATTCAGGAATAATCCAGTCTGTTCTCTGTTCGTCCATCACTCTCTGGTTTGGATCAGCTACCCAACAAGACAAAAATAGACTCCAAAGAATCGCCAGGGCTGCAGAAAGGATTTTTGGTGTGAAGCTGCCCTCGAACCAGGAGTTATATGCATCTCGAGTCAGGAAGCGAGCAAGCAGCATCATTGTAGACCCATCACACCCTGGACATCACCTGTTCCAACTCCTTCCTGTGTCACAATGACGGGGGCATTGGGAGCAAGGGTGGACCCCAATGCAAAACACATCTTGTGAGGTTAATTAAATTTAGTTTATTGTTCGAAACCAGGACAGCAAGGCAGGAGTAGGAATAGCGGACTGAGGACTACGACTAGGCTGGGACCAAGAGTCTGGGCTAGGACTCGGAATCGGCTCCCAGAACTAGAGGAGACATGAAGAGGCTAAGGTATGGACTCTGAGCCAGAGACTGGGCTAGGACCCAGTACCTGGGTCTTGCCTCGGGCTCGGACCCCAGAACCAGGCATGGACATGACATGGGCTGGGGAGAGGAGGAACATGGGAACACAGAGCCTCGGTTTCGGGAGAGCAGGTACATGGAACCATGGACACATACACAGAACAGAGAGCCGGGACCCCTCCTTGGGTACAGGACATAGGGCCAGGACTCATGACCCTCCGTGGGGCAACAGCAAGACGGCCTGACCCACCCCACGGAGGCGAGGACAAGACACAACAAAACATGACTCCCCGTGGGGCAACGGCAAGACGGCCTGACTTACCCCATGGAGGCGAGGACAAGACAAGACAAGACCAACACGAATGAACACCAGACAGTACCTATCTAGCTCCAGCGATGGAACTAGACTGAAGTGCAGGCGGGGGCTGCGGACGAGGGCTAGAGGTGAGAGGGGCAGAGAAGGGATTCAGACAAGGGGGTAGGACAGGAATCACAGACTGCTAGGGCCAGGATTTGACTCAGAAGTGGGAAGCTGCCAGGGCCAGGACTTGACATGGTGCTTGAATGCTGCCAGGGCCAGGACTTGACATGATGCTTGAATGCCGCCGGCACCAGGACTTGACTTGGTGTTTGAATGCCGCCAGAGCCAGGACTTGACTTGGAACTTGAATGCTGCCGGAGCCAAGGACTGACTTGGAGCCTTTGGGTAGTGGCAAGCTCTCAACTCGGCCCGGGAACAGTAGACAGTGACTCTTGATTCCCTCAGGCGGGATAACTGATGGACCCACCTTGGTGAGGAAACTTTGCAGGCTCGGTTTGGCGAGGTAACTGGACAGGGTTGCTGCGGTGAGGAAAGGCATATTACCGGCACTCGCTTCGGGCGGAGACTAGGCTTGTTCCAGCCAGATGACATTGGCACGCCGTACCTTGGTGACTTTGCAAACGCTCCCGCGCTGAACGGCTGAAAGCCGGAGACTATAAACCACTGGTTCAGCCGAGCATTAATTGCCTCTAATCACCAAAGCCGAGGGACACGGGAAAACAGGGAATCAATGGTCCAGATCATAACATAAACAAGGTAAATTTAAAGGGACTCCAATCCAGACCATGACATCCTTCTGGGAGGCGCTTTAGATCACTGTATGCCAGGACAAATAGGTACAGAACAGTTTCTTTCCGTATGCCATCAGCCTTAGGAACACTTGAATTTTAGTCTATTATAAACCAAGTCCACCTGTACATACACAGGTATACCTCATTGTATAGAGTTCACAATTATTTGCACTATTGTTTTGTTTGCTTTTTGATCCTGTACAGCGAGAGCTCAGGCAAACCGGCATCAAATTCCCTGTACGTGTCCACATACTTGGCGATAATAAAGAATCCTGATTCTGAATCTGATTCTCTGTGTAATTCACTCTCTAGCCACTTTATAAATTACTTCTTGAGTGTACGTTCGTGGTCTTCAGCTGCTGTGGCCCATACACTTCAAGTTTCAATGTGTTGTGCATTCAGAGATGCTCTCCTGCACACCCTAATTTTAGCACGTTTATTTGTATTGCTGTTACTTTCTTATCAGCAAAAAAGCTGGCCATTCTCCTTTGACCTTTCTCATTTACGAGGAAACTTTAGAGACTGTTGAGTGTGAAAATTCGAGGAGATCAGCAATTTCTGAGATACTCAAATCTCCACATCTAGCACTAACTATCATTTCACAGTCAAAGTCACTTTAATCACATTTCTTCCCCATTCTGATGTTTGTTCTGAGCAATAATGGAACTTCTTGACCATTTCTGCATGTTTTAATGGTTTCAGTTGCTGCCACATGATTGGATGATTAGATATTTGCGTTAGTGAGCGGGTATACATGTATACCTAATAAATTGGCCAAGGAATGTAGAACATTGGATTCTCCTTGAAATCCTGCCTAACGTTTATTCTATTAATGATAGCAAAATAATAAAATGCCACTTTTGGCTACCAACCAATATTCTAAACTACACATTGTAACCATTCTTTAAAATAATGCAACTCTTTGTCTTCAAATTCCAGAGGAAGTATTTCAGTTGTGTGATAGAATTTGTATTTATATTTAATTGCATATTGAACCTAGGTGATTATGCCATTGACTTCAAGCAAAATACAATGCACACAATCAGCAGAAAAAATGATGGAGCAACTCAATGGTTCAGGCTGATCTATGGAGGAAAATGAACAGTCAGCATTTTGAAAGACTCAGCCCAAAATGTTGGCTGTTCATTTCCCTTCACAAATTCTGCCTGACCTGTAAGTTCCTCCAGAAATTTGGTTATGTTGATCCAGCATCTACAGAACCTCTTCTGGCTACAACATACCCAGATGCATTTGAACTGGAAGGGGACTAATATTCTAGCAGGAAGATTTGCTAATGCTGCACAGTGGGGTTTAAACTAGAGTTACAGGGGGATAGGAACCAGGATGCCAGGACAGATAGTGGAGAGGCTTTGTAGAAAGGTGTTCGTACGACTGCAGATAACATTAGGAATCAAAAGGTTGAGCATGTTGTGACTAGTGTCCTGAGTTGCATATATTTTAAAGCAAGAGGTATTGTAGGAAAGGCCGATGAGCTCAGGGCATGGATCAACATCTGGAATTATGATATTGTAGCCATTAGTGAGATTTTGTTGCAAGGTGACAGAACTGGCAGCTCAGTATTCCAGTTTTCCTTTGTTTTAGATGTGACAGAGCCAAAAGGATTAAAGGAGGAGGGGTGGTGTTACAAGCTAGGGAAAATATCACAGTGGTGCTCAGTCAGGTGAGACTGCAGAACTCATGTAGTGAGATATTACGGGTGGAACTGAGAAACATGAAAAATATGATCATATTAATGGGACTATGTTACAGACCAGCTAACAGTCTAAGAGGTTTAGAGGAACAACTTGGTAGAGAGAACGCACACTGTTGCAAGAAATATAAGGTTGTTGTAAAGGGTGATTTTAATGTTCAACATATTGACTGGGGCACCCATATTGTAAAAGGAATAGATGGGATAGAGTTTGTTGAATGTGTTCAGTAAAGTTTCCTTAATCAGAACATAGAATATTCAATATTTGATCTGCTATTAAGGAATGAGACAGGTAACAGAAGTTTGTGTAGGAGAACACTTTGCAATTAGTGATCACAATGCCATTAATTTCAAAGTAAATATGCAAAAATATAGTTCTGGTCTGTAGGTTGAGATTCTAAACTGGAAAAAAGCCATTTTTGATGACATTGAAAATGATCTGGCAAGTGTGGATTGGGACAGGCAGTTTTCAGTGGAGGGTTTACTTGGTAAGTGGGTGGTCATAAAAAGTGAAACTCTGAGAGTACGAAGCTTGCGTGTGCATGACAGAATAAAAGATAAAGATAACAGGTAGAGGGACCCTTAGGTTTCAAAAGATATTGAGGCCCTGGGTAAGAGGGAAAAGGGGGTGCGTAGAAGCTATAGACAAGTAGGAGCAAATGAGGTACTTAGAGAGTACAAGAAATTCAAGAGAACATTTAAGAAAGAAAGCAGGAAGACTAAAAGAAGGCATGAATTTTCTCTAGCAGATAAGGTGAAGGAGAATCCTAAGAGGAGCTGTGGATATTTTAAGAGCAAAACAATTGCAAGGAACAAAATTGGTCCTCTGGAAAATAAGGTTGCTAATTGATGTGTGGAGTCGAAACAGAAGGGGGAGATCTTTAATGAATTTTTGCATCTGTATTTACTCAGGAGATGGACACAGATTCTACAGAAGTGAGGCAAAGCGGCATCAACTTCATAGATCCTATACAGGCTACAGAGGCGGAGGTGTTTGCTGTCCTGAGGCAAATCAGGGTGGACAAATTCCCCAGAGCCTGACAAGGTGTTCCCTTGGACCTTGTGGTAGGCAAGTGCAGAAATAGCAGGGGCCCTAGCAGAGATATTTAAATCATCCTTAGCGCCAGGTCAGGTACCAGAGGTTCAGAAAATAACTAATATTGTTTCGCTGTTTAAGAAAGGCTCTAAACATAAACCAAGATATTGTAGGCTAGTGAGTCTGACATTACTAGTACAGAATTTATTGGAAAGTATTCTAAGAGATTGGATATATAAGTATTTGGATAGACAAGAACTGATAAGTATAGTCAGCATGGCTTTGTGTGTAGTAGATCATGTCCAATCAATCAGAGTTTTTTGAAGAAGTTACCTGGAATGTTGATGAAGGTAGGGCAGTGGATGTTGTCCACATGGCCTTTAGCAATGTCTTTGATAAGGTCCCACGTGGGACCTTGATCATGAAGGTTCTGTCACTGAGCATTCAAGATGAGGTAGTAAATTGAATTAGACATTGGCTTTGTGGTCGAAGCCAGAGAATGGTAGTACCTGTAGATGGTTTCCTCTCTGACTGGAGGTCTGTGACTAGTAATGTGCCTCGAAGATCAGTGCTGGGTCCATTGCTGTTTGTCATCTATATCATCGGTCTGGATGATAATGTGTTTAACTGGATCAGCAATTTTGTGTACGACATCAAGATTGGGGGTATAATGAACCGCAAGGATGGCAATCATGGTTTGTAGAGGGATCTGGATCATCTGGAAAAATGAACTGAAAATGGCAGATGGAATTTAATGCAGAGACAATTGCAAGCTGTTGCAATTTGGTAGGATCAACTGGGGTAGGACTTACACAGTAGGGCGCTGAGGAGTGTAATAGAGCAGAAGGATCTGTGAATACAGGTCCATAATTTATTTAAAGTAGTGTCAAAGGTAGATAGAGTTGTATGAAAGCCTTTGACACATTGAACTTCATAAATCAATGTGTTGAGTACAGAAGATGGAATGAGTACAGAAGATGGGATGTTACGTTGAGGCCTAATTTGGAGTATTATGTGCAGTTTTAGTCACCTAACCACTGGAAAGATGTCAGTAAGGTTGAAAGAGCACAGAGAAAATTTACAAGGATGTTGCTGGGTCTAGAGGACCTGATTTATAAGGAAAGATTGAATAATTCAGGACATTATTCTTCAGAATGTAGAAAATTGAGAGGAGATTTGATAGAGGCATACAGAATTAAGAGGGGTATAGATAAGGTAAATGCAAGCAGGCTTTTTCTACTGAGGTTGGATGGGACTACAACCAGAGGGCATGGGTTAAGGGTGAAAGGTGAAAAGTTTAAGGGGAACATGAGGGGAAACTTCTTCACTCAGAGGGTCATGAGAGCATGGAACGAGCTGCCAGCACTAGTGGTGACTGCATGCTGGATTTCAATATTTAAGCAAAGTTTGGATAAGTACATGGATGGTTGGATATGGAGAGCTGTAGTCCCAGTGCAGATCGATGGGAGAAGGCAGCTGAAATGGTTTTGGCATGGATTAGATGGGCCGATGAGTCTGTTACTGTGCTTCAATTTTCTATGACTCCATGGCTCATCACGATGCCACCAGTGATGATATTTCATCAGTAAAGTGAGTACACATCAAAAGAACTTTATTGCCCCAGAAGTATTTTGTGATGTCCTGAGGTTGGGAAAGGTTCTGCATAAATCCAAATTCTGCGTAAAAAGACAGATCGCTGCTGGTCTTTTTACTGCACAAAGGTCTGAAGCAGTATTTTTGGCTCAACTATATATTTGCTTGATTCATATCAACATCAAAATCCATCTGTTTTCCCTAAGCATCTGATTAGTTGGTCCGGATCTTTGAATATTTCTCATCCTTTTACATTTGTCATTTGGGTGTCAATTAGAATGCACTGTAGGGAAATGAGTGGCCATGCACTTTGGTCAAAGGAACAGAGGCATAAACAGGGAGAAAATTCAGAAATCAGAGCTGTAAAGAAACTTGGATGTCCTTGTGCAAGATTCCCAGAAAGTTAATTTGCAGGTTGAGTCAGAGTTAAGGAAGGCAAGTGTAAAGTCTGCATTCATTTCAAGAGGACTAGAATATAAAAGCACAGACGTAATGGTGCAGATTTTTCAGGCATTGGGCAGAGTACACTTGGAGTATTGTGGGCCCCTTATCGAAGAAAGGAAGTGCTGCTATTGGAAAGGGTCCAGATGAGGTTCACGAGAATGATCCTGCGAATGAAACAGTTAATGTATGAGGATATTTTGATAGAACATAGAATAATACAGCACATTACAGGCCCTTCGGCCCACCAAGTTGTGCCGACCTTCAAACCCTGCCTCCCATATAAGCCCCCACCTTAAATTCCTCCATATACCTGTCTAGTAGTCTCTTAAACTTCACCAGTGTATCTGCCTCCACCACTGACTCAGGCAGTGCATTCCACGCACCAACCACTCTCTGAGTAAAAAACCTTCCTCTAATATCCCCCTTGAACTTCCCACACCTTACCTTAAAGCTATGTCCTCTTGTATTGAGCAGTGGTGCCCTGGGGAAGAGGTGCTGGCTATACACTCTATCTATTCTTCTTATTATCTTGTACACCTCCATCATATCTCCTCTCATCCTCCTTCTCTCTAAAGAGTAAAGCCCTAGCCACCTTAATCTCTGATCATAATGCATACTCTCTAAACCAAGCAGCATCCTGGTAAATGTCCTCTGTACCCTTTCCAATGCTTCCACATCCTTCCTATAGTGAGGTGACCAGAACTGGACACAGTACTCCAAGTGTGGCCTAACCAGCGTTTTGTAGAGCTTCATCATTACATCATGATTCTTAAACTCTATCCCTCAACTTATGAAATCTCATACCCCATAAGCTTTCTTAACTACCCTATCTACCTGTGAGAAAACTTTCAGGGATCTGTGGACATGTAGCCCCCGATCCCTTTGCTCCTCCACACTACCAAGTATCCTGCCATTTACTTTGTACTCTGCCTTGGAGTTTATCCTTCCAACGTGTACTACCTCACACTTCTCCGGGTAGAACTCCATCTGCCACTTCTCAGCCCACTTCTGCATCCTATCAATGTCTCTCTGCAATTTTCGACAATCCAGTACACTATCCACAACACCATCAATCTTTGTGTCATCTGCAAACTTGCCAACCCACCCTTCTACCTCCACATCCAGGTCGTTAATAAAAATCACGAAAAGTAGAGGTCCCAGAACAGATCCTTGTGGGACACCACTAGTCACGATCCTCCAATCTGAATGTACTCAGTCCACCACCACCCTCTACCTTCTGCAGGCAAGCCAATTCTGAATCCACCTGCCCAAACTTCCCTGGATGCCATGCCTTCTGACTTTCTGAATAAGCCTACCGTGTGGAACCTTGTCAAATGCCTTACTAAAATCCATATAGATCACATCCACTGCACTACCCTCATCTATATGCCTGGTCACCTCCTCAAAGAACTCTATCAGGCTTGTTAGACACGATCTGCCCTTCACAAAGCCATGCTGACTGTCCCTGATCAGACCATGTTTCTCTAAGTGCCCAGAGATCCTATCTCTAAGAATCTTTTCCAATAGCTTTCCCACCACAGACGTAAGGCTCACTGATTTATAATCACCCAGAATATCCCTACTACCTTTTTTGAACAAGTGGACAACATTCGCCTCCTTCCAATCCTCTGGTACCATTCCCGTGGACAACGAGGACATAAAGATCCTAGCCAGAGGTTCAACAATCTCTTGTCTCGCCTCATGGAGCAGCCTGGGGAATATTGCCTCAGGCCTCGGGGACTTAACTGTCCTAATGTATTTTAACAACTCCAACACCTCCTCTCCCTTAATATCAACATACTCTGGAACATAAACCTCACTCATATTGTCCTCACCATCATCAAGTTCCCTCTCTTTGGTGAATACCGAAGAGAAGTATTCATTGAGGACCTCGCTCACTTTCACAGCCTCCAGGCACATCTTCCCAACTCTATCTCTAATCGGTCCTACCTTCACTCCTGTCATCATTTTGTTTTTCACATAATTGAAGAATCCCTTGGGGTTTTCCTTTACCCTACTCGCCAAGGCCTTCTCATGCCCTCTTCTTGCTCTTCTCAGCCCCTTCTTAAGCTCCTTTATTGCTTCCCTGTATTCCTCAATAGACCCATCTGATCCTTGTTTCCTAAACCTCATGTATGCTGCCTTCTTCCACCTGACTAGATTTTCCACCTCACTTGTCACCCATGGTTCCTTCACCCTACCATTCTTTATCCTTCTCACCGGGACAAATTTATCCCTAACGTCCTGCAAGGGATCTCTAAACATCGTCCACATGTCCATAGTATATTTCCCTGCAAAAATATCATCCCAATTCACACCCGCAAGTTCTAGCCTTATAGCCTCATAATTTCCCAGTTAAAAATTTTCCTGTCCTCTCTGATTCTATCCTTTTCCATGATAATGCTAAAGGCCAGGGAGCGGAGGTCACTGTCCCCCTGATGCTCACCCACTGAGAGATCTGTGACCTGACCCGGTTCATTACCTAATACTAGATCTAGTATGGCGTTCCCCCTGGTCGGCCTGTCCACATACTGTGACAGGAATCTGTCCTGGACACACTTAACAAACTCTGCCCCATCTAAACCCTTGGAACTAATCAGGTGCCAATCAATATTAGGGAAGTTGAAGTCACCCATGATAACAACCCTGTCATTTTCGCAACTTTCCAAAATCTGCCTCCCAATCTGCTCCTCTGTATCTCTGCTGCTACCAGGGGGCCTATAGAATATCCCCCAAAGAGTAATTGCTCTCTTCCTGTTCCTGACTTCCACCCATACTGACTCAAAAGAGGATCCTGCTACATTACCCACTCTATCTGTAGCTGTAATAGTATCCCGGATCAGTAATGCCACCCCTCCTCCCCTTTTTCTGCCCTCTCTATCCCCTTTAAAGCACTGAAATCCAGGAATATTGAGAATCCATTCCTGCCCTGGTGCCAGAAAATTCTCTGTAACGGCCACTACATCATAATTCCATGTATGTATCCAAGCTCTCAGTTCATCAGCTTTGTTCCTGATGCTTCTTGCATTGAGGTAAACACACTTCAGCCCTTCCGCCTTACTACCTTTACACTGTTCATTCTGCTTCTCTTTCCTCAAAGCCCCTCTGTATGTTAGACAACAGGAATTCTGCAGATGCTGGAAATTCAAGCAACACACATCAAAGTTGCTGGTGAACGCAGCAGGCCAGGCAGCATCTGTAGGAACAGGTGCAGTCGACGTTTCAGGCCGAGAACACACATCAAAGTTGCTGGTAAACGCAGCAGGCCAGGCAGCATTACCTTACCACCATTCAGGTACACTTCCTCCCTTACCACCATTCAGGGCCCCAAACAGTCCTTCCAAGTGAGGCAACACTTCACCTGTGAGTCGACTGGGGTGATATACTGCGTCCGGTGCTCCCGATGTGGCCTTTTATATATTGGCGAGACCCGACGCAGACTGGGAGACCGTTTTGCTGAACATCTACGCTCTGTCCGCCAGAGAAAGCAGGATCTCCCAGTGGCCACACATTTTAATTCCACATCCCATTCCCATTCTGACATGTCTATCCATGGCCTCCTCTACTGTAAAGATGAAGCCACACTCAGGTTGGAGGAACAACACCTTATATTCCGTCTGGGTAGCCTCCAACCTGATGGCATGAACATCGACTTTTCTATCTTCCGCTAAGGCCCGACCTCCCCCTTGTACCTCATCTGTTACTTATTTTTATGCACACATTCTTCCTCTCACTCTTCTTTTTCTCCCTCTGTCCCTCTGAATATACCTCTTGCCCATCCTCTGGGTCCCCCCCCCCCCCCGTCTTTCTTCCCGGACCTCCTGTCCCATGATCCTCTCGTATCCCCTTTTGCCTATCACCTGTCCAGCTCTTGGCTCCATCCCTCCCCCTCCTGTCTTCTCCTATCATTTTGGATCTCCCCCTCCCCCTCTTACTTTCAAATCACTTACTCACTCTTCCTTCATTTAGTCCTGATGAAGGGTCTCGGCCTGAAATGTCGACTGCACCTCTTCCTAGAGATGCTGCCTGGCCTGCTGCGTTCACCAGCAACTTTGATGTGTGTTGTCTGTATGTTAGATCTGGCTTTACTCCATGCACTTCTTTCACTGCTCTATCGCTTCGGGTCCCATCCCCCTCGCAAATTAGTTTAAACCCTCCTGAACCATGCTAACAAACCTACTTGCAAGGATATTGCTCCCCCTCGGGTTCAGGTGCAACCCATCCAATCTGTACAGGTCCCACCTTCCTTAGAAGAGATCCCAATGATCCAAAAATCTAAATCCCTGCTCCCTGCACCAACTCCTCAGCCATGCATTCAACTGCCATCTCCTCCAATTCTTACCATCACTGACACGTAGCACTGGCAGCAATCCTGAGAACGCCACCCTTGAGGTCCTGTTCTTCAGCCTTCTGCCTAGTTCCCGAAACTCACACTTCAGGACCTCATCCCTCTTCCTGCCTATGTTGTTGGTACCAACAAGTATCACGACTTCTGGTTGCTTTCCCTCTCATACCAGGATGTCGTGCACCCGGTCAGAGACATCCCGGACAATGACACCCGGGAAGCAACAAACCATGTTGGGTGTCCTTCTCATGTCCACAAAATCTCCTGTCTGCTCCCCTGACTATAGAGTCTCCAATGACGACAGCTCTCCTCTTCTCCGTCCCACACTTCTGCACCACTGGGTTGGAGTCAATGCCAGAGGCCCTGCCACCGTGGCTCACACCTGGTCGGTCGTCCCCGCCAACAGTATCCAGGACGGTAAACTTATTATTCAGGAGAATGGCTACAAGGATGCTCTGCACTACCTGTCTGCTCACCTTCGCTTTCCCCCCTCTGACTGTCACCCAACAACCTGCTTCTGATAGCCTAGGTGTGACTACCTCCCTGTAGCTCTCATCTATGACTGCCTCATTCTCCCTTATGAGTCGAAGGTCATCCAGTTCCTGCTCCAGATTCCTTACACGGTCTTCCAGATCACCCAGCCGTATGCACCTCTGGCAGATGTGACTCTGCAGGAGAGGGGCATTCCCCCAAGGCTGCCACATCTCACATGAGAGGCACATCACCGTCTCAGGAGGCATTGTAAAGACTAACTGCGAGCAAGCCTGTCCTCCGCCTCTTCTCGTCAAAGCCTCTCTAGTCAAAGCCTCAAAGCTCCACTCCTTCACTGGCCTAGTCACTCACTGGCTGCTTTCCAGAGGCCGCTTTGCTTGAGTTATCCCTCTATTTTTCTGTTTGATGACTGGAATTTAAAAGAATGAAAAGGGATCTCATTGAAACCTATTGAATATTGAAAGGTCTAGAATGGACATGGAGAGAGTATTTCCTATAGTGGGGGAGTCTCCAACCAGAGGGCACAGCCTAAGAACAAAAGGATGTCCCTTCAGAATCGAGATGAGGAAGAACTTCTTTAGCTCGAAGGTGGTGAGTCTCTGGGATTCATTACTACAGATGGCTGCGGAGGACAGTTCATTGGGTATACTCAATTCATTGGGTTCTTGATTAGTAAAGGTTATGGAGTGCAATTAGGAGAATGTGATGGAAAGGGATAAGAAATTAGGACTGATGGAATGGTTGAGCAGACTTGATGGGTCAACTGGCCTAATTCTGCTCTTATGGTCTTATAGACGTTGTGGTTTTAACAAACAGAATATTGCTGTTTGATTACAAGGAGAGCAACAGCCAGTATTGTTGCAAATGAAATAGGTATTCCTTTAGCTAACTAGAAAATGGGAATACCATCATCACAAGATTACATGATGGCTCCCTCCCAATTTGTAAAGGCCAGACAGGAATGGGCATCAACTTCCACAAATTAAAGTTCAAAGTTCAAAATTCAAAGTAAATCTATATTCAAAGTTCGTACACAGTACGTCGTCATATACTACCCTGTGATTTATTTTCTAGCAGGCACAAATAAAGAATGACAAGCAACCAATGTACAAATAAATAAATAATGCTGAGAGCCCTTGAAAGTGAGTCCACAGGTTGTGGAATCAGTTCAGTATTGAGGTGAGTAAAGTTATCCACATTGTTTAGAGCCTGATGGTAGAAGGGTAATAATTGTTCCTCAACCTACTGGTGTTGTCTCTAAGGCTCCTGCATCTCCCTCCCAATGGCAGCCATAAGAAAAGAGCATGGCCCGGATGGTAGGAACCCTTGATGAGGGATGTTGCTTTCTTGTGACAGTGCTCCTTGAAGATGTGCTCAACGGGATAAGTAGAAAACTCCCAACTTATATCCCTTGGTTGTGAACCTGTCCTGACTGTTTATTTTAGGGCCTGATGCTTGTTTGTAGGTCTAAATCCCATAGATGTTGAACTCCTTAAATAACAACAGACAATTGTTGGAAACATGCAGCAGGCCAGGCACCAACTGTGAAGAGAAAAGCAGGGATAGTGTTCCAAGCAATTAGATTTGCAAACAGTATTACCATGAATAGGTACATTGGGTTAGTACATATCGTAACACTAAGGTAAACTATCTGCTAGCAAGTGAAAATGACTGAATAGCCTATTCCTATATTCTAGAACATAGAATCTAACCAGTATAATACCCCACAGGCCTATTGGCCCACGATGATGTGCCATCCATTTAACTTACTCCAAGACCAATCTAACCCTTTCCTCCCACATACCTCTCCTTTTTTCTTTCACCCATGTGCCTACCTCTTCACCATCATTATGTGCCCTGTCCTATGGTCTTTGAGCATGATTGTTCTTGGCAACTTTTTCTACAAAAGTGTCTTGCCATTGCCTTCTTCCGGGCAGTGTCTTTTCAAGATGGGTGAACCCAGCCATTGTTAATACTCTTCAGAGATTGTCTCCCTGGTGTCAGTGGTCACATCACCAGGACTTGAGATATGCACCAATTCATATACATGACCCTCGTCACCTGCTCCCATAGCTTCACATGAGTACGATCGGGAGTCGGAGTGGGGGCTAAACAGGTGCCACACCTTGCCCAAGGTCAACCTGGAGGTTAGAGGTAGGAAGAAGTGCCTTACACCACCTTTAGTCATGACATATTTCCACCCCACCACCACACATGCCTATCTAAGAGTCTCTTAAATATCTCTAATGTATCTGTTTCTACTAGCACCCTGGCAGTGTATTCCAGGCACCAATCTGTGTAAACAACCTACCTCCAGCATCTTCCTATACTTTCCTTCAATCACCCTAGAATTATGCTCTCTTGTATTAGCCACTGGAATACTGTGAAAAGTCTTCCGCAGTCCACTCGATCTAAACCCTTATCACCTTATACACCTCTACCTCTTCTCTTCTACATACTGACCTGGATGGAGATGCGAGAATTGTTGGGTCTTCCCAACATTTTCTGTTTCGTGTCCCAGGTGTTTTGTTGTAAGATGGAGTCCAATAGACACTTCCTTTTAACTGCAGGGTTCTGTAAAACACCAAAGGGTTCTTTATCACCCAAAAATCTCTTTGCCCCCCTACTGTCAGGCAAAAGGTAACACAGCATAAGAACCAGAACTGTTGGGCAAAGTAACAGCTTCTTCCCCCATGCTGTTAGACTTCTGAATGCCCTGCTACCACCCAGCACACACATACATCAAGTTTGAATGCCCCCCTGTCCACCCGTTCAGTACTCTTGAACTCTCAGACAGACTCCCATCCTGCACTGGTCACTTTTCATCTTTATTGCTACTGTTTCCCATATTTAAACGACTGTTTGTCCTATTGTAGTAGTGTCAGTAATATCATACTGTCTTACATACACATGCACCTCGCACTTTATGTTAATCCATCAGTCTTCAGGTGATTCCACTCAGGGACCTGTACTAATATTATCTTGTGACTGTAATTGCTGGTTCGTAACTATATGTGATGTGTGTGACTATATGTACTGTACTTTTTACTTTGGCCCCTTGTGTATGGGTAAATGGCAATAAACTTGAATGTGAACTTAAAAATTCACAGGAAAAACCTAATCTGGCTTTGGTTAGAGCCCTCTGTGATTCATTCTGGTTACGGATTTCACTCACCCCTAGCTGTCAAATGTGAAAAAAAGTCTTCCTTTGAACTTCAACTGCATTTATTGTATAGTGAAGCCAAGCAGGACCCGGTCTCAATATGTTGTCAAAACACTGGCCTCGATTGGCCCTGAACTTTGTTTCTGCTGCAGATGTCAGTCCAGGTTCTGCCATGGTACACTGTGGTGTGGTTCCTACGTTAGTAACCTGATGATTAAAAAGTCCATAAAAATCAGACGTCAAATCACAGCAGGTGGTTCAATCTGAGTGTTAGTGTAAATGCTGAACTTCCATGAAAAGTCAACCAATATTCATCAAAGAGGCTTCGTTTTGCCGTACTCAGTCTCGCCTGTGTGTAACTCCAGTTGTTACTGTTCAGGATTCCACTTCAGTGAATCCAAATACTCAGTAAACCTGAGCAGAGGTATTAGTATTGGTTCAAAGTAGATTTATTATCAAATAATACATAAATCATACAAACTTGAGGTTTGTTTGCTTACAGGTAGCCACAAAGCAAGAAACCTGATAAAACCCAAATAAAAAAAATTAAAAGACCAACACCCACTGTGCAAGAGAAAGGGGGAATAAACAAATCATGCAAACAGCAGAAGCAAGCAAAAACATTCCAAACCAAATTGAATCTCAGATCTGAACCCCGGAGTAACCCGGAGTAGGCCCAAAGCCTCGGTATCAGATCATCATATTAGCGGGCACAGAGCAGAGCAGCCTGGCAGTCTTCACAACCCCAGCGCCATGGAGAGAGGAGTCACCACCACAAAGACCGAGCAAAATTTGCCATCGCCTCCAATCCTGGCATCCTGTCTCTCCAGTCTATCTGGGCTGGCTTTTAAATTGTCCAAGGAACAGATCGTACCTTGCATTAGCCACGGGAAGCCACCCCATGACTCACTCTAGGCCCACATTTTGCCGCCCAGCCTGAAGCTGCTTTCCAGCTCTTTAGGTCAGTTGGGCGCCCGGAGCGATCCAGCCTCGCAACCAGGCTATTTATACAGGCATCTGAACTCCCCTGACCCAATCTCTCCTCACCAAATAGCTCACTCCATCCGTGTCAATTCTGCAACACACCAGCACAACTCATGCCCTGAATTCACCTCACCTTCACTCACGACTTCATTGTTTGTGATGATAATAGCATAATTTACTTCAGTGAAGGTGTTATTAGCAATGTATTTAGTCAATTTTTTTGCCTTTTGAACTATCAGCGAGCTGTTGCACGCATTCAGTAGTGCCATCTTAACTGGAATAGTGTTCAGCATGATGGATTCAGCCAGTTCCTTCACAAGTACAGCTCTTTCCACTATCTACACGAGGCAGTACCTCAGGAAAATTAGATCCATCATCAGGGACATCCTCACTGTGGGAGTGCCCTCTTCTCTTTCTTTCCTTATTATCTTTTTATTGATTTAGAAAGAGCATATATACAAACAAGAGGAAAATTATCTCAAATATATATATCAATAACAATACAAACAGAAAGTGAAATAGACATTATCAAAATCATACATAGTATTAAGCAAATATGTAATATATGATAAAAAAGACAACTAATTCTCCTCTTATCAATTCATAAAGAGAGAAAAAAAAACTTTAAATTTTAAAAATGAGAAGAAAAAAACACTACACTATAAGAGAAACTGCAAAAAAAAAGGGACTGGGCAGTCCATTCTGAGGATACGACTTTCTGATCAAATCTAAAACTTCGGAAAAAAAAATAATTGGAAGAGTAATAAATCAAATCAAATGAAAATAATGAATAAAAGGTAGCTAGATTTGCTCAAATTTAAAGGATGTATCAAATGTCCGACTTCTTATTTTCTCTAAACTTAAACAGGGCATAATGGAGGAAAGCCAATAAAAGACAGTAGGTGGATTAGAATCCTTCCACTTCAGTAAAATGGCTCTCCTAGTCAATAAAGTCGAAAAGGCTATCATATGTTGAGCAGAAACAGGAATATTTCCTGCTTCCGATGGGATAATCCCAAAGATTGCCGTAAGTAAATTAGGTTGTAGGTCCAGATCCAAGACTTTTGATAGTGTTTTGCCCTCTTCTCAATGGTACCATCAGGCTGAAAGTACAGGGGATTCCTAAAGTTTCAACAACACCTTCTTCCCCACTGTCATCAGGTTCTCGTTCGATCTTTCGTTTATGTGTGTGTCATATGACGTGACCATGATTCTTGGCAAATTTTTCCACAGAGGTGGTTTGCAATCGCCTTCTTCCAGGCAGTATCTTCACACGGCGGGTGACCCCAGCATTATCAACACTCTTCAGAGATTGTCTGCCTGGCATTAGTGGTCGCATATCCAGGATTTATGATATGCGCCAGCTGATCACATGACCATCTAATACCCTCTCCCATGGCTTCAGGTGACCCTGATCAGGGGGCATGTATTTATATGACGGTTTGTCTTATTGTAGTAGTGTCAGTAACATTATACTGTCTTATATAAACAGGCACCTCGCACTTTATGTCACCCTGTCAAACTTCAGGCCTTGTCACTCAGAGACTTTTACTAATGTTATTTTGTGACTGTAATTGCTGGATCATAACTGTACGTGCTGTGTGTGATTACATTGTACTTTTTACCTTGGCAACAAACTTGAACTTGAATAATGCGCATGAGAAACCTAATCTAGCTGTGGTTTGGCCCTCCGCGATTCATTCTGGTTACCAATTTCACACACCCCTAGCTGCCAAATGTGAAATACAGTCTTTCTTTGAACTCCAACAGCATTTATTGTATAGTGAAGGAAAGCAATAGTGTCGCAATATCGAGGAAATCTGCAGATGCTGGAAATTCAAGCAACACACATAAAAAATGTTGGTTAATATGATGTCAAAACAACGGCCTCACTTGGCCCTGAACTTTGTTTCTGCTGCAGATGTCAATCCAGGTTCTGCCATGGTACACTGTGGTGTGGTTCCTACGTTAGTAACCTGATGATTAAAAAGTCCATAAAAATCAGACGTCAAATCACAGCAGGGGGTTCAATCTGAGTGTTAGTGTAAATGCTGAACTTCCATGAAAAGTCAACCAATATTCATCAAAGAGGCTTCGTTTTGCCGTACTAAATCTCGCCTGTGTGTAACTGCAGTTGTTACTGTTCAGGATTCCACTTCAGTGAATCCAAATACTCAGTAAACCTGAGCAGAGGTATTAGTATTGGTTCAAAGTACGTTTATTATCAAATAATATATAAATTATACAAACTTGAGATTTGTTTGCTTACAGGTAGCCACAAAACAAGAAACCCGTTAAAACCCAAATAAAAAAAATTAAAAGACCAACACCCACTGTGCAAGAGAAAGGGGGAATAAACAAATCATGCAAACAGCAAAAGCAAGCAAAAACATTCCAAACCAAATTGAATCTCAGATCTGAACCCCAGAGCAGCCTCAAGTAGGCCCAAAGCCTCGGTATCAGATCATCATATTAGCGGGCACAGAGTACAGCAGCCTGTTCCTTCTGCGCAGAAGCACATCAAGTAAATCTACTACCTGACACCTCCTGAGGTCCTGGTTCAATCCTGACCTCTGTACCGTCTGTGTGGAGTTTGCACACCCTCTTTCCAACCTGCATTTTCTCTGGCAGGTCTGGTTTACACCCACACCTAAAAATGTGCAGATTTGTGGATAAAATGGCCACAGAAAGTTGCTGCTGGTATCCGGGTGAGTTGAGGAAGCTGACAGAAAGTCAGAGGAAATGGAGTAAAGCAATGGGTTAGAGTAAGTAAGTGGGTGATGGGTCAGTGTGTGGGCTAGGTAGAATAAAGAGAGCACATCCATTCATCAATAATGTTAAAACTCACACCTTTTTGTGACATAGAAAGAAGACATGCATTCTATCAAATCTATGTCAGCTCTCAGAGCAATGCCATTAATACTCCTTTTTTTCCCGTAATATAGTCTCTCTCACTTGTCCATGAAATCTCCAGGATTGTCCAACCATCCACAAACATTTTCGGTTGGTCAGTTGTCCAAAAGCATGGCTTTTGGAGGAAACCAAAGGATGAGTATGCACTGCATGGTCAGAGAGAGACCATGCAAACTCCCCTGAGGTCAGGATCAAAGGAGGGTCACAGGAACTGTAAGGCAGAGATTCCACCTGGAACAAAGTGGTCACACATCAACTGTAGAAAGAGAAATGAAGATGCTTTGTGATTATTTCTGTTTTTGCACTCTTTGTAATTTAACTAATTAATATATATACTCACTGTAATTGATTAAACTATGTTTTACTCTATTATCTTGTATTACATTGTACTGCTGTGATAAGTTAACAAATTTCACGACATATGCTTGTGCTATGAACCCTGATTTTGGTTCTGTATCTTTTTAGAGATACAGCATGGTAATATGATAACGAGTCTATGCCGCCCTGTTATAACCATATGACTAATTAAACTATTAACCTGTACGTCTTTGGAATGTGGGAGGAAAGTGAAGCACCAGGAGGAAATCCATGTGGTCATGGGGAGAACGTACAAACTCCTTACAGGCAGCAGCGGGAATTGAACCGAGGTCGCTGGTACTGTAATAACATTATGCTAACTGCAATGCTACCATGCCGCCTCATGTTACAGGGTTTTCCCTTGGTGCTTTGGATTCCTCCCACATCCGTCTTCTTAGAGGATTGTCACCTTGGTATGGTGGAGAGGGTGTGAGATCCCGAGATCCTAAGTGTGGTTCTTAGCTCCTGTTAGGGTCACCCACGGTGGTAAGGTTAAGACAAAAGAGTGATCTAACCAAGACCTCAGCAGAGGAGCTGGAAGAAGATAAAGACACATCACAATGGCAGTGGAGGCTGAGGAAAGCTGCACCAATGAAGGGTCCGCAATCACCTCGTATTCCATGCCATTGGATCCTGAACCCCATCTGTCAAAGACCATGCGGTGGCTGCCCGTGCATCAGCCTCAGTACATTAAATACAGTCACTCACGGGTGTTCCCTGTTCAGGGAATAAGAATAATCCCTCAGGATAACGGTCCCCAACCTATTTTTATGCTACAGAGCCTTCCCATTAACTGAAGGGTTGTGGACCCCAGGTTAGGAACCCCTGCATAGGAGAACATCATACTTCACCTGGGTGATCACACTATATCCCAAAGACATGCAGGTTGGTAGCTAGTGTGAGGGTTATTGTTAGGATCTGGGTAGCACTGAGGGAAAAGTGGGAAGAATAAAATGATATTCACACCGGATGAGTGAAGGTGATTCTGAAATCTAATTAAGTCAAGGTACAGTATGTTGAGTTCAATGCCAGGCAAGTTTCTCCTTGTATTGCAACAATGAGTTACTGATACAATGGAAAACCTGCTTGCAGCAACTTCACACACATGTAGGTACAGACAACACACTAGATATGTTATACAGTATGCAAATTATACTCTTCCAGACACTAAAGAGAGAGGGAAAAAAGAATGCAACAGAAAGATAATCACAAACAAGCCCCTGGCAGTGCAAGAGCTGGTCGGGTGCTGTATCTGATGCTCCCGATGCAGCCTCCTCTACATTGGGCAACTACTTCGTCAAGTACCTCCACACCATCCGCCAAGAGGTGGCCTTTAGTTTTCTGGTGCTGAGGTAGGGTTAGTGTGGTGCAGGACAGTTCAAGGTTTTGAAGGTAAGTGAGTAACATACAAGGAGGAAATTATTGGGTTAAGCAGCATTTTCTTGGGAGAAATGCACCATTGATGTTTTGCGTCGAGACCCTTCATCAGGAATGGAGATTAAAGGAATGGTCCTGAACCCAGTGGTGTTGAACTTTAGGATTCTGTACCTCCTGTCCAATGATAGCAATAAGGAGAGAGCGTGGCCTTGATTATGGGGATCCTTGCTAACAGGTGTGACCTTTCCTAAGCCAGAACCTCCTGTGGACACTGGCAGTATTGCGGAAGGCTGATTCCTGGATGGAGAAAGTTTGCATCCACTACTCTCTGCAACCTCCTGCTTTTCTCTGCTTTGGAACTGTCAATTGAGTTAGAAATCCCTTTGAATCCTAGTCCAGGAACAAGCATATGAATTCCCTTCAGCCACAGATGATCTAGTGAAATGTCGTCTGACGCTAGGGAAAGAGTATGCTCTCAAAAGAGGTGTCTTTGGCCTGGAGTGATACACTGATGGGATGCAAAAGATGCCGGAAATGCTCACGAGCAACTCCAAAATTCAGGGGATTATGTTGCAGCTTAATAAAACCAGGCCACATCAGGTGCATTACATTCGCTTCTGCTCACCTGGTCACAGGAAGGATGGGCAGGATTTGGAAATGGTGCAGATTAGGTTCACCAAGATGCTGTCTGGACTAGAGGGTCTGTGCTATGAAGAGAAGTTGGACAAACTTGGGTTCTTTTCTCTGGAGTGGAGGAATCTAATGGGAAATTTGATAGAAGATTATATAATTCTGAGGGGCATAAAGTAGACACCCAGTATGTTTCTCCCAGGGTGCAAATATCTAGTACTAGAAAACATATATTTATGATGAAATGGGACAAGTTCAAAGGAGATGTACAGGGCAGGATTTTTCACAAAGAGTTCAAAGGTCAAAATCATTATCGAAGTACGTATATGTCACTATATACTATCCTGAGATTAATTTTCTTGCAGGCATTCAAAATAGAAGAAATATAATAGAATAAAGAAAAAAACAGCACGCAAATGAACCAGCACAGCGTGCAAAAGAAGACAAAATGTTCAAATACAAAATATAATGATAAATTATTATTATTAATAAAAACATTTTATTAATTTATTAAAATATAATAATTAAATAAATCAATACTACGGAGAGTGGAGGGTGCCTGGAATGTGCTGCCTGGCACGGTGATGGACGCCGATACAATAGAGGCACCTAAGGGCCTCTTAGACAGGAATATGAATATGCAGAGAATGGAGGGAGATGGATACTATGCAAGCAGCAGGGATTAATTCAGTTAGCCATTTAATTATTGGTTCATTTAGTTCAGCACCACATTAAGGACCAAGGGCCCTGTTCCTGTGCTGTACTGTTCTATGCTCTATGCCATGGAACAATTTTGGGGGGAAATAGATGATATAGCCAAATGTCTGGCCCAACACTTAGCCCGTAGCAAAAATCATCAAAAATGTATTATTATGTAAAATGGTTACAGTAATGTGAGACTTCAACTTCTGAAGAAGCTGGGGTTGTTTTGCTTGGGAGGAGATGTAACAGAGGTAGAAAAGATCACGGCAAGTTTCAAGACACTAAATAAAGAAAAGCTGTTCCATTAGCATCTTGTTCAAGGAAAGATTTAAAATACAAAGGGGATCAAAGGAAAAAATATTGCTCAGAGAGTGCTAATAATATGGAACTCACTCTCTGCAAGTGCGTGAAGTCAGAGTCAATGATGGCTTTCAAAAGGGCTTTCAGACAAGTTCTGGGAAAATAATTTGCAGAGCTACAGGTTCAGACTGAGGTGACTGGGACTGGATAGATTGTGCTGAGAGAAACTGATGTAGATTTGCTGAAGCAAATTGCCTCAATTTGTGTCGTTACAATACCACAATTCTATCATTCTATTATTGTACGGAGCTAGGTCAGAATTGACGACATTTCTACAGCAGCTGTGTCACAAAATATCTAATTAGCCGTAGAGCATTTTGGAGCCTCTTACGTGATGAAGCATGCGTCATAAAGGTAAAGCAATTACATTTTTAAGACTGTTCAATGGTACAGAATGGAGGAAGAAGCAAAGAGTAGGGCTAAGAGTATCCTGACTCATTTCATCATGGCCTGCTACAGAAACATCAGTACCCAGGAATAGAAAACCTACAAAAAATGGTGGATACAGCCCAGTCCATTACTGGAAAAGGATAGAGCAATATCAAACACCAGGGACATCACTATCCAGGCCAGGCTCTTTTCTAGCTGCTGTCATATTTCTGATACCATCAACTGAGCTGCTTAAGGTGTACAAGAAATGCAAGAGAACATTTAAGAAAGAAATCAGGGAGGCTAAAAGAAGACATGAAATTTCCCTAGCAAGCAAGGTGAAGGAGAACCCTAAGGGATTCTACAGGTATGTTAAGAGCAAAAGGATTGCAAGGGACAAAACTGGTCCTCTGGAAGATCAGAATATAAACAATGTGTGCAGCCAAAACAGATGGGGGATCTTAAATGAACTTTTTTTGCATCTGTCTTTGCCCAAGACAGAAGTGAGGCAAAGTGGCATCAACTTCATGGACCCTATACACAAAATACTCTGCAGATTCTGGGGTCAAAGCAACATGCACAACTCGCTGGAGGAACTCAGCAGGTTGGGCAGCATCCGTGGAAATGTTTGTTTCCACGGATGCTGCCCTTCTGCTGAGTTTCTCCAGCGTGTTGTGCGTGTTGCATGGACCCTATGCAAATTACAGAGGAGGAGGTGTTTGCTGTCCTGAGGCAAATCAGGGCGAATAAATTGCCAGGGCCGGAGGAAGTGTTCGCTCCGATCCTGCAGGAGACAAGTGTAGAAATTTCCGGGGCCTTAGCAGAGATATTCAGAATGAGAATCAAGTTTATTATCACCACATGTGTTGTAAAATTTGTTAACTTAGCAGCAGCAGTACAATGTAATACATGATAATATAGAAGAAAAAAAGTAAGTCAATTGCAGAATCAGAATCAGAATCGGGTTTATTGTCACCGGCATGTGATGTGAAATTTGTTAACTTAGCAGCAGCAGTTCAATACAATGCATAATCTAGCAAAGAGAGAAAAAATACTAATAATAAATAAAATAAAACAATAATAAATAAATGAGTGAATCAATTGCGTATATTGAATAGATTATTAAAAAATGTGCAAAAACAAAAATACTGTATCTTAAAAAAGTGAAGTTGTGTCCAAAGCTTCAAAGTCCATTTAGGAATTGGATGGCAGAGGGGAAGAAGCTGTTCCTGAGTCACTGAGTGTGTGTCTTCAGGCTTCTGTATCTCCTACTTGATGGTAACGGTGAGAAAAGGGCATGCCCTGGGTACTGGAGGTCTTTAATAATGGACGCTGCTTTGCCGAGACACCAATTCCTATATGTATATTAAATAGTTACATTAAAATAGTACAAAAACATAAATATATATATTTTAAAAAGTGAGGTAGTGTGCATGGATGCAATGCCCATTTAGGAATTGAATGGCAGAGGGGAAGAAGCTGTTCCTGAATCACTAAGTGTGTGCCTTGGGCTTCTGTACCTCCTTGATAGTAACAATGAGAAGAGGTCATATGCTGGGTGCTGAGGATATTTGAAACATCTTTAGCGACAGGAGAGGTCCAGGGGGTTGGAGGATAGCTAATATTATTCTGCTGTTTAAGAAAGACCCTAAATATAACCAGGAAGTTATATGCCGGTGAGTCTGACATCAGTTGTGGGAAAGTTTTAAGAGGTATTTTAAGGGACTGGATATACAATTATTTGGATATACATGGACTGATTAGGGATAGTCAGCATGGCTCTGAAGTAGGGTAATATCTAACTAATTCAGTTTTTCAAAGCATTTATCAGGATAATGGATGAAGGCAAGGAAGTGGATGTTGTCAACAAGGGTATAGATAGGGTAATTGCAAGGCATTTGATAAGGTCGTGCACGGGAGGTTGGTCAAGAAGGAGCAGTCGCTTGGCGTTCAAGAAGAGATAGTAAATTGGATTAGACATTGGCTTTTTGGGAGAAGCTGAAGTGCGGTATTAGATGGTTGCCTCTCTGGCTATAGGCCGGTAACCAGTGGTGTGCTGCAAGGATCGGTGCTGGGTGCTTTGTTGCTTGTCAGCTATATCAATGATATGGTTAACTGGATCAGCAAATTTGCGCTGGGGGTGTAGTGGACAGTGAGGAAGGCTATCATGACTTGCAGTGGGATCTGATTCAGCTGGAAAAATGGGCTGAAAAATGGCAGCTGGAATTTAATGCAGACAAGTGTTGCACTTCGATAGGACCATCCAAAGTAGGTCTTACACAGTGAATGGTAGGAGTTGAGGAGTGTAGTTAAGCAAAGGGATCTGGGAGTGCAGATCCATAATTAATTGAAGGTAGTGTCACATGTAGATAGGTCGTAAAAAATGCTTTTAGCATATTGGCCTTCATAAATCAAAATATTGAGTACAGAAGATGGGATGTTATGTTGAAGTTGTATAAAACATAACATCCTATTACCTAATTTGTAGTATTTTAGCAACACACATCAAAGTTGCTGGTGAACACAGCAGGCCAGGCAGCATCTGTAGGAAGAGGTGCAGTCGATGTTACAGGCCGAGACCCTTCGTAAGTCCTGACGAAGGGTCTCGGCCTGTAACGTCGACTGCACCTCTTCCTACAGATGCTGCCTGGCCTGCTGCGTTCACCAGCAACTTTGATGTGTGTTGCTTGAATTTCCAGCATCTGCAGAATTCCTGTTGTTTGGAGTATTTTATGCAGTTTTGGTCACCTACCTACAGGAAAGATGTAAGTAAGGTTGAAAGAGTACAGAGAAAATTTGCAAGGATGTTGTAAGTTCTGGAGGACCTGAATTATAAGGAAAACTTGAATAGGTTAAGAATTTATTCCTTGGAATGTAGAAGATTGAGAGGAGATTTGATAGAGGTATACAACATTATGAGGTGTGTAGGGCCATTGCAAGTAGGCTTTTTCCATTGAATTTGGGTGAGGCTACAACTAGAGGTCATGAGTTAAGGGTGAACAATGAAATGTTTAAGGGGAACATGAGGGGAAACTTCCTCACTCAGAAGGTCATGAGAGAGTGTGGAACAAGCTGCCAGCACCAGTGATGCACGTGAGCTCAATTTCAAAGTGTTTCAGAGACGTTTCGCAAGGTACATGGAAGGTAAGGTTATGGAGAGTTATGGTCCTGGTACAAGTTGATTGGAGCAGGCAGTTTAAGTGGCTCAGCACCGTCTAGATGTGCCAAAGGACTTGCTTCTGTGCTACATTTTTCTGACTCTATCACTTCTTGTTTATTTGTTTAATTTTTATTTGCACAGTTATTCTTTGTAGTTTTTCATTATTTCTATTGCACTTCTTTGTTTGACTATGAATGCCTGCAAGAAAATAAATCTCGAGGTAGTATATGGTGACATGCTTTGATTATGAATTTACTTTAAATCTATCTCACCAGCCTAGGCCCTTAATGAATTACAGTGGATTTTGGTTAATTGGGCCATTGGTTAATCGGGGTAGCCACTTTCAAACATTCAGGCTTGGAAATGCCAGAAATGGTTGGGAGCAAAGATGATTTCACTACTTTAAAAAGTTAGTAACTATGAATAATTTGAAGCTATTTACAATAATCTTGAATGTTACTTCTGGTCCCCACTGGACACTCAGCTCTCACCTGTGACTATGAGTAGCTATTTGCAAATGACAGCGGCCACACCTCCTTGCATCAGTTTGACTGGCAAGCTAAATCAGGTGACAGTAGTCGGTGGTTCTCATACACCCCGCTGAGATAAGGACATGCCAGTCCTAGCATGTGAAGTCAGCTTCAGTGGACTGAGTGGATAAGATCTACAGTGGGATCTGGCGGCGAGGAAAGTGATTCTGTAACGCTCTGTGGAGAGCGAGGGGCATGACAAGGCACAGAACTGCAACCAGGGAAGGCCCCATTTGTGACGCCTGCTTGTTCCACTGGAATCAGATGTTTGAGGGTGTGAGAGTGGAACTACCACAGTGCAACAGCTTTTTCATTTTAAAAGCTCTCCCGTAAAGGTTTCCTGTGATCGTCAGATATGACGGGCAACCACCTAGTACCGGAAGTGTTCTAATTTGTTCTGCATTTCAGTTAAATACATAATTTGTTATTCAGTCAAATGGTAGTTTGTCTTTTTTATATTTTTTTAACTACTTCCATGAAACTTCTAAGTGGGGCAGCTGCCTAATTGGGCTAAAATGTACTGGTCCAGCTGTGTCCCAGTTAACTGGAATCCACTGTATATGTTGGTATATATGTACTCTAATAATAAATTTACTTTGAACTTTGATTTCCTATAATTCCATCTGCAGAAAAACCTCCATAAAATGCACAGAATTTCTTCTAAAGGAGAGCTTGCTGGCTTTAAATGTAATCAGTAAGTTTACAAGTTATGTTATTCAGAAGATGTGCCGGAGGCAATACAGCAGGCTGGGTTTGTAAAATCATTGACTGAACATTGTAGGGGGAGCAACTTCAAGTGACATTCAGGTGCTCAACACACTGCCTTTTTGAGACATTTAACCTGCTAATGGAGTTTTCTTTCATGAATTGCAAAATTTAACTTTGCTTAAAATTCATTTATTTCGGGATATGCTCATTGAGAGAAAGTCCAGCATTTATTGCCCAGACCTAATTGCTCCTGAACCAGGTAATTCGGAGTCCACCACATCAGTCTGGGTCAGGAAACAAATATAACCACATAGACACCACGGCCGAGAAAGCTCACCAGTGCTTCTACTTCTTCAGGAAGCTAAAGAAATTTGGCACGTCCCTTTTGACCCTCACCAACTTATAAAAAAGCACTGCAGAAAGCATCCCATCTGGATGTATCATGTCTTGGTATGGCAGCTGCTCTGCCTGTAATTGCAAGAAACTCCAGAGAGTTGTGGGCATAGCTCAGCACATAATGAAGACTAGCCTCCCTTCTTAGGACTATATCTATACTTTTTGCTGCCTCAGTAGAGCAGCCAGAATAATCAAAGAACACCCCCCCCCCACCCACTGGATATTCTTTCTTTCCTGCCTTCCCGTTAGGCCGAAGGTACAAAAGCCTGAAAGCATGTACTACTAGGTTCATGGGTAGCTTCTATGCCCTTGTTATAAAACTATTAAAAAGTTCCTTTGAATGATAAGGTGGATTCTTGACCTCATAATCTACTTTGCACCTTATTGTCTAGTTGTACTGCATCTTCTCTATAAATGTAACAGTTTATTCTGCATTCTGTACTGCTTTGCCTTGTTCTACCTTAATGCACTGAAGTGATGAAATGATCTGTATGGATGGCTTGTAAAATTCTGACAACATTCTTGTAATTCTTTGCACTATTTCCCACTTAATGACGTTTTGCTATAACAGTGTAAACAAAACTAATCACAATACTCCAAGTGCAGCCTCATCAACAATATGCACAACAATGGTTCTGTTCTGTAGAGTCATAGAATTCTACAGCACAGAACCAGGCCCATCTAGTTCATTAATCTTCCTAGTCCCATTGACCTGCCACCAGAACAAAGAACAAAGCCCTGCATACCCCTCCTATCCATGTACCTATCCAGATTTCTTCTAAATGTTGAAACAGACCTGTATCCAGAATTTCCTCTGCCAGTTCATTCTACATTCTAACCATCTTCTGAGTGAAGTTCCCCTTCATGTTCCCCTTAACACTTCACCTTTCACTCTTGATCATAAATTATTCAACCTTTCCCCATAACTCAAGTCATCAAGTCCCAGAAACATCCTTGTAAATTTTCTCTGCACTCTTTCAATGTTATTTACATCTTTCCTGCAGGTAGGTGACAAAATCTGCACACAATGCTCCAAATAAGGTCTCAAAAGCGTCTGATCCAATTTCAACATAATGCCCCAACTCCTGTACTCAATACATTGATTTATGAAGTCCAATGTGGCAAAAACTTTATTTTCAAACTTAATTAACTTGACACCACTTTCAAGCAATTATGGGTCTATATTCCCGGATGCTTCTGTTCTATCACACTGCTCAGTGCTCTACCGCACATCGTGTAAGACCTACTCTGGTTGGTCCTCCCAAAGTGCAACACTTCACACTTGTCTACATTAAATTCTGTCTGCTATTTTTCAGACCATTTTTTCCAGCTGGTCCAGATCCCGCTGTATGTTTTGGTAGTCTTTCTCACTCTCCACTACACCCCTAATTTTAGTTTCATCTGCAAAGTTGCTGATAAAGTCAACCACATTATCATCCATGTCATTGATATAGATGACAAACGACAACAAGCTCAGCACCGATTGCTGCAGCACACCGCTAGCTAAAGGCTTCTAGTCAGAGAAGCAACCATCAACTATCACACCCTGGCTTCTCCTGCAAAGCCAATGTCTAATCCAATTTGCTACCTCATCTTGAATGTCAAGCAATTAAAACCTCTTGACCAAACTCCCAAGCAGGACCTTGTCAATGGCCTGGCTAAAGTCCATGTAGACAACATCCACCGCCTTGCCTTCATCATCTTTCCCAATAACATCCTCAAAAAACTCTATAATATAGTTTAGGCCTGATCTATCATGCATAAAGCCATGTTGGCTATCCCTAATTAGTCCCTGTTTACCCAGTGTTTATATATCAGGTCCCTTAGAATGCCTATCAATTACTTCTCCACTACTGATGTCAGGCTCACTGGTCTATAATTTCCTAGCTTATGCTAACAGACTTTCTTAAACAACAGAACAAATTTAGCTATCCGCTAATCCTCACCCGTGGCTAAAGGTGTTCTATATATTCTGCTAGCGCTCCTGCAATTTCTGTACTTGCCTCCCACAGGCTCCGAGGGAACACTTTGTCAGGCCCTGAGGATTTATCCACCATAAATTGCTGCAAGACACAAACACCTCTTTGTCTGTAATGTTATAAGGTCCATGACCTCAATGCTGCTCTGCCTCGCTTCTATAGACTCTGTGTCCATCTCTGGAATAAATACGGATGCAAAAAATCCATTTGAGATCTCCACATATAGATAACCACTCTGATATTTCAGAGGACCAATCTTGTCGCTTGTAATCATTTTTCTCTTAAAATATCCATAGAAGCCCTCAGGATTTTCCTTTACCTTGTCTGATAGAGCAACCTCATGCCTTCTTTTAGCCCTCCTGCTTTCCTTCTTAGGTGTTCTCTTGCATTTCCTATACTCCTCAAGTACCTCATTTGTTCCTACCTGCCCACACCTGCAATGCTTCTCCTTACTTTTTGTAACCAGGGCCTCAATACCTGTCAAAAACCAAGGTTTCCTAAACTTGTTATCCTTATCTTTTATTCTGGCAGAAACATACAAACCCTGTACTTCCAAAATTTCACTATCAAAGACCTCCCAGTCACCAGTATACCTTTGCTGAGAACAATCTGTCAGATCTTTTCTGATACCATCAAAACTGGCCTTTCTACAATTTAGAATCTTAATTCTAGGACAAGACCTATCCATTTCCATAGTTGCCTTAAAACTAATGGCATTATGATCACTAGATGCAAAGTGTTCCCCTACACAGACTTCCTTCACTTGTCCTCTGTCGTTCCCCAGTAGGAAATCTAGTATCCCACTCTCTCTAATTGGGACTTCAATGTACAGATTAAGGAAACTTCCCTGAACACATTTGACAAACTCTCTCCCATCCAGTATGGAAAGTTAGTCACCTACCATCATAATCTTGCAATCTCTCGACAAATTTGCTCCTCTAAATCCCATAGACATTTGGATGGTCTACAATATAATATCATTAACATTGTCAGACTTTTCTTATTCCACAGTTCTACCCATACAGCCGCATAGACGAGTTACCCAGTCTGTGACATTTTCCCTGATCTCTCGCTCTTTAATCCCACCTGCTCTATCACGCCTAAAAGAAAGGAAGCCCGGAACATTAAGCTGTCAGTCCTGCCTCTCCTGCAACCAAGTCTCATTAATGGCTACAATGTCATAATTCCACCTGCTGATCTATGCCCTAAGCTCATCTGTCTTTTCTACAAAGCTCCTTACGTTGAACTATACACAACTCAGAACATTAGTCCCACCATGTTCAACCTTTTGATTCTTGACTTTCTACGCAGGCTTAACAAACTTGTTCTCCACAACCACTCCACTATCTTTTCTGGTTCCCATCCCCCTGTAAACTTATTTTAAAACCACCCATGCAGCATAAGGCCATAGCACTAGGATCTTATCCCCTCCAGCTCAGGTGCAAACCATCCCCTCTGTACAGGTTCCACCTTCCCTGGAAAAGGACCCCATGATCCAAAGATCTGACACCCTCCCTCCTACACTAAATCATTAGCCACATGTTAAACTGTGTGATCTTCCTATTTCTGGCCTCACGTGGCATGGGCAGTAACCCTGAGATCACAACCCTGAAGGTCCTGTACTTTAACTTGGCACCCAACTCCCTGAACACACTTTGCAAGCCCTCGTCACTCCTCTTACCTATGTCTTTAGTACAGATGTGGAATAGGACCTCTGGTTGCTCATGGTCCCACTTAAGAATGGTGCGGACTCAATCTGAGATGTCCCTGAGCCTGGCACCCTGAAGCAACATACAATCTGAGAATATTGTTCTAATCCACAGAACCTCCTTTTAGTCCCCTAACCAATGAATCCCTTATCACCACAGACCTCTTCTTGTTGCCTCTTCCCTTCTGAGCCACAGTGCCAGAGACCCACGCTGACGCTGTGGCTTTCCTCTTCCAGGTCACACTCCCCCCACCCCAAAAGTTTCCCAAGAGGTATACCTGTTGTTGAGGAGAACAGCCACAGGGGTACACTGCACTGGATGCCTATCTTACTTGCCCCCTCCAGACTGTCACCAAGATACCAGTGTTCTGCACCTTGTGTATAACTATATCTCTGAATGTCCTGTCTTTAAACCCCTCAGCCTCTTGAATGACCCAGAGCTCATCCAGTTCCAGCTCCAACTCCTTAACATGGTCTTTTAGAAGCTGCAGCTCGATGCACTTCTTGCAGGAGTAGTCATCAGGGTCACTGGAGGTCTCCCTGCCTTCCCACATCCCCCAAGAGGAGCATTCCACTATCCTGCCTGATGTCGCTACTGCTCTAACTATCCAATAATAAAGAATGAATACGTAATGAAAAAAAAGCCTCTCCTTGCTGAACCCTCAGTAAGCCAAAGCCCACTCTAACGGTGACCCACTCACACAATGGCCACTCCGCTTCAACCTAACTTCTTTTTATTGGACCTTGCTAAGTGCTTACTAATGGAATCCTCGTGAACTGTGCTGCGCAAAATATGCTCGTTGCCCCCACTCGCTTCTTTTAAACTCTCTCTCCTCTGTGCAATCTAATATCTCCTCAAGAACTGAGGCACATAAGATTTCAGAGGTCACTTAATGTGGATCAACTATGCAAGATATCTTTCCTTTAGCCAAAGAGCAAAATGAAATAGATTGGTTTACACAAAAATTCTGGTCATTTTATGATCACTATTCCTGATGATAAAAACCAGTGGCTATGTTTCTAAAGCTGAGGTTTAGATTAAATTAGAGCTTAAAATGAAACAACTCTATTCTGACATATGATTAGTATAAAGTACTGTCACCTATTTTTCTATCATTTTAAATTCCTTTACAATAAAAATGTCTGAATGAGAGAAGTATCCATAATCTCACATTGAGAAGCAAAACCATAAGAAAGGGTTAACTATACTTGGAATCGTAACAGGTCCCAGAATTCAGCATGCTAAATTAATTTATAATTGATTTGATTCTGAATGTATCCAATTAACATCTTCATGCTCGTCTCTTACAGATTGACCAAATTTGATTTGAAAACATACAGAGGTTTCTTTACACATTTACGCTGCTATGACTTCACCACTCTGAAAGCTGGTAAGTCCTTCTTAATGTAAAAGGTGCATTTTCTCTGTGACTCTTCCATTCATGAATGATTAATGTGGAGCAAATCACTCTTTCAACCTTATTGTTAAATTGGTTAAAAAGTCACACTGATGCGTTCAGGTTTTACAGAGCTCTGGACATAACTATGCATTGAAACATAGTTAAACTGCTCATATATTTTTTCAAAAAGGGTTAAAGGTGCTTCTGTATATGAATTGCAGGGTAGATTGAGAGTATGATTCCTCTCATGCAGCTGGTGGAAGAAATAAAGGCATAGGCTATTTTCAAAATGTGGAGCAAATTCAGCAATCAGAGGTGTAAAGGGACTGTTCCAAGAGAAATGGAGGAGTTGCTTAAAACATGGATGGATCCGTGGATGACGGATTCTGTGAATGTTAGTTGAACTTCTAATTTACAACTGTAGAGACCCGGGTTCGATCCTGACCTCTGGTGTTGATGCGACACTCCCTCTACCTATATGGGTTTCTGCACAGGTTCTTTGGTTTCCTCTCAAATCTTGAAGCCATGAAGCTTTGTGGCTAGTCGGCCACTGTAAATTGCCCCTTGCATGTATATGAGTGGTAGAATCTTTAGGAAGACGAATGGATTGTGAGAAGGACTTTTAAAGTGGAATTAATATCGTATTATCTTGGCCTGAGAGCATAGTGAAGGTTTGGAGTCGGGTCCACGAGCAAGGAACAATCTGAGGTCTGGATGGAAAAGGTCAGGGTGCTGGGGCTGGAGGCAGGGGATGGGCCAATTCAGCTCACTGCTCCATGAGGCTTACTGGTCTCTGAGCTGAACTGAGACTGTGGCCAGCAATTAAAGTGCTCCTGGATCAGCTCCAGTTGTTTGCTTGCTTTTGTTGTTTGAACAATTTATTTTTGTTTCTGCACATCAGTTCTATTTTTTAAATTGATTCTATTGGGTTTCTTTGTTTTACATGTAAGGAGATGAATCTTAAGGTTGTGTATAGTACCTATACTTTGATAATAAGTGTACTTTGAAATGGGCGATTGATGGTTGGCATGAATTTGATGGACTGAAGGGCCCATTTCAATGCTGTGAGACTCCATGATTTTAAACCTGATTGAATAGAACCTCGGCTTCCCTTCGCTGTTACTGCTGAGTGGCTGATGTTGACAGAAGGTGAAGCAGGAACCAATCATGTTGGTGTTCATGGGAGGCAGCAGACACATTTTAGGGACTTTGAGGTTCATGGCGCATGTATTTCTGGAATCTGGTTACTCTTTCTTTATGCTGGTTTTGGAAGGTTTGGTCGGGGCGATCAATGCAGATTTGGTTGCTTCAGAAAAGAATGGCTCTGCGTGTAGCCTGCAGTGCGCTAGCGGCACAGCACTGAGTAAACTGAGCAGAATACTACTGGACTCCAAGATCTGATGTTTAATATTCTGTGTGTTGTTCACTTGCTTTTTGCCATTTGCATAGTTTGTTTTTTCTTCACGCATTTGGTGTTTGTTATTTTCTTTAGCACATGCCATGGTGTTTTTTTGATTTGTGGCGTCAATTATGCATACATAATTTGATAATAAATGTACTTTGAATCTTTGAACATAGAACATAGAACAGAACAGTACAGGAACAGGCCATTCAGCCCACAATGTTGTGCCGAACCAGCTAAAAAGCAAATCAAAAGCAGATGTGGGAAGGGAGGAGAGCTGCTTCAACAGGTGGGGAATGGTGGGATATGGATCATATGCGGATACGGTAGATTGGATTTGTTTAATTTGGCATCATGTTCCGGGCAGGCATCATGGGCCAATGGGCCCGTTCCTGTGCCGTACTTTCTAATGTTCTATCAGGGCACAAGGAAAATTACTGCAGAAGAGGATTGCCCTGTAGACCAGCATGAGTTTGATGGGTCAAGTAGTTTTCTTCTATGTTGTAAAGAATATGGTAAACACGGCAATATAAGATTTCAGATGTGAGTTTAGACTGGAGAAGCTATAATGGCTCTCCTTAAGAGGAAACTTGAAGGATGTGGATGAAGACATATGGATTCCAACTGGGTAAATAGAAGGTAGTTATTCCCATTACCAGAGGGTTTAAGGACCAAGAACACATGTTTATAAATTTTGGAATTGAAATTAGAATTGGTTTATTACGTTTCAAGGTACAGTGAAAAGTTTGTCTTGCATATTATTCATACAGATCAAATCATTACACGATGCATTGAGCCAGACTCAATGCATAAAACCACAATAGAATGCAAAATAGAGTGTTAGAGATACAGAGAAAGTGCAGTGCAGGTAAACAATAAGGAGCAGGATTGTGAGGTTAGGGACTATTCAATATTCTTATAACAACTAGGTGGAAGCTGTCCTTGAGTCTGGTGTCTTTGCATCTTCTGCTCAGTGAGAGAGAGGAGAAGAGAGATTGGGCAAAATTCACAAAGGGGAAGAGTTAAAGTAAAACCTTCAGACATGGTCTGTGGTTATGATCTGGAATTCAGTCGCTGCAGTCACCCGTTGCCTTGATGGAAGCTTGCACTGGTGAAGTATGGTGACGCTTTGTAGGCAGCTTACAAAACTTCTAAATAGGCTTCCTCTGAACTAATCCCACTGCAATCTGAAGCCTGTAATTTTCCTTGAAATTACATACTTTTGAACCATCTTAATGAACTAGCAATTTCACGATGTTCTGAAGGAATTGGCAAACTTAACTTTCAAGAATGCAGGTACAGCACCTATAAGTGGACAAACGTACATCACCATTGCAGGAAGAGAAGGAGGAGGGAAGGACTCCAAGCCAGACTAAAATGCTGGGGTATGAAACTTCCTCGATTCAGTATCTTGTGAGTAAATGTATAGTCACTGGAGAACAAGACCGAGGACCTAAGAGCAAGATTGCTGTATTAGAGGGAAATAAGGGATTGCTGCATCCTGTGCTTCCTGGTGACATGGCTAAACTTTGATTATCAAAACATGAAGGACACTTCATGAACTTCCACAGCCCACAGTGATCCTGTGATTTTAGTCTCTGAGGCCGATGTAAGAATATTCTTCAGGAAGCACAGAAAGCATCCAACCTAAATGGAGTACCCAGTCGAGTACTAAGGACATGCATTGATCAACTGGTTAGCGTATTTACCAATATCTTTAACCTCTCACTTCTGCAGTCTGAGGTGCTCACCTGCTTTAAGCAGGCTTCAATTATACCGGTGCCAAAACAGAACGTGGTACCCTCCTTAATGTTTATAGTCCAGGAACACTTACATCCATTGTGATGAAGTGTTCTGAGAATTTGGTGATAATACATAACAATCCATTCCTGAGTAATTTCTTGGATCCACTCCAATTTGCCTCCCAGCACAAAAGGTCAACAGCAAATGCCATTTCATTGGCTTTTTACTCAACCCTGGAACATGTGGACAGTGAAACTGCATGCATCAGGATGCTCTTTATCAGCTACCACTTAGCATTTAATACCATCATCCCTTAAAAGTTAATCAATAGGCTTCAAGACATAGGTCTGGATGCCTCCTTGTGCAACTGGAATCCTCAATGTCCTAATTTACGGACTCCTGTCAGTTTGGATTGGCAACAACAGTTCCTCCACAATCTTCATCAGCACAGGTGCACCCCAAGGCAGTGTGCTTATCCCCCTGCTCTACTCACTTAATACTTATGACTGTGAGGCTAAGTACAGCTCCAATGCCAGATGTAAGTTTGCTGGTGACATCACAGTAGCTAGCCGAATTAATGATGGTGACAAATCTGCATACTGGAGGGAGACTGAAAATGTTTGGTGCTACACGAAAACCTCTTATTCAATTATGCTAGTGAGGTAGTAATGCGGGACAAAGAAATGGCAGATGAACTTAATGGGTACTTTACATCGGTCTTCACGTTTAAGGGCACAACATTGTGGGCCGAAGGGCCTGTACTGTGCTATACTATTCTATGTTCTATGTTCTATGTTCTATATTCACTGTGGAAGACAATAGCAGTGCAAGAGGTCTATGAGTATCAGGCAGCAGGAGTGAGTGCAATTGCTATTACAAAAGAAAAAAAGTGCTAGGCAAACTCAAAGATCTTAAGGTGGATAAATCACCTAGCTGAAGAAATAAAGGATGCATTGGTCATGATCTTTCAAAAATCACTTGATTCTTGGTCCTGGACCAAGACTGGAAGAATTCAAATGTCACTCCACTCTTTGAGAAAGGAGGAAGGCAAAAGAAAGGAAATTATGAGGCAGTTAGCCTAACCTCAGAGGTTCGGAAATTGATGGAGTCTATTATTAAGGATGAGGTTTCAGGGTACTGGAAGGCTGATGACAAAATAAGTCAATGTCAGCATAGTTCCTGTAAAGGGATATGCTGTTTGACAAATCTATTAGAGTTCTTCGAGGAAGTAACAACAGGGTGGACAAAAGAGAGGCAGTGGATGTCATGTACTTGGATTTTCAGAAGACTTTTGATAAGGTGCCACACATGAGGCTGTTTAAAATGATAAAATCCTATAGCATTACAGGAAATATACTGGCATGGATAGAGGAATGGCTGATAGGCAAGGGAAAGTAAATAGGAATAAAGAAGGCCTTTTCTGTTGGCTGCCGGTGACTAGTGGTGTTCCTCAGGGGTCAGTACTGAGACCGCTGCTTTTCACATTGATTGTCAATGATTTAGAAAATGGAATTGATGTCTCTCTGGTAGAGCTTGCACACGATACTAAGGTAGGTGGCAGGGTAGGGTGTGCTGAGGAAGCAAGGTGATTGCAACAGGACTTAGACAAATTGGAATAATGGGCAGAAAATTGGCAGATAGAATGCAGTGTTGTGAAATGTATGATAATACTTTCAGGAAAAAGGAACAATTGTGCAAACTATTATCTAAATGGGGAGAAGGTTCAACCATCAGAGGGGCAGATCGACTTGGGAGTCCTTGTGCATGACTCCCAGAAAGTTAATTTACAGGTTGAGTTGGTGGTAAAGCAGGAAAATGCAATGTTGACATTATTTAAAGGGGCATTTCTGGAAATGAATGGGTTAACACAGGAGTGTTTGGCAGCTTTGGGCCCGTACTCACTGAAATTTAGGAGAATGCATGGGGATCTCATTGAAAACTACCGAATTTTGTAAGGACTAAATAAGGTGGATGTGGAGAGGATGCTTCCTTTGGAGGGGCTATTGAGAACTAAAGGGTGCAGCCTCAAATTTGAGGGGCAACTTTTTAGAACAGAAGTAAGGAGAAATTTTTTTAGCCAAAGAGCAGTGAATCTGTGGAATGCTCTGCCACAGACTATGGTTGATGCCAAGTCAGTGGGTATATTCAAAGCGGAAGTTGATTGGTTGGAGCATCAAGGGATATGGTGAGAGAGAAGGTGTATTGGATTGAATGGGATCCGGGATCAGCCATGATGAAATGGCAGAGCGGACTCAATGGACTGAATAGCCTAATTCTTCTCCTATGTCTTACAGTCTTATGGAAACCAGAGGTCCATGAGGTAGTCTTTATCCAGTGATCAGAGGTAGAGAGGGCCAGCAACTTTAAATTCCTCAATGTTATAATTTCAGAGGACCTGCCATTACAAAGTAATCATGGCAGTGCCTTTACTTTCTTTGAAGCTTGAGAAGATTCAGCATGTCATCTAAAATTTTGACAAACTTTTATAGATATTGACTGGTTGCATCATGGCCTGGTATAGAAACTCCAGTGCCCTTAAATGGAAAAGCCTACAAACAGTATTGTATACAGCCTAAACCATAATGGATAAAGCCTTTTCCACCATTGAGAACCTCTACATGGAACACTGTACAGGAGAACAGCCTCTGTCATCAAGGACCTCTACCATCCAGACCATGCTCTCTTCTCACTGCTGTCATCAGGGAAGAGGTATCCGAGCCTCAGGACTCATGCCGTCAGGTTCAGAAACAATTATTATTCCTCAACCATCAGGGTCTTGAACCAGAGGGGATAACATTACTGAACCTCACTCACCCCATCACTGCACTGTTCTGACACCCTTTGGATTCACTTTCAAGGATTCTTCAACTTAGGTTCTCAATATTTATTATTATTATTATTATTATTATATTTTCGTATTTGCACAGTTTGTTGTCTTTTGCACATTGGTGGATTGTCCATCTTGTTGGATGCAATCTTTCATTGATTCTATTGTGTTTCTTTGTATTTACTGTGAATGCCTACAAGAAAATCAATCTCAGTGTTGTATATGGCGACGTATATGTACTTTGATAGTAAATTTACTTTCAATTTTTGAAGTGATGGACACTTGAGGGAGACTAGTCTAAAAGAACAATGAAATGTTACAGGAACTCAATGGGTCAGAGAACATCTGTGAGGAGAAATGGACAGCTGATGCTTCCTCTGAATAGACACTTCTTGGAACATCTATCGTCTATTTCCTTCCACAGACTCTGCCTGATTCGCTGAGACATGTGTTCCACCATGAAATGACCAGACTTGCAATAAGTATTCTATAATTCTATATCTGTACACAGAGACTTCAATTGTTTGATTGGTTCTTTGTAAAATAACTTTTTTTCTATAATATACAGTATTATTTTATCAGTCAAGCAAATTGGATACAAATATAGAATATGAATATACCCCTAAATAGAGTTCTTCGAGAGGAGTACTTGAGTTCTGATAAAATACACAATGAATAATGTTCTTTCCCCTATTAAACAGAGGAATGGAAAACATATACTTAAAAATACTTAGTAAATCAGACAACAGTTGAGGAGAGTGAAACAGAATTGTCTTTCATGTTGGTGTCCTCTCATCAATTGTTGGATAAAAATTTGAGCTCAACTATCAAAATTTGACTCTTCTGACTTCAATGAAACCATATTTCAGAAGACTCATCTCTATTTTGATGGTAAAATATGACTTGTTTATAGCCTAATTAACTTACATAAGTTAAATCCATACCGTACTTAACATGATACATGCCATGAAATATACGCTCAGTGTCCACTTCATTAGGTACGCTTGTAGACCTGCTGGTTAATGCAAATATCTAATCAGCCAATCATGTGGCAGCAATTCAATGCATAAAAAAAATCATTCAAACATCATCAAGAGGTTCAGTTGTTGTTCAGACCAAACATCAAAAGGGGAAGAAATATGATCTAAGTGATCTTGACTGTGGAATGATTGTTGCCAGATGAGGTGGTTTGGTATCTCAGAAACTGATAATCTCCTTGGTTTTTGATGCACAGCAGTGCCTAGAGTTTATAGAGAATGGTGCAGAAAACAGAAAAAACAGCCAGTGAGTGGCAGTTCTATGGGTGAAAACACCTTGTTAATGAGAGAGGTCAGAGGAGAATGGCCAGAATGGTTCAAGCTGACAGGAAGGCAACAGTAACTCAAGCACCCATGTTTCAACAGTGACGTGCAGAAGAGCATCTTTGAATGCACAACACGTTGAACCTTGAAGTGGGTGGGCTACAGCAGAAGAAGACCATGAACCTGGTAAACTGGCCACTGAGTGTAGAATCATGAAGTAAATATTTAAATCAATTGCAAAAATATATTTTGCTATCAGACTTGAATATAAGATTTTGGGGGGACCTTTACCACCAATGGAAATTTCAGCTGGTGATTGGATCCTTTAGTATCTACAAACTGCCAAAATAAATAGATGCAAAGCATAAACACAATTTGTAGTCTGTTATTATTTCTATAATTGGTATAATTCTCTGCGGAACTGTGATTAAAATAGAATGAGATGGGAATTGTGCATTGAATAAGACTTGCAAACTGTACTTCTGCTTGGAACTACATCAAATTTTAAAGCCTGATGATTGTGTGGGCTACTAATTCTGCTTTGTGCCATGGTAATACGCTCAATCATCGGCTGGAAGAGTATGTGTTCAAGTCCCATTTTTCACTGCATCACAGCAGTTATTACTGTATCTCTAAGTATTAAAGTAAGGATTAGTAATCTGAAAGTCTGTGCATTAAAATCAATTTAAATCAAAATCACAAAATGATTTTGGCTATAAACAGTGAATTGTAAGCCATTGATAATTAAAAAGAACCATTTGGTTCACTGCTGCCCTTCATAGACAAAGAACTGTCTTCCCTGTTCAAAGCGTGATTTCAATCTAACACTGGATTGTGTTTTCTAGTTAATGCTTTGTAACAAATGGTAGGATAGCACAGAGGTTAAATTGTTGAACATCATCATTATGTGCCATGTCATATGATGTGGGAGATCATGGTCATAATAAATTACCATGATTGTTCTTGGCAAACTTTTCTATAGAAGTCGTTTTCCATTGCCTTCTTCTGAGCAGTGTATTTACAAGACAGGTGACTCCAACCATTATCAATATTCTTCAGAGACTGTCAAACAGGCATCAGTGGCTGCATAACCAGGACTTGTGATATGCATCATCTGTTCATACGACCATCCACTTCCGGCTCCCAAGTCTTCAAATGACCCTGATTGGGGTGGGGTGGTGGGGGGTGGGCAAGCATGTGCTACACTTTGTCCCAGCATGACTTGCAGGGTAACAAAGGGAAGGAGCACTTTTCACCTCCTTTTGCAGAAACCTATCTCCACTATATCACCTCAGGTAGGATAGTATAGAGGTTAAATTACTGAACTAGTATCATAATATTAATATGAATCCTAAAAAAGCCTCCATCATAGTCATAGTCATAGTCATACTTTATTGATCCCGGGGGGAATTCGTTATCGTTACAGTTGCACCATAAATAATAAATAGTAATAGAACCACAAATAGTTAAATAGTAATATGTAAATTATGCCAGTAAATTATGAAATAAGTCCAGGATCAGCCTATTGGCTCAGGGTGTCTGACCCTCCAAGGGAGGAGTTGTAAAGTTTGATGGCCACAGGCAGGAATGACTTCCTATGATGCTCTGTGCTGCATCTCGGTGGAATGAGTCTCTGGCTGAATGTACTCCTGTGCCCACCCAGTACATTACGTAGTGTCATCAAAGACACCTACCATCCAGATTACGCTCTCTTCTCACTGCTACCATCAGGAAGGAGGTACAGGAGCCTTGGATTGCACACCAGCAGGTTCCATAGGAATTACTAACACTTCAAACATCAGGCTCCTAAACCAGTGTGGATAGCTGCACTCACCTCAACATTGAACTGATCACCAAACACAACTGGACTCAGTCTCAAAGACTGTGCAACTCATGTTCTTAGTATTATTTATTTACATATTTACTTATCAACATTATTTGTTTCTTTTTGTATCTGCACAGTGGTTGTTTGTCAGTCTTTGTAGTTTTTCTTTGATTCTTTTGTACTTTTTGTTCTACCGTGAGTGTCCGCAAAGAAACTGAATCTCAGGTTAGTAAGTGGTGACATATACATATTTTGAAAATAAATTTACTTTGAACTTTGAACTTTAATACACTAGTTTGTATTGAAAGATGAGAAAATGATTAAATAAATCTAGAACTATAAAGAAAGATAGTATCAATAATGTTGGCTGTAACAATGTTTTTGATTTAAAATAAACAATTTGTTTCATTAATGTCCTTCACAGAAGAAAATCTGCTCCACTAATCCTGAGTAATACGCTCATTATGTATTACACTTGGTGGCCACATTAATAAAAGTACCTGTGCATCTGTTTGTTAATGCAAATATCTAATCAGCCAATCATGTGACAGCATCTCAGTGCATAAAGCACGCAGACATGGTCATGAGGTGCAGATGATCAGGATTCAAAGATGGTGGAATACAGTTGTGTCTGGACTCGTCTCTTATGAGGGAGGCTGAGGACCTGCTTCACTGAGCTGCGACTGGTGTGAGGATGTTGGGAAATCGTGTAGGTTCAAGTAATGAGGAGGATCTGGAAAAAGAGGTTGGGGGAGAGTGCGAATTGGTGGGAAGGGGTTGGAATGAAGTTGAATCTAGATCTAGGAAAAGGAATATAATATTGGAGTGATTTCAAATGATGGAGGGGAATGGTGTGATGTTTTGAAAAAATGGAAGACTTTAAGGTATTGTTTAAATTTGACCTGGAACAGCCTCCGTCCATCAATCCCATTAAGTTAACTAGAGAGTGAAATCTACTATAGGGGATATAAGGGATTGTACTTTGAAAGGAGGGAATATGTTAATTGTTAATAAGGATAAGAAACAGTGAGAAGGCATTATGTTGGAAAACTTTACTTGGCAAAAATACAGTATCTATGTTGCCTTATGAAAATAGGGGTATTGGGGGTGACATAATGGGTGCTCTGATGGAGATTTCGTTAGAGGAAGTTAAATCTCATTTATTGAGAGGTAACAAGATTGCAAGTTGGGAATGGGAAAAAGATGGATAGTTTATCTGTATTAATTTATTTTGATGAGATGAATTCCCTGATAAAGTTAGTTTAGGATATGTTATTTATAATGTATGAACTTATATTCCACTTCTGCTTAGATGTTATAAATGTTAGATTTGGGCATGTTGTGGCTGCATGTCATGGAAAACTGAGACGTAGTAAATGTGGTGTGGAACATAAGTACAAAGATTGTGGAGAAGGTGTAAATTTTAATAGTTGTAATTGTGGAGGAGAACATAATGCAGCATATAGAGAATGTGAAGTGCTTAAGAAGGCAGCTGAAGTTCAATAGGTTAAAGTACAGTTGGGTGTTTCTTATGTGGCGGCCTTGTAAAAAGTTAAACTGAAAATTGATAAAGTATTACCATTAAGAGAACAGACTGTGAAAGCAGTGGACATATGTCGGCTTCACAGTTCTTACTGAAGATATCTTACTAGTGGATACAATAAAATTTATGATGTTTATAATGGGTGTGATGAATTGTACTGCTTAGATATCTAGTTGGACTGAGAAAACTAAGACGATTGTGAAAGCTGCAGAAAGTATATTGGTATAGCTGGTGTTATGTGGGAAGCTGAAATGAAGTTCTGATGGGTGTGGTATCAGTATCCCAGTCTACTTATGAAGATACATAATGGGATTAGTTTTTTTGCAGTGGAATACGAGAAGTCTGATTTCTAACAGTCATGACTTTAAGAAGTTTATTTCTGATTTGTCAAATCCTCCTGATGCTGTGTATTCAGGAAAGATGGATGTTACTACATTTAAGTTTTTCTTTGCATGATTATATTGCTATTCGGTGTGATAGGTTAGTTGGTAGAGGGGGTGGTGTTGCCAGTTTTATAAGGAATTGAATTGATTCTATTTCTTACATCCTTCACATACATGAAGAATAAAAATCTTTATGTTATGTCTCCACCTAAATGTGCAATGTGCAATTATAGTAATTTATAATAATTTATAATAAATAGAACAGTCAATGTAACATAGAAATACACTCAAATCAGCATGAGTTAATCAGTCTGATAGCCTGGTGGAAGAAGTTGTCCTGGAGCCTGTTGATCCTGTCTTTTATGCAGAGGTACCATTTCCTGGATGGTAGCAGCTGGAATAGATTGTGGTTGAGGTGACTTGGGTCTCCAATGATCCTTCAGGCCCTTTTCTCATGCCTGCCTTTGCAAATGTCCTGGATAGTGGGAAGTTCACAACTACAGATCCGCTGGGCTGTCCACACCACTCTCTGCAAAATCCTGTGATTAAGGGAAGTACAGTTCCCATACCAGTCAGTGATGCAGCCAGTCAAGTTGCTTTCAATTGTATACCTATAGAAATTTCTTAGGATCTGGGGGCTCATACCAAACTTCATCAACCGTCTGAGGTGAAAGAGGCGCTGTTGTGCCTTTTTCACCACAGCTGGTGTGTACAGACCGCGTGAGATCCTCAGTGATCTGGATACCGAGGAACTTAAAACCGTTTACCCTCTCAACCCCATCTCCATTCCTCTTATGGTCCACAACAACCTCCTTTGTTTTTGCGACATTGAGGGAGAGGTTGCTTTCTTGACACCACTGTGTCAGAAAGTTGACTTCTTACCTGTAGGCCACCTCATTATTGTTTGACATTAGCCCATCGATATAGTGTCGTCGGCAAATTTAATTGGCAGATTAGTATTGTATTCTTTATATTTATACGTTCCATCAAGTCAAGTCAAGTCACTTTTTATTGTCATTTCGACCATAACTGCTGATACAGTACACAGTAAAAATGAGACAACGTTTTCCAGGACCATGGTGCTACGTGAAACAATACAAAAACTGCACTGAACTACGTAAAACAACACAAAACTACGCTTGACTACAGACCTACCTAGGACTGCATAAATTGCACAAAACAGTGCAGGCATTACAATAAATAATAAACAAGACAATAGGCACAGTAGAGGGCAGTAGGTTGGTGTCAGTCCAGGCTCTGGGTATTGAGGAGTCTGATGACTTTGGGGAAGAAACTGTTACATGTTCTGGTTGTGAGAGCCCGAATACTTTAGTGCCTTTTGTCAGATGGCAGGAGGGAAAACAGTTTGTATGAGGGGTGCGTGGGGTGCTTCATGATGCTGTTTGTTTTACGGATGCAGCGTGTGGTGTAAATGTCTCTAATGGTGGGAAGAGAGACCCCGATGACCTTCTCAGCTGACCTCACTATCCGCAGCAGGGTCTTGCGATCTGAGATGGTGCAATTTCCGAACCAGGCAGTGAAGCAGCTGCTCAGGATGCTCTCAATACAACCTCTGTAGAATGTGGTGAGGATGGGGGTGGGTGGGAGATGGACTTTCCTCAGCCTTCGCAGGGAGGAGTAGCACTCTACGCTAGGAGAAGGAGAGATTAAAAATGTCTGTAGTTGTGTATATCCGGAGTACTCACTCTGGGATGCTGTCCGGTCCCGCAGCCTTGCGACTGTCCACTCGTTGGAAGTATCTGTGTACCTCAGCCTCAGAAGTGACCAGGTTGCAGGTTGTAGCGGTGGTTTTCCTCGGAGGCTCAGAGTTAGCGACATCGAACCAAGTGTAAAAGCGATTGAGCTCATCTGGGAGAGAGGCTGCTATGTTGGTGGCACAACTACGTTTGTCTTTGAAGTCTGCGATGGTACGCAACCCTCGTCCCCAGTCAGGTGTGCTATTTGTAGTGAATCTTGACTCAATCTTGTCCCTGTATTGTTGTTTTGTAGCCTTGATAGCTTTTCTTGAGCTCCTGCTGATTACTGGCAACGTAAGCTCTGTGTTGCGTGGTAAGTGCTGCATGCACAAAACTATTGATCCAGGGTTTCTGGTTCAGGAAGACCCTGACTGACTTCTGGGGGACAACATCATCAATGAACTTCCAGTTGAAGCACATGACTCCATCCATGAACTCGAAGACATCCTCATCATGGAAGACATTCCAGTTGATGTCATCGAAGCAGTCCTGCAGCATGGAGGCTGATTGGTCGGACCAACAGTGGACGGTTTTAACTATGGCCATCTCTTGTTTCAGCTTCTGCCTGTATGTTGGCATAAGCAGGTTTGAAGAGTGATCTGATTTTCCAAAAGTTGAGCGAAGGAGAGCTTTGTAAGCGTTGCCAAAGGGAGTGTAGCAGTGGTCAAGTGTCTTATCTCCACAAGTGCTCACCGGGATGTGCTGACAAAACTCTAGAGAGAATTTTGTCAGTGACGTTCAATTGAAGTCACTGGCAACGAAGAAGGCCGCCTCTGGGTGTGCAGTCTCCAGTGTGTTGACGGTCTCGTGCAGTTCCTTGATAGCCAGGTCAGCATCAGCCTGCAGCAGAATGTACACTGCTGTGATGATAACAGCCATCAGCTCCCTAGGCAGCCAGTAGGGTCTGCACAGCAGCACCAGGTATTCCAGGTCTGGGAAACAAAATGATTTGAGGGCATGCACATCCTGGGGGTCACACCAAGCATTTTTGACCATGAGGCATACCCCTCTTCCTTTACTTTTCCCAGTGAGGGTTTTTGACCTGTCTGCCTAGCACAGGGAGAACCCAAAGGGCTCGATGGCATTATCAGGTATCTCCCCTGCCAGCCATATCTCCACAAAGAACAAAATGTTACCTTCTTTTGTTTCCCACTGGTAGGAAATTCTGGCTCTCAGTTCGCACAGCTTGTTGTCCAGGGACTGAATGTTAGCCAGGAGCATGCTAGTGAACGGCAGCCGATTAGCACGCCGGCCCTTCTCCCTCGCCTCTGGCACTTCTTCCGAGGTAGTGGCGATGTAAGTGATGAGTCTCCCGCGAATCGTGCAAGCAGGGTCCCCAGTGTAGCAAAAGTGGCACATAGTGGGTAAATGCTGTCTTTAATGTTCAGAAGGGTCAGTGTATCATACCTGATGTGGCTATCAGCAATTTGAACAGAAATTGTTAAGAAAATAGTAGAAATTAGTAGTACACTACAGATTTGGAACAGAGCTCGCAACACAGCTGCTGTAGGTGGCGCCATCTTGAAGGAAAGGGATAGGATAGAGTTGTGGTTATGAACGAAATATCTGAGGCACTTATACTGGGAAATATTTGATCCAACAGATAGGAATATTAAAATTGTTAATTTTTGCAATCCTTGTGGAAAGCTTTTGATTGATTTGTTAGAAAGTATATGTAGCTCTAGCTCACTAAGGGTTGCATGGTGTGGGGATTTTAACATACATAGTTTACTGTGGGGTTGTTCACAGAATGATGGTAGTGGTTTCATTGTAGAAGAATTTTTAGTTATTTCTCATATGTCTTAAAGATAGGAGGGGTACGGGATTTAATGTTCATAATAGCTCTGAAACTGCTATAAATTTAACTTTAGGTTTGAGCATTTTGGCTGGAGTGAGTGAGTGGGATATCATGAGTGATGAAACATTGGGGAGTGATCATCTTCCTATACTTGTAAGCTTGGGATTGGATTTGTGTAGGGGACAGGAGGCTACTAGTAGGAGGTAGAATTTGGGTAAAGCAAATTGGGAGAAATATAAGAATTTATGTGATAAATGTTGATGATGATGTGGATTTTTGTAATGAAAGGTTATGTCATATTATTCATCAAAATGAATTGGAAGTGATTTCTATTAAACAGGGCATTAATAGGAGAAAGACTGTACCACGGTGGACTGAGGAGTGTGCAGAAGCAATTAGGGAGAGAAATATTGCATTTAGGAAAGTTAAGAAGTATCACTCTCCATGACTGTATTAGGTATAAAAGATCACAGTTCGTGATGAGGAAAGTAGTGAAAATTGCCAGAAAGGTTTACTGACAGTCATATAATAGTATTGGAAGATTAAACTTGGAGATGCTTGGGTAAGGATTAAGAAAATCGGGGGTGGATCATAGGGACAATAATATTCCAGCAAGTAGAGTTTTCTTTGTGTGAATTTAAGAAAGCTATTTTTAATATGGATTAGACATCTCCAGAAAGATTGAGATATTATGTATGTAGAGACAAATGACTGACAATTCTCGATATAATATTAAAATTTTTGAATCATATTTGGAGGTTAGGCCATCTTCTTTCATCATGAAAAATGCCAGTAGTAGTGCCTATTCTAAAACCTAGTGTAATGCCCTGGTAAGGGTTCTACTGCTATGATGTGAGGCAGTTTACCTTAGCAGTTTTCTGTGAAAGCAGTGTGTCCTGCAGCGAAGCGTGTTTTGCCTTCAGCTAAAGATAAGGAGTTATGTTGTCTAACTTGGGAATGTGTGTCAGGCAATCAGGATGCGGGATGTGAGAGAAGGTTCTCGAGAGTTGTGGGGAGGAGTTTTCTGAAGGACAGTAGTCTGGTTTGGTGTCTATTGGTGGAAGCTGCAGAGTGGGGCACAAGGGAAGATGGCACAGAATGCCGTTGGAAGGAAGGTCCCTGTTGTAAGACATGCTTTGTGCAGGTGAATAGCTCCAAGGAGGAAGGGTGAATACTCCTGAGAGAGAACCAACTGGTTTGAGATGGCCTTCGGGGGAACTTCGGAATGTGGCAGGTGCCTTCACGCACACCGTGGGTCCAGCACATGAGTAAAGAGAGACACCTCTGTTTGAATGAGCTCCAATATTTATGTACATTGGACTGGTTTGACTGTAAAGGGCCCTTTTTATTTTATTTTATTTTTCTGTAATTGCTAAAGTTGAACATTTGGTAAATATACTTCGTTTATAATTTCATGCTGGTGTACAATCTGTCATTTCCGGGCAACTGATAACTGTGTATGGGCAGTGTTTACACAACATTCGCACAACTTGAGGTTCATTTAATCAGAGCAACACAACTTTCCTGTTTGGTTGAACCCCAAATCATTCCAACCCTAGATGGATATTGTTTGGGAAAGGTGCGCTTCTCTTTGCTGAGTCACGAGGCTGTTGGCAAAGTTAGCTAAGGAGCCAAGTTGGTGTACAAGCCCTAGTGAGAGGGTTACACTGGGAAACCCTTGTCAGATCCTTCTATTTATAAGCCAATGTCATTAATATCTCATTTATGTAAACTTGCTTGAGTTATTTTTGGAAAAGAGAGGTGATGTAGCATTTTATCAGAGTGGATTTCGGAAGGATAGAATGACATTGGATTCAGTTTTGTTTGGAAGGTATTGGGAAAGCACAAGTAAATAAAGAAAAAGAACAAGAGAAAATCTGCAGATGCTGGAAATCAAAACAACACACACAAAATCCTGGGGGAACTCCGCAGGCTTGGCAGCATCCATGGAAAAAAGTACAGTTAACATTTCGGGCCGAGACCCTTCAGCAGAACTGGCCCAAAGCGTCGACTGTAATTTTTTGCATAGATTCTGCCTGGCCTGCTGAGTTCCTGCTGTGTTCATTAGTAAATAAAGAAGTTATAATAGCATTATTTTTTTATATTGAAAAGGCATGGTATGTTATGGAAAGAAGGGCTTTTGATTAAATTATGGAAATTGAGTGAGGGGAAGCTTATATAATTTTGAGTTTATTGTTTGGATAGTCTGTGCAGGTAAGGGTGGGCTAGGTATATTCGACTTTCTATGAGATAGCAAATTGGACCCCATAACATAGTATTTGTAGCCCTTTGTTATTTAATAATACGATTAATGATATTTTCTCTGAGGTGGGTACTGGGATGGGTAAATCACAATATATGGATGTTGGAGCTTTTTGGATTAGAGGTAGAAATTTCAATTTTACTGTATATAGGATGCAATTAGCAATTAATAAGGTCAAACAGTGTGCAAGTAGATGGGGAGTTAAGCTTTCAGTAGCTAAAACACATTATGCATTTTACAAAAGGGATTAACAGACCTGCACTAAACTTGAAGTGTCAGTGGTAAGACTTCCAGGCATGTGGAAGGATAATAAGCTGACATGGGAGCATCATCTCGGTACAATAATTGATAAATGCAAAGGAGGATTAAATATTCTCAGGTGTCTAGGTGGATATTTTTGGAGAGCTACATGAAAATCTTTGTTGACCATTTATATTTGTTTCTTTTGATCTGTCCTTGAGTTTGGCTGTGTGGTTTATGGATCAGCTTCATCTTCAACTTTAAACTGTTTGGATGTGATACAAGCACAGGCTTTAAAACTATGTGTCGTAATGCAGTAAGGTTGTCTCCTGTTTCAGCTTTACTGGTTGAAACGGGACAATTATCGTTACAGGTGTGGAGGTTGAAGTTGATGTTAACATACTGGATTAATTTGAGGGGAGCAAAGGAATGATCATTCTGTTAAAGATGTGTTGGAGGACTGTTGGGAGCATCACAAGAAGAGTGTTTTTAGTTTAGGGTGGCTGAGTTCTTACCATGCTAGGAATATGGCTTTGTTAGATTATGCAAAATGTCCCACTATAGCTTTCTTGGTAACCCCAACAAGTTTTTTTTTTCTCCAGTGACTTCAGTGTATTTTAGGTTATATGATTTAATAAAGTCCAAGGATTATGTTATCCCAGTCTGTTGGTTCATCAATATATTAAGGAAAATTATTATATATTAACCATTTTTACAGATGGATCAGAAGATAATTTAACTGGGACTATTGATGAGGTTGTTTTTGTGCCTGAATTACGGCTAACAATGAAACATTTTACAAACTATTTATCAGTGTGTACAGCACAATTGCCATCATTTTGAGCTTACAGTGAGCGAAGGAAATTTGTCCTTGCAAAGTTGTAGTCCGTTCAGAGTCCTTTTTGGATTTGAGTCTCAAAACAGGTCATTCCAGCAGTAGGTCAGCTTTAAGGGGAAACTCATCAAACTTCATTTCATTTTCAAAGTATTGGTTTATGTGTCTGTTTCTTATGGGTCTCTGCACATGGAGGTGTTAAGGTCAACGAGCAGGTTGATCATTTAGCTAAAAAAGCTGTTAAATGTTCAACAATGAATATACACCTTCCATGTAGCAAATCAGAAACTAGGGGGTTGGTAGGGTTAAGAATTGTGGGATTATGGCGGGACTTGTGGGGTAATAGGCATAGGGGGAGGCACCTTTACAGAATACATAAAACTGTTGGATTGGTAGGAGAAGGGGGAATTATACTGACTCGACTTAGAATTGGGCATACTATACCTAATTATTCCTTGTATCTTGTTGGAAAACATCATTTTGAGTTGGGTAGGTTTTGTCAACATTATGAAACAATTGAACATATGACATTACAATGCAAGCATATAAAGTTGAAAGAAATCAGATACAGCCTTCACTACAATCTTTGGGGTTTGATAATTTTTATTTCAAAGCATTAAGTAATGGGAGTGACATAAATTTAATTCACAGTATTGTCTTTACGTACAATCTACAGTGCTTTTTGGTATAATTTACAGAAGCTTTCATTTGAAAAAAGTAGTAAGGGTTTTATTTCCTATTCTCTACACCACAATCCAGTCCAGTTGGTGGAGGTAATGCACTTTTAAGATGGACTGCCAACCACCATTATAACTCAAGAGAAGAAGACGTGCATTTGATGTTCAGATGAAACATCAAAATAGAGAAGAAATGTGGTCAGAGTGATATTGTCTGTGAAATCATGCTGTCAGATGGGGTGGTTTGAGTATCTCAGAAACTACTGATCTCCTTGGGATTTTCATGCACAGCATGAATGATGTGGAAAAACAAAAACAAAAACAAAAAAAATTATCCAGTGAGTGGCAATTCTGTGGAGAAAAATGCTTTGTTAATGAGAGGTGTCCGAGGAGAATGTGCCAAACTAGTTCAAGCTGACAGGAAGGTGACAGTAACTCAAATAACCACACATTACAGCAGTGGTGTGCAGAAGAGCATCTCTGAATGGACAACATATCGAACCTCAAAGAGAATGGGCTACAGTAGTGGAAAAGCAAGAGTATACACTCAGTAGCTACTTTATTTGACTTCAGACCCTTGGCAATTAGGTTATTCCATAACACTTCATTGAAGTTAGCCTGTTAGGAAGTTTGTTGAGAGATGCCAGAGTAAACAAATTCGGTGAATGTGGAAAATGGCACTGCAAGGCAGTACTAAAGTAACGGCACATTGTTGGATGTTACCTCTGGGAATAAAATGTTCCATCAGCCTGCAGAAGTAGTTCACATGTTGGTTTCAACTGTGGCATTGAGCAAGGGCATAGAATCAACTGAACCACAGGATATGATGGTCCTATTTTAGAACATAAAACACAGAACAGTACAACACTGTACTGGCCCTTCTGCCCACGATGTTATGCCGACCTTTTAATCTACTCAATTCAGTCTAACCCGTCCCTCCTACATGGCTCTCCATTCTTCTATCATCAATGTGCCTAATTAAGTGCCTCTTGAATCTCCCAAAGGTATCTGCCTTTACCACCAACCTTGGCAGGGCACCCAGAACTCTCCGAGCAAAACACCTACCCTCTGGCAATCCTTCTGTACTTTCCTCCAGTCACTTTAATTATGCCTCATCTTGTTGGCAATTCCTGCCCTGAGAAGAGCCTCCGGCTGTCCACTCTATCAATGCCTCCTATCTTGTACACTTCTAGCAAGTCTCCTCTCATCCTCCTTCGTCCCAAAGAGAAAAGCCGGAACGTTCTCAAACTCCTTTGAGCTTTTTAACACTTTAACTACAATATTTTTCTTCAAGATGGTCAGTATGTGACTGCAGTCTATAAATAATTATTTTATTTTGGACTTAATTAGATGTCGCAAGGAATTGAAAAAAAATGCTCTATGAGTGCAAGTTATTTTGGTTTTGACCCTTAAGATGCAGAACTGTATCAATGTGAATCCCAAATCACTTTCTCTGAGTAGGTTCACCAGAAGGACTGCAGTGGTTCAAGAAACCACCTCCTTTTGAAGTGTGATAATGGACAGGTAACAAATCCTAGCTTTGCCAGTGGTGTTCAGCTCTCAACCTTAAATAGAAAAAAACCCACAAGGAACAGTAAACACAAGAATTTCTACAGATTCTGGCAATCTGGAACATCATACACAAAGTGCTGGAGGAGTTCCAATGAACTCCTGGAGAAAATCCTGTGGCATTACAGGAAAGGTACTGGCATGGATAGAGGAATGGCTGACAAGCAGGAGGCAGCAAGTGAAGAGGGCCTTTTCTGATAGCTGCCAGTGACTAGTGGTGTTCCTCTGGGGTCAGTATTGGGATCTCTGCTTTTCACAATATTTGTCAATGATTCGGACACTGGAATTGATGGTTTTGGGTCAAAGTTTGCGGATAATACTAAGATAAATGGTGGGGTAGGAAGCAATATGATTGCAGCAGGACTGAGACAAATTGAAAGACTGGGCAAAAAAGTGGCAGATGGAATAAGTGTTGGGAAATGTGCGATAACGTGTTTTGGTAAAATGAACAATAGTGCAGACTATTACATAAATCAGTGGACCCCAACAACCGGGCCGCAAAGCATGTGCTACCGGGCCGTGAGGAAACGATATCAGTCAGCTGCACCTTTCCTCATTCCCTGTCACGCACTGTTGAACTTCAACGCACGCGAGGTAATCAGTGACCCAAGACGCAAATGACCCAAGACTTGCAAAGGGATGTGACCCATTTGTGAATGTCCCCGGTGAATCATCCATATCAGCGCGGAAAGAAAATCAGCTCCTCGAGCTTGCAAATGACGGTGGGCTGAAAAGTATGTTTGACATAACATCTCTGCCGACATTCTCGATCAAAGTCAAGGCTGAATATCCTGAAAAAGCCACGAAAGCATTGAAACAAAATTGAGTGTATTAGCCACTTATAAGTGACTTATAGTTGACTTATCACCTATATTCCAGTTGTGATTAACACCCACCCCGCCACCCCCCCCACCCCCACACACCACCCCCCCATGGGTCGGTCGGTCCGCAAGAATATTGTCAATATTAAACCAGTCCGTGGTGCAAAAAAGGTTGGGGACCCCTGACCTAAATGGGAGAAGGTTCAAACATCAGAGGTGCAGAGTGACTTAGGTTAATTTTCTGGTAAATTAACCTCCCAGAAGGCTAATTTACAGACTGAGTCTTTGTTAAAGAAGGCAAATGCAATGTTAGCATTTATTTCAAGAGGAATAGTGTATAAAAGCAAGGAGATAATCCTTAGACTTTATAAGACACTAGTCAAGCTTTAGTTGGAGTATCGTCAACAGTTTTGGGCCCCATATCTAAGAAAGGATGTGTTGTCATTGGAGAGAGTCCAGAGGAGGTACCTGAAGATGATTCTGGGAATGAAGGGGTTAACATATGAGGAGCATTTAGCAGCTTTTGGCCTGTACTCACTGGAATTTAGAAGAATGTGTGGGGAGCTCATTGAAACCTACCGAATGTTGAAAGGACTAGATAAGGTGGATGTGGAGAGTTTGTTTCCGATGGTGGGGTTATCCAGAACTAGGGGGCACAGCCTCAAAATTGAGGGCTGCCTTTTTAGAACAGAGGTATGGAGGAATTTTTTTAGCTAAAGGGTAGTGAATCTGTGGAATGCTCAGCCACAGTCTGCGGTGGAGGCCAAGTCCGTGGGTCTATTTAAGGTGAAGGATGATTGTTTCCTGATTGGTCAGGGCATCAAAGGATGTGCAAGAAGGCAGGTGTATGGGGTTGAGGGGGACTGGGATCAGTCACAATGGAATGGCAGAGCCAACTCAATGGGCTGAATGGCCTAGTTCTGCTCCTGTTTCTCATGGTCTAACTCCGCAAGTTGGGAGGCATCTCTGGAACACAATTAACAGTCAACAATTCAGGCCAAGACCCTTCATCTCGACTTGAACAGCAGGATTTGAAGCCAGAATTAGTAGGTTGGAGGAGCGCAGACTGGCATTTGATAGGTTGGATCTGGTGAGGGGGAAGATGGGTTGGTGGAGGAGGAGGGTTGAAGTAAGAAGCTGGTAGGTAATAGTGAACAGTTAAAAGGCTGAAGGAGGAGGTATCTGGTAGGGCATGACAGTGAACCATGGGAGAAGGGAAAGAGGAGGGTTACCTATTGGGAATTTAATATTTCAATAATATTTGAGTAACTTTGTGTTAATAATTGGTTGATTAAGCATACCTGTTTACTTAAATAATTCATTACGGGTTATATGTATAAATACATGAATTGCATATGTCATCACACCACCACGTGATATGTGCACACCTTACTTAATGAAGTTAGGCTCACATTTTGGACTCCCATGTCTTCCTTTGATTAGTTTAATATTTTGAAGTTACAAAACATAACAGCTCGAGAGTGAAGTGATGGGCAGGTGAGGTGAAGAGAAGGGGTAAAGGAGGAGACAGAATTGTGAATGAAAAAAGAGAAGGTGGAAAAATTACTAGAAGTTAGAGAAATCAGTGTTCATGCCATCATGTTGGACAGTTGTGATGTGTTGGAAAGAGCAAATTATCATAAACACAGTACGTCATGACCAGATACTCAGAATAAGCGTCTCCTGCTACATGTTACTATTCCCAGAAACCTTTTTCTCAGTTTCACTTGAATACTCAAACGGATAGTTTTTTCCTGCTGCACTCCACATGCTGCCGAAAGGTTCAGTATGCGATTTCTACCTAGGCATAGTGTGCATGTGAGAGTTGACATTCCAATCTGTTGCATCAGGAAAGGTTAATAAAAGATCTTGTGGTTAAAGATTCCTTGGGGGTTGATGACCACAATAGGATAGGGAGGTGATGCCTATGCTATGTTGACATCAGAGAACGTCCTCACATCGTGTGGTGATGGGCACGGAACAATGCATCCCACTGTATGTTTTGATGTTTCAATGTACATGTGACAATTAATGCTAATCTTTAATCTTCAATCCCTTTAGTCTCTAAATTTAAGATATTCACATTTGTTTTACTGGCATAATTTAACACACCATAACAAGATACTGACAGAATATTATAATTTCAATACATGGTATACATCAAAGCATCCATTAAGTACCGAGTACAAGCTGTGACATCCAGAAAAATAATTGGACCTGATCCCAACAGAGAATACTCATCCAGAAACCCCTGAGCATCCACAGCCACACTGGCAGCTCCACTATATAATTGCAAGCTTGGGTCTTTATATCAGTCTGCAGTTTTCATATTGTTTGCTAAATAAAATGCCGATTAGTTTCTAAAGCTGTCAGGGTTTAGTTGCTGCACCTTAAATGCAAAGCTCACAAATGGTGTAAACTGAGGCAATATTATTTATATAAGCAGTGCCAAATCTAACAGTTCACGTTAGTTGGCAGCACTGCAAAGGAAACCAGGAAACTGCAGGCTGCAGTAAACACTGGAAGAATTCCAACAATGAAATGTTTTGTGTACTAAAGGTATGGTTTGTAAATTTTATAGTGGCTCTGGACAAGTCAGCTGCTGTAAAATCTCAGGATGGAGGGCTGAATCGCATGGAGAGCATTCTGACTGGTTGTATCACCTCCCTGTAAGGAGGCTCCAATGCACAGGATCAAGAAAATCTGCAGAAGGTTGTAGTGTCAGCCTGGTCCATGTGCACAAGCCTCCCCACCATTGAGGGCATCTACAAAAGGCAATGCCTCAAGATGGTGTCATTCTCCAGCAAGGGCGCTCACCACCCTCACCTGCCCTCGACTCATTACTACCATGGGGAGGAGGCACAGGAGCTCTCACTGTTTCAGGAACAGTTTTCTCCCGCCTCCCCCCCACCGCCATCAGATTTATGAACTGTCCATGACCCCATGAAAACCACCTCACTATATCTCTTCTGCACTATTTACTGCTATTGTAACTTGTATTTTTTAATGCCTTGCACTGTACTGCTGCGATGAAATAGGAGGGTCTCAACCTGAAATGCAAACTGTTGATTTCCTTCTATAGATGCTGACAGACTGGCTGATTTCCTCTAGCAATATGTATGCATCACTTAAGATTTTCAGCAGCTGCAGAATCTTGTGTGTTTATGAACCTCTGACAGTGCTGCACACCTCCCAGCGCTGGATTAGGCTATTGATTAGTGACGTGCTGAGTAAGGCAGATCCACAACCTTTTGACTCAACGATGATGCTTCAAAGTTACAGATGTGGGAAGGAGATCTAACCTCATGTTTGCATATGGTTTATGGTTTAACACCACCCCCCCCCAGCCCAATGCACAGAGGCACAGAGTCAATCGTTGTGTGGACAGGGATTAGAATAAAAATAAACTTTGAAAGAGTTTACTTGCCGCTCAGAGTCATAGAGGGATACAGCATGGATGCAAATCCTTTGGTCTAACAAAACTGTGCTGAACTTCAAGCACGATCTTACACTCATCATACACTGAAGTCACTCACCATAGAAATAAGCCCGTCAGCCCTACTGCTCCACGCCAACCAGAGAGATTCAGAATGTAAGCTCTATCATTATCGAATACTTGTTGTTCTGCTAAACATAGAAACATAGAAAACCTACAGCACAATACAGGCCCTTCAGCCCACAATGCTGTGCCGAACATGTACTTAATTTAGAAATTACCTAGGGTTACCATAGCCCTATGCTAGACTGAGATCAGGCTGTGTAACAGGAAACTACAGCACCACAGTAATGTATCAGAAATGACTGTCCAACAGTCCTTTGAGTCATTACTCATTTCCCTGCAGAGTGAAGTCAAAGCTAAGGGCCTTTGTTTGGCTTCCTATTTACTTTCTTACTGTAAGAATCAGCCGGTGATGCAGGAGAATCAATTGAATTCAGTGTTGCATTCAGTCACAGTTCATCAGTGTTCCTCAGTCAGCAGGGACTGGGAGCTGGGAAACTTCCTCAGCGTGCGTTCCTCAAAGGGGCAGATCTGGGCACAGAGAAAAACACACAACAAATGTATGATCCAGCAAACACTCTCAAAAATGAATTTGTATTAATTCTCAGGCATACACTGGTAATCATGATACTGAAACAAACACACACACACACACACACACACACACACACACACACACACACACACACATGCAACACATACATGCACTATAATTACACACGTGCATACTTACACAGATTCACACATATACACATTAACATCAGACATACACTGGCACTGTCACAAATTCACTGAGACACATACACACAAATGCTTGCACACTCACTCACACATACTGTATGCACACATTCATGTTCCCTTGCATGTGCACACAGATGTATACTCACACACCAACACCCTGACACGTACTCTCTCTCACACTCACACACTCATACACATTTTCTAATCTCTTCCCAAGACTGAACATGGAATCAAGTGCCTGCTTCAGAAGTCTCATGTCGGGCATGCAAACAACTTTCTTGTAACTAGTGCCTCTCTCATTGCAGGGGATGCTGTGTGATATTAACCTGGACAGGGACACTGGAATTGGTTCTTTTATCCCTCAGAAGAATTTGAAGCACTTGAGATAGAGTTGTTAATCCTGTTCCCCTGCCTTGAGATACCTTCAGTAAGGTATCAAAACCATATAAGACTTTGACCTTGAAGTGTTCTTGAAAGTGAATGGTAATTGGTTTACTAATATAAAAATGGAGGGTTATGGGCAATGTAAGATGGAAAACCTAGAGTGATCATTGAGAATGTTGAAATATCGGTGCAACATCATGGGCTGAAGGGCTGAAACCTACCGAATATTGAATGGCCTAGATCGAGAAAGACCATCATGTAGATGATGTTTCCAATAGTGGGAGGCTCTAGGACCACAGGGCACAGCCTCAGAATAAAAGGGCATATTCAAAGTGGAGATTGATAGTTTCTTTATTAGTAATGGTGTCAAAGGCTACGGGGAGAATGCAGGAGAATTGGCTTGAGAGGAATAATGAATCAGTCATAATGGAATGGTAGAGCAGGCTTGATTGACTGAATGGTCTAATTCTGGTCCTATGTCTTATAGTTTTGTAGTTCCTGTGCTGAGCTGTGCAACATAGCTTTCGTAGCCATTACAAAGGGAAGGGCCACAGTTTAAGGAACTCCCACCACTGCAGTCAAACATGGCTAAAATAGTGAACTGCAAGATTTGGTGTCTGTGGTCTTCAAATTGTGAGGCTCTCATCATAATCTGCAATTCTTCAGTCTTAGAAGTCTGGGGTCTTGGATCAAAACACCAAAACGTCAAAGACCCACAGAGTCCAAGGATTGTGCTGGGAATAGCTCACAAGTGTCACCAACATGGCACGCACACAACTTACTAGTCCAAATCCGTATGTCCTTGGAATGAAGGAGGAATTTGGAACACCCAGAGGAAACCCACAAGGTAACAGGGAGAAGGTGCATCCTCCTTGCAGGCAGCGGTGAGTCACTGGTATTGTAATAGCCTTAAACCACCCAAAGCTAACCCAGAAAAAATAGACAAAATCATCCCATTCAGTCTATTCTCCTTCACTAGAGAAAGCAAAAATAAAATTAAATCCAGCAGAATCGTAAAAGCTGTGCTCAGTGTGACAAATATAGGGGAGCAATATAATTAGCATGTAGATGGATGCTTTTAGTTTCTACAATAGGCACAGCTACACAAAAGGTTAAATCACAGAGCTAGTCATTAACTGGGGAAAGGAACAGCAAACTAATGTCATTCTAAAAATCACAGCAGTTTCCACACACTTCACAGGAAACACTTTACATGGAGTTTCCTTCAAAAGCATTCCCTGCAGACTCTTCCGGCGAGGAACAGACTAATATTCTCAGAGCGCAAGCACTCTGCTTATTTGCTCCTGAATAGTTTTGAACACTTTCTACACTAGTGAGGTGAGTTTAATCACCACATCCACCACAGTTCAGACATGTCACCCTTGGCTAAAGAAGATGACCACACTGTCCACTTTCTTGCTGTCTCTGTCTGCATCTGTGGAGAGAGAATGCCTACTGATATCTTTCATAAACTAAATGACTCTCATAACTCTTGCCAACACCTCTTCCCACACTGTCAATTGTAAAAATGCCATTCCTTTTTCTCAGTTCCTCCAACTCTACTGTTCTCGGGCTGAGGCTTTCCATTCCAGAACATCTCGGATGTCAGCTTTCATCAACGAACGGGGTTTTCCTTCCTCTACCTTGATGCTGCCCTTACCCGCACCTCCTCCATTTCCTTGACATACGCTGTCACCCCATCTTCTCACCATCACAACATGGATAGAATTGTTCTTGTCCTTGCCTACCACCCCCACAAGCCTCTGCATACCAGTGCATCATTCTTGCAGCTTCTGCTGTTTTCAACACGATCCTTCTGCCAAATACTCCAACCACTCTTTCCCCCACTCTCTGGTCCATTCATCTCCCCCGACTGACCTCCCTCCTGACACTTATCCCTACAAGTGGCCTTTTCACCTCCTCCCTCACTGCCATTCATGGGCTCATACAGTCCTTCCAGATGAGGCAAAACTCTCCCTGCAAGTCTGGGGTCATCTACTATATCCGGTGCTCCAGTGTGACCTCCTCTACATTAGTAGACTGGATGTAGAATGGGGGAACAACCCTTGCTCCTTCTGCAAACGACAGGGCTTCCCAGTGGCAAAGCATTTTAATTCCTCTCTCTCTTCCCATTCCAAATTGTCAATCCATGGCCTCCTCTACTGCCATAATGAGGCAGCCACACCCTATATTCCATCTGACTAGCCTCCAGCCTGATGAGATGAACATCGATTTCTTAGACATCCGGTAATTTCTCCTTTCCTCCTCTTTCTGTCTTTTTCTATTCTCCATTCTGGTTCCCTACTACCTCTCTTTGGCTCCCTTTTCAATCTCTTTCTCCCATTGTCCACTCTCCTTTCCTATCAGAATCCTTCTTCTTCAGCCCTTTTCTGCTTCCACCAATTACTTCACAGCTTCTCACATTATCCACCCACCTTCACCCTCACCTGGCTTCACATCACCTACCAGCATGTACTCCTTCCTCACTCACACCATCTTATTCTGGCACCTTTCCCCTCCCTTTCCAGTCCTAATGAAAGGCTTTTGTCCAGAACATTGTCTGTTTATTCCCCATCATAGATGCTGCCTGACCTGCTGAGTTCCTCCAGCAATTTGTGTGTGTTATTCATGATAACCACCGTGCTTAAGATCCACTGACTGAGAATGTACAACTCAGCATGTCCTCTTTAGCTTCATGTCTAAAACACTCTCTCCCCAGCACTAACACTAACTTCTCCCAACCTTAACCTTCCTACCACTTACTGGCAATGCTTCTCCCAATGTTCCTGATGCTGACCATCACTGTAACCCCAACACTAGGTCAGTTACTGAACTAAGGTCCCAACGCAAACACAAACACCAAGTGACACCTTTTCCACTCTCATCCTCCAAACAAAGTTTATGGGGAGACTTTACCTAAGTTTATCAGCTCCCAACTTCTTACTTTATCCCTCCTTCCCCACTTACCTAGTCTTGTCTATCATCTGCCAGCTTGTATTTCTCCTCTCTCCCCACCTTCTTATTCTGTTGTCTTCTCCCTTCCTTTCCAGTACTGACCAAGGGTGTCAGCCCTAACCATTCCTCTTCTTAGATGCTACCTTATCTGCTGTGTTCCTCTGAGCATTCTGTTGTCCGCTATCCTGGGAACGAAAGGGTTAACCTATGAGGAGTGTTTGAAGGCTCTGGGCTTGTTTGATGGCTCTCACTGGAGTTTAGAAGAATGAGGGAGGAACCTCATTGAAACCTACCAACTATTGAAAGACCTAGGTGCAGTGGACATGGAGAGAATGTTTCTAGTAAAAGGGGAGTCCAGTTCCAATGAACACAGCCTCAGAATAAGAGCGTCCCTTTAGAACAGAGATGAGGAGGAAGCTTTTAGCCAAAGGGGGGTGAATCAGTGATACTTGTTGCTACAGACAGCTGTGGAGGCCAAGTCATTGAGTGTATTTAAACTGGAGGTTGAGAGGTTCTTGATGAGTAAGGGTGTCAAAGGTTACAGGGAGAAGCCAGGAGAATGGGATTGAGAGTGAAAATAAATCAGCCACGATTGAATGGTGGAGTAGACTTGGTGGGCTGAATGGTTTAAATCTTCCTATTTTGTGTGGGCTCATGGTGTTAAACATAATATTACTGCAAATTGTGAGAGAGAAAACTATATAATGATAGGCTTGTGACAAAGAGAAGACTCCAGGTCGTGGGGGGAGGGCTGTGTTTGGACATAAGATATAGGAGCAGAATCAAGTCTGCTCCATCATTCCATCACGGCTGATCCCGAATCCCACTCAACCCCACACACCTGCCTTCTCGACAACCTTGAATGTCTTGACCAATCAGGAAATTATCAACTTCCGCCTTAAATATACCCACGGACTAGGCCTCCACCATAGTATGTGGTAGAGCATTCCACAGAGTAGACTAGGGTTAGCTGCTCATGACCACAATCTTGCTAATCTTCTTTTGCAGTATTTATTTGGTTTTTGTAACCTATAATAATTTTTACATCTTACACTGTACTGCTCCTGAAAAACAACACATTTTATGACATGTTAGAGGTTTATTACTAGGGAGCAACATTATGAGGTACTTGGACAGTGTTAATTAGAAAGAAGTTTCCATCTGTCAAAAATAAGAGTGCAGAGCTTTAAAACAGCTGGTAGGATTACAGAAACAATAAGGAAAAAAGAATATTATTGAAACCCATTGAATATTGAAAACCCTAGGTAGAATGGGTGTGGAGAGTACGTTTCCAGTAGTGGGGGATTCTAGGACGAGAGAACACTGCCTCAGAATAAAAGGACATTCCTTTAGAACTGAGTTGAGGAGGAATTTATTTTGCCAGGGAGTGGTGAAGCTGTGGAGTTCTTTGCCACAGACGTCTGAGGAAACCAACTCACTGGGTTTATTGAAGTGGGGGTTGATAGGTTCTTGATTAGTCAGGGTCTCAAAGATAACAAGGAGAATGGAGGTTGAGAGGGATAATACTTCAGCCATGATGGAATAGCTGAGCAGACTCAGTGGTTTGAATGGCCTAGTTCTTCTCCGAGATCTTCTGGTATTATAGAAAACCTTTTGATCAAGAGCATCATGAGGACGTAAGGCTCCCTATCTGAAAGTGTGACAGAGTCAGAAAACCTGATCATACTTAAACAGTGCTTGGATTGGTACTTAAGGAGGTGTGTCATACAGGGGAGACAGCTGATGTTGGAAGTCAATTAACCTGCACAGTTATGATGAGTCAAATAGCCTCTTGTATCCTAAACGTTCCCTCATCTCTGGTACCAATCTCACCAATTCTCTACAAGTCCTTTTGAGTAAAACTTTTGTTCATGCATTAAAGTATTTTTCCTAAGCTAGTTGTCAATTTATGTCCGGAGTTTACCTTGTGGTGAAGTGCCTTGGGCTGTTTTTATTTTCAGTCTAGTGAAAATTGTTGTTAATCTGTACTATTACTTCCCGACTGATGTCAGAACTCTTGCTCTGCGAGGGGAAAAGTTTCTCCCAGCTGAATCGTCTCCAGCTTCTAAGCAATGTCACACCTCAAATGAAAGTAAATATGATTAGATGACATTAGATGGCAAAGAGTTTCTCGGCACCTTGAAGTAACTATTTCCTTTGAGCTCTGGGTACACCAAGCACCAAGCTTCTGGGAGTGGTGTCCGACCCCTCTATTGATCTCGGGGTCTAGGGAGAGGTTGTCCATGATGGTGGAGCCAAGGTATGTAAACTCGTAAACTACTCGTGAACAAGCTCGTAGTTGTTGATGGTAATGGCAGGGGGGTGCTCAACGCCTTGGCCCAACACATTGGTTTTCTTCAGGCTGATGGTCAAGCTGAAGTCCTGGTAGGCTCCCTTTAGTAAAGAAAACACCACAACATCTCCACTTCCTGAGGAGCCTGATGCTGGCAAGCAACACCTCCCTCCCCTTTCTATGCAATTCTTATAGGAACGCAACTAAGTGGGTCCTGACCAGCTGTATCACTGCCTGGTACGGAAATTGCAAGGCATCTTGACTGCAAGACCTACAAAGGATTGTAAATACTGATGAGAGAATCACCAGGGTCTCTCTTCCACCTATCCAAGATATTAAATGGGAGTATTGCATATGCAGGACCCTTAGCATTGTCAAGAATCTCTCCCATCTGCCCCACAATCTTTTGGAACCCCTACCATCAAGCAGGAGGTACTGTAACAAATGGACAAGGACTGTTTGGATAGAGAACAGCTGCTTCCCCCAGGTCGTGAGATGACTGAACTCTCTGGCACCAACTAGGTCTCATCACTTATAAAGTGCCAATAATGATATACTGTCTACTTTCTAACTTGTGTTATAATTACATCTTATGCTAAATAGCAAACTCCTGGAGCATATTTTATTATTTATTATTGGTGGTGGTGGTGGCATCTGTTAGTCTCGCGAGACCATGGATCTGCGCCGGGAAAGTCTTGCTTCAGTCTGTGTTAGAGCAGCGTCTGTTGTGACTGCAGAGGCCCACACGGGAGTGACAGTCTCAGCTGCAGCGACTGCACTTGAAGGCACTGTCCTCCAGTGTTGTCTTGGTGCTGTTTTCCCGACGAGTGCGCTTTTCTTCAGCAGCAAGCCTCAGCTTCTCTTCTCCTCTTTTTAGACCTCTGCGTAGTTCCAGCCTCCAGCGAGAGCGATCGCTTGTGATGTCCTCCCACCTCTCGATGTTCATTTTCAGTGACTTCATGTCTCTCTTGCAAACGTCTTTGAAACGAAGATGGGGCCGCCCTTGTGCTCTCTTGTCAGAGGCCAGTTCCCCGTACAGCAGGTCTTTTGGGATCCTCCCGTCTGACATGTGGTGTGCGTGGCCCAGCCAGCGGAGATGGCGGTGTTGGAGCAGGGTGAAGAGGCTGGGTATCTGGGCGTGGGCCAGGACCTCATTGTTGGTGACTCGGTCAGTCCACGTGATGTCCAGGATGCGTCTCAGGCTTCCCTTATTAGTCATGGTTGTATCATCTTGCCTTTAGAATACTTCTTCCTCTTTGGGGTGTATATATCCTGTGCCTTCCAAATTGTTTCCAGAAATTCCAGCCACTACTGCTCTGCCATCATCCCTACCAGTGTTTTTTTCCAATCAATTCTGTCCAATTCCTCTCTCATGCCTATGTAAGTACCTTTACTCCACTGTAATACTGATTCATCTGACATTAGTTTCTCCTTCTCAAATTTCAGACTGAATTTGATCATATTATAATCACTTGACCCTGGGGGTTAAGGTAAAACTTAAGCTCGCTAATCAATGCCGGTCATTGATAACTGAATAGCTGATGCGCTAGTGGACTTCAAGCACAAGATGCTCTAAAAAGCTATCTCATAGCTATTCTAGAAATCCCCGCTCTTGGGATCTGGCACCAACCTGGTTTTCCCAATCCACCTGTATATTGTAACATTGCCCTTTTGGCATGCATTTTCTATCTGAATTGAATTGACTTTATTTCTTACATCTTTCACATAAATGAGGAGTAAAAATCTTAATGCTACATCTCCATCTATATGTGCAATGTGCAATCATAGTAATTTATAATAATTTACAATAAGTAGAACAGTCAATGTAACTTAGAAATACACTCAAATCCGCGTGAGTTCATCAGTCTGATGGCCTGGTGGAAGAAGCTGTCCCGGAGCCTGTTAGTTCTGGCTTTTATGCTGCGGTAATGTTTCCCGGATGGTAGCAGCTAGAATAGATTGTGGTTGGGATGGTGTGGTAAACCACGTATATAGGTTGTAACTGGGTTACTTGTCTGGACATGCAGGCTGACTGCTCCTGTGGCTCCTCCCACAGATCCCTGAATAAAGACGATTGTATCACTGTTCCTCCCTCAGTCCAGGACAGATATTCAGCATGGACGTGGGTCCATTTTACTGTTAATAAAAGTCTTTCAGTATTTACTCTACTTCCAGTCTTTTGGAGTAATTGATAGTGCATCAGATGGCTTGGGTTCCCAATGATCCTACAGGCCCTTTTTTTTACACCTGTCATTGTAAATGTCCTGAATCATGGGAAGTTCACAACTACAGATGTGCTGGGCTGTCCGCACCACTCTCTGCAGAGTCCTGCGATTAAGTGAAGTACAGTTCCCATACCAGGCAGTGATTCAGCCAGTCAGGATGCTCTCAGTCATGCCCCTGTAGAAAGTTTGTAATTTGCAGACCACATACTTACTACTGTCTGCAGAATGCATACAACTCCTATCAGGGTCTTTTTACCCTCGCAGTTCCTTAGCTCAATCCACAATGGTTCAACACCTTCTTCCGACCCTTTGTCACTCCTTTCAAATGATTTAATTTCAGTTTTTATCAACAGAGCAATGCTGCATCCTCTACCTTCTTGCCTGTCCTTTTGATACAATGTCTATCGCTGGACATTAAGCTCCCAGCTATAATCTTCTTTCAGCCATGATTCAGTGATGCCTACAGCATCATATATACCAATCTGTAACTGTGCTACAAGTTCATCTACCTTTTTCCATAGACTGCACACATTCAAATATAACACCTTCAGTCCTGTATTCACCCTTTTCGATTTTGTCTGCTACTTACACGGCAACTCACAGGCAACAAACCAGAGAATACTACCCTGGAGGTCCATTTTACAGCTTTCTATCCAACTCCCTAAAGTCTATCTTTAGGACCTCCTCTCCTTGTCTACCTATGTCATTGGTGCCAATATACACCAAGACTTCTGGCTGCTCACCCTCTCCCTTAAGAATGCCATGGACCCGATCAGAGACTTCCCTGACCCTGGCACCGATGGAAAAATACCATGCTAATATCTCTATTGCACTCTCAGAATCTTATCTCTGTTTCTTCGACTATAGCATCTCCTATCAACACTGCAGTGCTCTTCACTGCTCTGGTCTAAGCCACAGTGCCAGATTCAACACCAGGGACCACCGGTAGGTCGTCCCCCTCAATAGTATCTAAAGTTGTATACTTAAGGCTGAGAAAGCCACCACAAGTGTACTCTGTACTGGCTGTGCATTTCCCTTCCTTCTCCTGACAGTCACCCAGTTACCCATCTCCTGGAACCTCAGGGTGACTGCCTCCCTGTCGCTCCTGTCTACAAACTCCTCATTCTCCTGTATGAGTCAAAAGTCACCCGGCTGCAGCTCCAGTTCCTTTATGTGTTACGTATGAGTGAAATGTGCTGTGTAGTGTGCCTTGGCTTGGAGGAACTTGTTTCATTTGGCAGTATGCAGTTAAATATCAATAAAGCTGAACTTGAATTTAAGGCAGAGAGCCCTGACCTTCACATCACTCTTTTAAAGCTTTTCCTTAATTGAGGGTCTTATATAAAACGCTTTTAAATTGTGAATTATTTACCACAGATGGAAGTTACAAATACTTTCTTGACGGAAAAATCTTGAAGTAAGGCTCTCTTTATTACCTGCAGAAATATCATGCTGATTCCTTAGAGGATAATGGCTTCTTATTACAGTGTGTACGGTAACTGATTAACAACAACAATTTGTATTTGTGTTGCATCTTTAACAGAGAAAAACATCCCATGGTAGTTCATACGACAAACTTTGTCCCTGAGCGTATGGAAGTGGAAGAGTGGAGTTTGTGTTATAGAGCATCTTAAAGAGGGAAGAGGGTGTAGCGTTTACACTGCTGTGGTGGGGGTAGTGACTGATACATTAGGTACATTTAAAAGACCTTTAAAACATGATTGAAAGAAAAGTAACAATAATATCATATGTATTTTATTAATCCTGAGTGGGAAGATATTTTGTTACAGCAGTAATATTTAAAAACACACTTAGCAATAATTAATAATAAATATAATAAAGTGCAGAATAATAAACACAATAATAATTTACCAATGTGCAATACTGTGAAATAATAATGTATGCAATAATAAAACAGCGACTATTGTACTATGATATATATTCTCCTGTCACCCAGAGTTGTATATACTTATTACATTTAGTAGGAAAGATTTTCTGTAACGATCCTTGTCACAGCGGAGCTGAATGAGCCTGATTGGAAGGGTGCTCCGCTGTTTATTCAGTTGGTCATGGGGAGGATGTACTTGATTGTCCATAATGGATAACATTTTGTTTAGTGACCCCCTCTCCACCACTAACTCAGAAGAATCCAGCCTATTGCCAAGGACGGATGCAGCCTTTTTGATGGAGTGTAACAGTCACAAGAGATTCTGCAAATGCTGGAAACCTTGAGCAGCGATGGAGGAAAATAAATAGTCAGTGTTTCAGTCAGCTGAAGAATGGCCTCGGCCCAACTTGCGGCAGTTTGGTGCTTGGAACAGTGGCCAATCAGATATGGTAAGCCTGAGAAGATGTAGCTCACTTAGGTTCACCAGTTGAGTAGAAAAGGCCGTGAAACACAGCAGTTTGGTGTTTTCAGCAGCAGTTAATCCGTGTTCAGGAGTACTTAGCAAGAACAAATTAAAATAAGGCCAGTGGAGCTGCCACTGCTGGAGTGGTCAGCTTTAGAGTGGGGATTTTGAGGCTTCAGTGAGGAGAAGCTTGAGTGAGACAAGGCAAGAGAAAACCAGGCAGAGTTTTTTCCACCACAGTTTATTGTTTTCACTTCGTTATATTTGCTCAGCTGGAACAGTAAAGATGCCAGGCAGGATGGTGGAATGCTCCTCTTGTGGGACGTGGGAAGACAAGGAGACCTCCAGAGTCCCTGACAATTTCAGCTGCAAGAAGTGCATCCAGCTGCAGCTCCTAACAATCCACGTAGAGGAGTTGCAGCTGGAACTGGATGAGCTTCGGATCATTCAGGAGACTAAGGAGGTGATGGGTATATAGAGAGGAAGCTACACCCAAGGTGATGAACACAGGAAACTGGGTGACAGTCAGGAAGGAGAAAGGGGTTAAGGAGACACTGCAGAGTACCCCTGTGACCACCCCACTCAATGGCAGGTATTCCAGTTTGGAAACTGGTTGGGGGGTGGAGGGAAGACCTAGCAGAAGAAAGCCACAGCGTTCAGGTCTCTGGCACTGGGCCTGGCTCTGTGACTTCCAGAAAGGGAGTTGGGGGAAGAGGTAAGCTGTAGAGATGGGGGATTTGTTAGTTAGGGGAATAGAAAGGAGCTTCTATGGATGAGAATGAGATTCCCGGATGGATGGTTGCCTCCCAGGTGCCTGGGTCTGGGACATCTTGGATCGAGTTCTCAGCATTCTTAAGTGGGAGAGTGAACAGCCAGAAGTTGTGGTTCATATAGGTACCAATGACATAGGTAGGAAGGGTGACAAGGTTCTGCAAAGTGAGTTCAGGGAGTTAAGTAGTAAGTTAAAGGGTAGGACCTCCAGGGTTGTGATCTCAAGACTGCTACCCATGTCACGTGCCAGTGAGGCCAGAAATAGGAAGATTATACAGTTTAACACATGTGGAGTTGATGTAGGAGGGAGGGCATGAAATTTATAGGTCATGGGGTTTTCTTCCAGGGAAGGTGGGAGCTGTACAGAAGAGATCTGAACTGTCAGGGAATAATTTCTTTGTGGGAAAGTCTGTTAAAACTTGGGAGAGGGTGCTGGGGAGGAGGAGGTGGTCGTTAAGCTACATTTGCAGAAGGATGGTTGGGAACCAAAGTGCCAGAACAGTTGATGTGGAGGCAGATGCTCCTAAGACCTCAGAGAAAACCAAGAGTCAAATGTTTGAGCATGATGTGACTAGTGTCCTGAGCTATGTATATTTCAATACAACAACTACAGTATCATAGGAAGGGCAGATGAGACGAAAACCTGAAAATATGATATTGTAGCTATTAGGGAGACTTGTTTGTGGGATGTGTAGGACTGGCAGCTCAATATTCTGAGTTCCATTGTTTTAGACATGACAGAACAGGAGGGATTAAAGGAGGGGTGGCAGTACAAGTCAGGGAAAATGACATGGCAATGCTCAGTCAGGACAGACTGGAGAACTTGTCTCGTGAGGCTTTATGGGTGGAACTGAGCAAAAAGCAAGGTGTGACCACATTAATGGGGCTATATTACAAAACACCCAACCATCTGAGGGATTTACAGGAACAAATTTCCAGAGAGATCAAAGACTTTTGCAAGAAACATAAGGTTGTTAGAGTAGTTGATTTTAATTTTCCGCATATTGACTGAGACTCCAATACTGTAAAAGGACTAAATTGTATGGGGTTTCTCAAATGTGTTCAGGAAAGTTTCTTTCATGAATATGTGAAAGCCCCAATGAGGGAACCTGCTAAGGTGGAATGAAACTGTGCAAATGACAGAAGTTTGTATTGGGGAACACTTTGCATCTAGTGATAACAATGTCATTAGTTTCAAAATAAATACGTAAAAAAGATAGGTCTTGTCCGTGGGCTGAGATTATAAACTGGAGAAAGGCCAATTTTAATGATATCAGAAAGGACCTGTCAAGTGTGAGTGGGACAGGCTGTTTTCTGGCAATGGCCTAGTTGGTAAGTCGGCTGCTTTCAAATGTGAAATTTTGAGAGTACAAAGCTTGTATGTGCCTGTCAGAATAAAAGGTAAAGATAACAGGTGTGGGGAACTTTGGTTTTCAAGAGATTTTGAGGTCCTGGTTAAGAAAAACAGGAAAAAGAAGATGAATATCAGGTATAGGCAGATAGGAACAAATGAGGTGTTTATGGAGTATAAGAAATGCAAGAGAACACTTAAGAAAGATATCAGAAGGGCTAAAAGAAGGCACGAGAAGAAAAATCCAGAGGGATTCTACAGATATATTAAGAGCAAAAGAGTTGCATGGAACAAAATTGCTCTTTGGGAAGATCAGAATGGTAATCTGTGTGGAGCCAAAAGAGATGCGAGAGATCTTGTAAGAAGGTTTTGCTTCACTCAAGAGATGGACAGAGTCTACAGAACTGAGGCAAAACAGCAACAAAGTCATGGACCCTCTACAGATTACAGAGGAGGAGGTGTCTGATGTCTTGAGTCTAATTAGGGTGGATAAATCCCCAGGGCCTGACAAGATGTTCATGCGGACCCTCTGGGAGAGGAGTGCAGAAGTTGCCGGGTCCTGAGCAGAGATATTTAAATTATCCTTAGCAACATGAGCGATACCAGAGGATTGGAGGATAGCCAATGCAATTCCACTGTTTAGAAAGGGCTCTGAAAATAAACCAGGAAATTATAGGCCAGTGAGCCTGACCTCAGTAGGGGTTTGGATATATGAGTATTTGGACAGCTATGAACTCATTATGGTTAGTCAGCATAGCTTTGTTCATGGTTGCTCACGCCTAACCAGTCTTAAAGAGCTTTTTGAGGAAGTTACCAGGAAAGGCGATGAAGGCACGGCAGTTGATGTTGTTTATATGGATTTTAGCAAGGCCTTTGACAAGGTCCCATATGGGAGGTTGGTCAAGAAGGCTCAATCGCTTGGCATTCAAGATGAGATAGTAAATTGAAAGTGGTATCACAGGTAGAACGAGTCATTAAGAAAGCTTTTGGCACATTGACCTTCATAAATCAATGTATTGACTGAATTATGTTATGAAATTTTGGTCACCTACCTACAGGAAAGATGTAAATAAGGTTGAATGAATACAAGGGAAGGCTAAATAAGTTGGGACTTTATTCTTTGAAACATAGAAGATTGAGGGGAGATTTGATAGAGGTATACAGAATTATGTGGGCTATGAATAAGGTAAATGGAAGCAGGCTTCATCCACTGAAATTGGGTGGGACTACAACTAGAGTTCATGGGTTAAGGGTGAAAGGTGGAAAGTTTAAGGAGAACATGAGGGCAAATTACTTCAATCAGAGCATCTGACCGTAAGTGGTGCATGCCTGCTCAATTTCAACGTTTAAGAGAAGTTTGGATAGTTACGTGATGGTAGGGGTATGGAGGGAGGGCTATTATCCTGGTGCAGGTCGATGCAAGTAAGCAGATTAATGGTTCATCATGGATTAGATGTGTTAAAAAGCCTGTTCCTGTGCTGTACTATGACTCTGTGAAGCATTGACTGTTGCTTTCTCTCTATCGATGCTTTCTGACCTGCTGAGCTCCTCCAGCATTGTCTGTGTATAGGTGTTGCTGGGGAGTTTCAGATGATATATTTGGAAGTGTTATACTTCAGCCAGAGTGTGGTGAATCTGTGGAATTCATTGCCACGGACATGTGTGAAGGCCAGGTCATTGGATATATTTATAGGGAAAAACCTTGCTAAAGTCCATGTGAACAATATCCACTGCCTCCTGTAATCAGCTTTCCTGGTAACCTACTCAAAAAAGTCTATAGGATTGTTAGACATGATCTACCATGTATAAAGCCATGTTAACTATTCCTAATCAGTCCCTGTCTATCCAAAATTAATACAACGGGTCCCTTATAACATCTTCAATAATTTGTCCACTACTGATATCAGGCTCACTGGCCTATAATTTCCCTGCTTATTCTTAGAGCATATATTAAACAACAGAACAATATGAGCTATCCTCCAATCCTCTGGCACCTTACCAGTGGCTCAGGAAGCTTTAAATAGCTCTGATTGGGCCCCTACAATTTCAGCTCTAGCCTCCCACGTAGTCCAAGGAGACACCTTGTTAGGCCCAGGGGATTTTTTAGAATCAGGTTTAACATCATTGGCACTTGTCATGAAATTTGTCTCTAATTTGTCTCAAGATAGCAAGCACCTCCTCCTTTGTAATCCGCATATGATTCATGACCTCACTCCTGTTGCCCATCAGATCTACCGACGGTGTCCATTTCCCAAATAAGTACAGGTGCAAAAAAGATTCCCCTCCCCCACATATTTGAGCTCTATGCATAGATGACCATGCTGATCTTCAAGAGGACAAGTTTTGTCCCTTGCTATCCTTTTGCTCTTAATGTCTCATGGTATTTTTCGTTACCTTGTCTACTGGAGCAACCTCATGTCTTCTTTTAGCTCTCTAGTATTCTCTTGCGTTGCTTATACTCCTCAAGTACCTCATTTGTTCCGTGCTGTCTACACCTGCTGCGCACCACTTCCTTTTCTTCTTCACCGGGGCATCAATATCCCCACTTTCTCTGGCATACTGAATACAGAGATCCCTGTTAAATCTGCCCCTCCTCATCCCGAGCCTACATCTTCTAGTTTTTGATTCTCTTTACTTAGGAAAAAGACTGAGAGCATTCACCATATCTAGAAAATAGAACATAGAACAGTCTATCACAGGAACTGGATCTAGCTGCACACAATGTCTGTGCTGAACATGAAGTTGAATGAAACGAATCTCTTTTGACTGTACATGATACATATCCCTCCATTCCTTGCATATTCACATGCCTATCTGAAAGCCTCTTTAATGGCAGTGGCAATTCATATCACTGATGCAATTCCACCTGTGCTTTCAGAATGAGATAAGGCAGAAAGATGTCTGTTTTGTTCCCATTCACAATGGATCAGACACCTTGCTCATACGGCATTTGATACGCCACCTTTAAACTAAACTGTGCTGTCCACAAGATCAGCAGCCCTCTGCCAGTCTAATCATTAAACTACTGGGGAAAGGTCACTTGTATTAGATTGCTTTGCAAAGAACCTTCATTTATTTTGGAAATGTCACCTTCCATTCTTCAAACTGCAGACCAGCAGTGTCATGGTGTCAATCACAAGCCCATTTAGCTCCATGTGATTTTCGTGTGCCAAAGTGTCACATTTCTAAGCACAGCACAAGTATAAGCTTTAAATTCCAACTCTCCAAGGTTATTCTGGGTATGAAGGACAACTTCACAGCACCCATTGAGTAAAATCCTACAGAAAAGTTTATAGGAGCATTGAAGACTATTTCCTCTCCCATATTTTCCTCACCCTGCTCAGAGACTTCTTGTCCCTCTCCCATCAGGGAGGAGGCTATGTAGCATTCATGCCAGGATCACCAGACTCAAAAGCTGTTATTTTCCTCAAGCAGTAAGGCTGATCAAGTCCTTCACTCACTAACCCACCCTACTGCACCCCAACCACCACTACTTTATAATTTCCTGTCAGAGTCACTTTATGTCAGAATCAGAATCTGTATCAAATTTAATAACATTGGCCTATGTTGTGAAATTTGTTGTTTTGCAAAGCACTACATTGCAATATATAATAACAAGTATAAAATACAACAAGAAATTAAATTAACTAAGTAATGCATATGGAGAGCACAAAAATATCAAGATGGTTTTCATGGGTGTGTATTGTCCATTTAGAAATCTGTTGGTGGAAAGGAAGAAGTTGTTTCTGAAATGTTGAGGGCATGTCTTCAGGCTCCTGCACCACTTCCTTGATGGTAGCAATGAGAAGAAAGCATGTTCTGGGTGAGAGCAGTCCTTAATGATGGACACTGCCTTCTTAAGGCATTGCCTTTTGAAGATGTCTTCGATGCTGAGGAGCTAACTGGCTGAGATGACAACTTTATGCAGCTTTTTTCCGATACTGTGTGGTGGTCCCTCCATAGTCGACACTGATGAAAGCAGTTAGGAATATAGTCATTGATGAGCCTTCTTTGTAATTGCATCAATATGTTGGAGCCATGATAGATCTACAGAAGCCAGAAGCTGCTCACTCTCTTTATTCCCTGGTTGAGGAATGGTGTGTGTTCCCACAACTATCCCTTCCTGAAGTCCACAATCAATACTTGGGCCTTAGTGATGTTGAGTGCAGAATTGTTGTTGTGACACCATTCAACCAGCTGATTTATCTCACTCCTGTACATCTCCTTGTCACCATCTAATACTTGCCTACAATATTGATGCCATCGGCAAATTTACAGATGTAGTTTGAGCTGTGCCTAGCCACATCGTTGTGGCTGTAGAGAGAGTAGAGCAGTGAGATAAGCACACGTCCTTAATGTTAATTGTCACATGGAGGAGATGTCATTTCCGATCCACACAGACTGTGGTCTCCCAGCGACGAAGTCAAGGATCCACTTGTAGAGGGAGGTACAGAGGCCTAGGTTTTGGAGCTTGTTGATTAGAACTGAGGGGATGATTGTGTTGAAACCTGAGTTGTGATCAATAAACAGCAGCCTGATATAGGTGTTGCTATTGACTAGGTGATCTAAGGCAGAGTGGAGAGGCAGTGTAATTGTTTCCTTTGTAGACCCATTGTGGCGATTGGCAAATAATGGTATGCATGGGTCTTTGCTTAGGCAATAGTTGATTCCGGCCATGACCAACCTCTCAACACTCACAAAGCACTTCATCATAGTAGATGTGAGTGCAACTGGACGATATTCATTGAGGCATCTTACCCTGCTCTTCCTGGGCAATGGTATGATTATTGCCCTTTTGAAACAGGTGTGAACCTCAAACTGCAGCAATGAGAGTTTAAAGATGTTCTTGAACACTTCTGCCAGTTGGTTGGCACAGGTTTTTAATGCAATGATAAGGAAGGTATTTGGGTGCACTGAATCATGCCTGCGGATCTTCGCGCTCAGCTCCTCTGGTGCCTGACTGGCGTTAGCTTGAGGTGCAATGTACACCACTACCAGGATCATGGTGGAAAACTCCCTTGGCAGATTAAATGGATGACATTTAACTGCTAGATGTTCCAGGACTGGGACAGAATTGCCAAGCCTATGCACCACGATGAGTTAATCATAAAGCATACTCCACTTTCTCTACCTTTAAAAGGCTGAGCTGCCCTGACTTTGTATAGAATGGTCAATCCATTCAGCCACTCAGGCTGCAGCAAAATGGTGGGGGTGAGCCATGCTTACATGAAGCAATGTACACAGCAGTCCCTGATGTTGTTCTGGTACTACAATCTTGCTCTGAGGTCTTCAATATTATTTTCCAGAGACTCTATATTCACCAACAGGATAGTCAGGAGTGGGGGTTTAAAGCCTCTGCATTTCCATTATACCTCTAGACTAGCTCATAGTCCACTCTTCCATTTTTTTAAAAGGGGAACTGAACTCGCAACCCAAACCTTCAGTCCGGGATCCACCGATATTCCTAGATTTGATTTGATTTTTAAAAAAACTCTTAAAACCATGTTGCCCTCAGAATTACCCATGGCTCTGACTGTGGATTTCATCTGTAGTGGTCCTAAATGGAAACAAAATGAAGATAGGTGAAGAGGCAGGCAGTTTTGAGGAAATAGAGAGGCTACAGTAGGACTTAGATTACAAGAATGGGCAAAGAAATGGCAGATGGAACATCGTGTCAGGAAGTGTATGGTCATGCACTTTGGTAGAAGAAATGAAAGGGTTGACTATTTTATAAATGGAGAGAAAATACAAAAAAACTACTGAGGTGCAAAGGAACTTGGGAGTCCTTGTGCAAGATTCCTTAAAGGTTAATCTTCAGAGCCCCTTATCTTAAAAAAGATGTGCTGAAATTGGAGAGGGTTCACAAAAGGTTGACGAAAATGATGAAGTTTGAATGGCTTGCCATATGAAGATCTTTTGATGGCTTGGGTCCTGCAGTCACTGGAATTCAGAAGAATAACGGGTGACCTCATTGAAACTTATTGAATGGTGAAAATCCTTGAAAAGTAGATGTGGAAGTGATGTTTCCTATAGTGGGAGTGCCTAAGAGCAGTGGACACAACCTCAAAACAGAGGGGTGTCATTTAGAATGGAGTTGAAGAGGAATTTCTTTAGCCAGAGAGTGGTGAGTCCGTCACAGTCAGCTATAGAGGCGAAGTCTGCGTGTATATTTAAGGCAGAGGTTAATAGATTCGTCATTGGTCAGGGCATAAAGAGATACTGGGGAAGGCAGGAAATTGGGGCTGAGAGGAAATGGAAGAGCAGACTCTATGGGCCAAATGGCTTAATTCTGCTCCTATGTCTTATAGTCTTAAATGAGACAATGGTTCTCCGAACCACAGTGCAAAGCACAATAGTACACATAACACACATACAACATATAATAACTTAAGAAAGTAAGAATTAAACCTGCAAATGAATTATGCATAAATAAACAAAGTATACTGCACAAATTTAATATTGTAGGGTACAGAACAAATAAACCGATGATACTTCAAATGGGATACGACAAGGAGTTAGAAGCAGAATGCCTTGATGGGAAAAGACTGCTTCCCATTCTGACTATTCTTGTCTTTATGCATCAGAGTCTCCTGTCTAATTGTAGAAAGTCAAAGAAGATGCTGGATGGATTTGTGGGATCCTTGATAGTATAGTTGCCTATACAGCATTCCCGATAAATGTCCCCCAATAAATGGTCCTCTCAGCCATACTCACAGTCCTTTGAAGGGATTTCTGGTCCGATGCTCTGATGCTCCCATACCAGATGGAGATGCTGCTTGTCAGGATGCTCTCACTGGTGCTCCTGTAAAATTCAGTTAAGATGGGGTGGGGGTGGTAGGCTCTCTTGCCTCAATCTTCTCAGTAATTGGAGAAGTTGCTGTGTTTTCTTATTCAGAGGAGTGAGTTAGAAGAATCAGGTGATGTCATCCGTGATGTGATCTCTCAGGAACATAGTGTATTTAACTTTTTCTAAGTGGGAAGCCATGTGTGCACAGAGGAGGACGGTTCATCTTCATCTTCCTAAAGTCCACAATCATGTCCTTGGTCTTCTCCACGTTCTGACTTAGGTTGTTATTTTCACACCAGTCCATAGCCCACTACACTTCCTCTCTGTATCCTGACTTATTATCATGGTTGATGAGGCCAACCACTGTTGTGTCATCTGCAAACTTGATGTCCCAGTTTGAGCAGAATCCTACATAATGTACATGGACATGGATAGGGAGCTGAATAAGGATAGAGAGTCAGCCCAAGAGATGTAGATAGACTTGAGATAGGACATGGACATGCTATTTGGGCATGTTATGGTACAGGGCAGATGCAGAGTATGATGTTCTCACCAGTTGACACCGAAAGCAAAGGTTGAGTGAGGAAGATCTTTATTTATGATTAGAAGTTGTACTTAGGTTGTGGCTCAGGAGGAAATTGATTCAGGCCTGTTTAGGTACCATTTGATCAGTGGGTTAGGAGTTTGATGATGGTGAAGTTTAAGGTAGGTATCTCCTGTTATTTGACACTCTAAATCTATTCAAGAACATAAGGAGAGTAGGGAATCTACAGGGATTCTCTGGAGCTTGTACAGATCCATGATAGAAAGCACCATGACAATAGCCCTGCCCTGGTCTGACAGAACCTACAAAGTGTGGTGAATTGGACTCAAAAGCAGCTTCTTCCCAGCAGCTGTCAGACTTTGAGCCAATCACCCCAGTCACATCGTCTTTCTGCTGGTGCTGACAGGTTCTTGGACTCTCTACACTGATTCTCTCGGTTATTCTGTTTTTGTTTCATAATTACTGCCATCATTGAGAAAGTACAGGACCCCGAAGACGTACGTTTGGTATTTTAGGAAGAGCTTTTCCATCCACCATCAAATTCCTGAATGGACCATGAACCTATGAACTGTACTTCATTATTTTGCAACACACATAAAAGTTGCTGGTGAACGCAGCAGGCCAGGCAGCATCTCTAGGAAGAGGTACAGTCGACGTTTCAGGCCGAGACCCTTTGTCAGGACTAACTGAAGGAAGAGTGAGTAAGGGATTATTTTGCTCTCTTTTTGCATTATTTATATTTTTTTTGTAATATACAATACCTTTTTATGTACCACACTCTGCTGCACCTACATTGTAAATATCGTTTCAAAGACCACATGACATTTGCGCAGATTCGACAAGCTATTTAAAACTTTGACAAACTTTTGTAAATGCATAGTGGAGAGTAATCTGAATGAATTCATCACATCCTGCTATGGAAACAATAATGCCCAAGAATAGAAACACCTACAAAAGTAGTGAATACAGCCTAGTCTTTCACAGGAAAAGCCCTCCTCACCATTGAACACCTCCCCCATCCCCTGGTCTCACCTATCACCTGCACTTCCCCCATACTCTAGCTTCATCCCCCTTCCTTTACAGTCCTGATGAAGGATCTCAGCCCAAAATGATGCTGAATCCCCTCCACAGATGCTGCCTGACCTTCTGAATTCCTGCAGCATATTGTTTATGTTAATCTGGATTTCCAGAATCTGCAGACATAATTTGTTGTGTTTATATCACTCCATTTTGTGTTTGCTACTCTTGAAAAAAGATCTAGTGTTCTCCCAGTATATGTGGCAAATAAGCTCTTCTTGGGCTTCTAGCCTGATACAGGTATTGATTATAACCAACTCTCTGCATCTTACTTTGATGCTGTGCAGTAGCCCTCCTCTATCCCCCATGTCCATAGATGCTTTGATGCTTTAGGTAACATACCAAATCCCCTCAGAATCCTAATGAAATATAGCCACTGTCTTGCCTGCTTTATCACTGCATCGATATGTTGGGACCAGGTTAGATCCTCAGAGATCTTGACACCCAGGAACTTGAAACTGCTCACTCTCTTCACTTCTGATCTCTCTGTGAGGATTGGTTTGTGTTCCCTCGTTTTACCCTTCCTGAAGTCCACAATCAGCTCTTTCGTCTCAGTGATGTTGAGTGCCAGGTGGTTGTTGTTGTGACACCACTCAGCTAGCCAATATATTGCACTCCTTTGTGCCCTCTCGTCACCAACTGAGATGCTGCATCATCAACAAATTTATAGATGGCATTTGAGCTATGCCTAGCCACACAGTCATGGGTAAAGAAAAAGTGAAGCAGTGAGCTAAGCACACATCCCTGAGGTGCGCCACTGTCAGCGAGCTAGATATGTTATTACCAACCTGCAGAGATTGAGGTCTATTGGTCAGGAGGTCGAAGATCCAATTGCAGGGGGAGGTTCAAAGGCCTAGGTTCTGTAGCTTTTCAATCAGGACTGTAGGAACGATAATATTAAACACTGAGCTATAGTCAATGAAGAGCATCCTGACATAGATATTTGAATTGTCCAGGTTATCCAAGGCCGTGTTGAGAGTCATTGAGATCATATCTGCTGTAGACTTATTGTGCCGATAGGACAATTGAAGTAGGTCCAGGTCTTTGTTGAGACAGGGTTGATTTTGGCCATGACCAACCTCTCAAATCATTTCATCACTATAGATGTGAGTGCTGATCATCATTAAGGCAGATCACACTACTCTTCTTGGGCACAGGTATAATTATTGCCCTTTAGAAGCAGGTGGGTACTTTTTTATTTAGATTATGAGGACACGCAGTCCTCTTTTATTGTCATTTAGTAATGCATGCATTAAGAAATGATACAATATTCCTCCAGTGTGATATCACAGAAACACAAGGCAGACCAAGACTGAAAAACTGACAAAAACCACATAATTATAACAGCTAGTTACAACAGTGCAACAATATCATAACTTGATGAAGAACAGGCCATGGGCATGGTAAAAAAAAGTTCAAAGTCTTTCGAAAGTCCCACATCTCACGCAGAAGGGAGAAGGAATAAAACTCTCCCTGCCATGCCCGACCACAATCCGACTCTGAGTCGTCCGAAAACTTTGAGCCTCCGACCAGCCCTCCAACACCGAGCACTGAGCACCATCTCTGCCAAGTGCTTCGGCCCAGCCCCGGTCGCCAGCAGCAGGCAAAACCGAGGATTTGGGGCCTTCCCTCTGGAGATTCTCGATCGCAGAGTAGCAGCGGCAGCGAACGGAGCATTTCAGAAGTTTCTCCAGATGTTCCTCTGTGCTTCTTATGGCTGTCTCTATCAAATCAGAATTGTGCATAGTACCCCATTTAACAAATACGATATCATTTCACCGGAGAGGCTGCGCGTGCTGCGTCGCGCCACCATCTTCTCCTTCACTTCCTAACATAGCAGTGAGAGATTGAAGATGTCTTTGAATATCCCTGCCAGATGGTTGGCGCAAGTTTTCAGAGCCTCACCAGGTATCCGATTGGTTCAGGCTGATGTCGGCCTGCAAGTCAGAGGTCACAGGGTCACTGAGTGCTATAGGAATCCTCATAGCTGCAGTTTTATTCTCACTTTCAAAGTGTGCATAAATGGTGTTGACCTCGTCTGGTAGTGAAGCATCTCTGCCATTCATGAAGTTGGGCTTTGCTTTGCGGGAAACAATGTCCTGCAAAACCTGTCGGAGCTGACATGCATCCGATGTCGCCTCCAACCTCACTTGGAATTGTTCCTCAACTCTTGAAATAGCCTTCTGCAAGTCATTCCTGGTTTTCTTGTACAGACGTGGGTCGCCACAATTAAATAGAAACATAGAAAATAGGTGCAGGAGTAGGCCATTCGGCCCTTTGAGCCTGCACCGCCATTCAGTATGATCCTGGCTGATCATCCAACTCAGAACCCTGTACCAGCCTTCCCTCCATACCCCCTGATCCCTTTAGCCACAAGGACCATATATAACTCCCTCTTAAATATAGCCAATGAACTGGCCTCAACTGTTTCCTGTGGCAGAGAATTCCACAGATTCACCACTCTCTGTGTGAAGAAGTTTTTCCTAATCTCGGTCCTAAAAGGCTTCCCCTTTATCCTCAAACTGTGACCCCTCGTTCTGGACTTCCCCAACATCGGGAACAATTTTCCTGCATTGCCTATCCAATCACTTTAGGATTTTATACGTTTCAATCAGATCCCCCCTCAATCTTCTAAATTCCAACGAGTATAAGCCTAGTTCATCCAGTCTTTCATCATATGAAAGTCCTGCCATCCTAGGATTCAATCTGGTGAACCTTCTTTGTACTCTCTCTGTGGCAAGGATGTCTTTCCTCAGATTAGGGGACCAAAACTGCACACAATACTCCAGGTGTGGTCTCACCAAGGCCTTGTACAACTGCAGTAGTACCTCCCTGCTCCTGTACTCGAATCCTCTTGCTATAAATGCCAGCATACCATTCGCCTTTTTCACCGCCTGCTGTACCTGCATGCCCACTTTCAATGACTGGTGTACAATGACACCCAGGTCTCGTTGCACCTCCCCTTTTCCTAATCGGCCACCATTCAGATAATAATCTGTTTTCCTGTTTTTGCCACCAAAGTGGATAACTTCACATTTATCCACATTAAATTGCATCTGCCATGAATTTGCCCACTCACCTAACCTATCCAAGTCACCCAGCATCCTCTTAGCATCCTCCTCACAGCTAACACTGCTGCCCAGCTTTGTGTCATCCACAAACTTGGATAATTCCCTCATCCAAGTCATTAATATATATTGTAAACAACTGGGGTCCCAGCACTGAGCCTTGCAGTACCCCACTAGTCACTGCCTGCCACTCTGAAAAGGTCCCGTTTATTCCCATTCTTTGCTTCCTGTCTGCCAACCAATTCTCTATCCACATCAATACCTTACCCCCAATACCATGTGCTTTAAGTTTGCACACTAATCTCCTGTGTGGGACCTTGTCAAAAGCCTTTTGAAGATCCAAAAATACCACATCCACTGGTTCTCCCCTATCCACTCTACTAGTTACATCCTCAAAAAATTCTATGAGATTCGTCAGACATGACTTTCCCCTCACAAATCCATGCTGACTTTGTCCGATGATTTCACCGCTTTCCAAATGTGCTGTTATCACATCTTTGATAACTGACTCTAGCAGTTTCCCCACCACCGATGTTAGGCTAACCGGTCTATAATTCCCCAGTCTCTCTCTCCCTCCTTTTTTAAAAAGTGGGGTTACATTAGCCACCCTCCAATCCTCAGGAACTAGTCCAGAATCTAAAGAGTTTTGAAAAATTATCACTAATGCATCCACTATTTCTTGGGCTACTTCCTTAAGCACTCTGGGTTGCAGACCATCTGGCCCCAGGGATTTATCTGCCTTTAATCCCTTCAATTTACCTAACACCACTTCCCTACTAACATGTATTTCCCTCAGTTCCTCCATCTCACTGGATGTTCTGTCCCCTACTATTTCCGGAAGATTATTTATGTCATCCTTAGTGAAGACAGAACCAAAGTAATTATTCAATTGGTCTGCCATGTCCTTGCTCCCCATAATCAATTCACCTGTTTCTGTCTGTAGGGGACCTGCATTTGTCTTAATCAATCTTTTTCTTTTCACATATCTATAAAAGCTTTTACAGTCAGTTTTTATGTTCCCTGCCAGTTTTCTCTCATAATCTTTTTTCCCCTTCCTAATTAAGCCCTTTGTCCTCCTCTGCTGAACTCTGAATTTCTCCCAGTCCTCAGGTGAGCCACTTTTTCTGGCTAATTTGTATGCTTCTTCTTTGGAATTGATACTATCCCTAATTTCCCTTGTCAGCCATGGGTGCACTACCTTCCTTGATTTATTCTTTTGCCAAACTGGGATGAACAATTGTTGTAGTTCATCCATGCGATCTTTAAATGCTTGCCATTGCATATCCACCATCAACCCTTTAAGTGTTATTTGCCAGTCTATCTTAGCTAATTCACGTCTCATACCTTCAAAGTTACCCTTCTTTAAGTTCAGAACCTTTGTTTCTGAATTAACTATGTCACTCTCCATCTTAATGAAGAATTCCACCATATTATGGTTACTCTTACCCAAGGGGCCTCTCACGACAAGATTGCTAATTAACCCTTCCTCATTGCTCAATACCCAGTCTAGAATAGCCTGCTCTCTAGTTGGTTCCTCGACATGTTGGTTCAAAAAACCATCCCGCATACATTCCAAGAAATCCTCTTCCTCAGCACCCTTACCAATTTGGTTCACCCCATCTACATGTAGATTGAAGTCACCCATTATAACTGCTGTTCCTTTATTGCATACATTTCTAATTTCCTGTTTAATACCATCCCCAACCTCACTACTACTGTTAGGTGGCCTGTACACAACTCCCACCAGCATTTTCTGCCCCTTAGTGTTATGCAGCTCTACCCATATCGATTCCACATCTTCCCGGCTTATGTCCTTCCTTTCTATTGCGTTAATCTCCTCTCTAACCAGCAACGCCACCCCATCTCCTGCTACAGATCTAGCTCTCAACAGACTATGGACCTTCTGGTTCCTCCACAGCTTTTGGTTTGGGAATGTACAATAAGTTTTCATAGGCACACACTCATCCACACAGGTTTTTATGAAGTTGGTGACAACTGCGGTGTATTCATCCAGACTCAAAGACAAATCCCTGAACACAGTCCAGTCCACTAATTCAAAGCAGTCCTGTAATAAAAGACAAAAAGATCTGAGTTAAAAGCAAGGTTAAATAAATAGGTTTTGAGCTGGTGTTTAGAAATGTCAACTGAGTCTGCATCCCTTATAGTTTGAGGTATTGAGAGCATAGTTCCAAAAAGCTGACCGCTACTAACTATCTTTTGAGCGAGATTGTTTAAACTTAAGAGACCGGTGGAAGAAGATCTGAGAGTTTGAGCAGGTTTATAAACCAAAAACAATTCTGTGATGTTCTCTTGTTCCAGATCATTAAGAGCATTAAAAATAAGTAAGAGATCCTTAAAATCAATTCTAAATGATACAGGAAGCCAACGTAGAGTAGCCAGTATGGGAATGATATGCTCCCTCATCCTAGTTTTGCAGTGGCATTCTGAATGAGTTGAAGTTTGTCAATAGGTTGCTTTGAATGGCTGGTAAAAAGTGCATTGCAGTGATCTCGTCTATTCGATATAAAGGCGTGAATTAGTTTTTCAGCATCATTACATGACATGACCAGACATAACTTTGTAATATTCCGTAAGTGTAGAAATGTTGCTCTGACTGACATTGAGATAAAGTTTTGTTGTCGTCTGATTCTGAGACTTGGTTGGTATGAATGACAAGGATGATGGTCTGACAGGGAAAGTAAAATTCATTTCATTTATTTTTTACTTATTTAAGGTTACAGTACAGAACAGGCCATTCTGGCCAATGAGCCATGCTGCCCAGCAACCCATCCATTTAACCCAGGCTAATCACAGGGCAAGTTTCAATGATCAATTGCCTTTGGACTGTGGAAAGAAACCGGAGTAACCGGAGGAAACCCACACGGTTACGAAGGGAACATACAGACTCCTCACAGACAGCACCAGATTTGAACTGTGAACTCCGATGCCCCGAGCTGTAATAGCTTCATGCCAACCACTATGCTACCACGGCAACACAAATATTTCACTCAAATTTTGAGTTAGAATGTGTCACTCAGTGGGTGCAAACATACATTAGAGCAAATCACTTTAACTGAAATGAAAATTATTCCTTTTCATTCATGACACTTTAATTGGTATTGAGCGTGTAGGTATAGATCTTCGTATAAACATTTCCTCTAAATTAGACACCTGACAATTGGGCACACAGAGAAAGAGGTGACTGAACACCTCAAGTGAACTGTTTTGGCCTGCTGCCCACCCTACTGCCTTTTGCCCACACGGCCTGCTCTCCTAAAAAAACCACTTCCCATTAATTAAAATGGTCTTGAAGGTTGTGAATAGAACGTAATAAGGCACTGTAAAGTTTCCAATCATTTTGGTGACCTTTCTGGTCAGGCTAAGTCATGCTTTTAACTGCAGTCCCACCTAGTTAATTTTCTTTCTGCAATCCATCACGAAGATCTCACTCTCCTGTCCGAATTCCAATCTTCCGCTCTCACGCACCTGTCAGGTGGCATCAAGATGAACGCTGGAAGATAAGGATCCCTACTCCACAGCAACGACTAGCTCAGATAGTTTTAATGATGCTTTAGGAGCCTGTTCCTGGACTACTCTTACTATTTCACACATACATTCAGTGGTACACCTGTACACCTGCTCATTAATACAAATACCTAATCAACTAATCATATTCAAAATTAAAAATAAATTTATCATCAAAGTACATATACTGTACTGTGCAAGAGTCTTGGATACATATACATAACTGGGACTTTTGTACAATACTGTCATAATTTTTTGTATTGCACTGTACTGTTACCACAAAAAAAAACAAATTTCATGACATATATGAGTGATAATAAACCTGATTCAGATATGGGTCTCTATTGTGGACTGAGAGTGGGAAGGGGGCAGGGAGACAGGAATCATGGTTGGGAAAAAGGGAAGGGAGAGGGAAGGGTTTAGGAAGCACCAGAGAGCCACTCTGTAATGATCAATAAACCAATTGGTGGTAATCAAATGACCTTGCCAGGTGTCTCAGAGCTACGTGTGACTGCACCCGTGTCACCGCCTGTATGTCCCACTCCTTCCCTGCCGCCTCTCTCACGCCCCTCCCACAGCATTCAGCCCTCACCATTTCCAATGTCCTTTGCTACCACCAGATTTACAAACTCACTGTCCACTCCAGATTGACAAATATAGTACTGTGCAAAAGTCTTAGGCCCTCTAGCTATATATACCGTACATATGTCTAAAACTTCTGCATAGCACCGTATGTCACCATATTCAATCTTGAGATTAATTTTCTTGCAGGCAAACTCAATAAATCCAATAGCCCTCATCGAATCAATAAAAGACCACACCTACAGAGTGGACAATCAATACGCAAAAGACAACAAACTGTACAAATACAAAAAGAAAGAAAGAATAATAATAAATAAGCAATAAATATTGAAGGGCATTGATGTTTCCCTAAGGGTTATGATTTAGCCAGTTAATAATATGTGGAAGCAACTCAGTGCATAAAAGCATGCAGATGTGATCAAAAGATTCAGTAGTTTTTCAGACCAACATCAGAATGGGGAAGAAATGTGCTCTAAGTGACTTTGACTATAGAATGATTGTTTGTGCCAAACAGGGTGGTTTGAGTATCTCAGAAACTGTTGATCTCCTGGGATTTCCACACACAACAGTCTCTAGAGTTTACAGGGAATGCTGCAAAAAAAAACAAAGTACATCCAGTGAGTGAAAGTTCTGTGGGTGAAGATACCTTGTGATGAGAAAGGGATGAGGTGAATGGCCAGGCTGGTTCAAGGTGTCTGTCACTCAGATAACCATGCGTTACAAAGGTAGGACACTTTATTAGGTACAGGGGGTAGTTTTCAGTTAATCAAACGTTGAACTTATGTGGGAGCCAGTCACTCATCTAGCTATACGCTCATTGAAGGTAGTGTGGAGTGCTATACAACCCTAAGATTCATTTACTTGTGGGTGTTTAATAAACCCACAATAGAATAATAACCATAATAGAATCAATGAAAGAACGCAACAACTTAGGCATTTAACCAATGTGCAAAATACAACAACTGTGCAAATACAAAGAGAAAGAAAAAATTAATAAACAAACAAACAAACAAATAAATAAATAAGCAAGCAAGCAATAAATATAACAAGTAATAAGCAATAAATATTGAGAACATGAGATGAAGAGTCCTTGAAAGTGACTCCATAGGATGTGAGAACTTTTCAATGACAGGACAAGTGAAGTTGAGTAAACTTATCCCCTTTGGTTCAAGAGCCTGATGATTGAGGGGAAGTAACTGTTCCTGAACCTGGTGGTGTGAGTCCTGAGACTCCTGTACCTTCTTTCTGATTGTAGCAGTGAGAAGACAGCATGTCCTGGGTGGTGGGGTTATTGATGATGGATCCTGCTTTCCTGCAACAACATGCATCTGGAAATTCTCAGGGGCGTGGTGGGCTTTACCCATGATGGACCGGGCTGTATCCACTACGTTTTGCAGGATTTTCCATTCAAGGGCAATGGTGTTTCCAAACCTAAATAAGTTCCTTCTCATTTCTGTTCTAAAGCACTTGCATTCTGAGGCCGTCCATCACTCTAACTCCTCTCCATGTCCATTCCGTTTAGGCCTTTCAATATTCGGTAGGCTTCAATAAGACCCCATTTCATTCTTCTAAACTCCAGTGAGGACAGGAACAGAGCCATCAAATGCTTCTCATACGTTAACCCTTTCATTCCCACAATCATTCTTTCTTATCTCCTCCGGACCCTGACCAATGCCAGCACATCCTTTCTTAAATATGGAGCCTAAAATTCCCAGGACTCACTAGGATCAACAGTCATTGGGAGGAGCACTTGTACCTGGCATTAGCCACAACTCTACCCTTGACTCAGCCCACCATACGTGTCTGGGTCAGGCTTGTCACTCCTCACTGACAAGATGTCAAGCAGGGTATGTCAAGCAGAGGGTCCACTCTGCATTCTCTCTTATGCAAGTACATCTTTTCTTAGGTATAGGGCCAGAGATAAACTTAGGTAAACTGCTCACAATATTATAAATATGGTCTGACCAATGTCTTATAAAATCTCAGCATTACATACTTGCTTTGATACTGTATACTCGTCCTCTCCTAATGACTGCTAACATTGCATTTGCCTCTGACTCAACCTACGTGTTAACCTTAAGGAAATCCTGCACAAGCAGGCCTTGTGTTGAAGACACCCTCACAGTGGTATGGGGCAAGGCCAGGATTTTGGACCCAATGACCATAGAGAGGAATGATATATTTCCAGATCAGCAGGGGTTTTTACCAAGATGTGGAACATGCATGCATCAGTGTCTTTTTCAACTCTTGTTAAATTAAATCTCTAGCAGTTAAGAAAGGAGTTCATCACCATCTTCTCAATGCAAAGGGTGAGGCATTAAATACCACGCTCATCAAGAGACCCCAGATCCTCAAATACTGCATTAAACTTCATAATGATATCAGATGGATGTAGAAGTGATTCTGTCTTCATCCTTTCAATTAAAAATGCTGAATGGTAATTAATAAGACTATATTTGCATGTTACTTATAATGAACTTTAAATTAACTAATTATTAAAAGTGTTATATTTGCAGTTTATATTAGTTGCAGTGTGGTCAAGATCATTAAGTCTGACATTTAATTAATGAGGAAAGATAAATAGCTGGCTATTAATTCAGAAGCTCAGCAGAGCAGATGTTAACCTAACCCATTCAGGAAGGGCATGTGGGGGAGTTGGAAGACCAGGTTTACCTTTAACAAGAAGTCATGGACTTAGGGTAAGAGGTGAGAAGATTGGAGGAGAACTGAGGAAGTTGTTCGCTCAGAGAACGTTTGGAATACAAGTGTGCGGTGGAGCCAGAAGCTCTCCCAACATTTAAGAAGTATCGGAAGATACAATTGATCTGTTAATATTGTGTTGCTAATATTGATGGTTATGGTCAGGTGATGATAAATGAATTTATTAAGGAAGGTCATCGAGTCGCACAGCACAGAAATGGGCCCTTTGGCTCAATGGGTCCATGCTGACCAAAATTCCCATTGGAGCTGGATCCATTTGCCCATGTTTGTCTCACATCCCTATAAACCAGTGGTTCCCAAACTTTCTTTTTGGGTTTCAATCCCCTTGGCTCCTAGACCACATCAACAGTGCCCCCTACTCACTTTCCAGCCATTACGTAAAAACTATAAAGAATTTTGATTTACAATGCACAGTGAATGAAAGTAGGAACTGCTAATTCAAAGCAGTGACAAATAATTGCAACAATTATTCAAATCTAATAAAGCAACAATAAAATTATTTCATTATTTAATTACAGTAAAAACAATTTTCATTAACAATTTTAGAGCATATATTAAGTAGTCCAATTTTTCACTGCTTGCTTTTTTCATCTTTCGATGAGTTGGATGGGCTTGGTGCAGTGATATCAGCTTCTCAACATCAGGCTGAATGTCACTCAGAAGAAGTTTCAGATCCCCGTGATCAGTAATTTTCAGTCTGTTTCACTGCTTTGAAAGAAACTGGACGACGGCACCGAAACAGCGCTCCACTAAAAATGATGCTTGAAAGGCAATAAAGAACACCTTGACCTTTTTCCACAGTGCAGGATAGCATTCAGAGATTTATTTTTGCAACTAAAAGTTTCTATATGGTTCAGATCAAAGTCATTCTATAGTGAGACCAGTTCAAGCCCCATCCTTCCTGTATTTTCCTCATTACAAGTATTCAGAAATGGATTTATTATCCAATCTAGAATTTGGATTGAGAAAAGATCCTGAAATCTCTCTGGCATGTCTTTATGCAGCGCACCTAGGTGGGCACAGTATACTTGAAGATCATCATCTGGTATTCTTTTTTTATCTTCCAACTCAGAGAGCCTTGGAAATTAGAAAAGGTTGTGACAACCAATGTCACATTTAAGTAGGGTTAACTCAGACAGAAATGCTGAGAAGATTGATTTGCCTTTGATAAGATTCAGATCATTTCCTTGCAACTGAAGATTGCTTTTCAAATAATAACCTTCTTGAGTTATTTACTGAATGAAGAACTCAAGTCTTCAAAGAACTTTATTAGTTTCAAAAATTCATAGAAGTGTTTCAGACAGTTTCCATTTGAAAGCCATCTGACTTCTATGTGCAACAGAAAACATTCAAACTGTCCATCATTTTAGTACAAAGCTCTCAAAATAGTTGAGAACTGAAGTATGGGACTTGATTTTATTTACCACTGTGATAACAGTATTTAATGATTTGTCCAGAATATCACTTAGGCTTTTTGCAAAAAGATGGTAAATATGTTAAATACAACTTCTTTTCAAGAAAGTAGTAACCCCACTATGGTGCTCTGTCATTGATGTTGCCCCATCTGTTGCACAAGCAAAACTGTTGGTGAGCAGAATATCGTTCCCTTTGAAAAATTGCTCAATAACACAAATATTGACTCCCATTTGTATTGGTTCCTAGCCCCCTTGCAAGTAATATCATGTGAACCATGTTTCCGTCTTTTATGAGGCAAACATAACCCTGAAGCAAAAATCCAATACCTGGTGAAGTTAACTCATCCAAAAGCACAGCAAACTTTGTTGTGCTATGTGTGTTGCAAAATATGTCTTCCACCTTCTCAGACATTTCATCTATTCATCTTGGAGCAGGTTTGTCACTGAGCTGAATCAGTTTAAGTATTTGGTCTGGTGACTAATGAAAACCTGCATCTCAGTTTTTTTGCACTACCTTAATTTCCATTTTACTATTTTCTATTTATGATTTATAATTTAATTTTTTAATATTTACTATTGATTTTTTAATCCAGGGAGCGGGAAGTGCAGAATCAAATATCGCTATGATGATTGTACATTCTGGTATCAATTGTTTGGCGACAATGAAGTGTAAAGTATTGAGCCTCCCTTACTGCTGGCAGAATCAGTTCTTCTGCAGTTCTATGAGGATTTCTAGATTTAGCAATGAGCAGTTAAATGTTGTGTGAAGCACACAAAGCATCACTGTTTTGCTGTAAAGTGCTGGCAAACATGTTTTGAAGTGTTTTCCATTTCTGAAAGTTTTCATGAGATGACTGAAAATAAGCCAAGTACGTGTTTGTTTGGTTTAGTAGAGTGCATTCTCTTCAAATATTCAAGGAGCCTGGATGGTTTCATTGGCTCAGTTGAAAAATCTTTTTCACACCACAGACATATTTGCTGCTGTTGGTTGCTTGGTGCTGGTATAAACCAGATACTCCACACCAGCCTACCCTTCTTTGATGTTTGGTATGCCTCTGCTATTTTCATTATGGATTAGTGACCATGGTCAATTGCTTATTGTTGAAGTTCAGCCTGAAGAGCTGTGATCAATAAAGGAGAGAATTATGACATAATCATAGCTCAGGCGAAACCTGACTTTGGAGCAAGATATCTCGGTTGGGCCATGGGCTAGAGAAATGCGGGCAAGACCATTCAAAAGGGAAGATTCTGCATTTTTCCCCATTGAATGCCATTCTCTAATTCACAGGAATTGCGTCCCTGTGATTAGGGTATGGGAATTGTACTAGCTAACACTGTACTACAGAAATGAACAGCAATATTACATGGATCTGACCCGGAAATAACTCAATACCTTCATTCCAGATTTCTCCAGATATACCACATACACCACATACAGAAATTTTACACAGTGAAACCCACTGGTTTCCTTGGCTGTGTAAGTCTAGGGAAAATGCTCTCCAGTCCCGCCAAACTTGTGTGAGATTGAGACGGCTCTCCCACTGCAAACTCCGGTCTGTGCGGATGCTGTGTAATTTGCTACAATGTTACAAATTAGTGCCGCAAAATAACAGACAGTACATTGCATACAATTTTAGAAATTATATTTATGAATCTTATCTTAACTAAAGGGTTAGTAAAGAATAACAAAAAGAATAGGGCCCATTTTAATTAAACAGTCAAACATGCACAAGTTGGAGCTCATCTTGAACTTCTCTGTCACTCACGCGCTGGGCCCTCGGTCAATGTGAAAGTACACACCGCCTTCTGGACATCACTCGCAATCCATCTCAAATAAGTGGGCCTTCCACTGGGTCGTATCCTACGACTGGTTCCCTACCCCTAGCATCTTCTCTCTTCTTCTCCCGCCGAACAAAAACCTCAGGCTCAACCTTAGTGTCCCTCACCAGAGAAGCCTCCCCCTCAGTTCTACCATCCTAGTTGGATAGCGCACATTTCTCCTCATACCTTATCTTCAACAATAACCCAAACAAGCTGAAAACAGAACAGACTGCTTTCAGAACTTCTAAATGAAATACCTACATGCATAACATAGAAACATAGAAACATAGAAAATAGGTGCAGGAGTAGGCCATTCGGCCCTTTGAGCCTGCACCGCCATTCAGTATGATCCTGGCTGATTATCCAACTCAGAACCCTGTACCAGCCTTCCCTCCATACCCCCTGATCCCTTTAGCCACAAGGGCCATATCTAACTCCCTCTTAAATATAGCCAATGAACTGGCCTCAACTGTTTCCTGTGGCAGAGAATTCCACAGATTCACCACTCTCTGTGTGAAGAAGTTTTTCCTAATCTCGGTCCTAAAAGGCTTCCCCTTTATCCTCAAACTGTGACCCCTCGTTCTGGACTTCCCCAACATTGGGAACAATTTTCCTGCATCGCCTGTCTAATCCCTTTAGGATTTTATACGTTTCAATCAGATCCCCCCTCAATCTTTAAATTCCAACGAGTATAAGCCTAGTTCATCCAGTCTTTAATCATATGAAAGTCCTGCCATCCTAGGAATCAATCTGGTGAACCTTCTTTGTACTCCCTCTATGGCAAGGATGTCTTTCCTCAGATTAGGGGACCAAAACTGCACACAATACTCCAGGTGTGGTCTCACCAAGGCCTTGTACAACTGCAGTAGTACCTCCCTGCTCCTGTACTCGAATCCTCTTGCTATAAATGCCAGCATACCATTCACCTTTTTCACCGCCTGCTGCACCTGCATGCCCACTTTCAATGACTGGTGTATAATGACACCCAGGTCTCGTTGCACCTCCCCTTTTCCTAATCGACCACCATTCAGCTAATAATCTGTTTTCCTGTTTTTGCCACCAAAGTGGATAACTTCACATTTATCCACATTAAATTGCATCTGCCATGAACTTGCCCACTCACCCAACCTATCCAAGTCACCCAGCATCCTCTTAGCATCCTCCTCACAGCTAACACTGCTGCCCAGCTTCGTGTCATCCGCAAACTTGGAGATGCTGCATTTAATTCCCTCATCCAAGTCATTAATATATATTGTAAACAACTGGGGTCCCAGCACTGAGCCTTGCGGTACCCCACTAGTCACTGCCTGCCATTCTGAAAAGGTCCCGTTCATTCCCACTCTTTGCTTCCTGTCTGCTAACCAATTCTCTATCCACATCAATACCTTACCTCCAATACCGTGTGCTTTAAGTTTGCACACTAATCTCCTGTGTGGGATCTTGTCAAAAGCCTTTTGAAAATCCAAATAAAAATATGAACCAGGGTATTACAATTGCTTTTGCACAATTATAATGTGCATGAATAAATTCGAAGAGAATGGTGGGTTAGCAATTAATAAGATGTTTTCGAGATCATTGTAATCAATTATGAGGCACTGTGGATTAAATGCTTCTAAGTAAATTAATTACAGGTTTAATTCATTTCTTAAATTAAGCCTGTAAACCGTTAGATGCCCCTGTTGCTACCGACCAACCGACCTCACCACCCACTTTATCTTTATTTCCCCCTTAGAGAAACCCCTCCCTCCCTCTTCCAGGTGCAATATTACTCATTTTGCAAACTGTTGCTCTCAATCTTTCCGGCTCATGTACCTGTGAACAAACTTGTGAAACAATAGGTATTGGCACTGGCATGGGTGTATTATTGTTACAATATTCAAGTTCAAAGTTCAAAAGTTCAAAGTAAATTTATTATCAAAGTACCCTGAGATTCATTTTCTTGTGGGCATGCTATAGAATAATAACCATGACAGGATCAGTGAAAGACCACCCATCTTGAGTGTTCAACCAGAATGCAGAAGGAAACAAGCTATGCAAATACAGAAAGAAAGAAATAATAATGATAAATCTTGTAAATAAGCAATAAATATCGAGAACATGAGATGAAGCGTAATTGAAAGTGAATCCATAGCTTGTGGGAACATTTCAGTGATTGGGCAAGTGAAATTGAGTGAAGTTAAGTATATGCGCAGTGAAAAACTTGTCTGGCATATTGTTCATACAGATCAAATCATTACACAGTGCATCGAGGAAGAACAAGGGAAAACAATACCAGAATGCAGAATAAAGTAAAACAGCTACAGGTAGAGTGCAGTGCACGTGGACAGTAAGGTTAAGAATCCATCTTATCATTCTAGGGAATCATTTAATAGTCTTATAACAGCAGTTGAAAGGTGTACTTTGATTCAGACTTTTGATTCTTTTGCTTAATGGAATAGGGGAGAAAGAGTATCCAGGGTTGGTGGGGTCTTTGTGCTGATTACTCTACTGAGGCAGTGAGAAACATACACTCAGTGGCCACTTTATTTGATACCTCCTGTACCTAATAAATTAGCCACTGAGTGGATGTTCATGGTCTTCTGCTGCTGCAGCCCATCCACTTTAAGGTTCAATGTATTGCACAACCTGCGATGCTCTTCTGCACATCACTCTTGTAGCATGTGGTTATTTGAGTTACTGACACTTTCCTGTCAGTTTGAACCAGTCTGGCCATTCTCTTCTGACTTCTGTCATTAACAAGGCATTTTCACCCACAGAACTGCTGCTCGCTGGATCTTTTTTTTTGTTCTTCCCACCATTCTTTGTAAACTCTAGAGACTGTTATGCATGAAAATCCCAGGAAATCTGTAGTTTATGAAATACTCAGACCATCCCATCTGGCACCAACAGTCATGCCACAGTCAATTTCCCTTGGATCTCATTTCTTCCCCATTCTGATGTTTGGTGTTTAACACCATTATTCCCATGGTTCTGATGGAAAAGTTCCAGAACCTCTGTACCTCCCTCTGCAACTGAATCCTTGATTTCTGAACTGGAAGACCACACTCCGTGCGGATTGGAAATAACATCTCCACCTCGCTGACAATCAACACTGGCGCACCTCAGGGATGTGTGCTTAGCCCAGTGATCTACTCTCCCTTGCACCCATGACTTGTGGCTGGACACAGCTCAAATACCATCTATAAATTTGCTGTTGATACAGACATTGTTGGTAGAATCTCAGATGGTGACGGCAGGGCGTACAGGAGTGAGATATACCAGTTAGCTGAGTGATGTCGCAGCAAAACCTCAGTAAGACCAAAGAGCTGATTGTGGACTTCAAAGGGAGCACACAACAGTCCTCACAGAAGGATCAGAAGTGTACAGAGCGAGCAGTTTCAAGTTCCTGGCTGGCAATATCTATGAGGACTTAACATGGTCCCAACATATCAATACAGCTGAGATATTGGCTATCTTTCATTAGGAGTTTGAGGATATCTGATATATCATCAAAAAAATTCTCAAATTTCTACAGATATACCATAGGGAGCGTTCTAACTGGCTGCATCACCGTCCAGAATGGGGGTGGGGGGGGGGTGTCGGGTACTACTGTATAGGACCAAAGTAAGCTAGGGAGAGTTGTAAAATTAGCCAGCTCCCTCATGAGCACTAGCCTCCATTTTCAAGGAGTGATGCCTCAAAAATGCAGCATCTGCCATTCAGGACCCCCACCATCCAGGGCATACCCTCTTCACAATGCTACCATCAGGAAAGAGGTACAGAAACCTAAAGGCTCATATTCAACCATCTAGGAACAGCGTTTTCCCATCTGACATCTGATTTCTAAAAGGACATTGAACCCATGAGCACTACCTCACTACTTTTTTATTTCTAGTTTTTGTATTACTTATTTAATTTAACTATTTGATGTACATATATACACTTCCTGTAATTCATGTCTTTTTCCCTAAATTATCCTGGATTGTAATATACTCCTGCCACAAAGTTAACAAATTTCACAACATATGCCAGTGATATTAAACCTGAATCTGATTCTGATTCTGGTCTGAATAACAATTGAACTTCATGACCATGATTGCATGCTTTTATGCATTGACTTGCTATCACATGTTGGCTGATAAGATACTTACATTAATAAAAATGGGTAGAGGTGTGTCTAATAAATTGGCCACTGCATATAGAACATAGAACTTACCACAGAGTACAGGCCCTTCAGCCCACAATGTTGTGCCAAACATTTAACCTACTGTAAAATCAATCTAATACTTCCCTCTCACATAAACCTTCAATGTAATAGGACACTTGAATGGGCTTCTTCTGCTTTAAAGATGAACATCAGGTCTATGGGATCCTGTCTATACATTTCACTGCCTCAGTGAAGCAACCAGCATAATCAAAAGAATCATACATGAGCCTGATAAACAAGATAAGAGCCCACAGTACTGTATCACAGCAAAGATACTAACATGGATACAAGATTGGCTGATTGGCAGGAGGCAAAGACGGAGAATAACGTGATGACATGCCCTCTTCTCAATCTTCTTGATAGTAGCAATGAAAAGAGGGAATGTCCTGGGTGATGGGTACCTTAATGATGGATGCTACCTTTTTTGGGCATCACCTTTTGAAGCTCGGGAGGCTAGTGCCATAATGGAGCATGTTGAGGTTACAACTTCTGCAGCTTTTTCCAATACTGTGCCATGCCCCTCTATACCAGACAGTCACGCAACCAGTTAGAATGCTTCCCATGGTATACCTGCAGTAATTTGATGACGTACCAAATCTCCTCAGACTCCCAATGAAACATAGCTGCTGCCATGCCGTCTTTGTGATTGCATCTATATGTTTAACTTGAAACTGCTTACTCTTTCCACTGCTGATCCCTCGACGAGGACTGGAGTGTGTTCCCTCGACTTCCTCTTCCTGAAGTCTACAATCGATTCCTTGGACTTAATGATGCTAAGTGCAGAGTTATTGTTGGGACACCAGCGGGATATATCCCGCTCCTGTACACCCCCTCGTCACCATCTAAAGTTCTGCAAACAGCATGGAGTTATCAGACAATTTACAAATGAGGTTTGAGCAGTGTCTAGCCACACAGGGTGGATGTAGAGAATGTAGAGATTTCAATGAGATCCCCCTCATTATTCTAAACAAGTACAGGCCCTGAACCATCAAACACTCCTCATTCGTTAACTCTTTTATTCCTAGATCATTCTTGTGATCCTGTGGACCCTCTTCAATGCCACCACATCCTTTCTTAGATAAGGCTCCCAAAACTGCTCAGAATACTCCATATACAGTCTGACCAATCTGTGGAATGCTCTGCCACAGACTGCGGAGGAGGCCATGTCCATGGATATATTTAAAGCAGAAATTGATAGATTCCTGATTGATCAAAGCATCAAGGGATATGGTGAGAGGGCAGGTGTATGGGATTGAGTAGGATCTAGGATCAGTGATGATGAAATGGTGGAGAGGACTAGTTGGACTGAATGGCCATATTCTGCTCCTATGTCTTATGGACCAGTGCCTTATTAAGCCTTAGCTTTACATCGTTTCTCTTATTTTCTAATTACAGTATCTTGAAATGAACGCAAGTGACTCAACCTCCAAGTTAACCTTTAGGGAATCCTGCACGAGGACTCCCAACTTTTCGTGTATCTCTGATTTTTTATTTTTTCCCCCTTTACAAAATAGTCTCTGCCTTTATTCCTTCTACCAAAGTGCATCACCATACACTTCCCAGCAGTATAATTCATCTGCCTCCTTTTTCTCCATTCTCCCAAACTGTCTAAGTCCTTCTGCAGACTCCCTGCTTTCCCAACACCACCTACGCCTCCACCTATCATTGTAAAATTCACAAACTTGGCCACAAATCCTTCAGTTATTGTCATACAAATAATTGACATATATCATGAAAAGGAATGGTCCCAACACCGATCCCTGCTGAACACCACTAATCGCAGCCCCGATGGCTTGCAAAACTCCTTCAAACTATATCTCAGTACTTGTGATGATTCCAATATTTCAGTGCCTTGCACCCTTCTCTGGTTCCAGTGCTGACGAAGTCTGGATGTAAAATGTAAATGTAATGCTGATCCTGGATGTCTGAAGTGCATGGAGAGAATGACAGAGATTCTCAGAGGATCAGGCAACACCTGTGGAGAAAGAAACAGTGATAGTACATCAAGTTGTAGACTTTGTATATTTTGGTAGACAATAGAGAAGAAAATCGAAGGCTGTAGGTAGGAAAAGAAAAGAGGACCATAGGAGCAGAATTAGGTCCTTCTGCCCACTGAGTCTTCTTCACCATTCCATCATGGCAGATTTTTTTATCACTCTCAACCCATTCTCCTGCCTTCTCATGGTAACATTTGACACCCTGACTAATCAAGAACCTATCAACTTCTACTTTAAATATATTCCGTGGGACATGGCCTCCACAGCTGTCTGTGGCAATGAATTCCACAGATTCACCACCTTCTGGCTAAAGTACAGGGGCCAGTTGAAAGCTGTTTGGAAGACACATGTGCAGACACAACTGACTGAATGTTCTGCATGATTCTGTGAGCAAAGGCAATGGCCAGTGCCCAAGAAAGCAGTCAAAATCCCTAATTATTGTTTCCAACTTCTGAAAGCCTATAAGCACAGAGACTTGATTATCTCCATGAACAAAGTTCATTCAATGGAGAGCATCAAAGTGCATTCTGTGGTCACCCAACATTCTTCCAGTAATGTGACAACCAGAACTGTGTATGATACTCTGATCATGACCTAACCTCATTCTTATACGGCTACAACATGACTTCCCTACTTTTATACCCAATGCCTTAACCTATCAAGGCAAGCACACTTTCTTTACCAACCTATACACTTGCGTTGCCACTTTCGGGGACTAATAAATGTACACATCAAAATGCCATAGATCCCCTATCCTGGGACCAGCATGTGAACACCATCACAAAGAAAGCACAGCAATGCCTCTACTTTCTCAGGAGTATGTGAAGTTTCAGTATGTCATCAAAAATACTGACGAGTACCTCACACTTATCTGGATTGAAATCCACTATTCCCAAAATGCAGAACCTTACACTTAATCCAGACAGAATTTCGCAATGCATTACCTCATACTTATCTGGACTGAGTTCCGCTATTCCCAAAGTGAGGCACCTCATACTTATCTGGACTGAATTCTGCTACTGCTCTGCCTGCATTTCCACCTGATCCACATGCTGCTCTATCCTTTGACAAGCATCCTCACTATCGCTTCACTGAATTCTGTGTTTTCTTAGAACTCTATAGTTTGTCCAAGCCATTTAAGTCCACATAATTGAATTCCACAGAACACCACTGATCACAGACCTCCACCAGAGCAATATCCCTCCTCCACTACTTTCTGCCCTATGTAGCCCGGCCATACCGATTCCAGGTGTTTTAATCAGCAAACGATTAGCAGTGGACAGGGTGAGCAGTTTCATGTTCCTGGGTGTCAACATCTTTTGAAGGTCTATTGTAGGCCCAACATATTGATGCAATCACAAAGAAGGCACAGCAGAGACTATATTTCATTAGCAGTTTGAGGAAATTTGGTACGTCAGCTAAGATTCTACCAGATGTCTACAGATGTACTGTGGGGAGCACGTTGACTGGTTGCATCACTGTTTGATATGGAGGGGCCACTGCACAGGATCAGGAGAAGCTGCAGAAGGTTGCAAACTCAGCCAGCTTCATCACGTCAGTAGCTTCCCCAGCACTGTGGAAATCTTCCAAAGATGATGCTTCAAAAAGGCAGCATCCATCATTAAACATACCCAACACCCAGGAGATTCTCTCTTCTGAATGCTACCATCAGGGAGGGAGAAACAAGAGCCTGAAGACACACACTCAACATTTTAGGAACAGCTTTGTCCACTTCACCATCTGATGTCTGACTGGACAAAGAACCAATGCATGAAAACGACCTCACTATTTACTTTGCCCTTGTTTGTGCATTACTTAATTAACTTAATTATATTAATATACATATTCCTTATAGTTTTTTGTCTATTACACTGTACTGTTACTGCAAACCAACAAATTTCACGACATATGCCAGTGATAGTAAAGCTCGTTCTGATGATGATTCTTTTGGATCAGGCATCTTGTTGAATGATTTACTAATGTCCATAATGCTCTAAGAAGTAAGGTCATTGGTTAAAATCAGAATGACCTCAGCATAAAGGATGCTTGCATGTTTAAGGAAGTGGTTGGATCTTCAGCAAGAAAATTGATCTTGAATATAGGTTGCTTTAGAAATTCAAAACATTGGAGATGAAATCTACTTCATGTGTTAAAGAAAAGCCCCTGTTTAAAGAACAGTAGGTGAAGATGCTTGCCTACTTCATCAAGAGGTGTTGTCTGTTTCGAACAAATGCTTTGGAATTCGAGTCACGACACCGGTGTTGAAATGCCTGAGATTTTCAGATGAGGTATCGCCAGAAGAGCACGTTCAAAGGATGACTGTGATACTTTAGAGAATTTGAATGCAGCAGGGATGAGATTGAATGTTTGGTAACCATGACGACAGGCCAGAGAAGCCTGCAGCAGGTTGCAGTGGGAAGCTGAGGACCCAGGGGTTCTCTGTCTGAGTAATGATTTGTTTGTACAGACAGTTGTACTCAGAATGCCCAGTGCTTTCAGTAAATAATTACACTTCTGTAGACCATTTTAGGGGAGGTTAATGGTAACCTAAAATGGAGAAACTAGAATTACCAGCAGATTGATTTCCTGTTGTCACATCCTTCTCTATTTAATTTCTTTTTGCAAAAGTCATAGGATAATTGGTCGAAGTAATGTGATCTTATGGGTGGCGGGTGGACATACGTGTTACTAAAGGAGGAGTAAGGCGCTCTTTCACTCCGCTAGCCTGCAGGTCACCCTTGGGCACCCTTGGACCCACATTAGGGTCATGTGAAGCCATGGGAGCAGGTGGTGGATGGTTGTATGAGTAGATTGTGCATATCACAAGTCCTGGTTATGAGACCACTGATGTCAGGCAGACATCATCTTGTAAAGACACTGCCCAGAAGGTGGAAATGGCAAACTACTTTTGCCGAAAAATTTGCCAAGAACAATCATGGTCATGAGACCATCATCACCCACGTCATCCAACACAGTACATAAATGTGATGAATGTGATCTAACTCAATGATGGTGTACACATGGAAGAAGAGACTGAACACAAAGAATATAATGCTCGAGTTCCTAAACTACACCAATCCAGCCAAATTAAACCCAATCTGAACACACTGAAAACCAGTGTGTCTTACTGTGCTAATGCACAGGTAGGTTGCATGAAGTGGAACAGAGAAAGTTTATGAAATGTGTAGAGTGCTGGTTGGGCCTCACATCCAGATACACATTATGAGAGGCGTAGATAGAGTAAACTGCCAGTGGCTTTTCCCCAGGTTCAAGATTTCTAATACTAGACGGCTTGCATTTAAGGTGAGGCAGATAAAGTTCAAAGTAGAACTTTGTTGTTCGTGACTTTACCAAATGACTTGAATGAGGAAGTAGAAGACTGGGTTAGAAAGTTTTCAGATGAGATGAAGGTTGCTGATGATGTGACAGTGTAGCAGGTTGTTGTGGGTTACAACAAGGCATTGATAGGATGCAGAGCTGGGCTGAGAAGTGTCAGATGGAATTCAACCCAGAGAAGTGTGAAGGGATGCGCGTTGGAAGGTCAAACGTCAAGGCAGAGTATTGGGTTAATGGTAGTATTTTAGCAGTGTAGAAGAAAAGAGGAATCTAGGGGTTCACTCCATAGATCCTTCAAAGTTGCAGTGAAAGTTGGTAGGGTGGCTAAGAAGGTGTGTTGTCCTTCATTAGTTAGAAGACTGAGTTCAAGTGCCTCGAGGTAATATTGCAGCTGTATAAAACACTGATTAGACCAGACTTGGAGTATTGTGTTCAGTTCTGGTCACCTCATTGGAGGAAGAATGTGAAAGCTTTATAGATTTACCAGAGTGCTGCCTGGATTGGACAGCATGATTTATGAGGATAAGTTGAGCAAACTACGGCATTTTTCTTTGAAGAGAAGGAGGATGAAAGAAGACTTCATAGAGTTGTACAAGATGATAAGAGGCAGGATAGAGTGCAGTACAAAAGGAGGTGTACAGGGTATTTTTTTTTACACAGAGAGTGGTGGGTGCCTGAAATATGGTTCCAGGACTAGTGGGAGAGACAGATACAATAGATGTGTTTTACATAGGCATATGATATGCAAAGAATGGAGGGATATGGACCATGTCCAGACAGAAAGGGTTAGGGGTCATTAGCTTAATTAGTTTGCAAGAACATCGTGGGGAGAGGGATCTGTTCCTGTGCTGTACTGTTCTATGTCCAGAGGGCTAAGCACCCGGTTTTGTGGTACGCCTGTGCGGATGATGATTGTGGAGGAGATGTTGTCACCAATCCAAACTGACCTGTTCAAAAGTGACAGGTTGCACCTGAACCCCAGGGGGACCAATATTCTTGCAGTCAGATTTGTTAGAGCTGTTGGGGAGGGTTTAAACTAATTTGGCTGGGGGTGGGAAACGGAATGAAGGGACTCAGGATAGGACAGATGGTAAAAAATTAAAGATAATGTGCAGTCTGACTGTCAGGAAGGGCAGGCAGGTGACGGGACTTGGTTGCAGCCAGCAGGCTGAGTATCAAAACATTAAGGATGCAGAATCAGAAAGGATAGCAAATATGGTACTCAAGGTATTGTATCTAAGTGGGTGTAGTATAAGAAATAAGGTGGATGACCTCGCTGCACTATCACAGATTGCCAGGTATGATGTTGTAGCCATCACTGAATTGTGGCTGAAGGCAACTGAAAAAAACATAAGGAGGGAAAAGATGAAATATGAGAGTAAGCTGGTCAATCATATAAATGTGGTTACCAAAATATCTTTCAGATATATAAAGAGTAAAAGGGAGGTGAGAGTGATATTGGACCACTGAAATATGATGCTGGAGAGGTAGAAATAGGGGGCAATGAAATGATGGTAAACAATAAAAAGTATTTTGCATCATTCTTCACTGTGAAAGACACTAACAGTATGCCCAATATTTAATAATGTCGGGGGCAGAAGTGAATGTAGTTGCTATTACTGAGGAGAAGGTGTTTGGGAAGCTGAAAGGTTTGAAGGTAGATAAGTCACCTGGAGCAAATTGACTACACCCTGCATTTAACCAACACACATCAAAGTTGCTGGTGAACGCAGCAGGCCAGGCTGCACCTCTTCCTACAGATGGTGCCTGGCCTGCTGCGTTCACCAGCAACTTTGATGTGTGTTGCTTGAATTTCCAGCATCTGCAGAATTCCTGTTGTTTGCGTTTAAACACCCTGCATTTAGCCCACATCCCTCTTAGCGTTTCCTATCACTGTGCATCTTCAAATGCCTGCTCAATGCCGTTACCTGTGGCTGACCCACCGTGAGTCAAACAGGTTTACCTTCACCTGCAGCAGACCCAGAGCGAGATGAGGAACTGCTGAATGCTTGTTCTTATAGAAACATGGACCCAGGACGACGTCACATCCACCGTCATTCAGCAGGCGACGCCACTCAGGGATTTGTGCAAATATAATTTTGTGACTGTATGTGCTATTGTACCTATATGTGTTATGTGCTAGGTGTGATTGTATGTACTGTTTTGCACCTTGGCCCCAGAGGGATGATATTTCACGTAGCGTTGTTCATGTGTACGGTTGAATGACAATTAAACTTGAACTTAAATTTGAACTTTATTGTACGTGCCTCTTCCACTTCTTCTGGTAGCTCATCCATCTACCCATCATTCTCTGTGTGAAAAAGTTGCCCCTCCCGAGCCCCCTTTAAATTTTTCCTCTCTCACTTTAAAACAATGAACTCTCATTCTAAACTCTCCTACCCCGCAGAGAATACTGTGACAATCCAGCATATCTATGGCCATTATGATTTTAGTATACATTCAGTGTGATTGTAACGAGCTGGTCATCACTGTAGGGTTAGAGAGCTACGAAGTCAGAAGAGTCCCTTCAGTCCACCGAGTTGTGCTGGCCAGAAAGTATCGGTTTCTGCTCTGTCACGGAGCATGCTGACAGATGACTGAACCTGAGAATGGAGGAATAACAGACTCCCATGTCGAGACAAGAGCAAGAGGTTATCCTTCGGAACCCCAGCAGAACATCGGCAACAACGCGAGGTGAATCATTCTCAAAACACCCAAGGGCCCCACCATAAGTGCAAATTGGGAGTCCCTTTTAAATATGCAGAAAACCGTGTCAGTCAAAATAAACTTGACAAGATTAACCAGAAATCTCAAGGCGAAATGGCTCTAGATAACACAACAATTAACAAATAGAGATACACAGGCCCACAGACCTCATGACATACTGTACATTAATCCTACTCTAACCAATTTTATTCTTCCTGCACCAAACCTCCTGCACCCCTCCCTAACTTCACCACTCATCTACACACCAGGAGAAATTTGCAGTGGCTAAGTCCTCTCCTAAACTGCATGCCTTAGTGATGCAGAGAGCAATAGGGGAAGGGGGGGGGGGTTGAAGAGGAGCACCACATGGTCACAGTGAGATCATAGAAACTCTACACAGACCACACTGGAAGTCAGAATCAAACTGGTTCAATTGAGGAGGCTGCTCCACTAGCTATGTTGTTTCTGAAAGGTTACCCAAGATGTCTGCTTGATGAAGTATATGTATTTCTGCTTGAGAGCATTCTGATCTTGTCTTGGCTTCACTTCCATAATTTACATCCATAATCCTGAGTTCCTCTGTTGTCTAAAGTCATTTGTCTGTTTGTTAGATGCCATGTCGTATGATGTAGGCAACCGTGGACTTTCCATAACCATGATCGTTCTTGGCAAATTTTTCTACAGAAGTGGTTTGCCATTGCCTTCTTCCAGGTAGTATCTTTACAAGACTGGTGACTCCAACTATTATCAATACCCTCTAGGTATTGTCTGCCGGCATCAGTGGTCGCATAACCAGGACTTGTGATAAGCACCAACTGCTCATACGACCATCCACCTCCTGCTCCGATGGCTTCACGTGACCCTGATCAGGGGGCTAAATTGGTGCTACACTTTGCCCAAGGGTGACCTGCGGGCTAGGGGTGGAAGGAGCATTTTGTTCTTCCTTTGGTAGAGGTGTATCTCCATCCCACCACCCAGGTCAAGAGACAGTGTGTGAAAAAATCATTTGGTCATTGGAAGCAAGTTTTCTGTATTTAATTTTTTAGTGATTTCAAAGACTAAATCAATTATTGTCATCTTACTGGACACATTATTTCAGCCTTGCCTGCTTCATGTAGACCAACAACACTCCTTCAGCCAATCGCTGCACCAATAGCCCATCTTCACTGAAACCACTCTGCTAAATCGCTTCAATACTCTCTCCAGATCTTTCACATCCTCATATTTGGTGCTCAGAATTGGTCTTGCACTGGAGCAGAACAACTGTTTATTTTCTATTTAACAAAACCTTTTGGGTCAGCAGCTTTAAACTCCAAGAAGATATTAACATATCAGATGACCTGCCCTGGGCCATGAACACAGATGCAATCACAAGGAATGTGCACAACAATTGCTACTTTCTCAGGAGATTAAGGATCGGCTTGTCACTGAATGTTCTAACAAACTCCTACAGATGTAATATTGAAAATATCTGACTGGTTGCATCAAGGTCTAGTACAGCAATACAAATGTGCAGGAATTTAAGAAACTGCAGAGTGGTGGACTCAGCCTGATATACCACAGGCACATCCCTTCCCAACATTGGTAGCATCCACAGGAGGCACCAGCTCAAGAAGACAATATCCATCATCTAAGATACCCAATAACCAGGCCTTGCCAACTTCTCACAGCTGCCGCCGGGCAGAAAGTACAGAAGCCTAAAGTCCCCACACCACCAGGTTTAAGACCAGCTACTTCCCTTCAACCATTCAGATCTTGAGTCATCTACCGCAATCATTATGACCAATTTGCATGAAAACATACCTTTGTCTTTTTTTGTTATATCTGTGTTCCTTCTTGTAAAAGTTGTGTTTCCTTTATGTTTAATTTATACCTTGCATGTAACTGTGTATCTATGATGATGCTGCAAACACATTTTTCACTGCACCAGATCATACATTCAGTAACCACTTTATTAGTTATTTCCTATGCCTAACAAAGTGGCCACTAAGTGTATGTTCGTGGTCTTCTGCTCCTGTAGCCCATCCACTTCAAGGTGTGACATGTTGTGCGATCAGAGATGCTTTTCTGCACACTGCTGTTTTAACACATGGTTACTTAAGTTACTGTGGCCTTCCTGTCAGCTTGAACCAGTCTGGCCGTTCTCCTCTGACCTCTCAGTAACAATATGTTTTCACCCAAAGAACTGCTACTCAGCGGAAGTGTTTTCATTTTTGCACCATTCACTGTAAGCTCTAGGGCTTGTGTGAGAAAATCCCAGGAAATTAATAGTTTCTGAGATACTCCAACCAAATCTTCTGGCACCAACAATCATTCCACGGTCAAAGTCACTTAAATCACATTTCTTCCCCATTCTGATATTTGATCTAAACAACAACTGAGCCCCTTGACCATGCTTGAATGCTTTAATGTATTGAGTTGCTGCCACGATTGACTGCTTAGATGTTTGCATTAACAAGCAGGTATACAAGTGTACCTAATAAAGTAGCCACGGAATGCATGTCATGATATTTGTTGTTTTATGACAACAGTACAGTACAAGACTCACCAATCACTATACATTACAATAAGAATATATAAAACTGAATAAATAGTGCAAAAAAAGAGCAAAATACTGCAATATGGCTTCATGGATCATTCAGATATCTGTTTGCAGAAAGGAATCAGTTCCTAAAAGAAGTGTGCATTTTTAGGCTCCTGTACCTTTTCTCTGATGGTAGTAATGAGAAGAGGGCATGTCTTGGATGGTGAGGATCCTTCAGGATTGATGCTGCTTTCTTAAGGCATCACTTTTTGAAGATGAGGTATCACTTTTTGGAAACATAAACTGGGAACAGATGTTCTCAGGGTAATGTACAGCAGAAATGTGGCAAATATTCAGGGAATATTTGCGTGGACTTCTGCATAGGTACATTCCAATGAGACAGGGAAAGGATGGTAGGGTACAGGAACCGTGGTGTATAAAGGCTGTTGTAAATCTAGTCAGGAAGAAAAGAAGAGCTTATAAAAGGTTCAAAAAACTAAGTAACGATAGAGATCTAGAAGATTATAAGGCTAGCAGGAAGGAGCCTAAGAAGGAAATCAGGAGACCCAGAAGGGACCATGAAAAGGTCTTGGCGGACAAGATTAAGGAAAACCACAAGGCATTCTATAAGTATGTGAAGAGCAAGAGGATAAGACGTGAAAGAATAGGACCAATCAAGTGTGACAGTGGAAAAGTGTGTATGAAACCCAAGGAGATAGCAGAGGTACTTAATGAATACTTTACTTCAGTATTCACTACGGAAGAGGACCTTGGCAGTTGTAAGGATGACTTACAGCTGACTCCCAGTGGCCACACATTTTAATTCCACATCCCATTCCCATTCTGATATGTCAATCCATGGCCTCCTCTACTGTTGAGACAAAGCCACACTCACATTGGAGGAACAACACCTTATATTCCATCTGGGTAGCCTCCAACCTGATGGCATGAACATTGATTTCTGTAACTTCTATTAATGCCCCTCCTCCCCTTCTTACCTGACAAAGGGTCTTGACCTGAAATGTTGACTGTACTTCTTCCTATAGATGCTGCCTGGCCTGCTGCATTCATCGCATTTTGTGTGTGTTGGTGATTGTAGTGATGACTTAGAGCCGACTGAAAAGCTGAAGCATATAGATATTTTTGAAAGAGGATGTGCTGGATAAGTCACCAGCACCAGACGAGATGTACCCCAGGCTACTGTGGGAAGCAAAGGAGGAGATTGCTGAGACTCTGGTAATGATTTTTGCATCATCAATGGGGACGGGAGAGTTGCGGATGTTGTTCCTCATTCAAGAAAGGGAGTAGAGATAGCCCATGAAATTATAAACCAGCGAGTCTTACTTCAGTGGCTGGTAAGCTGATGGAAAAGATCCTGAGAGGCAGGATTTATGAACATTTGGTGAGGCATAATATAATTAGGAATAGTCAGCACGGCTTTGTCAAAGGCACGTCGTGCCTTACGAACTGATTGAATTTTTTGAGGATGTGACTAAACACATTGATGAGGATCGAGCAGTAGATGTAGTGTATATGGATTTCAGCAAGGCATTTGATAAGGTACCCAATGCAAGGCTTATTGAGAAAGCAAGGAGGCATGAGATCCAAGGGGACATTGCTTTGTGGATCCAGAACTGGCTTGCCCACAGAAGGCAAAGTGTGGTTGTAGACGGGTCATATTCTGCATGGAGGTTGGTGACCAGTGAAGTGCCTCAGAGATCTGTTCTGGGACCCTTATTCTTCATGATTTTTATAAAAGACCTGGATGAGGAAGTGGAGGGATGAGTTAGTAAATCTGCTGATGACAGAAAGGTTGGGGGTGTTGTGGATAGTGTGGAGGGCAGTCAAAGGTTACAGCGGGACATTGATAGGATGCAAAGCTTGGCTGACAAGTGGCAGATGGAGTTCAATCCAGATAATTGTGAAGTGGTTCATTTTGGTAGGTCAGATATGATGGCAGAATATAGTATTAATGGTAAGACTCTTGACAGTGTGGAGTATCAGAGGGATCTTGGGGTTCAAGTCCATAGGACACTCAAAGCTGCTGCACAGGTTGACCTTGTGGTTAAGAAGGCATACGGTGCATTGGCCTTCATCAACCGTGGGAGCCGAGAGGTAATGTTGCAGCTATATAGGACCCTGGTCAGACCCCACTTGGAGTACTGTGCTCAGTTGTGATCGCCTCACTATAGGAAGGATGTGGAAACTGTATAAAGAGTGCAGAGGAGATTTACAAGGATGTTGTCTGGATTGGGGAGCATGCATTATGAGAATAGGTTCAGTGAACTTGGCCTTTACTCCTTGGAGCGACGAAGGATGAGAGGTGACCTCATGGAGGTGTATAGATAATGAGAGGCATTGATCTTGTGGATAGTCAGAGACTTTTTCCCAGGGCTGAAATGGCTAGCACTAGAGGGCACAGTTTTAAGGTGCTTGGAAGTAGGTATAGAGGCGATGTCAGGGGCAAGTTTTTTACGTAGAGAGTGCTGAGTGCATGGAATGGGCTGCCGGCAACAGTGGTGGAGGCAGATACGATACGGTCTTTTAAGAGACTCCTGGATTGGTACATGGAGCTTAGAAAAATAGAGGGCTATAAGTAACCCTAGGTAATTTCTATGGTAGGGACATGTTAGGCACAGCTTTGTAGGCCGATGGGCCTGTATTGTGCTGTAGGCTTCCTATGTTTCTGTGTCTTCATGGTGGAGAGGTTAGTGCCTGCGAAGTAGCTGGCTGGGTTTACAGCTCTCTGCAGCTTTTTCCAATCCTGTGTATTTACACCTCCACACTAGGCAGTGATGTAACCAGTCAGGACATTCTCTAAGGTACGTCTGTAGAAATTTTCTGTAGCTCTTTGGTTTGGTATTTCACCAAAAGAGATGGTATCTCCCAGCTTTATCTAACACTATAAGGAATTCCTCATTATTTAATTAAGTAACTCCTTACCACTTAGTCCCAAACTTACTATCTAGAAGCCAGTTAAATGTACATGGAATATCAGCTTTACAACAGACACATGCATCTTAGAGATACTTTGGCAATGTTGTTTTCTAGTGCTAGGGAGTAGCATCTCACAGTGCACGCTGCTGGCTGGTTATCTACTTGTCAACTCTTAGAAAGGCCCTGTCACCACCTGCCATACACCTGAACTGACAGTGAGCGTGACAGGGCTTCTGAGACTCTGCTGAACTGTGGAATTTTCTCATTGATCATTGAGGTTGAAGAATTTAAATCGGAAGCAGAAGAAGGAATTCACAGAAGGAACTAGCCATAGAAGGAATTCCTTGAAAGTGGTGTCACAGGTAGATAAGATCGTAAAGAGAGCTTTTGGCACATTGGCCCTCATAAATCAGAGTATTGAGTACAGGAATTGGGTTGTTATCAGTCGGCTGTCATCCTACTTCAGTAGCACCATCTTAAAAGCAGAGAAATCTGTGGGGTTTTTTTCTCTGCGCATTGGATGTCAGTTGTTTTTTTTTAATTGGTTTCTTTCGATTTTCTTGCTTGGAAAAGAGTAAACTGTTGACTTTTCAGGCCAAGAAATGTTTTCCACAGATGCTGTCTAGCCTACTGAGTTCCTCCAGCACTTTGTATACTGCCTGGATTTCCAGCATCTGTAGATTTTCTCTTGTTTGTGTTGTATGCGGGTTCAATGTCAACCCTCAAGAGTCGTTTAGGTAGGTACATGGATGGGAGGGGTATGGAGGGCGTTGGTAGCGGTGCAGGTTGATGGGACTAGGGAGAATAATAGTTTGGCATGGACTAGATGGGCTGAAAGGCCTGTTTCTTTGCTGTAGTGCTCTACTATTCTAAGAATTGGTGTGAACTAGTAATAATCAAGTCAAGAAAGTAAAATAAATAAAGAGAAAGCAAAAAAAAAGGAAGATCATATTGAAGTCTATGAAAAATTTCATAATGCCTTGAACTCTAACTTTCCCTAGAACTCTAACTTTCTGTTCAAGTAATGATAAAGTATTCAAAATGGAGCTGAGTGAGTTAATCCCATTTGGTTACCCACCAGAACTGCAAACAATACTGTTTTACTTATGAAATATTTATCTGCTATTTTCCATCAAACCCTGATACCTGTCAAGCATAGTGATCTCTCTTGTGCTTAAAAATGAGTCTGCATGAACTTTACAGAGGGAATGTGCCCTTAATGCACTGCTGCCCATATCTGATTAGATAGTTTCCTATTGTTTTGCAAAATCTGTCCTACCTGATCACACTGTAGCATCAAGGTCAAGAGACAGAAAATGCAATGATTATTGTTCTAATAGACTGCAATGGAAGCTAGTTTATTGAAACTACAGCATTGCACAGCTCAGTATAAACAGTCTTATACCCTCAGTATTGTCTTCAAACTGGGAACAACTGGCACCAGCAATCAAAGATGAAAACACTGCTATTTCAATGATTTAGAAAGAAAAATAGCAAAACTGGAAACTCTTTGAACATTAAGCAATGTTTTACTGTAGAGAATTAATATTTCATCTTGACAATCAGAAATTTGATTTGATCTATTATGATAAAATATTTAATACAAAGAGAGAATTTCCAATTGCGGAAGTGGCATTAATTGGAAATGCTGGAGATATTCCATCTGGTTCACAGTGATGGATCTGATGTGTAGAATCATAGAGTTATAGAGTGCTACAACACAGCAAAAGGCCCTTTTGCTAATCTACTCCATGCTGAACCATTAACCTACCTGATCCCATTGACTTGCACCCGGGTCATATCCCTCCCATCCAATCTATCTAAACTCCTCTTGAACATTGAAATCGAGCTCGCATGCACCACTTGTGTTGGCAGCTCATTCCACACTCTCACCATCCTCTGAGTGAAGAAATCACCCCAACCCCCATGTTCCCCTTAAACATTTCACCTTTTACCCTTAACCTACAACCTCTAGTTGTAGTCTCACCCAACCTCAGTGGAAAAAGCTTGCTTGCATTTATACAAATCTATACCACTCATATAATTACTTTGGTTCTGTCTTCACTAAGGAGGACATATATAATCTTCCGGAAATAGTAGGGGACAGAGGGTCCAGTGAGATGGAGGAACTGAGCGAAATACATGTTAGTAGGGAAGTGGTGTTAAGTAAATCGAAGAGATTAAAGGCAGATAAATCCCCAGGGCCAGATGGTCTGCATCCCAGAGTGCTTAAGGAAGTAGCCCAAGAAACAGTGGATGCATTAGTGATAATTTTTCAAAACTCTTTAGATTCTGGACTAGTTCCTGAGGATTAGAGGGTGGCTAATGTAACCCCACTTTTTAAAAAAGGAGGGAGAGAGAAACCAGGGAATTATAGACCGGTTAGCCTAACATCGGTGGTAGGGAAACTGCTAGAGTCAGTTATCAAAGATGTGATAACAGCACATTTGGAAAGCGGTGAAATCATCGGACAAAGTCAGCATGGATTTGTGAAAGGAAGATCATGTCTGACGAATCTCATAGAGTTTTTTGAGGATGTAACTAGTAGAGTGGATAGGGGAGAACCAGTAGATGTGGTATATTTGGATTTTCAAAAGGCCTTTGACAAGGTCCCACACAGGAGATTGGTGTGCAAACTTAAAGCACACGGTATTGGGGGTAAGGTATTCTTGTGGATAGAAAATTGGTTAGCAGACAGGAAGCAAAGAGTGGGAATAAACGGGACCTTTTCAGAATGGCAGGCAGTGACTAGTGGGGTACTGCAAGGCTCAGTGCTGGGACCCCAGTTGTTTACAATATATATTAATGACTTGGATGAGGGAATTAAATGCAGCATCTCCAAGTTTGCGGATGACACGAAGCTGGGCGGCAGTGTTAGCTGTGAGGAGGATGCTAAGAGGATGCAGGGTGACTTGGATAGGTTAGGTGAGTGGGCAAATTCATGGCAGATGCAATTTAATGTGGATAAATGTGAAGTTATCCACTTTGGTGGCAAAAATAGGAAAACAGATTATTATCTGAATGGTGGCCGATTAGGAAAAGGAGAGGTGCAACGAGACCTGGGTGTCATTATACACCAGTCATTGAAAGTCGGCATGCAGGTACAGCAGGCGGTGAAAAAGGCGAATGGTATGCTGGCATTTATAGCAAGAGGGTTCGAGTACAGGGGCAGGTAGGTACTACTGCAGTTGTACAAGGCCTTGGTGAGACCACACCTGGAGTATTGTGTGCAGTTTTGGTCCCCTAATCTGAGGAAAGACATCCTTGCCATAGAGGGAGTACAAAGAAGGTTCACCAGATTGATTCCTGGGATGGCAGGACTTTCATATGAAGAAAGACTGGATGAACTAGGCTTTTACTCGTTGGAATTTAGAAGATTGAGGGGGGATCTGATTGAAACGTATAAGATCCTAAAGGGATTGGACGGGCTAGATGCAGGAATATTGTTCCCGATGTTGGGGAAGTCCAGAACAAGGGGTCACAGTTTGAGGATAAAGGGGAAGCCTTTTAGGACTGAGATTAGGAAAAACTTCTTCACACAGAGAGTGGTGAATCTGTGGAATTCTCTGTCACAGGAAACAGTTGAGGCCAGTTTATTGGCTATATTTAAGAGGGAGTTAGATATGGCCCTTGTGGCTAGAGGGATCAGGGGGTATGGAGGGAAGGTTGGTGCAGGGTTCTGAGTTGGATGATCAGCCATGATCATACTGAATGGCGGTGCAGGCTCGAAGGGCCGAATGGCCTACTCCTGCACCTATTTTCTATGTTTCTATAATTTTGTACACCCCTAATAGATCTCCCTTCAACCTTTTACATTCTAGTGTAAGGGGGTTTCGTCTCTTATGTTACTGCGTAGGCTAATTAAAATGACTTCTTTGTTATGTTGTACTTGGGAATGCTTCTTTGTTATGTTAAACGCCGAGAAAGTTTTTTGCGCTAGCAGCTTGTTTTGGGTTAGGCGGTGATAAGTAAAATGTTACGAACCAATTGGGATAGTTGTTATGATTTTGGTGTATCTGGAAGATTTGTATGTGTGGGGTTTTGGAGACAGAAGGCGGGAGAGAGGGAGACAGAGGATGGACCAGGTGCTGTGAGTCCGCTAATGGGGTCGGACCCTGAGGAGGGCATTCGGCGAGGAGAGGAGACGGAGACGGACTCACGTGGATCGTCTGGTCAACCACCATTGTTGGTCCCAGGCGGCCCGTCGAGGTGGTCCGAGGAGTCGCAGGATGAAGAAGGGTCCTGAGCTCCAACTGTTTGTGCACGAAGTGATTGAACTTTGATAAGTGTGGCTCCTTTTATTTTCCTTTTATATTTTATTCTCTCTTAATTATATAGTTCCAGTAATATCTATAAACTGTAAATCATTTAATCGTATCTGGTGTATTACCTGTTATTTGGGCAGGGTGGGTTACATCACACAGCATCCACACAAACTAATTACCCAGTTTGGCGGAGCCAAGGGCTGTTTCCCTAGACGACAGCGAGCCGAGCGACCCTGAGGGTGGCCAGGAGGGCTATGCTAGGAAATGAAGTCCTAACCTATTCAACCTTGCCCTATATGCAGGTCCTCAAGTCTCGACAACATTCTTGTAAATTTTTTCTGTACCCTTTCAATCTCATTTACATTTTTTCCTGTAGGCAGGTGACCAAACCTGTACACAATACTTCTAATTAGGCCTCACCAACGTCTTAAACAATTGCAACATATCATCCCAACTCCCGTACTCGATACAATGATTTATAAAGGACAATGTGCCAAAAGTCTTATTTATGACCCTATTTACATGTGACACCACCTTCGAGGTATTATGAATCTATAGTCCCAGATCCCTCTGTTTTACCACACTCCTCAGTGCCCTACCGCTCACTGTGTAAGGACTACCCTGGTTCGCCTCACAAAGTGCATCACTTGCCTGCATAAAAAATCCATCTGCCATATTTCAGCCTTTTTTTCCAGCTGGTCCTGATCCTGCTGCAAGCTCTGATAGTTTTCTGGTCTTGTGGCCTATTCTTCGCTGTCCACTACACCCGCAATCTTGGTTTCATCTGAAAATTTACCACATTATCATCCAGATTTTTGATATAGATGACAAAGAACAACAGACCCAGCAATGACTCCTGCAGCAGACCATTAGTCAGAGAAGTAACCACCTACTACTACTCTCAGGCTAATCTGCAAAGCCAATGTCTAATCCAATTTACCACCTCATCTTGACCGCCAAACCACAGAAACTTTTTGACCAATCTCCTAATCGGGACCTTGTCACAGGCCTTGCTAAAGTCCATATAGACAACATCCTCTGCCTTGCCTTCATCCACTTTCCTGGTAGTCTCCTTGAAAAACTCTATAAGATTGGTTAGATACGACTTACTACACACAAATCCATGATGACTATCCCTAATCGGTCCCTGTCTATCCAAATACTTATACAACCGGTCCCTTAGAATACTTTCCAATAACTTTTCCACTACTGATGAAAGGCTCACCAGCCTGTAATTTCCTGGCTGATCCTTAGAGACTTTCTTAATGAAACAACATTAGATACCCTCAAGTCCTCTGGCACCTCACCCATGGTGAAGGGTATTTTAAATATCTCTACTAGTGCCCCTGCAATTTCTGCACTAACCTCCCACAGGGTCTGAGGCAACACCTTATCAGGGCCTTGAGACTTATCCACTCTAATTTACCTCAACACAGCAAAGACCCGTATAGGGTGTATGACAGCACTGCTGCTTTGCCTCACTCTTTATCGACTCCATGTTCATCTCCCGAATAAATACAGTTGCTTGAAACTGCATTTAAGGTCTCACCCATCTCATGCATAGATTACCACTCTGATCTTCCAAGGGACCAATTTTGTCTCTTACTATCCTTTTGTTCTTAATATAGCTCAGATATCCTTAGGATTCTCCTTCTCCTTGTCTGCTGGAGCAACCTCATGCCTTCTTTTAGCCTTCCTGATTTCCTCCTTATGTCAAGGAATTCTCTTGAATTTCTTTTAATTCTCAAGTACCTCATTTGTTCCCACCTGCCTATACCTGCTATATACCTCCTTTTTGTTCTTAACTGGGGCCTCAATATCCCTTGAAAACCAAAGTTCCCTAAACCTGTAATCCTTACCTTTTGTTCTTACAGGAACAAACAAGCTCTGTACTGTCAAAATTTCACATTTAAGGACTTTCCACTTACCAAGTACACCTTTGGCAGAAAATGAAGTGTCCCAGACTTATCCCTCTCCATAATTATCTTGAAACTAATAGGATTATGGTGACAGGATGCAAAGTGTTCCCCTGCACAAACTTCTGTCACCTGCCCCGTCTCATTCCCTAATAGGAGGTCTAGTATCGGGACTTTTACATACTGATTAAGTAAACTTTCCTGAACCTTTTCCACAAACTCTTTCCCATCCAACCTTTTTACAGTATGGTAGTCCTAGTCAATATGTGGAAAGTTAAAATCATGGTACTATCACAACCCTTATGTTTCTTGCAACTGTCTGCAATCTCTCTACAAATTTGCTCTTCTAAATCTTGCAGACTGTTGGGTGGTCTATAGTATAATCTCATTAATGTGGTCAGGCATTTCTTATTCTTCATTTCTGCCCATAAAATCTCACAAGAGGTCTCTAGTCTGACCTGCCTGAGTACTGCCTTGACTTTTTCCCTGACTAGTAATGCCATCCCTCCCCCTTTAATCCCTCCCACCCTATCACATATAAAACAACAGAAACCTGGAACACACATAAAAGTTGCTGGTGAACACAGCAGGCCAGGCAGCATCTCTAGGAAGAGGTATAGTCGACGTTTCGGGCCGAGACCCTTCATCAGGACTAGACCTAGAGATGCTGCCTGGCCTGCTGCATTCACCAGCAACTTTTATGTGTGTTGCTTGAAATTCCAGCATCTGCAGATTTCCTCGCGTTTGTGTTTTTAGAAACCTGGAACAATAATCTGCCAGTCCTATCTCTCCTGCAGCAAAGTCTCACTAATGGCTACAACGTCATAATTCCATGTGCTGATCTAAGCTCATACACCTTTCTTACAATGATCCTTGTAATATACACAGATCAGATCAATCATCCCACTATGCTCAACCTTTTGATTCCTGACTTTGTATGTATGTAGGCTTAACAATATCGTAACAAATATTGCTGAAATATTAAATACACAACACTTGACTCCTGAAGCTTTAAGATAGTTATAGATGAGGATAAGAATAGACTTTACGGGAGAGTATTAAATATGAGCAGGGCAAATTACAAGAGCATTAGGCAGGAACAAGGGAGAGCAAATTCATTAATTGTTCTCTGGATGTCCAGTATCTGCAAAATCTCTTGAGTTTATGTTTTTGGGCAAGTACACATCTGACATGTGGAGGCTGTTTAAAGACCAACTGCACAGAGTATAGGGCAGGTATGTTCCAGTAAGAAGAAAGGCAAGGATGGAAAGGTGAGAGAACCTTGGATGTCGAGGGAGATGAAGAAATTACTGAAGGAGTAAAAAGAAAAGTACGTAAAGTTTAGGAAACTAGAATCAACCAGAGCCCTTGAGGATTATAAACAAGCCAGAAAAGAACTCAAGAAGAGAATGAGGAAAGCCAGACATGTCCATGAAAGTCCTTGACAATTAGGGTTAAAGAGAATCCAAGGGCATTCATCAAGAGCAAGAGTTTAACTAAAGAGAGGGTGGCACCACTCAAGGATAAAGCTGGGAATATTTGCTTGAATGCAGAAGATGTGGGTGAGGTCCTTAACGCGCACTTTACAGCAGGATTTTCCAAGAAGAAGGACATGAAGGATAGGGAGATCAGTGATGAGTCTATTGATATGCTAAGGCATTTCAAAATACAGGAGAAGGTAGACTTAGGTCTCTTTAAAGAACATTAAGGTTGATAAGTCCACGGGGCTTATGGAATATATTCCAGGTTACTGAGAGAGGCAAGTGAAGAGATTGCTGGGCCTTGTCCAATATCTTCATGTCCTCACTAGCCACAGGTGAGGTCCTTGAGGACTGGCGAGTAGCAAAAGTTTTTCCATTATTCAAGAAGAGAACCAGTGATAAACCTGGAAGCCATTGACTGATGAGCTTCATGTCAGTGGTAGGAAAGCTACTGGAGAGAATTCTTAGGGATAGGATTTATGAGAATTTGGAAAACCATGATCTAATTAGGGTGAGTCAACATGGTGTTGTGTGGGGCAAGTCATGTGTCACTAACTTGACTGAGTTTTTTGACAAGGTAACAAGTGTGATTGAGGAAGGTAGAGCTGTGGATGCTATCTACATGGATTTTATTGAGATGTTCGACAAGGTTCCTCACAGGAGGTTCATTGAGAAGATTAAGATGCAAAGGTTCAATGTTGAATTCCAAACTGGCTTACCTGTAGAACACAGAGGGTGGTGATCAAAGGGATTTATTCTAGCTGGAGATCTGTAATTACTGATGCTCTGCAGGGATCTGTTCTGCAACCTCTGCAGTTTGTGATGTGTATAAATGATCTGAAGGAAAATGTAGATGGGTGGGTTTGTAAGTTCGCAGATGATATGAAGATTGGTGGTGTCGTGGATAGTGTAGAAGACTGGCAAAGAATACAGTGGGATATAGATCAGGTGCAGATAAGGGTGGAGAAATAACAGATGGAGTTTAAGATGGACAAATGTGAAGACTCTTAATAGTGTTGGTGAGCATAAGGATCTTGGGGTCCAATTTCATAGTTCCCTGAAAGTGGCTACTCATATTGATAAGGTGGTTAAGAAGGCATACGACATACTTGCCTTTATTTGTTGAGGCATTGAGTTCAAAAGTCAGGAAGGTACGTTGCAGCTTTAGAAAACTCTTTGAAGGCCACACCTGGAGTATTGCATACAGTTCTGGTCACCCCGTTATAGAAAAGATGTCAAGGCTTTGAACAGGATGGTGAAGAGGTTTACCAGGATGTTGCCTGGATTAGAGGGCACATGCTATAATGAGAGAATGGACAGATTTGGTTTGTTTTCTTTCGAGCGGCGGAGGCTGAGGAGAAGTCTGATAGAGGTTTATATGATTATGAGAGGTACAGGTAGAGTAGATAGACAGTACCTTTTTCCCAGGGTTGAAATATCAAATAACAGAGGGCATGCATTTAAGGCGAGAAGGGGTAATTTCAAAGGAGATGTGAGGGGCGCGTTTTTTACAAGGAGAGTGGTGGGTGTCTTGAATGCGCTACCTGGTGTGATGGTAGAGGCAGGTATATAGGGAATTTATGAAAAATGTTTAGATATACGCATGAATGTGAGGAAAATGGAAGGATATGGAGATTGTATAGGCAGAAGAGATTAGTTAATTATTTGATTATTAATTTAATTGGTTTAGCACAACATTGTGAGTCGAAGGGTCTGTTCCTGAGCTGTACTGTTCTGAGTGTTTTTTTTTATGTTTTAATATGCCTCAAAACAATACGAACTAATTTCTAACAGTAATAATTAAATGAGGAATTACACTATTGCAAGAAATATAGTTTACCAGTGCATATCATCAGTGACTGAAATTGCTTGGTTGAATTTTGAAAGTGGAGTATTCAGTTGTATTCTTCTCTGGGAACTATTACTTTTTGCACAAAGGTGACACCTTGTGACTGTTACAGCTGAAATTTTGTTTTTAATTAATTGTTTGCCTATGGATTTTGAAAGCTGGAATTTTATTTTTGAATAAAATTACTGGACATAGACTTTCATTCCCTTTATTATGTCTAGCACACAGCAGAGTTAAGGGAAATTCCTGAAAAGCTCTACCAGTCTGGCAGTATCTGTACTTACTTACTGTCTGTTACACCTTTGGCTGTCCATATCATCACACACAGATAGGAAGAATTCTTCATTGCTGTTACGGTAACAATTTTCTTGATAGTCAGGGTTGTAAGCTCCGAGCTGAACCCCCAAACCTGGAGGACCGGTGGACCACTCTTAGTCTGGCCTCCACCCTTTGACCTGTTTGGCATGGGCGACCCTACCAAGAGCCAAAGCATAAGGCCCTGACTGCAGCCAACATAGCTCTCTGTCATTGAGGCAGACAAGCCTCCAAGCCACAACAAGGTTGTCATCCTCCTGGAGAGAATAAAAGATGCTGCCTGACCTGCTGTGTATTTCCAACAGTTTCTCATTTACCTGTCCCAGTCCCACTGCAGGCATCCCCCGCTTTTTGAAAGTTCGCTTTACGCCACTTCGCTTTTATGAAAGCCCTACATTAGTACCTGTTTTCGCTAACCAAAAGAAATCCGAAGAGGATTTTCGCTTTTACGAAAAAGGGTGAAAAGTGAAAATAGCATTCAGCATTTGTTTTGCAGCGAGCCGTTATAGAGGCAGCGCGCTCCCGAGCAGCGAGAGTGGCGCTGCCAAACCCCTTCCCCGGGAGCTACACTCAGCATCTCAGCATCAAGCTGCCATAGCTTTGAACTGTGTCTGTGAGTATCTGTGCTTTATCTCGATTTATTTTGTGCATCCGTCAGCAAGATGTTTCCTAAGGTATCAGAAAAACCTAAGAGAGCTGGTAAGGGTATTACGCTTAGCGTAAAACTGGACGTAATTAAGCGTTTCGATCGTGGTGAACGAAATAAAGACATTGTGCGTTCGTTGAACTTGCCTGCGTCACTGTACATACGTTATTTCTACTTTTTATAGGCTGTGTATTTATCATATCATTCCTGCTTTTACTATATGTTAGTGTTATTTTTTGGTTTTATGTGTTGTTTGGTATGATTTGGTAGGTTATGTTTTGGGTCTGTGAACACTCAAAAATTTTTCCCATATAAATTAATGGCAATTGCTTCTTCGCTTCACGCCATTTCAGCTTACGAAAGGTTTCATAGGAACGCTCTACTTTCGGACAGCGGGGAATACCTATACATCGATGCCAAGGCCAAACAGATTCACCAGCACCTCTACTTCCTGAGGAGGCTAAAGAAATTTGATGTGCCGCCTTTGACCCTTACCAAATTTTTATTGATGCACCATGGACACCATTCTATCAGGATGCTTCTTATCTTGTTATGACAACTGCTGTACCAAATATAACAAGAAATTCCACAGCTATTGACATCACTTCAGTCCATCGTATAAGCCAACTTTCCCTTCATGGATTCCATCCACATCTCTCACTGAGCTAGCAAAGCAGCCAGAACAATCAAGGACCCCACCCAACCTACTCTCTCCCACAACATTGGGCAGCAGATACAAAAGCCCAAAAGTACATACCACCATGCTCAAGGATAGCTTCTACCCTGCTGTATAAGGACTACTGAATGGTCCTCTTGTATGATAAGATGTACAATAAGATCTTGACCTCATAATCTGCCTTGCATCTTATTGCCTGCCTGCCTGCACTGCACTTTCTCTGTAACTGTAATACTTCATTCTGCAAACAAGAGAAAATCTACAGATGCTGGAAATCCAAAGCAAAACACACAAAATGCTAGAGGAACTCAGCAGGTCAGGCAGCATCTATGGAAATGAATATAACGGTCAACATTTCGGTCTGAGACCCTCGTCAGGACTGGAAAGAAAGAGAGAAGATGTCAGTCAGAATAAAAAGTTGGGAGGGGAAGGAGGATAGTTGGAAGGTGATTGATGAAGTCAGGTGGGTAGGAAAGATAAAGGGTTTGAGAGGAAGGAATCTAATAGGAGAGAGAGTGAAGAATAGGAGAAAGGCAAGGAGGAGGGAAACCACGAGGAGATGATAGGCAGGTGAGAAAAGGTAAGAGGCCAGAGTGGGGAATAGAAGAAGAAGAGAAGGGTATGGAATTATTTTACTAGAAGGAGAAACTGATATTCATGCCATCAGTTTGGAGGCTACCCAGACAGAATATAATGTGTTGCTCCTCCATCCTGAGGGTGGCCTCATTGGGGTACGAGAGGAGACCATGAACTTACATGTCAGCACGGGAATGGGAATCGGAATTAAAATGTTTAGCCACCAGGAAGTTCAGCTTTTAACAGATGGAGCGGAGGTTCTCAACAATGCGGTCCCTTAGTTTACTGCTGTCTCACCAATGTAGAGGAGGCTGCATCAGGGTCACCAGACACAATAGATGACCCCAGAAGATTTGCAGTTGAAGTGTTGCCTCACCTGGATGGATTGTTTAGGACCCTGAATAGAGGTAAGGGTAAGGGAGGAGGTGAATGGGTGAGTATAGCAAATAAACCAATTGCACCTCTGCTATTTTACTTTGAAGGCAAACAGTTGCATGGTGGCACCTGCTTCTGAAACTTGGTTCCGATGAAGTCTGTCAAAGGCATGTTTCAGAGGTGGAATTCAAAAATCACACAACACAGAGGGTGAATATTTGTGTCCTCTCATTATCCGGTGATTGGGTTGCCCCCAACCTTCACATTTCCCACACAATTCTTGCTCTCGTGGAAGGAGAGAGGGGGTGAATACAGTGGACTTTGTGTCAATGAAGAGGCTGCATCACAGTCCTGTGGAACAAGGGTCCTTCTCAAATTAGTTTGCTAATCAAGAAACTGCAGATGCTGCGAGTGTCTGTGCAGTCTATTAAATGTGCGGTGCCCAGATAGTCAGGCTGGTTCCCAGAAAGCTCCAATAATAACCTCATAAATTTTATGTGCCTCAGTAAACTCAAAGAGCTGAACAATAGATACCTACACTTGGAAGCACATCAAAGAGATTAATTTTAACATTACCTTGCCACATCTCGCAGAGACACAGACATAAGGACGTACAGCACAGAAATAGGCCCTTCAGCTTGTTTCCATGCCAACTATCAAACATTCAATTAATTTCCACTGCACCATTAAAGAAGCAGGCATAATCGAAGACTGTACACACCCTAAACATTCTCTCTTTGGGCAGAAGATACAAAAATCTGAAAGCACTGATGGGTAGTGCAGGATCTCAACCCAAGATGTCGTTAATTCTTTTCCTTCCGCAGATGTTGCTTGATACTCTGAGTTCCTCCAGAAAATTATTAGTGGCTATAAATTCCCTTTCTTTCACCTATCAGTCTCAGTAATGTGCATTACTTACACACACTGATTGAGTGGTATTACAGCGACACAACTAGGGAAGGACTGTTTATCAATAACTCATTTCCAGGAAGGTTGTATCATGAAACTCCATTCATTTAGCATTCTTGGGATGTTGGTGGTGTCAAAATCCAATGGACTTTCGATTTAATATCAGTCCTATTAACAGCTCAACTAACTGTTAATTAGATATACACTCAGTAGTCAATTTATTTGATACCTCCTGGCCTTCTATGCCACTTTGAAAGAGAGAATATAACACCAGCTGTGAAGATCCCTGCTGTACCTGATGACTCTGTGATCTCTGTCTCAGAGGTCGATGTTAGGCTGTCTTTAAAGGGAGTGAACCCTCACAAGGTGCAAGGTCCCAATGGAGTGCCTGGTAAGGCTCTGAAAACCTGTGCCAACCAACTAGTGGAATGGTGCCGCAGCAACAACCTGACACTCAACGTCTATAAGACGAAAGAGCTGATTGTGGACTTCTGGAAGGGTAAGACGAAGGAACACATACCAATCCTCATAGAGGGATCAGAAGTGGAACGAGTGAGCAGTTTCAAGTTCCTGGATGTCAAGATCTCTGAGAACCAAACCTGGTCCCAACATATCAATCCAGTTATAGAGAAGGCAAGACAGCAACTATACTTCATTAGGAGTTTGAAGAGATTTGGTATGTCAACAAATACACTCAAAAACGTCTATAGATGTACGGTGGAAAGTATTTTGATGGGGTGAATCACTGTCCGGTATGGGAGGATGGGGGCGACTGCACAGGACCAAAAGAAGCTACAGAGGGTTGTAAATTTAGTTGGCTCCATCTTGGGCACTGGCCTTCAAAGTACCCAGGACATCTTCAAGGAGCGGTGTCTCGGAAAGGCAGCATCCATTATTATGGACCTCCAGCACCCAGGGCATGCCCTTTTCCCACTGTTACCATCAGGTAGGAGGTACAGAAGCCTGAAGACACACACTCAGCGATTCAGGAAAAGCTTCTTCCCCTCTGCCATCCGATTCCTATATGGACATTGAACCCGTGAACACTACCTCACTTTTTAAATATATATTATTTCTGTTTTTTGCATGATTTCTAATCTACTCAATATACATATACTGTAATTGATTGATTGATTGATTGATTTTTATTATTATTATTAATTTATTGTTATTATGTTATTATTATTATTTTATTTTTTTTCTTCTTCTGTATTATGTATTGCATTGAACTGCTGCTGCTAAGTTAACAAATTTCACGACACATGCCGGTGATAATAGACATGATTCTGATTCTGATTCCTAATAAAGTGGTCACTGAGTGTATGTTTGTGGTCTTCTGCTGCTGTAGCCCATCCACTTCAAGGTTCAATGTGTTGTGCGATCAGAGTTGCTCCTCTGCTCACCAATGTAGTAATGTGTGGTTATTTGAGTTACTGCCACCTTCTTGTCAGCTTGAACCAGTCTGGCCATTCTCCTCTGACCTCTCTCATGAACAAAGTGGATATTTTTCTTTGTTATTTTTGCAACATTCTCCATAAACTCTAGAGCCGAGGTTCCCAACCTGAAGTCCTCAGTCTGCTGTGTGTGAAAATTCCAGGAGATCAGATTCTGAGTTACTTAAACCACTCCTTGTGGCACCAACAATTATTCCACAGGTAAAATCACTTCAATCACATTTCTTCCCCATTCTGTTGTTTGGTCTGAACCTTTTTACCCACGTCTATATGCTTTTATACATTGAGTTGCTATCGCATAGTTGTCTAATTATATATTTACATTAGCAAGCAGGTGAAGAGATGTACCTAATAAAGTGATCACTGAGTGTAGTCATAGTAGTAATAGTAGCAGTAGCAATAATAGTAATAGTAGTAGTAGTAATAGTGGTAGTAGTATTAGTAGTAGTAATAGTAATAGTAGTAGTAGTAGTAATAGTAGTAGCAGTAGTGTGATTATTCAAGTTGAGGATGATGTTCTCCTAAAGGGTTGTCTATTGGTGAGTCCTCAGGTGGCTGTAGATGCTGATTCAGGATCCACATATTCTGGGCAAGAGTAAGAGGTATGTGTAGTTAGTGGTTGGGTCTCTTGGTTGTTCAACCTCTCCTTTTGCAGTGGCTGCTTGTTCTCTGCAGCACAACAGTGGTCGCTGTCATGTAGCACTGTTCCATCTTGAACAGGTTTTCTTTGTGTGTATCTATTGAGTGCAATGTCTTCCCAGTTTTTTATTGAATGTTAAATTTCTTCAGGCTGAGTTTCAAGTTATACTTGAAGCATTTCTCCAGCAGGGGCTTGCTGAACTCTCTTCAAACTTGGAATAAAGGATCTGCTTGGGGAGACTTGAGTTAAGCATTTGGATGACATGACCTATCCATTGGAGTTGGTGTTGTTATTTAGATATAATACCTTAATATACTGGAACAGAATTGGGCCATTCAGCCCATCGATTCTTCTCCACCATTCTATCATGACTGATTTATTATTTCTCTCAACAACATTCTCCTGCCTTCTCCTTATAACCTTTGGTGTCCTGACTACTCAAGAAACTATCAACTTCTGCTTTAAATATATCCGATGTCTTAACCTTCACAGCCATCTGTGGCAATGTATTCCACAGATTTACCACCCTCTGGCTAAAGAAATTCCTCCTCATCTTCGTTCTAGATGGACATCAATCTTGTGTACTTAATATCTCAGTAATATTGTAAATACATTGTTTGATTAAGCATTCTTTGTTGTTTACATAATTTATTGCAGGTTATATGTATGAAATATATAATGGAAAAAAATGTCAACAAGCCACTGCATCATAAGGTAAAGATGAAGAGTACATGCTTATCCAGGTCTCTCTTGTTTTCTTTCAATTATTTTTATGTTTTGGAGTTACAAAACATAACCTCTATTCTGAGGCTGTGCACTCTGTTTCTAGACTCTACTAATATTATAAACATTCTCTCTACATCCACTCTAAATCCACTCCATCTTGACCTTTCAATATTGGATAGATTTCAATAAGATCCCCCTCATCCTTCTAAACTCTAGTGAGTGCAGGAATAGAGCCATCTAACGCTCCTCATGTGTTAACCCTTTCACTCCTAGAATCATTCTCGTAAACCTTCTCTGGACACTTTATATACATACACACACACACACACACACACACACACACACACACACACACATATATATATATGTACACATATATACACACACACTTATTGTAATTGAAGACCTAAGCATCACTATATTCCATCTGGGTAGCCTCTAACCTGATGGCACAAATATCTATTTCTCCTTCTGGTTTAAAAAAAAAATCCCACCCCATGCCTTCTTCTTCTATTCACCATTCTGGCCCCTTACCTCTTCTCACCTGCCTATCACATCCCCTTGGGTCCCATCCTCCTTCCCTTTCTCCAAAGGTCCACTCTCCTCTCATATCAGAATCCTTCCTCTCCAATACCTTTACCTTTCCTACCACCTGGATTCACGTATCACCTTCTAAATATCCTCCATCACGTCCTCCCAATTTTTTATTCTGATATCTTTCCCTTCCTTTCCAGGCCCAAGGAAGAGTCTCAGCCAGAAACATTGACTGTTCATTTCCACTGCCAAGTTCCTCCAGCATTCTGTGGGTGTTGGTTTAGATTCCCAGCATCTGCAGAATTTCTCGTATTTAAGCTGTTCCTGTTTTATTTCATATTTTCAACATCTTTTTTTTAACTTTCATTTGTCACCTTTCCCTCTGTTCCTTTCACCAAATGAGTGGAAATTCACTATGATTTTGAATGCCTTAATTAAACTGCCCACAGTCTTCTCTGTTCTAAGGAGAAATTTTCCAGTCTATCAGTAATTACAACCATCAAGGCTCCTGAACCAGCATGAATAACTCATGGTTCTAATCCCTATAATTTGCTCCCCTCACCCCCCCAGAACTTTCTACCACACCTGCTCCTTCAGGTTAACTTCTCTTTAACTAAGCATCTGATCACCTGCCCTCATAATCCTGTAAGATAGCATCAAGTGCTATTTAGAACTACTCGTGTGGACATGTTTTGGGATATTTACTCTGTTTAAAGAGCTAACTGATTGCAAAAGAAGTTCACCAGGATGTTGCCTGGGTTAGAGAGCACATGCTATAACGAGAGGTTGGACGAAGTTACATTGTTTGCTCTGGAGTGGAAGAGGCCAAGGGGAGATCTTATAGAGGTTTATAAGATTAAGAGAGGCATAGACAGACAGTATTTCTTCCCCAGGGTTGAAATGTCTAATGCCAGAGGGCATGCATTTAAAGTGAGGGGATAAATTCAAGAGATGTGAGAGGCAGGTTTTTAGGCTGAGAGTGGTGAGTACCTGGAATGCACTGCCTGGGTGGTGATGGAGGCTGGTACATTACTGACTTTTAAGAGATGTTTAGATAGGCACATGAAAGTGAGGAAAATGGAAGGATTTGGTCACTGTGTAGGCAGGGGAAGTAGTTCAGTTGGCCATTTGATTGCTAATCTAATTGGTTCAACACAACATTATGGGATGAACGACCTATTCATGTGCGGTCCTGTTCTATGTTCCTTGGTGTCCTGGGTGTCAAGATCACTGAGGATCTAACCTGGTCACAACAATTTGATGTAGTTACAATGAAAGCAAGACAGCGGCTATGCTTTATTAGGAGTTTGGCGAGATTTGGCATGTCAACAAATATACTCAAAAACTTCTATAGGTGTTCCGTGGAGAGCATTCTGACAGGCTGGATCACCATCTAGTATGGGGGGTAAGACTGGAAGAAGCTGCAGAGGGTTGTAAATTTAGTCGGCTCCATCTTGGGTACAGGACATCTTCAGGGAGCAGTATCTCAGAAAGGCAGCGTCCATTATTAAGGACCTCCAGCCCCAGGACATGCCCCTTTCTCACTGTTACCATCAGGTAGGAGGTACAGAAGCCCGAAGACTCAGTGATTCAGGAACAGCTTCTTTCCCTCTGCCATCCTACTCCTAAATGGACATTCAACCCTTGGATACTTGCTCACTTTCTTAATATGCAGTAGAAACCATAGAAAAACTCCAGCACAGAAACAGACCTTTTGGCCCTTCTTGGCTGTGCCGAACTATTTTCTGCCTAGTCCCACTGACCTGCACACGGACCATATCCCTCCATACACCTCCCATCCATGTATCTGTCCAACTTATTCTTAAATGTTAAAAAAGAACCCGCATTTACCACCTCGTCTGGCAGCTCATTCCATACTCCCACCACTCTCTGTGTGAAGAAGCCCCCCCTAATGTTCTCTTTAAACTTTTCCCCCCTCACCCTTAACCCATGTCCTCTGGTTTTTTTCTCCCCTTGCCTCAGTGGAAAAAACCTGCTTGCATTCACTCTATCTATACCCATCATAATTTTATATACCTCTATCGAATCTCCCCTCATTCTTCTACGCTCCAGGGAATAAAGTCCTAACCTATTCATCCTTTCTCTGTAACTGAGTTTCTCAAGTCCCGGCAACATCCTTGTAAACCTTCTCTGCACTCTTTCAACCTTATTTATATCCTGCCTGTAACCTGATGACCAAAACTGAATATAATACTCCAGATTCGGCCTCACCAATGCCTTATACAACCTCATCATAACATTCCAGCTCTTATACTCAATACTTCGATTAATAAAGGCCAATGTACCAAAAGCTCTCTTTTCAACCCTATCTACCTGTGACGCAACTTTCAGGGAATTTTGTATCTGTATTCCCAGATCCCTCTGTTCCACTGCACTCCTCAGTGCTTTACCATTAACCCTGTATGTTCTACCTTGGTTTGTCCTTCCAACGTGCAATACCTCACACTTGTCTGTATTAAACTCCATCTGCCATTTTTCAGCCCATTTTCCCAGCTGGTCCAAGTCCCTCTGCAGGCTCTGAAAACCTTCCTCACTGTCTACTACCCCTCCAATCTTTGTATCATCAGCAAATTTGCTGATCCAGTTTACCACATTATCATCCAGATCATTGATATAGATGACAAATAACAATGGACCCAGCACTGATCCCTGTGGCACACCACTAGTCACAGGCCTCCACTCGGAGAAGCAATTCTCTACTGCCACTCTTTGGCTTCTACCATTGAGCCAATGTCTAATCCAATTTACTACCTCTCCACGTATACCTAGCGACTGAATTTTCCTAACTAACGTCCCATGCGGGACCTTGTCAAAGGCCTTACTGAAGTCCATGTAGACAATATCCACTGCCTTCCCTTCATCCACTTTCCTGGTAACCTCCTTGAAAAACTCTAAGAGATTGGTCAAACATGACCTACCACGCGCAAAGCCATGTTGACTCTCCCTAATAAGTCCCTGTCTATCCAAATGCTTGTAGATTCTGTCTCTTCGTACTCCCTCCAATAACTTACCTACTACCGACGTTAAACTTACTGGCCTATAATTTCCCGGATTACTTTTGATCCTTTTTTAAACAACGGAACAACATGAGCCACTCTCCAATCCTCCGGCACCTCACCTGTAGACGGCGACATTTTAAATATTTCTGCCAGGGCCCCTGCAATTTCAACACTAGTCTCCTTCAAGGTCCGAGGGAACACTCTGTCAGGTCCCGGGGATTTATCCACTTTAATTTTCCTCAAGACAGCAAGGACCTCCTCCTTTTCAATCTGTACAGTTTCCATGGTCTCACTACTTGATTCCCTCAATTCCATAGATTTCATGCCAGTTTCCTTAGTAAATACAGATGCAAAAAAGCTATTTAAGATCTTCCCCATTTCCTTTGGTTCCGCACATAGCCGACCACTCTGATCTTCAAGAGGACCAACTTTATCCCTTACAATCCTTTTGCTCTTAATATACCTGTAAAAGCTCTTTGGATTATCCTTCACTTTGACTGCCAAGGCAACCTCATGTCTTCTTTTAGCCCTCCTGATTTCTTTCTTAAGTATTTTCTTGCACTTCTTATACTCCTTAAGCACCTTATTTACTCCCTGTTTCCTATACATGTCATACAACTCCCTCTTCTTCTTTATCAGAGTTGCAATATCCCTTGAGAACCAAGGTTCCTTATTCCTATTCACTTTGCCTTTAATCCTGACAGGAACATACAAACTCTGCACTCTCAAAATTTCTCCTTTGAAGGCTTCCCATTTTCTGATTTTAGCTCAATTTTTAGTCTATTCAATACACGTATACTGTAATTGATTTTCTTTATTATTATTATTTTTTTCTTCTTCTTCTGTATTATGAATTGCATTGAACTGCTGCTGCTAAGTTAACAAATTTCACATCACATGCCGGTGATAATAAACCTGATTCTGATTCTTTTTCCGTTCTATTTTCTATTTGTAATTTCTTTTAAATATAAGGCATGTGAACTATAAAACAATTTGGCTCACTGAATCTGTTCCACCATTTGATTCAATCATGACTGATCTGGCTATTGTCTTAGGCTTCAAAGGCTTAGCCTCCAGCGTCTTTTGAGGAAGATGGTTCCAAAGACCCACAATCATCTGAAGGAAGAATAAAATCTCCTCATCTCCTTCTTAAAAGGAAAACACCTTAACCTTAAGCAAGGAAACAATCTGCTGGATGAACTCAGCAGGTCGAGCAGATTCTCTGGGAAGAAACAAACTGTCAATGCCTCAGGTTGAAATCCTGCATTGTTTGCGTCAATGACCAAATACAGTCCAACAACGTGCTGGAGTTTGCCCACAAGTGTTGCAATACCTCTGGCACCTGGAATAGGCACATGGATGAACGAGAAGTGGAGAGCTATGTGGAACGGAATGATTACATTGATCTTAGAGTAGGTTAAATAGTCAGTGCAACATTTTGGGCCAAAGGCCCATTACTGTACTCTGCTCTACACTTTATTGGTTGAATATCCCGAGATCACAGAATGTGATTTTCTTCTTATTTTCAAAGAATTTCAAAAGAAATAAAAAGTTGAACAGTATTAAACTAATGCCACATCAATCAGGTGCTTGTCCCTCTACCCCAACCCCTTGCAGATCTTTACTAAGACTGGGAATGGAATTCTGTGCACTTATTAGGGACACCATGGGGATTTAGGATGAAGCAACTGACCTTTATTCTGTCAGGAAAGGGAACTCTCTCACATGTCCCAAAAGACTTGGCTAAAGAACATTTGTAAGAGACAAATAATCTAATGGGTTTAAGGTGCAAAGCAAAAACAAGTGATGTTATGTGCTTAACTACGAAGGGCTACAGTGATTGACGGAAACTAGAAAAGTAAGTTGCTTCAGCTCCAGACTTTTACCAATGCATCCCATCAAAACAGAGTTGAATATATAATTTTTTTCCTTATCTATTACAAGTGGCATAGATCATGTGGACAGTCTGAGACTTTTTCTCAGGATGGAAATGGCTAATACCAGGGGACATAATTTTAAGGTGACTGGAGGAAAATAAAGGTGGGATGTCAGAGGTAAGTTAGTTACACAGAGAGTGATGGCTTTGCCTATCATCTTGTAAACCTTCACTCCAAAGAGAAAAGTCCTAGCTCACTCATCCTACCCTCATAATGCATGCTCTCCAATCCAAGCAGCATCTCTAAAGCTTCCGCATCCTTCATAATGAGGCAACCAAAACTGAACACTGTACTGTCGTCTAACCAGACTTTTATTTCCCATTGCCTTAGTTATTGTCTCTCTGTCTTATTTCTTTGTCTTCCTATGCTGACAAGGCTTCCTTATCCTAAACTGTTAACCCTGATTCTTCATAGATGCTGTCTGAACTGCTGAGTGTTTCTAACATTATCAGTTTTTATTTCAGCTTTCCAGTATCTGCAGAGTATTTGTTTGGATTTCCCTTTCCATAGTGTGCTTTTCTCTGAGCTAGGCCGTTTTTCAACTTTATATCGATGGGGCCATTGAAAGGAAATTCTGGGCTGCTGGCATTGCAATAAAGTGTTGAATTGGGACCTATGTCCTCTTTCAGGAAGAGGATTGGATTTTCTTTACACATTGGCATTTGGAAGAATGTCAAATCTCTGCCTTCTTTACCTTCTAATCAACTTGCACAGCAACTTTGAGGAATCTATGGACATGGATCCCAAGGTCCCTCTGTTCCTTAATACTGCTAAGAATCCTGCCTTTACCTAGAACTTGCCATCAATTTAGACCTTCCAAAGTGAATCACTTCACTTTTCCAGGTGAACTCCATGTACCTGTTCTCAATCCAGCTCTGCATCCTGTTAATGTTCCTTTGTAACTTATGGTACCCTTCAACACCATCCATGATACCGCCAACCTTCGTGTCATCTGCAAATTTAGTAATCCCGCTCTTCCACTTTATTATCTAAGTAAATTATAAATGTCATAGAGGGCAGCAGTCCCACTAATCAATAGAGGTAGTAAAAAGGAAAACAGAATGCAGCTTGTCATGATACAGTTACAGAGAAGATGCAGGACCAAGAGAAGAATAAAGTGCAAGATCATGATAAGGTAGACTGTGAGATCAAGTGTTCAGCTTTGAATGTACGAAAGGTCCATTCAACTGTCTAATAACAGTGGGATAGACACTGTCCTTGAACCTACTGGTCTCAAGCTCTCATTTTTGTATCTTCTACCCAATGGAAGGAGGGGAAAGAAGGAATTACCAAGGTGGGAGGGGACCTTGATTATGTTTGCTGCTTTCCCAAGGCATGAAAAGTGTAGACGGAATAAATAGAGCAGTGGCTGGGTTGTGTCCATGACTGGAGAAGGTAGCATACTAAACCAAGATGTATGTGGACAGGATGTGTTCTGTGGGCATTTGTAAAGGTTGGAGAGAGTCACTGGGGGCATTCTGAAATTCCTCACAGGACGGTAGCTCCACTCAAAGTATTTAACAAATTTCAATAGATGCATAGTGGAGAATATCCTGACTGGTTGCATCACAGCCTGGTGTGGGCTTGGTCTTTGTTTCTGTGTAGTTTTCCATTGGCCCTATTACACTTCTTTGTTCTACTGTAAATTCCTGCAAGTACTGTGGATAGTTTGGCAGCATAGTGGTTAGCATATCGCTTTACAGTACCAGTGATCTGGGTTCAATTCTCATCACTGCCTATAAGTAATTTGTAATTTCTCTCCGTGACCGTGCAGGATTTTTTTCTCCAGGTGCTCTGGTTTCCTCCCACAGTCCAAAGACATATTGTTTAGTTAATTGGTCATTGTAAATCCCGTGATTAGGCTAGGATTGAATCAGGGGATTATTGGGCGGCTTGGCTCAAAATGACGGAAGGGCCTATTCCACGCTGTATTTCAATAAAAAAGTAAATCAGTCAATCTCAGGGTGATACATGGTGAAATATTCATAAGGTCTCATAGAAAAATACAGCACAGAAACAGACCCTTCGGTCCATCTAGTTCATGCCGTACCATTTAAACTGCCAACTTCCATCTACCTGTACCAGACCATAGCCCTCCATACCACTACCATCCATGTACCTATCCACACTTCTCTTTAACGTTATAGAGTCATATACATACTTTGATAATAAATTTACTTTGAGCTTTGAACTTCTGAACTTCCATAACTTTAAATTCCTTTTAGGATGCCTTTGAGTATGAAAGGTACTATATAAATATAAGCTCTTTATTCATAGCGTTCACTCCAAAATTTCCTGGGCTATGGGGAGAGAACGAAAGAGTAGGGAAAGCTGGCTTGCTTTTTCATCAACCCAGTACAGACTGAAAGGGCCAAATGGCCTTCGTCCAATCTGAAAACAATTCTGAGCTGCTTGATCTTATGAAACTCTGAATATAATTGACTGAAACTGCTGGACATGCCAGGTGGATCAGGCAGAGTTTGTGGAGAGGGAAAGGGGATTTAACACTTTAACCCCCTCTCTCCCATGAGAGGTTGAACCTGAACAGTGTTTTCCAGTTTTAACACAAATTCCCAGTATCCGCACCAGTTTGCTTCTGTTTATAAGAAGTCATCTCTTCTGGCACAGTGAATGGAATTCTCAGCACTGAGTCAGAAGGAAAAATGTTGGAGGTCATTTCCCCTCTTGAAGTTTATAATCCAGGTTTATATTTCAGTAGAGGGTATTGCTTTTGGAAGCCACTGTCTGTTGGAGGAGATATCAAACCAGTGTTTTGCCTCTTTACTGGAAAAATAGAAATAGACATCATTCAGACTTCTCAGTAGCCTGGCCAGTGTGCATCCTCAATACAAATCACCAGAATGAATTACTTAAGCATTCATGTCAGGAACTATTTCTGAGATCTTACTCCACTCAAGTGTTGCCAGGTTTTATTTTTGTCATATGTACTGGGATTCGGATATGTGCTGAGAAAGGTTTAGTTTAGTGTTCCATTCATACAGATTATTCCAAACATAAACACATCAAGAGCAGGAGTTGTCAAACTTTCTTATGCCATGGAGACTTACCATTGACTGAGGGCTCTGTGGACCCCAGGTTGGGAAGCCTTGATCAAGATAAATGGTCATATGATGCTTGGATCAAGACCCTTCATGTGGACTGAGAAATAGAGGGCACTTCCATTTTGCCTTTAAATCCAAATGTAGGATCTTAACCCAAAATGTCAACTGTTCATTTGTCTCCACTGATGACGCCTGACTTGTAGATTTCCTCCAGCAGTTTGTTTGTTGCTCCAGGTCCTAGCATCTGTAGAATCTGTTATCTCCATAAGTACAAAGAGAAAAGTAACAACAGAAGCTGGGCAGCAGAGTGACTAAGGATCTCATTGAATCTTGCTGAATATTGAATGTCCTAGATAAAGTGGAAATAGAGAGGATAGTTCCAGTAGTGGGAGAGACTAGGATCAGACAGCATAGCCTCAGAATGCATGGATAACCTTATAGAACAGAGATAAGGAGGAATTTCATTATCCAGAGGGTGGTAAATCTGTGGAATTTTTTGCCACAGGCAACTGTAGAGGCGAAGTCATTGGGTATCTTTAAAGTGAAGATTGATTGGTTCTTGATTAATAAGGGCACCAAAAATAATAGGGAGAAGGCAGGAGAATAGGGATAAGAGGGATAATCTATCAGTCATGATGGAATGGCAGAGCAGGTTCAATGTGCCAAATAGCCTAATTATGGTCCTATGTCTTATGGTCTTATCCTGCAACTAGCCCACTTTCAGCAGTTCTGCTGGCAGCTCATTCCACACTCACATTGATGGCAAACAATTCAAATAACAACATTAATTAGAAAACTACTACAGAGCATGAAAAGGTTAAATGATCCAAGTTATCATAATGAATCTTAAGAGTTTTTTTCTCTAAGATGGATGCAGAAATTATCCTTAAACTGCTTCTTATTTGCTTCCATATTGATTAGACCATGCAAACAATACTAAGTAAATCAGAGGAGTAATTAGTGTAGGTTAATAGCAAAGAAGCATCCAGCTTTCAGGCATTCCTCGCTTCTTGCTGCTACCATCGGGATGAAGGCACAGGAGCCTTAGGTCCCACACCACCAGGTTCAGGATCAGTTATTACCCTTCAGCTATCAGGCTCCTGAACCAGTTTGGATAACTTCACTCACTATAACACTGAATTTTTTGTATTAGTACAAATTGTTTTCTTTTGCACATTGATTGTTTATCAGCAAGTCAGGCAGTATCTATGGAAAAGAGTAGAGAGTCGATGTCTTTTCCATAGGTGCTGCCTGACATGCTGAGTTCCTCCAGCATTTTGTGTGTGTTGCATTGGATTTCCAGCATCTGCAGATTTTCTACGGTTGTTTGACAGTCTTTATTTGTGTTTTCATTGATTCTATTATATTTCTTTGTTCTACTGTGAATGCCTACAAGAAAATGAATCTCAGAATAGTGAATGCTAACATATATGTATTTTGGCAATAAATTTACTTTGAACTGAACTTTAGAACTCAAATTACATGTCACTGGATTATAAATACATGTCGGAAAGAGTTCTTTGGTCATTGTGTCTGTGTCCATCTTGGCTCAGATGGGCACTCTTCTTGCCTCTGGACCAGACCGGAGAATTTTTTTAGACACTCGACTGCAAAGATCTCGGCATGTGTTGCAGAACACCACCATGTCTCAGTATGAAGCATCTCTAGTTCTCAACTTTCTACAGAGCTGTTGCTATTGGAGTTCTTCCTCATGCTGGGTACAATGCTTATTCTTTAACAAGAATCTTATCTATGACATTCAGTGGCCACTTTATTAGTTAACTCAAGTAGCCACTGAATGTATGTTGGTGGTTTTTTGCTGATGTAGCCCATCCACTTCCAGGTTCGATGTGTTGTGCATCCAGAGAAGCTCTTCTGCAAACTACTGTTTATTTGAGTTACTGTCACCTCCCTGTCAACTTGAACCAGTCTGACCATTCTCTTCTGAACTCTCCTACTAACAAGGAATTTTTGCCTCAAAACTGCCACTCACTGGATGTTTTTTTTTAATATTTATCACCCCATTCTCTGTAAGCTCTAAGAGACTTTGTGCATGAGAATCCCAGGAGGTCAATAGTTTCAGAGATATTCAAACCACCCTGTCTGGATCCATGATCAAAGTTACCTGGATCACATTTCTTCCCAGTTCTGATGTTTGGTCTGAACAACAACTGAACCTCTTGGCCCTGTCTACATGCTTTTAGGCATTGAGTTCCTGCCACATTATGGCTGATTAGATGTTTGCATTAATGAGCAGCTTAATGACCAATTTCCCCGGATCAATAAAGTATGACTATGACTACGACTACGTGCCGCTGTACCTAATAAAGTGGCCACTGAGTGTAGATAGTCTGATTGGTAAAATTGTGGATGACCCAAATGTTAGTCATATGGTGGGCAGTGAAAAAGATTGTCTAGTGTTACATCGGGATCTAAATCAAATGGAAAAGTGGGCCAATAAATAGAAAATGGACTTTAACTTGGGCAAGGACAACGTGATGCATTAAGTGTGGTTCATACATGGTGAAGGACCTGGGTGCATAATAGAAACTAGAGACCTAGGAGTACAAATACTTAGGTCTCTGAAAACAGTGGTATAGTAGATAAGGTGGTGAAGAAGGGATGCTTGCCTTTAGAAGATGTGGCATTAAGTACTATGCTGGAATGTCATATTGCAGCTGTACCTGATCTTGGTTTGACTGCATCAAGAATATTGTGTGCAATTCTGGTAAGCACAGAAAAGGAAAATTGCGGTTATGCTGAGAGAGGTTGGAGAAGATGCTCACGTGCAATGTTGCCAAAACTGGAATTTTGGATGTCACTTGCAAAGGCACCTCAAGTTCAAGTTCAGGTTTAGTTGTTATTCAGCCACACATGAATGCAGACAAATGAAACATCGGTCCCCTGGAGCCAAGATGGAAAACACAGTACCAACATCATGCAAGGCACAAGGTACACTTGCATAAATAAGATAGCAGTAAACACACAGTTGCACAAAAAATATAATATAGCCCAAGTTCCCTGATTGGCATGCCCTAAAGATCAATGGTACATGGATGTCATTGACAAGAACAACCCCGCAGTACTCCACAGACAAATGGACTCCAGCTGGTCCTCTACTGAGTGAATACTAGAGAGCAGCATTAATGGGAGGGGCAAAGCCCAAATCCAGCATGGACACCACACCATAGCACCCCTGGCATCTCCTCTCCTGAGTGGCTGCAACAGGCAACACTGGCTAATCTGCGCTACAACTGAAGCCATACAGTTCCCCTACTCACCAATAAACCAGAGAAGCCGACTTGCAGTGTTCTATGTTACCATTCAATGACAGGGTCTTGTAATCACAAGAAACATGCCCACAACAATGACTCACTGTAAGACTACACCACCTTTGCCCACCAACTGCAACACCTTTCTGTAGCAAAGGTCCACACCAAGTCCAGCTCCTATGTTAACAAGCAACTCATCGATGCAGTACTTGAAGTTCTTAATGTCTAACAGTGTCTTGTGATCATAAGTTTTTTTATTTGTGAGTGTGCCGTACTCTGCCAGAGCCTTGGCAACCACTTTTTCAAGTGGTTGTCTTGGAGGAAAGATTCTGTGAGTGGCCCCCCACGTCCTTCTCACAGCGCCGTTTTTTTTTGTGAGGCCGAGCTGTGAGCTTGACACTCAACCTGGCACAAATGGAAAGCATACCCGGGAGTGGCCCGACTGGATTCGAACTCGGAAACCTTCGCTCCGGAGTCCAGTGCTGCTGTCGACTTTAAAAGACCTTTAAAAAAGAGAATAACACCTTTGCTTGGACCCGGAGAGTCTGCAGCATCCAAGTGTGCTGCCACCTTACTGGAAGGTTTATCATATTCATTTGTAGCCTCCAACCTGATGGCATGATAATCAATTTCTCTAATATCTAGTAATTTCTTCCCCCATCCTCCTTCTGCCTTATTCCATTCATTCTCGTTCTCTTCTTACCTCTCTTCTTCTCCTTACCTGACCATCATCTCCCTCATGTTCCCCACCTTCTCTTTCTACCACGGTTCATTGTACTGTCCTAACAAATGTCCTTTTCTTCAGCCCTTTATTTCCTCTGCAGCTTCTCACTTCATCCCCGACCCTCACCCACCCACCTTCTAATACACCTGGTCTCACCTATCACCTGCTAGTTTGTACTTCCCCTGCACCCACTATCGTATTCTAGTTTCTGCCTCCTTCCTTTCCAGTCCTGATGAAGAGACTCAGCCCGAAATACTGACATCTTAGTTCCGTCCATGGACACTGCCTGACATGTTGAGTTTCTCCAACATTTTGTGTGTGTTACTCTGGAAGTGCTTGGACTGTTTTCCCCAGAGTGAAGTTTGTGGGGAGACTTTATATAGTTCGATAAAATTATGAGGGGCATTGATAAGATTGTCAGTCAGTCCTTTTCCCAAGGTCAGACCGTTTGAAGCTAGAGGGCACAAGTTTACAGTCAGAGGGGAAAAATCTGAGATACAACCTTTTTCACATAGACGGTTCAAAGTTCAGAGATCAAAGCAAATTAATTATCAAAGTACATATATGTCACCATATATACCCTGAGATTAATTTTCCTTCAGGAATTCACAGTATATACAAAGAAACACGATAGAATCAATGAAAAAATACACACAAAGGCAGACAACCAATGTGCAAAAAAATCAACAAATTGTGCAAATACAAAAATAATAATAATTGATAAATAAGTAATAATTTAATATTGAGAACAGGAGTTGTAGAGTCCAAAGTGGATCAAGCTGCCAGAAAAAGTAGTAGAGGTGGATATAATTTCAACTTTTAGAAAATGTTTGGACAGGCATATGGATAGGAAAGGTTTAGGGCAGTGGTTCCCAGATTTTTTTATGCCATGGGCCAACACCATTAAGCATGGGATCCGTGGGCCCCAGGTTTAGAGGCAATTGGGCAAGATACAGGCAAATGTGAATTGCTCAGTAAAGGCAGTTTGGTGAGGATGGATGAGTTGGGCCAAAGGGCCTGTATCTGTGCTATATAAATTTATGACTCTGTATAAATCCTCTCGTTTCTCTGCAGGAAAGAGTGCCAGGGTGTATTCATTCCACTCCACTGCGGATAGAATGTTAAAGAAAATTTCAATTCTCTTGACAATTCAAGGATGTTTTCTCAAGGTTTGGATGCCACTGGCAAAGCCATTATTGTCCATCTTTTGTTTCCCTGACAACCGACAGAGAGATGTTTCCCCTGTGTAAAGTACATTAGTAAACCAGATGGCTTCAAGTGACAATCCAGCAGTTTGAGATTGTTTTTTAATAAGAGCCCACACACGAGCTTTGAAACGTACACGCTCAAAGCCTAACGGCATTGAAGAAGCTCAACGTCATCCAGAACTTAGAAACACCCTTGACCAGTGCCCTCTCCACCACATTAAATATTCATTTGATATACGGGGGCTTCACCTTGCACCATCTACACAATGCACTGCAGTTAGAGTCATAGACTCATAGAAAGGCCTTTCAGCCCATCTAGTCTGTGCCAGCTCAGCCTTCTGTCTATCCCTATCAGTCTGTACCTGGCCCATGACTCTCCACACCCCTCGCAACCATATATCCAAACTTCCCTTAATGTTATGACTGAAATTGCATCTACGTCTGTTACATGCATGTTACTCTGTTGACCTCTCCGGGGTACTGCCACCTTGTCGTATTGGAGAGGATTGTGTGATCCTGAGAACCTGCGAGCGATGCTGTCTGGAGCTTAGCTCCTCGTAGGGTCAACCTTGGCGGTAAGATCAAGGGGGAGGGTCCAGATGAAGTGTGGCCCAACCAAGACCTCCACAGCGGAGCAGATGCTGGTAAATTAGAGTCTCCAGAATCTCGGAACTATGAGGACCACCACAACGGCTGCCATGTTGGTGGAAGTCTGCAGTGAAAGATGTGCCCAAATGTCTTCGTCTCCATACCATTGGATTCTGGTCCTTTCTCTGTCAAAGACCATATGGTGACTGCTTGTGCATCAGTCACCCCACATTAAAACTCCTGACACATGGGCATTTCTCCTGATTTGGTAATCTGATTGACCTATTTGGACAAAGCCCTGTGGCAATCAGGAGGTAGTGACCGGAGCAGGACAGTGAAGTCTGGGAGCTCCCAGCCACAACCTGGCACACAGGTGGTGAGTATTAGACACAGCCGCCCTGCTCATTGACTGAGGCAGACAGAGCTTTTTGGCACCTGCAGCCGTGATTGAGCAGCCCTACTCAGGACCTGCTCTGCTCACCACACATGGGGAAGGGGCTAGAAAAGGTGCCCTAAAAATAGATTGCCTCCTCACTCACGATGGATTACTGTATCCAGCGGATCAGCAAACTGTGGTCTGAGACAAAAGCATATGAATTTTGGAGCCTGGAATGTGCAGACACTTATGAACAGCGAAACCAATGATCATCCTGAAAGACGTGCTGCCATCACCTCAAGAGAGCTGAGAAGATTCCAAAATTGACCTTGCTTCCCTCTCTGAAATGCAATTCGCTGGTGAAGGACAATTGAAGGAGGATAAGGGTGGATACAACTTTTTCCGGAAGGAAAAATCAGCAGATGAATCCAGAATCCATGGAGTTGGATTCACCATAAGGAACAGCATCATCTTCACCTCTTCGAATTGCCAGTTGGCATCAATGAACACCTCATGACCTATGCACCGTAAGCTCACTAACAACCAAATAGCTCAGCTGTGACTGCCTACGCTCCAAACCTAGACTCCCAGGCGACGTTAAGGAGGACTTCTGTGCTGACCTAGACTATATATTATCAGATATTCCCAAGAAAGATAAGTTCATTTTTCTTGGAGACTTCAATGCTAGAGTTGGCAGGGACACTGACCCCTGGAAAGGCACAATTGGGAAGGAGGGTGTTGGCAACATCAATTTCAGTGATGTGCTCTTACTCTCCAAGTGTTCTGAACATGACCTGACCATCACTAACATCCGTTCTGCCAGAGAAATATGGTGAAAATTTTATAGATGCATTTTCTTTCAAAGACTTGGCATCTTATAGATTATGTCATTATTTGGAGTCGGGATCGCAGAGACATAAAGAATACAAGAGCTATGACCAATGCTGATGATGTCTGGACAGATCATCAACTTACTTGCTCACAAATGACCATCAGAATCCTGCAGAGGAGTAGAACACAAAAGAAGATGAGCTATCTCAGGTTCAACATCAACAGCCTAAAAAGTATAACATCTCTAGGCTGCCCTTTCGGAAAGACTCTTAAAGCAGCATCCGGAGGACATTGAAGCACACTGGGCCACACTGAAGACCACCATCCTGGATACTAGTAAAAACATCATTGGATACAAGATCAGAAAAAACAAAGATTGGTTTGATGAAAATGGCAATGAAATATAAGAACTAAACAACAAAAAGAAAGCTTTTTGTGCCTGGCAGAAGGACATCAACAGCAAAGCCTACTCCAAAGCTAAGTCTGTAGACCAGTGCAGAGTACGGGAAGTAAAGAATAAGTGGTGAACTGAGAGGGCCCTAGAAATACAGCAGCTTGCTGACTCTGGTGATATCATGGGTTTCTTTATGGCCCAAACCATCATGGTCTAAACCCTCTTCACTCCAAAGATGGACAAAGGCTGCAAAAGGACAATGATGCCATCAATTCTCAATGGAAGGAACATTTTCAGGAGCTACTTAGTTGTAGCACCACTGTTGACATTGAGGTCATCAACCAGCTCCCACAACGACCCATGAGGAGGACATGAGTAAGCTCCCTAGTATCAAAGAGGTGCAGATAGGTTGCAGGAAATTGAGGAACAAGAAGGCCACTGGGCCTAATGGAATTCCAGCAGAAATCTTCAAGGAAGGTGAGACAGAACTTTTATATCATATTCATGATCTGCTTGTCAAGATCTGGGACTAGGAAAAGATTCCTGCTGAACTCAGGGATGCCCTGATTGTCACACTCTTCAAAAAGGGTGACAAAGCTAACTGCGGAAACTATAGAGGCATCTCCCTACTCTCTACAACAGGAAAGATACTCATCTGAATTTTACGTGGCCGACTTTCCCCTCTGGCAGAAGATCTCCTGCCAGAGTCTTGGTGTGTTTTCTGTCCAACCAGAGAAACATCTCACATAGTTTTTACGGCATGTCAATTGCAGGCGAAAGCCCAGGAACAAAATCTCCCAGTTTATAAGACCATAAGACTTAGGAGCAGAAGTAAGCCATTCGGCCCGTTGAGTCTTCTCTGCCGTTCAATCATGGGCTGATCCACTTCATACAGTCATCCCCACTCCCCTGCTTTCTCCCCATACCTTTTGGTGCCCTGGCTAATTAAGAACTTATTGATCTCTGCCTTAAATACACCCAGTGCCTTGGCCTCCACAGCTGCTTGTGGCAACAAATTCCACAGATTTACCACTCTCTGACTAAAGTAATTTCTCCGCATCTCAGTTCTAAAAGGATGTCCTTCAATCCTGAAGTTGTGCCCTCTTGAATCTCCTCCCAGGGAAAATAACTTTGCCATATCTAATCTGTTCAGGCATTTTAACATTTGGAATATTTCTATGAGATTCCCCCTCATTCTTCTGAACTCCAGGGAATACAGCCCAAGAGCTGCTAGATGTTCCTCGTACGGTAACCCTCTCATTCCTGGAATCATTCTCCTGAATCTTCTCTGAACCCTCTCCAATGTCAGTATATCCTGTCTAAAATCAGGAGCCCAAAACTGCACACAATACTCCAAGTGTGGTCTCACGTGTGCCTTACAGAGCCTCAACATCACATCCCTGCTCTTATATTCTATACCTCTAGAAATGAATGCCAACATTGCATTCGCCTTCTTCACAACCGACTCAACCTGCCGGTTAACCGTTATGTTATCTCTCACAAGGACTTCCAAGTCTCTTTGCCTCTGTGCATTTTGAATTCTCTCCCCATCTAAATAATAGTCTGCCCGTTTACTTCTTCCAGCAAGGTGCATGACCATACACTTTCCAACATTGTATTTCATTTGCCACTTCTTTGCCCATTCCCCTAAACTATCTAAGTCTCTCTGCAGGCTCTCTGTTTCCTCAACACTACCTGGTCCTCCACCTATCTTTGTATCATCGGCAAACTTAGCCACAAATCCCTTAATACCATAGTCCAAATCATTGAGATACATGGTAAAAAGCAATGGTCCCAACACCAACCTCTGTGGAACTCCACTGGTAACTGGTACCCAGCCAGAATAGGATCCCTTTATTCCCACTCTTTGTTTTCTGTCAACCAGCCAATGCTCCACCCATGCTAGTAACTTCCCTGTAATTCCATGGGCTCTTATCTTGCCAAGCAGCCTCATGTGCTGCTCCTTGTCAAAGGCCTTCTGAAAATCCAAGTACACCACGTTATGTGCCTCCAGGTACATCGCAATCTCATCCCTAACAATCGCTTCCAACAACTTCCCAACCACTGATGTCAGGTTAACGGGTCTATAGTTTCCTTTCTGCTGCCTCCCACCCTTCTTAAATAGCGGAGTAACATTTGCAATTTTCCAGTCATCCGGTACAATGCCAGAATCTATCGGTTTTTGAAAGATCATCACTAACACCTCCACAATCTCTGCAGCTATTTCCTTCAGAACCCAAGGGTGCATTCCATCAGGTCCAGAAGATTTATCCACCCTCAGACCATTAAGCTTCCTGAGTACCTTCTCAGTCTTAATTTTCATTGCACATACTTCACATCCTTGACACTCTCGAATGTTCGATATACTGCAGACATCTTCCACTGTGAAGACTGATGCAAAATACGCATTCAGTTCCTCTGCCATCCCTGCATCTCTCATTACACTATCTCCAGCATCATTTTGTATTGGTCCTATATCTACCCTCGACTCTCTTTTACCCTTTACATACTTAAAAAACCTTTTCGTATCTTCCTTGATATTAGTCGCCAGCTTCCTCTCATAATTCATCTTTTCCTTCCAAATCACCTTCTTAGTTTCCTTCTGCAAGTTTTTAGAAGCTTTCCAATCCTCTATCTTCCCACTACCTCTGGCTTCCTTGTATGCCCTCTCTTTTGCTTTTACTTTGGCTCTAACTTCACTTGTCAGCCATGGTAGTGTCCTTCTTCTATTCAAAAATTTCTTCTTATTTGGAATACAATGGTTTACATACCCTTCATAGACCTTACAAAAGCACTTGCCTCTATACAATCATCCTGCTCTTTAGCAGGTACTGTCCAAATCAGGTGCCCGAAGAAAATGCCTCAAGATTCTTGCACAATGATATGAGTGCAACAATCATCAGCAACAGCGGCTCTGAAACAACACCTTTTAAGGTTGAGATCAAGGTCAAACAGGGGTGCATCACTGATCCAACTCTGTTATCTATTTTCATTGCAACCATTCTTCCTCTCAGAGGTCAAGACCTCCTACAAGGAGTCCAGATTCTCTATAGGACAGATGGGGGGATCTTTAACCTTACCAGGATCAAGACAAAGTACAAGGTGTCAACTACTTCCAATATGCAGATGAGAACTCCACTGTAACCCACTCTAGGGGGATCTGAATGCAAAATTGACAGAGCATACAAACTACTGGGATTTGATCTAAACATCAAGAAAATCCAAGTCCTGCACCAACCTGCTCCAGATCAAGCTCCTAAACCTCCAACCATCCAAGCTGACAATATCCCTCTGAAAAACATATTGTGACAGCCTTCTTTCTTTGAGAGCCAACATTGATCTTGGAATGAACTATGGAATAGGCTGTGTGAGCGGAGCTTTTGCCAGGCGGAGAAAGAGTGCTTTTGAAGATCAGGATATTAAGACCAACACTGAGCTTCTGGTCTATAAAGCTATAGTCCTTCCCTCCTTGCTATATGGAGTGGAGTCATGGACAACATACAGCTGGCACATAAAATCCCTCGAAACTTACCATCAAAGATGCTGCCAAAATTTAGCTGGAAGAACAGGCATACTAATTCCAGCATCCTGGAGGAAGCTAATATGATCTCCATAGCCACAAACGTGACTCAACACCAATTGTAATAGGTCAGCCACATCGTCTGTATGCCTGACTCCCGCCTCCCTAAACAACTCCTGTTCGGCCAACTCAAGGATGCAAAGCATTCTCCTGGAGAGCAGAAAAAGCGGTTGAAGGACAATATCAAGACCCGCCTGAGGAAGTGTCGCAACAACGTGAATGGATGGGAGAAATTAGCACCGGATAGGGAAAGCTGGAGAAGGCCCATCTATGAGGGGCTGCACAGCTCAAAGAACGCCTCCACTGTGCCGCAGAGACTAAGCAACTTCAACGTAAGGAGAGACTGGGAAAGGCCAACATTGCAACAGGACTTGTGGATCACTGATCAGCCTCTTCAGTCATCTCAAGACCCACAAGTGACCAGATCAACCACTGGGAGAGGAATCATACTCGAATACGAGTGATTGCTGATGACAATGACTTCTGTCCACAGCCTGATCCACACTTGCATCATCTCTGAGTGAAGTTTTCCCCCTTCAGTGAGTAAAGTCCTAACCTATTGGGCCGTTCTCTATAATTCAGGTCTTCAAGTCCCAGCAACATCCTTGGAAATTTTCTTTGCACTCTTTCAGTCTTATTGATATCATTCCCATAGGTAGGTGACCAATGCTCCAAATTAGGCCTCATGAATGTCTTATACAACTTGATCAAAACATCCCAATTGCTATACTCAATTCTCTGATATTGCCCTGGCATTTATAGTGTATGTCCTATCTTGGCTTTCCTCTCTCATTGCAACACCCTGCAAACTTTGAAATCCATCCTTACTATCCATCATGCCTCTACTCCTGGTGTCATCTGCAAATTCGTTTATGCAGTTTACCACATTATCATCTTAGTCATCAATATAGATGACAAACAACAATGGGCCCATGGCTCGTCACTAGATACAGGCCTCCAGGCAGAGAGAGTCCACCGTTTACCACCATTCCCTGGTTTCTCCCATTAAGTCAATAGATAATCCAAATGACTACTTCATTCTGAAATTCAGCTGGGCTGTGGTGACAGTACCTTCCAGTCCCAAGATTTCTTCCACTGAAAAAGACAAGGTGACCATGAGCATCACTTTCTGTACATTCCCCACCAACTTCTATTACATCCTGATTTAGAAATAAACCACTGGTCCTTCATTGTGGCTAGATCTAAATCCCGGACGGCCCTACCCTAAAACACTTTGGGAGTGGCTTCACCAGCAGATCTGTGGTCATCCCAAAGAGAGGTTCATCACCACCTTCTTGAGGAGCAAATTGGGATGTACAATTTGTGTCTTTCTCCACAATATCCACATCACAGAAATGAAAGGACACAATGCCATCCAAGGCTCCATTACCTGCAGCTTAACTCGCATAATTTATTTTCTCCTCTTCCTCTTCCTCTTCCGCTCCCTCTCTCCCTCTGAGGGGCAACTTTTTCACATCGGGTCTAATGGGTGTGGTTGGAATATTAAAGTAAGCTAACCAATAGCACTAAAGAGGATATAAAAAGTTTTTTCGGCTACAGAAAGTGTAAATGAGAACTGAGAACCACTGGAAAACCACTGGAAAATGATGCTGGAGAGGTAATAATGGGCAACAATAAAATGGCAGAGAAACTGAATAAGTATTTTCCACCTGTCTCCTCTGTGGAAGACACTAGCAGTATGGTGGAAGTTTCAAGTTTCAGGGGTCATGAAGAGTATGAAGCTGCCATTACTAGAGTGAAGGTTCTTGGAAAACTGAAAGGTTCAAAGGTAGATAAATCACCTGGACCAGATGGTGTACACCCCAGCGTTCTGAAAGAAGTGGATGAAGAGATTTTGGAGGCATTAGTAATGATCTTCCAAGAATCACTAGATTCTGGAAGGGTTCAGGACAACTGGAAAATCACAAATGCCACTTTATTCTTCATGAAGGGAGAGAGGCAGAAGTAAGGAAACTAATGCCAGTTAATCTGACCTCAGTAGTTGGGAAGACGTTGCAGTCAATTATTAAGGAAGAGGTCTCAGGGTAATTGGAGGCACATGATAAAATAGGCCATAGCCAATATGAATTCCTCAAGTGAAAATCTTGCCTGAATGTTTTGAAGAAATAACAAGCAGGATAGACGAAGGAGTTGATGTTGAGTTCTTGGATTTTCAGAGGGCCTTTGACAAGGTGTCACACATGAGGCTGCTCAACAAGGTATGAGCCCATATAAAGCAGTGGCTAATTGAAATGAAAGAGTTGACTATTTTCTAAAAGAAGAGAAAATACAAAAAATATTGCAGCACAGAGGGACTTAGGAGTCCTTGTGCAGGATTCCCTAAAGGTTAATTTGCAAGTTGAGCCTGAGGTGAGGAAGGCAAATGTGACGTTAGCATTCCTTTCAAGAGGACCAGAATATAAAAGCAGGATGTAATGTAGAGACTGTATGAAGCACTGGTAAGGTCTTACCTGGAGTAGTGTGAGCAGCTTCAGGACCCTCACCTTAGAAAGGATGTGTTGAAACTGGAGAGAGCCTCAAAGGAGGTTTACAAAAATGATTCCAGGATTAAATGGTTTGTCATACAAAAAGCATTTGATGGCTCTGGGCCTGTATTCTCTAGAAATCAGAAGAATGAGGGGTGACCTCATTGAAATCTCTTGAATGCCAAAAAGCCTTCACAGAGTGGATGCGAAGACAATGTTTCCTATGGTAGTAGAGTCTAAGACCAGAGAACAGAGACTAAGAATATTTTTTAAGTAGAAATGAGGAGGAGTTTCTTTAGCCAGAGAGTGGGGAATCTGTGGAATTCATTGCCACAAGCAGCTGTGGAGGCCATGTTTTTTGGGATATTTAAGGCAGAGGTTGATAGCTTCTTGACTGACCACAGCATGAAGGGATGCAAGGATAAGCCAGGAGATTGGGGCTGAGGGGAAATTAGATCAGCCATGATGAAATGGCAGAGCAGGCTTGATGGGCCAATAGCCTAATTCTGCTCCTTTATCCTCTGGTCTCATAGTATCTAGAATGAACAGCCAGAGGAAGCTGTAGAAATAGATGCAATTACAATACTTGAATGACATTTGAACAGCTTCATAGATAGGAAAGTTTTAGAGCAAGGGGTTCCGAACTCTTTTTCTATGCCATGGTCTAATACCATTAACTGAGGGGTCTGTGAACCCCAATATGGGAACCTCTGGTTCAGAGAGATATGGACTAAACACAAGCAAATGGGACTATCTCATGTGGAAATCTTGACTGGTGTCGAAGAGTTGGTTCAAAGGGTCTGCTTTAATCCTGTAAAACTCTTTGACTCTCTAATACTCTGTGTCTGTCTCACTATCTTTCACTCTTTCTTTCCCTTCTCTCTTTCTGTCACTGTGTCTGTCTCACACTCCCTCACTTTCTCTCCAACTGACTCTCACTCTGGCCACCCTTCTCTTTATTTCTCACCCTCTCAATCTTTCTTTTCAACTCTTTCTCTCCAATAAGTTTGAAATACTACAGTTTAACCAAGCTTTTCACCATCTGTCCCAATATCCCTTTTCTGATTTCTGTCAAAATTGCTCACTAACTCTCCTGAGAAATAATTGAGGTAGTGCACTGAGTTAACTGTACAATATTAATGGCATGTGATGCTCTAGATTCCTTGGCATGTATTTCACCGTGCAGGTATGTTTTCTGACTTTGCCCTTTTGCTTTTTATTTCTGTTTTGAGTCTGGTCATGCTTGAATCTGTCGAGATCTGTACTATTGATCCAGAGACATCAGTTCAAAGACATTGTGGCAGCAGCAGAATAGAAATAATTCAATAAATCCATGGAGGAGGGAAGAAGAGGTTTCTCAGCTCTGTGCCTTCGGTCTGCCCTGTGCACTTCTACCAATGTAAAGCTAGGTGGCAATCATAGATGGGGTTTCTATATCTTGACAGCCAGCAGGAATTTGGATTATATTACGTCTGATTGATTTTAGAATGTGTATCATTGTCACATGGTTACCAACAAGAGACAGTTACTGTTCTGAATCAGACTGCAAAGTATGTCATTGTAAATATGATAGGGTAATGCCTATTCTATCAGCATATAACTTAGAACATAAAACAGTATAACACAGTACAGGCCCTTTGGCATATATTAGAGTCATAGAGTCATAGAAGAGTAAAGCACAGAAAGATATCCTTCAGCCCATCTAGTCTATGCCAAGCCACTTAAACTGCCTACTCACATCGACCATAGCCCTCCATACCCCTACTAACCATGTGCCTATCTGAACTTCTCTTTAAGCATTGAAATCAAGCTTGCACGCACCACTTGCGCTGGCAGCTTGTTCCACACTCTCACCACCCTCTGTGAAGTTGCCCCTCCTGTTCCCCTTAAACTTTTCACCTTTCACCCTTAACCCATGGCCTCTAGTTGTAGTGCCACCTAACCTCAGCAATGTGCAGACATTTTAACCTACTCTGAGATCAATCTATCGCTTCCCTCTGACGTAACCCTCCATTTTTCTTTCATCCACATACCTGTCTAAGAGTCTCTTAAATGTCAATAATGTAAATGTCCATAATGTCTACCTGTTGAACCGTGTCTACGCCCAACTGGACAAGCCAGCGAGCACTGTGAGGGTCATGTTTTTTGACTTCCCCTGTGCATTCAACACCATCTGCCCTGCTCTGCTGAGGGAGAAGCTGACAGCGATGCAGGTGGATTCATTCCTGGTGTCATGGATTCTTGATTACCTGACTGGCAGACCACAGTACGTGTTCTTGCATCACTGTGTGTCCAATAGAGTGATCAGCAGCACTGGGGCTCCACAGGGGACTGTCTTGTCTCCCTTTCTCTTCACCATTTACACCTTGGACTTCAATTACTGCACAGAGTCTTGTCATCTTCAAAAGTTTTCTGATGACTCTGCTGTAGTTGGATGCATCAGCAAGAGAAATGAGAACAGGGCTATGGTAGGAAACTTTGTCACATGGTGTGAGCAGAATTATCTGCAGCTTAATGTGAAAAAGACTAAGGAGCTGGTGGTAGACCTGAGGAGAACTAAGGTACCAGTGACCCCTGTTTCCATCCAGGGGGTCAGTGTGGTCATGGTGGAGGATTACAAATACCTGGGGATACGAATTGACAATAAACTGGACTGGTCAAAGAACACTGAGGCTGTCTACAAGAAGGGTCAGAGCCGTCTCTATTTCCTGAGGAGACTGAGGTCCTTTAACATCTGGCGGACGATGCTGAAGATGTTCTACGAGTCTGTGGTGGCCAGTGCGATCATGTTTGCTGTTGTGTGCTGGGGCAGCAGGCTGAGAGTAGCAGACACCAACAGAATCAACAAACTCATTCGTAAGGCCAGTGATGTTGTGGGGATGGAACTGGACTCTCTGACGATGGTGTCTGAAAAGAGGATGCTGTCCAAGTTGCATGCCATCTTGGACAATGTCTCCCATCCACTACATAATGTACTGGTTGGGCACAGGAGTACATTCAGTCAGAGACTCATTCCACCGAGATGCAACACAGAGCGTCATAGGAAGTCATTCCTGCCTGTGGCCATCAAACTTTACAATCCCTCCCTTGGAGGGTCAGACACCCTGAGCCAATAGGACTTATTTCTTGGCATAATTTACATAATACTATTTAACTATTTATGGTTTTCTTACTATTTAATTATTTATGGTGCAACTGTAACGAAAACCAATTTCCCCCGGGATCAATAAAGTATGACTATGACTATGACTATGTAAATGTCCTTATCACCACCCACGGCAGCGCATTCTATGACCCTACTATGCTCTGTGTTTATGAAAAAACTACTTCTGGCACTCTCCCCTACACTTCCCTCCAAACACCTTAAAGTTATGCCCTCTAGTGATCTGGAAACTTGGATTACGGATCTGAAGAATTGAGTTTAATTTGGTAGGGGAAAAATAAAATTACACTTCGCAAATATTGAGTTGCAGTCAGTTTAACTTTTATTTTGAAAGACCAGTATTTATTAGTTTTCTACATATTAGCAGATATACACATTAACAGTAGATCTACTGCCTCAGAACTCCATCAATTTGAATTCAATTTGATCTCTAATGCCATCTGTGTGGTTTGTATGCTCTTCCTGTAAACACGTAGATTTTGGCCACATTCTGAAGGCATGCAAATTGGTTGTGAATTGACCAATGTAAGTTGCTTGCAGAAAACATGTAAAGATGAAGAATTGCATCTATAACTGAGTTGATGAGAATGTGTTTAGAAAAGGTTTGGTGGTGTAGGATAAGATCAGTGTAAAACTGCTTGATGGCTAGCATGGACTCAATGGTTCAAAGGTCTGCTTCGGTGCTGTATCTCTGCATTATTCTAATTCTAAGTGAACAGTGTTGCACTTCATGAAGACAAATTAGGGTAGTACTTTCAAAGAAAATGGTTGGGCCCTAGGGAATGTAGAGTAGAGTCCCCTGAAAGTGGTCTTAAAGGTAGACATGATGGTGAAGAAAGCTTTTGGCATGCTGGCCTTAATTAATCAAGGCATTGAATGTAGAAGCTGGGATGTTATGTTGAAGTTATATAAGACATTGGTGAGGCTAGATTTAGAATATGGAGCTCAGTTTTGGTCACCCTGCTGTAAGAAAGATGTCATTAGGTTAGAAAGAGGAGATTTATAAGGGTGCTGCCTGGTCTTGAGGGACAGTTATGGCAAGAGGTTGAGCAGGTGGGATATTGGAGTGTAGGAAAGTGAGAGATGATCTTATAGATGTGTATAAAATTTTGAGAGGCATAGATAGGATGAGTTCACGTAGTGTTTTTTTTTGGGAATGGGGAATCAAGAAATAAACATATAGATTTAAGGTGAGAGAGAATGGTATTAACAAGAAACTGAGGAGCAACATTTTCACCCAGAGAGTGGTCAGTGTATTGAATGAGCTGCCAGAGGAAGTGGTTGTGGCAGGTACATTAACAACATTTTAAGACTACTTGGATAGGTACATGGATAGGAGTGTTTTCAAGGAATAGGGGCCAAATGTGAACAACTGGAACGAGCTGAGATGGGAATCTTGCCCGGCATGGGTCAGTGGACCGATGGGCCTGATTCCATGTTCTACGACTCAATGAACTTATTACTATATGGCTGGAGCAGGGGTACTTCAAATCATTCTCCTACAAAGCAGCGATATTAAGAATGGAAGCGTCAAATTGTCATATTCAAATCTTAGGGAAGTTAAACTTGATGAAAAAATACCAGAAAAATAACAATTCTATACCCCAATCCAACCAATCATTCTTTGAATTAGCAAGGTCATTCACTGAATTAGTAAGTGAAAGAGTGGTATTGTTGCAGGGCGGAAGCCATTTGAATAGAATGGAGACTCATCAGGAGTGAGTTTTTTTTTGAGCCAATAAAAAGAAGTGAGGTGTAAGCAGAGCAGCCATTGTTGGAGAGGATCAGTGTTAGAGTGGTTAGGCTTTAGCAAGAACAGGCAGAGGCTAAGGGCGTTGAATCATTTATTATCATCCTTTGCTTTTATTCTGGAACTCGGACTTGAGAAGTTGGAACCAAAGGTCTAACAAGCTTGACGAAAGACATAACTTAAAGGTTTCAGAGAGAAGGCTCAGGTAAGAATAGATAAGCTATCTATATGGTCTGTAACTCCATAGTCGTCATTTCACTGTAGGCAGGGTGGTAGTTCAGGCAGTGGATTGCTCCTCTTGTGAGATGTGGGATTTCAGAGTACCTGACAGTCTCGCTGATAACTACATCTGCAGGAGGTGCACCTCACTTCAGCTCTAACTGACAGGGTTAAGGAACTGGAACTGGGGCTGGAGCTGGTTGACCTCAGGACCACCCGGGAAGCCAAAAACATCATGGATGAAACCTTTACTGAGGTGGTCACAGCCAGAGTGTAGGCTTCAGATAGTAAGATAGCTGACCACCAGGAAAAGTACAGGGAATAAGCAGTAACTTTATTCTTTATACTTTATACTTTATTGTCACCAAACAATTGGTACTAGAACGTACAATCATCACAGCGATATTTGATTCTGCGCTTCCCACTCCCTGGATTAAAAATATTAAATATTAAAAATAGTAAAAACTAGTAAATATTAAAAATTTAAATCATAAATCATAAATAGAAAATAGAAAAATGGAAAGTAAGGTAGTGCCAAAAAACTGAGAGGCAGGTCCAGATATTTGGAGGATACAGCCCAAATCTGGGTCAGGATCCGTTCAGCAGTCTTATCACAGTTGGAAAGAAGCTGTTCCCAAATCTGGCCGTACGAGTCTTCAAGCTCCTGAGCATTCTCCCGGAGGGAAGAGGGACGAGAAGTATGTTGGCTGGGTGGGTCGTGTCCTTGATTATCCTGGCAGCACTGCTCCGACAGCGTGCAGTGTAAAGTGAGTCCACGGATGGAAGATTGAAGTCCACTTCAGGTTTTCCATGTGTCCATTCTCCTCAGCAAAAAGAATACTCCTTTGAATACTGCAGGGCTGGATGACCTATCAGGGCACAGCAGCAGCAGCCAGGCCAGTGGCACTGTGGCTAGATCTGAGGCTCAACAGGGAAGGGAAGGGTAAAGTAAGGCGGGCCAATAATGATAGGTGACTCCATAGTTAGGGGGATGGACAGGAGATTAGGTGACCGAGAAAGAGATGCCAGGACAGTTCGTTGCCTCCCAGATGTTGGGGTCCTTGATGTCTCAGAGCAGATGTAGGATATTCTCGAGGGAGGGTGAGCAGCCAGTAGTTGTGGTGCACATTGGCACGAATGATGTAGGTAAAAAGGCGGAAGAGGTGCTGTGCCGAGAGAACAAGGAGTTATGAAAGTGGCTGAAGAGCAGGATCTTCAAGGTAGTAATCTCTGGATTACTGCCATTGCCATGTGCTAGACAAGGATGAGAGGACAGATGAATGAGTGCTGAGGAACTGGTGCCAAGGGCAGGATTTCAGGAACTTGCATCATTGAAACCTCTTCTGGGGCAATGGTGACCTGTACAACAAGGACTGGTTGTACCTAAACTGGTGGGGGACTAACGTCCTGGCCTGACGTGTTGCTGGTGCTACTCAGGAGGGTTTCCACCTATTTGGTCAAGGGAGGGGAACCAAAGCCCCAGGTAAGAAAGTAGACGGGTGGAGAGGAAGGTCAGAGCCAGTAAAAACCAGCAAGAGCAAATAATAGCTATGACGGGACATATAGTTTGAAGTGTGTGTATTTTAATGTTAGGAGTATTAGGGGTAAAGGTGATGAACCTAGGACATGGATCAGCAATGGAACCATGATGTTGTGGCCATTACAGAGAATTGGTTGAGATAGAGACAAGAATAGATGCTTAATGTTCTAGGGTTTCAATATTTTAGAAAAGATAGAGAAGGGGTAGTTACACAACTAACCGGGGACAATATCACAGTTTCACTGAGAGGACACATAATGGAGGGCTCGTCCATTCAGTATCTATGTGTAGAACTCAGAAACAGGGAAGGTGCAATCACTGTGATGGGATTGTACTACAGACCTGCCAATAGCCTCAGGGACGTTGAGGAACAGATATGCAGGCTGATTAAGGAAAGGTGTAAAAACATTAGAGTTGTTGTCCTGGGAGACTTTTAGCTTGCCTGATATAAACTGAGACCTTCTGAGTGCAAGAGCTTTAGGTAGGACAGAGTTTGTTAGATGCGTCCAATAGACAATAGACAATAGGTGCAGGAGTAGGCCATTCGGCCCTTCAAGCCAGCATCGCCATTCACTGTAATCATATCTGATCATCCACAATCATTATACAGTTCCTGCCTTATCCCTATAACCTTTGATTCCGCTATCTTTAAGAGCTCTATCCATCTCTTTCTTGAAAGCATCCAGAGACTTGGCCTCCACTGCCTTCTGGGGCAGAGCATTCCACACATTCACCACTCTCTGGGTAAATAAGATTTTCCTCAACTCCCTTCTAAATGACCTAACCCTTATTCTTAAACTGTGGCCTTTGGTTCTGGACTTACCCACCAGCAGGAACATGCTTCCTGTCTCCAGCGTGTCCAATCCCTTAGCAATGTCATTGTCCGGATCAGGGTCCCTTTAAATTTACCTTGTTTATGTTACGATCCGGACCGTTGATTCCCTGTTTTCCCATGTCCCTCGGCTTTGGTGATTAGAGGCAATTAACGCTCGACTGAACCAGTAGTTTATAGTCTCCGGCTTTCAGCTGTTCGGTGCGGGAGTGTCTGCAAAGTCATCAAAGGTACGGTGTGCCAATGTCTTCTGGCCGGAGCAAGCCTAGTCTCTGCCGAAGTGAGTGCCAGTAATTCGCCCCTTCTCACCAGAGCAACCCTGTCCAGTTACCTCACCAAAGCGAGCCTGCAAAGGTTCCTCACCGATATGGGTCCGTCAGTTAACCTGCCAGAGAGAATCAGGAGCCACTGTCTACTGTTCCTGGGCTGAGTCTAGAGCTCGCCACTACCCAGAGGTTCCAAGTACTACTTCCTGGCTCCGGCGGCATCCAAGTACCACGTCCAAGTCCTGGCTCCGGTGGCATCCAAGTACCACGTCCAAGTCCTCGCTCTGGCAGCATTCAAGTACCAAGTCAAGTCAAGTCAAGTCAAGTCAAGTCCTGTCCCTGGCAGCATCTGAACACCCAGTCAAGTCCTGGTCCTGGCGGCATCCGAGTACCCAGTCGAGTCCTGGCCCTGGCGACATCCGAGTACCAAGTAAAGTCCTGGCCCTGGCGGTCTGTGATTCCTGTCCTACCCCGCCTGTCTGAGTCCCTTCTCTGCCCCCCTCGTCTGCAGCCCTCACCTGCACTTCGGTCTAGTTCCATCGCCGGAGCTAGATAGGTACTGTCTGGAGTTCATTCCTGTTGGTCTTGTCTTGTCTTGTCCTCGCCTCCATGGAGTAAGTCAGGCCGTCTTGCTGTTGCCCCGCAGAGGGTCATGAGTCCCGGCCCTATGTCCTGTACCCAAGGACGGGTCCCGGCTCTCTGTCCTACGTGTGAGTCCTGGCCCTATGTCCTGTTCCCAAGGAGGGGTCCCGGCTTTGTGTTTTGTGTATGTGTCCATAGTTACATGTACCTGCTCTCCCGAGACCGAGGCTCTGTGTTCCCATGTTCCTCCTCTCCCTAGTTCTGGGGTCCGAACCCAGAGGCAAGACCCAGGTACTGGGTCCTTGCCCAGTCTCTGGCTCAGAGTCCATACCCTAGCCTCTTCATGTCTCCTCTAGTTCTGGGATCCAATTCTGAGTTTCTAGCCCAGACCCCTAGTCCCAGCCTAGTAGTAGTCCTGAGTCCTTGTCCAGTTCACTACTCCTGCTCCTGCCTAGCTCTCCTGGTACTGAACAATAAACTAAATCTAATTAACCTCACAAGATATGTCTTGCATTTGGGTCCACCCTTGCTCCCAATGCCCCCACCATTGTGACAAATAATCTTATATGTTTCAATCAGATCCCCTCTCATCCTTCTAAATTGCAGTGTATACAAGCCCAGTCACTCCAATCTTTCAACATGTGACTGTCCCGCCATCCTGGGAATTAACCTTGTGAACGTACGCTGCACTCCCTCAATAGCAAGAATGTCCTTCTTCAAATTTGGTGACCAAAACTACACAGAATACTCCAGGCGTGGTCTCACCAGGGCCCTGTACAGCTACAGAAGGACCTCTTTGCTCCTATACTCAATTCCCCTTGTTATGAAGGCCAGCATGCCATTAGATTTCTTCAATGCTTGCTGTACCTGCATGCTTGCTTTCAGTGACTAATGTACAAAAACACTTAGATCTGTCAGCCAGCCAATTTTTCAATCCATGTCAGTACTCTGCCCCCAATACCATGTGCCATAATTTTTCCCACTAATCTCCTATGTGAGACTTCATCAAAGGCTTTCTGAAAGTCCAGGTACACTACATCTACTGGCTCTCCCTTGTCCATTTTCATAGTTACATCCAGGAGAGAGTTTCATAAATCAATATGTGGGTAACCTAACAAAAGGAGGGGCCGTCATGGAACTAGTTTTGAGTAATGATCCTTGGCAGATGATTGATCTTTCAATGGGTGAGCATTTAGAGAACAGTGTCCTTTAAACTCCTTAAGTTTTAAGATAGCTATAGATAAGGATAAACATGGACTTGTGGGAGAGTATTAAACTGGAACAGAGAAAATTACAAGAGCATTAGGAAGTAATTGGGGAGAGTTAATCGGGAACAGCAATACTGTACTCTTTTCCATAGATGCTACCTGGTCTGCTGAGTTCCTCCAGCATTTTGTGTGTGTTCCATGGGTTCAATGCCCATTTAGAAAATGGATGGTAGAGGGGTAAAAACTGTTTCTGAATCACTGACTGTGTGCCTTTAGGCTTCTTTTAAGTGACGCTTGGATAGAAACATGTATTTGAAAAAAATGGAGAGTTATGGAAGTTGTGTAGGTAAAGGGGAAGGATTAGTTTAGTTGGCTGTTGAATTATTAATTTAGCTGGTTCAGCATAACACTGTGGGCTGAAGGGCCTGTTACTGTGCTGTACCGTTCTGTGTAAGTCATACAACAGAGAAGAAGACCTTTCAGTCCATCTTGTTTATGCTGACCATTAATTGCCTCTCACCACTGATTTCATTTACCAGTCTGTGATCATAGCCTACTCAGTCTACACTCCTCAGAATTTTATACATTTACTTCAGGTCTCCCCTCAGATTCCACTGCTTCAGAGAAAACAGCCCAAGTTTGTCCAATCTCTCCTCATAGCACATTCCCAATAATCCAGCCAGCATCTTGATAAATCTTTACGTTCCCCTGCAATATCAAAAAAGAACTATTGCATGGGTAATTAGTTCCATTTACCAGCCTGCACTTGGCTATTCTCCTAAGCTCCAATGTACAAAATCCCAGCGTGCTCAACCCTCTCTAATTTAATCCTTCAAGTCCCAGCAACATCCTTCCCTCCTTCCCTTCTCCTCACCTGCCTATCACCTCCTCTGGTTTTTCTCCTCCATCCCTTTATCCCATGGTTCACTGTTCTCTCCTATCAGATTCCTTCTTCTTCAGCCTTTTACTCAGGTCTCTGGAGCCACGAGGTAGTGGCTCTACCCGCTGTACCTCTGGGCTGAAGATCCCAATGGCATTAGACCTCATCACTTAGCCTATGGGGATGCAATGGAGATTCTGGCTTTGCCCCTTCCTGTTCCAGTCCTGATGAAGGATCTCATGACGAAGGATTCCCTGATGAAAACTTTGACTGTTTATTCTCCTCCATCCATGCTGTCTGACCTGCTGAGTTCCTCCAGCATTTTGTGTGTGTGTGGCTCTACATCGTCATAAACCTCCACTGTACTTATTCCAGTTTATTGACATCTTTCCCATCCTTCCTGAAGCAGGGAGATGAAAAAATGAACCCATTACTCCAAATGCAACCTCACCAATGTCTTGTAAAACTGCAACATAACATCATAATTTCTGTGCCAAGTGCCCTGATTGATGAAGGTCAGGGCCAAAAACCTTCTACACCACCCTGCTTACTATGATGAGACATTCAGGGAACTACAATACAGCAGTTCATTTTCGCCAGCAATTTGTAGCTTCAGTTAGACTGAACCAGTTCCAGCTATTCCTGTCTAATACCAACCCTGCAGTGTCCCCTTCTACCTCTCTGCTGCAAGACCATCTCCTGTTCTCTGAATCAGTTCTACAGAGCCATTTCACTATTCCCTTCTGCATTCATTCAAATATATTTTAATATGTTCATTCAAGGGTTGTGGGATTTGGAGGCTGAGTAGCATTTGTTGCCCATCTATAGTTGTTCTTGAGAAGGTGGTGGTGCGATGCCTTCTTAAATCACTGCAGTCCTTGGGGTGTGGGTATACACACCATGTTGTTAAGGAGGGAGATGCAGGATCTTGACCCAGTGATATTGAAGGAACAGCAATATAAATCCAAAGAACTATATCACAGGAACCAGTCTCCACTCTATGGACTGTCTATACTTCTTGCCACCTCAGTGAACCAGCCAGCAAATGAAAGATCCCAGCCACCCAGGACATTCCCTTTTCTCCCTTCCTATTGGGTCAGCGTCATCATCATCATCATTATGTGCCGTGTTTTATAATGTGGGTGATCATGGTCTTCCACATGGCTATGATTGTTTTTACAAATTTTTCTACAGAAGTGGTTTGCCATTGCCTTCTCTGGGCAGTGTCTTAACAAGACGGGTGCCCCCCCCCCCCCCCCAGCCATTATCAATACTCATCAGAGATTGTCTTCCTGGCATCAGAAGTCGCGTAACCAGGACTTGTGATCTGGACCAGCTGCTTGTATGACAGTCCACCACCTGCTCCCGTGATGGCATATGACCCTGATCGAGGTGCTGAGCAGGCGCTAAACCTTGCCGAAGGGTGACCTGTAGGCTAGCAGAGGGAAGGAGCACCTTGCAGCTCCTTTGGTAGAGACATATCTCCACCTTACTACCCAAAGCCATTTGGCAGAAGATACAGAAACCTGAACATGTACCACCAAGATCAAGGAAAGCTTCTATCCCACTGTTATCAAACTCTTCAATTGACCTCTTGTGCAGTAAGATGATCTCGTGGCTTCGCCATCAACCTCTCTATGATCTTGCATTTTCTTTTTTATCTGCATTGCACGTTTTGGTATTTTTTACACTTTATTCTGCATTGTTATTGTTTTACCTTATTCTAGCTCAATGCACGGTGCAATAATTTGATATGTATGAACAGTATGCAAGGCAAGCATTTCACTCTATCATTTGACAATAGCAAACCAATACCAATACCAATATTAAGTCAGAATGGTTTGCTCTGGGAGGGCAGGTTGCAGCTGGTAGTGTTCCCCATGCCTTTGCTGCCTTTGTCCTTCTAGACGGTAAAGGTTGTGGGTTTTGGTGTTGGTGAACTGCTGCAGTACATCCTATAGATGGTACAGACTGATGCTACTGTGTGTCACTGGTGGAGTGAGTGAATGATTGCGGAAGGGGTGCCTATCAAGTGGGCTGCTTCCTCTTGTTGAACTATTCTGAGTGCCATTGATACTGTACTGTACTTATCCAAGCAAGTGAAGAGTGTCCCATCACACAACTGACATCAGCCTTGAAGATGGTGGAAAGGTTTTGGGAAGTCAGGAGGTGAGTTACTGACTGTGAGAGTCCTAGTGTCTAACCTGCCCTTGTGTATATGAATATTGGTCTTGTTATTGGTATTGGTTTACTGCGGTCACATGTCCCAAGATACATGTATAGTGAAAACCTTGTCTAACATACAGATCAAATCATTGCCCAATACAGTGAGGACGTACAAGGTAAACAAATATCAGAGCCAAATATCAGAGAAGAATAAAATGTAACATCTATGGAGAAGTAGACAATAAGGTCAAAGATCATAATGAGGTAGCTTGCGAGGTCAAGATTCCTTTTTATTCCTCTGCCATCAGATTTCAGAACAGCCCACACACTCATGAACACAACCCTGTTAGTACTCTTTCACATGACTTATTTATATTTTTAATTTTCTCTAACATTATTTTTATGTCTTGCACTGCCAATCCAGTTCAGTTTATGCTAAATAAGTCTATACATGACTTTAGTTCAATGGCAGATGGCAGAAAGGGTTTCATTCGTTAACTGGCATTCTTTATTTCCCCTTTGTGCCCCTTGGCTTTATTTTATATGTTGTATTTATTACCTAGAACGTAGAAGATTGCGGGGAGATTTGATAGAGGTATAAAAACTTATGAGGGGTATTGTTAGGGTAAATGCAAATAGGCTTTTGCCACTGAGGTTGGGTGAGACTACAACTAGAGGTCATGGGTTAAGGGTGAATGGCGAAAAGTTTAAGGGGGACATGAGGGGAAACTTCACTCAGAGTGGTGAGAGTATGGAACAAGTGGCGACGCTATTTCAATTTCAATGTTGAAGAGAAGTTTAGGTAAGTGGAAGGGGTATGCAGGGCTATGGTCCAGATGCAGGTTGATGGGAGTAGGCAATTTAAATGACTTGTCATGGACTAGATGGGCCGAAGGGCTTGTTTCTGTGCTGTAGGTTCTGTTGCTACAGCCTGCCTTCCAACATTGCCCTCTTTCTAAGTCCATTGTGCCAATATCTGTGAAGGGAAGGGCAGAGATGGAGGACATGAGCCCAGGAATAAAGAGGAAAGTGAACAAGATTCGTACTTTCCCCTTCGGCTCCATGTTAGAAAGATAAGACAACCAGTCAAACTTTGGCAGTGACTAAGTGGCAGAGAGTTTTAGAGATACAAGAAAGTAAACATGATTATTTGAAGTAGTACTTGAAAGAGTAATATAGTTGCAGGGCCGGAGCCACTTACAAAGAACAAGATTTACAAAGAACAAGGACCCTCCGGAGTGAGTTGTATTTGACCCAATGCAAGGAAAGGAGATGCAAGCCATTGTTGGAGTTGGCCAGTGATAGAGTGGGAGGCTTTGACTAAACAGACTTAGGCGAGAACAAGCTTGGGCAAGCACAGGTTGGGGTTCTAAGTAAGTTTTTTTTGCGATTTCTTTGTCTATTATCACATTGCTAGTGCACTGAGAAAGGGTCCGGAATTAGTGGTATGCTCTTTGTGTGAACTCTGAGAGACCTCCAGTCTCGCTGAAGTGCATTGAGCTCCAGCTTGTTAGAGACCTTGTTAAGGAGCTGCAGCTACAGCTGAATGACCTTCAGCTCAAAGGGGAGAATGCAGAGGAGATAGATAGAAGCAACAGGGAGGAAGTCAGTCCTAAGTTGCTGGAGGCAGGTAACTGAGTGACTGTCAGGAGAGGGAAAGGGAAATTGGCAGCTAGTGCAAAGTACATAGAACATAGAACATAGAATAGTACAGCACAGTACAGGCCCTTCGGCCCACAGTGTTGTGCCGACCCTCAAACCCTGCATCCCATATAAGCCCCCACCTTAAATTCCTCCATATACCTGTCTAGTAGTCTCTTAAACTTCACTAGTCTATCTGCCTCCACCACTGACTCAGGCAGTGCATTCCATGCACCAACCATTCTCTGAGTAAAAAACCTTCCTCTAATATCCCCCTTGAACTTCCCACACCTTACCTTAAAGCCATGTCCTCTTGTATTGAGCAGTGGTGCCCTGGGGAAAAGGCGCTGGCTATCCATTCTATCTATTCCTCTTAAACCCTTCCCAAAACTCTAGCAAACCTCCTTAAAAGGGAATTGGTGGAACCCGCCCTTTTCGTACATGACATACCTTTCCCAGAAGAGATCCCAGTGATCCAGAAATCAGAAACCCTGCCCCTAGCACCACTGTACCCTGTGTCTGTTTCCCTCAATATTAAGTATACCATTTTGAATACTATTTGGGAGCATGATCTACCGGGGGAAGACATAGGGACTGGGTCACTGGCATTGAGTCTGGCTCTGTGGTTCAGAAGAAAAGGGGGAAGATGAGGACTTCAGTCGTGATAGGGAATTCCATATTTAGAGGAGCAGGTAGGAGATTCTGTGACATGAAAAAGACACCTGAGATGGTATTTTGCCTCCCAGGTGCCAAGGTCAGAGATGTCTCGGATCAGATCCTCAGCATTCTAAAGGGGATGAGTGAGCAGCCAGAGCTCGTGGTACAGTACATATTAGGAAATGGGAGGAGGTCCTGAAGAGACAATATAGGGAGTTAGGTAGAAAGCTGAAAAACAGGACCTCCAAGGAAGTAATCTCTGGTTTGCTACCTGTGCCATACGCAAATGAGGATAAGAATAAGATGATTTGGCAAATGAATATCTGGCTCAGGAAGTGGTGCTAGGGGCAGGGTTTCTGATTTCTGGATCACTGGGATCTCTTCTGGGAAAGGTATGTCATGTACAAAAAGGGTGGGTTCCACCAATATCCTTTTGAGGAGGTTTGCCAGAGCTTTGGGAAGGGTTTAAACTAATTTGGCAGGTGGATGGGAATCGGCTGAGGATGGGGCAGTTGCTCTACATGTAGATGCAATGTGTAGTGAGACTGAGAGGAAGGACAGGCAGATGATAGGGAAAAATTGCAGAGAGTGGTATGAAATGAAGTGTAACGTCAAAGCAAGTCGTCAAGTTTATTGTCATTTAACTATATACATATATATCGTCAAATGAGTCATTTCTCTGGACCAGGGTGTAAAGCACAATAATACACATAACGCACAATAACTTTATCTACAAGTGAATTCTGCATAAATAAACAAAGTGAAGTGCATAAATTAAATATTGTATGGTACAGGACAGATTAACCGGTGACATTTTGAATGCGATGTGGCAGGGAGTTCAGAAGCCCTAATGGCCCAAGGGAAGAAACTGTTTCTCATCCTGACTTTTCTTGTTTTTATGCATTGTAGTCTCCTGCCTGATGGTAGAAAGTCAAAGAGGATGCTGGATGGATGGGTGGGATCCTTGATTATACTAAAAGCCCTGCGACTGCAGCGCTCCCGATAAATGTCCTCGATGGCTGGTAGGGAAGCCCCTATGATCCTCTAGGCCATTCTCACAATCCTTTGCAGGGAGTTCTGGTCCGATGCTCGGCTGCTCCCATGCAAGATGGAGATGCAGCTTGTCAGGATGCTCTCATTGGTACTCCTGTCAAAATCAGTCAAGGTGTGGTGGTGGGGAGGGGAGCCTTGTTTGCTTCAATCTCCTCAGGTGCTGAGTCAGGTGAGGTCATCCATGATGTGAACTCCAGGAACAGGGTGCACTTAACTCTCTCTACAGAGGAGCTATGTATGCACATGGGTGTCAAATCGAACAGAGTGATGAATACAGGACTGAAGGAGCTATGTTTGAATGCACACAGTATATAGAATAAGGTAGATGTTCTCATAGCACAGTTAGAGATTGGCAAGTACAACGTGTGGACATCACTGAGTCATGGCAGAAAGAAGATCATAGTTGGGAGCTTAATATCCAAGCATACATATTGCATTAAAGGACAGGCTGGTAGGTAGATGGGGTGGGGTGGCTTTGTTAGTAAAAAATAAAATCAAATCCTTAGAAAGAAGTGACATAGGATCCAAAGATGTAGAATCCTTGTGGGTAGCGTTAAGAATCTGCAAGGGTAAAAAGATTTTGATAGGAGTTATACATTGGCCCCCGAACAGTAGCAGAGATAGGAAATAAAAATTACAATGGGAGATAGAAAAAACATGTCGAAAGGGCAATTGTGCGATAGTCATAGGAGATTTCAATATGCAGGTAGATTGGGTTAATCAGGTTGGTGCTAGATGACAAGACAGGGAATTTGTAGAATGCCTATAAGATGGCTTTCTAGAGCCACTTGTGGTAGAGCATACTAAGGGAAAAGCAATTCTAGATTGGGTATTGTGTGATGAACAAGGTTTGATTAGGGATCTTAAGGTAAAGGAACAGTGATCATAATATGATAGAATTCACCCTGCAGTTTTTATAGGGAGACGATAACGTCAGATGTATCAGTATTACAGTGGTGTAAAGGGAATTACAGAGGTATGAGAGAGGGGCTGGCCAAAGTTGACTGGAAGGGGACACAAGCAGGGATGATGGCAATACAGCAAAGGCTAGAATTGCTGGGAGCAATTCAGAAGGTACAGGATATACTTCCCAAAGATGGGGAAATATTCTAAAGGGAGGATGAGACAATCATGGTTAACAAGGGAAGTCAAAGATAGTACAAAAGGAAAAGAGAGAGCATATAATAGCAAAAATTGCTGAGAAGTTAAAGGATTGGAAAGCTTTCAAAAACCAATAGAAGGCAACTAACAAAGAAGAGAAAAGATGCAATATGAAGAAAAGTTGTCCAGTACTATAGAGATAATACCAAAAGTTAATTTTCAGATATGTGAAGAGTTAACGAGAGGTGAGAATGGATATCAGACCTCTAAAAAAATGACATTATTGAGGTAACATTGGTGGGCAAAGAAATGGCGGACAAGCTTAATAAGTGCTTTGCGTCAGTCTTCACTGATAAAGATACTAGCAGTAGCCAAAAATTCGAGAGTGTCAGGGGGCAGAAGTGAATATAGTTGCGATTACTAAGAGGAAGATGCTTTGCAAGCTGAAAGGTCTGAAGGTAGATACTGTAAGTCACCTGGACCCGTAGGACTACACTCCAGGGTTCTGAAGGAGGTGGCTGAAGAGATTGTGGAGGCATTAGTAATGATCTTTCAAGAAGGACTAGATTCAGTTTTGTTTCCAGAGGATTGGAAAATTGCAAGTATCATTCCACACTTTAAGAAGGCAGGGAAGCAGAAGAAAGGAACTTTTAGGCCAGTTAGCCCTGTTTTCAGTGGTTGGGAAGGTTTTGTAGTCTGTTGTTACAGATAAGATTTGGGGTACTTATAGCCACATGATAACATTGGCCATGATAAACAGTGGGTATTTTCTGCTGGACTACCAGTGATAATTGATGCTCTGCAGTGGAACCACTTCTTCTCATGTTATTTAGCAGAATTGATGGCTTTGCGGCCATGTTTGCAGATGATACATAAATAGGTGGGGGCAGGTAGTGTTGAGCAAGCACGGAGTCTGCAGGAAGACTTGGATAGATTAGGAGTATGGGCAAAGAAGTGGCAAATGGAATATAGTGTAGGGAAGTTTATGGACATGCACCTTGGTAGAAGGAAAAAGGGTGTAGAATATTTTCTTAACAGGGATAAAGTTCAATAATAAGTGGTGTAATTGACCTTGGGAGTCCTGGTGGAGAAGACACAATGGGCTGAATGTACCACAAAGTGTAATTCTGCTCTCATGTCTTATGGTCTTACAATCTTTAGTCACAATATAATCATGGTGAAGTGTTTAAAAGTGATCCTGTAATTTTTCAAGCAATTACTGGTCTACAAACAGATTCTTGTAAATCAAAAGCAAGGATTGGGTAACACTAGTGTAACTCTTTACTGAGCCTGCCGTAAGATCGAGGTTCAATTCCCACTGTTGTTTGTACATTCTTTCCATGACCATGCATGTTTCCTCTGATTGCTCCAGTTTCCTCCCATATTCTAGGGCTGATGTGTTGTGGATATGTTATGTTGATATTGGAAACATGTGACACTTGTGGACTGCCCCCAGTGCATCATGGGACTGTGGTTGGTTGTTAATGCAAACAATGCATTGATATTTTGATGTGTGCATGTGACAGATAAAGTGAATCTTTTAAGATAGATTTTTTTCTATCTTTTACTTGGCATTCTGGTCATTTCTCTATATTTTCAATTAAGATCCCCCCTCCCCGCCCCCCCCTGGTATTTAATCTCTGCTCATCTCCTGAAGTACCAAACGATGCAACACAGTAATAGCAGGTGAATCAATGGGACAATGTCATGGACTGAGGCCAATTATTGGCAAAGCAAGGACAACCTGCAGTGTGTAAACCTTGTCCAAAAATGCTATTTTGGTTGCATCGATATGCCCTGTGCAATAAATCAGTCTCAATGCAAACTATTATGGTTTCACTCATAGATTCCAAAAAGGCAATCTTTGCTTGATGACCTAGATGGAGATAAGCCAGAAACACTGGTTTTAAAGACTTAGACAATCCCAGAAAACAAAGTGGCCGAGGAAAACATGCAAGCCTTTCTTCGGTAAGATGTACTCAGTGGTGATACAATCATCAGCGAAAGAGGGTAGGGTTAGGTCCTGTTCCAAAGAGTTAAACATCATATTTCGACTGGTGGCTCTATCATGTGAACATGATACTTTTTACTGTATGTGTTGATGCTTCAATGTACTTGCAAAGATCATCTTTAATCTTTAGTGCATCACTTTACAGTGCCAGTGATCATCAATCAGTGTTCAATTCGCATCACTCCCTGCAAGGAGTTTGTATGTTCTGCCTATACATGCATGAGTTTCCTCCGGGAAGTCCGGTTCTCTTCCATATTCCACAGGCATGCGGTTAGGGTTAGGATTAGGATTGGTGAGCTGTGGGCATTCTATGTTGGAACCGGAAACGTGGTGACGCTTGTGGGCAGCCCCCAGAACAATCCACACACTGTGTCAGTCATTGATGCAAAAATGACGCATTTCACGGTAGGCTTGAAAGCCTCAATGTACATGTAAAGATAATCTTTAATCTTAATCAGTGTGCTTTTGATGGCACTGCGGCATGTTGGAGATGCCATCATTCAAATGAGTGGTTGAATGGAAGCCCACTATACCCTCTCTGGTGTTCAAAGGTACCTCGGCAATAGACTGAAGAGTAGAGGAGTTATAGTCGGTATGTTGAAGAAGAGTCTCAGCACAAAACGTTAACTGTTTTTTCATTTCTGTAGATTCTGCCTGATCTGTTGAGTTCCTCCAGCATTTTGTGTTGGTTGCTTTGGATTTCCAGCATCGACAAGATACCCAGCATCTTGCCTAACATTTGTCATCCATCCAAGGAATCTGAAACAGGCGATGTGGTTGTTAGCATATTGCTGTGTGTGGAAACATCTATGCAGAAGCTGGTTGCTGTAATTTCTGCAGATGTGGTCAGCAGGAACCAAAATGGGGTCCACCAGCTCTCAAATCATGCAGCTCAACACATGAACTACTCCTGCTTTGTAACTTAATTTCATTTGTTGTAATCTGGTATCATATAAAAAATAACCCTTATCAATTCTTACCTGCTACTTTCTGGTGCCTCCTTGTCAAAGCCTCTCAATTCTAAGTCTCAAATCTTCGACTCCCCCACTGGCTTCCTCACACAAGCTGATCCAAAATAGCCTACACCTTTTCCCACTGAAGCCTCTTGAGTCAAAGCCTCAGCTTCCCATTCTAACTCTGTCCACTCCAACAATGGCTATTCTACTTGAACCTCTCCTCTTTTTATTGGCCCAAGTGAAACTCACATGCAACGAGACCTGCTGTTTTCAATGGTCCCATTCTCAGTACTCTGAGACAAACTCACACATCGATATTTCTCTTCAAATGATGATATCGCACAGGCAATTTGTGCACAACAATCTCCCGCAAACAGCCACATGGTGAAGATCTATTTTAGTGGTGCTGATTGAGGGGTGGTTATTGGCCAAGGCACTGGGAAGTCTCTGCATTTGTGGAACCGTGTCATGAATATGTTAAACCCAGCCTCACCCTAACACCTGGATGTATTGTGGATTTGTATGTCAAGTGCTCTGCACATGGCCGTGTGAAATTTCAGAAAATTGTGGACACATCATGTAAAACAACTGCCCCTCTGTGGAATCTGACTATACTTCTTGATGCCTCATTAAAGCAGCCAGCATAGTCAACCACCCTGCTCATTCCAGAAATTCACTCTTTTCCTATCTTCCATCAGGCAGAAGATACAAAACCCTGAAAGCACACACCTCAGGGCTCAGGGACACCTTCTTCCCCATTGTTAGAAGACTATTAAATAGTTCTCTACTTCAATAAATTGGTGGCAGGGTGGAGATATACTAAAGGAGGTGTAAGGCGCTCCACCCCTGGACAAGGTAGAGCATCTCCTTAGCCTGCCCCCCAGTCAGAGACATGTGAAACCATGGAAACCAGTGGTGGGTGGTTGCATGAGCAGTTGGTACTTATCACAAGTCCTGATTGTGCAATCACTGATGCCAGACAGACAATCTCTGAATAGTATTGATAATGGTTGGGGTCACCCATCTTGTAAAGACACTGCCCAGAAGAAGGCAATGGCAAACCACTCTTGTAGAAAAATTTGCCAAGAACAATCACGGTCATAGAAAAACCATGATCGCCCAATTCATACAAGATGGCACAGAACAGGCAAAGTTCAATAAAATGGACACTTGACCTCACAATCTACCTTATTATGAACTTGCACCGTATTGTTTACCTGCACTGCACTTTCTTTGTAGCTCTTATGGTTTATTCTAAATTGTAATGATTTGATCTGTACGCACAGCATGCAAGAAAAGCTTCTCACTGTATCTCGGTACATGTGAAATTGATAAACCAATTCCAATTCCAGTTCCAGTTCCACTTCACTTGACACCAATTGGCACTCCCCAGTACTGCACTCAAAGTGTCAAGACTAGTTTTTATGCTCAGTCGAGTCGAGTGGAGTAACGCCAAGTTTCTTGCCAGATGCAGAAGTAAGATTTTTGTTGCTGTCACAAGAACATTTTTCGTTGCACCTGTGCAAACATGTATAGGTGCAAAGAGGAACATAAATTATGCAACGACAGAACACAATTAGAACCAAGTATATTTCAGTGCTCAGTGCTCAAAGAGCTCATTGTGTTGCTATAATGAGGTAACCATTAGGGCAATACAATTCAATTGAAGAACCAAATGACTAAATGGAAGTAGATATCCTTGAATCTACTGGTGTGGGATTGTAGGCTTCCATACCTCCTGCCTGATGGTAGTTGTGAGAGGAAGGCATGGCCTGGTTCAGATCTCAGATGTGGAAATTCCAGCATAAAAAACAAGCTCGAGAATTCTTAATTTTCGAACTATTTCCTGGTAATCTGACTACCTTTTCCTTAACATCCTGATGTAACATTGAAAAAATGCCTCAGGCAGCTGATGGCTTTGCACTCTGGAATGTTCCAATTTTAGCAGGATGACCACAAATCCTTGAAGGAAATACCACCAGGTTATGCCAGAGTTGGTCAGTTTAACAAGACAGTAAGTCACCTGAATGCTACCCATTGACGTTGCTTTTATAGCTTTAGATAAAAGTGGTTTAAAAAGTAAATGCAGAATCTAACTTCAAAGTCTGGAAAACAAAAGTTACAAAGATGTAGCTTGACTTTTTAAATGAATTTGAAGTCTGTCTCAGTGTCAGCAGCAGCGCAATGTTTACAGAAGTATATTTAGCTTTTTTTATTTTTAGTACTTGTGTATGATCACATTTCAAGCATCTTACAGTCATGAAGGAAGCACTGTCAAACATTCTCGAAGAACTCTACAAATGTTTTTTTAAAAGGCAGTCAGTAGCAACCTCAGTCCTGGCATGGTGTAACTCAAGCAAATTGACGCTCTCTTGCTGTTTTTCTTGCTGCTGCCATCGGGAAGGAGGTACAGAAGCCTTGGGCCCCACATCACCAAATTCAGGGACAGTTAGCACCTTTCAAACATCAGGCTCCTGAACCAGCAAGGCACTTGACCGCAAGTCCCTGCAAAGTCCGTACGAAAACTGCTGAGAGGATCAATTGGGCCTCTCTTCCACCAATCAGAGATACTTAGCAGGAGCACTGCGTAAATAGAGCCCTTAACATTGTCAATGATCCCACCTGTCCGTCCAACAATCTCTTTGACCCCTACCATCAGGCAGTAGGTACCGTAGCATTAGGACAAGGACTGATAGGGGGAGAAATTCTTCACCCAGGCCGTGTGACTACTGAACTCCCTGCTACCAGCCTGGTCTCATCACTTATGATAGAAGAGTAGCGTTGCACTGTTCACTTTCTAACTTGTGTCAGAAATGCACCGTCTTACTTGTTAATTCATTTATGGTAATATTACTAGATGTGAAATTTTGAAAGGGATAGATAAGATCGAAGTTGGAAAGTTGTTTCCATTGGTAGGTGAGACTAGAACTAAGGGACATTGACTCAAGATTCAAGGGAGAAGATTTAGGATGGAGATGAGGTGAAACTGTTTTTCCCAAAGAGTGGTAAACCTGTAGAATTCTCTGCCCGGGGAAGCAGTTGAGGCTTCTTCACTAAATATATTTAAGAAATAGTTAGATAGGTTTTTACATAGTAAGGAAATTAAGGGTTATGGAGAAAAGGCAGGTAGATAGAGCTGAGTTTACGCACAGATCAGCAATGATCTTATTGAATGGCGGGGAATGGCTCAATGGGCCGGATAGTCTACTCCTGCTCCCATTTCTTATATTCTTAGGTTCTTATGTGATGCATGTGTGGGTTATATGCACTGTGTTGTGCACCTGGTCCAGAGGTGCATGTTTCCATTTGGCACATACATACGTAGGGTTTGGCAGCGATAAACAGAACTTGAACTTCACTCACCTCAACTCCCAACAGTTTCTATAACCTAGAGACTCACTTTCAAGGACTTGACAATTCTTCTTCTCAGTATAATTTACCTTTTTATTTATTGTTTTATGTTTTCACAGTTTGTCCTCTTTTGCACATTGATTGCCTGTCAGTCTTTCTGTGTAGGTTTTCATTGATTCTGTTGTACTTCTTTGTTCTACTGTGAACATCTATGAGAAAATGAATCTCAGTGTAGGCAGCAGTGACATACATGTACTTTGATAATAAATTTACTTGGAACTTTGAAGTTGACATGAGATTTCTTTTTGAATTCTTCACTCCATTACCTGTCCCTGACTATGAATTCCAGCCACACTCACCCAAGTGCCAAGATCAGCACAGAGACCATTCTCTCAAGATCAGCACAGAGAACCTGAACAGAGAGTCTAGGCTGACCCACCAATGTGGCACCGAGAGCACACCACCACTTGTCACAAGGTGCTCAGCTGCTGTGCTATGCTCCACTCATACTCAGATGGTGCAATTGAGGTTAATGCTGCCGAGTACTTCTTGGCTGGGTGAGTAGTTTTAGCGTCTCACCAATGAGTCAGCCTTTGGTAAGTCTGGCAAACAATTTGTGAAGAGTATTTTCTGACCAATGTCCATGGCATGTCATGGACTCATTCATACTACACGCAGACACATGAGATTAGACCAGGTAGATATCATACATGGCACGGACAAAGTGGACAGAAGGGCCCAACTCAGTGCAGTGCATTGCTATGATTATACACTCAGTGGCTACTTTATTAGCTTCCTCCTGTGCCGAATTATGTGGCCACTGAGTGTATGTTCATGGTCTTCTGTTGCTGTAACCCATCCACTTCAACGTTTGACATGTTGTGCATTCAGAGATGCTCTTCTGCACACCACTGTTGTAATGCACAGTTACTTGAGTTGCTGTCACGTTGCTGTCAGCTTAAAGCAGTCTGGCCATTCTGCTTCAAGCTCTCTCATTAACAAAACACTTTTGTCCACAGAACTGTCATTCGTTGGATTTTTTTTTGTTTTTTGTTTTTTTTGTTTCTCGCACCATTCTCTGTAAACTTTAGAGATTGTTGTACATGAAAATTCCAGGAGATCACCAGTCTCTGAGATACTCAAACCACACCCTCTGGCACCAACAATCATTCCACAGTCAAAGTTACTAAAATCACATTCCTTCCCCATTCTGATGTTTGGCCTGAACCTATTGACCATGTCTGCATGCTTTTATGCATTGAGTTACTGCCACATGATTGGCTGATTAGATATTTGCTTTAACAAGCAGGTGTACAGGTGTACCTAATAAAGTGAACATATTCCGTCATTATGGAAACAGGCCATTCAGCCCACCATGTCCATGCCTGCCAGAGTGCTCCTCTTTGTATTAATCCCATCTTCTAGCACTTGGCCCATAACCTTCTCTGTCTAAGTGATTTTGCCTTTTGTGTGACTTGTTCTTATTTCGCACATTGGCTATTTGATGTTTTCCTTGCATGGGTTACATGGTGTTTCTTCGCTTCTTGGCTGTCAGTGGGAAAACGATTCTTCGGGTAGTTTACTGCATACAAACGTGGATAATAAATGTACTTTGAATCTTTGAAAGTGCTCATCTAGACAATTCTCAATGCATCTTAGGCAATTCAATGACTCTGCTTCTGTACTGCTCTCTCAGTGTGTCACAGGAACTCACACTCTGGGTGAAAAAATCTCCCTGACATCATTAAATCTAGTTCCCCTTACCCTAAATCAATGTCCTCTTGTCTTATTTACCTCTGAATCTGATGTGGGGGAAAGTTTACTCCAGTCTCTTCAACATTTTATATACCTTATTCAACATAGAACAGGATGGCACACAGAAGGACCTTATGCCCACAAATGCCTTGGCTGTTCATGATGCCAAGCTAAACTGAATCTCTTCTGCATATAATCCCTGCATTCCCTATATATTCACATGTCTACGTACCAGCCTCTTAAACACCTCCGTTGTATTTGCCTCCATCACCACCCATGGCAGTCCTTTCCAGGTACCCAGCACTCCCTGAAAAATCTTGCCTCAGATCTGCTTTAAACTTTCTCCCCCTCACCTTACTTTCATGTGCACTCATTGGGTAAAAGGTCCTCAATGTTCCTTCTCAGTTTCCCCCAGTCAAGTGAGACCAGACCCAGCCTCTCCTGTCACTCTTCATAAATAGGTAGGTACATTTAATGTCAGAGAAATCTATGCAATATACAGCCTGAAATTCTTTTTCTTCGCAAGCATCCACAGAAACAGATGAGTGCCCCAAAGAATGAATGAGAAACCCAAAGCCCCCCCCAGCTCCCCCCTGCCACGCAAAAGCAGCAGCAAGGAAATGACTACCCACAACCCCATCAGCAAAAAAAGCACTAGCACCCTCCACCGAGCACCCAAGTGTGCGGCAAAGCATCAATAAAGATGAGGGGGTCGGGGATTAAAATCAGGCATGATCTGCAGTACCTCGAAGAGCGCTCGTTCACCTGGTAATTCATAATTCGACATACCACAGGCTCTCTCTCTCTTCCTAATAAGGGAAAAGGGGGTGTCCCTATTTCACAGCGAGAGGGGAGACATAACAAACAACTCACTGATTGATGATGTTAGAAGTTTGTTGCGTCACTCCATGCTGGTGAATCTCCTCTCCACCCTCCCCATTGTAATCACTTTCTTACACCTGTTATCAGCGATCAGCTTTAATTCTCACATAGAGTCACAGAATACTACAGCAAAGAAACAGGCCATTCAGCCCACCTTGTCTGTTCCTAACATTATTCTGCTTAATTCCAATGACTCGTACCTGTACCATAGCCCACCATACTCCTCCCATCCATGTACTTAACACGTACATCAAAACAACAAAACACACAGTGAAATTTATCATTTGCATCAAATGAAATTACCAAGGATTGTTCTGGGGATAGTCACGACGTTTCTGGCACCAGCATTCGAAGCAGGCATGATTTCTGAGTCACCGAAGGACCGTTCAATGTTCTGAGATATATGTGATTGGACAGTACCTTATATTGGTCTCATAAGGTTTTCCAGCATTTTGTGTCTTGTGGCCGATTGGCAAGCGGGTGATCTGTTAGTTTTGTGTGTGTGTGGGGGGAGGAGTCAGGGGTTTTTGATACAACTGACACTCTTTTTTACAGCTGAGGGGGTCGAGGATTCTTATTGTCACTGTTTTGTTTCTGTGGGGAAGGGGTCGGGCTTCTTTTGCTATTATTGTTGATTTTTTTTCTGCAAGGGAGGGGTTAGCGGATTTTTATTGTCGCTGTATTTTCTGTCGATAGGGGTGGAGGATTGGACGCTGTCGTCGTTATTTGTTTCTGCAGGGTAGGGGGTGAAGGATCTTGGGGCTTGCGAGTTTTGCTTCTTTTTTTTCTTTTCTCATGTGGGGAGGTGAGTTGCTATACGGTCTTTCTATATATATCATGGCTATCTGGAGAAGAGATACATCAGAGTTGCATTGTACATGCATACTTTAACAATGAAATGAACCTTTGAACTTGCTTTAAATGTGCTCCTTTGGAATCTCAGGTGGAGAGGGTGGTGAAGAAACTTTTGGTATGCTGGCCTTTATAAATCAGAGCATTGAGTATAGGAGTTGGGATGTAATGTTGAAATTGTATAAGGCATTGGTGAGGCCAAATTTGGAGTATTGTGTACAGTCTTGGTCACTGAATTATAGGAAAGATATCAACAAAATAGAGAGAGTACAGAGAAGATTTACTAGAATGTTACCTGGGTTTCATCACCTAAGTTACAGAGAAAGGTTGAACAAGTCGGGCCTTTATTCTTTGAAGCGTAGAAGGTTGAGGAGGGACTTGATAGAGGTATTTAAAATTATGAGGGGGATAGATAGAGTTGACGTGGATAGGCGTTTTCCATTGAGAGTGGGGGAGATTCAAACAAGAGGACATGAGTTGAGAGTTAAAGGGCAAAAGTTTAGGGGTAACATGAGGGGGAACTTCTTTACTCAGAGAGTGGTAGCTGTGTGAAACAAGCTTCCAGCAGAAGTGGTTGAGGCAGGTTGGATGTTGTCATTTAAAGTTAAATTGGGCAGCTATATGGACAGGAAAGCAATGGAGGGTTATGGGCCGAGTGCAGGTCGGTGGGACTAGGTGAGAGTAAGAGTTTGGCACGGATAGCCTGTTTCCGTGCTGTAATTGTTATATGGTTATATGGAATGTGGGAGGAAACTCACACGGTCACGAGGAGAATGCATAAGCTCCTTACAAAGAGTGGCAAGAATCGAATTGCGATCGGTGATCACGGGCACTGTAAAGTGATTTCTTAAACTGCTACTCTACCATACTGATCACCATATGTTTTAGTAATATTGGATGAGGGTAAAACCAAAAGATGTTATTCTCCCATCTTGTGGTATATATTTTCAGTCAAGCTGAGAGAAAGGATAGATTAATATCCTCATGATTGAACAGAGGTAACCAGAAGGAACGTGACCATTGTCTTTACGTTCTTAGAAGGTTATGGCAGTTTAATTTGTCACTGAACATTATATCAAACTTCTACGGATAAGCTTGTAAAAGTACCCTGACAGGTTGTATCATGGTCTGGTACTGCAATGCAATTCAAAGTTCAATGTTCAAAGTAAATTTATTATCAAAGTACATGTATATCACCATATAAAACTCTAAGATTCAATTTCTTGCGGGTGTAAATCCCATAAAATAATAACCATAACAGAATCAATGAAAGACCACTCAACTGGGGTGGTCTATCAGAGTGCAGAGAACAATAAACTGTGCAAATACAAAAATAAAGGAATAATACCTAAAATAAATAAGCAATAAATATCGAGAACATGAGATGAAGAGACCCTGAAAGTCGAAGTGAAATAATTGTGCAAACAGTTCAGTGATGGACCAAGTGAAGTTGAATGAAGTGAGCTTCAGTGTGCAGGAACATATGAAGCAGAGGAAAGTGGTGAGCTCTGTCCAATATATCATGAACACATCTTTCCTTTCCCCATTCAAGACAGCACCTATAGTTAAAGATCCGCTCCATCTGGGCCATGTCATTTTTTTCCAGCTATGATCAGGCAGGGGCTACAAAAGGGTGAAGTTTCGTACCACCAGCTTTGAGAATAGATATGCCTTTGAATGGAAAATCCTACAAAAGGTAGTGGACTCAGCCCAGAACATCATGGATAAAGCTCTCCCAACCACTGAACACATATACTTGAAACACTGTCGAAGGAAAGCAGCATCCATCATCAAAGATCCTCACCACCCAGACCATGCTCTTTCCTCGCTATTGCCATCAGGTAGAATCTACAAGAATCTCAGGACTTGCACCACCAGGTTCAAGAACAGTTACTACTCCACAACCATCAGGCTCTTGAACAACAGGGGATAACTACATTAATCCATTGAGATTTTCCCGCAACTAATGATCTCACTTAAAAAACTCTTTATCTTGTTATTTCATGTTCTCATTACTTAGTGCTATTGATTTGTATTTGCATTTGTGCAGTTTATTGCCTTCTGCACTCTACTTCAATTGGCATCTCCCTGGAGCAGGGGGTTTAGATGGGGTGGAGCTTGTTAGGTGTTCAGGAAGGTTTCTTGACACAATTTGTAGATAATCCTACAAGAGGAGAGACTGTACTTGATTTGGTATTGGGAAATAAACCTGGTCAGGTCTCAGATCTCTCAGTAGGAGAGTATAATTCTATCTCCTTTGCAATAGCATTGGAGAGAGATAGGAACAGACAAGTTAGAAAAGCGTTTAATTGGAGTAAGGGGGATTATGAGGCTATCAAGCAGGAACTTGGAAGCTTAAATTGGGAACGGATGTTCTCAGGGAAAAGTACGGAGGACATGTGGCTGATGTTCAGGCGATAGTTGTGTTGAGTTCTGCATAGGTACATTCCAATGAGACAGGGAATTTATGGTAAGGTACAAGAACCATGGTGTACAAAGGCTGTAATAAATCTAGTCAAGAAGAAAAGAAAAGCTTATGAAAGGTTCAGAGAGCTAGGTAATGTTGGATATCTAGAAGATTATAAGGCTAACAGGAAGGATCGTAAGAAGGAATTAGGAGAGCCAGAAGGGGTCATGAGAAGGCTTTGGCGGGCAGGATTAAGGAAAACCCCAAGGCATTCTACAAGTATGTGAAGAGCAAGAGGATAAGACATGAAAAAATAGGACCTATCAAGTGTGACAGTGGAAAAGTGTGTATGGAACCAGAGGAAATAGCAGAGGTACTTAATGAATACTTTACTTTAATATTCACTATGGAAAAGGATCTGGGTGATCGTAGTGATGACTTGGAGCAGACTGAAAATCTTGAGCATGTAGAAAGAGGATGTGCTGGAGCTTTCGGAAAGCATCAAGTTGGATAAGTTGCCGGGACCGGATGAGATGTACCATAGGCTACTGTGGGAGGTGAGGGAGGAGATTGCTGAGCCTCTGGAGATGATCTTTGCATCATCAATGGGGACGGAGAGGTTCTGGAGGATTGGAGGGCTGAGGATGTTGTTCCTTTATTAAAGAAAGGGAGTAGAGATAGCCCAGGATATTATAGACCAGTAAGTCTTACTTCTGTGGTTGGTAAATTGATGGAGAAGATCCTGAGAGGCAGAATTTATGAACATTTGGAGTGGTATAATATGATTAAGGATAGTCAGCATGGCTTTGTCAAGGGCAGGTCGTGCCTTACGAGCCTGATTGAATTTTTTGAGGATGTGACTAAACACATTGATGAAGGAAGAGCAGTAGATGTAGTGTATACGGATTTCAGCAAGGCATTTGATAAGGTACCCCATGCAAGGCTTATTGAGAAAGTAAGGAGGCATGGAATCCAAGGGGAGATTGTTTTGTGGATCCAGAAATGGCTTTCCCACAGAAAGCAAAGAGTAGTTGTAGACAGATCATATTCTGCATGGAGGTCGGTGACCAGTGCTGTGCCTCAGGGATCTGTTCTGGGATACTTACTCTTCATGATTTTTATAAGTGACCTGTATGAAGATGTGAAGGGATGGGTTAGTAAGTTTGCTGATGACACAAAGGTTGGAGGTGTTCTGGATAGTGTGGAGGGTTATCAGAGACTATAGCTGGACATTGATAGGATGCAAGACTGGGCTGAGAAGTGGCAAATGGAGTTCAACCCAGATAAGTGTGAAGTGGTTCATTTTGGTGGGTCAAATATGATGGCAGAATATAGTATTAATGGTAAGACTCTTGGCGGTGAGGAGGATCAGAGGGATCTTGGGATCCGAGTCCATAGGACACTCAAAGTAGCGGCACAGGTTGACTCTGTGGTTAAGAAGGTATACGGCGTATTAGCTTTCATCAATCGTGGAGTTGAATTTAGGAACCAAGAGGTAACGTTGCAGCTATATAGGACCCTGGTCAGACCCCACTTGTAGTACTGTGCTCAGTTCTGGTCACCTCACTACAGGAAGGATGTGGAAACCATAGAAAAGGTGAAGAGGAGATTTACAAAGGTGTTGCCTGAATTGGGGAACGTGCCTTGTGAAAACAGGTTGACTGAACTTGGCCTTTTCTCCTTGGAGCGACAAAGGAAGGGAGGTGACCTGATAGAGGTGTATAAGACGATGAGAGGCATTGATCATGTGGATAATCAGAGGCTTTTTCCCAGTGGTAAAATGGCTGCCACAAGAGGGCACAGGTTTAAGGTGCTTGGGAGAAGGCACAGAGGAGATGTCAGGTGTAAATATTTTATGCAGAGAATGGTGAGTGCGTGGAATGGGCTGCTGGCAACAGTGGTGGAAGCGGATACGATAGGGTCTTTTAAGAGACTTTTGGTTAGGTACATGGAGCTTAGTAAAATAGAGGGCTACAGGTAACCCTAGTCATTTCTAAGGTAGGAACATGTTCGGCACAACTTTGTGGGCTGAAGGGCCTGTACTGTGCTATAGGTTTTCTATGTTTCTATGTTTACTTAATCTTACATTGATCCTGTAATAGTTACTATTGTATAGATTTGCTGAGAATGCCCACAGGAGAAAAAAATCTTAGGGTTGTATGTGGTGACTTGCATATACTCTGGTAATGAACTTTAATTTGAACTTTTAACCAACCTGTACAGCCCTAATCGCTACCACAGTAAAACAACTCCGAAGATTTTAACCACTTTACACTGCAATGGACTTGTTTTAATTGTGTTCTTCCTTGCATAATTTAGTACGATTTATGTTTAATTTATACTTTCCTTGTGAATGTTTTGTAACTGATGCTATGTGCCAACGATGCTGCTGCAAGTAAGATTTGCATTGGACCTCTGCATACAGGTGTATGACACTAAACCTGGCGTTGACTTTGGCCTTTAATCTGGGACACACCCCAGCAGCACAACAATCTGTCCTTCTACACCTAATGTGCTGGAGGTGAAATAATCAGCAGCAGAAGTTTGATCAGTCTTGATGGAAGGGATCAGCCTGAAACCTCGCCTGCTCATTCCTCTCCATAGATGCTGCCTGACCAGTTGAGTTACTCCAGCATTTTGTGGGTGTTGCACTAAATTGAGCACTTCAGGTGAGAACATCCAGTTTTTATCGCTCAAGAATCATCGCCAAAGCAAATCAACTGTTCATCTGACTCAGAAGTTCTTCAGGAATGAACTTGTTGGCCCTAAGCTAACAGCTGCTCCTCGCTGGGTTGCACCAGTGTCTCTGCTTCTGAGCGTAATTAACTGTCTGTCATGGATTTGGATTTGCATAGCATCTTTCGCAACCCTTCCAAGGCAAGTGAATAGGTTCACTGTCACTGAAGTACACTGTTCAGGACATTAACATACAACAAAGCATTATCCATCATCAAGGACCCCAGTCAGTCAGCACATGCCCTCTTCTTGCTGCTACTGTCGGGAAAGAGGTCACATACCAGCAGGTTCGGGAACAGTGAATACACCAAACCACCAAGCTCCAAATAACTTCACTCACTACAACTCTGAACTGATTCCACAATCTACAGACTCACTTTCAATGAGTCTACAACTCATGATCTCAGTAGTATTTATTTAAGGTTCAAAGTTCATAGGTCCAATTTAATGTCAGAGAAGTGTATACAATATACATCCTGAAATGCTTTTTCCTCGCAAACAGCCACGAAAACAGAGACGTGCCCCAAAAAATGAACAAAAGTTAAATGTAAGAACCCCAAAGTCCCCCCCCATCTCCCCTCTCTCCCGCGTGTAAGCAGCAGAGAGCAACAATCCCCCCACCCCACCAGCAAAAGAAAGCACGGGCACCGCCACCGAGCACTCAGGTGTGAGCAAAGCAATAGCAAAGCGACAGACTTGCAGTTACCCCAAAGACCTTGCGTTTCATCCCGCATTTGACATACCGCAGGTTCTCTCTCTCTCTCTCTAATAAGGGAGGAAGAGGTGTCTCCATTTTCCCAGCAAATGGGGAGACATAAGAAACAACTCATTGGTTTGTGATGTTAAAAGTCCGTTATGTCACTTTTTTTCAAGCTCTGTGCCCGAAGATCGCAAAGATCCAGGGTCTTCGGGCCCACAGCAGTAGATTTTCCAACGACACACGGGTCTCCTGCCATGCCACCAATCCTTGATCCGCCCATCTCCAGAGCCCTGAGATCTTAGGCTTCTGAATTCAAGCCGGACTCTCAGGCTGAATGTTTGACATGCCAAACAACACCGGCTGGTCCTGAACCCCTGAGAACAGGTCCCATTCCCACAAAGGACCAAAGTCAGTGTGTAACTCTAGGTCAGGGTCTTCAAAGGAACCCTGACAGGGAAAAATAGAGATTAAATATGGAAATAAAGCTGTTTCCGAAGATGTAAGCAAAGGAGTCGTCGTTTAGTGCCATCTTAACTTCGCACAATTTCGCTTATTTGCACAATTCGTCATCTTTTACACATTGATTGTTTATCAGTCTTTGTGTGTATAGTTTTTTTCATAAATTCTATTGTATTTCTTTATTTCCTTGTAAATGCCTCAAAAAAAAAAGAATCTCAGGGTGAAGTAGTGAAATCATTTCTTTTTCACTCCCCATTCTGGCATTTCCAAATCTGAATGTTTTGGAACCACAGTGAGTAAACAGTTTTGAATTGTTTGACTGCTTATTTCTCACCAGCTATCAACTATCAGTGACAAGCATCGCTGCTTTTTAAACATAAACACACACAACTGACGCTATTTAAAAACTGTTTGCCTTGAAGTGTGGTGCAGCATTTAACAGTCACACAACCATACACAACTGACGCTAGTTAGAAACTGTCCAGCAACAGTCTCCCGTCCCAATTAAGTGGCATAGTGTCCCAAATAAATCAAGGGACCTGGGATATTTTCTCAATTAGTTTTTGGTTTTTGTTCTTTAAGTGTTGGCCCAAATAATGACAGCCCTACTCAACCGATGATGAAAGGGGCGATGTTTCATTTAGCTGTATACATCTGCATGGTTGAATGACAATAAACCTGGAATACACAGATTTTTCCCAAGATTGATGAAGCAGGAACTAGGAGCCATAGGTTTATGTGAGAGCAGAGAGAGTAAAGGGACCTGCTTCACACAGGAGATCGGTATCTGAAACAAGCTGCCAGTGATATTAAACCTGATTCTGATTTGGACAGGAAATGAGCTGCCAGAGGAGTAGTAGAAGAAGATACAATAAGAACTTTGGGCAGTTACATTAGATAGGAAAGGCTTAGAGCAGCCGTTCCCAGCCATTTTATGCCATAGACCCCTACCATTCACCAAGTGGTCTGTATGCCTATGTGAGTGTGTTTGTGTATTTGTGTCTATGTGTGTATGTGTGTCTGTGTGCATGTGTGTTTATGTGTGGGAGCGTGTGTGTGTCTGTGTATGTCTGTACGCGTGTGTATTTGTGAATGCGTGTGTGTGTGTGTATGTGCCAAGATAAATGTGCATGTTTCTGTGTGTGTGTGCGTGTGTGTGTGTGTGTGTCTCTGTCTTTGTGTGTGCCTGTGTTTGTGTGTGAGAGTGTGTGTGTGTGTGTGTGTGTTTCTATGACTGCATGTATGTGTCCATGTGTGCGTGTGTGTGTGTGTGTGTGCCTATGTTTATACAGTGCCTATAAAAAGTATTCACCCTCCCTTGGAAGTTTTAGTTTGATCTGATGTGTCATATTAAAGTCGGGGAATACTTATTCAATCAATTGTTTAGTGTTTTATATTTGTAATTAATTAAGACCACTTTGTAGATAACTGGTTTCACATTAACACAAAAGAGAGTTTGTATTTTAAAAAGCCAAGTTAAATCCACTGTGCACTTGTATATGTGTGTGAGTTTTCTCTGTGTGTGTCTATGTGTGAGGGTGTGTGTGTTTGTACATCTCTGTATATGTGTGTGTTTGTGTATGTGTGTCCATGTCTGTGTGTTTATGAGTGTGTGTGTGTGTGTCTGTGTGCGTAAATGGCTGTATATGTGTCCATGTGTGTTTGTGCGTATGTGTGGGTGTATCTGTGTACGTGTGAGTCGGTGCATGTGTATGTGTCTATGTAAGTGTGTGTGCCTGTGTGCATGTCGATATATGTCTGTTTAGGTGTGAGTTTGTGTGTGTGTGTGTGTGTGTGTGTGTGTGTGTGTATGTGTGTGCGCCTATGTCTGTGTGTTTGCATTTCTGAGTGTGTATGTCTGTGTGCGTAAGTGTCTGTATATGTGTCCATGTGTGTTTGTGTTTGTGAGTGTGCCTGTGTCAGTCTGTGTGTACGTGTGTGTCTCTGTCTATGTATCTGTATGTGTATGTGTGTGTGCCCGTGTGTCTGTCAATATACGTCAGTCTAGGTGAGTTTTAATATGTGTGTGTGTACGTGTATGCCTATGTGCCCATGTCTGTTTGTGTTTTTGTGTGTGTGTGTGTGTCTGTATATGTGCCTTTGTGTGTGTGTCTATGTGTTCATGTTTGTTGTGTTTCTCTGTGTGTGTGACCCTGTCTGTGAGTGTGTGTCTCGTGTTTGTGTGAACCAGTGTATGCGTATGTGTGTTTCTGTGTTTGTATATGTGTATTTATGTGTCTATATGTGTGTGTGTATGTATTTCTGTATGTCTATATCTGTGTCTATGTGTGTGTATGTATATACTGTATCTCTATGTGCATGTATGTGTCTGCATGTTTGCATGTCTATGTCAGTCTACATGTGTGTGTATATATGTGTGTGTCCCTGTCTGTGTGTGTGTGTGTTTGTATGTGTGCATGTGTTTGTGCCAATGTCAGTTTGTGTGTGTGTGTCAGTGTGTGTGTGTGTGTGTGTGTGTGTGTGTAAATGTATGTTTGTGTGTGCCTGTCTGTATCTACAAACATATTTGTGTGTGTGTGTGTGTGTGTGTGTATGTGTGTCTGGCGATGTCAGTCGATGGTGTGTATGTGTGTGTCTATGTGTATGCATGTGTGTGTGTCTATATATGTGTATGTGTGTGTCAGTGTGTCTATAAATGTATATGTGTGAATGTGTCTATGTCAGACTGTGTGTGTAGGTGTCTATATGTGTGTACGTGTGCGGGTATCTGTATCTGTGTGTGTGTGTGTGTGTGTGTGTGTGTGTGTATGTGTGTCAACATGTGTGTGTCTAGGTGTGTGTTTTATGTGTGTGTGTGTGTGTGTGTGTGTGTGTATGTAATGTATCTGTGTCTCTATGTGAGTGTATGCACGTGTGTGTGTGTGTGTGTGTGTGTGTGTGTTTGTGTTTCTGTGTCTCTGTGTCACTTTGTGTGTATGTGTATCTGTGTTTATACAGTGCCTATAAAAAGTATTTATTCCCCCCTTAAAGTTTTTTGTTTTGTTGCACCAGGGATGATTTGGTGTGTCATATTAAAGGGGGTGAATACTTATGTAATCAATTATTTTTTTGTTTTATATTTGTAATTAATTTAGATCACTTCGTAGAGAACGGTTTTTGCATTGACATGAAAGAGTTTTTTTTCTGTTGATCAGTGTTTTAAAAAAGCCATGTTAAATCCAATGTGAGTCTATGTTGTAAAACAATAAAACATGAAAACTTTCAGGGGGAGTGAATACTTCTTAGAGCACTGAATGTGTGTGTGTGTGTGTGTGTGTGTGTGTGTATCTGCTTGTGCATGTCTTTATGTTGTGTGTGTGCATTTGTGTGCATGTGTGTGTGTGTCTCTATATTTGTGTGTAAATACACATTATGGTGATCAATGTTTGCACTGATGCTGTCTTAATTTTCCAAACTTTCAATGTACTTACTGCCAAGGCTAGAGAGTCTGTAGACCTTCGATCCCATAGGATTTGCCTGGAATCTCCTGGATTTGCTCCCTGGGACACCACTGGGAGGCAGAACGATAAAAATTGTTAGAACATTTTTTTCGAATTGTTATAAAATTCTAGGAGTTAGGAAGGAGCAGATGGCACTTTGCCACTCAATAGTTATACAATTGAGTGGAAAACCACTTACCAGCAGGGAAAATTGAGTACCATTTGTAATTAATTTTTGTTAGCATTGTGGAGAAGGTACAGGATCCTGAAGACCAACACACAAAGTTTTAGGAAACAACAGGAATTCTGCAGATGCTGGAAATTCAAGCAACACACATCAAAGTTGCTGGTGAACGCAGCAGGCCAAGCAGCATCGGTAGGAAGAGGTGCAGTCGACGTTTCAGGCCGAGACCCTTCGTCAGGACTAACTGAAGGAAGAGTGAGTAAGGGATTTGAAAGTTGGAGGGGGAGGGGGAGATCCAAAATGATAGGAGAAGACAGGAGGGGGAGGGATGGAGCCAAGAGCTGGACAGGTGATAGGCAAAAGGGATACGAGAGGATCATGGGACAGGAGGTCCGGGAAGAAAGACAAGGGGGGGGGGACCCAGAGGATGGGCAAGAGGTATATTCAGAGGGACAGAGGGAGAAAAAAGAGAGTGAAAGAAAGAATGCGTGCATAAAAATAAGTAACAGATGGGGTACGAGGGGGAGGTGGGGCCTTAGCGAAAGTTAGAGAAGTCGATGTTCATGCCATCAGGTTGGAGGCTACCCAGACGGAATATAAGGTGTTGTTCCTCCAACCTGAGTGTGGCTTCATCTTTACAGTAGAGGAGGCCGTGGATAGACATGTCAGAATGGGAATGGGATGTGGAATTAAAATATATGGCCACTGGGAGATCCTGCTTTCTCTGGCGGACAGAGCGTAGATGTTCAGCAAAGCGGTCTCCCAGTCTGCGTCGGGTCTCGCCAATATATAAAAGGCCACATCGGGAGCACCGGACGCAGTATATCACCCCAGTCGACTCACAGGTGAAGTGTTGCCTCACCTGGAAGGACTGTTTGGGGCCCTGAATGGTGGTAAGGGAGGAAGTGTAAGGGCATGTGTAGCACTTGTTCCGCTTACACGGATAGGTGCCAGGAGGGAGATCAGTGGGGAGGGATGGGGGGGGACAAATGGACAAGGGAGTTGTGTAGGGAGTGATCCCTGTGGAATGCAGAGGTGGGGGGAGGGAAGGATGTGCTTAATGGTGGGATCTCGTTGGAGGTGGCGGAAGTTACGGAGAATAATATGTTGGACCCGGAGGCTGGTGGGGTGGTAGGTGAGGACCAGGGGAACCCTATTCCTAGTGGGGTGGCGGGAGGATGGAGTGAGAGCAGATGTACGTGAAATGGGGGAGATGCGTTTAAGAGCAGAGTTGATAGTGGAGGAAGGGAAGCCCCTTTCTTTAAAAAAGGAAGACATCTCCCTCGTCCTAGAATGAAAAGCCTCATCCTGAGAGCAGATGCGGCGGAGACAGAGGAATTGCGAGAAGGGGATGGTGTTTTTCCAAGTGACAGGGTGAGAAGAGGAATAGTCCAGATAGCTGTGCTAGTCAGTAGGTTTATAATAGACATCAGTGGATAAGCTGTCTCCAGAGACAGAGACAGAAAGATCTAGAAAGGGGAGGGAGGTGTCGGAAATGGACCAGGTAAATTTGAGGGGAGGGTGAAAGTTGGAGGCAAAGTTAATAAAGTCAACGAGTTCTGCATACGTGCAGGAAGCAGCGCCAATGCAGTCGTCGATGTAGCGAAGGAAAAGTGGGAGACAGATACCAGAATAGGCACAGAACATAGATTGTTCCACAAAGCCAACAAAAAAGCAGGCATAGCTAGGACCCATACGGGCGCTCATAGCTACACCTTTAGCTTGGAAGAAGTGGGAAGAGCCAAAGGAGAAATTATTGAGAGTAAGGACTAATTCTGCTAGACGGAGCAGAGTGGTGGTAGAGGGGAACTGATTAGGTCTGGAATCCAAAAAGAAGCGTAGAGCTTTGAGACCTTTCTGATGGGGGATGGAAGTATATAAGGACTGGACATCCATGGTGAAAATAAAGCGGTGGGGGCCAGGGAACTTAAAATCATTGAAAAGTTTAAGAGCGTGAGAAGTGTCACGAACATAGGTCGGAAGGGATTGAACAAGGGGTGATAAAACAGTGTCTGATAAAACAGTGTTTTATCACGAGGTATGCAGAAATGAGTTCGGTGGGGCAGGAGCAAGCTGAGACAATAGGTCGGCCAGGACAGGCATGTTTGTGGATCTTGGGTAGGAGGTGGAAACGGGAAGTGCGGGGTGTGGGAACTATAAGGTTGGTAGCAGTGGATGGGAGATCCTCTGAGCGGATAAAGTCGGTGATGGTGTGGGAGACAATGGCCTGGTGCTCCTTAGTGGGGTCACGATCGAGGGGTAAATAAGAGGAGGTATCCGCGAGTTGTCGCTGTGCCTCGGCAAGGTAGAGGTCAGTACGCCAGACTACAACAGCACCCCCCTTATCGGCGGGTTTAATAATAAGGTTAGGATTAGTGCGGAGGGAGTGGAGAGCAGAGCGTTCCGAAGGAGTGAGGTTGGAATGGGGACAAGGTGCAGTAAATTCGAGACGGTTGATGTCCCGTCGGCAGTTAGCAATAAAGAGATCCAGAGCAGGCAGAAGACCAGAGCGGGGTGTCCATGAAGAAGAGGAGGGTTGAAGATGGGAGAAGGGGTCATCGGTGGGGGTGGAAGAGTCCTTGCCGAAGAAGTGGGCTCGGAGACGGAGACGGTGGAAGAAAAGTTCCGCATCGTGGCGAACACGGAACTCACTGAGGTGTGGGTGAAGGGGGGACAAAGGTGAGGCCCTTACTGAGGACAGAGCGTTCTGCCTCCGACAGTTGAAGGTCGGAGGGAATGGTAAAGACCCGGCATGGATGAGAGCTGGGATCAGAGGGGGGAGGGGGGAGGCTGGGGGTGTCAGTGGAGAGGGGAGGGTTGGGGTGAGAGGAAGATGGAGCCTCTGAGGGCCCAGGAGCTGACGGTGGGATCTGAGGAAGACGGGGCTGCGGAGTGGTGGTGGGGGAAGGAGAGACGGGAGTCACAACAGCAGCACATAAAAACACAAAGTTTTAGGATCAGCTTCTGCTCCTCAGGCATCAGATTACTGAATGGTCCATGAACCCATGAAGACTATCTCACTATTCCTCTTTAGCACAATGGAGGTACTTACTTATTCATTCATTTGTCTGTTCATTTCCTCATTTGTATATCTATCTATCTATCTTTTATATTTATTTATTTATCTATTTATTTATTTATTGTTAATTTTTTTATGCCTTGCACTGTATTGCTGCTACAAAACAAAAGATTACATGAGATATATACTGTAATAATAAAGGGGATTCTGATTCTGAATGCTATATTCTGGTGATATTGCTGCTTTTTGTGGCGCTTGAGCATACATGATAATAAACTCAACTCTGACTTTGACTTTGATCGGTTGTGAGAAAGTTAGGGTTGGTCTGTCAGTCGAGCGTTAGGGGAGGCCGAAGAGTGTCGCAACATCTCATAGTGAGGCCTTGAGAAATCATTGCAGCATCTTCTGACCGCAGTGAGTGTTGTCAATGCAGACCTCCCCAGTAGGAGGCAGTATTGGGCTGTTAGTTTTTGAACGGGACCGTGACAAATAAAATATAAAAGCTAAGGGTAGGCCATCCAGGCCCCCTAACCTGTTCTAAAGGGAGCTGAGTCATAAATATGGTGGTGTCTAACCTAATCCTGACCTCTGTTCCACATTCCTGATTAATCCTCATAACCTTTTAATCCTTTAAATTTAACATCTAGTCTTGAATATTATCAGGGGTTGTCGGGAGGAATTTGGACCATAATGAGGCAAGGGCAACATCAAATAAAGCTTATTTTCATAAGATGCTTCCCTTTAGAACTGAACATTCAATTGAATTCATAATATTTACAAAAGGATGAAAGCGGACAGTGAAGGGTAAGTGAGCATTGTGTTCTAGCTCCTTAAAATACTTCAAATTCCAACCTCCGACGTCCCAGACTAAGGAATTCACTGAAGATCATTTTGTTGGTATTGAATGACAGAGAAACATTTCTCATAACTATTAAGGACACTCATTGTCAATGCTCGTGAACATTGTTAATGTGAGCATTCCACGAGGAATCCAGTGCATTGATCAGCTTCCTTTCAGCCACTGCATCAACAATCGTTCAACATGAGTTCGGATCCAAGCATGGCAGCTCGGGGATTTTAGTTGATTAATGAATTAAATCAATACAGATTGAAATACTCATCTCTGGAATGTAAGTGTGAAATTACAGGATTGATTGTCAGAAACCCTCGTTTGTTAATGTTCAGTAGGGAAGGAAATCTGCCAACCTTAATTAATGTAATCATCAAAGTACAAAGTAAATTTATTATCAAAATATGTACTGCCATATACTGCGCTGAGATCCGTTTTCTTGTGGGCATTCACAGTAGAACATAGAAATACAACAAAATCATTGGAAAACCACCACACACAGAGACATAAACAGCTGATGTGCAAAAGACAAATAAGCAGGTAAATCAGCAAGCAAGCAAGTAAATAAATAATACTGAGAATGTAAGCCGTCGAGTGCTTGAAAATCAGTTCCTAGGTTGGAGAATCAGTGCTAAGGTGAGTGAAGTTATCCATGCTGGTTCCGGAGCCTGATTGTTCTAGGGCAGCGGTCCCCAACCACCGAGCCGCGGACCGGTACCGGGCCGCAAAGCACGTGCTACCAGGCCACGAGGAAACAATATGATTTGGCGATATGAGTCAGCTGCGCCTTTCCTCATTCCCTGTCACGCACTGTTGAGCTTGAACGCAGGCGAGGTCATTACTCACGCGTCATCTATGTCAGCGCGGGAAGAAGATCAACTCCTTGAGCTTGCAAATGACGGCGGGCTGAAAAGTATGTTTGACATAACATCTCTGCCGGCATTCTGGATCAAAGTCAAGGCTAAATATCCTGAGATAGCCACGAAAGCACTGAAAACGTTGCTTCCATTTCCAACATATCTCTGCAATGAATGCAACGAAAACTAAACTGTGGAATAGACTGGACATAAGGAACCCCCTTCGAGTATCGCTGTCTCCCATCACCCCTCGATAGGACGGTGTTGTTGCAGGGAAACAAGCCCGGGGCTCCCACTGATTCAGCGATATTGGTGTGTTGCAATGATTTTATATATTCATACGGGGAAAATATGTGCTGTGTGTTTAATATCCAAACGTTGCTTAAAATGTTATGATGCTATTGACTTATAAGTGACTTATATAACCATATAACAATTACAGCACGGAAACAGGCCATCTCTGCCCTTCTAGTCTGTGCCGAACGCTACTCTCACCTAATCCCACTGACCTGCACTCAGCCCATAACCCTCCATTCCTTTCCTGCCCATATACCTATCCAATTTTTCTTTAAATGATAATATCGAACCTGCTTCTACCACTTCTACTGGAAGTTTGTTCAACACTTACTTCAAGCTCCCCTGTCCTCCCCTGATAATTGACTTATCACTATATTCATGCACTGTGTGTTTAATATTAAATTCGTTTGATAAACCCTTTTAGAAACAAAATTGAGTGTATTAGCCACTTATCACCGATATTCCAGTCGTGATTAACACCACCCCTCCCCCCGCCGGTACAGAATTGCCAAAAACGGTTTGTAGAAAAAAATCGGCACGTACATGCATGCGCAAGTCACGCATGCACACTGATGCCTGCGCAAGGCTTCATGGTCATTGTAGTCTTTCTCGGGGTAAACACAACGTATTTGACTGCTACTCTTGTCCATTGGCAACCCTAACCCCACCCCGCCCCCAGGTCTGCCAGTCCGCAAGAATATTGTCAATAATAAAATGGTCCGCGTTGAAAAAGAGGTTGGGAACCCCTGTTCTACGGTAATAGGTGTTCCAGGCACTGGTGGCCTGGGACCTAGGGATCCTGTAACATCAATATGCTGGATCTTTTCCAGACTGTCAACTGTCCCCTGAAATGGCCACAGAGGACATTCTTTTGTTTGGGGCAACCCTGATTTCAAATGTATATTTTTAAAAAATTCCTAACAGAATATGGTATTTATTTGATAGTTCAGTCTTGTTGACCTTGGTCATTAATGGCCTTATCCAATCCAGGATCATCCAGTGATTATCTGTACCAGTTACCATAAAACTGTTGCAAAATGTAGCAAAAGGGTTATTGACTAGAAGACGAGGTGTTGCTCATTACTAATCATGTTACCAAATTGATTTTAGTTTTATCTTTGTGTTCTCCCTCTTTAAAAGTAATGCTTCCCTTTTCTGCTGTATGGTTCTACCAGACGCGAATGCACAGTCCTTTTGTGTAAATATACAAGTGTCTGTTTCTACATACAAATATTTCCTTGTGTGCGTGTGTTCACATGCATGTGTGTGTATGTGTGTTTGTGAATGCGTGTATGTGAGTGTGTGTATGTGTTCACACGTGTGTGCGCACACCTATGTTTATATGTAATTATTCACAGAGATGAAGCCTGAGCCTGACCTGCTGAGTACTTCCAGCATTTTCTGTGTTTTTAACCTTGGCTAATAAATCAGCCATGATGGAATTGTGGAGCAGACTTGATGGGCTGAATGTCCGAAATCTGCTGTTATACCTTATAGTCTTATCGTTGAACCCACTCAATATTGAAAGGCCTAGATGGAGTGGATGAGGGGAAGATGTTTCCAAAAGTGGGGGAGTCCAGGACCAGAGGGCAGAGCTTTAGATAGTACTTTGATAGACGGTACTTTGCACTACAATGGACTGCTCTTCAATTATGCTCTTTCTTGTATAATTTGCATAATTCATGATGGTTTTCTTGTGAATGCTGTATCTCCAGTGTGATGTGCTCATGACACTGCAGCAGGTAAGTTTTTCATTTCACCTGTGTACACATAAAACAATAAACACAACACAACAGTGAGGAGAAATATTCAATCATCTCCAAAAGTCAGGAACACTCCCTGCGTGGCCATGCAGTTGACCTGCTGTGAGCTGCTGTCATAAGGTCGAAGGAGCAGAGATTCATATCTTCATATCATCCACAAACTTGGCCCCACCATCCATTCTGTCATCCAAATATGGAATATGTAACTCAAGATCGAAGGACCCATATTCATTTCCAATCGTGGAACTCAGTTTTAGAGTCATAGAACAGCACAGAATAGAAACAGGCTCTTTGTCCTATCTAGTCCATGTCAAACTATTCATCTGCCTAATCCCACTGATGTGCACCCAAACCCTATCTCTTCATACACTATAACCAGGTGCCTATCCAAATTTCCCTTAAATGTTGAAATTGAACCTGCATCCAGCACTTCCACTGGCAGCTCATTCCACTCTCTCACCACCCTCAGAGTAAAAAAGTTACCTGCTATGTTCCCCTTAAACATTTCACCTTTAACCCTTAACTCATGACCTCTAGTTCTATTCTCGCCCAACCTCAGTGGAAACATTGATTCAACCACCTATAAAATGATGAAGAAGACAGAGAATCATTGAACTCATTGATTTTCATTCCACCTGAGCTACCAACTCCAATTTACAATCTCAATCAGTAACTGGATATTAAGGATGAAATTATAGAGACACAATCTAAACAGTGGCATCTTGCACTACATCACTGTATGTTTCAAATTGTCTCGTGTTGATACCATTACATTTCTCATTATGTTACAGTATCCTACGGTAAGTTTATTAGTCTCTTCTAGAAAGAAAATAAGAATTAATCCCTCCGGCATTGAAGTACACAATCAATTCTATAGGAGAATGGGCCACTTATGAGAAAAAAGATGTTTTCAGCTCAGTAATGGTCATTTAGGTGCTCAGTGTTGTCCTCCTTATGGTCCCTCCAATAGCACTTAGACAGATTAGGAGAACGGCAAAGAAGTAGTAGATGGAATATAGTGTTGAGAAGTATATGGTCATGAACTTTGGTTGAAGGAATAAAGGCATAGACTATTTTCTAAAAGGAAAAGGAACTTGGGAGTCCTCATTCAAGGTTCTGTAAAGGTTAACTTACAATTTGAGTTGGTGGTAAGGAAGGCAAATGAACTGTTAGCATGCATTTCAAGAGGACTGGAATATGAAAGCAAGGATGTAATGCTGAGGTTTTATAAGGTATCGGTCAGTCTGCGCTCGGAATATTGTGAGCAGTTTTGGGGCCCTTACCTAAGAAAGGATGTGTGACATTGCAGAGGGTCCAGAAGATTCACAAGAATGATTCAGAGAATGAAAGGGTTAATGATTGAGGCGCATTTGATGGCTCTACACACGTAACCTTTGGAGTTCATAAGAACGAGGGGTGATCTCACTTAAGGCTATCAAATATTGAAAGACCTTGATAGAGATCATGTGGAGAGGATGTTTCCAATAGTGGGTGAGTCTGGGACTAAAGGGATGTCCCTCAGAACAGGTGGCGAATCTGTGGAATTCATTGCCGCAGTCATCTGCGGAGGCCAAGTCAATGGGTATTCCTATAAAGGATGTTGACAGGTTTTTGATTACTAAGTGTGTCAAAGATTACATAGAGAAGACAGCAGAATGAGTTTGAGGGGGATAATAAATAAACCATGGTGGAATGGTGGGGAAGATGGGCCAAATCGTCTAGATTTGCTCCTGTGTTTTAAGGTCTCATGGTCAAGGACAGGATGTGATGATTCACCTAGTTTAAATAGAAGTCAAATAAAAGATCTACAAGGATATTACCAGGATTGGAGTGATTAAGGACCATCCATCGAGGACACCTTCAAAAGGCAGTGCCTCAAGAGGGCAGCATTCATCATTAGCCCTCAATTTTTCTTTCATCTATGCTAAGATACTATCTAAGATTCTCTTAAATGTCCCTAACGTATCTGCCACTACGCACCCACCACTCCCTGTGTAAAATAAACTTAACTCTGTTATCCTCCTACCTTCCGTCCAATCTGTTTCAAATGATGCCTCCTTGTATAAGCCATTTCTATCCAGATTTGGAGCTCTCGTCCTCAAAGGGCAATCAAAGTAAGGTCATTGATCACGCTTGAGGATTTAGCAAGCAGAGGCAAACTTGATGATGTTGTACATTTGATTTATAAGCAATTCGAGAAGGTGTCACTGAAAAGGTCAGTGCCCATGAGAAAAATTCTTAATATTAGGGGAAGAGGATCACCATGAAGTAAGTATTGCTTCAAAGTTCAAAGTAAATTTATTATCAAAGTGCGCATATGTCACCATACACTAGCCTGAGATTCATTTTCTAGCAATCACAGTAAAACAAAGAAATACAATAGAATCATTTAAAAACTACACACAGAGACTATCAAACAACCAATGTGAAAAAGAGAAACTGTACAAATAAAAAATAAACTGACAATAATAATAATAATAAGTAAATAATATTGAGAATGGGAGTTGTACAGTCCTTGAAAGTGAGTCCATAGGCTGTAAAATTAGTTCAATGTTGAGGTGAGTGAAGTTAGTCACAATGGTTCAGGATCCTGGTGGTTGATTATCATGATGGTTGATGGGTGATGACTTATAGCATGAAAAAGAGGGAAATGGAATAAATAAGCCTTTATTGGGCCCATATTGGACACTGCCTTCTCGAGGCATTTCCTTTTGAAGGTGTCTTCTACTCTGGGGAGGCCAGAGCCCGTGACGGAGCTGGTTGAGTTTACGACTTTCAGCAGCTCTTTCTGATCCTGTACAGTGGCCCCTCCATACTAACATACTGATGCTCTCCATTCTAACTTCCGGTAGAAATTTTGTGAGAGTCTTTCATGACACACAAAATCTCCACACATTTTGACCAAACTCCTAATGAAATACAACAATGGTCATGCCTTCTTTACAATTGCATAAATGTGTTGGGCCCAGGATAGACCTTTAGAGATATGATACCCAGGAGCTTGAAACTGCACAACCTTTCCACTGCTGATCTCTTGATGAGGACTGGTGTGTGTTCCCTCAGCTTCCCCTTCTTGAAGTCCACTATCAATTCCTTGGTCTTAATAATGTTGAATACAAGGTTGTTGTTGGGACACCACTCAACCAGTTGATTTATCTCACTCCTGTACGCCTCCTTTTCACCATCTGAGGTTCTGCCAACAATAGTTGTGTCATCAGCAAATTTATAGATGGTGTTTGAGCTGTGCCTAGCCACAGAGCCTTGGGTGTAGAGAGAGTACAGCATGCATCCTTGAGGTGTGCCAGTGCTGATTGTCAGCGAGGTGGAGATGTTATTTCTAATCCGCACTAACTGTGGTCTCCCAGAAAGGAAGCTAAGGATCCAATTGCAGAGGGAGGTACAGAGGCCCAGTTTTTGGAGCTTGGTGATTAGAACTGAGGGTATGATTGTGCTGAATGCTAAACTGTAACCAATAAACTGCAATCTGACATATGTATTATTATTATCCAGGTGATCTAAGGCCTAGTGGAGAGCAAGTGAGTAGACTATTGTGGAGATAGGCAAATTGCAGCAGGTCCAGGTCCTTGCTTAGAGAAGAGTTGATTCTAGTAGTGAACAATTTCTCAAAGCACTTCATCACAGTGACTCCCATTGGCCAATAGCCGTTGAGGCAGGTCCCCCTACCTTTCTTGGGCGCTGGTATGATTGTCGCCATTTGGAAACACGTGGGAAACTCCAACTGCAGCAGCGAGAGACTGAAGATGTCAAGAGACTCAGGCCAGTTGGTTAGCACAGGTTTTCAATGCCCTACCAGGTACACCATCAGGGTCTGACACTTTGCAAGGGTTCATCCTCTTGGAAGATGTTCTGACTTTGGCCTCTGAGATGCTGCAGGGATACACACAGGTGTGGTTTTCTTCTCCATTTCAAAGCATGCATAAAAAGTGTTGAGCTCATCTGGGAGTGAATCATCACAGCCATTCATGATGTCAGATTTCGCTTTGTAGGAAGTAATGGCCTGCAAACCCTGCCAGAGCTGACGTACATACAATTACATCTCTAACTTCAATTGGAATTGTTTTCTCACCCTTAAAGTAGCCTTCTGTAGGTCATGCTTGGACATCTTGTATAGCTCTGGATTATCAAACTTGAACACCACAGATCTAGCCCTCAGCAGACTACGAACCTCCTAGTTCATCCATGGCTTTTGGTTTGGGTATGTCCATAATCTTTGGAGTTCTCTAACACAGAATGTTGTGGAGGCTAGATCATTGGGGTTTGTATGTGCATCTACATAATGCTTGTAGTCAAGTTTGTGTGTTTGTATGTGTGTGTACATGTGTGTATGTACATGTGTGTGTTTATGCTATGTGTGTACACAGTTCTATGTGTCTGTGATTGTGTGTGTGTGTGTGTGTGTGTGTGCACATGCCTGTGTATATGTTTATGTGTAGAGAGAGTTCAACGAGGACATCCCTACCCACAGATGCCTTTAAGATAGCTCTTAAATCCCTGAATACCCAGACATTCTGAATCACTGCAGTTCATCACCCAGCCAGGATTCCAGGAGAGAACCATAAAAGGGAAAGAGTTTAATCCCAAAAGCTGGCACCGGCTCGCATCGGGCTGAAATGCTCCATTAATAGTCCCCACTTCTGGCAGAACACTCCCTGAGCAGAGCCTGATTCCTTCCCTCGCCCCAGCCATCAGAATTACATCCAATACTTCACAGTCAACGTTAACAGTTTCATAGAATTTGCTTTCATGCAAATTGCAGCTTGATGATTAACTCATTTGAAGAAAGAATTTGCAATTAGTGGACCTTAAATACAGGTGTTAACGTGTGCTTTGCAGTGTAGCCATGGTTGCAATGGAAAAAGAGTAGCAGCTGTTTATGAACAGGAAGATCCCAAGACATCAATGACACATGGGGTCTGCCACACCTACCTGAGATAGACAGGAAAGGGGCCGAGTTTGATATCGTGTCCCTCAGTATTGCGCTGAAATACAGTATGAATACACCTGCATTTTGTGCACCTGGCTCTGTTAGAGAAACTGATGAGACTGTTGCCTTCCCCTGAGACTGAGACCCATGACCCAGTGATTAAGTCACACAGAAACAGGCACTGGAAAGGAAACGGACAGAAAATAAACAGATTGAATGCTACCCACCCAGCATACTGCATTTTGTAAAATTCCTTCCAGAAAGTGCTACAGAGCTATTAAAACAAGAAATGTGCACTATCTTCAAAGGTTCTCCCTCAGGCAGTTAATCTGATCAACCATTCTAATTAACACCCCCCATCCCCCTCTATCTACCACCCCTGTCATTGCACGGTAAACACTTTAAACCACTTTTTATAATACAGTTTACATTATAAATATATGCTCGCATTTATGTTTTTATCCACATTTTATTCCATATCCATACTTAAAAATTAATTTTTCTAAAGTGTACTGTGCAAAAGTCTTAGGCACATGTATTCAGTATAGCTGGGATACCTAAGGCTTTTGCACAATAATTTGTCAACATGGAGCAGGGAGTGGGTTTGTAAATCTGGCAGGAGCAAATGTTGGGAATGGTGAGGGGTTATTGCAATGGGAGGGGTGTGACTGCTGGCAGAGGAGGAGTGCTGGGGTCAGGGGGTAGTGGCATACCCAAGCCTGAGACACCAGGCAAGGACATGTGATTCCAAACAATTGGTTTAATAATCACCACAGAATGTCTCTCTGGTGCTTTCCATTCCCTCCCCTCGACTTTCCCCCTTCCCACTTCCCACTCTTAGTCCACAATAGAGACCCAGATCAGAAGCACGTTTATCATCACTCACATATATTATGAAATTTATTTTTTTTTGCAGCAACAGGAGTATGGTGCAAAACATAAAACTACTACAGTACTTTGCAAAAGTCTTACGTACCTTAGCTATATATAGGTGCCTAAAACTTCTGCCCAGAAGTGTAATCCTTGACTCCGTATAATTGCTGAAAGTTGTTTTCTTGTTTCATATCGTGCTCATACACCACAGCAGTTTCTTCATACATGTAAATATATGTGGCAATATATGGTAGTGTACACCCAACTACTAACCACAGCCGTCACTTACTCTTGCCCACACTCAACCAGAATCTGTTGATACCGCCAAAAGCCAGCAACTTAGGAGAACACCATATTCAGCTCGAGTGATCGCACTATTATACGGCAAATTTATAGATCTATAAGTTGAGTGGGATCTGGGATCCGTCATGATGGAATGATGGAGCAGACTCGATGGGCTGAATGGCCTAATTCTGCACCTATGTCTTATGGTCTTATAATCCTTTGGCTCGCCATGCCCATGTTGTACGTATTTACTCAAACTTGTTTTACCCTCAGGGCAGACTCACCTGTAACCAGAATCCTGCTCTCAGGATGAGGTTTTTCATTCCAGGACGAGAGAGATGTCCTCCTTTTTTAAAGAAAGGGGCTTCCCTTCCTCCACCATCAACTCTGCTCTCAAACGCATCTCCCCTATTTCACGCACATCTGCTCTCACTCCATCTCTCATCACCCCACCAGGAATAGCGTTCCCCTGGTCCTCACCTACCACCCCACCAGCCTCCGGGTCCAACATATTATTCTCCGTAACTTCCGCCACCTCCAACGGGATCCCACAACTAAGCACATCTTTCCCTCCCCCCCGTTTCTGCTTTCCGCAAGGATCGCTCCCTACGCGACTCCCTTGTCCATTCGTCCCCCCCATCCTTCCCCACTGATCTCCCTCCTGGCACTTATCCTTGTAAGTGGAACAAGTGCTACACATGCCCTTACACTTCCTCCCTTACCACCATTCAGGGCCCCAGACAGTCCTTCCAGGTGAGGCGACACTTCACCTGTGAGTCGGCTGGGATGATATACTGCGTCCGGTGCTCCCGATGTGGCCTTCTATATATTGGCGAGACCAGACGCAGACTGGGAGATCGTTTTGCTGAACACCCACGCTCTGTCCGCCAGAGAAAGCAGGATCTTCCAGTGGCCACACATTTTAATTCCACGTCCCATTCCCATTCTGATATGTCTATCCACAGCCTCTTCTACTGTAAAGATGAAGCCACACTCAGGTTGGAGGAACAACACCTTATATTCCATCTGGGTAGCCTCCAACCTGATGGCATGAGCATTGACTTCTCTAACTTCCACTGATGCCGCACCTCCCCCTCATACCCCATCCGTTATTTATTTTTATACATACGTTCTTTCTCTCTCTCTCCTTTTTCTCTCTCTCTCCTTTTTCTCCCTCTGTCCCTCTGACTATACCCCTTGCCCATCCTCTGGGTTCCTCCCCCACCTTGTCTTTCTCCCCAGACCTCCTGTCCCATGATCCTCTCGTATCCCTTTTGCCAATCACCTGTCCGGCTCTTGGCTCCATCCCTCCCCCTCCTGTCTTCTCCTATCATTTTGGATCTCCCCCTCCCCCTCCCACTTTTAAATTGCTTACTAGCTCTTCCTTCAGTTAGTCCTGACGAAGGGTCTCGGCCTGAAACGTCGACTGTACCTCTTCCTAGACATGCTGCCTGGCCTGCTGCGTTCACCAGCAACTTTGATGTGTGTTGCTTGTAACCAGAAAGATCCCTTTTCTCTCTCTCTGTTCCACTGGATTTTCAAAGCACTGATTTTTTTAAAAATATCCTTTGAAAACCCCATGGTCATAACCAACTTGCACTGCAGCTTCATGAAATGAGTAGCTTGTTGCACAACTTAGGGTCAACACATTTCTACTCGTCAGAGGCAGCTGTGGACCAGACTAGGCACAGAATGGTATAACTTGGAGTACTGTGTTTAAATCTCATCGCCTCATTATAGCAAGGATATGGAGGCTATGGAAAGGGAGCAGAAGAGGTTTGGACAAAAAGCCAATAAGAGAAAGAAGCCAAATTAGGTCAATACAGAGTACATAGTTAGATTTTTGTCATATTTTATTCTCATTCAACAGAAGTATTTCTTAGTTGTTTTAATCAAGAATATACTTTTTTTTTAAATTATTTTTCTTTTCCCTGCATTAAAAGAGGTGCTGCTTGGCAGAAAAACCTGCAGTCCACCCAACTTGAGCTTTCTCTTTTTGTTGATTATCAGTAATGTAAAAATTTAAGGTTGTAATTAGGAAATTAAATTGCTTGCTACACCAGCCAAGATTCTCCCAGCTGAGCCCCTCCTGCCTGCCTGTGTTTGACCTGGCTCCCTCTCTTCTCACTACGACCACTGGGCAGGAGGTGCAGAAGTCTTGGGTCGCAAACCACCAGGTCCAGGATCAGTTGATGCCCTACAACCATCAGGCTCCTAGGTGTGGATGGCTTCTCTCATCTCAGCACTAAACTGATCCACAGCCTGTGGACTTACCTTCAGGGTCTTGCCAATGAATGTTCTCAGTATTATTTATTTACATCTTTATCATTTGCACAATTCGTTCTTTTTTTGCATATTGGATATTTGTCCGTCTATGCTATGTGTAATTTTTCATGGATTCCATTGTACTCCTTAATGTTTCTGTGGGTTCCTGCAAGAAAATGACTCTCAAGGTTTTATATGGTATCCTTATTTTGATAATAAATGTATTTTGAACTTTGAACACCTGCTTATGATGCCCTTTGTTAGAATTAGTTTGTCATGAAAATATTAAAATGCTTATTGCAAAGTATTTCATATTTTAAGCAATTATATTTTGCACTATTAACTTGAAATTAAATAATAGCTGATTTTTAAAAAAATTGATAAAAGGGGGCAGCATGCTAGCTTAACGGTTAGTGTACTATGTTACAATGCCAGTAACACGGGTTCAATTCTCTCCCCTGTCTGTAATAAGTTTGTACATTCTCGTCACAACCTCCTGTTTCCTCCACGTGGTCCAGTTCCCTCCCACATTTCGAAGATGCACAGGTTAGTGTGGGTTAATGGTCACATGGGTATACTTGGGCAGTGTGGGCTCATTGGGGTGGAGTGGTCTGTTACCATGCTGTATCTCCAAAAAATAATCAATTGATACAGTTACACAGGAAGTGCAGTGTGCAGGCAGACAATGAGGTGCAAGGCCAGAATAGATAGGTTGTTCGCTCAGTGAAGGGGACGTGCCAAATATATTTAGCCCCCTGCGGTAGCAGAGGCTCTGCTGAACTTTCTTGACCATGGTCTCCGTGCAGCTAGACCAGGACAGCCTATTGGTGATGTTTATTCCTAGGAAGTTGAAGCTCTCAACCTCAGCACCATTGATGTAAACAGGAGCGTCTGCATCATGCGCTACAGTCCCACCTCTTCGGTAATCAATGGTCAGCATGATGGTTGGTTGTTGGTGCCAGACAAGGTAGTTTGAGCATCTCAGAAATTGCTGATCTCCCGGGATCTACACGCCCACCAGTCTCTAGAAATGACAGAGATGGTGCAAAAAAACAATAAAACTTCCAATAAGCAACAGTTCTGTGGGTGAATATGCCTTGTTAACGAGAGAGGTCAGAGGAGAAGGGCCAGACTGCTTCAAGCTAATAGGAAGGCGACAGAAACTCAAATAACCACATATTGAAACAGAGGTGAGCAAAAGTGCATCTGTAAACACACAACAGATTGAACCTTGAAATGGATAGGCTACAGCAATAGAAGACCACAAACATGGACTCTGTGGCCACTTTATTCAGTACAGGAGGTATCTAATAAAATGGCCACTCTGTGTAATGTATAAAATCCCAACTGAAATATTGCTAACGCTAAATAATGGAAATATTAAGAATTGCAATGAAAATGCTAACTTGAATATTCTGTATTGAACATACCAGTATTTTTTATAGGTGATGTGTAGTTTGAGACAAAATAAAATAGAAGCTTCATACACTGCACACAGATCAATCTGATTGTGTAGGCTGCTGTCAGTGAGGGTCTGCTGCCTCCTCTGCCTTGTGGATGTCACACTGTTAGAGTTAAACAGCCTTCTGTGTGTATGCACTTACAGAAGCTCAAAGAGCTATTGCATCATATCTCCAGGGACCCAGGTTCAGTCTTAATCTCAGTTGCTGATTGTGCAGAGTTTGCACCACTTCAGTTTCCTCCAGGTAATCCAGTTTCCTCCGATATCCCAAATTGTGCCATCAATTACCCCTCGTCTGTAGGTGCGGGGTAGAGTCTGTGGCAGTTGATGGGAATGTGGTGAAGTTAAAATAGGTTAAGGTAAATATGGATGCTAGACAATGAGTGAACAGCTTAAAACAGCAGCAGAATTAGGCTACTTGGCCCATCAAACCTGTTCTGCCATTCCATCATAACTGATTTATTATCCCCCTCAACTCCATTCACTTACCTTCACCCAAAAACCGATCAACATCTACTTTAAATATACTCAATGACTAGGCCTCCACAGCTGTCTGTGGCTATGAATTCTATGATTCACTACTCTCTGGTTAAAGAAATTCCTTCTCCTCTCTGTGCCCTTGTATTCAGAGGCTGCGACCTCTGATCCAAGACTCTCCCACTGTAGGAAATGCCCTTGTCACATCCACTCTGTCTAGGCCTTTCAATATTCAATAGGTTTCAATGAGGTACCTCTCCCGCCCCCCCAACCATTCTTGTAAATTCTGGTGAATAAGGTCCAGAGCCATCAAACCCTCCACATATGATAAGCCTTTCATTCCCAGAATCATTCCCGTGAACCTCTTCTGGACCCTCTCCAATGCCGGCACCTTTTTTTTTAGATAAGGGGCCCAAGGCTGCTCACAATATTCCAAGTGTGGTCCAATCAATGCCTTATAAAGCCTCAGCATTGCATCTTATATTCTAGTTCTCTTGAAATTAATTGCATTTGCCTTCCTAACAACCTACTCAATCTGCAAGCTAACCTTTAGGGAATCCAGCATAAGGGCTTCCAGTCCATCTGCACATCTGATTTCCTTTTTTTTTTGCATTTAGAAAATAGCCTATGGCTTCCTGCTTCCTCTACGCTACCTATCATTCTACCTTTCTTTGTATTGTCTCCAAACCTGGCCACAAAACCATCAATTCCATCATCCAAATCATTGACATATAACATAAAAAAAGTGATCCCAAAACAGACCCATGCTGAACACCAGTAGTCAATGGCAGCCAACCACAATAAGTTACCTTACTGCGACTCATTGCCTCCTGCCAGTCTTCAGTTCATGCTAGTATCTTTCCTGTAATACCATGGGCTTTTATCGTGTTAAGCCACATCATCTGTGGTACCTTGTCAAAGGCCTTGGGAAAATCCAAGTACACTAATCCACTGATCCTCCTTTGTCTATCCTACCTGATATTTCCTCAAAGAATTCCAACAGATTTGTCAGGCAAGATTTCTCCTTAAGAAAGCCAGGTCGACTTTGGCTTATTTTATCATATGCGTCCAAGTACCCTGAAATTTCACCTTATTAATGGAATCCAACATCTTCCCTACCACTGAAGTCAGGCTAACTGGCCTATAATTTCCTTCCTTCTGCCCCTTTCCCTTCTTAAAGAGTAGAGTGAAATTTTTAATTTTCCAGTCCTCAGACCAATTCCAGAATCTAGTGATTCTCGATAGATCATTACTAATACCTCCATAATCTATTCAGCTACCTCTATCAGAACATTGGGGTGTAGACCATTTAGTCCAGATGATTTATTTAATTTCAGACTTTTCAGCTTTCAGGCACCTTTTCCTTATTAAAAGCCGTAATGTATGGATCAGTTTCTTTTAGATCTATGCACGCATATTGATCTGTTGTCTATGCAGATCATTGTTCTCTCTCACTCCCCCCCCTCTCTCTCTCTCTGCAATGTGAATACACCAGTTAAAACTACCTCTTGCATGCGTGCTTTTAATTAATTGATAGGTCATTGCACAGACACAATGAATTGGTGACGAGTATGAACCTGAATGTCAGAAAATATCACAAACTGCACAGACAGTTATGGGATGAAACAGCGAGAGGAAAGAGTTAAACAGTACGGAGGCAGTCACTGATGCTAACAAAGGGACACATGAGTAATAGTACATAGAACACAGTGAAACATGGTGATGGCTTTAGTTAGGAAAGTTGATGAATTTAATAGTGCTAATGAAGGCTAGGATTTGTATATTGAGAAGGTTGAATTGTATTGCAAGGCGAATGACATGGTTGAGCAAAAGAAAGATCCCACACTTCTTAGCTTAAACAACAGGAATTCTGCAGATGCTGGAAATCCAAGCAACACAATCAAAGTTGCTGGTGAACGCAGCAGGCCAAGCAGCATCTGTAGGAAGAGGTGCAGTCAACGTTTCAGGCCGAGACCCTTCGTCAGGACTAACTGAAGGAAGAGTGAGTAAGGGATTTGAAAGTTGGAGGGGGAGGGGGAGATCCAAAATGATAGGAGAAGACAGGAGGGGGAGGGATGGAGCCAAGAGCTGGACAGGTGATAGGCAAAAGGGGATACGAGAGGATCATGGGACAGGAGGTCCGGGAAGAAAGACAAGGGGGGGGAGGAACCCAGAGGATGGGCAAGAGGTATATTCAGAGGGACAGAGGGAGAAAAAGGAGAGTGAGAGAAAGAATGTGAGCATAAAAATAAGTAACAGATGGGGTACGAGGGGGAGGTGGGGCCTAGCGGAAGTCAGAGAAGTCGATGTTCATGCCATCAGGTTGGAGGCTACCCAGACGGAATATAAGGTGTTTTTCCTCCAACCTGAGTGTGGCTTCATCTTTACAGTAGAGGAGGCCGTGGATAGACATGTCAGAATGGGAATGGGATGTGGAATTAAAATGTGTGGCCACTGGGAGATCCTGCTTTCTCTGGCGGACAGAGTGTAGATGTTCAGCAAAACACTTCTTAGCTTAATGGGTGCAAGAATATACAGTCTCTTATGCATCTTAGTGACACCTGAAACACCAGCAAGCAAGACATTCAATGAAATTGTTACAATTTTACAAAATCACTTGAGCCTTAAACTGCTGGTAATAGCTGGGAGATTTAGATTTTACAAATGGAAACAGTCAAAGGATGAATGCATTTCTGAATACATTGTAGAACCCATGCAAAGTTTCCCAGTACCGTATCTTTATTGATGGACTTTCTGATGCATTAAGGGACAGATTTGTATGTGGCCCGCATAGTCAAAGCACTCAGAAGAGGCTACATTCAGAAAGAGACCTAATCTTAGAAAGGGCATGACCATTGCAATATCGTTAGAGACTACATAATGCAAATAATTGTTGTTGGTTCAGAGAAAAAGTTTGCAGAAAGAGACACAGACAAGGTCACTTAAAGAGAGTGTGCAAGTCAGATAAAAAGCACAAAGAGAAAAAACACACTGAATGAAAGGTTTCACATACAAAACTAAGCAAATGCATAAAGTCACCGAATGTGAAACAGACAACACAGAGTCTGACAAAGATGAGCTGTCATTCCTAGAACTGCATAGTATTACTGAAGCAGATCACAACATCATATGCATCACAATAGATGTGTCTGGTGTAAAACTGAAAATGGAATTGGACACAGGATCAGCTTTGTCTATAATTTCAGAGGCTGACTACAACAGAATATTTTCTAAGATACCATTAAAGTAGGCTTCAATGATGCTAAAGACCTACACGGGTGCTAAAGGCAAACCAAAGGTGAATGTGACGTATGGAGGCCAAACTCAGTAGTTAGAGCTTTATGTGTTGAAAAGTGGAAGGCCAGCACATTTAGAATGTGAATGGTTGAGAAAATTCCAAATTGACTGGCACTCATTCAAAGCTCTCAGTGTGGCATCAACAAGCAACAGCAGCCCAAATGGTAGCACTAACCAGAAGCTAATGCAGCTGCTTAATGCTAATGAGAAGGTGATTGAGAATGGAATGGTAAACTAAAGGCATAAAGGCCAAAATTGAACTGGACAAAGCATCAATACAAAGATTCCATAAACTGTGTCCTGAAGTAGATGCTGAACTTCTGAGCTTTGAGGCATCTGGAATTCTCGCCAAGGTTGAGTGGAGCGATTGGGCCATGCCCATTGGTCCGGTGATCAAGAAAGGGAAGGCTGGAGCCATTCGCAGATGTGTGGATTTCAAACTCAACATCATTCCAGTGCTGCAGACTATATAATAACCCCTGCCATGAATAGAACACATTTTTGCATCTTTGTCGGGTGGGGAGAGGTTTTCAAATATTGTCTTTTAACAAGACTATCTGCAAATGGAGACTGAGGTGTCAAACAAGAAGTTCCTCACAATCAACACTCACAAGGGTATGTTCCAGTATAACCATCTTGTCTTTGGCATCGCATCAGATCCAGCAATGGACCAAGTGCTCCAAGATATCTCGGGAACACAATGTTACTTTGATGACATCATCATGACTGGCAAAAGTGATGAAGAGCATCTCCAGAACCTTGGTAAGGTGCTTCCCAGGCTAAGTGAGTACGGTCTGCATGCAAAGAGAGAGTAATGTGAGTTTTTCAAGAATAAAATCTCATATTGTGGACATGTCATTGACAAGCATGGCTTACATAAGTCACAGGAGAAGATTAAAACAGTGCTACAGGCACCCAAACTGGAAAATGGGCTACAGCTCAGGTCATACTTGGGCCTTGTAAACTACCACCACGGTTTCTCCCAAACATTGCTACAGGGCTGCATCCAATGAATGAATGGTTACAGACAGAAACAAAGTGGGAATGGTCAGAAAGATGGGAAAAAAGCATTCAAGGAAACAAAGGGACTAATAACATCAGATGAATTGCTCAGCTATTATGGCCCATCTGTGCCCTTCAGACTGGTGTGCAATGTATCCCTTTATGGCATTGGAGCTGTTTTGTCACACATTATGAAAGATGGATCTGAACACCCGACTGCATTTGCTTCAAGATCATAGATGAGTGCAGAATGCAACTATGCACTGATCAACTGAGAGGCCCCTAGTCTAATATGGGGGAATAAAGAAGCTTCACCACTACCTCTACAGACATAAGCTTACGCTAGTCTCAGATCACCAGCCTGTTGTGTCCACTTTCAATCCTTGGAAGGGAATTCCAGTGACAAATGCTACCTGGATACAATGTTGGACACTATTCCTAGGAGACCACTCTTATGATAGAGAGTTCAAGGGTACTAAACAACAATGCCGATGGCTTGTCACTTCTTCCACCTTTGGCAACTGAAGAAGAAAAGTCTTCATACCGTGACCCAGCAGAAGAGTTTTACACAACATTGGTGGACCAGCTGCTGGTAGCAAATTCTGAAATACAAAGAGAAACAAGGAATGGTCCGACATCTTCAGAAGTCTATAACGTCACCACGCAAGAATGGCCAGCTCATGATAACCATGTATTTCCGGAGCACTCAGTGAGATGAGACCAACTGTCATATGTCAAAGAATGTTAATGTGTGGATCTCATGTTGTGGTTTCATCTAAGCTGCGGCCCAGAATGTTAGAGAATCTGCATGGAGGACACCTGGGTACAGTCAAGATGATGAGTCTCACCCAGAGCTACGTGTGGTGGTCAGGAATAGATAAATGCACCCCCGTAGGCACCATTATACAAGTGGGAGTCGGTTTTGTCACCATGGCGAAGAGTACATATTGACTTTGCTAGGCCATTCATGAACTCCATGTTTATGATTGCTGTAGATGCTCTTTCAAAGTGGTTGAGGTTACACCAATGAAGTCAACTACCTCAGCAAAGACTGTCTCTGCCCTAAAGGCTATCTTCACCAGAAAAGGCTTACTAGAACTAATTGTGAGTGACAGCAGACCACAGTACATGTCAGAAGAATTCTGACTATTCATGAAGAAAAATGGCATCAGACATTTCAACACAAACAAGAGAAAATCTGCAGATGCTGGAAATCAAGCAACACACACAAAATGCTGGAGGAACTCAGTAGGCCAGGCAACATCTATGGAAAAAATTAAAGTTGACTTTTCGGGCCGAGACTGGAGAAAAAAAATGAGGAGTAGATTTAAAAGGTGGAGGAAGGGAGAGAGAAACACAAGGTGAAAGGTGAAACTGGGAGGGGAGGGATGAAGTAAATAGCTGGAAAGTTGATTGGTGAAAGAAATACAGGGCTAGAGAAGGTGGAGACTGATAAGAGAGGACAGGAAGCCGTGAAAGAAAGAAAAGGAGGGTAGAGCACCAGAGGGTGGGCAAGCAAGGAGATAAGGTGAGAGAGGGAAAATGGGATAGAGACTGGTGAAAAGCGGGTGGGGGAAGAGAGGACATTACTGGAAATTCGAGAAACCGATGTTCATGCCATCAGGTTGGAGGCTACCCTGACAGAATATAAGGGGTTGTTCCTCCAACCTGAGTGGTTCCTCCTTCACCGGCCCCCATCCCTTTTCCCTCTCTCATCTGATGCTCAGACATTTCAAGTCAGCTCCTCACCACCCAGCCACGAATGGGTTAACTGAAAGGTTTATCCAAACATTCAAGACATCCATTAAAGCGATGGACAAGGAAGACATTTCTCTACAGCACAGGGTGGACAATTTCCTTTTTTTTTTACCCAGAACTCTGTTCATGTGATGACAAATCAAACATCTGCAATGCTGTTCATGAGCAGGAATCTGAAAGCATGCATAGACCTTCCGAAATCAGATCTATGGAAGGAAGTGCAGATTAAACAGTTCAACCAGTTGTCAAGTGACGTAGCAAGGAACTTCAGGATTGGGCAGGAAGTCCTAAAGAGTGATTACCGAGAAGACAAATGGACACCTGGTAGAATAGCTACAAGAACTGGACTACTGATGTACACTGTGGATGTTGGGGATCAGGCATGGAGATGTCATGTGGACCAGGTACTGGATGCTCAACCAAAGAACACACCTGAGCCAATAGCATCCAACAAGATGGACACATTACAGTCACCGGACTTACCACTCAGTGATGATCATGTCACTGACAGCAACGTGACACGGGAAACCAAGAACATCATCCCAGACAAGACAGCCAGCAATCTGATGCCACTCTACAGGTCCAGAGGTGCTATGAGAACATTATCATTGACAAGACCCCTGACAAACCTGATGGCTCTCCACAGGTTCAGAGGCACTACCCTGAAAGAGACAAAGTGCCTCCCAAAAATCAGAATCTTTAGTATAGTGAAGTTAGCTAAGGGCTATTATTGTAAAAGCATGTTTATTTGAATTTGGTTTATGAAAGGGAAATTGAACGTGTTGTGCATATACAGCTTTATGTTGCATTAATCTAAAGGGGGAGGAAGTATAATATACTGGATCTATTTCTTTTAGGTCTATGCATGTGTATTGTTCTCTCTCATTCTATCCATCTTGCTGTAATGTGAATACACCAGTTAAAACCACCTCCCTTGTGTGTTCCTTTATTTAAATGAGATGTAGTTGTACAGGCACAACAACAGCAAATACAATCACCTCTGCCCCCTGACGCTCTCAAATTTCTGGCATAACGCTAGTGTCTGCCACAGTGAAGACAGATGTAAAACACTCATTAAGTTCACCTTCCATTTACTTGTCCCCCATTGCTACTCTCCAGCATCATTTTCCAGTGGTCTGATATCCACTCTTGCCTCTCTTTTACTCCTTTATATATCTGAAAAACTTTTACTATCCCCTTTCATATTCTTAGCTAGCTTATCTTCATATTTCATCTTTTCTCTCCTTTTTTTTGTTGTTTTCTATTGGTTTTTAAATGCTTCCAACCCTCTAACTTCCCACTAATTTTTGGTATATTATATGCCCTCTGTTTTGCTTTTATGCTGTCTTTGACAGCCACGGTTGCCTCATTCTCCCTTTAGAATACTTCTTCATCTTTGGGATGTATCTATCCTGCAACTCCTGAATTGTTCCCAGAATCTTCAGTCTTTGCTGCTGTGCCATCATCCCTGATATTATCCCCTTCCAGTCCGGCTCCTCTCTCATGCCTCTGTAATTCCCTTTACTCCATGTTATTCTGGATTTCCAGCATTCAGATTCATTTATTTATCACACAAGTACAGTGAAATGTGTGTTGCATTAACAAACAACAAACCTAAGGATGTGCTGGGAGCCTGCAGATGTTGCCACATATTCCAGCGTCAGCATAGCATACCCACAAAGCTTGGCAAAACAACACAGAAAACAACAAAAGAGAAATAACAAACACCACAACAACAGCAACAAATCAAGCCCCTTTTCTCCTGCTATCCACCCACACTCACAAACAGTCCTCCAACTCCAGTATTTGCTTCTGGGCCACCTGTCTCCATTCTCCAGGCTAACAAAGCTTGTAGCGGGATCTGTATCTGCTGGACAAATGGGCTGAAAAATGGCAGATGGAATTTATTGCACGCAAGTGTGAGCTGTTGAATTTTGGGAGGGCAAAACCAGGGTAGGACTTCCGGAGTGAATGGTAGGACACTGAGGAGTGCAGTAGAACGGAGAGACTTGGGAGTACAGATCCATAATTTCTTGAAAGTGTTGTCATAGGTAGATCAGGTCATAAAGAGATCTTTTGGCGCATTGGCTTTCATAAGTCAAAATATTGAGTACAGGAGTTGGAATATCCTGGTGAAGTTTTATTAGATGTTAGTGAAGCCTAATTTGGAGTATTGTGTGCAGTTATAGTCACCTACCTACAGGAAAGGTGTCAATCAGATTGAAAGAGTACAGAAAAATTTTACAAGGATGTTGCTGGGACTTGAGGACCTGGGTAAAAGAGAAAGGTTGACAAGGTTAGAACCTTATTCCCAGTAGTGTAAGAGAATAAAAGGTGATTCGATAGAGGTATGCAGAATTATATGGTGAAAAGACAAGGTTATTGCAAGCGGGCTTGCTCCATTGAGGTTGGATGAATCTAGAACTATAGAACCAGCAATCATCGGTTGAGGGTCAAAGGTGAAATATTTAAAGGGAACATTAGGAGGAATTTCTTCACTCAGAGGTTATTGCCAGTGTAGAATAAGCTGTCATTGGAAGTATTAGATGCAGGACCGATTTCAACATTTAGTGGAAGTTTGGATAAACATATGGATGGGAGTGGTAATGATGGTAATGGTCCTGGTGTGGGCCGATGGAGATAGGCTGAACAACATTTTGGTGTGGAATAGATGGGCTGAAGGGCTTCTTTCTATGCTGTGGTGCTCTATGACCCTTTGAGTGTAATTGGTATTGGCTATAAAATGCTGACTACAGCTTTAAGAGTGTTGACTTCAATGTCATGTGATTGACTATTGTTAGAGATGTTGGGGCTTGTCTCTGCAGGTCCTTGGAACCAGTAGATTCTCAGTGCTGAATTCCAGGTATGTACTTCAGTTATAAAGTCATAAGGAGATGTAACAAAAAGGTATTTTTATTGACAGCAAAGTCATCTTATCAGCAGAGAGAAAATACATCCATTTAACATTACCCTCCAAATACAAGATGTATAAAATCATGAGAAGCATTAGCAGGATGAATGTACACAGTCTTTTTTTTGGTTTCCACGGGGAAGTGGAAGTGCAATCTAGAGCGCATAGGTTTAAGGGGAGAGGTGAAATATTTAAAAGGGACCTGGGGGGTAACCTTTTCATACAGAAGGTAGTGGATATTGGAATGAGCTGCCAAAGGAAGTTATTGAGGCAAGTACCATAACAAGATTTATAGAAACATAGAAAATGGGTGCAGGAGTAGGCCATTCAGCCCTTCGAGCCTGCACCACCATTTATTATGATCATGGCTGATCATCCAACTCAGAACCCCGCCCCAGCCTTCCCTCCATACCCCCTGACCCCCGTAGCCACAAGGGCCATATCTAACTCCCTCTTAAATATAGCCAATGAACTAGCCTCAACTGTTTCCTGTGGCAGAGAATTCCACAGATTCACCACTCCCTGTGTGAAGAAGTTTTTCCTAATCTCGGTCCTAAAAGGCTTCCCCTTTATCCTCAAACTGTGGCCCCTCGTTCTGGACTTCCCCAACATCGGGAACAATATTCCTGCATCTAGCCTGTCCAATCCCTTTAGGATCTTATACGTTTCAATCAGATCCCCCCTCAATCTTCTAAATTCCAATGAGTACAAGCCCAGTTCATCCAGTCTTTCTTCATATGAAAGTCCTGCCATCCCAGGAATCAATCTGGTGAACCTTCTTTGTACTCCCTCTATGGCAAGGATGTCTTTCCTCAGATTAGGGGACCAAAACTGCACACAATACTCCAGGTGTGGTCTCACCAAGGCCTTGTACAACTGCAGTAGTACCTCCCTGCTCCTGTACTCGAATCCTCTCGCTATAAATGCCAGCATACCATTCGCCTTTTTCACCGCCTGCTGTACCTGCATGCCCACTTTCAATGACTGGTGTATAATGACATCCAGGTCTCGTTGCACCTCCCCTTTTCCTAATGGGCCACCATTCAGATAATAATCTGTTTTCCTATTTTTGCCACCAAAGTGGATAACTTCACATTTATCCACATTAAATTGCATCTGCCATGAATTTGCCCACTCACCCAACCTATCCAAGTCACCCAGCATCCTCTTAGCATCCTCCTCACAGCTAACACCGCCACCCAGCTTCGTGTCATCCGCAAACTTGGAGATGCTGCATTTAATTCCCTCATCCAAGTCATTAATATATATTGTAAACAACTGGGGTCCCAGCACTGAGCCTTGCGGTACCCCACTAGTCACCGCCTGCCATTCTGAAATTTCAAAGACTTTTGTGTAAGTAATTAGATAGAAATGGTTTAGATGAATGTGGAGAAAATATGGACCAGTATGATGGTGTTGGATTAGCATGTAAATCTTTTATTTTTCTTAGAGTTTAATTTGCCTATGCTTGCTTATAATTCTTATTTAATCACCTGTATGTGTGTAATTTTTCAGCAAATTTCCAATAATTGTAGTATCACTGATTCTGTATTTTTCTAGAAGTTTCTCTGCAGCCTCTATCACGCCACTGAAGTTGACTGTTTCATAGGTTACATTCTTTATCAATGAAATATCCTTTATCTATCTAATCCAGGGGTTTCTAAACTTTTTTCCCTTTCATTAACGGAGGGGGTTTGTGGACTGTAGGCTGGGAACACCTGGTCTAGTCTGAAATAGTCCTTAAGTATAAGATAACCATGAATTTTTTGTTTTTTTAATTTTTCTTTGTTCCTGCAACACTTATTAACATGGTTTTAACTACCAAGTTTCATGCCTCATTCATGACACCTGAAGAACCTCTGGATCAATATCACCCAATCTAACAGCTGGAACCATGGTGGGCATGGATGAGATGGGCTGAAGGGCCTGTTTCCATGCTCTATGACCTTCTGATTGGGTGGAGATCAATGAGGCAGATCGCAGTTTTGGTAAAGATTGAATCGGTGTTGCTTGGAGACAGCCTCTTGAGTCTTGTTGCCTTGAGACTAGTGAACCAGAAGTTACAATGTGCAGCTGACTGTAGTTTTAAATTTTCTGATGTGTCCCGATACAAACTGGGTATTCAATTGTGTGTGACAGACCACCTCAGCCACTGACCTAAACATTGCTTTTTTCCTGCAAACCTCTACATTCATGAACACCAGATTCTGCAGATGCTGGAAATCCAGTGTAACACACACAAAATGCTGGAGGAACTCAGCAGGTCAAGCAGCTTCTATAGACTGGAATAAAGAACTGATGGTTTGGCTCAGGCCCCTTCATCCAGGCAGTCCTGATGAAGAGTCTCAGTCCAAAATGTCAGCTGTTTATTCTCCTCCATAGATGCTGCTTGAGCTGCTGAGTTCTTCCAGCATTTTGTGTGAGTGTCACTACATTAATAAAGCCAGTTTTAGTAGGATAATGACTGGCTTATCTTACAATGGAATAACGTACTGTGCTCATACATTTATGTTGAACATAGAACAATGGCAAGACTTCTCCACACCACAGTGATGACCCCTTCTCCCATTTCCAGCCCTCCCCCTCTTCTTGGGCACTTCGCTTTGGTTCTCTGCCTATTCTGGATCTTTTCATCTCTTATTGCCAACCAGAGATCAAATCCCTTGACTTCAGCACTCTTCTCTCCTCTTCAAGCCTTACCCACTCTAAACACTCTGCCCTCTACTCTCTCCACCGCAATCCCAACCTCATCAACAAACCTGCAGACAAAGGACCCTCTGTTGTGGTGTAGTGGACTGTTCCCTACCTTACTGATGCCAGGCAGCAACCCTCAGACACCTCCTCTTACTTACCCCTTAAAAAGGGCCCCACTCCGGACCATCAAGGCATTGTCTATGAGGCCATTACCAACTTCATCATCTCTGGAGATCTCCCATAGACACCGACCAGCCTCATAGTTCCCCTGCCCTGCACTGCTCATTTTGACATCCTACCCAAGAACCATGAACAAAACTGTCTGGGTATGCCCATTGTTTCTGCCAGTTCCTGCCCCACTGAACTCGTATCTGCATACCTTGACTCATTTTAACCCCCTTGGTTTACCTACATCCATGTCACTTCACATGCTGTCAATCTCCTCAACAATTTTCAATTCCCTGACCTTAATTGTCTCATTACCATGGATATCTATTCCCTATATACTTCTACCTCCCATCAAGAAGGCCTTAAAGCTTTCCAAGTCCTTTTCAACTAAAGACCCAACCAGCTCCGCTCCACCACCATCATTCTCCATCTGGTAGAACTGGTCGTCATTCTCAATAGCTTCTCCTTCCACTTCTGCCACTTTCTCCAAGCTCGAGGTGTATCCGTGGGCACCTACATGGGGCCCTAGCTATGCCTGCCTTTTCATTGACTACGTGGAATAGTACATGTTCCAAACGTTTCCTGCTAATACTCCCCAAATATTTCTGCGCCACATTGATGACTGCATTGGTGCTGCTTCACACACTCATTCAGAGCTCGTAAATTTCATCGACTTTGCCTCCAGCTTCCACCCTGCCTTTAAATTCAGCTGGTCCATTTCTGACATCTCTCTCCCCTTTCTAGATCTCTCTGTCTCCTTCCCTGAAGACAAACTGTCTACAAGCATCTTTTATAAAACTATTTATTCCCATGGTTATCTTGACTATACCTCTTGCCCACCCTGTCTCCTGTAAAGAAAAAAAAAATGCCATTCTGTTTTCTCAGTTCCTTCATCTCCAGTAAGATGGCAGTGTGCATGTTCCAATGAAAGGTGTATTTGTTGGTCCTTTATATATTTTTTACAACCGTAGTACCCTGCTGGATATTAAGAACAAGAAGTGCTGTAGGTACATCCCATCAGTGAGTTGCTCAGTAGTGGACCAGCTGGACTTGTTGAGAACCATGTTGCTGTCTGCTACAGGAAAGCGTTGGAGTCAGTGGACGGAGGCGGTCCGTGGTCTGACAAATGGTGCGAGTGATTGTCTTGTTTTTTTCCTTGTGATTGCAAGACCCTGTTGGACGTTGGGAATGTAGAATACTGCAAGTCCAGTTCACTACTCCATTAGCAAGAGCAATGGTTGGGGAGCTGCGTGACCTTGTCTGTAGTGAGGACCAGGCCCACGTGCCGCAGAGTTGTCTGTTGCAGCTACCCACGAGAGGAGATGCTGTGTGCCGCTGTAGATGGGTTAGGGTCTGGCCCTTCCCTTTGGTGCTGCCCTCTAGTGTTCACCCAGTGGAAGACGAGCTTGATTGCGTTCATCTGCGGCTGTACTAGCCCATGGTAATCAGACAGCTGAGGGCTTGTTCTTGCCAACAAATCCCATGCATCATCAATCTACAGGATGTGATATTAAGGAACTTGGGCTAAATTATATTTTTTGTGTCTTACTCTATGTTTACCCTTATCATTATTATATGTGCCTTGTGCTGTGTATGACTGTTGTTACTGTGTTTTGCACCTTGGCCTCAGAGGAAAACTGCTTCATTTGGCTATGTTCATGGGTACTCATGTATGGTTGAATAATAGTTAAACAAACTTGAATCTGTTCCCTGGAAGAGGCTTTCCTTTCCAGGATATCAGAGATATCCTCCTCCTTCAAAAAATGGGGTTTCCCATGAGTAACAAACCTGAGATTGCAAATCTGGTAGTCCTGCTCCTTAACTTTCAACCAGTTTTCTTAAAATCTCTTTGCAGGACCTCATCTCTGCTTCTTCCTCTGTCATTGGTACCTACACTCAGTAACAACTTTATTAGGGACTCCTGTACACCTGCTCGTTAAAGCAAATATCTACTCGACCGATCACATGGCAGCAACTCAATGCATAAGAACATGCAGACATGGCCAAGAGGTTCAGTTGTTCAGACCAAACATCAGAATGGGGAAGAAAGGTGATCTAAATGATTTTGACTCTGGAATGATTGTTGGTGCCAGATGGGGTGGTTTGAGTATCTCAGAAACTGCTGATCTCCTGGGATTTTCACACACAACAGTCTCTAGAATTTATAGAGAATGGTGCAAACAACATCAAAATGTCCAGTGAGCAGCAGTTCCGTAGGTGAAAATACCTTGTTAATGAGAGAGGCCAGAGGAGAATGGCCAGACTGGTTCAAACTGACAGGAAGGTGACAGTAACTCAAATTACCATGTGGTGTGCAGAAGAGTTTCTTTGTACAAGTCAAACCTTGTAGTGGATGGGCTGCAGTGGAGAAGACCACATCAGGTGCCACTCCCATGGCCAATTTATTAGGCACAATCCTGTTCCTAATAAGGAGGACGATGAGTGTGTGGGGACTATGAACTCTGGCTGCTCACCCTCCCTCTCAGAATCTCTCCATGTCCCTGGCACTAGGGAGTCTACACACCACTCTGGAGTCTCCACTGAAGCACCTATCTACAGCCCATATTATGGAGTTCCCTATCCAGTTAAAAATACATTTGTTATCAAAATATGTTTACATTATACAACCTCGAGACTTGTCTCCTAACAGGCAGCCACAAATCAAAGAAATCCAAAAGAACCCATTTTTTTAAAAAAGCAGACCGTCAAACACCAAATGTGCAGAGAAAAACAAGTCACGCAAACAATAACGGCAAGCAAATAGTGTTCTGAACCTAAGTCCACAGACCCTTAGTTCAGCACAAAGTGGGGCAGTGAGCTGAAATGGCCTGTCGCTCACCTCAGGCCCTGACACTCTAACCATTTCCGTCTGGCCTGTTGCCTAAATCATTGTCCAAATAGCAGATTCAGTCACTTTGATATGGTCAAGGGTCTACACTGTGCCACCTCGATTTGGCCTGTATCAGGCCTTTCCAATTCGGCCAGGCACTTAAGTCGATCAACCTCAGTTCTTCTTCGCTCTCGGCAACAGGCCCACTTCCTCGCTTGTGCCACATCGAGTTGCCTTCATGTCCCAAGAAAGTTGTAGTCCATTGCTTGTGATGATCGTTTACCAGGAAAAAAAAGTGATTAGTTGTTATTTAGTTGTTATTACCTCTTGATCTACAGTTTGTAATTTTTACCCTTCCCTCCTTTGCCTCAGAACAGGGCACTGCCCCAGTAATAAAAAGGGCCTTTTCTAGTTGGTTGCTGGTGACTAGTGGTGTTCCTCAGGGGTCAGTATTGGGACTGCTGCTTTCACATTGTTTGTTAATGATTTAGATAATGGAATTGATGGCTTTGTTGCAAAGTCTGAGGATGATACGAAGATAGGTGGTGGGGTAGGTAGTGCTGAGGAAGTGCGATTGCAACAGGACTTAGACAAATTGGCAAAATAGGCAAAAATTAGCAGATAGAATACAGTACTGGGAAACGTATGATAATGCATTTTGGTAAAAGGAACATAAGTGCAGACTGTTATCTAAACGGAGGGAAGGTTGAAATTTCAGAGGTGCAGAGGGACATAAGAGTTCTTGTACAATACTCCCAGAAAGTTAATTTACAAGTTGAGTCTGTGGTAAAGAAGGCAAATGCAATGTTGGCATCTATTTCAAGAGGAATAAAGTATAAAATCAAAGAGATAATGCTGAGCCTTTATAAGACACTAGTCAGGCCATATTTGGAGTATTGTCAACAGTTTTGGGCCCCATATCTCAGAAAGGATGTGTTGTCATTGGAGATAGTCCAGAGGAGGTTCACAAAGGTGATTCTGGGAATGAAGGGATTAACATATGAGGAGCGTTTGGCAATTTAGTGTTGTACTCACTGGAATTTAGAAGAGTGCAGGGGGATCTCACTGAAACCTACTGAATATTGAAAGGACTAGATTGGGTGGATGTGGAGAGAATGTTTCCTAGGGTGGGGTATCCAGAACTAGAGGGCACAGCTTCAAAATTGAGGGGAGACCCTTTAGAACAGAGGTAAAGAGGAATTTTTTAGCCAGAGAGTAGTAAATCTGGAATACTCTGCCATAGACTGTGGTGGAAGCCAAGTCCGTGCGTATATTTAAGGTGGAAGTTGATCATATCCTGATCGGTCAGGGAATGGCCAGAGGGTATCCTGTTCAATCTCCTTATCCTCAGATTAAAAGATACCACAGACAAAGAAAAGGTGGATTAGAATTCTTAAAATGTAGTCCTTTTCCAGGAAACTGATCACTAATTGCAATTGGCAGCCCCATCCTGACACTGTGCACTTTGGGAAATTAGACTGAGCAGTTCTTAATATGTGAGCCACTTGTTGTAAAGCTGGACAGAAACTGCAAGCACTATGAACAGCAGAGGAATTAGATGAAGGAGCAGGCCTCAACACAGAGGAATTTCCCCAAGTGTAAGTAAGCTACAGATTCTGGGGACAGCATGTGGGGATGCAGAGTGAGATGAGTGGGCCTTTTATGGTTGACTGAGATTTAGAGGACAGCTCTGGATCTGGATTCAATGGAGTTGAGAGTCATAGAGCACTTCAGCACAGAAACAGGCCCTTTGGCCCACCTAGTCTGTACTAAACTGTTATTCTGCCTACCCCATCAACCTGTACCTGAAGGATAGCCCTCCATACCTCTTCCATCTACATAGTTACCAAAATTTCTTGTAAATGCTGAAATTGAATCCATATTCACCACATCAAAGTGTTATTCACACTTTCTCTGGAAAACAACCAGCATACCATCACCTGTAACTTCCCTTTGGACTTGGACTTAATATGTTGCAGCAGAACTGTGGTGGGGTGAGGCAGCAGGTCCATCACCAGAAGTGAGGAGAGTCCCGATGTTCAAATGATTTAAGCACCGGGCCAAATTGGAAAGGTCAGATACAGGCCGAATCGAGGCAGCGAGGTCCAGGCACCAGAGTGCATTGAAGTGACAGAACCCAATGTTTGGACCATTTAAACACCAGCATAGATTGGAAAGGTCAGGGCGTCAGGACAAGAGGTGAGGGATGGACCAGTTCTGCTCACTGCTCAGCAATTCTTACTGGAATCTGAGGCTGTAGCTTCATGTCTGTTGTTGGACTCTCTTTCGTGGACTTCAGCTCCGAACACTTTTTGCTTGCTTTTATTGTTTGCACAAATTGTTTTTTTTTTTCTCTGCATAATGGGTATTTGACAGACTTTGAGTTCTTTTGGGTTTCTAGTTGTGCGGCTGTCTATAAGGAGAAAAATCTCGGGGTGTATAATGTGTATAGACTTTGATAATAAATGTACTTTGAACTTGTTTCATACTTTCACCACCGTCTGAACAAAAATGATCTCCCTCAGGTTCACCTTAAATGGAAGGATTGAGAATCAGAATCCGAACCAGGTTTACTATCACCGGCATGTGTTGTGAAATTTAAATTAGCAGCAGTCTAATGCAATATATAATATAGAAGAAACAGAGTAAAAATAAATAAATAAGTTAATCAATTACAGTATATGTTTATTGGATATTAAAATTTCTGCAAAAACAGAAATCATATATATTGAAAAAGTGAAGTACTGTTCAAGGGTTCAATGTCCATTCAGGAAGAGGGGAGAAGCTGTTGTACTTTCAGGCTTCTGTACCTCCTACTAGATAGTATCAATGAGAAAAGGGCATGTCTTGGGTGCTGGAGGTCCTTAATAATGGTGCTGCCTTTCTGAGACACCGCTCCTTGAAGATGTCCTGTGTACCTTGTAGGCTAGAACACAAGATGGAGCTGACTAGATTTACAACCCTCCGTGGCTTCTTTTGGTCCTGTGCAGTAGCCACACCCCCCCCCTCGCCCCATACCAGACAGTGATGCAGCCCGTCAGAATGCTCTCTGTGGTACAGCTATAGAAGTTTTTGAGTGCTCTTGTTGACATACCAAATCTCTTCAAGCTCCTGATGAAGTGTAGTATCTATCTTGCTTTCCTTATAGCTGCATCGATATGTTGAGACCAGGTTAGGTCCTCAGAGGTCTTGACACCCAGGAACCTGAAACTGCTCATTCTCTCCACTTCTGATCCCCCTATGAGGATTGGTATGTGTTCCTTTGAATTATCCTTCCTGAAGTCCAGAATCAGCTCCTTCATCTTACTGACATTGAGTGCCAGGTTGTTGCTGCAACACCATTCCACTAGTTGATATATCTCACTCCTGTACACCTTCTCATCCTATCTGAGTTTCTACTAACAATGGTTGTATCATCAGCAAATTTATAGATTTATATGCCTAGCTACACAGTCATGGGAGTAGAGCAGTAGGCTAAGCACACACATCTGAGGTGCACCAGTGCTGATTGTCAGTGAGGAGGAGATATTATCAACAATCTGTATAGATTGTGGTCTTCCGGTTAGGATGCTGACGATCCAATTGCAGTGGAAGATACAGAGGCCCAGGTTCTGTCACTTATCACTCAAGACTGTGGGAATGATGGTGTTAAATGCTGAGCTATAATCAATGAACAGCATCCTGACATAGGTGTTTGTATTGAAGGGAATGAAGGGGAATCTCATTGAAAACTACTAGATAATGAAAAGTCTGGATGGAGTGAATGTGAAGAGAATAAGAGAATCTAGGATCTGAGAGCATTGCCTCAGAATAAAAGGATGTCCCTCTAGAAGTGAACTGAGAAGCAATTTCTTCAGCAGAGTGTGCTAAGTCTGCAAAGTTCACTGCCACAGACGGCAATGAAGGCTACTTCAAAGAGTACGTTTAAGAAAGAGACTGATAAGCTCTTTAATTGTAAGGATATTAAGCATTCAAGGAGAAAATGAGAGAATGGGGTTGAGGGAAAATAAAATCTGCCATGCCTGAATGCTGCCACTGACTAGATGTCCTGAACGGCCTAATTCTGTTCCTATATCTTATGGTCTGATAGTCTTGGGGATCAAGGGCCTGTTTAGGTGTTGTAAAACAATGGCTCGATCAAATAATCCCTGATTTACTGGCAGAGTCATAATCAGATGTATGATAGGAAATTAGTTATTTGCAGCAGCAGTGCAAAAACAAAATTACTATAAATTACAAAACTAAATTATGCCCAGAAAATGGAACAAGGTTGTGGTCCTGGGTTCAATGTCCATCCAGAAATCTGATGGCAGAGGGGAAGAAACTGTTCCTGGAACATTGAGTGTGGTTTTTTCAGGCTTTTGCACCACCTCCCTGATGCTAATAAAGAGAAGGGAGCAATTCCAGGAAGCTGAGGGTCTTTAATGATGGCTGCTGTCTTCTTCAGGTACTCATCATCATTATGTGCTGTGTTGTATGACACTGGAAATCATAGTCTTATCCATGATCATGATTGTTCTTGGCAATTTTTTTTCTACAGAAGAGGCTTGCTATTGCCTTCTTCTGGACAGTGTCCTTACAAAATGGGTTACCCCAGCCTTTATGAAAACTCTTCAAAGATTGTCTGCTTGGCATCGATGGTTGCATAACCAATATTCATGATATGCACCAGCTGCTCATATGGCCATCCACCAGCTGCTCCCATGGCTTCACATGACCCTGTTTGGAGGGCTAAGCAGGTGCTACACCTTGTCCAAGGGTGACCTGCAGGCTAAAGGAGGAAAGGAATGCCTTAACTTTCTTTAGTAGTGACATATCTCCACCTCACCACCCAATCTTGAGGAACTGCCTCTTGAATTTCCAACATTTCCAGCATTTCAAATGTTTGATTATTTCACTTTTTTTTTCTTGTAATGCAGTGATCAGAACTGCAGGCAGAATATCCATGCAGTGTGTGGGATACTCAGTCCATGGTTTAACATTGGCACAGACTGAGACAAACATTAACCGCTGCTGCAAGACCATCAACTTGATGAAAGATCCACTCTGGTCAGCCTGAGATTCATCTGTCGTCCAGTGGCATATCACAAGCTGCAAGGTCCTGGGTCATTGGACACACTGAAGGCATCATGGGGGAATGACCACATTCTCAGGTGCCACTGGTTATCGTGGTGCTATTACAGCTCGGGACGTCTGAGTTCATAGTTCAAACCCAGTCTCCTCTGTAAGGAGGATGTCCACACTATGGAATACATGCATTTTTTCCAGGGCTTGCGGTTTCCTCCCACAGTCCAAAGGCGTACCGAGTAGGTTCACTGGTCATTATAAATTGTCCCATGAATAGGTTAGGGTTAAATCAATGTTGTCAGGGGTTGCTGCTGGACAGTGCAGTTCAAAGGGCTGAAAGAGCCTATATCACAATATCTTTAAATAAATAAAGTCCTACTGCTACTCCACGTTAAAGGAACCCTGTGTAACAACACTTCACTGGAAACATGAAACAATATGGATGCATTGTGAGAGACCTCATTGAACTAATGGCCGACTGAATACGAAAAAAGATGTGTGTCAATTCTACACTCAGTGGCCACTTTATTAGGTACACCTGTACACCTGCTCATTAATGCAAATACGTTACGTTGTTCGTTACGTTGTTCGTCTATCGTTGACGTCGATGAGGACCTCGACACCATTATGATGGTGTCAAGACTAGAGCGTGATTTGGATTTAAGTGAGGGAGAGTTGAGCAGCGTCAGCCTCACTCTCTCTTCCCAATTCCCATCTGGATCCAGTGGCAAGACAGAGTCTAGACAGCTGGAGATGGGACTAGGCGCAGTGGATGACCGGGACGTCTTCTGTGTCTTGTCCTGCTCTACACGATCCACGAAGCTTGCAGAGATCGCCTTCTTGACCGTTGGACCTTCCATTGGTCTCATCCACTTAATCCACCGGAGTCTGTCTTCAATGCTGGGATAGACAACTCCCTATCTCACCGAGGGTTTGAGACCCGTCGGCTACCCTCACCTGGTTTAGCTGACTTGTCGAAGCCGTTGCCCGGGGTGTGGCTGCTGTCGCATGCAAACAGCTACAGGGAGCCACAGGTGAGAGCTGAGTGCCAGGTGGGGACCAAAGGTGGACTAACCGCCCTGAAAAGGACACGACAGGTTCCCCCACCAGAGGCGCTACCCCTCCCTGACACCCCATACACCCCGTTAATGCAAATATCTAATCAGCCAATCACATGGCAGCAATTCAGTTCATAAGAACTGGCCGGCTGGTGGTGCAATGGCATCAGCGCCGGACTCCGGAGTGAAGGTTCCTGAGTTCGAATCCAAGTCGGGCCACTCACGAGCACGCTTTTCATCCGTGCCGGGTTGAACGTCGAGTTAGCCACTCTGACTTGTTAAAAAAAAGGGTCGAGTCAGGAATTTTCATATCGTGACCCGGTTAATCTGAAAGGAGACCAATTCCGACACCACGTGCCAGACAAGAATGGCTGACTGTCTGGTACGACACGCTAAAAAAAATTCATAAGAACTTGAGGACATGGTTAGCAGGTTCGTCACTGAACATCAGAATGGGGAAGAAAAGTGACTTTGACTGTGCAGTGTTCCTTGGAGCCAGACAGAGTGGTTTGAGTATCTCAGAAACTGCTGATCTCCTAGGAGTTTTACACACAACAGTCTCTGCAGTTTACAGAGAATGGTGCGAAAAACCAAAAGAAAATCCAGTGAGCAGCAGAACCGTTTTTGTTAATAAGAGATCCGAGGAGAATGGCCAGACTTGCTTTAGCTGAGAGGAGGGCAACAGTAAGGGAAGTAATATGCTTTACAACAGTGGTATGTAGAAGTGCATCTCTGAATGCACAACATGTCAAACCTTCCAGTGGATGGACTACAGCAGCAGAAGACCACAAACATAGACTCAATGGGCACTTTATTATGTCTGGGAGCTAGCTGATAAAGTGGCCACTGAGTGTATTTACTGCATGTATCATGAACATTGTACACGACAAATGCATTTTTAAAATAAAAAGTATACATTCCTGCATTGCCTTCCCACTTTTATCTTGTCTAATAAATGAAAGTATCCAAAAGCCTTCTGTAAGATCAGGGTTCAATTCCTGCCAATGTCTTTGAGAGGTTTGTGTCTTCTCCCCATGACTACGTGGGTTTCCTCTGGGTTCTACAATTTCCTCCCACATTTCAAAGATGTACCAGTTGAGGTTAGTAAGCTGTGGCCATGATATGTTGGCACTGGGATCATGGCGATATTTGTGTTCTGCCCTCAGTCAATGCTTCGACAGTGTTGGTCGTGACACCAAACAAGGCATTTCATGAACCCAAGAGAACTTCAAGGAGCAGTGCTTCAGAAAAGTGGCTTCCATCGTCAATGACCCCCACCACCCAGGACATGCCCTCTTCTCATTGTTATCATCAGGAAGGAAGAACAGAAACCTGAAGGCACATATTCAGCCATTTGGGAACAATTTCTTCCCCTCTGCCATCCAATTTCTAAATGGACATTGAACCCATGAACACTACCTCACTACTTCTTTTTAATTTCTGTTTTTGCACTACTTATCTTAATTTAACTACTTGATATACATATACTTGCTGCAATTCAGATTTTTTAATATATTTATCATGTATTGCAATGTTCTGCTGCCGCAAATTTAAACAATCTATTTCAATAAACAATATATTTGTGAAACAATAAGTTTCAGAATATATGCCAGTGATATTGAAACTGATTCTGAGATTCTGCAGGTGCTGGAGATCCAGAGTAACACTTAAAAGTGGTGGAGAAATTCAGCAGGTTGGGCAGCATCTATGGAAAGGCATAAACAATCCATGTTTGGGCCAAGAGCCTTCATCAGGGAAGAAGCCAGAATAAGAAGGTGGGGAAGGGGGTAGGAATATACATTACAAGCTGGTAGGTGAAGCCAGGTGGGATGGATGGAAAGTGGGTGGGGTTGGGGAATGAATTAAGAAACTGGGAGGTGTTTCGACATGTGACAGATGAAGCAAATCTCCCTTATGTTAATACTCACTAATTCATGAATGCTTTAATGGGCGGTCTTCATTGATTCTGTTATTATTCCATATATTTATTGAGTATGCCCACAAGCAAATGAACCAGGGTTATATATGATGACATATATGTATTTTGATAATAAATTTACTTTGAACTTTGAACCAGCTGATTTACTGTACCTCCCCTAATCTTAGAGCACATGCATCTCGCACAGTTTAGCTCAAAAGGAAAAATTTAACAGACATTAAATGCAGAAAAACTGGAGATTACTATGTCCCTTCTAGACAATATGCGCATGATACACAATACAAAATCATGCCTCTGAGATCTCAAACAAAATTATCATGGATCCCCCAAGCAGGACTGATTTAATATACCTTTTTTTCCACACACTGGTGAATTTCTAGATCTTAAAGTTTTGGACTGTTGACTCCACGGAAAAACAAATCCCTTCTGTATTCCATTGCAGAATTTCCCAAGCTGAAAACAACACTAGGTTTCACCCCCAGACTCTGGTGGTAAAATATTCTGCCTCAGCTTCTGGATGCCGGTTCAGCAGGCAAGACCAGAACTCCTGGCAGGAACTACACTGTGTTTCCTCAGCTTTCACAATGGAGTTTTAGAGTAAATGTCCGTTTGTGAAATGTGGCTGATTTCCTGTTAAAGGTAAGCATTAACTTGAAGTGAATAAAAAAAATCGACATTCTGCAGGAAGTCAGACACAAGTCAACTACTATAATTTCTCAACAGGGGAAATTCAGGCTTTGCATTGCACAGGGCTCTTTGTCTGTCTCCAAAGCCTGCTTCTGGTGGCCATGGTACCTGGCCAAGAATACGAGGCCTGGAACAAATCCCTTCCTATAAAACTATTAAGTAAAACAAAACCGCGTATCAGGCGGTGTAGAGAGTTAATCCATTAATCACCTGTCAGTAAAGCTGACTAGAATATAAGAACATTTGAAATAGGAGCAAATTTTTTCCATTCAGCCCATCTAACTAGCTGCAGAATTCAACAAGCCTAGACTGATGTTTCAATTCAATGCTGTTTTCTTTCCCAATCCCCATATTGAGTCAGAGTCACGCAACAAGGAAGCATGCCCTTTGGCCCATCAAATCCATGCTGTCAAAGTTTCCCATGTAAGCTAGACCCATTTAGACCATAAAGATGACAGACGTGGGAGCAGAACCAGGCAATTCAGCCCATATGTTTCGTTCCATCATTCCATTATGGCTGATTTGTTATCCCTCTCAACTCTGCTCTCCTGACTTCTCCCCATAACTTTTGCCACCCTTACTAATTAAGAGTCTATCAACCTCAGCTTAAAATATACCCAAAGATGTTGCCTCAACAACCATCTGTGGCAAACAATTCCACAGTATCTCCAGCCTCTGCCTAAACAAATTCCTCCTCATCTCTGTTCTAAAGGGAGATGCTTCTGTTCTGAGGCTGTGCCCTCTGGTCCCAGACTTGCCCACTATAGGAAACATCCTTTCTATACCCACACTGTCGAGGCTTTTAAAGCTCTTGTACTCCCACAGTTTAGGAAACATCCTCTCCAAGTCCACTTTATCTAGGAAAGAACTTTCCTTCATCTATCCAGCTTGTTTTTTCCTCAATTCCAACAGATTTGTCAGGCAAGATTTCCCCAAAAGGAAATGCATTTGACTGCAGTTGGCTCATAACCTTCTGAACCTTTCCTAGCCACTTCTCTGTCCAAAGTGATTTTTAAATGCTGTTAAATAGACTTGTCTCAACCATTTCTACTGCAGTTCACTCCATACACTCTCCACCCTCTGTGAAGAATTTGTCCCTCATATTCTAATAAATCTCTTTCCTCTCACCTTGTGATAATAGATATGATAGGATAGATAGTTTGAAGCTTGGATATTTTAATGCTAGGAGTATTATGGATACGGAGGAGGGGAATCTCTCAGGCTAAACACATATACAAACAGAGAATCGAGGAGCACTTCAACTCCTCGGACCCCTAGAACATGTGGCATGTCATACAGGTCATTAGACTTCAAAACCATCTAGTACTGTGCCCCCTTCCAGCTCTGCCTCCCTCCCTGATGATCTCAATTACTTCTACGCTCGCTTTGACTGAGAGAACAAGGAGGTCACCTTCAAAGCGGATCTTCCACCTGGTGAATTGCCTCTCTCACTTTCCACCTCTGATGTTTGCGCCACCCTGAGCAGGGTGAATGTACGGAAGGCAGCTGGTCCGGATGGAATACCTGGCCGTGTGCTCAGAGTCTGTGTAGTGCAGTTGGCCGGGTCTTCACGGACTTTTTCAATTTGTTCCTGGCCCAGACAGTTGTCCCCACAAGCTTCAAGAATGCCAGCATCGTGCCAGTGACGAAGCATTCCACTGTCACGGGCGTGAATGACTTGCGTCCAGTTGCACTCACCCCCATCGTTGCAAAGTGCCTTGAGAGACTGGTTCTATCACACCTGAAATCCTGTCTGCCCACTACCCTGGACCCCCATCAATTTGCCTATTGCACCAACAGGTCAACAGAGGACGCCATCTCCACAGCACTTCACTCTGCCCTGACCCACCTGGACAGCCCCAACTCTTACGTCAGAATGTTGTTCATTGACTTTAGTCCGGCATTCAATACTGTGATCTCCTCCAAGCTGATTACGAAACTTTGCCAGCTTGGTATCAGCTCATCCCTCTGCAATTGGACCTTGGACTTTCTGACTAACAGACCCCAATCAGTTAAGTTAGACAACCTCTCCTCCTCCACTCTCACCCTGATCACCGGTGAGCCTCAAGGCTGTGTGCTGAGCCCTCTTCTGTACTCCCTTTTCACCTATGACTGCGTTCCTGTATGTGGTTCTAACTCCATAATCAAGTTCACAGATGACACCAAGGTGGTTGGTCTGATCAGAGGGGATGACGAGACGGCTTACAGGGACAAGGTCCAGCACCTGGCTGCATGGTGTGCCAACAACAACCTGGTCCTTAACACCCAGAAGACCAGGGAGATCATTGTGGACTTCAGGCAGGCTAGGAGCCACACCCACGTTCCCATCTACATCAACGGATCTGTAGTGGGGCGTGTATCAAGCTTCAAATTCCTTGGTGTCCACATTTCCAAGGATCTCACCTGGTCCCTGAACTCCTCCATCCTGATCAAAAAGGTGCAACAGCGCCTTTATTTCCTGTGGAGCATCAAGACAGCTCACCTCTGTCCCAGGATACTGACAGACTTTTACCGCTGTACCATTGAGAGCATATTCACCAACTGCATCTGAGTGTGGTATGGCAATTGTCCCGTATCAGACCTCAAAGCACTCCAGCGTGTGGTGAAAACTGCCCAGCAGATTATCGGCACCCAATTGCCTACCATTGAGAACATCTACCATAAACGCTGCCTGGGCAGGGCAAAAAACATTATCAAGGATGCATCTCACCCTAACCGTGGACTTTTTACTCTCCTCCCATCCGGTAGGCACTACAGGAGCCTCTACTCCCACACCAGCAGGCACAGGAAGAGCTTCTTCCCTGAGGCTGTGACCCTATTGAACCTCACATCACAGTGCTAAGCAGTAGCATTCACTTTTTATTCGCAGTTATTTTGTAAATAACTCTATTCTTTTCATTTCTAGTTAGATGCTAACTGCATTTCATTGGCTTTGTATCTGTACTCAGCACAATGACAATAAAGTTGAATCGCATCTAATAAAGATGATGAACTTAGAGCATGTACCAGTACGTGGAACTGTGATGTTGTGGCGATTACAGAGACTTGATTGAGAGGCAGACAGGAATGGGTGCTTATTGTTCCAAAGTTTGCTGTTTTAGAAAAGATGGAGAAGGAGATAAAAAGGGGGGAGGGGTGGAGTTGAACTACTAATCGGGTTCAATACCACAGCTGCACTCAGTGGGGTAGAATGGATGGTTTGTCCGCTGAGTCTATATGGGCAGAACTCAAAAATAGGAGGGGGGCAATCGATCTGATGGAACTGCACTCCAGACCCCAATAGTACCAGAACATTGAGGAACAGATATATAGGCAGGTTAAGGAAAAGTGTAAAAACAATTTTATTTCTGTCATTGGTGACTTCAGCTCCTCTTGTATAAGACCATATTGAATCACAGAGCCACAGAACAATGAAATAGCCCCTTTGGCCCAAATGGCCCATGCTGTCTAATTCCTATCTAAACTGGACCCATTTACTATAAAGATCATAACACATAGGAACAGAATTAGGCCATTTGGCCCATCGAGTCTGCTCCATCATTCCTTTCCACTATGGCTGATTTAAGACCATAAGATATAGGAGCAGAAGTAGGCCTTTCGGCCCATCGAGTCTGCTCTGCCATTCAATCATGGGCTGACCCAATTCTTCCAGTCATCCCCACTCCCCTGCCTTCTCCCCAAACCCTTTTATGCCCTGGCTAATCAAAAACCTATCTATCTCTGTCTTAAATGCACCCAATGACGGCCTCCACAGCCATTCGTGGCAACAAATTCCACAGATTTACTGCCCTCTGGCTGAAGTAATTTCTCTGCATCTCCGTTCTTTCAATCCTGAAGTTCTACCCTCTTGTCTTAGACTCCCCTATCATGGGAAACAACTTTGCCATTTCTAATCTGTCAGGCCTTTTAACTTTCGGAATGTTTCTATGAGATTTCCCCCTTCATTCTCCTGAACTCCAGGGAATACAGCTGGACATTCCTCATACAGTACCCTTTCATTCCTGGAATGATTCTCATAAATAATTCGTTGACCTTCTCAAGCCCAGTCTTCTGCTATCTCCCTATAAACTTTGAGACCCTTACTAATTAAGAGCTTATCAGCCCCAGCTTTAAGTATACCCAATGATGTGGCCTCTACAGCCATCTCTGGCAAAGAATTCCACAGATTTACCACTTTTTTGCCAAAGAAATTCCTCCTCATCTCTGATCTAAAGGGTCGTCCTTATCTGAAGCTACACCCTCTGGTCCAAGACTTCCCCTCTACTGGAAATATCCTCTCCACATCCATTCTATGTAGGCCTTTTAGGCTCTTGTACTCCCACACTATGGAAAACATCCTCTCCACATCCATTTTATCTCGACCTTTTAGGATCCCGTATTCCGACAATATAGAGTGTAGATGTCAGGAGGTCATCTTGTGGCTTTATAGGATGCAGGTGAGGCTCTACTTGGAGTATTGCGTTCAGTTTTGATCAGTCTGCTAAGGGAAATATGTTTTTAAACAGGAATTAATACACAGATGTATCCAGGAATAAAGGGACTGAGTTCTAGGGAGAGGTTGTACCATAGAACACTAGCGCAGAGTACAGGCGATTTGGCCCGTGTTGAATCAGCCGACCCATTAACATACTCTAGGATCAATGTAACCTTTCACTCCCACATAGGGCCATGGATGGAAGAGCAAAAAGTAAGGGTTAAAGAAGAAGGAATCTGACAGGAGAGCAGAGTGAACCATGGGAGAAAGAGAAAGAGGAGGGCCACAGAGGGAGGCTTAGGCAGGTGAGGAGGGGAACGTCGACTCAGACCATGAGAGGCCTGCGTCGGGCATTTTCATGCCTTACAAGGCGCAGATTGGAAGTCTGTGTGGGGCGCCACTCCTTGCACAGACTAGAGCAATGTGCGATTAAGTGCCTTGCTCAAGGACACAAACATGCTGCCACAGTTGAGGCTCAAACTAGCAACCTTGAGGTAACTAGACGAATGCCTTAACCTCTTGGCCACATGCCCAACACACATTCCTTAGGCCGGTGAGGAGAAAAGGCATAAGAGGGGAGCTAGAATGGGGAATGGAAGAAGAGAGGGGGGAGAGAGAGAGAAATTATGGGAAGTATTACTAGAACTTAATTAATGTATTACTTACTTATTGACATACAGCGCAGAGTAGACCCTTCTGGCTCTTTGAGCCAGCAGTCCCCCAATTTAATTCTAGCCTAATCACAGGACAGCTTACAATGATCAATTCATCTACTAAATGCTACATCTTTGTTTGGAACGTGAGGGGAAACTGGAGTACCTGGAGGAAACCCATGTGGTCATAGGGAGAACGTACAAACTCCTTACGGGCAGTGACAGGATTATTCTCCTCTCCTATCAGATTCTTCTTTCTTCAGCTCTTTACCTTTTCCACCTATCACCTTCCAGCTTCTTACTTCATTCTCTCCCTCATCTGGTTTCACTTATCACCTACCATCTTATATTCCTTCTGCTTCTTGTATTGGCTTCTTCCCCCTTCCTTTCCAGTCCTGATGAAGGGTCTTGGTCCAAAACATTAGCTCTCTATTCCCCTCCATGGATGCTGCCTGACCTGCTGAGATCCTCCAGCATTTTATGTGAGTTGCTATTTTAGTTGTTTACATGCTTTCAGGCTGACAAAGCTAAGACTAATGGAAAAATTACAAGTGATTTTTCTCTCACTGAAAGCAAAATTGGCTCAGGTTGTATTTATAGAGAGAAGATATGTACTTACAGACAAAAGTACCTTATTAGCCTTGCAGATCCAAGGAACAGCAGATGCTGGCATCTGGAGCAACAAACAATCTGCTGGTGGAACTCAGTGCGTCACACAGCATTAGGCCATAAGACATTGGAGCAGAATTAAGCCTTTCAGCCATCAAAACTGCTCTGCCATTCCATCATGGCTGACTAATTTCCCCTCTCAACCCTATTCTCCTGCCTTCTCCGTGTAACCTTTGACAGCCTCACTAATACAGAAACATCAATCTCTGCTTTAAATATAAACAGACTTGGCCTCTGCTGCTGTCTAAGGCAATGAATTCTGCAGTTTCTATACCCTTCAACTGAAGAAACTTTACCTTATCACTTTCCTAGAGGGACCTCCTTTTACTCTGAGGCTGTGCCCTCTGACCTAGACTCCTCCACTATTGCAGTTGTCCTCTCCACATCCACTCTCTCGAGGCCTTTCAATAACTAGTAGATTTTGAGGTTTCTGCCCCCACCCCCATTCTTGTGAACTCCAGCAAGTACAGGCCCAGAGCCATCAAATGCTCCTCGTACATTAACGCTTTCATTGCTGGATCACTCTCATGAAGCTCCTCTGGATCCTCTCCAATACTGCCAGATCCGTTCTCAGATATGGGCTCCAGAACTGCTGTCTATATTCCAAATGTGGTCTGGCCAATACCTTATACAGCCTCGGCATTACATTCTTGCTTTTATATGCCAGTCCTCTCAAAATAAATGCTAACATTGCATTTGCCTTCCTTACCACTAACTCAACCTGCAAGTTAAACCTCCACTGAGATTCCCAACTCCATCTGACCTCTGATTTCTTTCCTGTTTAGAAAACAGTCTGTACCTTTACTTCCTTTAGTAATGTGCATCACCATACAGTTCCCACAAATATATTCCACCTTCAGTGTGAGGGGTAAGAAGTTAGTTACGTTTTGGGTCAACACCATATCTGAGGACTGAGGGTGGAGAAGGGAGACAGTCAAGAGTAGAGCGCAGGTGGGAGTTACCTTCCACCACCACCCCCCCCCCCCCCGCCCTCACCTGGCTACACCTTTTATTTTGTGAGCCTTCACTTATTATCCTCTGCCTCTATCTTCAAACCTTTAAGTTCCTCACCACCCCTGCCTCTCTGCTCCCTGAGTCCTCTTATTCATCATCCTCAATCACCTCCTAGCCCCTTGCCTCACCATTCCTTTCCTACTCTCTATACTAGCCGTCTTCACTCTGCACTCCTGATCCTGATGCAGGGCTTCCACCTGAATGGTCAATAATTCCTCCCCACCCTCCCAGATGCTACTCGATCTGCTGAGTTCTTCCAGCTGATTGTTTGACGTGCCTTGTGATCCTTAATCTATTTACACTGACTTTAGGCATGCTGCCAGATAATATGCGAGCAGAACTGTCTCAAAATGCCCTGAAGAATTTTATGGTCAATTAGGGATTTAAAGTGTTGAGAATATTGAATGTTGAGAAAAAGCAAAGGGGCCAATTTATGGACAACAATATCCTACAAACAACCAAGTTATGATGACCAGGTTTAGGAACAGCTACTTCCTTCAACCGTTTGTTTCTTCAACCAACTGGCAAAACACTGATCACACAAAATGCTGGAGGAACTCAGCAGGTCAGGCAGCATCTATGGAAAGGAATAAAGAGTCGATGATTGGAGCTGAGACTTTTCTTCTGGAAACATTGTGTGTGTTACTCTGGATTTCCAGCATCTGCAGAATCTCTTGTGTTTATGAAAATGCTAATCTCTATATTTTAGTAACACTATGACCAGGTTGCACTAAGATGAACTTATTTGTTCGAATTGTGTCTTCTTGTAAAGATTGTTTATAATTTACTTCTGAATGCTGCTTACGTGGCTCGGTATGCTGGTGATGTTGTTGCAAGCAATTCTTTTCATTGCACCCGAGCATGCACCTTCTTATTAGCTTAAAGATTCACTTCATTTGTGTTATGTACATCGAAACATCAAAACATACAGTGAAATGCATTATACTTGCATAATGGTTAACATAGTCCAAGGATTGTACTGGGGTGGGGGGAAAGGGGGCAGCAGCCTGCAATAACTGCCATGATTCTGGCACCAACATAACATGCTCATAACTCATTAGCCCTAACCATACATCTTTGGAACATGAGAGGAAACTAGAGCACCAGAAGAAAACCTATGTGGTCATAGTGAGATGGTACAAACTCCTCAAAGACAGCTGTGAGAATCAAACCCTGATCTTCCGATCTCTGGTGATGATGACAATAAACTCTATTTTGACTTAGATCTTGTTTTATTGAACTGAAGAGATTATCTGATTGGTGTTGCTATTCCCACTTCATCATGAACACTCAATACTACCCTTCACTTACTTCCCTTCACTACAAACAGCCAAGTTATAATGAACAGGTTCAGGAACATCCCTTCCCTTCAACCGGCTGTTTCTTGTACCATTCTCCTCTCAGCGTGTTCAACTTCAAGTTTAATTGTCCTTCAACCATATGCATGAATACAGCCAAACAAAACAGCCTTACTCCGGAGCCAAGGTGCATGTCTGGAATTCTTTCTCAATTGTGGCTGCTGAAGCAACTTTGACTTTGGCCTTGGCTGCAGTGTTGTGCTTCCTTTACATGACGCCCATCCTTGCCAAGGCTCAGTGATGAGTGCGTCTGTCAGGCCACATTGTGCTGCAAAACCATGAGTGAGCTGCTGGCACAGAGTTACCAAAGGGTTAAAATGGATGATAAGAAGCCTCTCCCAGTCCCAGTAAAAGCTCAGTATTACCACACCAACAGGAAGGTGCTGGCATCGAACCTCAGATCAGTGGCAACCTTATTAGGTACACCTGTACCTATGCAAATATCTAATCAGCCAATCACATGGCAGCAACTCAATGCATAAAAACATGCAGACATGGTCAAGTGGTTCAGTTGTTGTCCAGACCAGACATCAGAATGGGGAAGAAATATTATCTAAGCTACTTGGACCATAGAATGATTGGGATGTTTTGAGTACCTCAGGAACTACTGATCTACTGGGATTTTTGCACTATTCTCTGTAAACTTAAACAGAAAGGCAACCACAACTAGGGCCTATGTGGGTCCCATGGCTGCATCTTGAGTTTGGAGAAAGTGACAGGAACTGAAGGAGAAATTGTTGAGGGTGAGGACCAGTTCCACCAGATGGATGAGGCTATTGATGGCGGGGGAGCTGGTCAGGTCTGTTTCATTGGCAATATGGAACAGTCCATGTGCAAAGCCTTCATTGGTAATGCTTCCCAACTCTTTCTGCATTAACGTTGACAACTGCATTGGTGCTTCTTCATGCACCCATGCTGAACTCATCAATTTCATTAATGTTGCCTTTAAATTCCACCCTGAACTTAAAATTCAGCTGGTCCATTTCTGACACCTCCCTCCCCTTTCTTGATCACTGTGTTTCCATCTATGGAGATAAACTGAAGGTTTGACTTGCAGGTTGAGTTAGTGGTAAGGAAGGCAAATGCAATGTTAGCATTTATTTTGAGAGGACTGGCATATAAAAGCAAGGATGTAATGCCGAGGCTGTATAAGGCATTGGTCAGACCACATTTGGAATATAGTCAGCAGTTCTGGAGCCCATATCTGAGAACGGATCTGGCAGTATTGGAAAGGATACAGAGGAGCTTCATGAGAGTGCTCTGGCAATGAAAGCGTTAATGTACAAGAAGCATTTGATGGCTCTGTTCCTGTACTTGCTGGAGTTCACAAGAATGAAGGGAGTGGGGGTGGATACCTCAAAATCTGCTAGTTATTGAAAGGCCTCAAGAGGGTGGATGTGGAGAGGACAACTGCAATAGTGGGGGAGTCTAAATCAGATGGCACAACCTCAGAGTAAAAAAAGGTCCCTCTAGGAAAGTGATAAGGTAAAACTTCTTCATTTGAAGGGTGTAGAAACTGCAGAATTCATCGCCTCAGACAGCTGCAGAGGCCGAGTCTGTTTATATTTAAAGCAGAGATTGATAGTTTCTGGATTAGTAAGGCTGTCAAAGGTTATATGGAGAAGGCAGGAGAATAGGGTTGAGAGGGAAAATTAGTCAGCCATGATGGAATGGCAGAGCAGACTAGATTTTGCCTGGCCTGCTGAGTTGCTCCAGCAGTTTATGTGTGTTCCACTACCTTTTGTTGGGTTTTCTGCTCTGGTATTGCTGTTTCCATACCAGGCTGCAATTTTGCCCTATCATCTTCCTGTCCTTCCTCGCAGTCTCACTACACACTGCATTGACTTGTATACCAGCTGCCCCCTCCTCAGTCCTATCACTCCAGTTCCCATCCCCTCCATGATTCTTTGCCTATTTGTCCCTTCCCACTAACCTCCCGACTGGCATTCATCCCTGTAAGCAGAAGAAGTGCCACACCTGCCATTCATTTCCTCCTTCACCTCCATTCAGGGTCCCAAACAGATCTTCCAGATGAGGCAATGCTTTGCCTGCAAATCTTCTGGGGTTGTGTGCTGTATCTGGTGCTCCCGCTGCAGCCTCCTCTACATTGGTGAGACCCGATGTAAATTGGGGTCCGCTTTGTTGAGCATCTCTGCTCCATTCACAAATAGCAGGATTTCCGAGTGGCCAAGCATTTAAATTCTAGTCCCCATTCCCATTCCAACAAGTTGGTCCACCTTGGCCGTGATGAGGCCACTCAGATTGGAGGAGAAACATATCATATTCCTTCTAGGTAGCATCCAACCTGATGGCATGAATATTGATTTCTCCAATTTCTGGTAATTTTTCCCCTCCTCTTTCCCTCTTTCAATTTCCCACTCTGCCCCATTATTTCTTCTCCTCACCTATCTATCACCTCACTCCGGTGTCCCTCCTCCTTCCTTTTCTCTCATGGTCCTCTCTCCTTTCCTATCAGGTTCTTTCTTCTTCAGCCCTTTACCTTTTCCACCTATCACCTCCCAGCTTCTTAATTCATTCCCCTCTCCCTCTCACCTGGCTTCACCTATCACCTTCTAGCTTGTATATCCTTCCTCACCCATCGGCTTTCTTATTCTGGCATCTTCCCCCTTCTTTTTCAGCCCTGATGAAGGGTCTCAGCCAGAAATATCAACTGTTTATTCATTGCCATTGATGCTGCCTGACCTGTTGAATTTGTCCAGCATTTTGTGTAGAACAGTTGCAATACTGATCAGGGAAAATGTCATGGTGGCATACAGAGAGGACACACCAGAGGACTCATCCACTGAGGCAATTTAGGTAGAGCTCTGAAATAAAAAATATGTAGTTACACTGGGATTATACTATAGTTCCCCTGCCCCAATAGTCACTGAACAGTAGAGGAACGTAATGTAGACAGATTATAGAAAGGTGTACAACTTAGGTGTTATTAGGTACAGGTATGTATGTAAGTAACAATGTGGCCACAGGAGAGGAACCTGGTGTGATCTTCTGCTACTTTAGCCCATCCAATTCAGGGTTTGATGTGTTGTGCATTCAGAGGTGCTCTTCTGCACATCACTGTTGTAACATGTGGTTATTTGAGTTACTGTCACCTTCCTGTCAGCTTGAACCAGTCTGGCCATTCTCCTCCGACCTCCTTCATTAATGGCATTTTCACATGGTTTTATTTTTTGCATCAATCTCTGTAAGCTCTATAGAGACTACTGTGCTTAGAAAATCCCCACAAATTTCCACCAAATCCCAACAAAATCTAACTGAGAAAATAGCCAGGTTTAGTTGAGACTCAACGTTGCTTATTTGGGACAAGACACCATTGCTGAACAGTTTCTAACTAGCATCAGTTGTGTGCATTTGTGTGGCCATTAGACACAATACCGTGCTTCGAACAGTTTTAAAATAGCTTCAGTTGCTGTGTTTGTGTTCAAAAAAAAAAACAATGATTTTTGTCACTGATATTTGGCAAAAAATGAACAGTAAAACAATTCAGAACTGTTTTGCTCACTGTGGTTTCAAGCATTCCGGCTAGGAGATGCCGGAAACAGATAGGAGTGAAAAATGAAACTATTTCATTGATTTGAAACAATAGGATTATTTTAACGAGTTACAAACTATGGAGAGTTTTAAGGTGTTGACAATCATTTTAAATATTACAATGAAAATGAAGATTTGGAGGATGTGATTATCAACATCATTGTATGAAGGCAGTCCATTATCTGCACTGGGTGTCGGCACTGAATTTGTTCACTTACTGTCAAAAGAACATGATGCAGATGAATTCCTCCATCAGTCAGTATTAGAAACTAATGCACAGTTTTATAGTACTGCAATAGTATTGGTGGTATTCTAATACATTTAAATTTCATTTAGCTACACAATTTGTAATAGTTTGTCTTTTTTATACCTTTTTAACTATTTACATGAAACTTCGGCTAACTAGGACAGCCTCTTAATAGGGCCGAAGTGTATTGGTCTTGAAGTGTCCCAATTAACCAAACAATCCACTGTATACCATATACAACCTTGAGGTTCATAATTGAGTTTGTATTCTGTCATTGGCACAGGTTTCAGAGGCAAAGAGCAATGTACCGGCATCACCCAGTGTTACATTGGAGTATTAGGATGATCTGATCATGTACGCCTTGTTAAAATTGGAAAGAGTAGCAAGTTAAGACCATTTCTTTCCTTCTTCCCCATTTAATAAGATCATGGCTGATTAATCACTATGATCCTACACTGACTTCTTTTCCCCTCAAGGAGGCTGCAGAGTGTTGTAGGCTCAGCCACCCCCATGATGGACAAAACCCTCCTCACCTCCAAGGGGATTTCTTCAGGAGGTACTGGGCCAAATCCACTAGCTTTTGTAGGATTTTCCACTCAAAGGCATTGATGTTCCAATGTCAGCCCATAATGCAGCCAGTCAGCACATTTTCCACCACAAATCTATGGAGGTTTGCCAGGGTTTTTGATGACATGCAGATCTCCGCACACTCCTGAGGAAGTAGAGGTGCTGTTGTGGCTTCCTCACAATCATATTTATATGATAGGTCCAGGACAGGTCCTCTGAGTTAGTAACACCCATGAATTTAAAATTACTGACCTGTTCCACCTCTGATCCTCCAGAGATTATTGGCTCATGGACCTCTGTCTTCCCTTCCCTGAAACCTAGCAGTTCCTTGGTCTTATTGACATCTAGAGAGAAGCTGTTGTTATCACACTATTCAGCCAAATTTTCAGTCACCCTCCTGCATGCTGATTCATCACCACCTTTGATATAGCCCACAACAGTGGAGTCATCAACAAATTTGTATATGGTGTTGGGGCTGTACTTAGCCACACAGTCGTGGGTGTAAAGCGGGTAGAGCAGGGGGCTAAATACACATCCCCACAGTGCTCCTGTGCTGATGAAGGTTGTAGAGGAGATATTTTTGTCAATCCGAACTGATTGGGGTCTACAAGTGAGGAAACTCAGGATCCAATTTGTCAAAATGATATTGAGGCCCAGATCTTGGAGTTTACTGATTAGTTTTGAGGGGATGATGGCATTAAGTGCTGAGCTGTAATCAATAAAGAACATTCTGATGTATGCATCTTTGTTGTCCAGATGTTTTAGGGTTATGTGAAGAGCCAACGAGTTAGCATCTGCTGTGAACCTGTTGCTTCAGTAGGAGGATTGAAGCGGATCCAATTCATCACTCAGACAGGAACTGATATGCTTCAATACCAGCCTCTCAAAACACTTCATCACTGTGGATGTAAGTGCCACTGGACAATAGCTATTTAGACAGGTTGTGATGCTCTTGGGCACTAAAATGATTGGAGCCCGCTTGAAGCAGGTGGGTAACACACACTGTTGGAGCAAGAGGTTGAAGATATCTGTGAATACACCAGCCAGTTGGTTGGCATGGGTTTTCAGTATTCAGCCAGGTGCTCCGCCTGAACCGAATGCTTTCCTTGGATTGACTCTCTTGAAGGCAGTTCACACGTCACCTTTAGGTACTGAGGCTAAAAGACCATCATGGGACATGGGGTCGCTCAGCGGTTCCTCCATGTTCAAGTGATCAAAGTGAGCATTGAAGGCATTGAGCTCATCTGGAAGTGAAGCTTTGCTGTCCCCCATGTCGCAAGACTTAACTTTGTAGGAGGTTATGGCACAGCTGTCGAGCATCCCTTGCTGGTTGCAGTCTAGTCTAGAATCTCCACTTCACCCGAGAATTGCCTTTCCAGAGATCATACCTACACCACTTGTAGCATTCGTGATCTCCAGACTGGAATGCCTCTGATCTGGCTCTCAGAAGATTCCGGATTTCATTGTTCATCCAAGGCTTCTGACTGGGGAAAACCCTGAACAATTTTGTGGGGACATACTCATCCATAGCTGTTTCAACGAAGTCTGTACTCACCGTGGTGTAGTCATTCAGATCCTCAGATGAGTTCTTGAACACTACCCATTTCACTGACTCAAGACCATCCTGTAACCATTCTTCCGCCTCCCGTGACCATCTCTTAGTTGCCTTGATCTCTGAAGCCTTGTTCCTTAGGCTCTATCTGTATGCAGGTCGTAGGAGTACAGACAGAAGATCCAACTTGCCAAAGTGTGGCCTCGGGATGGAACGATAGGCATTCCTTATCATAGTGTAGCACTGGTCTAGTGTGTTGGGACCTCTGGTGCAACAAGTTATGTGCTGGTGATAACTGGGCAGGGTTTTCTTCAGACAGGCCTGGTTAAAGTCGCTGACTGTGAGTTGAATGCGCCAGTATGAACTGTTTCTGTCTACAGACAACATTGTGTAGTTTTGCATGTGCTTACATATAATCGGCTGCTGGTGCTATGTAAACTGTGGTCAGGATCACGGATGGGAACACCCGAAGCAAATAGAATGGTCTATGTTTAACTGTTAGTTGTTCTAAGTCAGGGTAACAAGAAGATGGCATAATCTCAACGTCCCTGCACCATTGTGAATTGACCAAGAAGTGCATGTCGCCACCTCTTTCCTTATCAGAGTTCACAGATCGATCCATTCTGAAAGTCATGAAATGTTCCAGTCATATCACTGCATCCAGTGTATCCACATTTAACCAAATTTCAGTGCAACAAACAACTGAGTTCTGCCTCATTTGCCTTGGAAACAGCAGCCTTGCCCTGAGATCGTCAATCTTATTTTCCAGTGACTGCATATTTACCAAAGAGATGCTAGTTAGGGGAGGTCTCACCCCACTACCCTCGAACTTGGTTTGAATTCTGCCTCTCCTGCCACTTTCTCAACCGTGGCGCTGACCCGTAAAGGTATCACGCTTAACTGCACTGCATTTAACCATCGAACGTGAGATCGGAAGATCATTAATGTAATTTCGTAGTCTGTTGTTAAGAGGAAATTTACGTGCTACAGATTGCAGCACAAGTGGTTCAAAAGGGGTGTATTTTTTTTAAACGAGGAAAACTGGTACAATTTCCTGCAGTGAGTCACCGACGTACACTGCTGCCATTCTACCTGAACTCCTTACAGATTTGAAACCCGAACTTCAGTACTGTGAGCTGTAACGGTGTCACATGAAACACGATGCTACCATGACAGCCCAACTTTCTTGTTGGATTTTGCTGTGTTGATTAAAATAGCTCTAAGGCGTCGGCTGAATTTCAAAATGTCTGAACTGGCTGTAAATCACATTGGGTTATTCCGAGAGGGATATGGAAGAATATGAAGGAATGCAAGTCTTACCTCAATTGTATGTTTCTCAACGCCAACCAAGCCTATTTCCTTATGATGTTGAAATAGGCCATTCAGCCCAAAAAGTCTGTGCTCTTTTCCTTTGTCCTAATTAGCTTTCCTTGTCATACCATTAGATGGAACTTGGAGTAGGTTAAAAGGGCAACAGAACACAGTGGGCCAAAAGACCTGTTGGATATTCCCTACACACTTCACAATAAAGAAATCTTAATAATTCCTGAAGAAACCCTTAACAAGAAGTATGCCTTCAGTAAAGAAGGAAACTCGGAGAGAGTAGAACAACATTTGTAATTTCCTTTTGTTTCAATAAAAAAGCAATGACACATTTCAGGGCACACATTATAAACAGTTAATTACCAACAGCCCAGCATGGTATGCCTACAAATTAATTCTTCTTCTTCCTCCTCCCTTTTGGCTTGCTTCCACCAATCTTTATGGCTGATTCATGACATCTGCCAGATAAGATAAAAGATTGCAATGCACTCATGTTTTTCTTTCTTTGCACAAGGGCTTCCGGTGCATGCCTGGCATTCTTTCTCAATTGCAGCCGCCAAGGCAATTTTGGCATTAGCCTTGGCTGCGGAGCTGTACTGCCCTCACGTGACTTTGCCTCCCTGCCAGGGCTCAGTGAAGAATGTGACGCTCACAGGGCAGACCCTGACTGTAGGCCTCATTACGCCGCGAAACCGTGAGTGAACTACTAACTCTGAGTTACCAAACCATTAAAGCTGATCGTCAGAAGCCCCTCTCCATTCCATTGAATCACCAGTAGTCCTGCATCAACAGGAAGGTACTCATATCCGACCACCCCAACTTCGATGTACACACAGTGGCTAGCTCATTAGATGCAGGGGTGTACCTCATAAAGTGGCCACTGAGTGCATGTTTGTGGCCTTCTGCTGTAATCCATCCACTTCAATGCTTGACATAATCTGCATTCAGAGATGCTTTTCTGCTCACTACAGTTATAACATGTGGTTATTTGAGTTACTGTCGTCTTCCTGTCAGCTTGAATCAGTCTGGCTATTCTCCTCTGGCCTCTCTCATTAACAAGGAATGTTTACCCACAGAACTCACAGAACTCCTCACTGGATGTATATTTTTTTTATTTTTCACACCATTCTCTGTAAACGCTACAGATTGCTGTTTGCAAAAATCCCAGGAGAACGAGCAGTTTCTGAGATGCTCAAACCACCCCATCTGGCACCAGCAATCATTCCACAGTCTACGTCACTTACATCACATTTCTTCCCCATTCTGATGTTTGGTCTGAACAACAGATGAACCTCTTGACCCTGTCTGCATGCTTTTATGCATTGAGTTGCTGCCACATGATTAGCTGGTTAGATATTTGCATTAATAAGCAGGTGCAGGTAATAAAGCAGCCACTGAGTGTAATATTATCTGAGCTTGTTTGAATGCACAAGTGCTGAGATGCTGGGCATTCCTATGATGGTGGTCTTGTATAATGGAAATTAATATCATTTATTTCTCATTTGAGATAGTGTCACAGAGCAGTATTGCACAGAAACCGACCGTTCAGCCCACTGATTCTGCACCAAGGCATTCATTTATACTAAATCTATATTAATTACATTGTTTTTCATCTTTTCCCGGGTTTCTCTATTCAAGTGCTTATCAGGGATATCTTATAGGGGTCAATTAACCCCTATAAGATATCCCAGGGAAAATGCACTGGATCATGGAGCAAGCATGCAAACTCCACACAGAACCCATATCTATGGTGCTGTGAGCCAAGGACTCCTTCAGCTGTGCCAGTGTGTTATAGGCGCAACGTTATTGCGAATGTTGTGTACATTTCATGATATGAAAATGAAGCATAGAATAGTACAGCATAGGAACAGGCCCTCTGGCCCAAACTTCTGTTCTGTGCCAAATCAAACTAAATTTCTTCTGATTCCATGTGATCTATATACCTCTATTCCCTATATGTTCATGATTTTTTAAACAAGAATATCATATATGCTTCCAGACTACTTCTGGCAGTTCATTATAGGCACCCACCAGTCTCGATATAAAATACTTGTCCAACTCCTATCCATTGACTGTGTTACACCTTAAATGCATGTCCTCCCTAGTACTTGTCATTTTTTTTTTATCCTGGGGAAAGGATTCTGACTGTCTACCCAAAAAGATTCTGGCAAATTTCTACAGATGTACCGTGGAGAGCAATCTGACTGGTTACATCATCGTCTAGTATGAAGGCTCAAAGGCGCAAGCTTAAAAGAGGCTTCAGAGGGTTTCTGTGCCATTTCCTTCCACATTCCTCACAATCTCTGGAATAAAAACAAATTTCTCCTGAATTCCTGGATGGATTAGATCATGCAGGTTAATGGACTCTAAAAGTAGAAGTAGAAAGATTTAAAGTGAAAGGGAAAATATTTCAAGGAGATCTGAGGAATAAAATTTTCACACAGAGGTTAGATTATTGATTAGATTATGAGGACACGCAGTCCTCTTTTATTGTCATTTAATAATGCATGCATTTAAAAAATGATACAATTTTTCTCCAGAATGATATCGCAGAAACACATGACAAACCGACTGAAAAACTGACAAAAACCACATAATTATAACATATAGTTACAACAGTGCAAAGCAATACCGTAATTTGATAAAGGACAGACCATGGGCACGGTAAAAAGTCTCAAAGTCTCTCGAAAGTCCCATCATCTCACGCAGACGGTGACCCTCCAGCACCGCAAACTTGCCGATGCAGCATTCTGGAAGCATCCGACCACAGTCCGACTCCGAGTCGGTCCGAAAACTCCAAGCCTCTGACCAGCCCTCCGACACCGAGCACCAAGCACCATCTCTGCCGAGCACTTCGACCCCGGCCCTGGCAACAGGCAATAGGCAAAGGGAAGGATTTGGGGCCTTCCCCTCCAGAGATTCTCGATCACACAGTAGCAGCGGCAGCCAAGCGGGCATTTCAGAAGTTTCTCCAGGTGTTCCTCCATGCTTCTCACGGCTGTCTCCATCAAATCAGGATTGTGCACGGCCCCCTAGTTAACACAGAGGATATCATTCGGAACGGCCATGCGTGCTGCGTCGCGCCGCCATCTTCTCCTCCCTCCTTTACCGACCAGTTTGTGGGTATGTGGAACAAGCTGCTTGACATAGTTGTACAATTACACCCCCTTAAAGTCATTTAGAGGAAATGTGGAGAGGAAAGGTTTAAAACTGTGTTTCCCAAACTGGGGTCCACAGTCCCCTTGGTTAATGGTATTGGTCCATAGCATAAAAAGGTTGGGAATCCCTTGTTTAGAGCGATATGGGCCAAATGCAGGCAAACTGGATTAGTCTAGTAAACATTTAGTTTAATATGCACGTGTAGATAGACTTTTGTTTAGTAACAGTGAGATGGGCCAAAAAGTCTGTTTCCCTGCTTTATAAGTCTTCGACTCTATGAATCTGAGCCTATGCCTTCTGGTTCTGAACCCCTGGGTTCTCCCCTATTCCTTTCCAACTCCACCAAGCAAGTCAGGACCAGAATCAGGTTTATTATTACCAACTAATATGACAAAAATCTGCTGTTTTCCGGCAGGGATACAATACAAAACACAATCACTGTAAATGACAAAAATAAAGTGTGTACAAAAATAGTGTTCATGAGTTCATCGACCATTCAGAAGTCCGATGGTGGAGGTGGAGAAGCTGTCCCTAAATCATTGAGTGTGGACCTCCTTGTTTCTTAGTAACAAGAAGGAGGCATGTCATGGATGGTGAGACAGCTTAATCCTGTTATAGTTAAAGATGAACATTAGGTAAATAAAGCGTCATGTACTATTTTGTCAAAATTCACATTACCAACTGATTCAAAGCTTTTATTCAAGTGAAAGTAATCTTTGCGTTTGATCCTCTATGAATACAAGACATTCCTCAATTCCTTTTCATTTCTTCCAAAGTAACTGGGGCACGATCAGCTGGGGGATTTTCATTCCATCCATCAGGCAGAAGATTCAAAAGACTGCAAGCATGTACCACCAGGCTCAAGGACAGCTTCGACCCTGTTGTTATAAGATTATTGAAGGGTTCTCTAACTAATACAATAAGACCAACACTCGACCTCACAATCTATCTCGTTATGTTGAGTACCTTATTATTTCCTTGCACTGCCCTTTCTCTGTAGCTGTTGCACTTTATTTTGAGTTCTCTTACTGTTTCACCTCAATCTAATTAGGTTGTCATTATGGTCTTGTGTTGCTGTAGCCCATCCACTTCAAGGTTCAATGTGCTGTGCATTCAGGGATGCTGTTCTGCTCACAACTGTTGTAATGTGTGGTTATTTGAGATACTGCTGTCTTCCTGTCACTCTCAAGGCTGCAAAACACAGTTTACACAAATAAGAAAATTGACCAACACCTCTACTTCCTGGGGGGGCTGAAGAGAGCTGGACTTTGTCAAGTCAAGTCAAGGCACTTTTTAATGTCATTTCGACCATAACTGCTGGTACAGTACACAGTAAAAACGAGACAACGTTCTTCAGGACCATGGTGCTACATGAACAATACAAAAACTACGCTGAACTACATAAAACAACACAAAACTACACTAGACTACAGACCTACCCAGGACTGCATAAAGTGCACAAAACAGTGCAGGCATTACAATAAATAATAAACAAGACAATATACACAGTAGAGGGCAATAGGTTGGTGTCAGTCCAGGCTCTGGGTATTGAGGAGACTGATGGCTTGAGGGAAGAAACTGTTACATAGTCTGGTCGTGAGAGCCCGAATACTTCGGTGCCTTTTGTCAGATGGCAGGAGGGAGAAGAGTTTGTATGAGGGGTGCGTGGGGTCCTTCATAATGCTGTTTGTTTTACGGATGCAGCGTGTGGTGTAAATGTCTCTAATGGCAGGAAGGGGGACCCCGATGATCTTCTCAGCTGACCTCACTATCCGCTGCAGGGTCTTGCGATCCGAGACAGTGCAATTTCCGAACCAGGCAGTGATGCAGCTGCTCAGGATGCTCTCAATACAACCTCCCTAGAATGTGGTGAGGATGGGGGGGGCGGTGGGAGATGGACTTTTCTCAGCCTTCGCAGAAAGTAGAGACGCTGGTGGGCTTTCTTTGTTATGGAGCTGATGTTGAGGGACCAGGTGAGATTCTCCGCCAGGTGAACACCAAGAAATTTGGTGCTCTTAACGATCTCTATGGAGGAGTCATCGATGTTCAGTGGAGAGTGGTCGGTCCGTGTCCTCCTGAAGTCAACAACCATCTCTTTTGTTTTGTTCACATTCAGGGACAGGTTGTTGGCTCTGCACCAGTCCATTAGCCACTGCACCTCCTCTCTGTATGCTGACTCATCGCTCTTGCTGATGAAACCCACCACGGTCGTGTCATCGGCGAACTTGATGTAATTCGAGCTGTGTATTGCTGCACAGTCGTGGGTCAGCAGAGTGAACAGCAGTGGACTGAGCACACAGCCCTGGGGGGCCCCCGTGCTCAGTGTGATGGTGTTGGAGATGCTGCTACCAATCTGGACTGACTGAGGTCTCCCAGTCAGGAAGTCTAGGATCCAGATGCAGAGGGAGGTGTTCAGGCCCAGTAGGCTCAGCTTTCCAATCAGTTTCTGAGGAATGATTGTGTTGAATGCTGAACTGAAGTCTATGAACAGCATTCGAACGTACGTGTCTTTTTTGTCCAGGTGGAGGGTGATGGCAATGGTGTCGTTTGTTGAACGGTTGGGACAGTACGCGAACTGCAGGGGGTCCAGTGAGGGGGGCAGCAAGGTCTTGATGTGCCTCATGACGAGCCTCTCGAAACATTTCATGATGATGGATGTGAGTGAATGGGACGGTAGTCGTTGAGGCAGGACGCTGAAGACTTCTTCGGCACGGGGACGACGTTGGCGGCCTTGAAGCATGTAGGAACGACGGCGCTGCTCAGGGAGATGTTGAAGATGTCAGTGAAAATCTCAGCTAGCTGGTCTGCACATCCTCTAAGCACTCTGCCAGGAATATTGTCTGGTCCAGCAGCCTTCTGTGGGTTGACCCTGTGCAGGGTTCTCCTCACATCGGCCACAGTAAGACACAACACCTGGTCGTTTGGAGGAGGTGTGGTCTTCCACGCTGCCATGTCATTTTCTACCTCTTTCATTCTCTTTCACCTCTGCAGGCTGTTTTGAGTGAAACTCCCAGGAGATCAATGACTTTCTGAGATACTCAGACCACTCCATGTGGCACCAACAGTCACTCCACAGCCAAAGTCAGTTAGGTCACATTTCTTCTCCATTCTGATGTCTGATCTGAACAACAGTCCTTGTCCTAATGCTACGGCACCTCTTAGAAACATAGAAAACCCACAGCACAATTGTGGTAAACCATATATATATATGTTGTAACTGGGTTACCTGTCTGGACACGCCCCTCTGCTGACTGCTCCTGTGGCTCCTCCCACAGACCCCTGAATAAAAGCGATTGGGCCATTGCTCCTCTTCTCAGTCCAGGGGCAGATACTCAGCATGATGGAGGTCACATTTTACCGTTAATAAAAGCCTTTCAGTATTTACTCTACTTCCAGTCTTTTGGAGTTATTGATGGTGCATTAATAATACAGGCCTTTCAGCTCACAAAGCAGTGACAAACATGTCCTTACCTGAGAAATTACCTAGGGTTACCCATAGCCCTCTATTTTTCTGAGCTCCATATGCCTGTTCAGGAATCTCTTAAAAGGCCCTATCGTATCCATCACCACCGTCACCGGCAGCCCATTCCACACACTCACCACTCTCTGCATAAAAAACTTATCCCTGATATCTCCTCTGTACCTACTTCCAAGCACTTTAAACCTGTGCCCTCTCATGCTAGCCATTTCAGCCCTGGGAAAAAGCCTCTGACTATCCACATGATCAATGCCTCTTGTCATCTTATACACCTCAATCAGGTCACCTCTTATCCTCCGTCACTCCAAGGAAAAAAGGCCGAGTTCACTCAAGCTATTCTCATAAGTCATGCTTCCCAATCCAGGCAACATCCTTGTAAATCTCCTCTGCACCCTTTCTATGGTTTCCACATCCTTCCTATAGTGAGGCGACCAGAACTAAGCACAGTACTCCAAGTGGGGTCTGACCAGGGTCCTATATAGCTGCAATGTTACCTCTCGGCTCCTAAACTCAGTCCCACGTTTGATGGAGGCCAATGCACCGTATGCTTTCTTAACCACAGAGTCAACCTGCGCAGCAGCCTTGAGTGTCCTATGGACTCCGACCCCAAGATCCCTCTGATCCTCCACGCTGCCAAGAGTCTTACCATTAATACTATATTCTGTCGTCGTATTTGACCTACCAAAATAAACCACTTCACACTTATCTGGGTTGAACTCCATCTGCCACTTCTCAGCCCAGTTTTGCATCCTAGCAATGTCCCGCTGTAACCTCTGACAGCCCTCCACACTATCCACAACACCTCCAACCTTTGTGTCATCAGCGAATTTATTAACCCATCCTTCCACTTCTTCATCCAGGTAATTTATAAAAATGATGAAGAGTAGGGATCCAAGAACAGATCCCTGAGGCACACCACTGGTGATTGACCTCCATGCAGAATATGACCAGTTTACAGCCACTCATTGCCTTCTGTGGGCAAGCCAGTTCTGGATCCACAAAGCAATTTCTCCTTGGATCCCATGCCTCCTTACTTTCTCAGTAAGCCTTGCTGAAATCCATAACACTACACTTACTGCTCTACATTCATCAATGTGCTTAGTCACATCCTCAAAAAATTCAATCAGGCTCGTAAGGCATGACCTACCTTTCATAAAGCCATGCTGACTATTCCTAATCTTATTATGCCTCTCCAATTGTTCATAAATTTTGCCTCTCGGGATCTTCTCCATCAACTTACCAACCACTGAGGTAAGATTCACTGGTCTACAATTTCCTGGGCTATCTCTACTCCTTATCTTGAATAATGGAACAACATCCGCAACCCTCCAATCCTCCATTGATGATGCAAAGATCATCGGCAGAGGCTCAGCAATCTCCTCCTTCTCCTCCCACAGTAGCCTGAGGTACATCTCATCTGGTCCCGGTGACTTATCCAACTTGATGCTTTCCAAAACATCCTGCACATCCTCTTTCTGAATATTTATATGCTCAAGCTTTTCAGTTCGCTGTAAGTCTTCCCTACAATAGCCAAGATTCTTTTCCATAGTGAATACTGAAGCTTGATGGTAGGGAGTCAAAGAAATTGTGGGACAGATGGGCGGGAACCTTAACAATGCTATGGGCCCCACATCTGCAGCGCTCCTGATAAATATCTTGGATGGATTGAGAGAGAAAGAGTTCATCTTTGTGTTTTTGACATCCTTTCAAAGTCCGATAACAGTGAGATAGAAGATGTCCTTGAGATTGGCAGAACATGCTCTCAAGCATTGGCACCTCTCCCACGGGAGGTTCTGGAGAGTGCTGAGAGGGGAAGTGTACACAAATCAGCAAAATGGTACTGTTTTTAAAAATGACAGAGGTTAGGAAAGACTGAGGATGTTGACTGTGGACTGACGGACAGATTCTTCGTCCAACTTTAGGGACAGGTCAAACTTGTTTAAATTAATACAGACAAAAAAAAACCTGGAGATAGTAGAAATCTGAAACAAAGCCAGAAAATGGTGGAAACACTCAGCAGATCAGGCAGCATCTGTGGAAGGTGACACAGAGTTAATATTTCAGGTTGGAATGTTTTGTCGGAACTGAGAAATTGGGAAGAGGGAAAGAGGGCTCTCCTACTAGGTCTCTCAAAGAATCTCCAACCTCAAACATGCTTTCCCCTTGCTTTCCTTCCCCAGATACTGCTTGACCTGGGGGTTTCCAGAATTTTATCTCTTTATTCCCCTTTCTATTCTTGTTACCAAGAATCCCAGCACCAAATAGTAGAGTGGTTGTGGGCTGGTGTGTGGGAAGACTGCAATGTGGCTAAGCACAGCTCCAATGACATTTCCAAATTCGCCAGTGATATGACTGTTGTCAGATGAATCACAGGTGGCGATGAGTCACTTCACCAGACTGAGATTGGACACCTGGATGAATGATTCCGCAACAAGAGCCTCCCACTCAACATCAGCAAAACTAAAGGGCTGATTGTTGATTTCAGGAAGGGGAAGGAGGACAAACATGTGCCAGCCTACACTGGGGCAATCAACAGTGAAGAGAGTCAGCAGAATTAAATTCCTGGACATAAACAGATCAGATGACCTGTCCTGGGCCCAGCACACTGATACAATTACAAGGAAAGCGCACCAGTGACTTTGTTTTCTTGGGACTTTAAAGAGATTTGGCTTGTATACTGAGATGCGGCACAGAATATACCTTTCTGGCTCTTTAGGCCATGCAACCCAGCAACCCCTGATTAACCCTAGCCTAATCACGGGACAATTTGCAATAACGAATTAACCCACCAACCAGTGTATCTTTGGACTGTGGGAGGAAACTGGAGCACCTGGAGGAAACCCACACGGTCACAGGGAAAGTGTACAAATTCCTTACAGGCAATGGTGGGAATTGAACCCTGGTCGCTGATACTGTAAAGCATCGTGCTAACCACTACGCTACTGTGCCGATTTTCATCCAACTTTAAAAGATGTCCCATTGAACATTTCCTGAATAGTTACTTCATGGTATGGTACAACAATTCAAATACTGCACAGGGTGGTGGACTCTACCCAATACGCATTGGGCGCTTCTCTCCCCACCATCAGGAGGATCAACATGAGGTCTTGCCTCAAGAAGGCAACATCTGTCAGCAAAGATCCCCACTATCCAGGTCATTTCATGTTTTTGTAGCTCCAATCAGGCAGAAGGTAGAGAAGACTGAAATACCACAGCACCAGGCTGAAGAACAGCTACTTCCCTTCAGCCTTTCAGTTGTTGAACTAACCAGCAAAACCATAATCACCACAGTTTAGCAACACAACTTTGACGACCTTGCAGTAAAGTGGACTTTTCTTTCTCCTAATTGTTTTCCTGGAAAAAAATGTGTAAAAATTGTGTTTAATTTATGTTTTTCCTTTGAAGGTTGTGTACCTGATGCTATGTGCCTGTGATGTTGCTGCTTATGGTAGTAAACTTGACTTTGACTCTGAATAACTGTGACAGATCCATGGTAGTGGAAACACAGGAGAGACTGTAGGTACAGGATTCTGCAGCACCATAAAAGATGCTGGAGGATCTCAACAGGTCAGGCAGCATCAATGGAGGGAAATGGACTGTAAACGTTTTGTGTCCAGACCATTCAACTGGACTGGGGTCAGATATTTCGGGATTACTTTTGATTTTCTCCTTCAACGTACATAGGTTTGCAGTTGCTGAGGCTTTATGAAGCATTACTTACAACACTTGGTGTATTGTGAGCAATTTTGGGCTCCTTATTTAAGAAAGGATGTGCTGGAGTTGAAGAGGGTCTAGAGGAGGGTCACTAGAATGATTCTGGTCATGAAGGAGTTAACATGTTTAATGCTTCTGGGCCTGTAAGAATTGGAATTTAGAAGAATGAGGTGGGTTTCATTGAAAGCTATTGAATAAATTGAATGGTGTATATAGTGTGGATATGGAAAGGATGTTTCCTGTAGCGGTTGAGTCTATGACCAGAGAGTCCAGAACAGAGGAACATCACTTTAGAACAGAGATGAAGAGGAACTTCTTTGGCCAGAGGGTGGTGAATCTGCGGACTTCATTGTCACAGACAGCTGTGGAGGCCAAGTCATCGTGTATGTTTAAAGTGGAAGTTGATAAGTTCTCAAATAATATGGCTGTCAATGGTCATGAAGAGAAGGCAGGATTATGGATAATAAATCAGCTATGATGGAATGGCAATACAGGTTCGATGGGCTGAATGGCCTAATTCCTCTCCGATGTATTATGGTTGTATTGTCACTTAATTTTTATCCCCATTGATGTCACTTACAAATACAAAATTCCCAGCACCTCCCTTCGTTCTGCTTTGTTCCTCACTGCTTATATACTCCAACTTTGCCTGAGACAGCAGACTTTTCATGTATCAGGAAGACTGTGGGGTAACCTATCCTGGTGATGAAAGGTACTTGATAACCCTGAGTGAACAATGCATCACACTCAGATAAGCTCCTTTGTCTTCAGCTGCCATCTTATTCCTGTTCACGTGTCAGTTTGTATCTCTTCCTGTAAAGTTTCTGGCATTCCAATTTGAAATGGATTATTGGTGGATTTATACCAGCTCTTTGTCTACCTCCAACACACATAAAAGTTGCTGGTGAACGCAGCAGGCCAGGTAGCATCTCTAGGAAGAGGTGCAGTCGACGTTTCAGGCCGAGACCCTTCGTCAGGACTAACTGAAGGAAGAGTGAGTAAGGAATTTGAAAGTTGGAGGGGGAGGGCGAGATCCAAAATGATAGGAGAAGACAGGAGGGGGAGGGATGGAGCCAAGAGCTGGACAGATGATAGGCAAAAGGGATACGAGAGGATCATGGGACAGGAAGTCCGGGAAGAAAGACACGGGGGGGGGGGGACCCAGAGGATGGGCAAGGGGTATATTCAGAGGGACAGAGGGAGAAAAAGGAGAGTGAGAGAAAGAATGTGTGTATAAAAATAAGTAACAGATGGGGTACGAGGGGGAGGTGGGGCATTAGCGGAAGTTAGAGAAGTCGATGTTCATGCCATCAGGTTGGAGGCTACCCAGACGGAATATAAGGTGTTGTTCCTCCAACCTGAGTGTGGCTTCATCTTTACAGTAGAGGAGGCCGTGGATAGACATGTCAGAATGGGAATGGGATGTGAAATTAAAATGTGTACTGTTACTTATCTGTTACTTATTTTTATACACACATTCTTTCTCTCACTCTCCTTTTTCTCCCTCTGTCCCTCTGAATATACCCCTTGCCCATCCTCTGGGTTTTCCCCTCCGCCTTGTCTTTCTCCCCGGGCCTCCTGTCCCATGATCCTCTCGTATCCCCTTTGCCAATCACCTGTCCAGCTCTTGGCTCCATCCCTCCCCCTCCTGTCTTCTCCTATCACTTTGGATCTCCCCCTCCCCCTCCCACTTTCAAATCTCTTACTCACTCTTCCTTCAGTTAGTCCTGACGAAGGGTCTCGGCCTGAAACGTCGACTGTACCTCTTCCTAGAGATGCTGCCTGGTCTGCGGTGTTCACCAGCAACTTTTATGTGTGTTGCTTGAATTTACAGCATCTGCAGAATTCCTGTTGTTTCTTTGTCTACCTCCCATACTTTTAAATTGATAAGTCACCTGCTCCATTATGTGTGCAATTCTCCCCATCCATCTTTGAGAGGCAGTGCATTACGAAGGAGACATACATCACTAATGATCCTCACCACGTAAAGCATGCCCTCATCTCATTGCTAACATCAAGGAGGAGGTACAGGAGCCTGAAGACCAACACTCAACATTTTATGAAGAGCTTCTTCCCCTCTGGCATCAGATTTCTGAATAATCCATGAACACTAACTCATAATTTCTTTGTATTTGCTCTACTTAATTATTTTTGTGACATATAAGCACTGAACCACTGCCACAAAACAACAAATTTCACATCATATGAGTGAGTCAGTGATAATAAGCATGATTCTGGTTTGCTCTTGTCACACGTACCGAGGAAGAGTGAAAAACTTTGTTCTGGATGCCAACCATACTGATTCTATCATTACAGCCATACAATAAAATAGTGCAGGAGACAGCAATAACAGAATACAGGACAGCAGAATAGCGGGTGGCTCGAAAGCATAGCGGTTAGAGTAACACCTTACATTGCCAGCGATTAGGGTTCAATTCTCGCCACCATCTGCAAGGCATCTGTGTGTTCATAGCTGTGGGCTGCTCCCCAGCACACCATTGGTGCTGTGGTTGTTGACAACAAATGACACATTTCTCTGTGTGTTTTGATGTACATGTGGCAATTTAAAATATTCTAATTTCTTAAGGAGTAACAGTTACACAGTAATAGTGCAGGCAGATGGTAGGGAGCAAGGGCCACGAGAGGTAGGTTGTGAGCTCAAGAGCCAATCCTGTCACAGCAGGGGATCGCTTAGTGGGATAGAAGCTGACCTTGATCCTGCAGCTACATGATTGTATCCTCTACACGAAAAAAAGCCTGCTGATGCTGGAGATCCAAAGCGACAAATACGGAATACTGGAGGAACTCAGCAGGTCAGACAGCCTCTATGGAGGAGGGCAAACTGTCGTCATTTCGGGCTGAGACCCTTCATCAGGACTCCTCTGCCTGACGGGAAGTGGGAGAAGAGAAAGCATCTAGGGAAGGTGGGGTTTTTGATTCTGCTGGCTATTTCACCAAGACAGCGGGATGCATATCTCATGTTACATCACTCTGATACAGATACTGACAGTCAAGTGAGGTCTTATTTAAAAATAGTGACAGATCTTCGTTTCAGAGAGCAGATGGGTATCGTACTCAAAGTGCACACACACAGGCATCAGATTTGGTGAACACCTTGCGAATGAGATTGTTTCTAAGATAAAGCTACAGCATTATGATCTACATACTCACACTGCTAATATAACCCAGCACTTACACGTAGTGGCCACTTTATTAGGTACACCTGTACTCCTGCTCATTAATGCCAGTATCTAGTCAGCTAGCCATGAGGCAGTAACTCAATGCATAAAAGCGTGCAGGCATGCCCAAGAGGTTCAATTGGTGTTTAGACCAAACATCGGAATGGGGAAGAAATGTGATCTAAATGACTTGGACTGTCGAATGATTGTCGGTGCGACATGGGATGGTTTGATATAGTGCGATAGAAACTTTTTTTTAGCCTGGTGGTGGTGTATGTTTTCAAGCCTTCTTATCTTCCCGATAGAAGGGAGGGGGCAGGCAAAGAATGACCAGAGTAGTGGAGATGCTTCACTATTTTGACCACTTTTCTGAGCCAGAAGGAAGTATAGACAGACTCCATGGAAGAAAAGTTGTTCTTGGTGATGGATTGGGTCTGTGTTTACAAATCTCTGCAATTTCTTGTGATCAGAGCAGAGTAGTTGCCATAGCAAACTGTAAAGCATGTGGATAGAATGCTTTCTATGGTCCTTGTGTAAAAAAATTGGTGAGAGTTAATAGTTCAGAGTGGCTAATCACTCCTGGACAAAGTGGATGTGGCAAAGTTGTTTCCCATGTTGGGGGAGTCTGGTACGAGAGGGCATGACTTAAGGATTGAAGGGCGCCCATTCAGAACAGAGATGTGAAGAAATTTTTTTAGTCAGATGGTGGTGAATCTATGGAATTTGTTGCCACGGGTGGCAGTGGAGGCCAAGTCCACGGTGTATTTAAGGCAGAGATTGATAGGTATCTGAGTAGCCAGGGCGTCAAAGGTTATGGTGAGAAGGCGGGGGAGTGGGACCAAATGGGAGAATGGATCAGCTCATGATAAAATGGTGGAGCAGACTCAATGGGCCAAATGGCCGACTTCTGCTCCTTTCTCTTATTGTCTTATGGTCTTATGGATCTCTCTGACTCTGCCTCTCCTTCCTGTACTCCACATAAGTTACATTGGAGCTTGAGTCCAAGCAGATAGGTATCTAATACGTCTCTGGTAGATGAAATAAAATGGGATTTCTATCTGTGCATATGACAGCCTTCCTGACTCAACACCAGATTCTATAACTTTAGGTAATTCTAATTTTCTATTCACATCAGAACTGGTCACTTCTGTTGTATATGCCTATGGTTTCAGCCCACTTCTTCTCCCTCTTGGACAGACTGAACCAATGGCAGATCCCTAGTGCAGACAAATAAACATAATCACACTCTAACTGTCCCACGTACACATTTTATTTATGTTTCATTTTCTGGCATAAAAAGCCGTGCTGCCCATTTACACCAAAATGACCAATTAATCTACTAACCTGTATGTCTTTGGACTGTAGGAGGAAACCAGAACACTCAGAGGAAATCTTTCTGGTTACAAGGAGAGTGTACAAACTCCTTCCAGACAGTGACGGGAATTGAACCCAGGTTGCCGGCGCTGTAAAGCGTTATGCTAACTGTTACGCTGCTATGCCACCCCATCTGACTAGGTTTTACCCTATCACAGTCATTCCCTTTTGATTTGCCTAGTCCTCCTGTCATCTTCTCAATGACTTAAGATTCCATTTTCTCTATCTCCCTATTCTCAGGTCAGGTAAAGGGACGCAGAACTGAAAGAGTAGTTTCCACAGATGCTGTCTGACCTCGAGGTCTTTTTCCATCATTTTTCTTTCAAGTTTCAGATATCCAACATTTGGAGCCTTTCTTCAGCAGAGAATGTTGATAGAAATAATGTAAATTAATTCCACAATAAACTGTTTTTTAAAATTTAGAGTTTCTGTAAAATCATGGGTGCCTCATAAAAGCTAAATGAGTGAAAGGACTGGCATCTCTAATTGGTGCCTGATGCTCACAAAATTGGCCAAGACTGGAGAAGCCAAAGATTGAACAGTCTGGTTATTACATTGGCAGAATGTTACAATCATTCCAGTCAAACTTCAAAGTAAATTTTATTATCTAAGTACATATATGTCAGACACCATATTCAACCCTGATATTCAGTAGGTAGAGCAATGGTTGTACACTGTCTGTGTTCTGCTGATTTGTGTGTGGCTGTACCAAGCTCTTCAGCTGAGGAATTATATGGAAACTTCAGCTCAGAAACTGGAGCAATTGTTCCAAACTGTGCCTGTATCGACCACAAGCCCTCTCCAACTCTCCTTCCATTCAAGATATCCTTGTCTTTCTTTCCTCCGTTATGTGTTAATTCAGCTTCTGTTTAAACACATCAGTACTATTGTCCTTCACATTGACTATATTATTTGGGCCATGGACATTATTCACCTCTGAATAATCACCTCTCATTCTCCTACCCAAGGATCCCCAACCTTTTTTATGCTATGGACCAATACCATTAGCAAGGACACCAAGTTGTGAACTGCTGATCTACAATCCAATGAATAAAATCCCTACCTGCTCAACCTCTTTCTATAACTCAATCCCACAAGTCCTGTCAGTATCCTTCTAAATCTCCTCTACACTCTTTCCAGCTTAATGGTATCTTTTCAATCTAAGGGTGACCAAAACTGAACACAATATTCCAAATGAGGTCTCATCAGCGTCTTGTACAACTTATGATACAGTTGGGTGTGAATGTGGGCAGCGTGGCTCATTAGTTTGTCATTGACACCAAAATTTCTAATGCTTTGGACAGGGAGAAAGATTGTCAAAACCAGTCAAAACCTGCAGCAGATTGAAAATCAAATACAAAGTTAGGTAGCGTATCGCCGGATTAAATTTAAATCTGGCAAGTGTGAGGTAAATCATTTTGGGAAGTCAGTTCAGGGTAGAATATATATTCAGTGTCCACTTTATTAGGTAGTTTTCTTCCTCATAAATGGAGACTGAATGTATGTCCATGGCCATCAGCTGCTCTAGCTCATCCACTTCAAAATTCAACATGTCTGTTCAGAGATGCTCTGCTGCACACCACTGTTGTAACATGTGGTTATTTCAGTTACTGTTGCCTTCCTGTCAGCTTGAACGAGTCTGGACATGCTCCTCTGATCTCTCTCATTAACAAGGCATTTTCACTCACAGAACTGTGGTTCACTTAAAGTTTTTTTTTCTGTTTCTCGCACCATTCTCTGTAAACTCCAGAGACTGTTGTGCATGAAAATCCTAGGTTAGCGGCAATTTCTGAGATACTCAATCCACCGCATCTAGCACCAACAACCATTCCACAGTCAAAATCACTTGGATCATATTTCTTCCCCATTCTGACGTTTGGTCAGAACAACAACTGAACCTCTTGACCATGTCTGAATGCTTTTATACATTGAGATATTTGCATTAATGAGCAGGTGTGGAGAGGATGTTTCCTATTGTGAGGGAATTGCCATGGATGGCTGTGGAAGCCAAGTCATTGGGTATATTTAAAGTGGAGGTTGATAGGTTCTTGATTAGTAAGAGTGTCAAAGGTTATGGGGAGAAGGCAGGAGAATGGGGTTGAGGGGGATAATAAATCAGCCAAGATGGAATGGCAGAGCAGCTCAAAAGGCAATTGCTCAAATATCTTATGGTCTTATGAACCCCTGGGACTCTGTCTATGTGATTTTTATAAATGTCTTAGGTGAGGAAGTGGAGATGTAGGTTGATAAGTTTACAGATGACACAGAGGTTGCTGGTATTGTGAATGGTGTAGAAAGTTGCCGGAGGTTAGAATAGGACATTGATAGGAAGCATAGCTGAGCTGAGAAGTAGCAGATGAATTTCAATGCAGAGAACTGTGAAGCAATAGACTTTGGAAGATTGAAATTGAAGACAGAGAACAAATATAATAGCAGCATTCTTAGCAGTGTAGAGAAATAGAGGTATCTTCATGTCAAGATCCCTCAAAGTTGCAAAGAAAGGTAATTAGGTGGCTAAGAATGTTTATGGTGTGTTGGCCTTCATTAGTTGAGGGATTAAGTTTAAGAGCTGTCAGGTAATGTTGTTGCTCGAAAATGCTCGTTAGAGCACACTTGGAGTATTGCGTTCAGTTCAAATCGCCCCATTAGAGGATGTGAAAGTTTTAAAGAGGTGCAGAGGAGACTTACAGGGATGCTGCCTGGATTAGACAGCATGGCTCATGAGGATAGGTTGTGCGAGCTAGGGATGTTCTCTTTGGAGTGAAGGAGGAAGAGAAGTGATTTGATAAAGGTGTATGAGATGATAAAAGCCATGGATATAGGGGGCAGTCAGCACCCAGAGTGGCTACAGCTTATAAAGGACTGCATAATCTTATGGTGATTGAATAAAATTATGGGGGAGGGAATGTCAGAGGTAGGACTTTTACAGAGTGGTGGATGTGTGGAGCATATTGCCAGGGTGGTGATAAGCATAGTTACATTAGAGACTTTTAACAGACTCATATAAAAGTACATGAATGAAAAATGAACGGCTATATAAGAGGGAAAGGTTAGATCGATCTTGGAGCAGGTTAAGATTTAGCAGAGTTTCGGGGGGTGGGGGTGGTGAGTGTCTGTACTGTGCTAAAGGAGCCTATAAAAGATTAAGGAAAAGAGTCTTTGAAGACTGCAACTGACTGGTCTGAACAGAACCTTTGTATGGAGCTGAATCATGGACCACTAACAAGGGACACCTGAAAGCCATGGAAGAATACTGCCAAAGATCCTAACAGAAGAGTTTGAGGATCAGCTGGAAGGACAGTTGCAGCAACACCAGTGTACTCGTGGAGGCCAACATGAAGAGGATCAGCACCGTGATAGAGTAACACCAACTCTGATGGATAGGTCACGTTATTCAATTGCCTAACTCATGTCTCCCCGAACAGATCCTTTACTCCCAGTTGAAAGAAAGTCGGCAAGCTCCTGGTGGGTAAAGGAAACATTTCAAAGATAACATTAAAATCATCCTGCAGACACTGAACATAACGTCTAAAAACTGTGAAGATATTGCACTCAATGGACACACCAGAGGAAATACATTCAAGAGGGAACTGCACAACAAAGAGTGACTTCCCTTGTGCAACAGAGAACAATTGGCAGCTGCAAAAGGAGAGACTGAACAACTAAAAGACCCAACCACTAACCACATCCACCATTTACTCTTGACCACACTGCACCAGAGTATGTGGATCCCAGATTGGCCTCTACAGAGAGCTGAAGGCCAACCAATAGACAACTCCTTTGGAGAACATCATGCTCAACCCGAGTCCTCACACTACTGCTACTGTGCTGTACTGTCTTATCATATTCTATCTTATCATAGCTCAGCGCCTGGAGTTTCTGCTGGGTGTTCTGCCTAGGTACTGGAATAATCAACAGGAGTGTGGCTGAAGTGAGATCCTTCTTGTTACTTCTCAGTTCCTTTTATAATTTAAATGCCATTGTAGAAAAGAAGAATTGCATTTTAACAGGGGCAGCATGGTAGCATAGTGCTTTGCAGTGTCAGCGACCTAGGTTCAATTCCCACTGCTGTCTGTAAGGAGTTTGTACATTCTCCCTGTGACTGCATTGGTTTCCTCTGGGTGGTCCAGTTTCCTCCACATTTTCCAAAAAGTGTACGGGTTAGCAGGTTAATTAGTCACATGGGTGTAATTGGGCAGGTTGAGCTCGTTGGGGCAGAGGGGCCTGTTACTGGGCTGTATCTCTTAAAAAAATATAGAGAGCCTCTCAGACTCTGGGTATCCCACAGAGCATCTTGGCTTAAAAAGCCAATTGTTTATTCCTTTCAATAGATGCTGCATGGCCTGCTGAGTTCCTTCAGCATCTTGTGTGCATTATTTTAGATTTCCAGCATCTGCAGAATCTCTTGTGTCTCTTGTGCTGTGGTTATTAATGGCTGTAGTTAGTTGATGTATACACTGCAAACTCTCTCTGGCAGCCATGTAATCATGATCAATCATTTTTTTTATGCTGATGTTAAGACTGGGATAAATATTAGCAGTTTCTTTTGATGAATGAGCAATATTAATTTTAATGAGTGATTTGTGCTATTCAATCAACATCAGATACTGTACATTTCTTTTATGAAGAATTCAGACCGTTTGGGTTTGATTAGGGCAACAATAGTTTTGTGGTCAAATTGTTGATCTGGCATCTAGGGATATAAAAATTTAGTCCAGAAAGAAAAGTTGGAATACTAACTACAGGACTTGATGAAATCATATTCTGAGTGACTAAATAAATCTGGCATTCCAAGCTGATATACAGTATGTCTCTACTGTAAAGATGAAGCCACACTCAGGTTGGAGGAACAACACTTTATATTCCGTCTGGGTAGCCTCCAACCTGATGGCATGAACATTGACTTCTCTAACTTCTGCTAATGCCCCACCTCACCCTCGTGCCCCATCCATTATTTATTTATATACACACATTCTTTCTCTCTCTCTCCTTTTTCTCCCTCTGTCCCCCTCACTATACACCTTGCCCATCCTCTGGTTTTATTCCCCCCTCCCCCCTTTCCTTCTCCCTGGGCCTCCTGTCCAGCTCCCATGATTCTCTCATATCCCTTTTGCCTATCACCTGTCTAGCTCTTGGCTCCATCCCTCCCCCTCCTGTCTTCTCCTATCATTTCAGATCTCCACCTCCCCCTCCCACTTTCAAATCTCTTACTCACTCTTCCTTCAGTTAGTCTTGACGAAGGGTCTCGACGCAAAACGTCAACTGCACCTCTTCCTAGAGATGCTGCCTGGCCTGCTGCGTTCACCAGCAACTATTATATGTCATAAAATGTGTTGTTTTGAAGCAGCAATACTGGGCAATACATAAATTTACCCCGCTCCATCGTTGAGGTCTTGGTTGGATCATTCTTTGTCTGGAACCATTCCCTTGACCTTACTGCCATGGGTGACCCTACCAAGAGCTAAGCTCTAGATGGCATCAATCTTGGGATCTCAGGACCTCACAAACCTCTTCACCACAACAAGGCAATGATCCTCAGGGAGGATGCAGACAAAGAACGATTCAACCAAGACCTCCATTGCAGAGCTGGCGGAAGATGATGCCACATCACAACAGCATGAAAGCAGAGCAAGGCTGCAGAAATGAAGGGACCCCAGTCATCTTGTATTCCATACCACTGGACCCTAACTCTGAACTCTCCAGAACCATGTGATGGCTTCCAGTGCATCAGCCTCCCCATGTTAAACAAAGTCATATGTATACATTCTCCAATTAGTAAATCTGCCCTAACATACTGAAAAAGTTCCCACAGAAATCCCAGATCAGCCTCTGCAGCCACATGTAGACCCAGTCACAGCCAACCCTTCAGAGAATATCATGCTCAACTCAAGTCTACACTACCACACTACATACGCTTACCATAAGTTATACAAATAAACTAACAGTGCAAAAGAAAAATAACGAGGTAGTGTTCATGAATTCATGGACCTTTCAGAAATGTAATGAGGAGAGGAATAAGCCTGTTTATAAGACATTGAGCACAAGTTATCAGTCTCCTGTACCTTCTCCCTGATGATAGGAAGGCAAAGAGAACATGTCCCAAATGTTGAGACACCTTAGTGATGGATGCCACCTTCTTGAGAGACTGCCTCTGGAAGATGTTCTTATTTAGGGGGAAGGTTTTGCCTATGATGGAACTGGCCAACTCTACAACCCTCAACAGACTCTTGTGCTCCTGTGCATTGGTATCTCCATACCAGGCTGTGGTACAACCAATCAGAATGCTCTCCAATCTATTGGGTTGATAAAAATCTTCTAGGGAAGGAAATCAGCTATCCCTTACCCACACTTGACCATATGTAACAGCATACTCACTTTAGTTTTCAAATCCAATCTACTTCTTCAGTTCCAGGATAGTTAAAGGTGGTAAGTAAATGTGGAGTCTGGCAATATTGATGTATAGAATCCTGTGAATGTACAAATGTGAATTAATAATAGACCATAAGACATAGGAAAAGAATTAGGTCACTTGGTCCATTGGGTCTGCTCTGTCATTCCACCTTGGCATTTATTATTGCTTTCAACTCCATTCTCCTGATTTTTCCTCATAACCTTTGACACTTTTACTAATCAAGAACCTATCAACCGCCACTTTAAGTATACCTAATGACTTGGCATCCACATCTATCTGTGGCAATGAATTCCTCAGATTTTCCACCCTTAGGCAAAAGAACTTCCTCCTTGTCTCTGTTCTAAAGGGACATCCTTCTATTCTGAGTCCATGTCCTCTGGTCAAAGACTCCTCCACTATAGGAAACATCTGCTCCATGTCCACTGTATCGAGGCCTTTCAATATTCATTAGGTTTCAGTGAGAACCCGCCCCCCCCCCCCATTCTTCTAAACTCCAGCAGGAAGAGGCACAGTGCCATCAAACACTCCTCATAAGTTAACTCTTTCATTCCCAGGATTATTCTCGTGAACCTTCTCAGGACCCTTTCCAATGCCAGCACATCTTTTCTTAGATAAAGGGCCCAAAACAGCTCACAATACTCTACAAGTGTGGTCTGACCAGTGCCTTTTAAAGCCTCGGCATTACAGCTTTGCTTTTGTATTCTAGTCCTCTCAAAATGAATGCCAACATATCATTTGCCTTCATTACCACAGACTCAACCTGCCAAGTTAACCTTTATGGAATCCTGAACAAAGACTCCCAAGACCCTTTGTACCTCTAATTTTTGAATTTGCTCTCATTTAGAAAATAGTCTTTCAAAGTGCAGGACCACACATTTCCCTACACTACATTTCATTTCATTTGTCTCTTCTTTGCCCATTCTCCCAATCTGTTTTAGTCCTTCTGTAGATTCCTTGCTTTCTGAACATTACCTATCTTTGCACCATTCACAAACTGGGCAAAAAAGTCATAAATTTCATTAACCAAATCATTGATACATAATGTGAAAGTTCAAAGTATATTTATTATCAAAGCACATAGATGTCACCATACAAAACCCTGAGATTATTTTTGCAGGCATACGCAATAAATGAAGATTAAGAGGGGTGATTGATAAGTTTGTGGCCTAAGGTAGAAGGAGTCAATTTTAGAAAAACCTAGTGCATTTATTTTTCATACATTTACACACTTAGTCCAGCGGTCATGGAGCATACGGATCCCTTCTTTGTAGAAGTCAGCATCTTGGACCTCCAGAAGTGGTCTACAGCAGGGGTGATTGATAAGTTTGTGGTCTAAAGTAGAAAGAGATGAGGAGAAACTTCAAACTTTCTGTATTTTCATTCAAAGAGTTGAGCTGCACGTGGATGTAACAAGAGCTGTATAACTCATCTCCTTCTATCTTAGGCCACAAATTTATCAATCACCCCTGCTGTAGACCACCTGGAGATCCAAGACACTCTCGTTACATGCACGTGCAGTTCAATGCTTTGAGTGATAATGCAGAAAGTTTGAAGTTAATAACTCATCTCCTTCTACCCTAGGCCACAAACTTATCAATCAACCCTCATAGAATAATAACCATAATGGCATCTATAAATCACTGCAGCAACTTGGGCATTCAACAAATAGGTATATTTAATGTCAGAGAAATGTATACAATATAAATCTAGAAATTCTTTTTCTTCGCAAACATCCACAAAAACAAAGGAGTGCCCCAAAGAATGAATGACAGTTAAATGTTAGAACTCCAAAGTCACCCCCCACTTCCCCTACCACGCATAAGCAGCAGCAAGGCAATGACCACCCCTCGCCCACCAGCAAAAAAGCATCTGCACCCTCCACTGAGCACTCAAAAGTGCAGCAAAACATCAGTAAAGACACAGACTTGCAGTACCCCAAAGACTATGCATTCACCCGGTATTTGACATACCATAGGCTCTCTCTCTCCCTAATAAGGGTAAAAGAGATGTCCCAGTTTCACAGCAAGAGGGGAGACATAACAAAACAACTCGCCAATTTATGGTGTTAAAGTCCATTGCGTCACTTTTTCCAAGCACTGTGCCAAAAGAACTGAAGTCTCCTGGCATACAACCAGCAGCCAACTTGCTTTTTTCAATCTTCCATGGGCTCCCATGACACACCAGTTTTCTGAGGTGGCACCAATCTCAAATCTGCCTGCTTCCAGAGCCATGAAAATCTGCCACCCTGAAGGCTTGCTAGTCTCCCAGGCCGTGTCCTTGGTATATCGAAAAGCGGTCACTCATGAGGCCCTGAGAGTGGGTCCCATTCCCGCAAACAGCCAAAGTCAGTGTGTAACTCCAGATCAGGGTCTTCAAAAGAACCCTGAACAAGAGAAAAAGAAATATTAAAGATAGAAATAGAGCTGTTTCTGAAGATGCAAGTAAAGGAGCCGCTGTTAAGTGCCATCATCTTAAGCTCATCCCCTTATATTCAAGAGCCTGATGGTTGAGGGGTAAAAACTGTTTTTGAACCTGTGGGGTGAGAAGTAACTAACCTTGAATTAGCAACAGCAATCATGAACCTAGCTGGTGACTGTTGAAACCATTGCAGTTCACAAACTTAAAGTGTGATCGCAGAAGTATGTTTGATCAAATTGATGTGAAATTGGTGTCAATGGGTGGTTCAGGGTGAGCTTGGGTTCGATGGGCCAAACGGCCTGTGTCCATGTCATGTGAGTATTATTCCATGACAAAAGTAACTTCCTCACGAACTCTCTCCAACCCCCAGCCTGGTATAGACTACATGCAGACAGATGGGACCAGTTTAAATTAGTATCATGTTCGGCACAGATATAATGAGTGAAAGAGCTTGTTGATGTGCTGTTCCGTGGTCAATGTGTCGCTCAAAATCGAAAAGGAAAGCGTGTAGATGCTGAACATCTCGAGTCTCAAACACAGGGGCACACAGTGGTGGTAGAGGTGTCTTTTTCTGCAAAGTTTGTTTGTTTTTGTAACCTATAGTAATTTTTATCTTGCACTGCTGTACAAAACAGATTTCATGACATACTTTCAGTGTGTGACTGAAAGTACTGTACGTTTATGCTCTTCTGCTGCTGTAGCCCATCCACTTCAAGATTTGATGTGTTGTGTATTCAGGGATGTTCTTCTGCACACCGCTGTTGTAACACATGGTTATTTGAGTTATTGTTGCCTTCCTGTCAGTTTGAACCAGTCTGGCCATTCTCCTCTGACTTCTCTCATTAACAAAGCATTTTCGCCCACACACCTGCCGCTCACTTAATGTTTTTTTTTTGTTTCTCGCATGATTCTCCTTAAACTCTAGAGAATGTTATGCATGAAAATCCTCGGAGATCAGCAGCTTCTGAGATATTCAAACCACCCGGTCCGGCACCAACAATCATTCAGCAGTCAAAGTCACTAAGATCATGTTTTTTCCGCATTCTATTATTTGGCCTGAACAACAATTGAACCTCTTAATCATGTCTGCATGTTTTTATGCATAGAGTTGCTGCCACATGATTGGCAGATTAGATATTTGCATTAATGGGCAGGTACAGGTGTACCTAATGAAGTGGCCATTGAGTGTATCTCAGCGATAATACCCCCTATTCTGATTCCGACGTTCCCCCCCCCCAAACTCCCTTCCTCCCTCCATTGACTCTGGTAGGCAGCTCTCCACCTGCAGAAGAGTTTACAATTTCCATATGGGCCTTACCAACCATCAAATAACAGGAGATGGATCAAATCCACTTTCATCCCCAGGGACTTGAAAGTGAGAGGATATTTAGTAAAAGAATTTTACCATCCTTGAAGAGTCTGCCTCTAGGCACTGAGTTATATTATGACTCTGTGTTACCTCTGAACTAATCCAGCACTGTTATGAGACTACTAATCAGAATCAGTTTATCACCAACGTGTCATGAAATTTGTTGTTTTGTGGCAGAATTACAGTGCAATACACAAAAAAAACTGTAATTTGCAATAAGGAAGAGGTATGCAGGTTTAGCACCTCCATAGCATCCCCCTTCCAGATCAGAGTCACGTGAAGCCAAAGCAGCAGATGATGGATGTCGTATGAACAGCTGGTGCATATCACAAGTCCAGGTTATGCAACCACTGATGCCAGGCAGGCAGTCTCCGGAGAGTACTGATCATGGTTGGGCTCACCCATCTTGTCAAGACGCTGCCCAGAAGCTGCAATGGCAAACCAGCCCTTTAGAAAAATTTGCCAAGATCAGTCATGGTCATGGATACAGACAGAAGACCATGATCACCCATGTCATACAACACGGCACATGATGGTGATGATATATTTTTAAAAAGTGAGGTGGTGTCTGTAGGTTCCAGAAATCTGGTGGTGTAGGAAAGAAGCTGTTCCTCAAATGCTGAGAGGCCGAGGTTCTTGTTCCTCCTTCCTTGATGGTGGTAATAAGACCTGGTTGGTGCAATTCCTTAATGATGGATGCTGACTTCCTGAAGTATCGCCTATTGAAGATGTCGTTGATGGTGGATTGGCTAGTGCCCATGGTGGAGCTGGCTGAGTTTACAACCCTCCGCAGCTGTTATTCCAATCCTGTGCCATGGCACCTCCATGTAAGCTGATGATGCAACCAGTCAAAATGATCTCCAGTGTTCTCTGATAATATTAAATAGTTCTCTCGTACAATAAGTGGGTGGCAGGGGGGAGATACGTTTCTGCCAAGGAGGTAAAGGTGCTCCTTTCCTTCGCTAGCTTGGGCAAGGTGTAGCACCTGCTTAGCCCCTGTTCAGGGTCATGTGAAGCCGTGGGAGCAGGTGGTGGATGGTCGGATGAGCAGCTGGTGCACATCACAGGTCCTGGGTATGCAACCACTGATGCCAGGCAGACAATCTGGTGTCAATTGATAATGGTTGGTGTCGCAAGTCTTAGCAAGAACCCGCCCAGAAGATGGCAATTGCAAGCCACTTCGGTAGAAAAATTTGCAAAGCACTATTATGGTCCTGGATAAGACCATGATTGCCCACGTTATATATCACAGCGTACAATAATGATGATGATGAAGATGAGTACAATAAGATGAATTCTTAACCTCACAGTCTACCTCGTTATGATCTTGCACCTAATTTTCTACCTGCTCTGCAGTTTCTTTTAGCTGTTACACTTTATTCTGCATTGCTCTTTGCACACCAGCCCAAAACAGTCTCAGTCCAAAATATCAACTCCATGTGTGTTACTGGACCCACTTAGTTCCTGCAGAATTTTATGTGTGTTGTTATGGTTATACCTTGTATGACTTCCGTGTACTGCATAATGATTTAATCTGTATGAACAGTATACAAAACAAGCTTTTCACTGTTCTTCAGCATATGTAACAATGGCGTGGCACTGTAGTGTAGCAGTTATTGTAATGCTCTTACAGTGCCAGTGACCCAGCTTCAGTTCCACCACTGTCTGTAAGCAGTTTATATATTCTCCCCTTGGCTGTGTTCGTTTCCTCCGTGTACTCCGTACATTCTATACACTGTCTGTAAGCAGTTTATACATTCTCCCCTTGGCTGCGTTGGTTTCCTCCGGGTGCTCTGGTTTATACGTTCTATATGCTGTCTGTAAGCAGTTTATACATTCTCCCCTTGACTGCATTGGTTTCCTCTGGGTGCTCCGATTTATACATTCTATACGCTGTCTGTAGGCAGTTTATACATTCTCCCCTTGTGTCATGGTCAAGTCCGAGAAGTCCAGATTCCAGTTCACAGTCTGGTCCATGGTTCCTTATTCCAGGTTTTCTGGTTTTCCCTTTTTTCTGCTGGGTGCTCTAATTGAGGCAGCTGATTCACATTTTGGGCTAGCTACATAAATAGCTCCTTGGTTCAACTTCAGTTGCTGGATTGTTCCTGTCAAAATCCCCTGTCTGCATCCCTTTTTTGGCCCCTTCCTCCTGAAGCCTTGCCCTGCAACCGATGTCCGTAGCCGTGTCTTACCTGAAGCCTTGCCTCGCCTGCAACCTTTGCCTGCACCACTGTCAAGTTCAACAATTGGAGCAAGACTGAAGCCTTGCTGTGTCAGGATAATAAACTGTCTGTTGTTGTTTGGAACTGTCTCTCTGTGTCCATGCCTTTGCTAGGTAGGTCTGGCTGTTTGCTGCTGCCTTGTGTTGGGAACCATATCTGTGTCCATGCCTTTGCTATGTAGGTCTGGCTGTTTGCTGCTACTTTGTGCTGGGAACTGTAACTGTGTCCACACCTTCGCTAGGTAGGTCTGGCTGTTTGCCGCTACCTTGTGTTGGTAACTGTCTCTCTGTGTTCTGTGTATGAATCCTGGCACCAAGTCCTGTTCCAAAGGAGGGGTCCTGGCTCTGTGTTCCATGTCTCTGTGTTCCCATCCTCTCAAGACCCAGGCTCTGCATTCCTGTCCTCCCTCAACCAAGGTTCTGTGTTCCTGTCTCCCATGACCAAGGCTTGGTGTTTTGTGTTCCTGTCTCCCTTGACCTAGACAAGGCTTCATGTGCTTCTCCTGTCCATGTGCCTCGCCCAGCCTGGTGCTGGGGTTCCCTCGTCCTGTCCAGGGATCTCTCATCCTGTCCAAGCCATGTCCTAGAACCTCATCCTGTCCAAGTCAAGGCTTTGCATCCTCGTCCTGTACGTGTGCCTTGTCCTGTGTAGGAGTTCCATGTCCAGTCCTGTAGCCATGTCATGTCTTCGTCTAGTTCTGGAGTCCAAGCCAGAGTCAGGACCTAGGTTCTGGGTCCTTGCCCAGCCTCTGGCTCGGAGTACATACCCAAGCCTCAAAGAACCCAAGCCATGTCCAGTCCTGAAACCGCGTCATGTCCTCTCCTAGTTCCGGGGTCCGAGCCCGAGTCAAGAGCCAGGTTCTGGGTCCTTGTCCAGTCCCCAGCTTGGAGTCCAAGCCCAGGCTCCTAGTTCCCAGTTCCTTGTCTTGGTCCTGCTTTCCTAGCCAATGTCCTAGCCCAAGTCTGTGTTCTTGTCCCAACTCACTAGTCAAGTCCTGTTCCTAGTACTTCAGTGTCTGCGTCTTGCATTTGGGTCCGCTCCCAGTGCCCACCTTATGACACCTTGACTGTGTTGGTTTCCTAAGGGTGCTCTGGTTTATACAGTCTATACACTGACTGTAAGCTGTTTATAGGTTCTCCCCTTGACTGCATTGTTTGCTCCAGTTTGTACATTCTATACACTGTAGGTAAGCAGTTTAAACATTCTCCCCTTTGCTACATTGGTTTCATTCCTAGTGCTGCAGTTTATACATTCTATACACTGTCTCTAAGCAGTTTATACATTCTCCCCTTGACTGTGTTGGTTTCCTACGGACTCCGGTTTATACATTCCATACACAGTCTGTAAGCAGTTTATATATTCTCCCCTTGATTGCTTTGCTTCCTCCAGGTGCTCCGGTTTGTATATTCTATACATTGTCTCTAAGCAGGTTATACGTTCTCCCCTTGGCTGCATTGGTTTTCTCCAGGAGTTCCAGATTATACGTTGTATACACTGTCTGTAACCAGTTTATACATTCTCCCCTTGACTGCGTTGGTTTCCTACGAACTCCGGTTCATACATTCCATACGCTGTCTCTAAGCAGTTTATACATTCTCCCCTGGGCTGCGTTGGTTTCCACTGGGCGTTCCGGTTTCTACATTCTTTACACTGTAAGCAGTTTATACATTTTCCCATTGACTGTGTTGGTTTCCTCCGGGTGCTCAGTTTTGTGCATTCTATACACAGTTTGTAAGCTTTTTATACCTTCTCCCCTTGGCTGCGTGGGTTTCATTCTGAGTGCTCCAGTTTATACATTCCATACACTGTCTCTAAGCAGGTTATACATTCTCCCTTTGACTGCATTGGTTTCATCCGAGTGTCCTGGATTATGAATTCTATACGCTGTCTGTAATCAGTTTGTACATTCTTCCCCTGACCACAATGGTTTCCTCTGGGTGCTCTGTTTTATACATTCTATACACTGTTGGTATCCGTTTATACATTCTCCCCTTGACTGTGCTGGTTTCCTACAAACTCCAGTTTATACATTCTATAGACTGTCTATAAGCTGTTTATACAATCTCCCCTTGGCTGCCTTGGTTTCATTCCGGATGCTCCGGTTTGTACATTCTATAACTGTCTCTAAGCAGGTTATACGTTCTCCCGTTCTCCCCTTGACTGCGTTGGTTTCCTCCAGGTGTTCCAGTTTGCACATTCTAAACACTGTCTGTAAGCAGCTTATACATTGACTGTGTTGGTTTCCTCCGGGTCCTCCGGTTTCCTCCCACTTTCCACAAATACACAGGTTAGAGGTCAATTGGTCACACGAGTGTAATTGGACAGCGTGGACTCATTGGGCCAGAAGGGTAAATGAAAACTAAATAATAAATGAATTCCAATTCTAATTACAATCCTCTTGGTTCAAGAACAGATAAGTATGAGCAAGAAATAAGACTATTGCAGATAGCTCTTGGAAACCTATCAAATGAAAGTGCTAGAGTGAGTGAACCTGGAGGTGATGTTTGTTATAGTGGGAAGATCTAGGACTACAGAGCACAGCCTCATAATACAAGAACATCTCTTCAGAACAGAGATGAGGAGAAATGTCTTTACCCCGAGGGTGCTGAATTTATGAAATTTATTGCCACAACCAGCTGTGGAGGCCAAGTCTTTGGATATATTTATAATACAGGTTGATAGGTCCTTGATGAGAAAGGACATCAAAGGATATGGGGTGAAGACAGGAGAATTGGGTTGAGGAGGATAATAAATCAGCCATGATGGAATGGTGGAGAAATCTTGATGGGCTGAATGGCCTAATTCTGCTCCTATGTCTTATGGGCTCATGGTTTAACACCCAGAAGCCAAAATGAATAAATAACTTCTATTGCTTAGTCAATATTAAAGACTTTCACAGAGAAATTCATAAGGAAAGTGGTTCATTAATTGGGTGTGACTAAGCTCTCTCATACACCTCTCGCCCTTGTTATTGATTACTCAGAGTTATGCGTTTATTGACAAGTGCTGAATAGCCTGCTGGCTTGAATGAGCAGTCTGCAGTCTGCAGAATTTCACAGAAAGAGCACATTTGCTAACTGTTCAATGCATTTTCCACCACTCCGTCGATCACTTGATCAAATCTATAATCTCGTAGCATTACCAGTTCCTAGCTAGATCCAATTTTACCACGGTGTATTTATATACCTATTTGTTTATTTAGTGCATCAGAGCAGGACGAGCTCTTACAGCTTAACGACCAGCAACCCATCTATTTAATACTAGCCCATTCATAGGACAATTTGTAATTACCAATTATATACTAACTAGTATATTTTTGGTTTCTAAGGAAATCAGAGCACCAGGCAGAAACCCAAACAGTCACAGGAGGAACATACGAATTTTCTTAAAGAGGACACTGGAAACCACCTCCTGAACTCTGATACTGCAAGCTGTAAAAGCACTGTGCAAATTACTATGCTACAGCTGTGCCCCCACAGTATATCGGTGCTGCCTCTGCAGTTGTAAAAAGCCACTGTAATATTTCCGTGACGGAATTTTACCACCCACACAAATCATTTCCAAAGTGAAACTGAGAGCAAAAATATTGCAGACGCTGAAAATCCAAATGAGCATAAATTAGAAAATACTTGATATCCGGAGCGGGAGGAGAGGGTCAGTAAGGATGTGATGGCGTTTTGAGATGGTGGGGTTCAGTAACCCCACACACACCTAGGCATTCCCCCTTCTCTCCTTTCCCATACACGAGGGTATAAGATTTAAGGGCAGAAGATACAAAACCCTAAAAGCACAAGGCAAATTCTCCTGAACCAGCAAGGTTAATTTCACTGACCTCAACTCTGAACTGATTGCATAACTTACAGGTTCACTTTCGAGGACTCTACAACTTATGCTTTTAGTATTATCTCTTTACCTATTTATGTTGTTTCATTGTCTGCCTTCTTTATATACAGTTTTCATAAATTCTACTGTATTTCTTTATTTTCCTGTAAATGCGTGCAATTAAATGATTCTCAAGGTAGTATATGCTGACATAAACATTGATAATAAATTCACTTTGAATTGAAAACACATGCTGGCAGGTTCACAGACAGCATCTGTGCCACTGATCTCAAACTGATCAATCCAACTCCTGTTCGATGAGATGGTCTGTTGATCTCACAATCTATGTCGTTATAGAGAGCCATGGAGTGGCACAGCATAGAAACAGGCCCTTTGTCCACCTAATCAATGCCAAAACCATTTAAACTGCCTACTCCCATAGACCTGTACCAGGACCCTCACCCTCTATACTATGGATAATTGGTAGATAAACATGCTTTATAGTCAAAGATACCTGCTGATATGACCCGGGCCTTATGATTTAACCATAAGGATAAACATCCTCCATCCATGTACCAATTCCAACTTCTCTTAAATGTTGAAATCAAGCTAGCATGCACCAATTGCACGGGCAGCTCATTCCACACTCTCACGACCCTCTGAGTGAAGAGGTTTCCTATCACGTTCCCTTTAAACTCATCAGCTTTCACACTTAAACACAAAATACTCTGCGGACGCTGCGGTCAAAGCAACACTCACAACACGCTGGAGGAACTCAGCAGGTCGGGCAGCATCCGTGGAAACAATCAGTCAACATTGCGGGCCGGAACCCTTCGTCAGGACTGAAGAGGGAAGGGGCAGAGGCCCTATAAAGAAAGTGGAGGGAGGGTAGGAAGGAGAAGGCTGGTAGGTTCCAGGTGAAAAACACTTAACCCATGACCTCTGGTTGGAGTCCCACCCAAATTCAGTGGGAAAAGTCTGCTTGCATTAACCCTATCTATACCCCTGATAATTTTATATACCGTGATCAAATCTCCTCTCAATCTTCTACGTTCTAAGGAATACAGTCTTAACCTATTCATTCTCCTCTTTAACTCAGGTCCTCCAGACCCGGCAATATCCTTGTAAATTTTCTCTATGCTCTTTCAACCTTGTTTGCAACTTTCCTGTAGGTCGGTGACCAAAATTGAACACCAACATCTACATAACTTCAACATAACATCTCATCTCATGCACTCAATACATTGATCTACAAAGGCTGTTGTGCCAAAAGCTTTCTTTATGACCTTATCTACCTGTGATGCCAGTTTCAGTGAGTTATGGGCCTGTGTTCCCAGATCCCTTTGTTCAGCCCACTCCATATCGCTCACTGTGTAAGGCCTCCCCTGGTTGGTCCTACTGAAGTGCAAAACTTCGCACTTGTCTGCATTAAGCTCCATCTGGCATGCTTCAGCCCGTTTTTACGGCTTCTGCAGATCCCTCTGCAAGCTATGTTAGCCTTACTGTCCACTACATGCCCAGTCTTGGTGTCATCCGCAAATTTGCTGATCCAGTTGGCCACATTATCATCCTGATCATTGACATAGATAACAAATAACAAAGGGCCTTGCACTTTGACTTTATGACATCACACTTCATCATTTATCTGCACTGCAGGTGCTCGGTAACTTTTACACTTTATTCTGCATTTTTACCTTGTTCTACCTCAACGAACTGTATAAAGATTTGACCTGTATGAACAGTATGCAAGACAAGCTTTGCTCCATATCTTGGTACATGGAACAGTAATAAACCCCTCCTAAAGCAAGAACCAACAGTGGTGTCAATGGAAGAAATTTGATGAGTAAGATTAGATTAGATTAGATTCAACTTTATTGTCATTGTGCCGAGTACAGATACAAAGCCAATGAAATGCAGTTAGCACCTGAACATAATGCAAAGAATAGTGTTATTTACAAAATAACTGCGAATAAAAAGTAAGTGCTACAGCACACAAATATTAAAGTACTGAGACAGTACAATATGGGTGCAATACTGCTTAGCGCTGTGATGTGAGGTTCAGCAGGGTCACAGCCTCAGGGAAGAAGCTCTTCCTGTGCCTGCTGGTGCAGGAGCGGAGGCTCCTGTAGCACCTACCGGATGGGAGGAGAGTAAAAAATCCATGGTTAGGGTGAGATACATCCTTGATAATGCTTTTAAGACCATAAGACAAAGGAGCAGAAGTCAGCCATTCGGCCCATCGAGTCTGCTCCACCATTTTATCATGAGCTGATCCATTCTCCTATTTAGTCCCACTCCCCCGCCTTCTCACCATAACCTTTGATGCCCTGGCTACTTAGATACCTATCAATCTCTGCCTTAAATACACCCAATGACTTGGCCTCCACTGCTGCCCGTGGCAACAAATTTCATAGATTCACCACCCTCTGACTAAAAAAATTTCTTCGCATTTCTGTTCTGAATGTGCGCCCTTTAATCCTTAAGTCATGCCCTCTCGTACTAGACTCCCCCATCATGGGAAACAACTTTGCCACATCCACTCTGTCCATGCCTTTCAATATTCAAAATGTTTCTATGAGGTCTCCCCTCATTCTTCTAAACTCCAAGGAATACAGTCCAAGAGCAGATAAACGTTCCTCATATGTTAACGCTCTCATTCCTGGAATCATTCCAGTGAATCTTCTCTGTACCCTCTCCAACGTCAGCACATCCTTTCTTAAATAAGGAGGCCAAAACTGCCCACAGTACTTCAAGTGAGGTCTCATCAGCGCCTTATAGAGCCTCAACATCACATCCCTGCTCCTATACTCTATTCCTCTAGAAATGAATGCCAACATTGCATTCACCTTCTTCACCACCGACTAACCTGGAGGTTAACTTTAAGGGTATCCTGTACGAGGGCTCCCAAGTCCCGTTGCATCTCAGAACTTTGAATTCTTTCCCCATTTAAATAATAGTCTGCCCGTTTATTTTTTCTGCCAAAGTGCATAACCATACACTTTCCAACATTGTACTTCATTTGCCACTTCTCTGCCCATTCTTCCAATCTATCTAAGTCTCTCTGCAGACTCTCAGTTTCCTCAGCACTACCGGCCCCTCCACCTATCTTCGTATCATCAGCAAATTTAGCCACAAAGCCATCTATTCCATAATCCAAATTGTTGATGTACAATGTAAAAAGAAGCGGCCCCAACACGGACCCTTGTGGAATACCACTGGTAACCGGCAGCCAGCCAGAATAGGACCCCTTTATTCCCACTCTCTGTTTCCTGCCAATCAGCCAACGCTCTATCTGCGTATGTAACTTTCCCATAATTCCATGGGCTCTTATCTTGTTAAGTAGCCTCATGTGTTGCACCTTGTCAAAGGCCTTCTGAAAATCCAAATATACAACATCCACTGCATCTCCCTTGTCTAGCCTACTGGTAATTTCCTCAAAAAATTGTAATAGGTTTGTCAGGCAGGATTTTCCTTTAAGGAATCCATGCTGAGTTCTGCCTATCTTGTCATATGCCTCCAGGTACTCTGTAACCTCATCCTTTTCGCCCTGCCCAGGCAGCGTTTATGTTAGATGTTCTCAATGGTGGGCAATTGGGTGCCAATAACCTACTGGACAGTTTTCACCACACACTGGAGTGCTTTGCAGTCCGATACGGGACAATTGCCATACCACATTGAGATGTAGTTGGTGAGTATGCTCTCGATGGTACAGTGATAAAAGCCCATCAGTATTCTGGGACAGAGGTGAGCTTTCTTGATGCTCCGCAGGAAATAAAGGTGCTGTTGTGCCTTTTTGATCAGGATGGAGGAGTTCAGGAACCAGGTGAGATCACCGGAAATGTGGACACCAAGGAATTTGAAGCTTGAAACACACTCCACTATAGCTCTTTTGATGTACATGGGGACGTGAGTGTGGCTCCTAGCATGCCTGAAGTCCACAATGATCTCCTTGATCTTCTGGGTGTTAAGGGCCAGGGTGCTATTGGCACACCACCCGGCCAGGTGCTGGACCTCATCTCTGTAGGCCGTCTCGTCATCCCCTCTGATAAGGCCAACCACCTTGGTGTCATCTGCGAGCTTGATTATGGAGTTAGAACCACGTACAGGAATGCAGTCATAGGTGAAAAGGGAGTACAGAAGAGGGCTCAGCACGCAGCCTTGATGCACACTGGTGTCCAGGTTGAGAGTGGAGGATGAGAGGTTGTCTAACTTAACTGATTGGGGTCTGTTAGTCAGAAAGTCCAAGGTCCAATTGCAGAGGGGTGAGCTGATACCAAGCTGGCGAAGTTTGGCAATCAACTTGGAGGAGATCACAGTATTGAATGCCAGACTAAAGGAAACAAACAGCATTCTGAGGTAAGAGTTGGTGCTGTCCAGGTGGGTCAGGGCAGAGTGAAGTGCCATGGAGAAGGCGTGCTCTGTTGACCTGTTGGTGCGATAGGCAAATTGATGGGGGTCCAGGGTAGTGGGCAGACAGGATTTCAGATGTGATAGAACCAGTCTCTCAAAGCACTTTGCAATGAGGGAGTGAGTGCAACTGGGCGGAAGTCATTCAGGCCCATGGCAGTGGAATTCTTCGGCACTGGCACGATAGTGGCAATCTTGAAGCTTGTGGGGACAACTGCCTGGGCCAGAGACAGATTAAAAATATCTGTGACAACCCTGACCAACTGCCCTGCACAGAATCTGAGCACACGGCCAGGTATTCCATCTGGACCAGCTGCCTTCCGTACATTCACCCTGCTCAGGGTGGCGCAAACATCGGAGGTGGAAAGTGAGAGAGGCAGTTCACCGGGTGGGAGATTCGCTTTGAGGGTGACCTCCTTGTTCCCTCGGTCAAAGCGAGCGTAGAAGTAATTGAGCTCATCAGGGAGCGAAGCAGAGCTGGAAGGGGGCACAGTACTAGGTGGTTTGAAGTCTGTAATGACCTGTATGCCATGCCACTTGCGCTGGGGGTCCGAGGAGTTGAAATGCTCCTTGATTCTCTGTTTGTGTATGTGTTTAGCCTGAGATATTCCCCTCCTCAGGTTGGCCCTGGCTGAGCTGTAAGACTCCCGGTCTCCAGACCTGAAGGCTGAATCTCTGGCTTTGAGCAGGAGGCAAACTTCTCTGTTCGTCCATAGTTTCAGATTGGGGAGAACTTTTATTTGTTTTTGTGATGTCACTCTATCTACACACTTGTTGCTGTGCTCAAGGACAGAGTTGGTGTATAAGTCAATGTTAATCTGAGAGCCTGTGATGGCATGGGCAGCAAACGCACTCCAGTCTGTGTGCTGGAATTGGTGCCGAAGAACAGAGTCAGCACCCTCCAGCCAGATCTTAATAGTCTTCATTGTGGTTTCACACGTTTAATGACCAGGCTATACTTGGGAAGCAGAAACAATGGAAGATGGTCGGACTGTCCCAGGTGGGGGAGGGTAGTGGTTTTGTAAGTATCAGCCACATTTGTGTAGACATGATCTAAGGTTTTATTACCCCTTGTGGTGCATGACATATTTTGGTAAAATCTTGGAAGCACAGTACATAGGTTGCAATGATTAAAGTCCCCAGCGACAATAAAGGCTCCGTCTGGATGCAATGTCTGCAGCTTGCTAATAGCAGCACTGAGGTCTTTCATGGCTACTTTAGTATTAGCATCCAGTGGTACATAAACTGCGACAGCAATGATGCATGTAAACTCTCATGGTTGATAAAAAGGTCTGCACTTAATAATCAGGTATTCCACTTTGGGTCCCTTATCTGAGAAAGAATGTGCAGGCATTGGACAGGGTCCAGAAGAGGTTCATGAAATGAAAGTGTACACGTATGAGGAGCATTTGATGGCTCAGAGCCTGTACTTCAGTACTGGAGTTTAGAAGAATGAGAGGATATCCCGTTTCGCTGTTGCAGTCCAGATAAAGGGTCTCATTGCAAGCCAACCAGAATAAGTCTCCTTTATTCCTACCCTTTGTCTCCTGCCAGTCAACTGCTCTTGTATCCATGCTAATATATTTCCTGTAATACCATGGACTATTATCTTGTTAAGCAGCCTCATGTATGACACCTTATCAAAGGCTTTCTGAAAATCCAAGTAAACAGCATCCACTGACCATCCCTTGTCTATACTGTCTGTTATTTCCTCAAAGAATCCCGACAGATTTGTCAGGAAAGATTCCCGCTTAAGAAAACAGTCCTGACTTTGGCCTATTTTATCAAGTGCTTCCAAGTACTCTGAAACTTCATCCTTAATAATTGACTCCAACATTTCCCAACCTCTAAAGTCAGGTGAACTGATCTATAATATCCTTTCTTCTGCCTCCCTCCTTAAATTACATTTGTAATTTTCCAGTCCTCTGGAACCTTTAGACCTATCTACCTTTGTGCTTTTCAGCATTCCAAAAACCTTCTGCTTGGTATAGATAATGATACTCGCTTCCGCCCCCTGAATTTCTGGTATACTGGTAGTTCATTCACAGTGAAAATTGATGCAAAATACTTGAGTTCATCTCCATTTCTTTGGTCCTATTATGACCTCTACAGTATCATTTTCCAGCAGTCCAATATCCACTCTCACTTCTTTTGCTCTTTATATTCTCTCCTATATTATTAGCTAGCTTACCTTCATATTTATTCTTTTCTCTCCTAATGACTTTTTCAGTTGTTTTCTGTTCTTTAAAAGCTTCCCAATCCTTTAATTTCCACTAATTTGCTCTCTCTTTTCCTTTTGAACTCTTTGACTTTCCTTGTCAACCATGGTCGCATCACTCTCCTTTTAGAATACCCTTCAACTATGCTGTGCCTTCCAAATTGCCACCAGGAACTCCAGTCATTGCTGTTCTGCCGTCATCTAATCTACTGTCCCCTTCCAATCAACTTTGGTCAGCTCCTCTCTCATGGCTCTAATTCCCTTTACTCCACTGTAATAGTAATATATCTGATGTTATCGTCTCCCTCTCAAACTGCAGGGAGAATTCTATCATATTATGATCATTAACTCCTAAGGGTTTCTTAACCTTGAGCTCCCTAATCAAATATGGTTCATTACATAACACTCAACCCAGAATTACCTTTCCCCTCATGGACTCAACCACGTGCTTCTCTAAAAAGCCATCTTGTTGGCCTTCTACAAATTCTCTCTTGGGATCCATCACCTATCTGATTTTCCCAATCTACCTGCATATTGAAAACCCCATGACTATTGTAACATTGACTTTATTACATGCCTTTTCAATCTCCCCATTGTAATTTGTACCACACATCCTGGCTGCTGTTTGGAGGCCTCTATATAACTCCGATCAGGGTCTTTTTACCCTTGCAGCTTCTTAACTCTACCCACAAGAATTCTACATCTTCCATTCCAATGTCACCTCTTTCCAAGGATTTGATTTCATTTTTCACCCACAGGGCCACCTCGCCCCACTTCCTATGGCCTGTCCTTTTGATACAATACTCAGTGATGGCCACAACATCATATCTGCCTATCTCCATCTGCACTGCAAGATCATCAAACTTATTCTGTGTACTGTGTCCATTCAAATATTATGCTTGTGTTCATCACCTTTTTCAATTTTACCTCCATGATCCATTTCAACTCATCCCACTCACAGCAATTTTGCCCCATCATCTGCCTGCCCTTCCTCCTGATCTCACTACTCACTGCATCGACTTGTATACCAAATGCTCCTTCCTCAGCTCTATTGCTCCGTTTCCCATCGCCCCAGCCAAATTAATTTAAACCATCCCCAACAGCTCTAGCAAATCTGCCCGCAAAGTTTAAGAGAAGCTTGGATAAGTACATAGATGGGAGGTATATGGAGGGTTTTGGTCTGTGTGTGGGTAGAGTGATTAGGCTGAAGACCAGATCTGCAGAGCCTATGTGAGCCAAAGGGCCTACTTCTCTGCTGTAGTGCTCTATGACTGTAAGTCACCCATGGGGAGAATAATAAAACTGCCTGGATGAGTGTTGTTCCAACAACCCTTCAGATGAAGCAAATAATGTGACTGGTACCCATCCACCACACTAAACAATCACCTCCACCACCGCTGGTGCACAGAGGTTTCAGTGTGTACCCACCTGAAGATGTGTTGTCGCCGGACAGTACCTCACAACCACAGGACCTCTACCAGTGAGAAAGAAAAGGGCAGCAAGCCGATGGGAATGCCACTAAAGGCGGCTTCCCCTCCAAGTCACACACCATTCCAATTTGGAAATGTATAAATGGTACTCCATTGATTCTGAGCCGACATCCAAGAACTCTCGCCCTCATAGCACTGTAGAAAGCTTGTAGTGGGAGTGAATGTAAAACTGGGGAGGCACTGTAACCATTCCTGCAACACTTTACAGCAGCTGCTTTCCACATGGAGTTTCAATTCTGTCAGGAGTTGTCACTGTAATCGTGTCGGCTGCCTGCACGGTTTCTGTATGTTCTTCCTGTGACTTCATGGGCTTCCTTATGGTGCTCCAGCTTCCTCCCTCATTCTGGACATACAGATAGGGCTAGGGTTAGTGACTTGTGACCAGGCAAGGTTGGCGCCGGAAGAGTGGCAATATATATGGGCTGGCCCCCCAGCATATCCTCAGACTGTTTCGATCGTTGAAACAAAGCGATTAATTTCACTATTGGTGTCCTGATGAACTGTCCTGGCCCAAAACTTGCTTACCAACCACTGGCGTTTCGGGAAGTGATGAAGGTCCTCCATCTCTACCTATCCACACTGTTGCACACAGATAAAGAAGGATTCTTCGTTGTTGTTTCCATAACAATTTTTTTTTTGACCAGTCAGGGTTGTTAGCCCTGAGTTGAACCCCTGAACCTGGAGGATGGATGGACCCCTCTTAGACTGGCCTCTACCCTTTGACCTGTTTGGTACAGGCGAGCCTACCAAAAGCTGAAGCATAAAGCCCTGACTCCAGCCAACATAGCTCTCCAAGTCATTGAGGCACGCAAACCTCCAAACCACAACGAGTTTGTGGTCCCTTTGGAGGCTGGCCTGAAACATAAGAACATAAGAAATAGGAGCAGGAGTCGGCCATGTGGCCTATCGAGCCTGCTCCACCCATTCAATAAGATCGTGGCTGATCTGGCCATGGATTCATCTCCACCTACCTGCCTTTTCCCCATAGCCCTTAATTCCCCTACTATGTAAAAACCTATCCAACCTTGTCTTGAGTATATCTACTGAGTTAGCCTCCACTGTTTCATTGGGCAGAGAATTCCACAGATTTACTACTCTCTGAGGAAAGTAGTTCTTGTTCATCACCATCCTAAATCTACTCCCCTAAATCTTGAGGCTATGAGCCCTAGTTCTAGTCTCACCTACCAGTGGAAACAGCTTTTCTGCCTCTATCTTATCTATCACTTTCATAATTTTATACATTTCTATAAGATCTCCTCTCATTCTTCTGAATCCCAGTGAGTACAGTCCCAGGCGACTCAATATCTCCTCATGGTCTAACCCCCTCATCTCTGGAATCAACCTGGTGAACCTCCTCTGCGCCGCCTCGAAAGCCAGTATATCCTTCCTCAAGTAGGGAGACCAGAACTGCATGCGGTACTCCAAATGTGGCCTCACCAGTACCCTGTACAGTTGCAGCATAACCTCCCCACTCTTAAATACAATTCCTCTAGCAATGAAGCCCAATATTCCGTTTGCCTTCTTGATAGCCTGCTGCACCTGCAAACCAACTTTTTGTGATTCATACACAGGCACTCCCAAGTCCCTCTGCACAGCAGCATGTTGCAACTTTTTACCACTTAAATAATAATCTGCTCTTTCATTCCTGTACAGTTGCAGCATAACCTCCCTGCTCTTAAATTCAATCCCTCTAGCAATGAAGGCCAACATTCCATTTGCCTTCTTGACAGCCTGCTGCATCTGCAAAACAAACTTTTGTGATTCATGCACAAGCTCTCCCAAGTCCCTCTGCACAGCAGCATGCTGCAATCTTTTACCATTTAAATAATAATCTGCTCTTTCATTTTTCTTTCCGAAGTGGATGACCTCGTATTTACCAACATTGTACTCCATTTGACAGACCCTTGCCCACTCACTTAACCTATCTACAGTATATCTCCCTGCAGACTCTCCGTATCTTCTGCACAATTTGCTTTTCCACTCCAATTAGTATCATCAGCAAACTTAGATACACTACACTCGGTCCCTTCTTCTAGATCATTAAAGTATATCGTGATAAGTTGCGGGCCCAGCACCGACTCTAGTGGCACACCACTCACCACTGATTGACAACCAAAGTAACACCTATGTATTCCAACTCTCTGCTTTCCATTAGTTATCCAATCCTCTATCCATGCTAATACATCACCCCAACTCAATGCATCCTTATCGTATGGATATGTCTTTTATGTGGCACCTTTCTGGAAATCCAGCTAAATAAGGTCCCTTTGTTCCCCTCTATCCACTGCGCTCATTATATCCTCAAACAACTCCTGTAAGTTTGTCAAACAGGACCTACCTTTGCTGAGTCCATGATGCGTCTGCCTGATGGATCCATTTCTTTCCAGAACAAACGCTGACTGTTTATTCGACTACATAGATACTGCCTGAACTGCTGAGCTCCCCTAGCATTTTGCATGTGTTCACCTGTACGTTTCAAAGTTTTGCAGTACATGTGACAAGTAAAGCTAACCTATGCTTTAACCCGTGTTGTGGGTGGGTTGTTCTGTAGGTTACAAGGGTGAACTCCTTGAGTGTTATTTGTACTGTCCAATTCCAGACAACTAGAGATGATGGCTTCACCGCAGGGTAACACAAGAGATTGCGGATGCTGGAGTCTGAACCAACACAAACCAGATCCCTTCATCAAGTCTCTGACCTGCATTGCGGAAGATGGATTGTTTTGGAAGAAGCAAAAGGTGGCCTACAAAAACATGTATAAGCCAATGCTTCCTCGGTGACTCATTTCAATCATAGTATCAGACAAGTGGGCCTTTTGACCCAGGAAACCCGTTTGATGAGAGCTTGATGGCTCTGGGCCTATACTCACTGGAGTTTAGAAGAATGATGGGGGGGTGGGGGTGGAATCTCATTGAATCCTATCGACTATTGAATGGCCTAGTTAGAGAGGATATTTCATATAGTGGGAGAGTCTTGTACCCAGAGATCACAGCCTCAGAATAGAAGAATGTTCCTTTAGAACATACATGTGGAGGAATTTCTTCATCCAGAAGGCAGTGAATCTGTGGAATTCATTGCCACAGACTGCTGTAGAGGCCAAGTCATTGGGTATATTTAAAGCAGAATTTGATAGGTTCTTGATTAGTAAGAATGTCAAAGGTTACAGGGGAAAGGCAGGAGTATGAATTAGCCATGATGGAAAAACAAAGCAGACTCAATGGGCCAAAATACCTAATTCTGTTTCAATGTGTTAAGTCTTACGGTCTTAAACTCATGCCGGTTAACAGGGACCCATGTATACAAATCCCACTTCAATCCCACCTCGCGTACTCCCAACAACATTTCTCTGCTCCTTCGAGCTTAATCATTCACCTGCACACTCGGCTCAGTTTACAGTCTCCCATCAACTTAATAATGTGCTTGCCCTTGGGATGTGGCAAGAAGTAGGAACACGCAAAGGAAATCCTAAATTCAGCAACGGTGGTGATGTACATGCTCCTGTCTATATCAATGGTGTTGAGGTTGGGAAGGTTGGTGAGAGCTTCCAGTTCTGAGATGTGAACCTCACCGAAAGCTGGACCTGGCACTGAGCTCCTCGGTAGGCTGAAGAAATTTGCCATGTCCCTTCCCAATTTTTACTGACACACTATGGAAAATATTGAACCTGGATGCACGATGGGCTTGATTGGGCAACTGCTGTGAACATGATCACGTAAAAACACAGAGTTGTGGGTACATAAGACATCCCTCAATGGACTCCAGCTATATTTCTTGCTGCCTTAGGAAAGTAGCCAGCATAATCAAAGGCCCCAGGCACTCTCTTCTCCCCTTTTCCATCAAGCAGAAGATGCAAAAGCCTGAAAGCACTTACCACCAAGCCTAAGGACAGCTCCAATACTGTTGTTATAAGATTATTAAATGGTTCCCTAGTAGGATCAGATGGACTCTTCTCCTCACGGTAACCCTCATTATGATCACACCCTATTGTTTACCTGCACTGCACTTTCTCTGCAACTGTTACATTTTAATGCTGCATTGTTATTGCACCTCAGTGCAATGATCTTGTATAAGTCGCAGCAAGTCAAGAGTTAACATATCATCCAGGCAAGGATGAATTGCAGATAGAGTGCAAACAGCCAAGAAAAAAGAAGTTCCGTGAAAGGCATAGCTTCCCTTTGCACACCAGTGATGAGAGAAGGATCCAAGGCACAATCATCAACCAAGGGACAATTACTTCACGACTTCCAAGTATCATAGATGTCAGCTTGTAGTTTCCATTGACTTTTAACACCTGTATTGTGAATGGCGATTGATCTTGCAAATAAGGAATTCAAACATCCACAGTTTACTAATCGATCCATATCCATTATTGTTCGTCAGTTCTGTACAAAAATGGCATTTCTCTTTTCAGGCTTCCAAACCGTGTGATGACAGGGGCCATGCAGTTCTTCTTGTGCACAAGAAAAATAAAGTATGATCGAGGAATGAGTACAAGTTTTCAGAGTCCAGTTAATCGGTGATGAACAATGTGCAAGTCAAGATCTTCTCTGTAGTTCAGTACAATTGAAAATAGTAAACTAATTCCAATTCTAAATACAGCATTTGTCATAATCTTACTAAATAGGGGATGTGCTGAAAGGATCGAATAGCCGACCACTGTTCTTGTACTTTTATTCTGAGTAACATTGTCGGCACAGCCCCACCCCAAAGGTATGTCATTGGTGGCCAACACATCAATCAGCACGGTGCCCAGCCAATTAGAAAAGTAATGAGTCATAAAGTCAAGAAAGCTGCAGTTCAGAAACAGGCCCTTAAGCCCACCAAGTCCACGCCAACCATCATGTATCCATTTCTATATTAATCCTACACCAATTTCATTCTCCCCACATTTTCATCAAAAGTGATCCATTTTAAGATTCTAGTGACAGACACACTTATCAACCCGTTCATTTTTCAAGTTCAATTCGAAGTTTAGTTTATTGTCATTCGATCGAATAAATGTATTTTGGCAAATGAAACAATGTTCCCCTGGACTAAGGTGCACAACAGAGTACATATAACTCGCACAGAACAAAAAGTTATATTACCACAAATAAATTAACATAATAAGGTGCATTTACAATGCAGGTTATAAAGTAAATGCCACTGGCGCTTCATATGTGATGAGGTCTGGGTGGTGGCAGGAAGTTCAGTAGTCTCACAGCCTGGGGGATCAAGCTGTTTCCCATTCTAACAGTCCTTGTGCTCACTCTGTGGTACCTCCTGCCTGAGGTCAAAGAGATTATTGGCTGGATGGCAGGGATCATTGACAATGCTGAGAGCTCTGCGTATCTAGTATTCCTGATAAATATCTCCCACGAGAGGAAGAGAAACCCCAAAGATCCTCTCAGAAGTCCTTGCAATCCTTTAACGGGGCATGCAGTTTTGCAGTTCGGGATTTTGGAGGGAACAGGAACACCCAGAAATGTGTCCTCAGGGAGAACATGAAAATGCCACACAGAGAGAGCCAGAAGTCAGGATTGAACCCATATCACTGGAGCTCTAAGGCAGCAGCTCTACCAGCTGTACCAATGTGCCACCCCTTTAATGGACCCTATAATGGCCAAGAGAGCTACAGTTTAGAAACAGGCCCTTCAGCCCAACAAGTTTTGTAAGTGGAGGACAAACATCTCAGTGGGAAGGTATACTAGTGCTGCACAAAGAGGAGGGGGTTAAACTAGAGTTGCAGAGGAATAGGAACTAGAGCACCAGAACAGATAACTGAGTGATTGTGGAGAAAGATATTGTTAGGTTTACATACAAAATCAGGAATTGAAAGATCGAACATGGTCGAACCAATGTTCTGAGTTGTGTATATTTCAATGCAAGGAGTACTGTAGGGAAGGTAGATGTGATTAGGACATAGATCAGCACGTAGAATTATGACAGTGTAGTCATTAGTGAGCATTGCTCAGATTTCCAGGATTTGGAGATTTTCTCTTGTTAGTCATTAGTAAGACTTGGTTGCAGGAGGGGCAGGAGGGGCAGGACTGGCAGCTCAGTAGTCTGAGGTTCTGTTGTTTTAGATGTGATAGAGCAGCAGGGATTGGGAGAGGATGTAGAGTTACTAGTCAGGGAAAATATTATGGCAGTGCTCTGCAGGACAGACTGGAAAGCTCATCTAGTGAGGCTTCATGAGGAGAACTGAGGTATGGGACCAGGAGACAATCTTCTACTCTCATAAGAGCAGAATTAGGCCATCTGGTCCAATAAGTCTGCTTCGCCATTTCATCATGGGAGATCCAATTCTCCTCTCAGCTCAAATCTCCTGCTTTCTCCCCATATCCCTTCATGCCCTGACCAATCAAGAATCTATTACCTTTGCCTTAATACACATACAGACTTGGCCTCCACAGCTGCCTGTGGTAATGAACTCCATAGATTCACGATTTTCTGGCTGAAGAAATTCCTCCTCATCTTCGTTCTGAAGGGATGCCCCTCTATTCCGAAGCTGTGACCTCTGGTTTTAGACACTCCCAACATAGGAAACATCCTGTCGACATCCACTCTATCAACTCTATCCACTCTTTCACTATTCGATAGATTTCAATTAGGTCACCCCTCATTCTTCTGAATTCTAGTGAATACAAGCCCAGAACCATCAAACGTTGGTCTTTGTATGACAAGCATTCACACCCGCAATCATTTTTATGAACCACCTTTGAATCCCCTCCAGTTTCAGCACATCCTTTCTGAGATGAGGGACCCAAAACTGTACACAATATTTCAAGCATCTGCAGAATTCCTGTTGTTTACAATATTTCAAGTGTGGCCTCACCAGTGCTTTATAAAGTCTCAACATTACATCCTTACTTTTCTATTCTAGTCCTCTGGAAACAGATGTTAACATTGCATTTGCCTTCCTCATCATAGACTCAACCTGCAAATTAACCTTTAGAGAATCCTGCACAAGGACTCCCAAGTCCCTTTGCGCCTCAGTTTTTGTATTTTCTCTCCATTTAGAAAAATTGTCAACCGTTCTTTTCTTCTCCCAAAGTGCATGACCATACACTTCCCGACACTGCATTCCATCTGCCATTTCTTAGTTCATTCTCCTAATCTGTCATTCTTTAGCCTCTCTACTTCCCCAAAAATATTTGCCCCTGTACCAATCTTCATACTGTCAGCAAACTTTGCAACATAGCTGTCAGTTTCATCATCCAAATCATTAACATAACGTAAAACGAATCAGTCCCCACACAGAGCCCTGTAAAACTCAAGTCACCAGCAGCCAACTAGGAAAGTCTCTTTTTATTCCCACTCTTTGCCTCCTGCTAGTCGGACAGTGCTTTATCCATGCCAGATTCTTCCCTGTAAAAACATTTGCTCAAAGCTTCTTAAGCAACCTCGTGTGGTACCTTGCCAAAGGTCTTATGAAAATCCAAATACACAACATCAACTGATTCTCCTTGCCTATCCTGCTTGTTTATTTCTTTAAAGATTTCCAACAGATTTGACAGGCAAGATTTTCCCTTGAGGAAACTATGACCTATTTTACCATGTGCCTCCAAGTACAGGTTTCCCCTGTCATCCGAAGGTAAAGCGTTCCTATGAAAGGGTTCGTAAGCTGGAATGTCGTAAAGTGAAGAAGCAATTTCCATTTATTTATATGGGAAAAATTTGTGAGCGCTCGCAGACCCAAAAAATAACCTACCAAATCATGCCAAATAACACATAAAGCTTTATTTTAGGTTACAGTAACATAGTGGGAATGATATGATAAATACACAGCCTATATAAAGTAGAAATAATGTATGTACAGTGTATTATCACTTACGGGAATCGGGAAATCAGCGCCGAGCACACTGATGATGGTGTGTTGGGCTGAGTCGTCGGAGGTTGGGGTGGTGCAGTGGTCCCCAACCTCCAGGCCACCAACCGATACCGATCCGCGAAGCATGCAGGGATGCAGCGGTAGCCAGGACGCACTCAGCACATCTTTAAAGAAAAAGCCGAAATAAACAAGCTAATTAATTAGGTGCTGCCCGGCACGTAAATGTCAGCCCAGATCAGAGGCAACGCAATCGTTTCCAGCCTCGTTTTCCAGCATTCCAGTATCCACTCTCACCTCTCTTTTACACTTTATATATCTGAAGAAACTTTTGGTATCCTCTTTAATATTATTCTCTCACTTACTTTCGTATTCCATCTTCACCTTAACTATTTTTTTAGTTGCCTTGTGATGATTTTTGAAAGTTTCCTAATCCTCTAATTTTTGGTCTATTATATGCCCTCTCTTTGGCTTTTATGTTGGTTTTGACTTCTTGGATTTCTTATAAATATATGCTCATATTAATGGGATTACTGTATACTACAGACCATCCAACAATCCTGGGATTTAGAGGAAGAAATTGTGGAGACACTGCTGCAAGAATCATAAGTTTGTGATAATAGGTGATTTTAACTTTCCACATATATTGACCTGTAAAATGGCTAGATGGGAAAGAGTTTGTCAAATGTGTTCAGGAAAGTTTCCTTAATCAGTACATAGAAGTCTCAATTAGAGAGAGTGTGATACTAGATCTGCAATTAGTGAACGAAGCAGAGCAGGTTACAAAAGTTTGTGTGGGAGAACACATTGCATCAAATGATGCTAAAGCCATTAGTTTCAAAGTAGGTATGAAAAAGGTTAAGCCTGGCCTGCTGGTTGAAATTCTAAATGGGAGAAAGGCCAATTTTGATGGTATCAGAAAGGAACTAGCAAGTGTGGATTGGGACAGGTTATTTTCTGGCAAAGGTACACAGTACTTGTGGAAGTTCTTCAAAAGTGAAATTTTGAGAGTACTGAGTTTGTATGTTCCTGTCAGAATAAAAAGCAGAATAACAGGTTTAGGGGAACTTTGGTTTTCAAGAGATATATAGGCCCTGGTTAAGAAAAATAAAGAGGTGGTGCATAGCAGGATTGGGTAGGCAGGAACAAATGAGTTATTTGTGTATAAAAAATCCAAGAGAACACTTAAGAGGGAAATCAGGAAGGCTAAAAAGAAGACATGAGGTTGCCCTAGCGGAGAAGGAGAATTCTAGGGGCTTCTACAGATATATTAAGAGCAAAAGGTTGGCAAGAAATAAAATTGACCCTCTGGAAGGTCAAAGCGGTAATCCATGCATGCATCCAGAAGAGATGGGGGTGGTCTGAATTGGATTTTTGCATCTATGTTAACTTGGGAGATGGACTCAGAGTCTATAGATGTGAGGCAAAGCAGCAGCAAGGCCATGAACTCCATCGAGATCACAGAGGAGCAGGCATCTGCTGTCTTGAGGCAAGTTCGGGTAAATAAATCCCTAGGACCGAACAATGTGCTCCCTTGGACCCTGTGGGAGGCTAGTGCAGAAGGTCTCGGGGACCTAGCAGAGATACTTAAAATTCCTTAGCCACTAGTGAGGTGCCGGAAGATTGGAAGATAGCTAATATTATTCCGTTGTTTAAGAAAGGCACAAAGAGAAAGCCAGGAAATGACAGGACAATGAGCCTGACGTCAGTAGTGGTAAAGTTATCGGAAGGTATTCTAAGGGACCAGATATATAAGTATTTGGATAGACACGGACAGATTAGGGAAGATCAATATGGCTTTGTGTGTGTTATGACTAACCAATCATGGAGTTTTTTGAACAAGTTACCAGGAAAATTGATGAAAATGTTCATGGTAATCACTTTAGCAGGGTCTTTGACAAAACCCTGCATGGGAGGTTGGGCGAGAAGTTTCAGTCACTTGAATTCAAGATGAGGATGTAAATTGGACTACGCATTGGCTCTGTGGGAGAAGCTTAGAGAAGATAGTAGATGATTGTCTCTCTGACTGGAGGCCTGTGACTAATGGTGTGCCACAGGGATCAGTGCTGGGTCCATTGTTGCTTGTCATCTTTGTCAGCATTCTGTATGATAATGTGGTTAGTGTGTTCAGCAAATTTGCGGAAGACACCAAGATGAGGACAGAGGAGTATAGCAAACAGAGGTTATGAGAATACAGTTTAATAGTTCCTTTAAAATGGTGTCAAAGGTAGATAGGGTCATATAGAAAGCTTTTGGCACATTAGCCTTCAAAAATCAATGTACTGAAATGTACTCCTGCCTCAGCAAGGATCTGGACCCATTGCAATTTGCCTATCACTACAATAGGTCAATGGCAGATGCAGTCTCAATGGCTCTCCACAAGGCTTTAGACCACCTGGACAACACAAATACCTATGTCGGTTTGCTGTTTATCAACTATGGCTCAGCATTTAATACCATCATTCCAACAATCCTGATTGAGGAGTTACAGAATCTGTACCTCCCTCTGAAATTGGATCCTCGACTTCCTAATCAGAAGACCACAATCTGTGTGTTTTGGTGATAACGTCTCCTCCTCGTTGACGATCAACACTAATGCGCCTCAGGGGTGTGTGCTTAGCCCACTGATCCACTGTCTATATATACGTGACTGTGTGGCTAGGCATAGCTCACACTATCTATAAATTTTCTGATGATATAACTATTGTTGATAAAATCTCAGATGGTGACAAGAGGGCGTACCAGTGCGAGATATGCCAGCTATTGGAGTGGTGTTACAGCAACAACCTTGCACTCAATGTCAGTAAGACAAAAGAGCTGATTGTGGACTTCAGGAAGGGTAAGACGAAGGAACACATACCAATCCTCATAGAGGGAACAGAAGTGGAGAGAATGAGCAGTTTCAAGTTCCTGGGTGTTAAGATCTCTGAGGACCTTACGTGGTCCTAGCGTATCGATGTAGTTATAAAGAAGACAAGACAGCAACTATATTCCATTGGGAGTTTGAAGCAATTTGGTATGTCAACAAATACACTCAAAAACTTCTATAGATGTATTGTGGAGAGCATTCTGACAGGCTGCATCACTGTCTGGTATGGGGGGGTGGGGATTGAAGGGGGGTACACACAGGACCGGAAGAAGCTGCTGAGGGTTGTAAATTTAGTCAGCTCCATCTTGGCTACTAGCCTACAAAGAGCCCAAGACATCTTCAAGGAGCAGTGTCTCAGAAAGGCAATGTCCATTATTAAGGACCTCCTGCACCCAGGGCATGCCCTTTTCTCACTGGTACCATCAGGTAGGAGGTACAAAAGCCTGACGGCACACACTCAGCGATTCAGGAGCAGCTTCTTCCCCTCTGCCCCCTGATTCCTAAATGGACATTGAATCCTTGGACACTACCTCACTTTTTAAATACATATAATTTCTGTTTTTGCACGATTTTTTAATCTATTCATTGTACGTATACTATAATTGATTTACTTGTTAATATTTTTTTCCCTTTCTTCTGTTATGTATTGCATTGAACTGCTGCTGCTAAATTAACAAATTTCACGACACATGCTGGTGATAATTAATCTGATTCTGATTTTAAATACAGGAGTTGGAATGTTATGTTGAAATTGTACAAGCATTGGTGAGGGCTAATTTAAGGTATTGCATCGAGTTTTGGTTACAGAACTACAGGAAAGATGAAAATAAGATTGAGTGAAAATTTATGTTGCTGGGATTTGAGGAACTGATTTATTGGGAAAGGTTGACTAGGTTAGGACTTTATTCCATAGAACGCAGGAGATTGAGGGGAGATTTGATAGGGGTGGATAATATGATGAGGGGTATAGATAGGGCAAATGCAAGTAGGCTTATTCCACTGAGGTTGGGTAAGTCAACATCTACAGGTCTTGGGTTAAGGGTGAAAGGTAAAATATTTAAGGGGAATATTTAAAGGGGAGCTTCTTCACTCAGACGGTGGTGAAAGTGTGGAACTGGCTGCCAGTGGAAGTGATGGATGTCTAAACGTTTCAGAGAAATTTAGATTGGCACATGGATGAGAAGGGTATGGAGAGCTATGATCTGGGTGCAGGTTGGTAGGACTCAGTAAATTAATGGTTCTGCATGGACTAGATGTACTGAAGAGTCTGCTTCTCTGCTGAGGTGTTCAATGACTCTAAGTCCACACCAACCATCAACCATCTATTTGTACACTAATCAATTCATTCTCCCCATCTTCTCATCAACAACCCCAAGATTTTACTCACAGACACAATGGAGGCAAATTATGTCACACAGACATAGAGCACTACAGCACAGAGTTGACAGAGGAAGATGCTGAGTCCTTGTGAGTAGCTTTAAAAAAACTGCAAGGGTAAAAAGGCCCTGATGGGAGTTATGTACAGGCCTCCAAACAGAGAGATAGAAAAGACATGTTGGAAGGGCAATGTTGCGATAATCATGGAGGATTCAATATGCAGGTAGGTTGGGAAATTGAGGTTGGTGCTGGATCCAAAGAGAAGGAATTTGTAGAATGCCTATGAGATGGTTTTAAGAGTGGTTTATGTTTGAGCCCACTAGGGAAAAGGCTATTTTGGATTAAATGTTGTATAATGACCCAGAATTGATTAGTGAGTTAAAGGTAAAGGAGCCCTTAGGAGCCAGTGAGCATAATATGACAGAATTCACCCTGCATTTTGAGAAGAAAAAGCTAAAGTCAAATGTATCAGTATTACAATTGCATAAGGGGGATTATAGAGGCATGAGAGAGGAGCTGCCCAAAGCTGATTGGAAGAGGACACTAGCAAAGATCATAGCAGAACAGCAACGGCTGGTGTTTCTGGGGGTAATTGGAAAGGTGCAGGAAAGATACGTCCCAAAGGTGACATATTCTAAAGGAAGGATGATGCAACTATGGCTGACAAAGGAAGTCAAGGACAGCATAAAAACAAACATGAGAACATATAACATTGCAAACATTAGTGGGAAAGTAGAAGATTGGAAGCTTTTAAAAACCAACAAAAGGCAATTTTACACACCTTCAACTGTAATTTAATTTGATTTGTTTTTATATTTTACCAATAGAGCCCCCCTCTGCCTATCTACCTGTCCTTTCGATACAATGTGTATCCTTGGGTGTTAAACTCCCAGCTATGATTTGCTTTCAGCCAAAACTCAGAGATGCCTACAACATCATACCTACCAATCTCTAACTGTGCTACAAGATCATCTACCTCATTTTGTATTCTGTGTGCATTCAAATTTAACACTTTCATGCCTGTATTCATCACCCTTTTTGATTTTGACCCCCATTACACATTAACTCATCTCACTGACTGCAACTTTGCCCTATCATCTGCCTGTCCTTCCTCACACTCCCAGTATATAATACATCTTGTAGTAGCACCATCCTCAGCCCCCCTCCCCTTGCAAGTTAGTTGAAACCCTCCAATACAGCTCTAACAAACCTGCCTGGAAGGAACTTGGTTCCCCTCGGGCTCATGTCACCCCATTCTTTTAGTACAGGACATGCTTTCCCCAGAAGAGGTCCCAATGATCCAGAAATCTGAAATCCTGCCCCCAGCATCATTCCTTCAGCCACGCATTCATCTGCCAAATCATTCTATTCTTACCCTCGCTAGCACATGGTACAGGCAGCAATCCAGAGATTACTACGCTGGAAGTCCTATTTTTCAGCTTTCTGCCCAACTCCCTATATTCTCCCTTCAGGATCTCCTCCCCTTTCCTACCTATGTTGTTGGTACCTATATGTACCACAACTTCTGGATGTTCACCTTCCCCTGTAGAATGCCATGGACCCAATCCGAGACAGCCCTTTCCCTGGCACCTGGGAGGGCATATACCATCTGGGTGTCTCTTTCACATCCACAGAATCTACTTTCTGCTCCTCTCATTATGGGATACCCTATCCTGCACTCCTTTTCAGTATTTGCTCAATACTTTTTAAACCATTTCAACCTTGGGCTGGTGCCGTGTCCATGTTCTCTCCTCTGGAAGCTCCAGGTTCCTCCTACAGCACAAAGGCAAAAACATTGTTAGTTTCATTTGCAATTGGCAATTGGATGGTGTGTCTGAGAGACAGAATCTGAGGTAAGATATTGGGAATGTAAGAATAATGAAGTGGGATTTTGTAGTGGATTGATGGTTAGCATATACTTGATGGACAGAAGGGCCTGTATAGGCTATATAACTCCATTCTACCTAACTTGTACATTTTTACTCTGGTAAAGCAAACTCAATTGACCAAAAGGCTTAGTTCTTCTCTTAGGTCTTATGGTCTAAATCTAGTGGCAAGTTAGTTCGCAGTTTCCAACTTTACATTGGTACCATTTTGCACTTCACTCAGGCTAGTTTTAGTCCCTTCGAAACTCAATAATGCAGGCACTTACCCTGATTGCTCCTTGTAAACAGACAACTTTATCTCCTTTCATGCCAGTTCCACGGCGGCCAGCACTGGAATACCAAACCCATTAAGGTTGACTACAGTGGCCAAGAACTGGCTTGATCAATGTGTCACAAGGCATGAGGCAAGGATTCATGTGACACTGCAAACTGCTCATACTGCTGTCGCATCACTTTATGACTTAATCTGATCCTCAGCATGGTCTTTGCATTACAAAACAATGTGCTGTTCTGGGTAGTCTGTCTGGACACAGCAGGGCTTGGTATGATCGCAAGAAACTGCAGGGAGTTGGGGACACAGCTCAACACATCATGGAAACCAGTCTCCCCTCTTTGGACTCTGTGTATACTTCTCACTGCCTCAATAAGGCAGGCAGGATAATCAATCTGGGGCAGACTCTACCCACCCCAGACATAAATGGAATGGCAAAGCCAAATGGCCTATTCCTGCGCCTATGTCGCATGGAATTCTCTCTTCTGCTCCTCTCATTGGTTAGAATATACAAAAGCCTGAAGTCACATACAATCAGGCCCAAGGACAACTTCTATGCCACTGTTATCAGACACTTGAAACCAAAGAACTCTACACCTTCTCACAAACAAGAGAAAATTTGCAGATGCTGGAAATCTGAGCTACACACACAAAATGCTGGAGGAACTCAGCAGGCCAGGCAGCATCTATGGAAAAAAGTTCAGCCGATGTTTCGGGCTGAAACCCTTCGGCAGGACTGGAGAAAAAAAAACTGAGGAGTAGATTTGAAAGTTTGGGGGGAGGGGGAGAGAGAACCATCAGGTGATCGGTGAAACCTGGACAGGGAGGAATGAAATAAAGAGCTGGGAAGTTGATTGGTGAGATGAGGTGAGAGAGGGAAAAGGGGATGGAAAATGGAGCTGAGTTGTGGGGGGCATTACCGGAAGTTTGATAAATCAATGTTCATGCTTTACACCTTCTGCCCAGTGGCACTAATGCCAGCGATCATGAAGTGCTAAGAATGGCTGATAATGGCACATAGCAAAAGTTTCATTCCTGCCACACTAATAAGCTTACTGACAGAACTCCTCCACAACAGATGCCATGATGTCTGTCATGCACCTGGCCTTGTGACATGTCTAGAAAGCAAGGACATTTATGTCAGAATTCTGTTTCTGGAATTCAGTTCAGCATTCAACACTATTGGCCCACAGACCTTGGTGAGCAAACTCCTAATCCTCAGTCTAAAAACTCCTAAATCCTCACTCTGCAACTGGGTGTCAGACTTCCTAATGAACTTCTAGATAGTCCAGAAGCACAACCCCTCATCCCTCACCATCATCCTCAACATGGGTGCCCCCAGGGCCGTGTGCTGAGCCCATTGCTGTACAGTCTGCTCACAGGTGACTACAAGGCCAAACACCTGAGCAATCACATCATCAAGTTCACCGATGGCATGACAATGGCGGGGCTCGTCACCAACAATGATAAGACAGCCTACAGAGAGGAGGCGGAAGAGCTGAAGGCCTGGTGCCAGGTAAATAACCTCTTCCTTAGTGCCAGCAAGACAAAGGAGATGATTCTCAGAAGGACTTACAACACTCCCCCCCATTTACATTTTGCAGCACAGCAGTGGAAATTGTGAGCAGTTTAAAACACCTGAGAGTGCACATCACACACAACCTCTCATGGTCTCTGAGCACATCCCACACAGTCAAGAAAGCTCATCAACACCTCTGCTTTCTGAGGAGGCTGAAGAGAGCTGGACTTTGCACATCAATACGCATATCATTCTACAGATTTGCAGTCAGGAGCATTCTAACAAGATGCATCAGTGCTTGGTACAGAAACTGCACTGCAGCAGACAGGAATGCTCTGCAAAGGTTAGTCAAAACTGCCCAATGCATCAACTGCAATAGCCTACACGCTATCAAGGACATATATATACAGAGAGATGCCTGGAAAAACATAGAACATAGAATAGTACATCACAGTACAGGACCTTCGGCCCACAATGTTGTGCTGACCCTTAAACCCTGCCTCCCATATAACCCCCCCCCACCTTAAATTCCTCCATATACCTGGTGTGGGCACGTGGCCAAGTGGTTAAGGCATTCGACTAGCGATCTGAAAGTCGTGAGTTCGAGCCCCAGCCGAGGCAGCGTGTTGTGTCTTTGAGCAAGGCACTTAATCACACATTACTCTGCGATGACACTGGTGCCAAGCTGTATGGGTCCTAATGCCCTTCCCTTGGACAACATCGGTGTCGTGAAAAGGGGAGACTTGCAGCATTGGCAACTGTCAGTCTTCCATACAACCTTGCCCAGGCCTGCACCCTGGAGAGTGAAGACTTTCCAGGCGCAGATCCATGGTCTCGCAAGACTAGCGGATGCCTTAATTAATACCTGTCTCGTAGTCTCTTAAATTTCACTAGTGTATCTGCCTCTACCACTGACTCAGGCAGTGCATTCCATGCACCAACCATTCTCTGAGTAAAAGAACCTTCCTTTAATATCCCCCTCTTACCTTAAAGCCATGTCCTCTTGTACCGAGCAGTGGTGCCCTGGGGAAGAGACGCTGGCTATCCACTCTATCTATTCCTCTTATTATCTTGTAAAAAGGTCAGTAACATCATGAAGGATTTTACTCACCCTGCTCAGGGTCTGTTTGTCCCACTCCCATCAGGGAAGAGGCTACGTACCATCAATACTAGGACAACCAAACTCAAAAATAGTTCCTGTCCCCAAGCAGTAAGACTGATCAACATCTCCACCCACCAACTCCACCACTACTTTACTATTTCCCATCAGTAACAATTATTTCATTCTCCTCTACATTTGTGTACAGGCAATGTCAATAAGCAATCCTGAATGGGCCTTTTGTACAATAAGACGGACTCTCGGCATCACAATCTACCTCATTATAACCTTACACTTCATTGTTCAACGGCATTGCACTCTTCTGCTTTTTTTCACACTTTAATCTGCACTGCTATTGCTTTACTTATCCTAGCTCAATGCACGGTGAAATGATTTGAACTGTATGAAGAGTATGCAATACAAGCTTTTCACTGTATCTTGGTAGATAAGAAAATAATAATCCAATACCAATGCTAATGTAAGTATACATTTATGTCACAAATCAAAACAATTATTAGGAACTTCCTGTACTTAATAAAGTGGCGACTGAGTGTATCTTCATGTTCTTAAACTCCTGTAGCCCATCCACTTCGAAGTTTGATATGTCATGCCTTCAGAGATGTTCTTCTGCACACCACTGATATATCACATGGTTATTTGATTGCTCTCACCTTCCTGTTAGCTTGAACCAGTCTGATCATTCTCCTCTGACCTCTCTCATTAACAAAATGCTTCTGCCCACAGAACTGCCACTCACTGGATTTTTTTTTTTTTTTTTGCTTCTTGCACCACTCTTAACTGTTGTAAGTGAAAATGCCAGGAGATCAGCGGTTTCTGAGATACTCAAACCATCCCATCTGGCACCAACAATTATTTCATGGGCAAAGTCATTGAGATCAAATTTCTTCCCCATTCTAAAGTTTTGTCTGAACAACAACTGAATCTTTTTATCATGTTTACCTGTTTTTTTCTCTTCATTTGGCTCCTGCCACGTGGTTGGCGGGATATTTAGATATTTGCATTTACGAGCAGGTGTGACTAATGAAGAGGCCACTTGGTGTATGCAGTCTGAGGAACTCTGCAGTTTTTACACTTAGGAAGTTAAAACTACCGGTCAAATTCTCATTTCCACTTGTTGAACATTCAAAGGAAATCACCTATACCCACTTTACATAGTGCTTATTTCTTCCAGAGCATAGTAGTTTCACCTGAGGGCCATACAGAGTGGACTCAAAGTTCAAGTTTATTGCTACAGGCATACATACCCAAGGTAAAAATTCTATGAAAGGGTAAGAAGGAATTTCTGAATTTCTTTAACTAGAGGGTGTGAATCTGTGGAATTCATGCCACAGACAACGTGGAGGTGAAAACATTGGTCTAATCAAAGTGAAGGTTGATAAATTCTTCATTAGTCAGGGTGGTCAAAATTTATGTGAAGAAGTCAGGTGAATGGGGTTGAGAGCAATAATAAATCTGCCATGATGGAAAGGTTGAGCTCTATAACAACCTACCGATGCTCCCCACTAAAATAGAGGCGAGAAGAATGCAACCAGCTGGGCACTGTCTACACCACCCCGAGCTACCTGCCAGCCTAGTCATCATATGGGAGACCAAGCACAGGAGGATGAACCCCGGGCGCCCTCCCAAGACTATGGTCAACACGCTCCTAGAAGACAGCGGCGCGGCTAATGTAGATGAACTGAACACACTGATGAGGGAGAGGGAGAAGTGGGGAGTCCGTAATCGTGCCCGACACCGGCCCCCTAGGCCTGAGTCGACATAGTAGTAGTAGTAGTAGATGGAAAGGGGACGAAGACTTGATGGACTGAGTGGCCCAATTCTGTGTCTTCTAGTCTAAAAGTAGTTAAGAAGTTTTTTTTTTCCTGCAGCAGTGTAGCTTTTTCACAAACATGACAAATGTTAACATAAACTTAACATAAATTATGCACAACCTACATTACAAAATAAAACAAACATCAGAGCAAGCTGAGAGAGAGAGAGAGAGAGAGAGAGAGAGAGAGAGAGACAGAGAGAGAGAGAGAGGAATACTGTCCAAGGTGTTATTAGGGGGGTTTTTCTGGTTACTTCAAGTACCTGATTAGAGTGGGGAAGCGGTTGATGCTGACCTTTGAAGCGTGGGTCCTTAGGCTCCTGTACCCCCCCTGCCTGATGGCAGCAATGAGAAGTGGGTGTGGGCCAGATGGCGAGGAGTTCCTGATGAAAGCTGCTGCCTCTCTGAAGCATCACCTCTTCTAGACGTCCTTGATGTTAGGGACAGCTGCTTCCATGATGGAAATAACTGAGCCCACCGCTCTCTGTAGACTCCTGCATTCATGTGCATTGGAGTTTCTGTAACAGGCAGTGATGCAGAATATTGACAAAAATACTTGGTCTAAAATCTGTACTCCATCTGCTGTATCATTAATTGGAAGTGATCTCCTCCTTGAATTAGAAGGTTGTGGAGTCAAGCTGAGTGACAGAACACAATTTAGGATAATCCTACAGGGAAGACCTAAAGATGGATGCTCATTGTTAGAGACTATTGTCCTTCATGTGATAGTTTAAATCAAGCTACATGTTCCTAGACATTGGCTATGCTAAGGATAGGTCAGATTTTCTCTGATGAGTCTAGGTCACATCAAAGAAAATAATTGACTACTGATTTATTTCTTGTATTAGAAACATAGAAACAGAAAAACTTACAGCTCAATACAGGCCCTTCGGCCCACAAAGCTGTGCTGAACCTTAGAAATTACCTAGGGTTACCCATAGCCCTCTATTTTTCTAAGCTCCATGTACCTATCCAGGACTCTCTTAAAAGAGACTGTCGAATCTGCCTCTACCACCATTGCCGGCAGCCCATTCCATCCACTCACCACTCTCTCCATAAAAAAACTTACCCCTGACATTTCCTCTGTACCTACTTCCAACCACTTTAAAACTGTGCCTTCTCATGCTAGTTATATTAGCCCTGGGAAAAAGCCTCTGACTATCCACACGATCAATGCTTCTCATCATCTGATACGCCTCTATCAGGTCACCACTCACCCTCCGTCGCTCCATCACTCCAAGAAGAAAAGGCCAAGTTCACTTAACCTATTTTCATAAACCATGCTCTCCAATTCAGGCAACATCCTTGTAAATCTCCCCTGCACCCTTTCTATGGTTTCCACATCCTTCCTGTAGTGAAGCGACCAGAACTGAGCACAGTACTCCAAGTGGGGTCCAACCAAGGTCCAATATAGCTGCACCATTACCTCTCAGCTCCTAAATTCAATCCCACGATTGATGAAGGCCAATGTACCGTATGCTTTCTTAATCACAGAGTCAACCTGCACAGCAACTTTGAGTGTCCTATGGACTTGGACCCCAAGATCCCTCTGGTCCTCCACACTGTCAAGAGTCTTACCATTAATACTATATTCTGCCATCATATATGACCTACCAAAATGAATCACCTCACACTTATCTGGGTTGAACTCCATCCGCCACTTCTCAGCCCAGTTTTGCATCCTATCAATGTCCTGCTGTGACCTCTGACAGCCTTCCACACTATCCACAACACCCCCAATCTTTGTGTCATCAGGAAATGTATTAACCCATTCCTCCACTTCCTCATCCAGATCATTAATAAAAATCATGAAGAGTAGAGGTCCCAGAACAGATTCCTGAGGCACACCACTGGTGACCGACCTCAATGCAGAATATGACCCCTCTACAACCACTCTTTGCCTTCTGTGGGCAAGCCAGTTCTGGATCCACAAAGCAATGTCCCCTTGGATTCCATGCCACTTTACTTTCTCAATAAGCCTTGCATGGGTAAACACAAAATAATCTGCAGATGCTGGGGTCAAAGCAACACTCACAACATGCTGGAGGAACTCAGCAGATCGGGCAGCATCCGTGGAAACGATTAGTGGACGTTTCGGGCTGGAACCCTTCGTCAGGACTGAAGAGAGAGGGAGCAGAGGCCCTATAAAGAAGGTGGGGGGAGGGCGGGAAGGAGAAGGCTGGTAGGTTCCAGGTGAAAAACCAGTAAGGGGAAAGGTAAAGGGGTGGGGGAGGGGAGGCAGGGAGGTGATAAGCAGGAAGGGTGAAGAAGGAATAGGGGAAAACACAATGGGTAGTAGAAGGAGGCGGAACCATGAGGGAGGTGATAGGCAGCTGGGGGAGGGGGCAGAGTGAAATAGGGATAGGGGAAGGGAGGGGGGAGTGAATTAACAGAAGTTGGAGAATTCTATGTTCATACCAAGGGGCTGGAGACTACCTAGACGGTATATGAGGTTTTGCTCCTCCAACCTGAGTTTAGCCTCATCATGGCAGTAGAGGAGGCCATGTATGGACATATCTGAATGGGAGTGGGAAGCAGAGTTGAAATGGGCGGCTACTGGGAGATCCTGTCTGTTTTGGTGGACGGAGCGGAGGTGCTCGACGAAGCGGTCCCCCCAATCTGCATCGGGTTTCACCGATGTAGAGGGGGCCCCCTCCCCCAGCTGCCTATCACCTCCCTCATGGTTCTGCCTCCTTCTACTACCCATTGTGTTTTCCCCTATTCTTTCTTCACCTTTCCTGCCTATCACTTCACTGCCTCCCCTCCCCCACCCCTTTATCTTTCCCCTTACTGGTTTTTCACCTGGAATCTACCAGCCTTCTCCTTCCCACCCTCCCCCCACCTTCTTTATAGGGCCTCTGCCTCTTCCCTCTACAGTCCTGACGAAGGGTTCTGGCCCAAAACGTCAACCGATCTTTTCCACGGATGCTAACCGACCTGCTGAGTTCCTCCGGCGTGTTGTGAATGAAGCCTTGCATGGGGCACCTTATCAAATGCCTTGCTGAAATCCATATACACTACATCTACTGCTCTTCATTCATCAATATGTTTAGTCACATCCTCAAAAAATACAAGCAAGCTTGGAAGGTACGATCTGCCTTTGACAAAGCCATGCTGACTGTTCCTAATCATATTATGCCTCTCCAAATGTTCATAAATCTTGCCTCTCAGGATCTTCTCCATCAACTTACCAACCACTGAAGTAAGATTCACTGGTCTATAATTTCCTGGGCTATCTCTAATCCCTTTCATGAATAAGGGAACAACATCCGCAACCCTCCAATCCTCCAGAACCTCTCCTGTCCCCATTGATGATACAAAGAGCATTACCAGAGGCTCAGCAATCTCCTCTTTCACCTTCCACAGTAGCTTAGGGTGCATTTCGTCCGGTCCTAGTGACTTATCCAACCTGATGCTTTCCAAAAGCTCCAGCACATTCTCTTTCTTAATATATACATGCTCAAGCTTTTCAGTCCACAGTAAGTCATCCCTACAATCACCAAGATCCTTTTCTGTAGTGAATACTGAAGCAAAGTATTCATTAAATACCTCTGCTATCTCCTCTGGTTCCATACACACTTTTCCACTGTCACACTTGATTGGTCCTATTCTCTCACATCTTATCCTCTTGCTCTTCACATATTTGTAGAATGCCTTGGGGTTTTCCTTAATCCTGTCCGCCAAGACCTTCTTCTGGCTCTCCTAATTTCATTCTTAAACTCCTTCCTGCTAGCCTTATAATCTTCAAGATCTCAATCATTACCTAGTTTTTTGAACCTTGTGTAAGCTTTTCTTCTTGACTAGACTTACAGCAGCCTTTGTACACCACAGTTCTTATCTCATTCCCTGTCTCATTGGAACATACTTGTGCAAAACTCCACGCAAATACCCCCTGAACATTTGCCATATTTCTTCTGTACATTTCCCTGAGAACATCTGTTCCCAATTTATGCTTCCAGTTCCTGCCTGATAGCCTCATATTTCTCCTTAATCCAATTAAACACTTCCCTAATTTGTCTGTTCCTATCCCCCTCCAATGCTACGGTAAAGGAGATAGAATTGTGATTACTATCTCTAAAATGCTCTCCCACTGAGAGATGTGACACCTGATCAGGTTCATTTCTCAATACCAGATCAAGTACAGCCTCTCCCCTTGTAGGCTTATCTACATACTGTGTCAAGAAACCTTCCTGAACAAACCAAACAAACTTCACCCCATCTAAACCCTTTGCTCTCAGGAGATGCCAATCGATATTTGGGAAATTAATATCTCCCATCACGCCAACCCTGTATTGTTACACCTTTCCAGAATCTGTCTCCCTATCTGCTTTTCAATGCCCATGTTACTATTGGGTGGTCTAAAAAAAACACCCAGTAGAGTTATTGACCCCTTCCTTTTCCTAACTTCCACCCACAGAGACTCTGTAGAAAATCCCTCTATGACTTCCTCCTTTTCTGCGGCCATGACACTATCTCTGATCAACAGTGCCATGCCCACACCTCTTTTGTCTCCTTTCCTGTCCTTTCTAAAACTTCTATAGCTTGGCACTCGAAGTAACCATTCCTGCCCCTGAGCCATCCAAGTCTCTGTAATGGCCACAACATCATAGCTCCAAGTACTATCCACACTCTAAGCCCACCTGCTTTATTCATAATACTCCTTGCACTAAAATAGACACATCTCAAACCATCGATCTGAGTGCGCCCCATCTCGATCACCTGCCTATCTTCCCTCTCGGACTGTCTCCAAGCTTTCTCCATTTGTGAGCCAACCGCCTCTTCCTCCATCTCTTCAGTTCGGTTCCCTCCCCCCAGCAATTCTAGTTTCAACCCTTCCCAATAGCTTTAGCAAACTTCCCCACCAGGATATTGGTCCCCCTGGGATTCAAGTGCAACCCATCCTTTTTGTACAGGTCACACCTGCCCCAAAAGAGGTCCCAATGATCCAGAAATCTTAATCCCTGCCCCCTGTTCCAATCCCTCAGCCACACATTTATCCTCCACCTCATTCTATTCCTATACTCACTGTCACATGGCACAGGCAGTAATCCCGAGATTACTACCTTTGCGGTCCTGCTTCTCAACTTCCTTCCTAACTCCCTGTAGTCTGCTTTCAGGACCTCCTCCCTTTTCCTACCTATCTCGTTGGTACCAATATATACCACGACCTCTGGTTGTTCTACTTCCCACTTCGGGATATCGTGGACGTGATCAGAAATGTCCCAGACCAAGGCACCTGGGAGGCAAACTACCATTTGTGTTTCTTTCTTGCATCCACAGAATCGCCTGTCTGAGCCCTAACTATAGAGTCCCCTATCACTGCGTCCATCCTCTTCCTTTCCCTAATCTTCTGAGCCACAGGGCCAGACTCTGCGCCGGGGTGCGGCCGCTATTGCTTCCCCCAGGTAGGTCGATTCCCCCCCCCAACAGTACTCAAACAGGAGTACTTATTGTTCAGGGGGACAGCCACAGGGGTACTCTCTAGCATCTGACTCCTGCCCTTCCCTCTCCTGTCTGTTACCCACTTATCTGTCTCCTGAGGCCCCGATGTGACTACCTGCCTACGAAGGCATCCGCTAGTCTTGCGAGACCATGGATCTGCGCCTGGAAAGTCTTCACTCTCCAGGGCGCAGGCCTGGGCAAGGTTGTATGGAAGACCAGCAGTTGCCCATGCTGCAAGTCTCCCCTCTCCATGACACCGATGTTGTCCAAGGGAAGGGCATTAGGACCCATACAGCTTGGCACCAGTGTCGTCGCATATATACCTGCCTATAGCTCCTATCTATCACCTCCTCACTCTCCCTGACCAGACGAAGGTCATCAAGCTGCATCTCCAGTTCCCTAACCTGGTCCCTAAGGAGCTGCAGCTCGACACACCCTGTGCAGATGTGGCCGTCCGGGAGGCTGGGAGTCTCCAGGACTCCCACATCTGATACCCAGCTCAGAACACCAGCCTCACACAAATTCTTCTTGTCTGTATTCTACACAGACAACCTACCTCGCTTTGACCTGTTATCACCGAAGGCCCATTAACCCAAAGCTCTCCTATTGTCTCCATCTACTCTATGTCCACTCTATAAAACTGTCTCCTTTTAAACCCTTCTCGCTGTTCTGACTGGCTGAAGTTCACTTGCTTGCGCAGTCGTGCCTTGATCAAACCGCTGAAGAAATAATGCTGCTATATTTCCGTATTATTCATATCTGCTTCTGCTCACATAATGTAAGTGTTTTATAGTGTGAGACATATAGCTCTCATGTCTTTCATTCTTCCCCCATCTCTTTCTTTTATTTTCATTTCCTCCTCGCTTTTTCTCTCTCCATCCTCCTTTCTCTCTTTTCATCTTTCTCTCTTTGTCCTGCACTCTCTCTTTTGCTCTACACTTCTCCCTCCACCTCCCTCACTATTTCTTTCTCTCCTATTTCTTCATGCTCATTCTTGTCTCTCTCTGCATTCCCTCTCTCTCTCTCTCTCTCTCTCTTTCACCCTTTCACCCTTCCTGTCCCCTCTCTTTCCTATTCAGCCCTCTTTATTGTCCTCTTTTTTAGAAATATTATCTAGCATTTTATTTCCTACTCTCCCTCCTTTTTAATCTGCCTTGCATTGTCTCTCACTTATCCACTCTTTTTCTTTCCTTTTCTCTTCACATTTTTGCCTTTGTCAAAGATCCCTCCCATTCATCCAATAACCTCTTTGACACCCTATCATCAGGTAGGAGGTACCGTGGCGTTAAGATAAGAACTTCTTCTCCCAGACTGTAAGACTACTGAACTCCCTGCTACCACCCACATGTCACCACATATAAAGTGCCAATAGTGTTGTATGATTTACTTGTTTACAGTATACTGAAAAATATCTGCCAGGCCCCAGACAGTTTCTGCACTAGCCTCCCACAGGGTCCAAAGAAACTCCTTGTCATGACCTGGGGTCTTCTTCATCATCATTGTTACGTGTCATGTCACATGATTTGGGTCAAAGATATCATGGTTGCCTTAAGGGAAAATCTTACCTGACAAACCTGTTGGAATTCTTTGAGGAACTAAGAAACAAGATAGACAAAGGAGAGTCAGTGGATGTTATTTACTTGGATCTTCAGAAGGTTTTTTTCAAAGTGCCACGCATGACCCTGCTTAGCAAGGTAAGAGCGGATGGGATTATAGGAAAGGTTGAATTAAATTGACTTTATTACTTATATCCTTCGTATACAAGAGGAGTAAAAATCTTTACTCCTGTCTAAATGCGCAATGTGTAATTTATAGTAATTTATAATAAATAGTATGTTCAACAGGACAGTCAATATAACAGAAATACAGTTGTGTCAGCATGAATTAATCAGTCTGATGGCCCAGTGGAAGAAGCTGTCCCGGAGCCTGTTGGTCCTGGCTTTTATGCTGTGGTACTGCTTCCCGGATGGTAGCAGCTGGAACAGTTTGTGGTTGGGGTGACTCGGGTCCCCAATGATCCTTTGGGCCCTTTTTACACACCTGTCTTTGTAATGTCCTGAATAGTGGGAAGTTTACATCTACAGATGCGCTGGACTGTCTGCACCACTCTCTGCAGAGTACAGTTCCCATACCAGGCAGTGATGCAGCCCCTGTAGAATGTCCTTATGATTTAGGGACCCATACCAAACTTCTTCAACTATCTGAGGTGCAGCTGGTGCTGTTATGCCTTTCTCACCACACAGCCGGTATGTACAGACCACACAAGATCCTCAGATTGGACTGAACGGACTCATTTCTCTCCAAAGAAAATACAAATTTCAAAAGTTCAAAGTACATTTATTATCAAAGTACATATAAATCACTCACTCTTGAGAACTGCCTGCTTACAAGTCACAAGAAGAAGCCATTTAAAGAAAAGGCCAAAAAAAAACATCCAATGCTTAGAGAGAGAAAAAACACACACATCATGCAAACGATAAAAGCAAGCAAACGGCATTCAGAATGAAAGTGAGTCCATTGACATGAAGCCCGGAGCAGGCTTATTGCCTCAGTTCATCACACAACAGGGCAAATTGTCATGAAGCCCGCAGCAGGCCACAGTCTCAGCCTCAGTGCCACGGAGAGCAGAGTAAACATCATGGAGCAGTGAGCAGAACGGGCCCAACCCGGCCTTTTCAATCCTTCTGGCCAGGCATCTAAAATATGGAAATTTGAAACACTGACACGAGAGATTCTGCAGATGCTAGAAACTTGAAGTCTTTTTATTCAGTTGCAGATGGAACCCCTTTGAACACTGTGTCCCTAATTCAAGCGAGAGAGGACACGTAATCAAAGATACCCAATCTCAGAGAAGCTGCATATCACAATATCAGCAGCCTAATTTAATTGTTCAGAGGGTACTCAGTAAATTGAATTGCATGAATCTTTGCTAACCAAATGAATGACTTGGATAGGCTTAAGGACAATTCTACCCATGAATTATTTAAACATACATACAGTATATACACATGCTTCTTGCATCCTCAAGGCATCTGTCACACTCCAGACGTTATGTTTAAATATTACAATCAGAATCAGGTTTAATATCACTGGATATATCATGAAATGTGTTAACTTTGCAGCAGCAGTACAATGCAATACATAATAATAGAATAAACTGAATTAATGGTTCAATATCCAGTCAGAAATCTGATGGCAGAGGGCAAGGAGCTGTCCCTGAGTCACTGAGTGTTTGCCTTCAGGCTTCTGTACCTCCTTCCTAATGGTAGCAATGTGAACAAGGCATGACCTTGATGATGGGGTCCTTAATGATGAATGTTGCCTTTTTGAGGCATCACTGCTTGAAGCTGTCTTGAATACTATTGTGGCAAGTGCTCATAATGGAGCTAACTAAATTTACAATTCTCTGCAACTTACTTCAATCCTGCGCAGTAACCCCCCATACCAGATGGTGATGCAGCCAGTTAGAATGCTCTCCATAGTACAGCTGTAGACATTTTCAAGTGTTGTTTGTAACATATCAATCCTTCTCAAACTTCTAATGAAATATAACTACTGTCTTGCCTTCTTTGTAGCTGCATCGATGTATTGGGTACATGTTAGATCGTCAGAGATATTAACACCAAACTTAAAATTGCTCATTCTTTTTCTATTTCTGATCGTTCTGTGAGGGCTGGAGTGCGTTTCCTCATCATACCCTTTCTGAAGTCCACAAGCAGTTCTTTGGTCTTAGTGATATTGAGTGCAAGGAATAGCAGGAGATGTTAAAATATTTCCTTCAAGAAATAGCCTCAGATTTATCTCATAGTGAGCTTAACTAAATCATTTCCTCAGGGAACATAACCGAGCAGTGGTCTTAAATGGGCAGGCTTGGTTAAACGTGAGGCCACCTCAGGTGTCCATAGAACGATTCAGAGCTAATGAAGGCAAAGGGGATTAGTGCAGACGGGCAAAAGAATCAGCGAGGGGTGAAGGGCTGTAAATCTCTGTGACCCAGAGACAATAGGAACGTAATTATAAAAGACAGAAACTCCACCATGGTCAGTTCCAAGCCCGGCTGCAAAAAGAGGAGGGTTGGGCATTGTTATGCTTTGTAACTTCAAAACATTAAACTAATTCAGAAAAAGACACTGGAGCCCAAAATGGGAGTCTAACCCAATTTACTTCAAGCGAGGCACAGACATAACACGTGGTGGCGTGATGACATTTGCAATTAACATATTTATACATATAACTCATAACAAATTATTTAAACAAACAGGAATGTTTAATAAACAAATATATATATACAAGATTACTCAATTACTGAAATATTAAATACACAATGCTCCTCCCTGCTTAGCTATAAACTCCAACTTCAACTATGTATACAGCATGCTATATAACTACTACACAGCATAATAAATTTTAAATTGTCCCATTCAGGCCTAAAGATTTAATTGCTCTGAATGAGTTCTTACTCTTGTGGGATAACATCGTTCCTGACCAAAGGGATTATTCTGCTTGGCAGGTGAGATTTGTGGCTTTGAAACAATCTCAGGTTTTGAGGCCTCCTCCGTGGTGGTTGTACGAGTTGACTCTGAGACTGCAGGAAGTAGTTCTCATAGCAGTAGCCAACTTTCTTCTCTATCAAATGACTCTGGTCTCTTGATGTGTTGTCTCCAGATGACATCAGACACAATCTCCACTGTGTACGAGAATGGTCCAGTCTGTACTTAATCTTTCTATTTTCCCACTGTTGATCACCTCTGTAGTTCCTTGCTAGGACTGCTTGTCCAGGAGTGAAACATCGGACCTCCTCATTTGAGGACCCCTCAACTTGTCCCAGCTGTTTGTCCTGCATGCTCCTTCTGAGATTTTGAGTCTGAGGAGGTCCAAGTTTAGGCACAAGGGGCAGCCCTGGAACAACATGGCTGGTGAGCTGTTGGTTGTGGAATGTGTTATATTACGATATGCAAGGAGGAAATTGGCGAGCTTCTGTTTCAGGGTTAGTGTGGTGTGTTCTGCTGACGTTGCTTGCAGTGAGTTCATTAGACTCTGGACCGACCTTTCTGCCAAGCTACTTGCAGCTGGGTGGTGTGATGGAGATGTAATATGTCTTATTCCATTCATTTTTAGGAATGTCTGAAACTATTCCCCCACAAACTGTGGTCCATTGTCACTGACTAAGAGTTCAGGAACACCAGTCCTTGCAAAGAGGCTTCTCGATATATCAGCAGTGCGTGAAGCTGTAGTGGAAGATATTGGGAACACTTCTGGCCACTTTATAGCTACATCCACTACTACCAAGGAAATTGTGCCCATGAGCAGTTTGGCAAAATTCACATGAATCCTCTATCAGGGAATGCACGCCATTCCCAGGGATGCAGAGAAGTGCTCTTGACATCTTCTGGACATGTTGGCATCCATACAGTGCATGACAAGCTGCTCGAGCTGCTGATCTAATCCAGGCCACCAGGCAAGGCTTCAAGGCAAAGCTTGCTTTTTAACCATGCCTAGATGTCCAGCATGTAGCTCCTCCACTTTAGCTCTCAGCTTGGATGGTATGAAAGCTCTCAATCTTCACGTAAGGCAGCCCCCGTGAAGGGCAGGTTCATCTCAGCGCTGGTAAGAGTGGGGGATCTGGAGTTTCTGCTGCACATTCCAACCATCTGGGTGGCCAAGTAGACCTGAGAGAGTGAGGAGTCTTTTCTGGTTTCCCTTTGGATCTTTGCTGCCATAGCTGATTTGTGTTAGGGAGAATATGTCGAGAGAAGTGTCTTCTTTGTAAATTTTCCTGATACTTCCTTTTCCAAGGATAAATGGGACAACCCATCACATTTTCATGATTAATTGTCCTCTTGAATTTAATTTTGTAATTGTGTCCTCCAAGAAGCAGAACCCATCTCTGTGTTAGTGGAACACCCTTCTGTGGATTCAAAATGCACACTAGTGGTTGGTGAGGGTAAACTCATAAGAACACAAGAACATAGGAAATAGGGGCAGGAGTAGGCCATCTGGCCCATCGAGCCTGCCTCACCATTCAATAAGATCATGGCTGGTCTGTCTGTAACTCAAATCCATCTACCTGCCTTTTCCCCATAACCCTTAATTCCCTTACTATGTAAAAATCTATCTAAATGTTACTTAAATATATTTAATGAAGAAGCCTTAACTTCTTCCCCGGGCAGAGAATTCCACAGGTTCACCACTCTCTGGGAAAAACAGTTTCTCCTCATCTCCGTCCTAAATCTTCCCCCCTGAATCTTAAGGCAATGTTCCCTAGTTCTCGTCTCACCTACCAATGGAAACAACTTTACTACTTCTATCTTATCTATCCCTTTCAAAATTTTTTATGTTTCTATAAGATCCCCTCTCATTCTTCTGAATTCCAGAGAGTATAGTCCCAGGTGACTCAATCTCTCCTCATAATTTAACTCCTTCATCTCTGGAATCAACCTGGTGAACTTCCTCTGCACTGCCTCCAAAGCCAATATATCCTTCCTCAAGTATGGAGACCAGAGCTGCACACAGTACTCCAGGTGCGGCCTCACCAGTACCCTGTATAGTTGCAGCATGACCTCCCTGCTCTTGAATTCAATCCCTCTAGCAATGAAGGCCAACATTCCGTTTACCTTCTTAATTACCTGTTGCACCTGCAAGCCAACTTTTTGCGATTCATGCACAAGCACTCCCAAGTCCCTCTGCACAACAGCATGCTGCAATCTTTCACTATTTAAATAATAATCTGTTCTTCTATTATTCCTTCCAAAGTGGATGATCTCGCATTTACCAACATTGTATTCCATCTGCCAGACCTTGGCCCACTAACTTAACCTATCTATATCCCTCTGCAGACTCTCCGCATCCTCTGTACGATTTGCTTTTCCACTCTGTTTAATGTCATCAGTAAATTTTGTTACGCTACACTCAGTCCCCTCTTCCAAATCATCAATGTAAATGGTAAACAGCTGTGGGCCCAGCACCGACCCCTGCGGCACCCCACTCACCACTGACTGCCAACTGGAGAAAGACCCATTTATACCAACTCTCTGCCTTCTTTTGGTTAACCAATGCACTATCCATGCCAATACACTTCCTCCAACTCCATGCATCCATATTTTATTTATAAGTCTCTTGTGCGGCACCTTATCGAACGCCTCCTGGAAATCCAAGTATACAACATCCACCTGTTCCCCTCTATCCACTGCACTCATTATGTCTTCAAAGAACTCCAGTAAGTTTGTCAAACAGGACCTGCCCTTTCTGAATCCATGCTGTGTCTGTCTAATGGAACCACTCTTTTCTAAATGTTTCGCTATTTCTTCCTTAATGACAGCTTCAAGCATTTTCTCGACTACAGATGTTAAGCTAACTGGCCTATAGTTGCCCGTCTTTTGCCTACAACTTTTTTTAAAAAGTGGCATGACATTTGTTATCTTCCAATCCGTCGGGACCTGCCCAGAGTCTAGAGCATTTTGGTAAATGATTACCATCGCGTCCACTATAACCTCTGCCAATTCCCTCAGCACCCTGGGATGCATCCCATCGGGACCGGGGGATTTATCTACCTTTAGACCCTCTAGTTTGCTCATCACTATCTCTTTGGTGACAGTGATTTTATCGAGGTCCTCACCTCCCATTTCATCCATAACATCATTCTTTGGCATATTAGACATGTTCTCCATCATGAAGACCGACACAAAATAGTCGTTTAATGCCTCAGCTATTTCCTTATCACCCAATGTCAATTTCCCTTTCTCGTCTTCCAGGGGACCTACATTGACTTTAGCCACCCTCTTCCGCTTTAAATAGTTATAAAAACATTTGCTATCTGTTTTTGTATTTTGTTCTAATTTACTTTCATACTCTATCTTCCCTTTCCTTTCTTGTTTAGTTGTTATTTGTTGCTTTTTAAAGTTTTCCCAATCCTCCAGTCTCCCACTGCTCTTTGCGAATTTGTACACGAGCTTTTAGTTTGATACTAACTTTTATTTCCCTAGTTATCCAAGGCTGGCTCTCCCCACACTTACTGTCCTCACTTTTGACTGAAATATACCTTTGTTGAGCACTGTGAAAAATCTCTTTGTAAGTATTCCATTGTTCCTCAGCTGTCCAACCAAATAGCCTGTGCTCCCAATCCATATTAGCCAACTCCTCCCTCATCCTGTTGCAGTCTCCCTTGTTCAGGCATAATACTCTAGTTTTAGATCTAACTATTTCATCCTCCATCTGTATGCAAAATTCAATTATACTACGATCACTCTTTTCAAGAAGATCTCTGACTACAAGATTGTTATCTTACCTGTCTTATTGCACTGAACTAGATCTAAGATAGCATTTCCCTTGTAGGTTCGCTAACATGCTGCTCAAGAAAGCCATCACGGATGCATTCTATGAAGTCCTCCTCAAGACTTCTTTGACCAACCTGATTCACCCAATCTATGTGGAAGTTAAAATCCCTCATGACCACTGCCATTCTGTTCTTACAAGCCTCAGTTATTTCTTGGTTAATCACCTCTGCAACTGCAATATTTTTATTAGGTGGCCTATAGACAACTCCCACCAGTGATTTTTTTCCCTTTACTATTCTTAATCTCTACCCAGATGGACTCAGCATTCTGCTCCATAGATCTTATATGGTCTCTCACAATCGCCCTGATCTCATCCTTAATTAAGGGCGCCACCCCACCTCCTCTGCCTTCCTGCCTATCTTTCCATATTACCTGATACCCTTGGATATTTAATTCCCAGCCATCTCCACCTTGCAACCAGATTTCTGTAATGGCCACTAAATCATATGCCTTGGTACTGATCTGTGCCACAAGTTCACTAACCTTGTTTCTAATACCACAGACATTTAGATAAACTGCCCTTATACTCACTGTCCTTTTAGAATCTAGTGACCTATGCGATTTTTGCTTTTTACTTTCCCACATAAGTACGGGTTGAAACATTTTACATCTGTTACAACCATGGCTCCAAAGAAGTAACATAAAGGAGTCAGGCCGCAACAGAAATTACAATCAAAAGATATTTGTTAAACAAAAGTTAAGATAAAGGGGGGAAAGTGTGCTATGCGGTGTGGTAGTATTGGCTGCAGAATGGGACAGGGACAGGAAAAGTGGGAGTGGCCTTGTTTTTAAGCAGTCCTCAGCAGGTGTCGAATGGTAATTGCAGCTGTCTCAGCAAACTGCAACAGAGGTTAAAGAGGAAACAGAGACCGGAAATGTATAGGACATAAAATCCCCACCTTCAAAAAGGTTGCTCTGGGGCAAGCTAAAGCTACCGCAATAATGCATACAGTATGTTCAATGAAGGATATGGGGCGTAAGCAGACACCAGATACACTTATGACCTGAAAAGGGCATCTGGTAGCACATTGCCCCTTTCACAGATATGGCAAAGCTTCAGGTCATGCCCCTGCAGGAATAAACTCCACCACATTAAGCGCTGGTTAGAATTTCTCATGTTGTAGAAGTCTATACAAAAACATACTAAACCCTCTGATTTAGCAATCAAAAGACAAGGGGAACTCCACGGACTTGAGCTGGGTTCAGCTGTGCCACGTTCCAACAGAAGTTTGTTTCCTTTCTTACACAGAAGCTGGTGCTTAACAGGGTTTATTTACCCTGTATGGATGTTGTTTGACATCAATATCATGCTGAAGTATATTAGTACAGGATGGAATATCAGAGAAGAGGGCCAGATTCTGAGTGAGGTCAGAGCACTCAGGAAGGTTTAATGAAATATTTCAACTGACCCCCCGAGATTCTAGATGGTAAGCAGATGAGGTTCAATGCTGGATGGACAGCTGCTTTAGCACTTAGGAGCCATAAAGAAGTCAGGCCACAACAGCAACTACAAATACATGATATTTATTAAATTAAAGTTGAAATAAAGAGGAAAATGGGTGATGAGTGGTGTGGTGGTGCTGGCTGCAAAATGGGAGAGGGGGACTGTGATTGGCCTGGTTTCTAAGCAGTCCTTAGAAGCTGCCAGCAGTGCAATGGTCATTGAAGGTCTCCCAGGCTACTGAAACACAAATTAAAGAGAAAACACAGGCCAGGAAATGTACAGGACACAACAGCACCCCAGACCAGTCACAAGGCTTCTCTGTCAACCTGTGCATAATTTTTCTCTGCAGCGGGAAGAAATTGCCATGCAAGGGCTATTTCACTTCCATCACTTATAACATGTGACATGGCGGTACATATACCATATGTGCATATATGGTGTGTATACTATATGGCCAGCTCCACTGAATGACGTGGATAATAATATGCCAATATAGTGTCTGACATCACTATTTCCTTTACCTATTTGAAACCCGTCTCACACTGCTTTGTCCATTGCCATTTCTTCCCAGTCTGTAGAAATGAGTGCAAGGGGTGGAGCATAGTAGCTAGGTTTGGCAGGAACCTGTTATGGTTATTGACAAATCCAAACAAGACCACAACTCTGACATGTCCCTTGGCCTTGGGGCACCTACCACTGTTTGAAATTTCTCAGCACATTTATGTGTAATCCTTGTTAGTGAACCATATGACCACTGTAAATGATGCTTGTCTTAAAAAATTCACGCTTGTCAAATCATGTTCTGAGGCCATAATCATCCAATCTTTTTAACGTTGTCTTGAGGTTCTGGAGATGTTGCTTGCCATCCTTACTGCTAACAATGATGTCATCCAGGTGCCTGGGCAGCCTTGAAGCATGTGATCCACAGCTTTCCGTCAGAGTGTGGGTGCAGATGCTACTCCAAAAATAGTCATAGTCATACCTTATTGATCCCGGGGAAAAATGGTTTTCGTTACAGTTGCGCCATAATAATTAAATAGTAATAAAACCATAAATAATTAAATAGTAATATGTAAATTATGCCAGGAAATAAGCCCATCGTAGTGATTTGTGTGTGTTTAAGGTGAGAAACACTTTGGACTCTTCTTCCATCTCCATCTGGAAGTAGGCCTCAGCTAAGTCCACTTTGCTGAAATGTTTTTCTCCAGAAAGATTTGCAAAGATATCTTCTATCCTTGGTAGAGGGCAAATGGGAACCTTAATATCACCACAGTTTCTGACAAACCTATTCTTTTTGGCTACTAGGACCATAGGCTTTGACCATGAGTTCCACTCAAACTTGGAAAGAATTCTTTCAGCCTCCATGTGCTCTAGCTCTCTGGCTGCTTTTTCACAGATGGTATAAGGAACCAGATGGACTTTGTAAAATTTGAGTTCTGCATTTTCATTTAACACCATCTTACCCTTGATATGTTTGAGTTTTCCAATGCCATCCTTGAACATTGCTCTGGCATTATCCATTACCTTTCTTAATTTGTTTTCATTTGGCACAATTATAGGGATTTTGCCACGCAAATGGTGGATGGATCTCCAATCAAGTTGTAGTTGTCTCAGCTAGTCACGTTCCCACAATGCTGGTCCTTCTGCTTTTACCATGTACAATCTCAATGTGGTTGTTATATTTCACTGTTACAGGTGTATTGCCCACAGGAATCACTGTATGTTTTCTCCAGTATAAGTTCTTGTTCAATATCTGCAGGCTTCATTCTAGTGTCTTTGAAATGTTGTTCAAACTCATTTTGTGGAATGACTGAAACAGCTGAACCAGTGTTCTATTTTAATTAATTTGCCATTCACATTTGGTGTAAGCCATGTTGCTTGTCTATTGTTAGTTTTTCACATTATAAATGGTATAAATGAGCCCCTGACACAGCAGTAACACAATTTGTTTGCCCAGGCAGGTTTTGACGTTGCAATTTTGTTCATACTCACTTTCATTCCTGACTGCAACTCAGTTGTGTCCCTTGCTGCTGTTTCCCTTGATACCCAAATTTCAACTGCTCTTTTAAATATAAGCCATGCTTCATTTAGGAGCTGCTTCGGAATGCATTCTTGTAAGATTCTGTAAACTAAGTGATCTCTTAATGTATTATTAAGACCATTACCGAGCTGACAATGCTTTGACAACTTCTTCAATTCAACTACGTACGCTAAAATGGACTCTGCTTCCTTTTGATTCCATGTATAAAACCTACAGATTTCTGCAATCAACAGTGGCTTTGGTTCTAAGTGTTCCTGCATTACCTTGACAATATTAGCAAAGCTCATCTCTGCTAGTTTCATTGGAGCAGTCAAACTTTGAAGCAAACTGTATATCTTTAAGCCCACTGCATGCAGGAAAATTGGTATTTGTTTCTCATTTGCTATAGCATTTGCTTCAAAATACTGTTGAATTTGCTCCGTATATAAACTCCCATTATCTGTTGTGTAATCAAATATGTCTAACTTTCAAATGTAGCCAGCCATTTTGACTTTTTTAATGATATTTAACACCAGGTATTCACACTTAATGAACTTTAAATTTTTACATTCACTGCTTCTTTTTTACTTGATCTTTTCTGTACATACTTAGCTACATTTTTCACTCACTGTTCCTTACTGCACTTTTTTTGTGGTTTGAACGTTTCGTTGTACGTCAACAGGTCGATAGTTATCTCAGGTTCATTATAAAAATACCTCTTTGTTAATGTTATCTTTTTTAACTTCAAAACCTTAAACTAATTCAAAGGAAGACTCAGGAGTTCAAAATGTGAGTCTAACTTTGTTTACTTTAAGTGAGGCATGTACGTATCATATGGAGGTGTGATGACATATGCAATTCACATATTTATACATATAACTCATAATGAATTACTAAATAAACAAAAATGTTTAATCAACAAATATAATATATGCAAGATTACTCAATATTACTCATGTATTACATACATAACAGGCATGGGACTAGCAACCCCAGCCCATAATAACCCAGTGCTACAGAAACGCCAACAGATGCTCCAAAGCCCCCGTCCCTGGGAGAGCAAGGATCTTCGTGGAGAAGGCATATGAAGTTGTGTGGTGAAAGCAGAAGCCACATGGCTGATCAGCCTTCTATCGGCGCCAGACTGAAGACTCTGGGAAGCTGCTACTGGCAGCCTATGCCCCAGTAGGAGTGATGAGCTTAAAAAGAAGACAATAGAACATAATGAATAGATACTACAGCACACAATTTCTGTGCTGACCATGATGGCAATTTAAACTAATACCGTTTGCCTGACATGGTAATTGGTTTATTATCATCATAAGTTATTTATTTATTTAAAGAAACAGTATGGTAATAGGCCCTTCCTGTCAATGAGTCCACACCACCTAGTTATAGCCATGTGACCAATTGACCTATCAAATCATGTATCTTTGGAGCATGGCAGGAAACTGGAGCACCCAAAGGAAACCCACATGGTCGCGGGGAGAACATACAAACAGATAACAGCAGAAGATGAACCTGGGTCGTTGGCAGTGAAATAGTGTAACGCTAGATGCTACAATACCCATTTGTTTGCATGCAGATCATTCCAAAATATAACCGTTTAGTATGGGAACCTCTCTGCCCAAGACTGCAAGAGACTGCCGGGTCTTACAAACACAACTCAGCACATCACAGAAACCAATCTCCCCTCCATAGATTCTGTCTACACTGCTCACCGCCTCAGCAAACAATATAATCAAAGACCCCACCCACCTTGCACACATCCCCTCTCCCATCGGGCAGAAAATGCAAATGCCTGAGAGCACCCACCACCAGGCTCATGGATAGCTATTATAATACTATTAAACGTTTCATTAGAGTCTTAACCTCAATATCTACCTTTTTATGGTCTTGTGTCATATTGTCTACCTGTCCTGTACTTTCTCTGTAACACTTTATTCTGCATTGTGTTATTGTTTACTCTTGTACTGCTATAAGGAAATAATCTGTATTGAGGCATGCAAAACAAGTTCTTCTCTGTACTTCAGTACATGTGACAATTATAAACCAGTTTACCAATTTAACCTCTTCCTATATAGTTTCATATCACACTTTCAATTCCTTCCTCCCCCAAGTACTCATCCAGTTTCCCCACAACTTCCTTTTCACCCACTCTGACACCTTTAATTTGAAAATGCAGAGACCTGAATTAAACACAGTGAGCCCAACTTTTATTTCAACTCTTTCAGTATCATGGAGAATGGAAAGAGGACCTTTGGTCCGTTCAGTCTGCACAGAACGTCACTTACATATACCATTTCCATACTGAACCCATTTTGTGCTCCCACATTCCCATCTATAGAACATAAAATATTACAGTACAGGCCCTTCAGCCCCAATGTTGTGCTAACCTCTCCTCCTCTTCTAAGATAAATTTAACCCTTCCTTCCAACACATCTCTCCATTTTCTATCAATCCTGTGCCTATCGAAGAGTTTATTAAACACCCCTAATATATCTGCCTCTACCACCACCCTGGCAGGGCATTCATTCCATGCACTCACAAATCCCTGTTTAAGAACCTTACCTCTGACATCCTCCGCCCCCTATACTTTCCTCCATTCACATCTCCTGGTATTAGCTATTTCACAGTTCAAAGCAAGATTTATTATCAAAGTACGTATTTGTCACTGTGTACTGCCCTGAAATTTATTTTCTTGCGGGCATTCACAGTAGATACAGAGAAATACAATAGAGTCAGTGAAAAACTGCGCACAAAGACTGACAAACAACCCATGTGCAAAAGAAGACAAACTGTGCATTTACAATAAATAATAATAAGTATTGTTAAGAACACGAGTGCTTGAAACTGAGTGCATAGTTTGTGGAATCAGTTCCGTATTCAGGTAAATGTTGTTATTCAAGCTGGTTCAAGAGCCTAATGGTTGAGGGGTAAAATTTGTTCCTGAATCCGGTGTTGTGGACAGCCCTAAGGAACACTTGTGCCTCAACCTGTGCCTCAGATTCTACCACCCGCTCGCATGCCAATGTGAATCTACAGTGACTAACCTGTATGATATGGAGATGTGGGAGGAAGCTGTTGCAGTCAAAAGGAGAATGTACAAACTGCAAACAGGCAGCAGCAGTGGTCAGGATTGAACCCGGTCATTGGTGTTCCACGGCATCAGCCGTATCAGTTGTGCCCCTGTGCTGCCCGTCTTCCCTTCTTAAATCTGAGCGTCAATAAACTCCCCGGTGCAGTTTGAATATTTGCTGGCCATTGGAAGCAGCTGAATGTGCAAATATTTTGCTAGACAGCGGTGATTCAGGATCACCAATATGGCTTTGTGCATGTTAAGTCATATCTAGCTAACCTTTTTGAGGAAGTTACCAGGACAGCTGCTAAAGGCAAGGCAGTGAGTGTTGTCTCGATGGACTTCAGCAATGCCTTTGATAAGGTTCTGCATGGAAGATGGGTCAAGAATGTTCAGTCGCTTGGCATTCAAGATGAGGCAGTAAATTAGATTAAACATTGGCTTCCCAGAAGAAGCCAGAAAGTGGTTGTAGATGGTTGCCTCTCTGACTGAAGACCTTTGACTAGTGGTGTACCGCAGAGACCAGGACTGGCTTCGTTGCTGTTTGTCATGTCTATCAACAATCTGGATGATAATGTAGAAACCAGATCAGCAAATTTGCAGATGACACGAAGATTGGGGGTGTATTGGACAGCAAGGCGGAGTGTCAAACCTTGCAGTTGGATTTAGATCAGCTGGTGAAAGAGGCTGAAAAATGGAAGATAGAATTTAATGCTGACCAGTGCGAGGTTTTGCACTTCAGTAGGACCATCAGAATAGGTCTTACACGGTGAGCAGTAGGGCACGGAGGAGTGTGGTTGAACAGAGAGATCTGAGAATGCAGATCCATAATTCCTTAAATGTGGAATCACGGAGATAGGATCACCAAGAAAGCTTTGGGCACACTGGCCTTCATTCTGAGTTGGATGATCAGCCATGAATGGTGGTGCAGACTCGAAGGGCTGAATGGCCAACTCCTGCACCTATTTTCTATGTTTCAATGTTTCTAAATCAATGTTATGAGTACTGGAGCTGGGATGTTATGTTGAAGTTGTGGAAGATGTTAGTGAGGCCTAAGTTGGAGTATTGTGTGCAGGTTTAATCACCTACCTTCAGGAAGGATGTAAATAAGATTGAAAGTGTACAGAGAAAATTTACAAGAATATTGCTGTGACTTGAGGACCTGAGTTATAGGGAAAGCTTCAATGTGTTAGGATATTATTCCGTGGGATATAGAAGATTGAGTGGAGCTTTGATGGAGGTATACAAAATCATGAGGGGTATAGGTCAGGTAAATGCAAGCAACATTTTCCACTGAGGTTGGGTAAGACTACACGCAGAGGTCAAGGGTTAAGAGTGAAAGGTGAAATGTTTAAGGGGAACATGAAGAAGAAACTTCTTCACTCAGAGGGTGGTGAGTGTGTGGAATGAGCTGCCAGTGGAAGTGGTGGATGCTCTGAGGACTTTGGATATGTACACGGATGGGAGGGTGGGAGGGGTACCGAGTGGTCTGGTCTGGGCGCAGATTGATGGAACTAGGCAAATCAATCATTCAGCACGTATTAGATAAGCTGAAAGGCCTGTTCTTGTTATGCAAACAACAGGAATTCTGCAGATGCTGGAAATTCAAGCAACACACATAAAAGTTGCTGGTGAATGCAGCAGGCCAGGCAGCATCTCTAGGAAGAGGTGCAGCCGACGTTTCAGGCCGAGACCCTTCGTCAGGACTAAGGGACCCTTCGTTAGTCCTGACGAAGGGTCTCGGCCTGAAACGTCGGCTGCACCTCTTCCTAGAGATCCTGCCTGTTTCACCAGCAACTTTTATGTGTGTTGCTGTTCTTGTTATGTAGTGTTTCATGAATCTGTAAGACCATAAAGTTATAATATATACAGTAGGAGCAAAATTAGGCCATCTGGCCCATCGACTCTGTTCCGCCATTCCATCATGGCTGATTTATTATCCCTCTCAATCTGTTCTGCAGCCTCCTCTACATAACCTTTGACACCCTTATTAATCAAAGACCTATCAACCTCTGCATTAAATATACTCAAAAAAATGGCCTCCACAGCTGTATGTGGCAATGAATTCCACAGATTCACCATCCTCTGGCTAAAGAAAACCCTCCTAATCTCTACGCTAAAGGGACATATTCAGAGGAATCATCTGATAGTGGCCCATTCCTCTGTGTCACCACAACTCTTATATCCGTAGTTTCCTGCGATCAGATACTTAGACTCTTAGCTAAGAGTGAGGTGGATCAAAACTGACCCAGTTACAAATTAGTCCTTCCTTGTAGCTTAGCTTCAGTTTCAATCGGGCAACAACTGAGTGAAGCTTAGATTGACAGAGCACAGTACTGTGTGCGAGAGCTGTTATAAAATCTGTTTTAGACCACCTGTGGGACTAATGGTTCTATTTTAAAATGACCTTTTCCACCTGTTGTGCGAAAGATGGAGCAACCCTATCTCCTCCAGCGCACTTGGAAGTTGGAAAGTAATGGAACCACAATCCCTGGTTTGGATGATATGATTTGTTTGTCAAAATAGACTTGGACGTATTCCTGGAGGTATCGTCACATGACTCTCCCCAGATTATGTCCTCAGGATTCACAGTGTGAAGAATTGATCCATATGGATGATATGCAAGACAATTCTTCAAAATACCTCAGTACATGTAACAATACTAAACCAATTCCACATGCAGATTCATTTATACATTGAAACATACAGTGAAATGTGTTTTCTGTGTTAACAACCAACACAATCTAAGGATATGCTAGGGACCACACCTTCCAGCACCAACATAGTGGGCCTGTAGTGTTCAGCAGAACTACACAAGCAGCCGCAACACAACACCAGCAAAAAAAAAACAGGATAACAACAGCAAAACAAGCTCCTTTCCTCTCTCCCACCCACCCACACATGTAGACCGGCCTCCAACCCCAGGATAGGCCGCTTCCAGGCCTCCAGGCTCCAGTGGGCTCACGGACTAACAGACACTGGGCCTCTGACTTCCCCAGTGGATTCAGAGACTCTCAGACCCAGGACTTCGGCCAGTGGGCTTTTGACTTCTTGCATTCGCTGACTTCTGTCTTTGACTTTCGGTATCGACCCCAGGAGTTGCCAGTGACAGGACCCTGAACTCCAGACTCCAGGCCTTGAACTCCGGAGTTGCCTACTTTGGGCTTCAATCTTCTGATTTACCAATTTGCCAATCGGAATCCTGTTGCTGGTTTTCTGGTTGTCTCACCTCCTCAGCACACCAATAACTTGATAAACAATAACGCTAAAAATAAAAATCATTCTCCCACAAGTTTTCTGGAGACTTCTTGGAAGAAGCATCTTGGGCTAATTAATTAATCATTTGTTACCTTAGACTGCAGAAGTAATCTTATCAGGAGCCAAGATTTTGACTTCTTCTCAAGAGATGGAGGTGGAATGTTGTTTTGAGGATTCAATTATTCCTTGCACTGTCGGATACGTAAACAAGCTTGAGTCTTTAAGTGATGGTAGAAAGCGTATTGTAGGTATCAAGGATTAAGGATCAACTTTATTCACCATATACATTTACATCTATTAGGAATTTGCTGTGGTGTGTTGCCATGACATGCAACAAAAAGCATCACCATTCAACAATAATGAAGAATAAAAATATATGAAGATGAAGTTAGAAGTATGCATATAGAATAAAAATGCAAAACCCATAAATATCAGTATGAATTTGCAATGTAACAGCATTATAGAAAGTGATCAGGTACACCTGTGGAGGGAAATGGACTGTCAACGTTTCAAGTCGAGATCCTTTATGTGTTCCTCCAGATTTCCAGCATCTGCAGTCTCTTTTGATTGCAAGTGTCTATCTCGATTACATTTATTATTACTGACTTATTTCATTTATTTAGAGGTACAGCACAAAAGCAGGCCCTCCCAGACCAAGTACCCCCTGCAGCAGTGAATTATGCCCATGTGACCAATTAACCTGCTTATCTGTAAGTTTTTGGAAGGTAGGAGAGAACCACAGAACGCAGAGGAAACACATGTGGTCACAGAGAGAATGTACACAGTCCTTTCAGGCAGAAGCAGAATTGAACCCGAGGCACTACAGTGTTAGGCTAACCATTATGCTGTTTCTGTAGCACTGGGTTTTTACGGGATGGGAGTTGCTATTCCCATGCCCAATCCTCCTCCTTTCGCAGACAGGCTTGTGACCACCCATGGCAGAATTACAGTATTTATGTGGCTGAACTAATTTGTTTTTGATCAATAGTGACATTCAGTATGGCCAAGGAACGGTAAATGGAGCCTGGCTCTATTAAGTACGAGGAGTTGCACTGTAGGAAAACAAATCATGGTACACCTTTTGCAGTGAACAAAAGGGCCCTGGGGTCCTCTTTCCTCATCTGCCTATACTACTTCTCATCCGGCAGCTCCTGCTCCACCCCTTCCCACAGCCTTTCTAAACTGGCTATCTGTCCTCTTTTTTTCCATCCTGATAAGGCCATAAAACAAAGGAGCACAGTTAGGCCGTCCAGGAATCCATCATTGAGGACCCCCAACACCCTCTGCTCATTGCTACCAGCAAAGAGGAGGAACACGAGCCTAAACACACACCTTCAACGTTTCAGTAAGAGCTTCTTCCCCCCTGCCATCAGATCTATGAACAGACAACGAACCCATGAACACTACCTCACTATTCTTTTTACTCTTTTGGCACTACTAACTTAATTTAATTTATAATAAGATATAATATGCTATTGTAATGTATATTTTTTTAAACAACAGATTTCACAACATATGCCTGTAATATTAAACTTGTCACTGATTCTGAGGAATTATGGATTTGTATTCCCAGATCCCTTTGTTCCGCCACACTTCTCAGTGTCCAACTTTTCACTGTGTAAATCCTACCCTGGTTTGTCCTCCCAAAGTGCAGCATTTCATGCTTGTCTGCATTGACATTGGGGTTGAGTGGTCAAATCAATCCGCTATCAAATGGTGGGGCAGACTAAATGGGCTGAATGGCCTAATTCTGTTTCTATGTCTTATGGTCTTAACGAATTCTACCTGCCAGTTTTCTCAGCTGGTCCAGATCACACAACAAGTTTTAATAGACTTCCTCACTGTCCAACCCACCCCCATTGCATGGTGATAGTCTACACACAACACAATGGTTGTGCACTGCCATCATTATGTTAGGCAGACTGTGCGTTCTTCATTCCCACTAAAGTGCAGTTGCAGACAGGTTGGTGAGGACAAGTTGATTTATTCCTTGTGCTTTTGTCACTCACGTCTAACCACCACCTGCCAAGCAGCCCTGCCCTTCAGAGACTGGCAAACTTGCACACTGGCTGTTCTACCAAGCAGTCTTGGTGATGGATATTGAATTCCTTCACCCAGAGGACATGCTCTCCCCTTTACCTGCCAGTGCTCCCACCATCTGTTCCACATAAAGGAACACTGGTTCATCTTTCGGGGAAGGATGTTTGGAGTATATTTCCTTCTCTCATAACGTGACTTCCGGCAAAGATGGCGCCAGAAAACAACGATTCCTCAGGCAACAGCTTCCAGATGGCAAACCTCTCCTATTATTTCACTTTTTCCTACGCCTTCTGCTTGTTGTTTGAGTTACGGAAACCATTGGAGCCTACAGTTTGGAACTCGATCAAAGGATGCAGCGCTGTGCTGTGTCCGGGGAGCTGCCTCGTGGAGATCAGAGACAGGAGGCCGACAAAGACCGAGAACACAAGCTGACTCATGGAAAAAGCCAGAGACGAGGTGTGGGGTCATGAACGACGCCATCTCAAAGCAGCGAGGAAGATCAAAGCGTCGAGGTAAATGCAGTGGGGATCAGCGATGGCTCCCAACGGAAACAGTCAGCAGCTGGATCGTTGGCGGTCTCACTTTACAGAAGGACTGAGTTCATGCAGCTGCTCTCCTCTAATGCAGACAAAAAGATGATTCTGATATTCCGAGATTTGTGTGATTATTGGACTGTACTTTATACTGGTTTTCTTCAGCTTTTCCGTGTTTTCTTTCTTGTGACCGATTTGCGGGTGGGTGTTCTGTTAATTTTGCTGTGTGGAGGAGGTTGGGACTTTGGTGCTACTGTTGCTGCTTTTTTCTGCGAGTGAGGAGATCGGAGACTATTATTGTCGCTCTTTTTTCTGTGGGTGAGGGGGTTGTGGGACTTGCCTTTTTTTGTTGTGGGGAGTGGGAGATTTTGGGGTGTGCGAGTGTGGTTTCTTTTCCTTTTCATACTGTGGTGGGAGGGAGTTGATACCTTCTCTCTCATTAATACCCATGGTCTTCCTGTATTTAATGGCTATCTGGAGAAGACAAATATCAGAGTTGTATCGGGCATGCATACTATGACAATAAAATGAACATTTGAGCCTTTGTACTGATCGGAAACTCCATGGAATTCAGAGTCAACATAGGCGATCACTCCTTTCCATATGCTTCCCTGCCACTGTCTCCAGCGGATCTGCCCTAGCAGTGGAAGAACACGCTCAATGGCTACTTTATTAGTTACCTCCTGTACCTGATAAAGTGGCCACTGAGTGTATGCTCGTGTTCTGCTGCTGTAGCCCATCCACTTCAAGGATTGACGAGTTGTACATTCAGAGAAGCTCTTCTGCACACCACTGTTGTAATGCATGGCTATTTGTGTTACTGTCAGCTTGAACCTCCTTTGACTCTTTCATTAACAAGGCAATTTCACCAACAAAACTGCTGCTCACCAGATGTTTTTTTTCTTACAATCCTCTGTAAGCTCTAGCATCCATTGTGTGCAGAGGGAGCAGTATGTTCAAGAATCAAGATTAAAGTTTATTCATCATGTGTACATGGAAACATACAGTGAAATGCATCATTTGTGTTAACAACCATCACACCAGAGGCTGTGCTGGGGTAACCTATAAGTGTCACCACACATTCTAGAGACAACATAGAATGCCTACAATGCTCAGCAGAGCAACGCAGAACAGAACAAGGAACTAAACAACAACAGTAAAAACAAGCCCTGTTCCTCCTTCACACTCACATACATTCAGAATCATTTTACCACAAGACAAACCTCTAGCCTCCAGCAGACTTGGATTCAGCCTTGCACACATTAAGCTTTGACTTCCACAGCAGATCCGCAGAGATCCACTGACTCAGCCCCGGCCCACGGGCCTCCAATTCAACCCTCAGGCTTTGATCCTTGGCATTGAACCCAGGACTCACCAATCACTGAATTCCAGGCCTCAGACTCTGGAATTGTCAATCACAGAATTCAGAAAACTAGGCTTTGAACTCCGATTCATGAACCCAGGGACTCATTGGGTCTTGACTGAAAAGAATTCCATCACCGGACCTGCCAACAGCTTGCTGACTCCACTTTCTGCTGGCCTGACATCTGGCATCTGACCACAGATGCACTATATCTGCATTGCAGGGCTTTGAACACAGAGTGGAGAGTTAGACTCAGGCCTGGCTTCTACTTCACCTACACCCCTATCCCTAAACCCTAACCTGACTTCTAAGTCGCCGCTGTGTCTCCAAAATAATCATTAAAAACCTCAAAAAAAATTAAAATCTAAAAAATCTAAAATTATAGTTAAAGACCAACAAAATTTGAGCTGCAACTCAACAGAGCTTTGTGGCATCTTGGTGGAGAAGTTGATTTAGTGTGTACAATTAGTGTAAATGACCTATTATATCAGGTTACATTTGAGCCTCCGATATTCCTAAAATCTTGTCTCCTTGTAAGGGATCAGTGTCTATCATTATTCAGATCAATGGAATTGACAGTCTTACTTGGGCAAGTGTTTGACAGACACTGTAGACATTATTTCAGAGACTAGATGCTGGGGAACAGTACTGTGAAAAAGAAATTCTCACTCCAAATGAGAATTTTAGTGGTTAGCAGTGTGAATTCCAAGAGTTGCGCAAACTTACTTACTGACAGATCTTGCAGCTTTTGTTTCCTCAGTGTTGCAAAGATGAACTTCAAACGTTTTGTGCTTACATGTGGTGACTTGTTTCAAATGAGTAGTCATTAGACCATTTTACAAGCTAATTAATGATGTCAATAAACCAGGCGATTTTTACAGTAATCTATCAGATTTACAGATACCATCATTAATATTAGCTTTTTTTCCCTGGCTTATTAAATAAACAATTTAAATTTCCAGCCAGCACAGCATTATTTCAACTGAAGGCCCTTAATTGTTAGTCCAGATCGTATGTGTGTGTGTGTGTGTGTGTGTACACGTACATGCACATGCATGTGTACACATGTACATCCATGTGTGGGTGTGCATTAGTGTGAGCACAAGTGTGTTTTTGTGTGTGTATGCACACATGCTCAAGTGTCCATTACAAATGCATGCATCCATAAGCATGAGCAAATGTGTAAGTGTATGTATGTGTAAGAATGCATATACATTAAGTGTATGTGTGTTTGCATGCATGCATATGTAAGAGAATGTTTATTCTCATTTGATATGATAGAATTCACCCTACAGTTTGAGAAGGAGAAAATAAAGTCAGATGTATCAGTATTACAGTGGAGTAAAGGAATTACAGACGTATTCAGGAGGAGCTGGCCAAAGTTGATTGGAAGGGGACACTAACAGGGATGATGGCAGAACAATAATGGTTGGAGTTTCTGGGAGCAATTCAGAAGGCACAAGATAGATACATCCCAAAGGGAGGGTGAGGTAGCCGTGGTTGACAAGCAAAGTCAAAGACAGCATAATAGCAAAAGAGAGGGCATATAATTGAGGATTGAAAAGCTTTTAAAAACCAACAGAAGACAACTAAAAAGCCATAAAGAGAGAAAAGATGAAACATGAAAGCAAGCTAGCCAATTATGTAAGAGAAGATACCAAACATTTTTTTTCAAATATATAGAAGTAAAATAGAGTTGGGGATGGATATTGGACCACTGGAAAATGACTCTGGAGAGGTAGTAATGAGGGACAAAGAAATGACAACTAACTGAATAAGTATTTTGCGCCATTCTTCACTGTGAAAGACACTAACACTAGAAATACGAACATGTCGAAGTGCAGAAGTGTGTGTTGTTGCTGTTACTAAGAAGATACTTGAGAAGTTGTAAGTATGAAGGTAGATAAGTCACCTGTACCAGATGGACTGCATCCCAGGGTTCTGAAAGAGGTAGCTCAAGAGACAGTGAAGGGAGTAGTAATGATCTTCCAAGAATCTCAAGTTTCTTGAACTGTTCCGGAGGACTGAAAAATAGCAAATGTCACTCCACACTTTAAAGAAGGGAGGCAGAAGAAAGGAAATTATTGGGCCAGTTAGCCTAACTTCAGTGGTTGGAAAGATGTTGGAGTCCATTCCTGGGGATAAGATTTCAGGGTACTTGGAGGCACATAATAAAATACGCCAAAGTTAGCATGGTTTCCTTAAAGGGAATTATTACCTGACAAGTCTGTTGGAATTCTTTGAGGAAATAAGAAGCAAGATAGACAAAGGAGAATCAGCAGATGATGTTTACTTGGATTTTCAGAAGGTCTTTGTCAAAGTGCTGCACATAATCCTGTTTAACAAAGTCAGAGCCCATGGGATTGCAGGAAAGATACGAACATAGATAAAAAAAAAATTAGCTGATTGGCAGGAAGAAGGGTTTGGGAATAAAGGAGGATCTATTCTGGTTGGCTGTTGGTGACTAGTGGTGTTTACCAGCTCCGTGCTTCTTTTCACATTATAGGCAATGGTTTGGATGATGGAATTGATGGCTTTGTGGCCAAGTTTACAGACAAGACAAAGATAGGTGGAGGGGCAGGCAATGTTGAGGAAGCAGTGAAACTGTAGAAGGATGAAGATAGACTGGAAGAATAGGCAAAGAAGTGACGGATGAAATACAGGGTAGTGAAGTTTATGTTCATGTAAGCAGGTAATTCCAAAGAATAAAGGCATAGACTATTTTCTCAATGGGAAGAAAATTCAGCACTCAGGGACTTTGGCTTCTTCGTGTAGGAATCCCCAAGGGTTAATTTGCAGGTTGAGTCAAATGCAATGTTAGCATTCATTTTGAGAAGGCTAGAATATAAGAGCAAGGGTGTGATGCTCTGGACATATAAGACATTGATGAGATTGCATGGAGTATTGTGAGCGGTTCTGGGCTCCTTAGCTAAGAAGAAAATATGCTGGCATTGGAGAGGGTTCAGAGGATGTTCACGAGAATAATTCCAGGAATGAAATGGTTAATGTATGAGGAGTGTTTGATGGCGCTGGGCCATACTCACAGGTGTTTGGAAGTATAAGGAGGGATCTCATTGAAGCCTATTGAATATTGAAAGGACTGGAGAGAGTGGATGTGGAGAAGATGTTTCCTATAGTGTGTGAGTCTAGGACCAAGGGTGTAGCTTCAGAATAGAGAAATGTCCATCTAGAACAGATAAGAAGGAATTTTTTTTCAGTAGAGAGTAGTGAACCTGTGGAATTCATTGCCGCAGATGGCTTTGGAGGCCAGGCCATTGAATATATTTAAAGTGGAGGTTGATAGGTCCTTGATTAGCCAGGGTGTCAAAGGGTCAAAGGCTACGGGGAGAAGGCAGGAGAATGGGGTTGAGAGGGGTAATAAATCAACCATGATGGAATGGTGGAACGGACTGAATGGGCCAAGTGACCTAATTCTGCTCTTATGTCTTTGTTTATTTATTGAGATACAACATGGAATAGGCCCTTCAAGCCATTCTGCCCAGCAACCCCTGACCTAACCCTAACCTAATCATGGGGCAATATATGATGAACAATCAAACTACCAAACACTTTATCCTTGGACTGTGGGAGGAAACCGAAGCACCCGCAGGAAACCCACGCGGCCATGCAAAGAACGTACAAACTCCTTACAGGCAGCGGTGGGAATTGAACTCGCATCACTGGTACTGTAAAGCGTTGTGCCAACCACTACGCGACTGTGCCACCTATGGTCTTAATGTTTGCGTGATGCGTGTACGTTTGTGTGTGCTTGTGTGCATATTTCATTACTGTACATTTTGTGCATGCCTATCATGCATACTTCATGTTTGTACATGCACAGTCTGTATAAAGTACGGAAGTACAAATGCATGCGCATGAGAATGTATGTGCCATCTCTGTGTGTGTGTGTACTTAGCATCTGTGCTTTTTGTGTGTCCCTTGTGTCTGTATATTTGTACATGCTTGTGTATGTGAGTGTGAGTAAGAGAGAGTTAGACAATTAACTCCCATCTACGTCAAGTACCCTGCACAAACATGTAGCTCTTTGTGCTTGGGGCGATAGGGTGAAGTGATAAGGCTGTGGCCTGTTTTTTTTTCGCATTATGAGCCTTATCACTCAGTGACACACCAGGCAGCTTGGTGAAGAAAGCAGCAACAGCGCCTGTGGCAGAAACCACTGCCCATATTCCAGGAAGAAGTGTCAGGTTTTTTTTCTTCTCTTGCAAAGGCAGATGCAGCAATCAGATTAAAACCGAAGTCACATTTAATGCGACTCCTGATTGGTCCAATCAGCAGGGTCTATTAAAGTCGATTTAAGAAAAATAAAAGTGCAAAAATGTTAGATTGTCCCAGTGGAATTCCTTAGGGTCTTGAGTTTTCTGGAATTTATTGTGACTCATGAAAACTGATGTGCACTTTTACAACAACCCAAGGAGTTAAAGCCAGTGTTAAAAATTATAATATATTCAAAAATTGGTCAGTTGTCATGGTAACCAGCAAGGGAAGGTGGTTGGTTCTGAGTGGCTAATTTGGTGCTCGTGGACCCATACTGTCTGAGGAGGATCTGACTCAAAGCCACTCTCTCCTTCCCCTCCCAGCCAGGTCACCTGCATCCTCGGACTCCCACAGAAGTTCTAAACCCAGAGAGCAGACAGCACCACCCCCACGGGTGATAACCTCCAGCTCTGCTCTCTGACTGAATCAAGGAAAAGGCAACAACAGTGAACGAGAAACCAGGTCAGTGTTTTTGAAGTTGATCCTTGGGTTACTTCTGTCTGAAGTTTGCTTATTTGTGCCATAAAATTTCCGGATTATTGACGAAGAGAGTGGCTGGTGACACGGTGACAATTACATGAGCACTTTTAGTCACTTTGGTAATTGAATGTCTGCCTTTACCATGGGTCTAGTCCACCAGCCATAGACATCAATCCTTGCCTTTCATTGTGATGTGAGCTGATGGCTGCGAGGGCAGGAAACAAGCTCAATCTACCACATTATTCCTTCATTCCACAGGACCACCTAAAAGGTCAGAACTGCAGCTTCAAGGGTTGGGAGGAGAGGACGGGTTGGGAGGGGTGTTGCTGCCTTTGATTTGGAGTTGTAGACCAGGAGAGACTCTATCAGTCACTGTGGAGTCACTGTGAAATACGCCTGTTTCCTGGAGCCGCTGGGATTCTGTTGAAGACAATTTCCTTGTCACGCAGTACAGTGTCAACTTCCCCTTAAAAAATGGCGCGATGATGTTGAAAGAGGGAGCGGACATCTTGCAATGAGGGGAGTGGTAATGCAATCCAGCAAAGCAGATTACTTCAGCTTTGTCCCTGACTTTTGGCTAAAGTTAGACCCTTGAATGCAGAATCCCCTGAAAGAAAGGCACCCCCTCCCCATTAAAATCTGTTGGCTGGAGATCTTTCAGTTCAGCTGCGGCAGGAAGTGAGGCAGAACATACGAGGGCGGGGAGAGACGTTGAATGGAAGTGGGTTGGTGTTCAGTGACTTCATTAAAGATGGCCTCGGGCACCTCAAGCACTTTAGTTCTTCCAACATTTGGAAACGCTGTTTCTGCTTTTACACTTCTGCATTATTGGCTGATAAGAGTTCCGCCTGCAACAGAAGATTCTGCTGTCGTTGTACAAGGGCATCTTTTGCATAAAAAAACCCTGCACATATTGAAACAAACAGTGGTGCAATAATGTCACAACCATGCTATTACTCCGCTTGAATGGACATTTTTTCCTTCTCCCCTCTGTCATTGGGAAGAAAATACAAAAGCCTGAAAACACATTCCACCAAGATCAAGGACAGCTTCTACCCCACTGTAATGAAACTATTAACTTGCTGCTTAGTACAGTAAGATGGATTCAACATCACAATTTACCTTGGATGACCTTGCATTGTATTGTTTACCTGCCCTGCACACCCTCCGTAGCTGTTACTCTTTATTCTGCCCCTGTTGTTGTTTTACCACCTTCTACCTCAGTGCAAATGTACTGATCTGATCCGCATAAACACTATGCAGAACAAGCTTTTAACTGTATCTCAGTATATAGATGGGTAGTAGCTTGGTATAACAATGGTTCTGAGGTGACCCCAAGAATCTGCATAGTTGCGGACACAGCTCAGCACAACACAGAAACCAGCCGCCACCCCCACCTCCCGCCATGGACTCTGTCTATACTACTCGTTGCCTCAGTAAAACATCCAACATAATCAAGGACCTCATTGACCCTGGATATTCTCCTTCTCCCCGCTCCAATCAGGCAGAAATGACAAGAGCCTGAAAGCATGTACCAATGGGCTCAAAGACAGCTTCTACCCCATTGTGATAAAACTATTAAATTGCTGCTGAGATAGATTGACCTCATTATGATCTTACGCTTAAGATCATAAGGGAGCTAGGGCTTTACTCTTTGGAGAGAAGGAGGATGAGAGGAGACATGATAGAGGTGTACAAGATAATAAGAGGCATAGGTAGAGTGGATAGCCAGCGCCTCTTCCCCAGGGCACCACTGCTCAATACAAGAGGACATGGCTTTAAGGTAAGGGGTGGGAAGTTCAAGGGGGATATTAGAGGAAGATTTTTTACTTTGAGAGTGGTTGGTGCGTGGAATGCACTGCCTGAGTCAGTGGTGGAGGCAGATACACTAATGAAGTTTAAGAGACTACTAGACAGGTATATGGAGGAATTTTAAGGTGGGGGTGTTTATAAGGGAGGCAGGGTTTAAGGGTCGGCACAACAATGTGGGCCGAAGGGTCTGTACTGTGTTGTACTTTTCTACGTTCTATGTTCTATGACATGTTCTACGGGCTGAAGGGTCAGTTTATGTGCTGTCCTTTTCTTTGGTGCTGTGGCTCTACCAATACCAATATTGAACCAAACCTGCAACACCCAGTCATACACAATGCATAGTTTATTTCTTAGGGGATATATATAGTTGACTATTGAAATCTCTTGGCCTATGTTTCTTTGGCTCTTAGAGGTTCATGGATGGCAGTATTTCGATATGTTTGTTTACAGAGTTATCAGGACGAAAGCACTCCCAGAGAGAAACCCCAACAAATGAACACTGAGGATATCACCTCAACTGGTGATGAAACATCTGCAAGCTAATTGGCAAGCTCGGTGAACACCTCAACCCAAACTACCAATACTCAGCACCATTTTAAACAGATGATCTCCATCACCAAAAATATTAGTTAGATAGACCTCAACACTCGGAGCATACCTTCCTCTCAGCATTGCCTTCAAGGAGGAGGAACAGGAGACCGGAAACCCACACTCAACATTTTAGCAGCAGCTTCTTCCCCTCTGACGTCAGATCTCTGAATGATCCTTGGACACTACCTCACTATTCCCCTTTGGTTTATTTGTTACATTTTTTTCTCTTTCTTGTAACTTTTAGTAATTCTTATGTCCTGCACTGTCAGTCATACATATGTCAGTGATTCTGACTGTAACTGTTAAGTCATTTCATGGTTATTATTATTAATCCAATGGGGAACCAGCCTCTGTTAGGTGAAACCAGGTGAGTGGATGGGGGAGAAGGGAAAAGGAAATACTGTAAAAAGGTGGCAGGTGGAAGACATAAAGGGCAGAAGAAGATGGAATCTGATAGGTGAGGACAGTAAAACATGGAATAAAGAGAAGGATCTGAGGAACAAGAGGAAGGATAATGAATGTGATGGGCAGATCATGGGTTTGACAGAGAGTAGCACAGAGTGAACACTAAGAGAGGGTGTTACAGAACTCCCACTAAAGAGAGTAGGAAAGCTTCCACCGTAGGAGCTGAACAGTCCAGGTTTCTGCCTAGCAATCGAATAACGTGACCACTATTCTACCAGAGGTGTAATGGTGCTCCTTCCCTCCACTAGCCTGCAGGATACCCATGGGCGAGGTGTAGCACCTGGTTAGCCCCCGATCAGGGTCAAGTGAAGCCATGAGAGCAGGCGGTGGGTGGTCGCATGAGCAGCTGGTGCATATCACAAGTCCAGGTGATGCGACCACTGAGACCAGGCAGACAATCTCTGAAGGATATTTGCAACGGCTGGGATCACCCGACTTGTAAAGACACTGTCCAGAAGAAGGGAATGGCAAACCCCTTCTGTAGGAACATTTGCCAAAAACAATCATGGGCCATGGAAAGACCATGATCGCCCACATCATGCGATATGGCACACAGCGAGTGAATTATGCCATTATGTCTATGATCACAACCTTAGAAGTGGACTTGCAATGAACTAAATACTCTGGTGTGACCCTGTAGGCTTTGCTCACTCTTATGAATCTACTGCAACATCCACTGGCCTGTTCCATATACCAGTGTCCCTCATCCTTCAATTCCTGTGATTAACATTACAATGAAGAGTTGACCCAGCGGCTTCTTGTAAATGAGATTACCAACCTTCCCACATTGTCCACAAGCGGCGTTCTTTCTGAACTTCACTTTTGAAGGTTTTGTTCGAATTCTTGGACTTTACCCAGTCATACTGAATTCCTGAAGCAGCCGGAATCAGTGTGGAACTGGAACTGGAATTGAAATTGGTTTATTGCTGTCACTGCAAGTGACAATAATGAACCAATTCCATAAGACATCATCATCATCATTATGTACTATGTCATGTGATGTAGGCGATCATGGTCTTTCACCTGTCTTTTATTTTTTGGCGGGTGCATGCACGCGTGCATGTGTGATGTTGGCGGGACAATGTCTCTCACCTGTCCTTAATCTGAGACATTTTAATAAGTTTTTCAAAACATTTACCTGTCTATCCCTTGATGTAGCTCATGAATGTCATGCACTGTTGACCACAACTTTTTCTTCCATCAATTTTTCCCATCTCTGAAAGATATTTGAGCTTTTCTTTCTTCAATACAGGTCCTAGAAATTCCAGCTGATGTTTTCTGATTGATGATATCAGCTCTCTTCTTATTTCAGCTTCTGGCAGCACTTCCTCATTTGTTCCTCTGTCCTTCCAAGATATTTACATCATTCTCCTCAAAAACCACATTTCTACAGCTTTGAGTCACCCTCATTTTGTTTTGATATTTTTCAATATTCGCTTCCATATGTTAGAGTGGAATAAATGTAGCACTGCAACACTGAGCTTCATACTCTTAGAAATTATGTTATTCTTTTGTATCTTGCTCAAATGCATGAATGTGCATTTAGTAATCCCAATCCTTCTAATTTCAAAATCAGAATATGAAATAGGAGCAAAAATGGGCCATTCAGCCCAAACAGTCTGCCTCACCTATCCCAATTCCATTTCCAAACTGAAGTACAAACGTTTTACAATAAAAACCTTCTCTTGCATACTGTTCTTACAGATCAGATCACTACAGAGGGTATTGGAGTAGCACAAGGTAAAGCACTAACAGGATGCGGAATAAAGTTCAGCAGCTACAGGGAAAATGTAGTGCAGTAGATAATAAAGAGTAAGATCAAAACGAGGTAGATTGTGAGGTCAAGAGTCTATCTTAGGGGAACATTCAATTATCTTATAACAGTGGGGTATATAAGACTGGTGGTACATGCTTTCAACTTTTGTTTCTTCTGCTTTTGAGATATTAATTGATCGGTGGAGAAGTTTGCTTTCTAAAATTGATATCTCGAATGCTTTGATCAAATTATTCATAATAAATTCCTGCAAATTTTGACTGTAAAATCTACTCTTGCGTTTTAACTCTCATAGATCAAACGTCATCCTGGAAAATGCATGCTGTATTCTATTCCAGTCCTCAAAATCCTCCCTAAGTAGTGATGCTCAGACGATTTATAGGAGCTGTTTAGTGTCAAATTAAGACATAAACTAGCATAGAAAGAGTATTAAAAGGCATAGATTGTTTTCTAAATGCAGAGCATATAAGGAATCAGAGATGCAAAGGGACTTGGGATTTCTTGTACAGGTTAATTTGCAGGTTGAGTCAATAGTAAGGAAGGAAAATGCAATGTTAGCACTCATTTCGAGAGGACTAGAATATAAAAGGAAGGATGTAATGTTGAGGCTTTGTAAAGCATTGGTCAGACCGCACTTGGAGTATTGTGAACATTTTTAGGCCCCTGATTGAAGAAAAGATCTGCCGGCATTAGAAGGGTCCAGAGAATGATGTATGAGGAGCATTTGATGGCTCTGGGCTTGTACTCAATGGACTTTAGAAGAAGAATGGGGTTGGGGGTCTCTCATTGAAACATATCAAATATTGAAAAACCAAGATATTGTAGATGAGGAGAGGATCTTTCTGATAGTTGAATAGTCTAGGACCAATGGGTACTTCTTCAGAATAGAACCATGTCCCTCCAGAATAAAGATGAGGAGGAATTTCTTTAGTCAGAGAATGATGTATCTATGGAATTCATTGCTAAAAATAGCTGTGGAGTCTCTAGGTATACTTAAAGTGGAAGTTGATAGGTTATTAATTAGAAAGGGTGGAATACTCCATAATTCTAGTGATCCATGCTCCAATAGACCATATTTTTATGGTTGTTTAAAGGTTCTGTTGCACTATTCACTTTGAATAATCCACACTGAAGAACACATGACTTGAATCGATATAGCTCCTTTCACAGACTCACTGTTCCTCAGAGAATTGTGAAGCCAGACATAACATAAGGCACAGGATACACTGTTTAAGTGGTAATTGGTTCATTATTGTCATATGTACCATTGTCGAATGAAAAATCTTGTTTTGCATGCCACCTACACAGATCGTTTAATCACATCAGTTGATTGAGATGGTACAATAACAGAATGCAGAATAAACTGTTACACTTGCAGAGAAAGTGCAGTGCAGGCAGACAATAAGCTGCAAAGTCATAATGAGGTAGATTGTGAGGTTAAGTTTCCATCTCATCATGCCATTCAGTAGTCTTCCAACAGCAGTTCGCCTAATCTCAGCCATTGGGAAAGTGTTGGGATCTATTATTAAGGATGAGGTTTTGCAGTACTTGGAGGTTAATGATAAAATAAGTCAAAACCAGCATGGTTTCTGTAAAGAGAAATCTTGCCTGACAAATCTCTTAGAGTTCTTCAAGGAAGTGAGAAGCAGGGTGGGCAAAGGAGAAGCAGTGGATGATTTTCAGAAGACGGTGGATAATGTGCCAAACATGAGGCTGCTTAACAAGATAAAGTCCTATGGTGTTACAGGAAAGATACTGGCATGGACATGGGAATGGCTGACAGGCAGGAGGAAGCAAGTGGGAATAGAAGGGGCCTTTTCTGGTTGGCTGCCGGTGACTAGTGGTGTTCCTCAGAGGTCAGTATTGGGACCACTATTTTCCCTTTGTTTGTCAATGATTTAGATAATGGTGGCTTTGTGGCAAAATTTGCGGATGATACAAAAACAGGTAAAGGGGTTGGTAATGCTGAGGAAGCAATGCGATTGCAGCAGAGCTTAGACAATCTGGAAGAATGGACAAAAAGGTGGCAGGTGGAATACAGTGTTGGGAAATGTATGATAATGCATTTTGGTAAAATGAACATTAGTGCAGACTATCATCTAAATGGGGAGAAGGTTCAAACATCAGATGTGAAAAGGGACTTAGGAGTCCTCGTGCAAGACTCCCAGAAGGTTAATATACAGGTTGAGTCTGTGGGAAAGAAGGCAAATGCAATGTTGGCATTTATTTCAAGGAGTATAGAATATAAAAGCGTGGAGAAATGCTGAGGCTTTATAAGACACTAGTCAGGCTACATTTGGAGTATTGTCAACAGTTTTGGGCCACATATCTCAGAAAGGATGTGTTGTCATTGGAGAGGAGATTCATAAGGATGATTCCGGGAATGAAGAGGTTAAAGTATGAGGCACGTTTGGCAGCTTTGGACCCCCTCTACTCACCGGTATTTAGAAGAGTATGTGGGGATCTGACTGAAACTTACTGAATGTTGAAATGACTAAAAAGGGTGGATGTGAAGAGGATGTTTCCTATGGTAGGGGCTATCCAGAACTAGAGGACACAGCCTCAGAACTGAGGGGCGACCCTTTAGAACAGCAGTAGGAAGGAGTTTTTTTTAGCCAGAGAGTAGTAAATCTGTGGAATGCTCTGCCACAGACTGCGGTGGAAGCCAAGATCATGGGCATATTTATAGCAAAAATTGATAGTTTCCTGTTTGGTCAAGGCACCAAAGGTTATGACAAGAGGACAGGTGTAGGGGGTTCAGTGTGCCCCGGGATCAGCCATGATGAAATGGCGGAGCAGAGTTAATGGGCTGAATGGTCTAATTCTGCTCCTACGTCTTATGGTCTTATAGCTGAATAGAAGCTGCTCTTGAGCCTGGTGATATGTGCTTTCAGGATTTTGTATCTTCTGACCAACGGGAAAAGAGGGAAAGCCCAGGGTAGATAGGGCCTTTTATTATGCCAGCTGCTTTAACAAAACAGAAGGAGATATTTACAGATTTGAGAAATGGGAGTTTGTTGTGACTGGGATGGATATGGTCTTTGCCTAATCTGGCTGATTTACTAAGGCAGGAAGAAATGTAGTCAGAGTTCAGGAAAGGAAGGCTGGTTTCTGTGAAGTACTGAGCTGTGTCTAAACTCTCTGCAGTTTCTTTAGCCTTGGGCACAGTAGTTGACATACCAAACCCTGGTGCATCTAGATAGGATACTCTCTAAGGTGCATCAATAAAAATTGTTGCGTGTCAACCGAGTGTTGCTGATATTCTTTCAGTGGCCACGTTATCAGACACACCTGTACATCTGCTCATTAATGCAAACATCTCATCAACCAATCAGGTTGCAGCAACTCAATGCATAAAAGCATGCATACATGGTCAAGAGGTTCAGTTGTTGCTCAGACAAACATCAGTGGAGAGACGAAATGTGATCTGAGTGACCTCAAACATATAATGAATGGTGGTATCAGACAGTCTAGTTCGAACGTCTGGGAAACTGCTGATCTACTGGGATTTTCATGTAGAAAACGCTAGAGTTTACAGAGAATTGTGCAAAAAAAAACAAATAAAAACATACAAACAACAGGAATTCTGCAGATGCTGGAATTTCAAGCAACACACATAAAAGTTGCTGGTGACGCAGCAGGCCAGGCAGCATCTCCAGGAAGAGGTGCAGTCGACGTTTCAGGCCGAGACCCTTCGTCAGGACTAACTGAAGGAAGAGTTAGTAAGGGATTTGAAAGTTGGAGGGGGAGGGGGAGATCCAAAATGATAGGAGAAGACAGGAGGGGGAAGGATGAAGCCAAGAGCTAGACAGGTGATTGGCAAAAGGGATACGAGAGGATCATGGGACAGGAGGTCCCGGAAGAAAGACAAGGGGGGGGGGACCCAGAGGATGGGCAAGGGGTATATTCAGAGGGACACAGGGAGAAAAAGGAGAGTAAGAGAAAGAATGTGTGTATAAAAATAAGTAACAGATGGGGTACGAGGGGGAGGTGGGGCATTAGCAGAAGTTAGAGAAGTCAATGTTCATGCCATCAGGTTGGAGGCTACCCAGACGGAATATAAGGTGTTGTTCCTCCAACCTGAGTGTGGCTTCATCTTTACAGTAGAGGAGGCCGTGATAGACATGTCAGAATGGGATTGGGATGTGGAATTAAAATGTGTGGCCACTGGGAGATCCTGCTTTCTCTGGCGGACAGAGCGTAATAAAAACATGCAGTGAGTGGCTGTTCTGTGGGCAAAAACACCTTGTTAATGAGATGGGACTGAGGAGAATTGCCAGACTGGTTCGAGCTGACAGGAAGGCAACAGTAATTCAAATAACCACACGTTACAACAGTGGTGTGCAGAAGAGCACTTCTGAAAGCAACAACACATCGAATCTTGAAGTGGGTAGACTAAGCAGCAGAAGATCACAAACATACACTCAGTGACCCTTTATTAGGTACAGGCGGTACCAATTAAAGTGGCCGCTAAGAGTAAGTACTAAGTAAGTGCAGAGGAAGGGAATAGGAGGAAGGAGAATAGGGCAGAACAGATGTGATACTTAAAACTGCACAGATGGAGGCCACTCTATCCTTTGGGTCAATGCAATCCCATCAATCCAACCCCCTTTCTCCTTTTCTCTCACATGCAGAATAACCTCTGTTTGATTCTTTTAGCCAATTAGATACACTAATGAGTTACTTAGTTAGCCAGCTGGAATGTCTCTGGGATGTAGGAGGAACCCAGAGCACCCAAGGGAGAATAGTATAGTCACAGCGAATCAGACAGCCCTGGAGGCTGGGCAGGGACCTGGAGCCTTGAGGTAGTGGTGGTCACAGCCGCGTCGCTCTGCGTCAGATAACAAAGGGGATGATGGTGCAAGGAAATAGGACTGTGCTTGTAGAAGGTGTGAATGATTCCACCAACGTCTGTCTGCCTTCTGAGAAACTGAGGCAGGACGAGCATATCAGATAATTGTTTATCATGGTTCGTTAGAAGCAGGTTGAAATGTTTCACATCAGGATGAGTGTCAAAGAAAAGCAGCAGAGTGCCTCGTAAGAGTGGGATTTCAGTATTAATTGGCTGGGCTGATAGTTGAATGCCACGGCACTTTCCAATTTCATTTTCAGCCAGCTTTGATGGGTCGGTCACCAAGTCCATAGTCCATAAGACACAGGAGCAGCATTAAGCTATTCTGCCTATTGAAGACCATATCCTTCGCCTCTCAAGGGCAGAGACTTGTTGTGTTGCATCTTGTTTTCCAGTTTACCACTTGTTATTAATTTGATTGCTGGACTCAGGAGGACAAGCAGTTTAGTCTTTGCCTATCACCCCACTTGTCTCTGGATCCAGCACATCATTCCCCGCAATGTCTGCCATCTCCAGTGGGATCCTACCACCAAACACATCTCTACCGCCTCCCCTACTCTCTGCTTTTTGCAAGGAATTCTCCCTCCATGATTCTCCTGTCCATTCCCCTCTCCCCACTGATCTGTCTCCTAGCACCTATCCTTGCGGGCATAGTAAGTGCTACACCTGCCCATTAATCTCCCCCTTTACTGTCATTCAGGGGTCCAAACAGTCATTCCAGCTGAGGCAACACTTCTCCTGCAAGTCTCTCAGGGTCATCTAGCATACCCGATGCTCCCAGTGCAATTTCCTCGACTTCAGTAAAGTAGGGAGGCTGCTTTGTCGCGCATCTTCACTTCATTTGCAACAAGCAGGACTTCCTGGCAGCCAACCATTTAAATTCCAATCCCCATTCCCATTGTGACATGTAGGCTTGTGGCCTTGAAGCTTAAATGTCCACTTTGCCTGGGTAGCTTCCAATCTGACGGCATGAACATCGATTTCTCTAACTCACGTAATTTCTCTCCCTTCCCCCTTCTCTCCCATTCTTCATTCTGGCTCCCTTCTCACCTCTTCTCTTCTCCTTACCTGCCTAACCCCTCCCTCTAGTGGTCCTCCTTCCTTTTCTCCTCTCCCATCAGATTCATTCTGCTTCAGCCTGTTACCTTTTCCACCTATCACCTCAAAGCTTCTTATTTCATTCCCCCCTCCTCTACCCACTCACTTTCCTCTCACCCAGTCTCACCTATCTCCTGCCAGCTTGTACTCCTTCTCCTCCCTTACTTTCTTAGTCCCCCTTCCTTTCCAGTCCTGATGAAGTGTCTCATCCTGAAATGTCAACTCTTTATTAATTTCCATAGATGCCGTGTGTCATGATGAGTTCCTCCAACATTTTATGTGTGTTACTCAAGATTCAAGATTGTATGATGCCATTTCCTGTACACAAATGTAAAGGAGAATGAAATAATTGTTACTCTGGATCTGATGCTGCTCAAAAATACACAATAAGATAGAGAACAAAATAAAAAACACAATAAATATAAATTCTTAAGATAGCTTATATACATAGATTGATCGTATGTCCATAAAGTCATGCTAGACAGAGGAGTGGCTTACATAGGGTGATAATACAGGAAATGATAAAGTAGGGGCGGTTTGAGTACAGGAACATATTTCTTGTCCAGACTCAGTGTCAGAAGCTGGTTGTGTGATGGAGTACATGGGTAGAGAGCAGTTGCACATGGGGCAATTCCAGTGCAGAACTATGCACACTTCTTACAACCAGAGGCAGGAATTAAACCGCGAGCACTGCTCGCTGGTGCTGTGAAGCATTGCGCTAACCTCTCTCTTTGAAAAGGCCGACCTTGGATTCAGCGATGCAAGAGGCTCCACAACTGCTGGAAATCCAGAGGAACGCACAAAATGCTGGAGGAGCTCGGAAGCACTTTTGGCATCAGATCTTGATGAAGTGCCTCAGCCAATAATGCAGCCTGACCTATTGAGTTCCTCCGGCACATTATGTTACATTTGAATTCCGAGCTGAGTTACAGAGTCCATACTATCTTTGACTAAGTTCTAAGAGGAACAGACTGCATTAGCAGCTACAGAAACAGAAGTCAGAGTTCCTCTGCTCCTTTTGCTGCAGGGCCATGCACACTCAACATTTTAGGAACAGCTTCTTCCCCACCACCATCATATTTATATATACATACACGATGGGTTCCAGTTAATTGGGACACATCAGGACCAATACTTCAGTACATTTTGGCTCAATTTAGCAGCTGCCCCAATTGGCCAAAGTTTCATGGAAATAGTTAAAAAGATATTAAAAAAAAGACAAATTATTGTTAATTGAGTAACAAATTATAGATTTAAATGAAATACAAAACAAATTAGAACACTAGCAATACTACTATAAAACTGTATATTAAATCCTAAATTTGTCCATTTTACGTTGCCCTGTAATGGGTGCTCAGGAAGGGGTAGCACCTCTGATGAAGGGGCTTTTTGTGTCCATTCAGGGGCAGCTCACTCCCATTGGTCCTCAGCTATCACCTGAGACTCCAAGTATGCATGCAACAGAGGCCACACCCCAGTATACTGCTTCAATGGGCGGGCTGAACCAGGTGAGGGAAGTCAGTGGGCCTGAAAGCCCAGTAAGATAGGGACATGCCTGTCCTAGCATGTGAAATCTGCTCCAGTGACTGAGATCAACAGTGAGATTCAACGGCTAAGGAGGGAATTCTGCAACACTTTGCGTAGAGCAAAGGGCATGACAAAGCACGGAGGTCATGGTCATCCACTGCAACCAGGACTACTACTTGTACGACTGGAAACGACCTTCCAAGATCAAGAGAGTGGAACTGTCCCAGTGCAATGGTTTTTCCACTTCTAAAATTCTCCTGCGCAAGATTCAGTGACATCATCAGATACAATGGAAAATCAATACAGTGCTGTGTTCTCTTGATTGACTGTAGATGGACAACATTTGCACAAGCACCTAGTGTAGATAATGGATTGCCTTAATACAATGCTTTCGATGATTGTATCCACCAAATCTTCATTTTCATAGTAACATTTCAGATGATGGTCGATACATTCAAATTCTTCATAGTTCCAAACTTGTTGAAGTAGTGAAATCGTTTCACTTTCACTCCGACCGTTTCTGGTATCTACAAACAAGAATGCTGAGAATCCGAGTGAGCAAAACAGTTCTAAATTGTCTTAAGCAACACACACAAAATGCTGGAGGAACTCAGCAAGTCAGGTAGCATCTATGGAAATGAATAAACAGTCCATGTTTCCGGCCAAGACCCTTCATCAGGACCTTTCTAAATTGTCTTACTGCTTATTTCTCACCAGCTATCAGTGACAAAAATCACTGATGTTCAACAGAAACACATGCAACTGCTGCGATTTAAAAATCATTCACTCTAAGCCCAATGTAGTGTCTAACAGTCACATAAGTTCACGTGTCCGATGTTAGTTAAAAACCGTTCTGCGGCAGTCTCCTGTCCAAACTAAGTAGCATGATATCCCAAATACATGAAAGGAATCCTGGCTGTTTTCTTGATTAGCTTTTGGTCTTTGAGAGTCATCCCAAATAAGCAGTTGCCCCAGTTAAACGGAACTCACTGTACATATATATATATAAGACCATAACATGTAGGAGCAGAATTAGGCCATTTGGCCCACTGAGTCTGGTCCGCCATTTCATCATGGCCGATCCAATTTTCTTCTCAGCCCCAATCTTCTGCCTTCTCCCCGTGTCCCTTCATGCCATGACCAATCAAGAATCTATCAACCTCTGCCTTAAGTATACATAAAGACTTGGTCTCCACAGCTGCCTGTGGCAAAGAATTCCACAGATTCATCACCCTCTGGCTAAAGAAGTTCCTCCTCATCTCCGTTCTCAAAAGACGCCCCTATATATATTTCTATTGCAAACACCCGACCAGGGTTAGGGAATAGAGTAGACCCATAACTTCTACAAAAGATGGAATTTCAACAGACCAGCACTTAGGAAAATACCACAGTGTGGTGCTGGCCAAAAGTACTACAGTACTTAACTTGAACCCAGAGTCTCCACACCAAATGTAAACTACTATGCTCTGTGCTGTGGCTAAGAATTTGATAGGTCAAAGGAAAATTGGAATGTAAAATAAGTTCTACCTTAAAATGGACACAAACCATTCTGTGAAATTCTGTAAATTTCTGTGAAATTTAGGTTTCAAAATGTATGAATTAAAACCAGAATTGGGGAGGGTGCAAGTGTGTTCAAGCTAAAGAGAAGTGAGTGAGAATGGATCAATAGGAGTTCAAAGTAAATGTATTATCAATGTACGAACACTCAGTGGTCAATTTATGATTTAATCCTGTACAATTGCTCGTTAATGCAAATATTTAATCAGTCAATCATGTGGCATCAACTCAATACAGGAAAGCATGCAGACACAGTCAAGAGGTTCAGTTGTCGTTCAGACCAAACATTAGAATGGGGAAGAAATGTGATCTAAGTGACTTTGACTGTGGAATGATTGTTGGTGCCAGACAATGGTCTCAGAAATTGCTGATCTCCTGGGATTTTCACACACAACAGTCTTTTCAGATTACAGAGAATGGTGTGAAAAACCAACAAAAAAATCCAGTGAGTGACTACTCTGTGGGTGAAACTGACTTCTTAATCAGAGAGGTGAGAGAGGTCAGAGGAAAATGGCCAGACTGGTTCACGTTCACAGGATGGCAATAGTAACTCAATTAACCACATGTTTTGACAGAGGTGTGCAGAAGAACTTCTCTGAATGCACAATGCACAATGCACATACATTGAAGCAGATGGACCGTAGCAGCAGAAGCCCACTTACATACAAAGATAACCGCAGTGTCACCAAATACTGCCCAGAGATTCATTTTCCTGTGGGCATTCACAGTAGATACGAAGAAACATGAACAACTACACATGATGAAAAGACAAACAACCAATGAACAGAAGAAGACAAGCTGTGCAAATACAAAAAATAAACAAATAATAATAAAAAATAAATAATATTGGGAGCCTGAGACATAGAGTCCTTGAAAGCAAGTCCATAGGTTATGGAATCAGTTCAGTGTTGAGGTGAGTGAAGTTCTCCATATTCTCTCAGAAGCCTGATGGTTGTAGAGTAATAATTATTCCAAAACCTGGTGCTGTGGGACCCAAGACTGCTGGGCCTATTTTCTATTGTGGCAGCAACAAGGGAGCACGGTGTGGGTGGGGGAGGCAGGAGCCTTGATGATGGATGCTGCTTTCTTGTGGCAATGCTCCTTGTAGATGTACTCAATGGTAGGGAGGGCTTTTCCTGTGATGGGCTGGACTATATCCACTACCTTTTTTAGGCTGTTTGGAAGGCATATCTATTTATATTAACCATCACTCATCAGGACCCAATCATTAGATTAGATTAGATTAGATTATGAGGACACGCAGTCATCATCCTGCATTCAGCACCATGAGCAGAATAGAATGAGAATCAATTGAAGTGTCCATGGGACTGAAGTCAAAAGGTATAAAGGAAACAGAGAGCCTAGCGATGTGGCTTTCGGGGATGGTGTGCCAGCATAGTAGTTATTATAATGCTAGACCAGCGCCAGCAATATGTGTTCAACTCCCACCAATGTCTGTGAAGAACTCCTATGTTCTCCCCATGACCATGTGAGTTTCCTCCAGGTGGTCGGTTTCCACCCACATTCCAAAGATGCACGGCTAATTTGTTTGGTTATTACATTTAATTACAGTTATTGGGTTAATCTTTATCATGATGAATAGGTTCACACGGATGTAATTGGATGGTGTGCGCTCAAGGGGCCGAAGGGCCTGTTACTGTGCATTACCTCAGTCAATCAATACATACATATCAGTGTCATGATAACAACCTTTCTCTCAGTGTCAGCAAGATCGGGGGAGGGCATAACTTTAAAGTATTTGGAGGAAAGTATAAGGGGAATGTCAGAGGTATGTTTTTGCCACAGAGAGCGGTGAGTAGGTCGAATGCCCTGCCAGGGGTGGTGCTAGAGGCAGATGTGTGAAGGGCATTTAAGAAACTCTTAGCGAGGCGTGTGGATGATAGATAAATGAGAGCTATAGAGTAGAGAAAGGTTAGAGTAGGTGTAAAGGTCAGCATAACATGATGGGCAGAAGGGCATCTACAGTCCTGTGCTCTAATATTCTATGTTCTATGTGTTCTGATTGAGCTCGGACTTCTGAAGAACAATAAGATGTGGATCACACAATAAATGTGTAATGTCTGGTACACACCACTGTCAATCTTCCCCTTTCATTTTTGGTTGATGAGACTTGAACAGGAAATATGTTGAATACAAGCGTAGGTATGTGTGTGTTAGATTGCTATTAAAAGCTAAATTTCCATGGTGTAGTGAGGAGATTACTATCTGCTTTTAAGTGCTGAGAGTGAGCGTAGCTGAACGAACTTCACCTGATAAAATGATCTGGCTGCATTTAGTTTACTATTGTGTACAGTCCTGCTCAGCCCATTATAGGAAGGATATCGAGGCTTTAGAAAGGGTGTAGAAGAGGTTTTTCAGGACCTTGGCTAGAAATAGAGAGCATGTGCTATAACCAGAGGTTGGACAAACTTGGGTTGTTTTCTCTAGAGCGGTGGAGGCTGAGTGGAGATCTGATAGTAGTTTATAAGATCATGAGAGGCATAGCTAGAGTGAACAGGGTTTTCTCCCCAGGGGTGAAATGTTGAATAAAAGTGGGAATGCTTTTCAGATGAAGAGGAGTCATTTCAATGGAAATGAGAGGGGTGTGTTTTTTGCACAGAGAGTGGAGGGTTCCTGAAATATACTGACATAAGGCCATAAGACATAGGAGCAGAAATAGCCCATTCTGCTCATCAAACCTGCTCCACCATACAATCATGACTGAGATTTTTTTTTGCTCAGCTCCTTTTTCTGCCTTCTCCCCTTAACTTTGTAAAGGGGAACAAAATGATTGTACTCCAGATCCGATACAACTTAAAAAAAAAACACAATAAAGATAAATATAAAAGCAATCCTCTCAAATACAATGTACAAGTAATTGATTGTATGTACATAAAGTGACACTAGGCGATATGCATGCAGGGGTTCTGGGAGGGTGATGGTGTTGATTTGGAGGGTTAACTTGAGGATATTAGAAAGTCATCCCTTGCAATTTGGCCTCTAAGTCACACACCACCCTGACTTGTAAATATATCATCATGTCTGGCCTCGCCTCTGGGTCTAAATAGTTGGACTCCCTACTCAACAGTATCAGTGGGCATATCATTATCATGTGGACTACAGTTGTTCAAGAAGCAGCATCTCCATTTTCACCATAAGCTTCTGAAGGAGGACAAATGGCTGCCTGCCCACAACGTACAAAAGAAATGAAGCACGTAGTGTAAATGTGTGTCATTATTTCTTTCCTGCTTTCTATTTAAAGGGATCTATATTAAACTTTAATAGTTAATCTCTGTTTAATTATTGAAAAAGGAAGACAGAAAAATCACTCAGAAAGTACTCAGTGATCACTAATCCTGGAGGCATATTTGCTGTCTCGTTCACACCAAAAAGTTGCCTTCAGAGGCTACAATGAAGTATTGTTAATATGCTGTAAAATTTAGTTTTTCCACAGTATAATGTTAATACTACAGTTACAGCCCATCACCACTTATCCCCTGAGAGGGTGGAAGTCAGCTGCTTATTTGAAATGGAGCAAACTAAGTGATGAGACTACTCCTTTTATGATTTTGGGAGTGCCAATATTTTGACATGGTAATAGTGAATCAGATGGATGAACTCATGGCACAATTAGAGATTGGTCAGTATGATGTTGTAGGCATTACTGAGTCGTGGCAGAAAGAAGGTCATATTGCGAGCTCAATACCAAAGGATGTACTTTGTATCAAAAGAACAGGCAGGAAGGCATAGGCGGTGGTGTGGCTCTGTTGGTAAGAGCTGGAATTACATATTTAGAAAGAGGTGACATTCAGTCAGAGAATGTCGAATCTTTGTGGCTGGAGTTAAAGAACTGCAAGGGTGAAAAAAAACATTATGGGAATCATTTTTGGCCTCCAAATGGTAGTCAAGATGTGGGGTTGAGACTGCAAAGGGAGCTGGAAAGGGCATGTAACTAGGGTAATGACACAATAGTAATGGAGACTTCAATACGCAAGGGAATTGGGAAAATCAGGTTGGTGTCAAGTCGCAAGAAGGGAATTTGTTGAATGCCCATGAGATGTTTTTTTAGAGCAGCTTGTGCTTGAGCCTGCTTGGGGAAAGGTTATCTTAAGAATTTATTAGGGAGCTTAAGGTAAAGGAACCCTTAGGAGACTATGATCATAAAATGATTGAATTCATACTGCAATTTGAATGGGAGAAGAATAAGTTTCATTTATCAATATCACAATGGAATAAAAGGAATTACAGAGGCATGAGAGAGGAACTTTTCCAGGTGGATTGGAAAGGGATATTGGCTGGGATGATGGCAGAGCAGAGGTGGCTGAATTTCTGGGAATAGTCCACAAGATGCAGGATAGATATGACCCACAGAAGAAGACGTTCTCAAATGGCAGGAGTAGACCACCGTGGCTGACAAGGGAAGTCAAGGACTGCATAAAAGCTAAGGAAAGGACATATAATGTAGCAAAAGTGAGTGGGAAGTTGAATAATTAGGATGTTTTTTAAATCCAACAAAAGACAGCTAAAAAAGCCATAAGAAGTGAAAACATGAAATATGTGGGCAAACTAGACAATAATATAAAACAGGACACTGAAGGTTTTTTTCAGTTATTTAAAGAGTAAAGGGGTGGTGAGAGTTGATATTAGACCACTGGAAAATGATGCTGGTGAGGTAGTAATGGGGGACAAAGAAATGGCAGATAAACTGTGAGTACTTTGCATCGGTCTTCACGGTGGAAGACACCAGCAGTGTGCCAGAGAGCAGAAGTGAATGCCATTGCCATTACAATGGAAAGAGTGCAAGACAAACTTAAAGGTCTTAAGGTGCATAAGTCACCTAGACCAAATGGATTACGTCCCAGAGTCCTGAGGGAGGTTGCTGAAGAGATGATGGATGCATTAGTCATGATCTTCCAAGAAGCACTTGACTCTGGCATGGTCCCAGAGGAATGGAAGATTGCAAATGTCAATCCACTCTTTAAGAAAAGAGGAAGGCAAAAGAAAGGAAATTATAGGCCAGTTAGTCTAACTTCAGTGGCTGAGCAAGTGCTGAGGTCTATTATTAAGGATGAGGTTTCGGGGTACTGAGAAACTAATGATTAAATAAGTCAAAGTCAACATGGCTTCTATAAAGGGAAATATTGCCTGACAAATCTGTTAGAGTTCTTTGAGGAAATAACAAGTAGGGTGGACAAGGGAGAGGCAGTGGATGCCTTTTCCTTGGATTTTCAGATGGCATTTTATAAAGCGCCTCACATGAGGCTGCTGAACAAGATAAAATCCCATGGCATTACAGGAAATATACTAGCATGGATAGAGGAACAGCTGACAGACAGGAAGAATTGAGTGGGAATAAAGGGGTCTTTTCTGGTTGGCTGATAGTGACTAGTGGTGTTCCTCAGGGGTCAGTGTTGGGACTGTTACTTTTTACATTGTTTGTCAATGGTTCAGATAATGGAATTAATGGCTTTGTGGCAAGGTTAACAAATGATATGAAGATAGGTGGAGGAGTAGGCAGTGCTAAGGAAGCAATGCGATTGCAGCAGGACTTAGACAAATCAAAAGAATGGGCAAAAAAGTGGCAGATGGAATAGAGTGTTGGGAAATGTATGATAATGCATTTTGGTAAAAAGAACAAAAGTGCTGACTATTATCTAAATGGGGAGAAAATTCAAACATAAGCGGTGAAAAGGGACTTAGGAGTCTTGTGCAAGACTCCCAGAAGGTTAATTTGCAGGTTGAGTCTGTGGTAAAGAAGGCAAATGCAATGTTAGCATCTATTTCAAGAGGAATAGAATATAAAAACAAGGAGATAATGCTGAGGATTTATAAGACACTGGTCCCGTCACACTTGGAATTTTCTCAACAGTTTTGGGCCCTATATCTCAGATAAGGTGCATCGTCTAGAGTATGAGAGAGTGCAGGGGAGGTTCACGAGGATGATTCCAAGAATGAAGGGGTTAAAACATGAACAACAGGAATACTGCAGATGCTGGAAATTCAAGCAACACACATCAAAGTTGCTGGTGAACGCAGCAGGCCAGGCAGCATCTCTAGGAAGAGGTACAGTCGACGTTTCAGGCTGAGACCCTTCGTCAGGTCTAAACTTCTTCGGTGTAGGCATCACCGGAAGAGGCTTCGCAGTAGTGAATTTTAAAACATGAGTAGCTTTTGGCAGCTTTGGATCTGTACCAGAAATTGGAAGGATGCAGGGGGATCTCATTGAAACCTACTGAATGTTGAAAGGACGAGATAAGGTGGATGTGGAGAGGATGTTTCCTATTGTGGGGTGTCCAGAACTAGAGTACACAGCCTCAAAATTGAGAGGCAACCCTTTAGAACAGAAGTAAGGAGGAATTTTTTCAGCCAGGGAGTAGTGAATCTGTGGAATGCTCTGCCACAGACTACGAAAGAGGCCAATAGCGTGTGTCGATTTAAAGCGAAGATGGATAGTCTCCTGTTTGGTCAAGGCATCAAAGGTTATGACGAGAAGGCAGGTGTAGGGGTTGTGTGAGATCTAGGATCAGCCATGATGGAATGGCAGAGCAGTCTTGATGGGCTGAATGGCCTAATTCTGCTCCTATGTCTTATGTTCTCTTATAGAAAGGAATTGCAGATATATTTCCAAGTAATTTCAATGAGAATTTGTGGTAATAAAATACAAGATTTTTTTGGTTTCATAGAACATTGATCATTCCAATACAGTACAGGCGCTAGCAGCCAGAATGTTGTGCCAGCCCTTATAACCTACTCTAAGATCAAGCTAATCCTTCCCTTCCACAAATCCCTCCATTTTTCATTCATCCATGTGCCTATCAAAGAGTTTCTAAAATGTCCCTAATGTATCTGCCTCTGCCACTATGTCAGGCAGTATGATTCATGCACTGTCTCTTTTTGTAAAAAAGTTGCATATGACATCTCCCCTATACCTTGCTCCAATCATCTTCACATTATGTCCCCTCATGTTAACCATTTCTGCTCTGGGAAAAGAAGTTTCTGCCTGTCCACTTTATCTATGCCTCTTGTCATCTTATAAACATCTGTCAAGTCACCCTTTTCTCCATCACATAAGGCATTCTCTCTAATCCAGGCTGCATCCTGGTAAATCTCCTCTGCAACCTCTCTGAAGCTTTCACATCTTTCTGATAATGAGGCAACCAGAACTAATCACAATACTCCAAGTGTAGTTTGATCAGGGTTTTATAGAACTACAACATTATCTCACCGCTCTTGAACTCAATTCCTGGCTACTAAAGGCCAACACAGCATGCGCTTTTTAAACACCCTATCAACCTGCACAACAGCCTTGATTGATCGATGGACAGGATGCATCTGTTCACACACACAGAGTTAAGAATACTACCATTAACCCTATATTCTGTCCTGATGTTCAACCTTCCAGATTACACTCCTTACACTCCTCCAGATTGAATTCCATCTGCCACAACATAGATTTGATAGAAATCGTAAAGTCAAGCACTATGGAATGGCTCAGATGGATGGATTCTCATCACTATAAATTGCATTTATCATTAGATGTTATAAAGACCATCACAATAACATCATTGTCAGAGATTCTATTAGTAGCAGCAGAATTGTCCTCAGAGCCGGGACAGGAAGAATCTCATCACAATATTAAGATGGCACAATATTTAGCACTACGACCTCACTACTTAAGGGAATTCCATCCTGGCCTTGGCTACTCCCTGTGTGGTGTTTCTTACATCCTCTCTGTGACCATGTGGACCTTCTCAGGTGCTCTTCTTTCCTCCTGCATCCCAATGATTAGTGTAGGAATTGGTTTATTATTGTCACATGTACTGAGATAGAGTGAAAAGCTTGACATATACACGGTTCATACAGATCAAATCATTACACAGTGCATTGAGTTCAAATAAGGTAAAACTACACCAATGTAGAATGAAGTGTAAAAGCTATTGAAAAAGAGTGGTGCAGGTAAACAATAAAGTGCAAGTCATAAACACGAGAATTTCTGCGGATGCCGGAAATCCAAAACAACACACACCAAGTTCTGGATGAGCTCAGCAGTCCAGGGAGCATCTATGAAAAAGAGTAAACAGCTGGTGTTTTGGGGCAAGACCCTTCTTCAGCACTAGAAAGGAAGGGGGAAAGCGCCAGAATAAAGAGTTGGTGGGAGAGGATAGAGGATATCTAGAAGGGGCAAGATCAGTACAAGATAGATTCAGAGTCAAACACAGTCCAGCTTATCATACAAGAGGTCCATTCAAGATTTTGATAATGGTGAGATAGAAGCTGTCCTTGAGTCTGGTGGTATGCGTTCAGTTTTTTGTATCTTCTGTCTAATGGGAAAGGGTAGGAAAGAGAATGCCCAAGGTGGGTGGGGTCTTTGATTTTGCTGGTTGGTTACTGAGGTAGTGAAAATCCATAGGGGGAAGGCTGGTTCCTGTGGTATGCTGAGCTGTGTCCACAACCCTTTTCTGTACTTGTGGTTACATGCAGAACAGCTGCCTACCAAACTATTATGCATCGAAACAGAATGCTTTCTATGGCACGTTGATAAAATTGTGAAGAGTCAATGATGACATGTTAAACTCCTTCAGCCTCCTGAGGAAGTAAAGACATTGATGGGCTCACGTAGCTGTAACATTAACACGCTTGAACCAGGATAGGCTACTGATGATATTCATACCTCGCAACCTGAAGCTCTCAGTCATCTCAACCTCAAGACCATTAACGTAGAGAGCAGTATGTTCACAGTTCCCCTTTCTGAAGTTGATAACCAGCTGTTTATTTTTGTTAACATTGAGGATAGGTTGTTCTCGTGATACCATGTGACTGAGCTCGCTATCTCCTTCCTATATTCCTGTACAAAGATATACTGATTGGTTGGTTAATTAGTTAATTGCTGCTAGTGTTAGTGACTTCAAGATTAAATAGAGTTGAAGGACATGAGCGGGAGAATGCGTGACAGGGAAGTAAGTGGAGGAATAGGTCCTAATGCAAGATTTTCACCTGAAACATCAAAAAGTCCTTTCCCAATACATAGGCTGATTAACCTGTTGAGTTTCTCCAGCAGATTCTTTTTCAAAAATAAGCCTTATTTACAATAAGAAATAAATATACAGAAGGAGAAATTATGTAAAATGTTAACAGACATGGGAGCAGAATTAGGGTATTAATCCCAATGAGGCTGCTCTGCCATTCCATCATGACTGATTTATTATCCCTCTCTACCCTATTCTGCTGCCTTCTTCCAATAATGTTTGACGCCCTTACTAATAAGAGCCTATTAATCCCTGCTTTAAATAGACCCCACTGCCACAGCCACAGCCACCCATGGCAATGAATTCCACAAATTCACCATTTTCTGGCTAAAGAAATTGCTCCTCGTTTCCATTCTAAGGGAATATCCTCTGAGGCTGTGCCCCCTGGTCCTAGACTCCCCCACTATAGCAGACACCATCTCTGCATCCACTCAATCTAGGCCTTTCAATATTCTATAGGTTTCAATGACATACTCCTTCATTCTTCTAAACTCTACCCTCAATTTGAGGGGCTTCTCCACCCGACTCAGCCCCTTGATAAGTAGTAGCTCTGACCATAGTGCTTCCCTATAGAGCCTTTACAGTGGCTGTACGAGCTTCATTGTGTCCCCCAGCCTGAACTCTGCCTGTTGGCAGCATTCCCTAATAGGCACCTTATTGTTGGTACTGCTGGAATTGATCTAAAGAGCTGGCATAGGCTCAGTGGGTGTTCTTCTGCATTGTAAAACAAAACCATTGTTGTCATGGTGACACTGGGAACAAATCACAAGAGGAGCTTGCTTTTCTGCATACATGTAAATTCATCTCTGATGTTGTCCACTAAGTGGTGTTCAAGACTGGCCTATCTAAGGTCATATTGCAAGCTGAATCAGACCACTTTAACCAACTCTGTCCTTAAGGCACTTCAATTGTCTTTATTTAAATTCAGGACACCAATTTCAAACATAGGCTTTTCAACCTCAAAGTGAATTTGAAGTTCCCTCATACCATGGTCAGACCTTTTTAGGGAATGTTTTAAAATGAGATTATTAATTAATCCTGTCTCATTAAATAGTAACAGTCCATTGATTCCTCAGCATACTAGACATTATTCTGAATACACTTATTCAACTCAACCTTAAAGCTATCCTTGACAATTTGATTTTTCCATTTTATGCATTGATTAAATCTGCTCATACCCCTTTCTTGTAAGTATCCACTACTTCTTAATATAAATATAAATATATAGTTGGGGAGCTGCCAAACTGGCTAATAGATTTCTACCCCATATGGACCAGATACTTTATTCTTCATGACGGATTCTTTGTCTCCAGAAGTCTCAACCCGAAGTGTCAACTTGTCCATTTCCCTCTACAGATGCTGCCTGACCCATTGAGTTGCTCTAGCAGATCAGGCACAGTGCCACAACTATTTCTTCACCTTCTGCTGATGATTATAATTATTATTGATGACTCTTTTATGTCCGATGGTCCCAGAACCAAAACAAAATTGCTGGCGTTTACTGAGGTTAAGCAAGCCACTCGGTGAATTGGCATTCATAGATGTGTTAGTAATTACTGGCTTTGACAGTGACATCCACATATGAGGAAAGAATTTTAAAATAAAAACCTCCTGCCTCTGAGTCAGAAGGCTGCGGATGCGAATCCCACCCTTTGCCTTGAACACAAAATCCATACTGACATGCCAACATGTGAAAGCAACTCAATGGATAAAAGTATACAGACATGATCAAGAGATTCGGTAGTTGTTCAAACCGAATATCAGAATGGGGAAGAAGTGTAATCTAAGTGATTTTGACTGTTGAATGATTGTTGGTGCCAGATGGGGTGGTTTGAGTATCTCAGAAACTGCTGATCTCCTGGGATTTTCATGCAGAAGACTCTCTAGAGTTTATAGAGAATGCTGTGATAAACAAAAACAAAAAATGTCTCATTAATGAGAGAGAACAGAGGAGAATGGCCAGACTGTTTCCAGCTGACAGAAAGAAGATAATAACTCATATCACCATGTGTTACATCAGTGGTGTGCAGAAGAGCATCTCTGAATGCACAACACATTTAACTTTGAAGTGGATGGGTTACAGTCAGAGTAGACCATGAAGCATGCACTCAATGGCTACTTATCTCCTGTAAGTAATACTGTAAAATGGACACTGAGTATCTTTAATATGTTAAATCAGCATCTAGTCTGTTCTCTAAAGTAAGTGAAGCAGCTTTATAGAAAACAGAAATGGCATTTCCATCACTGAATCAATATCCTGGGGTAATTATTGACCAGAACTGAACTGGAGTAGTCGTATACCATAGAAAACATCCTACCTGGATGTGTCCAGGCTTAGTATGTCAACTGTTCTACACATAGCCCAAGAAACTGCAGAGAGCTTCTCCCTCCTTCACCTCTGAGTCACAACCACTGTGACTTTTCTCTGCTGGGTCATCCCCCTCTACAGCATCCGAAGTGATATACCTGTTGTTGAGGGGGATGGCCACAGGGGTACTCTGCACTAGCTTCATCACCCCTTTCCCCTTCCTGTCACCCAGTTTCCTGTGTCCTGCTCCTTGAATGTAACTAACTCTCTATATACCCTATCTACCCCACCCTCAGCCACCCAAATGAACCGGAACTCATCCAGTTCCAGCTCCAACCCCTTACCACGGTTTGTTAGAAGCTGCAGCTGGATGCATTTCTCACAGTTGTAATGGTCAGGAACACTGGAGGTCTCCCTGCCTTCCTACATCCCACAGGTGGAACATTCCACTATCCTGCCTGGTGTCTCTACTGTCCTACCTGAGCAGAAGTAAAGAAAGGAAGGAGAAAAGACTGTACCTAGAGCTTTTTGTTTCTTTGATCTCTGACTAAAGCCGCTGAAGCTTCGGAGAGCTAAAGCCTCAAGATCACCACTCTGACTCTATCCACTCTGACGACGGACAGTGTTTGCCCTGCCTTCCTTTAATTTGCTGTTGCTAATCAATCCCAGTCGCTGACTGGTCGCTGGTCAGAGCTCTGCTTGGGCAGTGGACTGGAGTGAATTAGAATTAGAATTTTATTTCTGACATCAATCTCACAACATGAGGAAGTAAATATCCGTTGCAATGTTTAAGCAACAAGGAAGGGAAATGTGGGAAGATATTGCCCAAATACTAAGACCGTATACATAATAGTTCTGTATACATGTATGTACAGTCAGATATGCAATCAGATCAGTCTGATGGCCTGGTGAAAGAAGGTGTTCCAGAGCCTGTTGGTCCTGTCGTTAATGCTGCCATACCGTTTGCCAAATGGAAGCACCTGCAGCAGTTTATAGTTGGGGTGCCGGAGTCCCTGATGATCCTCAAGGCTCTTTTTACACACTTGCTGCTGTAAGTGTCCTGGATAGAGAAAAGTTCACATCCACAGATGCGCTGGGCTGTCTGCACCACTCTCTGCAGTGCCCTGTGATTGAGGGCAGTACAGTTCCTGTATCAGGCGGTGACACAGTCAGTCAGGATGCTCTCGATGGTGCCACTGTAGAAAGTCCTGAGCATCTGGGGACTCATGCCGAACTTCTTCAGCTGTCTGAGGTGAAAGAGGCGCTGTTGTGCTTTTATCACCATGCGGCCGGTATGTACAATCCAGGTGAGATCCTCGGTGATGTATGTACCGAAGAACTTGAAGCTACTCACCCTCTCAACTATAGTCCCATTGATATCAATAGGGCCTTGCCTGTCACCATTCCTCCTGTAATCCATCATCAACTCCTTTGTTTTCTCGACATTGAGGGAGAGGTTGTTCTCCTGGCACCACTGTGTCGGAGTGATGACTTCTCTGTAGCTGTCTCATGATTTTTGGAAATAAAGTCTATCAATGTTAGATTGGAGCTGTGTGTGGCAATACAGTTGTGGGAATAGGGGGAGGGTTAGAAAGGGGAAAATCCCCTCCTCTCAAACTTCTGATGTCTGCATTGGTTGCTATTCAGAGCTCAGATCACTGCCACAATCTGCTGCTTTTCTTTCGACACGGGCAGTGGGCCTGAGTGAAATCCCCTCCTCTCAAACTTCGAGAGTCTTTGAAGGTGAGTCCACAGGTGGTGGAATCGATTCAGAGTGGAGGTGAGTGAAGTTATCCACACGGGTTCAGGAGCCTGATGCTCGGAGGGTAATAATGGTTCCTGAACCAGATGGCGTGGGATGTAATACTCCTGTGCCTCATTCCCATTGGCAGCAGCAAGAAAAAAACAAAAGTGTAAGTAATCCTTCCAAATCCAGCTTGTCTTTACAATGGTGTCATTTCCAAATGCTGGCTTTTCCAACAGAATGAGCTTGGAATAATTTTGTCAAGACCTGCCCATGATACATTTCAAAGAAACAATGACTATCTGATTTTTGTCACAGATTAATTGCTGCTTAGTTGTGTGGAGCGTTGTATCCGTTGCAAGATAATAATCTAATTAATATTAATGAAAAGTGTAAAGAGGTTTGCCTGAGCTTTAATTATTAATCACTTATTTATATCAGGGGAATTTGTTGAATGCACAAAGATAAATAAAAGAGCTGAGCATAGTTCTGCATCTTTTGGCATTATTTTGAATGATCAGAGTTTAAAGCTCCTGCCGTCTCATCTTGACAGCTGAATTACTTTTCTGCCATGATTTTTTAATTCACTTTTACCTTCCTAAGAAGACAGGGTGAGTCATAGTTATTCCCTAGTGAGGAAGAGCAAAACTAGATACAGAAGCCCCCTAACAATTCAAACACTTCAGAAGAAATGAGTTTACCATGCAAATGGACAGAGGATGATACTCACCGCTCTTGATTTTCAACAGAAGTATGCTGGTTAACTTTCAGGACTAATACCCTAAGGCTAGAATTATTGATCTGGAGACATGAGTCTGTGTCCCCTCACAGCACTGTGAGATCTAATTTCGAGAGCATAACGTAAGAGCATCGTTGATAATTGGTTTATTGTCTTTACGTGAACCAAGGCACAATGGAAAACTTTGTTGTGCATCATGGCCTGGTATGGAAACACCAATGCCCTTAAATGGAAAAGCTATCAAAAAGTAATGGATACAGTCCAGTTCATCACAGGCAAAGCCCTCCTCACCGTTGAGCATATCTACGAAGAGCACTGCCACAAGAAAGCAGCATCCATCATCAAGGACACCTCCCCCTCCCTCCCACCATCTGTCCTTGCTACTGCCTTCAGGAAGAAGTACAGGAGTTCTGTGTCCCACAGCACTAGGTTCAGGAACTATTATTACCCTTTAACCATCAGGCTCCTAAACCAATGTGAATAGCTTCACTTATGTCAACACTGAACTGATTCCACAGTCTATGAATTGAATTTCAAGGACTCTACTACCCATGTTCTCAATATTTGTTATTTATTTACTTATCATTATTTTGTGTTGTGTTGTGTTTTTTTTTGTTTTTGCAGTTTGTTGTCCTTTATGCACTGGCTGCTTATCTGTCTTTGTTGTATGTGGTTTTTCAATAAGACCATAAGACCATAAGATATAGAAGCAGAATTAGGCCATTCAGCCCATTGAGTCTGTTCTGCCATTTCATCATGGCTGATCCCAGATCCCACTCAACCCCATACACTGCCTTGTCACCATATCCTTTGATGCCCTGATCAATCAGGATGCTATCAACTTCTGCCTTACATATACACATGGACTTGGCCTCCACCTCAGTCTGTGGCAGTGATCTACTACTCACTGGCTAAAAAAATCTTCCTTCCCTATGTTCTGAAGGGTTGCCCCTCAATTTTGATGCTGTGCCCTCTAGTTCTGGATACCCCCGCCACACGAAACATCCTTTCCACATCCACCCAATCTAGTCCTTTCAACCTTCGATAGGTTTCAATGAAATCCCCCAGCTTTCTTCCAAATTCCAGTGAGTACAGGCCCAAAGCTGCCAAAAGCTCCTTATGTGTTAACCCCTTCATTCCTGGAATTGTCCTTGTGAACCTCCTGTGGACTCTCTCCAATGATTCTGTTGTGTTTCTTTGTACTGAGTGTAAATGCTCACAGGAAAATAATTCTCAGTGTTGTATGTGGTGACATATATGTACTCTGGTAATAAATTTACTTTGAACTTTGTACTTAAAACCCTTACAGATCATTTGACCATGTCAAAGGAAATGTAATAGAAGAATGCAGAATGAAGTGTTCTAGTTACAGAGAAAGTGCAGTACAAGCAGAAAATAAAGAACAAGACTAGAAGACTAGTATAATAAGATGACCTCTGATAAGAGGATGAGATCAAGTGTCTATCTTATCGCTCAGAGGTCCATTCAGTAGTCTTATAATTGCTGAATGGAAGCTGTCCTTGAGCTGGGTGGTATGTGCTTTCAGGCTTTTATATCTTCTGCCCAATGGGAGGGTGGGGACGGACTTCGATAGCTGTTGCTGAGCCTGCTTCACCGTTCATCAAGATGTGAGCTGATCTTTGATCTCAGTGCCACTTTCCTCCACAATCTCCCCATCCCTAATTCAATGTCCAGAAATCTCTTCACCTCTGGCACCCGGGCCACAGGTACACCCTGTCTGAATGCCTTTCCACACTACTCCCCAATTCACTGTCACTTTCATCCTACATTGGCCACTTTTCATTGCTGCTGTTTCACATATTTATATAACTGTTTGTTTTATTATAATAGTATCTGGAACATTATACTGTCCTACTTACGCATGCACCTCGCACTTTATGTCACCCTGGCAGTTTTCAGCCCATGTCACTCAGGGACTAGTGTTCATTATTATTTTGGGACTGTATCAAGAAGGTATTTATCTATCTACCTACCTACTTGCTGGATTGTGACAATATGTGCTGTGTGAGACTATATGTACTGCATTTTGCACATTGGCCCCAGAGGAATGACGTTTCATTTAGTTGGTTGAATGACAATAAATTTGAACTTCACTTGAATGAACAACCTAAGAATGTATATATTCAGATACAGTGCAGAATAGACCAATCCAGCCCTTTGAGCCAAACCGCCCAGAAATCCCATGACTTAATCCTGTAATTTACTCTGCGGAGACAGCGCTGGGGAAGGGTCAAACCCAGGCTGCTAGAGACCGCAACCCCGGCTGTATCACCATTGCCAGTGGAGTCTGGAACACCAGCCAATGCTTGTTCTATGTTCCTACCACCCTCTGTATAAAAAATCTTCCCCTCAGGTCCATTTTAAATCTTTCCCTTCAGCATGGAATATTAGTCCCAAGTCTTCAGATTTAAACCCAAGCCTTCAGATTTTGGGATGACACATTCCTCACAATTTAAGGTGCTGGTTAGCTAGACCAAGAGTAGTACCTGGAGGACTCCTTGGACATAACTGTGACTGTGAAAAATTATAGTGAAAGATGTTGTTGTCTGCTGAATGCTCTGCATAATTCTATAACGCATAGGAACACTTTGAATATTAGTGGAGGAGATGATGTTATAAATGAAGTCATAATAGGAACTAGTTGATGCAGAAGTACTAATTGAGTGGAGGTTTCAAGTTAGGAACTTCCCCTGAAATACAAAACTTAATGCAGGCATGTTAACACTGAAATACATTTGGAAATGTTTCACAGATACTCAGTTTTAAACTTGCCGCCAATGTGCAGATCACAGTTCAGTTTCTGGGAAAAGATTCTCTCTAAATAAGGAAGTTTGTTCATAGCAAATTCAATTCACAGCAAAATCTTTACTAAAGATGAAAAGTTATTGATGTCAGTCACACCTGCATCAAAACATGCAGTGAAATGTGTTGTTTTGCATCAATGACTGACGCAGTCCGAGGATTGTGCTGGGGCAGCCCGCAAGTGTCTTCGTGATTCTGGCACCAGCGTGAATCAGGTTTATTGTCACTGGAGCACTCTGGAGGAAACCCACGCGGTCACTCCTTATGGACTGCAATGGGAGTTGAACTCCGATCAGCGATCACTGGCGCCCGAAAGCGAGGTTCTAACCACTATTCTACCATGGCCAGGAACAACATGTAGTCTTTCATTTCAAAGAGGTTGGAGTTTAAGAATAGGACGTACTGTTATAGTTGAATGGGCTCTGGTGAAGCCACAGTTGGAGCACATCGCCCAGTTTTGAAGAGCAGAGAAATGGGAAGAAATTTCTTCCCTCAGAGTGCAATGAGCCTTTAAAACTTTGTTTCCCAGCAGGCTGTATAAGCTCAGTCTATGATTATGTTCAAAACTTATATTAGAACATTTTAAACATAGAACAGTACAGCACAGTTTGGCCTTTCAGGCCACAAAGTTGGACTTTTAACATACTCCATGATCAATATAACACTTCCCTCCCTCCAATGCAGCCCATAACCCTCCAGTTTTCTTTCATCCATTTGCCTATCTAAGTCTCTTAAGAGTATCAGCCTCATCACCACCCTGTGTTCCAGCCATGTTCCACTCTCTGTGTAAAAACCTATCTCTTAGATCTCTGAAGAATCAAGGGATATGGGGACAAACCAGAAAAGAGCCATTTGAATAATTGTGCCTCTGTATCTCTGTATAAGACCGATCACATTAGATGTGTTTTCCAGCCCTTTCATTGGAATCCAACAGTTTCACCTCTACCAAATATCTTACCAGTTCCTTTTGTAAGTGAAGATTAAGTTTCCTTCCACCCCATTTTCAAACACTAAACTCTTTATCCTGTCCACACACTGGTAGAAGAGGCATCTGAACTGGCACTAACACCATCATTACTGCTTCTTTCCCAACACTCTGCACTCTCTTTTTCTCAACTGCTAATGGAAACACATTTTCGCTGGATCCTTATTGATTTTAAACTATTCCTATCTGATCTCCAATCAAAACTCGTTTCATAATCCCAGATTCTCCATTTTATTCAAGATGCACATTTATAGAATTATCTTTCCTTCTCCCTCTCTAGACCTCACTATCCCTTCTCTTGGATGGTGTCAAGAAATGGACATAACAATCTTGTGTTTCATGAAGCTACAAAACCTCTTTAACTTTTGTCAAAGCCTGCAATTTTGTCCACAAGTTAAAGCTCAAATTTCAAAATAAATTTATTATCAAAATACATATGTGTCACTATGCACAAGCCTGAGATTTATTTTCTTGCAGGCAATCATAGTAAATACATAGAAACACAACAGAACCGATGAAAAACTGCACCCAACGAAGACAGACAAACAACCAATGTGCAAAAGACTATAAACTGTGTAAATAGAAACAGAAATAAAAAACGATACAATAACAATAAATAAGCAACAAATATCGAGGTCATCAGTTGAAGAGTCCTTGAAAGTGAGACCATAGGTTGTGGGATCAGCGTTGGGGTGAGTGAAGTTATCCCCTTTTGCTCAAAAGCCTGATAGTTGAGGGGTAATAATTGTTTCTGAACCTGGTAGTATGGGACATACATCAAAGTTGCTGGTGAACGCAGCAGGCCAAGCAGCATCTGTAGGAAGAGGTGCAGTCGACGAAGGTACAGGATTGCACCTCTTCCTACAGATGCTGCTTGGCCTGCTGCGTTCACTAGCAACTTTGATGTGTGTTGCTTGAATTTCCAGCACCTGCAGAATTCCTGTTAGTATGGGACATATCTTTCTTTTGTGGTTCTGAAAAAAAAACTTGGAACTGAAAAGTGGACTGTGTAACTTTCCAAAGATGTTGTTTGTTTCAGATTTCTATCATCTGCAGTTTTGTTTCAATACCTCCTTGCTCTTAGGTGCTATCTTAAACTACAAAATGGTGCTGGAGCGTGAGATGGTGCAACAGATTAATTCATTTCATTTATTGTAATCATTCGTTTCTTTTCTGTCTCATTTCTAACACTGTAAGTACTGTATTAAAAGTTGAACTTATCTACTTTGTCATGCTAAGAAGGTAATTCAAAAATTTCAAAGTTCAAAATAAATTTATTATCTATATATATATATGTTATATGTACAACCCTGAAATTTACTTTCTTGTGGGCATACTTGATAAATCTATAGACTAATGACTATAACAGAATCAATGAAAGACTGCACCAACTTGGACATTCAGCCAAAGCGCAGAAGACAACACAATGTGCAAATACCAAAAGAAGGAAATAATAATAGTAAATAAATAAGCAATAAATATCGAAAACATGAGTTGAAGAGTCCTTGAAAGTGAGTCCATAGGTTGTGGGAACATTTCGATGATAGACAAGTGAAGCTGAGTTAAGTTATCCCTTTGATTCAAGTGTCTGACGGTTGAGGGGTAGTAACTGTTCCTGAACCTGGTGGTGTGAGTCCTGAGGCTCCTGTACCTTCTTCCTGATAAAGCGGCCATTAAATGTATATTCTTCCATTCCTTGCATGTTATTGAGCTGGCAGAAATGCCTCCATCATGTTCCCTTCTACAAAAGCCTTGTCAACAATCTCTAAGCTCCTACCACCACTTTCTGTGTAAACTTGCCTTGCACATCTTCTTTAAACTTACCCCCATAGATATTTGGACAGTTAAAGTCTTTTTTTTCCAGGGAAAGAGAACATAACACAGAAGATATCATTAAGGGATCTGATGGGCAAATTTTTCACACAGAATGGATGGATATAATTGAATGAGCCAGCAGAAGAAGTGTTTGAGGCAGGTATCAACATTTAAAAAACATCTAGATGGGAAAAGTTGAAAGGAATATGAACCTAATTGAAGAAAATTTCAAATAGGCATGTTTTTGTTATGATGACGTCTCTGAGTTGCACACATAGCTCAGCTCATCAAGCAAATCAGCCCTCCGCTCCCTGGTGTCTGTCTACACATTTTGTTCCCTCAGTAAAGGAGCCAGCATAATCGAAAATTCCACCCACCCCAGACATTCTCCCTTCATCGGAGTCCTGATGAAGAGTCTTGGCCCAAAACATCAACCGTTTATTCCCATCCTTAGATGCTGCCAGACCTGCTGAGCTCCTCCAGCTCATTATGTGCGTAATTCTCTCATCTCCCCTCTCCCACTGGGCAGAGGATACAAAAACCTGAAAGCACCTGCCACCAGGCTCAAGGACACTGTTACAAGATCATTAAATGGTTCCCTAGTATGCTAAGATGGACTCTAAACCTTGGTCTCCTTTGTTATCTTCTCCAGTCCTGATGAAAGATCTTGGCCCAAAACAACAACGGTTTATCTCCATCCACAGACGCTGCCTGATCTGCTGAGTTCATCCAGCATTTTGTGTGCCTATTCCTACCTCACTATGACCTTGCACCTTATGGTCAATCTGCACTGCACTTTCTCTATAACTGTTATACTTTATTCTGCATTGTTGTTGATTCTCCTTGTTATGCCTCAATGCACTGTGTATTGAATTGATCTGTATGAACAGTATGGAAGACACACTTTTATTTCTGCGGGTGAAAGGAATCCATCTAGCCAGCATGGACGAGTTGGGCCGAAGACCTCGATTCTCTGCCGCATAATTCTATGAATCATAACCCAAATTAGGTATAATCATGGGAGAAAGCTGCTGTGGAAAGTCCCCTGCAAGGCTAAAGGGGCTGCACTGATTGACAAGGCCTCTGGGTGCACAGAACTACCATGCAACTGAGGGTTTCAGCTGCTTCCGGACATGTTATCTCACCCTCGATATGGAAGCACCTTATTAAAATCCTGTGGTTTTCTGAGCTGCTGCTCTCGCTGTTCTTAAAATTACTCAAGTGCAATTTTCCGTTAAGATGAGCACATTGTGAAAATAAGCAGGCGATGTTTCCACATCATCCGAGTCTTTGCTGAGGTAAAAGACCAGTCGTTCAGGAGCCTCTGCACAGGCTCTCATTTCCAACGAGCTGTGAGACAAGGGTCACAAAATCTTTCAGTGAAATATACCTTTACCAACAAGTGGGAACTTAGACCACGCGAACTCCATTCTTCAGCCCTACTGTTCCATGCAGGCTGATCATAATTTTTGAAAAAGCAGCAAGTGATGGAAAGAACATCAAACATGTAACGTAGAAGCGTACATCATAGTACCAGTCCTTTGGCCCGCGATGTTGTGCTTACCATTTACCCTATTCTGCAATCAATCTAAGGCTTCCCTCCTGCATAGGTAGATTTTTTTCAAGAGTTTCTTAAATGTCCCGAATGTATCTGCCTCTACCACCACCCCTGACTGGGCATTCCATGCACCCACCCCACCCTGCGTAAAAAAACTAACTCTGAAATCCCATTTATACTTTCCTCCAATCGCCTTAAAATTATACTCCCTGGTATTAGGCATTTCTTCCCTGGGGAATAAAAAAGATACTGGCTGCTCACTCTATTTACACCTATTGTCAACTTCTACACATCTATCATGTCACCTCTGAATCTCCTTCACTCCAAAGAAAATAATGACCTTAGCATACCAAAGCTTTCCTCATAAGGTATACTTTCTAATCCGGCAGCATAATGGAAAATGTCCTCTGCACCTTCCTTGATGTGAGGACTAGAATTGAACACACCATGAAGAAGATTGTTTGATACACTTTCCTTCCTACTCCTCAGTTTAGTGATTTTCACCTCATTGTGACTCTTGGCTTATGTTATCATAGAAACATAGAAAATAGGTGCAGGAGTAGGCCATTCGGCCCTTCGAGCCTGCACCGCCATTTATTATGATCATGGCTGATCATCCAACTCAGAACACCGCCCCAACCTTCCCTCCATACCCCCTGACCCCCATAGCCACAAGGGCCATACCTAACTCCCTTTTAAATATAGCCAATGAACTGGCCTCAACTGTTTCGTGTGGCAGAGAATTCCACAGATTCACCACTCTCTGTGTGAAGAAGTTTTTCCTAATCTCGGTCCTAAAAGGCTTCCCCTCTTATTCAAAAGGAGAGATCACTGTTAAGGTATCACACATAAAAAGTTGGGACAAATAACTGATTATTTTCTTCTGCTTGTGTTTGTTAGCCAAGACATTACGTACCCTCAGCAACCACTTTATTAAACTTGCTCGATAATGCAAATATCTAATCATCCAATCATTTGGCAGCAACTCAATGCATAAAACCACACAGACATGATCCATTGGTTCATTTGTTGTACAGACCAAACATCAGAATCGGGAAGAAATGTGATCTAACCATGGAATGGCTGCTGGTGCCAGACAGGGTGGTTTGAGTATCTCAGAAACTGCTGACCTCCTGGGATTTTCATGTACAACAGTCTCTAGAGTTTACAGAGAATGGTGTGAGAAACATAAACGCTCAGTCAGTGACAGATGTATGGACACACTGTGTGTGTTCATGGTCTTCTACAGCCTATCCACAGGAGGTACCCCATAAAGTAACAACTGTGTGTATGTCTCTCCATCCAATTGGAATATTTAAGAAGGGATTTTAACATTGCATCTCCCCTGAAATGTGGCAATTTTGACACAAGAAGCACTGATGTATTGCATTTCCATCTGAGATGACTTTTTTATGTAGTAGGATGGGCTTCAGAGATGATATGGGTGAAGGGGAAGGTTCATCCTCCTGATTGTAGAGTTAGCTGTTTCACATTTTTGGGCTATCAGCTATGATCTTATTGAACGGTGGAGAAAGGCAGGATGTTGGTCTAATCCAGCTACTATTTTCTTACAATTCTCTTCTGGGATGTTTGTGACTAATGAGAAGGGTCTCAAGTCAATACACTCCCTCTCTGGTGAAGATATTCCCACTGTGCATTGGTAGTTAGATCAAATTAGGCAAGATAAAGATTACTTTTATTTGCCACATGTACATTAAAGCATCTAGTGAAATACATCATTTTGTATCAACTTTCAACGCAGTCTGTGGATTGGGCTGGGGGCAGCCCAAAAGTGGCAACATGAGTCCAGTGCCAAAATAGCATGTTCACAACTCATGAACCCTAAACTGTCCATTGTTTTGGAATGTGGGAGGAAACCGGGGCATCTGGAGGAAATCCTCATGATCACAGGGAGAACCTGCAAACTCGTTACAGACAGCAACAGGAATTGAACCCCAATGGGTGATCGCCAGTGCTAACCACTACACTACGGTGCCACCCCAGGGAGTTGCAGGATTTAGACACAAGAGATTCTTCAGATGCTGAATCCTGATGACGATTCTTGGCATGAAACATCGACTGTTTATTCTTCTCCACAGATGCTGCCTGACCTGACGAGCTCCCTCAGCATTTTGAGTATGTTGCAGGATTTAGACCCCGTGCACCTCTCTGTGCCTCTGTGGTGTGGAGTTGTTTACGTGATTGTCCGCGCTGTGTATTGTTCGTGATACACACTGTAGTCACAGTGGCCACTGAGGGGATGCCAGTTGCATGGACTGTTTCCACCTGGGTGGTGTTGAACTTCATGAATGTTTTCCTGCACCCATTCAGGCAAGCAGAGTTTTTCACACTCCCATCTTGTGCAGATGGTCGTGATGTCAGGAAGTGAGTCACTCACTACTTGATCCCTAACATCAGACCCACGGTTGTATCTAGACTTTTAATATGGCTGGTCCTTTTGAGTGCCTACTGAGGAAGAATCAGGGCATTTATGTGGTGAAAAAAAAATTCTCCGTGGTCTTAGTCTGAAATGTCAGCCATCCCTTTTCTTCCACAAATGCTGCCTGACCTGCTCAGTTCCTCCAGCAGTTTGTTTTTTTTAGCTCCAGATTCCAGCAACTGCAGTTTTTTGTGTCTCTGATTATATTAGGAATATGGTGATGGTAATGAAATTGAATGGTTAGGAGATGGTTAGTTTAATTGTTACCTGTTACTTGTTTGTAATGAATGCTACTTGCTACTTACGAGGCACACAAAAGGAAAATATCTCCATGGATTTAAAGTAAGTGCAGATTCCACAACCTACAGACTCATCTTCAAGATCTCTGTGGCTCATGTTCTCAACCTTATTTGTTTATCCATCTAACTATCTGCCCCACTGTCTGTCTATCTGTCTTGCTCTTTATCTACCTATCTATCAGTCTCTCTGCCTGACTAACTGTCTGCCTGTCTGTCTATCTGTCTGTCAGTCTGTCTATCTATCTAGCTATCTAACTTTCTGTCTCTCTATTTGTCTCTCTAACTATCTGTCTATTTATTTATTTGCACAATTTGTCTCCTTTTGCAAATTGATAGTCTTGTATATTTTTTTTCAGAAATTCTACTGTATTTCTTTATTTTCCTGAAAATGCCTGCAAGAAAATGATCTCAAGATAGTATCTGGTGACCTTAATAACAAATTTATTTTGACTTTGACTTTGAGAAATGAAACTATTTGATACATTTCTCAATGTACTGCATTGGATTAAAAGTCTGAATAACCTCATCTTGTGGTATGAAATCATTTGATTCTCTCATCTTGTGCTATAAAATCATCTGATTCTCGTACAATACTTCATTTCCTCAGTTGTCCGGTAATGTATGTTTTGAGGCAATTAACATCAGAGTAATATATTTAAAAACTAGCCTGGTATTGCATGTACTATGGTCCCGAAGCAGCATTACGTTAAGTCAGTCAGTCATTCAGATGAACTTAGCGCCTCTATCCTCTATCCCACATTTTAAGCTCAATCAGCAGCATTTAAACCCCAAAATTGCCACTTTATAGATCTCTTTCTTGTTCTGTCCCCATGTGGCCTTTGTAAAGGGATTTTCCCAGCTTCATTGCATATGAGGAGTCAGACACTGCATGCTTATCTGTTCTTCTATTTAATGCTAACTTAACTATTATGCATTTCCAAACAAGTTATTCTTGATCACAAGAGACTGCCGATAAAAAAGAAACATTCTTCAAAGCTAAGAAAGAATGTGCTGGCATTGTAAAGTGTCAGAATCCAAATCAGGTTTAATATCACTGGCATATGTCAGGAAATTTGTTGTTTTGCAGCAGCAGTACATTGCAATGCATAATTTTTTTAAACTGCCAATTACAATAAGAATTTATTGTAATTTATTGGGCGACTTGGTCGTATAGTGGTCAGTGTGACACTATTATAGTTCGGCGCTTCAGAGTTCAACGCCTGCATTCTCTGTAAGGTGTCTGTAAGTGAGTGGAATACGTGCTCGGGTTTCCTCCCACAGTCCAAAGGCAAGCCAGGTGGGTCATTGTAAGTTGTTCCATGATTAAATTAGGGTTAAATTGGGGTTGTCTGGGGTTGCTGGATGGTGCAGCTCAAAAGGCTAGAAGGGACTGTTAAATAAATATTAAGAATTTAATTTTGTAAGTAGTACATAAAGAGAGCAAAAGAAAATAGTCAGGTAGTGTTCATTGGTTCATTGTCTGTTCAGAAGTCTGATGGTGGCGGGGAAGAAACTGTTACTGAAACATGGACTGTGTGTCTTCAGAATCCCGTAGCTCCTCCTCGATGGTCGCAATGAGAAGAGGGCACGTCCAGGGTGACGAGGGTCCTTAATGTTGTATGCACCCTCCTGAGGTATCGCTTTTTGAAGGTGTCTTCAATGCTGCGTCGGCTATTGCCCTTGATGAAGCTGGCTGAGCTTAACAACTTTCTGCAGCTTTTTCCAATACTGTGCAGTAGCCCCTTTCGTACTAGTGATGCAACCCGTTAGAATGCTCTCCACTGTACATCTGCAGAAACTTGAGAGAGTCTTTGATGACATACCAAACTCCTAATGAAATACAGTATAACCACTGTTGTGGCTCTGTAATTGCATGAATATGTTGGACCCGTAATATATTTTCGGAGATGTTGATGCCTATGAAGTTGAAACTGCTCACTCTGTTAATTCTGTGATGAAGACTGGCATGTGTTTCCTCAACTTCCCCTTCCTGAAGTCCACATTCAATCCTTAGTCCTACTAATGTTGAGTGGAAGGTTGTTGTTGTGACACCACTCAACCAGCTGATCTAGCTCACTCCTGAATGCCTTCTCATCACGTGATGTTACTTGAAATTTCTTGAGACAAAAACCAAAGCACGAATGTGAATCAGTGGATATAAGAAATAAGTTCATAAGACTTAGGAGCAGCGCATCCAGAGGAGGTCCATGAGGATTATCCTGGGAATGAAATAGTCCATGTATGAGGAGCTCTTAATGGCTCTGGGCCTGAACTTTAGAAGATCGAGGCGGGGATCTCATTGAAACCTATCGAATATTGAAAGGTCTAGATCAGGGGTTCCCAACCCTTTTTATGCCATGGACCAATTCCATTAAGTACGGGGTCTAAAGACACAAGCTTGGGAACCCCTGGTCTATATAGGGTGGATGTTGAGAGGATGTCTCCAGTAGTGAGGGAGTCCAGGACCAGGGGGAAAAGCCTCAGAATAGATTGATGTCCTTTCAGAACAGAGGTGAGTAGGAATTTCTTCAGCCAGAGGGTGGTGAATCTGTGGAATTTGTTGCCACAGACGGTTGTGGAGGCCAATATAATTAAAGCTGAGGTTGATACGTTCTTGATTAGTAAGTGCGTCAAACGTTACAGGGAGAAGGCAGGAGAATGGGATGGAGAGGGATAATAAATCAGTCATGATGGAATGGAAGAGAGGACTCAATGGGCTCTATGGCCTAACTCTCTTCCTATATCTTGTGGTCTTATGGCCTTATTCCTCAAATCCACTGAGTCACATTTATGTTTTGATTTATGTTTCAAGAAATTTCAAGTAACATCACACATGCTCTCCTGATGTAAAACTTTGAACCAAATTAGCAAACTACAGCTTTCTATTCCAGTAACAAACAGTATGCAGGAAGAATTTAGTAGGTCGGGTAACATCTGTGGGAGGAAAGGAACTGTTGACGTTTTGGGTTGAGATCTTGCATCAAGGTTTTGACCCAAAATGTCGGCAATTCCTTTCCTCCCACAGATGCTGCTCGACCTGCTAAATCCTCCAACAGATTATTTGTTGCTCCAGATTCCAGCATCTGCAGTTTCTTGCGTCTCCAGCAGTATATTTTTTTTTATCACTCTAACCTTGTGTGAGTAAAAAAGCCCCTGGTTTCAAGCTCAACTTCATTGTCAAAGGCTTAGATACCCAAAGTATAAACGCCACAAAAAAAGCTTTACGCAGCAGCGCAATACAATACAAACAAGACAAACAAAAATACATAATCTTAAATTAACATAAATTCTAGATAACTCACACAGCAAAATAAACATAGCATATGTGTGTACAGTTCAGGAAGCATAGAGAAGGGGGATATTGTCCATAGAGTGGGGGATTGAAGAATACTTGAAAGCTTCAGGGTTATTTCAGGTAACAGAACATAGTCTCAGAAACTTGTTCTTTGTACTTCATGCTATGAGTGGATTGGACTCCATAATTCATATTATGATGTGTTCTGTTCACTCCTTTTTCGATACTATTCTGTGCGATTTTGATTGGGAGCCACCTGCAGATAATGAGCATTCAATTGCACTAAATATGCCCCGATTCTTTTGATTTAATGCTTTATATTCTGTGGGTTTTTTTGCCTTTTGTGAGCTTTGTTTTTTTTTGTATGGGGTGGGGATTGTTTTTCTGAATAAGTTTCATGGTGTCTGTGGCAAATCTCAGGGCAATATACTGCATACATACTTTGATAATAAAAATACTTTTTGAATATTTGAATTTTAATCGAAGGCTTAAGATGGTGATCGCTTCTGAAACTGAGGTGAAAATATTTTCTCTTTTCACTTTGTCTGATGCCATTGCCACTTCCTTCAGTGGAATTGTTATCAACAAGCAGAATCTTGATCTCCCTCATTACCCATCTGCAAACTTCATAGTCCCATGAGCAAGAAGTGCTAAAAAAGGGCAGAGACTTCTCTTTTCCCTTATGAGTTGTTTCACACCCTGAAGCTGTGTTTGGATGATAACACAATTGCCTCCGTGTCAGACAACTGCATTTGCCTTTACAAGGAACTTGTGCTAAAGAAAAGACAGGCGATTGTCAGGTTACAACAGGACCACCGGGGTCACCATCTGACGAGGAACATGTGATAACACTGAGGAGGAGGGAGAAAGAATTTACGAAAATGTTGTCAGGACTGAATTAAAGATTAGTTTCATTTGTCACATGTACCCAGCACAGCCTCAGACTGTGCTGGTCATTGACGTAAACAATGCATTTCACTGTATGCTTCAATGTTTCGATGTCCATGTGACAAATGAAGCTAATCGTCATTCTGGCTTTGAGCACTGAACGTCCCATACGGAACATCCAGACCCTTTCCAATCTAATTAAATTCAATAAAAATAAGCACTGGAAATTACACACAACGAGATGATCAGAATAAGGAAAAAGCCTTCAAGATATTGCCAAGTTAATATAATGGTGATAAATTATTGTATGAATGGAATATGTATTTTCTGTAGGTAATAGATTTAACAGCCTTTCCAACAGTGGAGAAACAGGCAGAGTTTCACTAGATGTGGAATGCAGTACAAGGCTTTCTTCTGTCATTGCTTGTTTTAAAAAATTTCCTATCCAATCTTTCTTCGCCTGAAGTTTCCATCTCTCGTGGGAAGGAGTCTGATTGAAGTCGAAAGTGGATCAGTGATCTTGTGCACCAGTACTGTAAAACAACTCCCTCCCACCCCCACTGTCTTATAGAGTATCCTGACTGAACCGCCAGGACTTGGTAAGGCAACTGTTCTGCTAAGACCAGAGGAAACTGCAGAGAGTTGTGAACACAGCCGAGGTCTATCATGAAAACCAGCCTCCCCCTCAAGAAACACTGACTCCGCATCCCGCTAACTCGGGAAATCAGGCAACATTAGCAAAGATCTCTCCCCACCCAGTCATTCTCTCATCTCCTCCTGCCATCAGACAGGAGATACAAATGATTGAGAACATTTACCATCAGGTTTAAGGACATCTTCTATCCCACTGTTATAAGAATGTTGAATGGACCCCTTGTACAATAAAGAAAAGTTCTTGCTCTCTCTACCTACCTTACCCTGACATGGCCCTTGCGCCTTGTTTGCCTCCCTGCGCTGCTCTTTCTCTGTGACTGTACATTCTGCATTCTTTTGCTTTCCCCTCTTTTCTACTCCCCTGGAGCACTTGTGTGTGAAATGATCTGTCTAGGTGGCATGGAAATAAAAGCTTTTCTCTGTATCTTGGTACACTTGGCAATAGTAAACCAATTACTTATCACCTGTTCTATCGAAGCAGCTTGGATGCAATCCAGAATAAGTCATTGAAAGTATTTATTTATTTATGTGTTTGTTTGTTTGTTTATTTATTTAGAGATACAGTGGGAACAGGTTCTTCTGACTCTTTGAGCCATGATGCCCAGCAATCCACCGACTTAGCCCTAGCCTAATCACTGGACAATTTACAATGACCAATTAACCTATTAACCTTTATGTCTTTGGACTGTGAGAGGAAACCAGAGCACCCGGAGGAAACCCACACATTCTATGAAAGTACAAACTCTATGCAAAGGACGTCAAGATTGAACTCAAAATTCCAATACCCTGAGCTGGAATAACATCACACTAACTAGCAGCAGTATTTCCAGTGTCAGAGACAGTTATAATAAATACAAGAGATTCTGCAGACGCCAGAATCTTGAGTAACTTACTAAAAATGTTGGAGGAACTCAGCAAGTCAGGCTGCATCTTGGAGAGGAATAAATAGTCAGTGATTTAGGATGAAAGCCTTCATTAGGACTGGAAAGGAAGTGGGAAGAAGCCCGAATAAGAAGGTGTAGGGAAGGAAAGATGTGCAACCGGGCAAGTGATGGGTAAGACCAAGTGAGAAGCAGGGTGGGAGGGTGGAGAAGGGGGGTGCAGGATTAGCTAGCAAGCTTTGAGGTGATAAGTGGGAGGTGAGGAGCTGAAGAAGAAAGAATCTGATAGGAGAGAATAGTGGACCTTGTGGGAAAGGGAATGAAGATGGAAGCCAGAAGCAGGTGGTAATTATGTGACGAGAAGAGAATAAGTGAGAAGGTAAATAGAATGGGGAAAAAGTAAGAGGAGACAAAGGAGTGGGAGGAGGAATTACCAGAGGTTGGAGAAATCAGTTATCATGCGGTCAAGTTGGAGGCTACTCAGATAGAACTTGAGGTGTTTCTCCCCCAACCTGAGTGTGGCCTCATCATGGCAGTAGAGAAGGCCATGGGAATGGGAAAAGGAAGTTAACTTGAAATGGTTACAATGATAAGGAGCCGGTTATTTAAAACTGATGTGAGTAGAAATTTCATGAGCAGAAGATAGTGAATCTCTGGAACTCTCTAACCCAGAGCAGTGTGGAGACAAGCTCATTAAAAGCATTTAAAGTGGAGGTAACACACATCAAAGTTTCTGGTGAACGCAGCAGGCCAGGCAGCATCTCTAGGAAGAGGTGCAGCCGATGTTTCGGGCCGAGACCCTTCGTCAGGAGGTAGAGTGGAGGCAGATCTTTTTCTGAAAGAGAATTGGGAGGCACATATTTAGGGCTGAGATGCGGAGAAGATGTTTGTCCCAAAGAGTAATTTATCTGTAGAATTCTCTGCCCAGGGATGAAGTAGACGCTACTTCATTCAATACATTGAAGATACCATCAATAGATTTTTGGATTGTTGGGGAATTATGGGTTATGAGGAAATGGCAGGTAAGTAGCGTTAAGTCCATGGCCAGATCTGCCATGATGTTATTGAGTGGCAGAGCAGGCTTGAGTAGCCATATGGCCTACTGTTGCCCCCTATTTCTTATGCTCTTATTGAGGGATATGGGGATCTGGCAGAAAGGTCTTGATGCCTGAGGAGATCAGCCATAATCATATTTGAGGGGCCAGGTAGCCTATCCCTGCTCCTGTGCTCTTGTCTGCTTTATGTAATCTATGGACACCTGCAGAGGGTGATGGAGGACACTTGGAAGACTGTAGGTAGTTTCCCCATCTCCTGTGTTGAATATGCCATCGCTTATACTGATGCTCCTTCATAGAAGTGCAGAACAATGATGTGCTGGTATTTAGAATTGGAATTGATTTATTATAGTCACGTGTACTGAGACACAGTGAAAGACATGTCTTGCATTCTGTTGGTGTAGAACACATTAATACTCCGTGCATTGAGTTTGAACCAAAGTAAAGCAATAACAATACAGAATAAGTGTAACAACTTCAGAGGAAGTGCAGTGCAGGTAAACAATAAGGAGCAAGACCATAATAAGATAGATTGTGAGATCAAGAGTCCATCTTATCATACTCATAATCATCATTATGTGCCATGTTGTATGCGTGGCTGATCATGGCCTCAGCTACGACCCTGATTGCTCTTGCCAAATTTTTCTACAGAATTGGTTTGCCATTGCTCTCTTCTTGGTAGTGTCTTTACAAGACAGGTAATCCCAGCCATTATCAATACTTTTCAGTGATTGTCTGCCTGACATCAGTGGTCACATAACTAGGACTTGTGATGTGCACCAGCTGCTCATGCGACCATCCACCACCTGCTCCCGTGGCTTCATGTGACCCCGATCTGGGAGGCTAAGCAGGTGCTACACCTTGCCCAATGGTTACTTGCAGGCTAACGGAGGGAAGGAGTGCCTTTCTCCTCCTTTGGTAGAGATGTGTCTCCATTATGCCACCCGACTTATTGTACTAGGAACCATTTAATAGTCTGATAACATTGGGATGGAATCTGTCCTTGAGTCTGCTTTCAGATATTTGCATCTCCTGCCTGATGAGAGGGAAAAGATAAGAGAATGTCAGGGTGGGTGGGAACTTTTCTTATGATGACTGCTTTACTAAGGCAGCAAGAAGTATAGGGTCCATGGACGGGAGGAGCAGTGCTGTGTGCACAGCTCCCTGCAATTTGCCTGCTGGCTGACTCAACTAACTAACACTAGAAAATTCCAATCTGCTGATAAGATGGTTTTATAACTTCACAGTGAACGGCAGTTTTCCCCGAGTAACCAGAGCTAACTTTCAGTTCTTTCCTTTGAAGCTCATTGTTGCCTTTCTCTGCTTGTTGATGTTATACAGTTGCAAACTTACTTGAACGTGGCACTGAAGCACTTTGTGTCCCTTTGATAAAAATATTGCTTCCCTCATCTGCAACATTTAGCGTGAGTAGAAGAGGAAGAACAGATAGAGCCTTGTCAAAAGTGGAAGGCTGAGTTGCAAAATTCTGACCATTAATTGCTGCTCCTTATCATCAATGGTCTCAGAGTGATACTGCGCAGAAACACTTCTCCATATCGTACTCAGAATCAGGTTGAATCTCTCTGGCATATGTCACTATATATATATATATATATATATATATATATACACATACAGTATACACACACATGCGTTTCTTGGGCCAGCTGGTGGTGTAGTGGCATCAGCACGGGTCTTCAAGGCAGATGGTCCTGAGTTCAAACCCATCCGGGTCCTAACCTGGGCAAGAGCAATATCTACGCAGAAGAAAGGCCTTGTAATCTTCTTATATATCTTGCCATGAAAACCCTATGGACCCTATGGTCCATAAGGTAACGGAGTCAGACTCGACTTAACAACTGAACAACAACAAACTCTTCACCCCTCAGATCTCAGTGGCACGATAACATAGTGATTAGCACAACACTATCGCACAACGCCAGCAACCCGGGTTCAATTCCTGCCACAGTGTGTAAGGAGTTTGTACGTTCTCCCCTTTACTGTGTGGGTTTACTCCAGCTGCTCTGGTTATCTCCTTTAAAGCTATTTCCTCTCACCTTAACCCCGTGTTCTCTTGCTTTTAACATCCTCACTCTGGGAACAAAGACTTATTTTCACTAGCACACTGGTGAATCTCCACCAATTATCTCCAGAGCAATCACATACTGTGTAGGTCATGGGTAGAATGCAGAGAAGATTAACAGAGATGAGGGAATTCAGCTGAGGGCAGGATTTGAGAAATTGGACTAACTTTCCTTGGATTATCAGACATTTGGTGGATGGGAACAATGGGTTTTTGTAGGGTGGATGAAGGGAAAATGAAGAGGGTTTTATGGAACATGTTGCCAGAGGAAATGCTAAAGGCAGGTCAAGCCCAAAGTAAGTATTGTCCCTAGTTTATAGGTGAGTGGTAGATCTGTGGAAAATTAATGGGATAATGGGGAAAATGGAGTGGGGTCAGAGAAAATGGATGCTTCATGGCTGATGTGGTTAGTGTGATCTCCATCAGCATGGGTACACCACAAGGCTATGTGTTTAGCTCCCTGCTCTACTTGTTTTATACTTATGACTGTGAGGCCAAGCACAGCTCCAATGCCATATTTAAGTTTGGTGACAACGTCAGTGTCACTGGCCAAATCAAAGCTTGTGACGAATCAACATATAGGAGGGAGATTGAAAACCTGGCTGAGTGGTGCCATGCCAACAACCTCTTTCTCAATGTCAGCAAGATCAAGGAGCTGATTATTGACTTCAGGAGGAGGGAATCTGAGGTCCATGAGGCAGTCCTCATCAGCGGATCAGCGGTGGGGAGGGTCAGTAACTTTAAATTCCTCGGTGTTATCATTTCAGAGAAGCGAGCCTGGGTCCTGCAATAAGAAGAAATCACAGCAGTGCAAGAAAATGAATCTCGGGGGTTATATATGGTGACATATGTGTACTTTGTACTTTGAACTTTGAACTTTGATGAGCCAAAGGACCTGTTTCCATACTGTGTAGTAAATTAAACTGATAACAAGAGAAAATCTGTAGATGCTGGAAATCCAAAGCAACACACACAAAATGCAAGAGGAACTCATCAGGCCAGACAGCATCTATGGGAAAGAAGTAAACAGTTTACTTTTCAGGTCGAGACTCTTCATCGGGTAAATTTATTTGTTACTGTCACATGTACCGAGGTACAGTGTAGAACACATATTGCATTTCATTCATGTGGATGAGTTAATTGAAACAGGGCATTGTGGTAGTATAAAGTAAAATAATAGCCATAAGACAGAAGAGTAGAATTAAGCCAATTCTCTCATTGAGTCTGCTCTGCCATTCCATCATGGCTGATTTATTATATCCCTACTTTCTCCCCATAACCTTTGACCTCCCCCTTACTAATTAGGAAGCTATCAACCTCCGCTTTAAATATATCCAATGACTTGGCCTCCACAGCAGTCTATGGCAATGAATTCCATCGATTCACCACCCTTTGGGTAAAGAAATTCCACCTCATCACTGTTATAAAAGCAGATCTTGTATCTGAGGCTGTGCGCTCTGGTTCTAGAATCCCCCAGTATAGGAAATATGCCCTCTACGTTCACCTTATCTATGCTTTTCAATATTTGATAGGTTTCAGTGAGATTCTGCCCTCACTCTTCCAAACTCCAGTGAATAGCTCAGAACTCTCAAACACTTTAACAGAGAGCAGAATGAAGTGTTTCGCTCTATGACTTTAAATTTCCCCTGAAGTTCCTACTGGATTTTTGTGGGCTGTTTTATATTTTGGCCTCTGGTTAAGCTCTACATGTAGAGTGGCCTTTCATAATTTAGATCTCTCTGATGAGTTACCCCTTCAGCCTTCTTTTGAGAAATGAAACTGATGAATGAATACGTCACAACACAAAGGCTTCTGAAGTACGCTGGCTCTGAAGCTCTTGTGGGTAGTATTGGCGGGCTGCTTTTTTCTTTGTAACCAGGTAAATTCATATCGCTCTGCTCTTTAATTAACGATAGTCTTGGTCAGTGAGCTTCTGAATTCAGCAGGCCTGGAAGATCTGGAATTCCTTGCAGTCTGTGTTAAATTAGCCTTTGGCAACAACAGTGATGATGTTGCAATAGGCTGCAAAATTCCTCCCCCAGAGAGCAAAAAAATCAACTTTCTGCTAATCACTTTCCATCCAGCTGCATAAAATACGACAATAAAAGTTATATTAAATTCCTCACCTTTGTGCTTATGTTCTTTCTTGCTATATCTGCAAAGTTCTTGCAAACTTGTACCATCATGCCATTTCTGGCTTCCCGTCAATATGACATTGAAAGCCACAGCTAGCCCTCAAGCTCTTACATTTTGAACCCAATGCTCTCCAGATCTCTCTCTCTCTCTCTCTCTCCCTCTCTCTCTCTCTCTCTCTCTCTCTCCCTCTCTCTCTCTCCCTCTCTCTCTCTCTCTCTCTCTCTCTCTCTCTCTCTCTCTCTCTTCCCCCCCCCCTCTTTCTTTTAGACACACTTCAAAACCTACCTAAAGTGTTGAAGATTGCAAAAGTATGCGGTGAGATATAGATCAGTTGCAGATTTGGTCCAAGAAATGGCAGATGGGTCAGACCAAGTGTGAGGTGTTGCACAGTTAAAGGCAAAGGCCCTTGACAGCATTGATGTACAAGTGGATCTTGGGGTCTTAGTCCATAGCTCCCTGAAATTGGCTTCACAAGCTGATCGGCTTGTAAAGAGTGCATGTAACATTCAGTACTTGCCTTTATTTATCAACGCACTGAGTTCAGCAGAAAAATTTGCTGAGAACAATCATGGTCAAAGACCCTAATTGTCCACATCATACGACACGGCGCACAATAATGATGATGATGTAATAAGGTAACAGTGAAAGTTTTTTATTTCCATGCCATCCATGTAGTTCATGCCATACATAAGTATCTTGAGGTAGTATGAAAGAAAGCAAAACAGTAAACACAGAGATGCTGCAGAGGCTAGAAATGTAAGCAACACCTAAAATGCTGGGGGAACTCCACAGGTCAGGTAGCATCTTTGGAGAGGAATAAATAGTCGACGTTTTTGGCAGAGACCCTTCATCAGGACCTGCATCAGATTATAGTGTAGCAGTTGCAGAGAAAGTGTCAGGATAGAGAGGTGAATAAAGCGCAAGTGTCACAGCGAGGTAGATTGGAAGGTCAAGAATTCATCTTTCACGTATGAGAGGTCTGTTCAAGTGTCTTACAACAGGGGACGGAACCTGTCCTTGAATATGTTGGTACATGTTTTCAACCTTTTATATCTTCTGCCTTATGGGAGGGGTTAGACGAGAGAATGGTTGAGCTAGAACGAGTCCTTGATTATGCTTGCTGCTTCTGTGAGACAGTGGGTGGTGACTTAAAGTGGATCAATCTGGTAGTGGCATTACATACACTGCTGCCTTTTGTAGAGTGCTGTACACGGTTCAGAAAAAAAAACCTAGAGTTGCTCTGACCTGATAATGGTTTACACCAACAATTAAAGAGCAATTCAGAGAGAAGTCCATAGCACTGGTGATGCTAAAGCCATTTATTAATCCCAATCAGATTCAGTCCCGATGAAGAGTCTTGGCCTGAAACTTCGACTGTTTACTCCTCTCCATAGAAACTGCCTGAGCAGCTAAGTTCTTCCAGCATCTTGTGTATATTACTCTGGATATCTAGCATTGGTGTTTAAGATTTAGATACATTTCACACCTTCTGCCCCGAGCGCTGGGTCCTCAGGCAGGCTGTGGAATCAGCAGACTAATGTAAATGAGCAGAGGCTCTGGCATTTCAAGAACGTAAGACCCATCAAGTCTGCTTCACTATTCCAACACGGCTGATTTACTATCCCTCTCAACCGCATTCTCCTGCCTTCTCATAACCCTTGACCTCCTGACAAATCAAGAACCCATCAACCTCTACTTTAAATATACCCAATGACTTGGCCTCCACAGCCATCCGTGGCAATAAATTCCACAGATTCCCCACCCTCCAGCTAAAGAAATCTCTTCTTATCTCTGTTCTGAAGGGTTGTCAGAACACCTACTCTGTGTCCTCTGGTCCTAGGCTTCCTCACTATAGGAAACATCCTCTCCATGTCCACTCTTGGGCCTTTCAATATTTGGTAGGTTTCTGTAAGTGGAGCAGATCCCGGCTCAGTGACAGTGCAGAATTTCACAAACTCTTAACACCAAACAGAAAGTTAGCATGCAGTTATCACGAGTGATTCAGAAGTCAAACGGTTCATCGATGAAGGAGGTGGGGTTACAAAGTCATGGACAAAGTATGCTGGTGTCAGAAGCATTGGTGAAATTTGCGGGCTACCCCCAGTGCAGTCCTTGGACTGTGTTGGTCATTGACACAAAACTAACACATTTCACTGTGTGTTTCAATGTACATGTGACAAATAAAGCTAATCTCTCTCTTTATAAAAAGCAGTGAAATCCTGCCACAGTTATACAGGGTGCTGGTGAATCTAATTCTGCTTCTGATTCTACAGAATGAACTCAAAGCACCTTTCATTCATATGAGGTGCGTCAGACTGAAATGAGATCACTCATTGGCTTTGAAATTCTTTTCATACATGTTGATATCTATTTCTCTGTCTCTGGTTGGAAACAGAATTTCGCTAACATATCTTGTGAAATTTGCGGCAGCACCGCATTAAAAGACATAAAAATTACTGTAAGCTACAAAAACAAATAGTTCAGAAGACCAATAACAAGGTAGTGTCATCAGTTCATGGATTGTTCAAAAAATCTGACGACAGAAGGGAAAAACCTGTTCTTAAAATGTTCAGTATGAGTCTTCAAGCTCCCGTACCTCCTCCCCAGTGGTGGTAATGAGAAGAGGGAGTGTCCCGGATGGTGAAGGTCTTTAATGCAGGATGCCTCCTTCTTGAGGCACTGCCTCTTGAAGATAAGACCACAAGAAATAGGAATTAAGCTATCCAGCCCATTGAGTGTTCTCCGCCATTTCATCATGGCTGATTTATTATCCCTCTCGGCCCTATTTCCTTGCCTTCTCCCCATAACCATTGATGCCCTGACTACTCAACAACGAATCAACCTCTGCTTTAAATATACCCAATGACTTGTCCTCCACAGATTCACCACTCTTTGGTTAAAGAAATTCCTTCTCATCTCTGTTCTAAAGGGACCTCCTTGTATTCCAAGCCTGTGCCCTCTGGTCCTAGATTCTACTACTCGAGGAAACATCCTCTTCATGCCCAGTCTATCTAGGCCATTCAATATTCAGTAGGTGTCAATAAGATCCATCCCCATTCTTCTAAACTCCAGTGAGTACAGCCCCAGCACCATCAGATGAGCTTTATATGTTAACCCTTTCATCTCCAGGATCATTCTCATAAACCTCCTCTGGATCCTTTCCAATGCCAGCACATTATTTTTTGATGTGAAGCCCAAAATTGTTCACAATACTCTGAATTTGGTCAGTCCAATACCTTATAAAGCCTCAGCAATATTCTCAGAATCAGAATCCAGTTTACTATCACTGACAAATGTCATGAAATTTATTAACAAATGCGAAAATCCAGGAGCATCACTATCTGGAATGGAGATTTCAGTGAGCAGAGTTTCAGAGGGTTGTAGATTCACTCATGTCCATCACAAGCATAACCATCCCCTACAATCAAGGACAACCAGTACAAACAAAAAATAGAAAATGTTAACAAACATGAAAATTGGTGCTTTGCTGCAGCAATATATTGCAATACGTAAGAATAAATCAAGTATATTTATGTTTAAAAAGTTAAATAAGTAGTGCAAAAATAGAGAAAAAAGAGGTAGTGAGGTAGTTGGTTCATTGGTTCAATATCCATCCAGGAATCTGCTGGCAGAGGGGAAGAAGCTATTCCTGAATCACTGAGTGTGTGCCTTTAAGCTCCTGTACTTCCTCCCTGATGGTAGTAATGAGCAAAGGGCATGCCCTGGATGATGAGGGTCTTTAATAATGGATGCTGTCTCTTTGAGGTATCACTCCTTGGAGATGTCCTGGATGTTGGGGAGGCTAGTGCCCATGATGGAGCAGACTCAGTTTACAACTTTCTGCAGCTTATTTCAGTCCTGTGCAGTGGCCCATTCTTCCGAACTCCAGTGAGTACTGGTTGTCATTGATTGTAGGGGAGAGTCGAATTCCTGATAGAGATGACAGAATCTACAGCCCTCTGCAGCTCTAAGCATTGAAATCTCCATTCTGGCTAGTGATGCTTCCATTCACACTGCTTTCCACCATACATGTATGGAAATTTGCAAGAGTCTTTGGTTTTAATTGCAGAGGGTGCGGGCAGTGAAGATCAAGGTAGGCAACTGAGATGAGCTGAATGACAACAATATCCCCTGGATCACTGCTACTCTGCACAGTTGACCAGGACACATATCTCAGCATCTTTAAATAAAAATTAAAATAAATACAATGAAATGGACTTGTTTAAATGTCAAAAAAAATCTCAGGATTAGCTGAGGTTTGGTCTGCAGACTTGATTGGACTCAGCAGATTCTTTGTGACCCTCGTTAAGAAAAGTGTAGCAATGGAGAAAATATATTGAATAGTTCATAATAATACTTTTATACAGTAAAGTGAGGGAATATTCAAATTCATTTATTTTTCACATATCCTTTGAAGCATTATCGTGAAATACATCATTTGTGTTAACAAACAACACAACAGAAGGATGTGCTGGGGGCAGACGGCAAGTGTTGCCACACATTCCTTTGCCAACATAGCATGCTCACAATGTTCAGCAAAGAATAAACATCCATTGTTTTTTCTTGAGGGTCAAGGTGGCATAAGGGAATTATATATTTGCTTTTCACAGATTCAGCCCTGACAGAAGTCTAACAGTGCCACTCACCTGCCTGAGAGAGACCAATAGTGCCTATAAAAAACATTCACCCTCCTTGGAAGTTTTCATGTTTTATTGTTCTACAACATTGAATCACAATGGATCTAATTAAGCCTTTTTGCCACTGATCAACAGAAAAAGACTCTTTCGTGTCAAAGTGAAAAACAGATCTCTACAAAGTGATCTAAATTAATTACAAATATAAAACACAAAATAATTGATTGCATCAGTATTCACCCCCTTTAATATGACACACCAAATCATCACTGGTGCAGCCAATTGGTTTTAGAAGTCACATAGTTACTTAAATGGAGATCTGTTTTTGGAGATCTGTGTACAGTCAAGGTATTTCAATTGATTGTCATAAAAATACACCTGTATCTGGAAGGTCCAGCTACTGGTGAGTCAGTGCAAAAACTACACCACGAAGACAAAAGAACACTCTAAGTAACTCCACAAAAAGGTTATTGAAAAGCACAAGTCAGAAGATGGATATAAGAAAATTTCCAAGTCACTGAATATCCCTTGGAGTATAGTTAAGTCAATCATCAAGAAATGTAAAGAATATGGCTCAGCTATAAATCTGCCTAGAGCAGACCATCCTCAAAAACTGAGGGACCATGCAAGAAGGGAACTAGTGAGAGAGACCACAAAGAGACCTATGACAGCACTGGAGAAGTTGCAAGCTTCAGTAGCTAAAATGGGAGAGACTGCAGATACAACAACGGTTCTATGGTTGGATAAAACCAAAATTGAGCTTCTTGGCCATCAGTCTAAACACTATGTTTGGCATAAGCCAAACACCGCATATCATCAAAAACACACCATCCCTACTGTGAAGCATGGTAGCGGCAGCATCGTGCTGTGGGGATGTTTCACTGCAGCAGGCCCTGAAGGACTTGTGAAGGTAGAGGGTAAGATGAATGCAGCAAATTACAGGGGAATCCTGGAGGAAAACCTGATGCAGCCTACAAGAGCACTATGTCATTCCAGCAAGACAATGACCCCAGGCATAAAACCAATCTACATAGGAATGGCTTAAAAATAGCAAAGTTAATGTCCTGGAGTGGCCAAATCAGAGCCCAGACCTCAATCCAATCGAGAATTTGTGGCTGGACTTGAAAAGGGTTGTTCACTCACGATCCCCATGTAATCTGATAGAGTTTGAGCAGTTTTGTAAAGAAGAATGAGGAAAAATTGCAGTGTCCAGATGTGCAAAGCTGATACAGACTTATCCACACAGATTCAAAGCTGTATCGGTGCCAAAGGTGCATCTACTAAATACTGACTTGAAGAAGTTGAGTAATTATGCAATCAATTATTTTGTGTTAAATTATTGTGTAAATTTAGACCAATTTGTATAAATTTGTTTTCACTTAGACACGAAAGAATATTTTCTGTTGATCGGTGTCAAAAAAACCAAATTAAATCCACTGTGATTCCTAGTTGTAAAACAATAAAACATGAAAACTTCCAAGGGGAATGAGTACTTTTTTAGGCACTGTCCACCTTACTCCACCACCCCCACCACTCTACCATTCTCCATTCACGCTGCCTCTCCAAAGCAAGACTGGCAGCCGTGCGCTAATTAGTGTCAAATCAGGGCATGGTTTTTCACCAGTGGGTCCCGGCTTTATGGGAAATACTGAAACAACTTTTCCAAATCCACTCTATCTGGGCCTTTCAATATTCAATAGGTTTCAATGAGAACCTTCCTGTCAGCTTGAACCAGACTGGCCATTCTCCTCTGACCTTTCTCATTAACAAAGATTTTTCACCCAGAGAACTGCCACTCACTGCATGTTGTTTCTGCTATTCACATCATTCCCTGTAATCTCTAGGGACTGTTGTGTGTGAAAATCCCAGGAGATCAGCAGTTTCTGAAATACTCTAAATACCCTGTCTGGCACCAACAATCATTCCACAGTCAAAGTCATTTTGATCACATTTCTTCCCCATTCTGATGTTTGGTCTGAACAACAAATGAATCTCTTGACTGTCTGTGTGCTTTTATGGATTGAATTGCTGCCTCATGATTGGCTGATTAAATATTTGTATTAGCGAGCTGGTGTACAGGTGTACCTATTCAAGTTGTCACTGAGTGTATGAACAAACCAATGATGTGAGAGATGGGTGTTGATCTTTAGGATTTGATGGCTTTTCTCTGTAGTTAAAATGAGTTTGAAGCCAGGTGAGGGCTAAAGAAGAAAGTAAAATTTGTCTCATCCACTCAACAATTCAGTAATAGCTTCTTTCCCTCTGTCATCAGGTTTCTAAATGGACATTGAACCCATGAACACTGCCTCACTACTGTTTTTCTCTCTTCATGCACTCTGTATTTAATTTAATTTTTTAAATATATATATTTTTTGCTGTAACTTACCGTTTTTAAGTGCCACATAAGAACAAATTTCACGATATAGGTCAATGATACTAAATCTGATTCCGATTCTTCAAGGAGCTTGCTTTTGGTATCAAGTCTTCCCACACATTGTTTCACTGTGGGAATAGTACATGCCTTTCCCTTCAGCTCATCCAATTTGAAATCAAATTTGATGCAAACCTAGGTAGTAGTTATGTTTTATAAAGTGGCACAACCTCAGACAACAGAGGAATGTTAATACGACCATTGATTGCGACAGTGCAGATTAAACATAACCCAGATCAGTAAACCCATCATTAGTAATAATTGGACTGTCTTTTAATAATAAACTTATTTTCTGAGGTTGATGTAGAAGATGAAAATATTTATCATAATGCACACTTGTAAACCAAGACATGCATCGTCTCTTCTGTTTAAATTGTGACTATACTTGGCCAAGGCTAGGAGCAGTCAAGAAGACCAGTTCTTTGGCAGCCAACCACAGCCCCATTATCCGACCCTTAGTCGCCAGAATGCAAATGGTAGATTATAATCAAGCATTCCATTTTGTTTCCTTCTGTCAGGCAGTCAAGCCTCTAGCTGGTTGGTCTGTTGAAATTGGTGATGCCTAATTTGGAGTATTGTAGCAGTTCTGGTCACCTACCTACAGGAAAATTATCAATAAGCTTGAAAGAGCGCAAAGAAAATCTACAAAGATGTTGCTGAGACTTAAGGATCTGAGTTATAGGGAAAGGTTGAACAGTAAGGACTTTATTCCTTCTAGCGAAGGAGAATGAGGGGAGATTTGATAGAGGTAAAATATATAAAATGAAGATGGAGATAAATAGGGTAAATGCAAACAGGCTTTTTCCATTGTTGTTGGGTGAGACAAGAATTAAGAGACCATGGGTGAAAGGTGAAATGTTTGAAGGGAACATGAGGGGGAATTCCTTCACTCACAGTGCAGAACAGGTTGCCAGCAGAAGTGGTGGATGTGGGTTTGATTGCAGCATTTAAGAGAAGTTTATATAAATATATAGAAAGGAAACATATATATACTTATATCCCTTTAATGTCCTATGCTCCATGTGTGGGTCGATGGGACTAGGCAGAGTAACAACTTGACGTGTACTAGACTGGCCAAAGAGCCTGTTTCTGTGCTACGTGCTCGGTCGGCCAAGTCCAGACCGAAGTCATCAACACCTGAAAATTAGTAAAGGCCATTAGCCATAAGACACAGAGGAAGAATTAGGCTGTTCAGCTCAGTGGCAACAGTGCAATGTAACAGTGAACTGAAAATAAGTAACAAAAATTAATATCTGGTGCAAAGGACAAGCTCACGCACCATTCAGAAATCCAAAGGCACAGGGGAAGAAACTATTCTTAAAACATTGAGTGTGGGTCTTCAGGCTTCTGTACCTCCTCTCAAATGCTTGTAATGCAAAGAACACAGGTTTCAGATGGTGAGGGTCTTTAATGATAGATGCCATCGTCTGAGGTACCGTCTCCTGAAGATAAGACTGTCAGACCATAAGACATAGGAGCAGAATTAGGCCATGTGGCCCACTGAGACAGCTCTGCCATGGCTGATTTATTATCACACTCAACCTCATTCTCCTGCCTCCTTCCCTTTGATGCCCTTACTAATTAAGAACCTTATCTACCTTCGCTTTAAATACACCCAACAATTTGGGTACACAGCCATCAATGGCAATGAATTCCATAGATTCGCCACCCTCTGACTAAATAAGTTTCTCCTCATCTGTGTTCTAAAGGAATGTCCTTGTATTCTGAGACTGTGACCTCTGGTCCTAGATTCTGTCACTTGGTCCCAATACCTCTAGACCCCACTGCCTGAATAGAAATGGAAGGCAGTAACTGAGGAGGTTGCAGAGTGAGAATTTCGTACATGTTTGGAGGAGCTGAAGGTGAAAGTCCAAAGTATAAAGGTTAAAAAGAGTGGGGAGTGGACAACTTGAGAGCTGGCTTTTAAAAGCTGGCATTGAGTGGCACAGTAGGCTTTAACCAGCAAGGTGAAATGTGAAGATGAATGTGAACCAACAAGTGTGGAAAGAGCTGCCAGCAGAAAGGGCTGATGTGGGTTCTATTGTAACATAAAACTATAAAACCATAAGACATAGAATTAGAATTAGACCCTTCAGCCTAGACGATTTGAAGGTCCTGCTTCTGTGCTGTAGTGCTCTATGACTCCATGACTCTTGGGTGTGAATTCCAAAACCTGAAGGAGTTAATTTCTACACATTGAAACAAAGTAGCTGTCAGTTACTTGCCTGTTTTATTGGCCAAGGAGAAATTGATATTAGCAGCTTCCTTGATCAGTGGCAGAAGCGATCAAACTGCAGCTTTAGTCCTAAAAGAAACTTTGGGTACATGAAGAAGGTAATGTTTCCTTACTAATGTTGGCCGGCTCACTCTGCAGAATATGCAACAAGCCACTATACGTGACACGCCCACCATCTTGGAGCCAATCCAACATGGGGGAGTTTTTTTTCCTGAGAACTTCTACACTCCCTGACCCTATTTCCCTGACAACCCAGGGCTGAGGCTGCACATGAGCCGGCAAGCACAATCCTGTGCCTTCCATGGGTGATTCACCAAGAATCACACACCAATGGATTTGGCTGAACAAGTTTCCCTTTCACTTAAAGGAGATGTTTAAAACTCAACCCCCAGGTGTTGCGGGTCGAAGGGAAAGGGTGTGCAGGTAATCATGGTACTAGGTGGATTCGTCAGAAGCAGCTCCTTTGGTCTGTTCTGTCATATCAAGTCTGGTTCAGCGATCTTGCATCATTGACCACACTCCAGTCTTGCTCAGGGGTGAGGAATTTGGCAAGTAGCCGACTTGCAAATCTTCCAGTGGCCTCCTCCCTTCAGCTATGACCACAGTCCAGAGTCCATGATTCCTCACGAACTACAAAAGACAGCCGTGCCTTCGGGAACCTGGGTGGTCAGCTTTCAGATTCCTTCCCCAGTCCTCCCCACTCTGCCGTCCCCTTGGATCAGCAAATTGTAAATTAACTGAGCATGATTCATTGGTTATCAGCTGTACCCGACAATAACAGCAAACCTCTGCGGGAGAATGTTTAAAGTAGAAAAGCTGTTGCACTGGGGCAGTTCCGGAAGTCAGGGCCCAGTGGCACGAGTAATTGTCACAGCTGAGGTCATCCTTGGTTGCAGTGATTGACCACAGCTTCTTCTGTGCCTTGTCATAAATCTTCACTCTTTACGAAGTATTGCAGTACCGTTTTCCTGGTTTGGCAGTTCGATTGTTGATATAGTCATATTGATTTTTTTTATTGTCTTTGGTTTATTATGTCACATATACTGAGATGCAGTGAAAAGCTTGTCTCGCATACTGTTCACACAGATCAGATCATTACTCGGTGTATTGAGCTAGCGTAAGGTGAAACAATAATACTGCAGAATGAAGTGTAAAAGCTGCAGAAGAGTGAATAATAAAGGGCAAATCATAGTGAGGTAGATTGTGAGGACAAGAGTCCACCTTGCCATACAAGAGGTCTGTTCGAATGGCTGATAACGGTGGAATAGAAGCTGTCTTTGACCCTGATGAACATGCTTTCAGACTTTTGTATCTTCTGCCCAGTGGGAGGAGTAGAAGACCATAAGACATAGGAGCAGAATTAGGCTATTTGGCCCATCAAGTCAGCTCCACCATTCCATCATGGCTGATTTGTTATCCCTCTCAACCTAATTGTCCTGCCTTCTTACAGATCAAGAACCTATCAACTTCAACTTTAAGTACACCCAATCACTTGGACTCCACAGCCATAAGTGGCAATGAATTCCACAGATTCACCACTCTCTGACTAATGAAATTTCTCCTCAAATCTGTTCTAAAAGGAGCATCCTTGTATTTTGGGGCTGTGCCCTCTGGTCCTAGACCCTGCTACTATAGGAAATATCCTCTCCACATCCATTCTATCCAGCTTTTCAATATTCAATAGGTTTCAATGAGATCCCCCCTCATTCTTATCAATCCGGTAAGTACAGGCCCTGAGCCATCAAATGCTCCTCAAACTTTAAACCTTTCACCTCAAGGATCATTCTCTTGAAACTCCTCTAAACCCTCACCAATACCAGCACATCTTTTTATTAGATAAGAAGCCCAAAGCTCTCTTGATACACTTACTGTGGTCATGTGGTCTGACCAAGGCCTTACAAAGCCTCAACATGAAGAGAGCATATCCAGGATGGGTCACCATCATTATGTGCCATGATGTATGACGTGAGCATTTATGGTCTTCCACATGACTATGATTGTTCTTTCAAATTTTTCTACAAAAGTGGTTTGCCATTGACGGTTTCTTGGCAAGATAGGTGACCCCATCCTTTACCAATACTATTCAGAGATTGCCTGACGTCATTGGTCGCAAAACCTAGACATGTGATATGGAGTAACTGCCCATACAACCATCCACCACCTGCTTCCATGGCATCACGTGTCCGTGATCAGGGGCCAAGTAGGTCCTACACCTTGCCCGAGGGAGACCTGTAGGCTAGCAGAAGGAAGAGGCACCTTACACCTCCTTTGGTAGAGACGTATCTCCACACTGCCGCCAGGGTAGGTGGGCTCTTTATGAAGGCTGCTTTACAGAGGCAATGAGGAGTATATTATTCTTAGACTCTACAATGTTTAAAAGGTGATCGGACAGCTATATGAATGGGAAAATTTAGAGGGATATGCTCCCGTTTGGTTTTCGGTGTTGAATATGTCAAATAAGGTTCAAAGTTCAAGATAAATTTGTTATCAAAGTACATGAAATTCAATAAAATTTTATTTTAAAAAAATACATAAACAACAACTTGCAGGCTGCCCCCAGCATCACTTTGCTCACGTTGGTTGTTAGTGCAAATGATTTATCTCACTGTATGTTTCGATGTACATGTGATAAATAAATGAATCTGAATCTTTTTTTGAGTGTTCAGCCTGATATTCGCTGTTTTTAGAAGTCATAGACACATGAGATTCTACAGATGCTGGAAATCTAGAGTAACACGTGCATGATGCTAGAGGATCTCAGCAGGTTTGGCCGCATGCATGGAGAGAGATAAACAGTTGACATTTCAATCTACAAAGTAAATTTATTCTCAAAGTACATGTACTGTACGTCACCATATACAACCCTGAGATTCATTTTCTTGCAGGCATACTCAATAAATCTATAAAATAATACCCGTGACAGAATTACTGATAGACTGCACCAACTAGGGTGTTCAACTAGAGTGCAGAAGACAACAAACTTTGTAAACAAAAAGAGGAAATAATAATAATAATAATAAATATATAAGCAATATATATCGAGAACCTGAGATGAAGGGTCCTTGAAGTTGAGTCCATAGGTTGTGGGAACATTTCAGTGATGGGACAAGTGAAACTGAGTGAAGTTATCCCCTCTGGTTCAAGAGCCTGATGCTGAGGAGTAATAACTGTTCCTGAACCAGGTGGTGTGAGTTCTGAGGCTCCTGTATGTTCTTCCTGATAGCAACAGTGAGAAAACAGCATATCCTGGGTGATGGGGCATTTCCTTCAGGGAAAAGTTTCAGGCTGAGACTCTTCATTAGAACAGAATAGAAGGAATGTGGAGGCTGTTGATTTGGAGGAAGAAGTTTGCCAGGATGCTGCCTGGATTAGGGGGCATGAGCTGTCAGGGGAGGTTCAGAGAAAGCAATGAAATTGTGAGAGGCGTAGATAAACAGCTGGTATCTTTTTTCATAGGGTTGAACTGGACATTTCAACCAGTTATTTCTATGCTTTCTGACTCTATGACTAGAGGACATACATTTAAGCTGAGAGGGGGAATGTGTAAAGGAAAAATGCAGCACAAGTTTTTTTTTATACAGGCAATGGTGGGTGTCTAGAATGGTGGTGGTGGAGGCAGACATGATAGAGGCATTTAAGAGGCCCTTAGACACATGGTTATATGGACCGGGCCACATGCAGGTAGAAAGGAATAGCTTAATCACTTCTGATTAGCTTCATTCATTCAGCACAACATTGTGGGAAGGAGGTCCTGTTTTATGTTCTATGTTCTAGTTTGCAGGTATAATAGTTAATTAGGAATTGTGTACTCTGCGTACTGTGTCCTGTCTACACTGTGTACTGTGTAACTGTGTCCATCATTGCAGAGTGGAAAGAGCACACCGCTGCCAGAAATATCAGCGTTGAGATGAAAATAGAACATAGAACAGAACAGGCCTTTCAGCCCACAATATTATGCCGACACTTTAACCTGCTCCAAGATCATTCTAACATTTCTGTCCTATATCGTCCTTCATTTTGCTTTCATCCATGTGCCTCTCCAAGGGTCTCTAAAATGTCCCTAATGTCTCTGTCTCTACCACCACCCTGGCAGTATATTCTGTTGTGTATTTAGTATTTCGATAATATTTGAGTAATTACGTAGATAAATTGTTTTATTAAGTATTTTGTTCATTTAAATAGTTAATTAAGGGGTTATATGTAAAAATACGTTAATTGCTTACTTCATCAGGCTACTATGTACTACATGTGCACCTCGCTTAAACTCAAAGTTATGCCCATATTTTCAGACTCCGTTTCCTTTGAATTAATTTAATGTTTACAAATCATAACATATTCCATGTACCCACCACTCCCTGTGTAAAAACCTCACTCCTGACACCATCCCTCAATACTTTCCTCCAAACACCTTAAAGTTACACCCCTTGTTGTTACCCACTTCCGCCCTGGGAAATGTTGCGTTGACGCCAGAATGTGGGGTGACACTTCTGGGCTGCCGACAGCACATGATTAGTTTGTGTTGGTTGGTAATGCCAACGATATATTTCACCCTCTGTTTCAATATACATGTTATTCTTAAAACTAATGTGACTGTGAATCCAAATCTGAAAAAAGTCTCTGGCTGTTCTCTCTATCCATGTCTCTTATCATCTTGTACATCTCCATCAAGTTACCTCTCATCCTTATTCCCTACAAAGAGAGGAGTTCTAGCTCACTCAACATATCCACGGAAGACATGTTCTCTAATCCCAGGCAGCGTCCTGATAAATGCCCTCTGCGCCCGCTCTAAAACTTTCACATCTTCCTGTAAAGCAACAACCACAAGTGAAAAATATTCCAAGTATTATAGGTATTATGTCCTCCCTCACTTAGATACAAAAAAAATGTGGTATCACTTCAAAATGTAAGGGAAAATAGGGTTATTTGCTGTGTGTGTGTGTGTGTGTGTGTGTGTGTGTGTGTGTGTGTGTGGTGGAATCTTATACACATAAGTCCATCTCTTCGAAGTGATGTCTCAAGGCTATGACAGGATCTTTGGAAGCTCAAACCCTTGAAGTTACTGGGGCAGGAGCTGGAGGAGAGGAGTGGAAAGTTCAAAGTAAATTTATTATCAAGGTACTACCCCGAGCTTCATTTTCTTGAAGAAGGGATAATTAAAATGTTCATTATTGAGTCAGGGCTGTGTTAAATGGATTTTTGTTTGGGAATCTCGGGCAGGAAAGTGGCTTTGATGCACCAGCGACCTTATTGAATGGTGGACAGGAATAAGGGGCCCTGGGCTTATTCCTGCTCCCCTTTCCTCTGTTTGCATTCCATTCACGTTCATGTGCAGGATGTAGAATTAGCAGCGTTAATTGAACCAACTTCCTCTGGCTGCTTGAATTCAGCAGAAAACAGTGCCATTGAGTCTTGGACATCGAAGAGTTAACCGTGTAACTTGGAAATATACGAGCGGCCTGAAATTTAAATGCAGCCTCCCAGACTTCTCCAGTTGCTGTGTGCCTGTACTGATGCCAAGCGAGAGCTCGGATAAAAATCCACTGCCTTCCCACTGCCCCCACCTCCCCTTGACCACCTCCCGTTTACAACTCATCTCCAGCAATCTGGTCCCACAACCTGACAACAGCTTGCTTGTATCTCACTTGTGGCAGTTCAGTTCAGAGGTTATTGTATGCTTTCCATATCAGATGGAAGCTACCAATAACAGCCCGTTGCAAGGGGGAGAGAGAGAGAGGAGGTTGATCATGGTCGGAGATAACTTCCTCTCCGCATTCTTCGCGTTTAATTTTTCTTCCCTCTCTCAGTGGATCCTCGACTTTTGCTTAAGATCACAGCCCATTCCTGGGCCTGTGTGTGTGTGTGTGTGTGTGTGTGTGTATGTGTGTCTGTGTGTGTCTGTGTATGTGTGTGTGTATGTGAGTGTGAGTGCATGTGTGAGTGGGTGGGTGTGTACAAATGTGAGCGTATGTATGTGTCTGAGAGAGAGAGAAAGGGAAGGAGAGATGGGAGAGAGGAGAAACAGGGAGACAGACAGACAGACAGACAGACGAGCCTGCTGCATTTAAAAATAGAGAGAGAGAGAGAGAAACGTCGAGAAGGTTCCCAAGTGTTTTCCTCTTCATGCTGGCAGACTAGGAGGTATAGCCCAGCACGCTTCCTGGTCGAGTTTTTGCAGTTCTGTTGAGGGAGGAGCATTGCAGGCAGTCAGAACCACACAAGCAGAGGGAGCAGCGCTCCAGCCACACCTCAGGAGGACTTGCTAGCCATCATGCTCCACTAACAAGGGAAAGAGGAGATAGACTGCAATTTTTGGTTTCTTAAGAAAGAGGGACGGGAAAAAAAATATCTGAAGATGAATCCCAGAATGCCTTGAGTGCTTGTTCCTCTATTCAAGTGAATCAGGGGAAACAGGAATATGAGGTAAGTTCTTGATTCCCTCTGTGTGTATGTGTGTGTATGTGTGTTGTATGTGGTGTGTCTGAGTGCATGCGTACGTATGTGTGAGAGTGTGTGGGGGGGTGGGGGTGCTGGTGTGAGGAGATCAGGAGAACATGGTTGATTTAGAACCCAGGTCAGACACGGAGAGGAAGTTAGAGCAAGCCCAGGCTGGTTTGTCAGATCAGGCAAGGGGAAGGAGGGAGGGAACTGGGGTTCGGAAAGGGTGTGGGGGGGGGGGACGTGTTTCTGTAGCACCGAGTGGGGTCTCAACGTGCCTCCCAAGCAAGGGAGCACATTTTTACTCCAAACCGTAGTAATGTAGGGCAGCCAGGATCAGTGAGGTGGTTGGGAGATAACTAGTGCACAGGAAGCTCCCATAAGCAGCATCGTGAAACTGAGCAGAGTATTTCTTCTTTTAAAGATGACAGTGCCGGTGGGGGTTTGCCTCCATTTACCCACTTGACCCCACACCCCCCGAGAGGGACGCATGTGGGGAGGGGATGACTTTTTGATGTCTACCTTAGAGGGTTCCTCGGCTTCACGCGGGATCCGAACAGTGGCGTCTCAAGGCACTTCCACCTTGCCGCCCTTCCCCCCACGCCCCAACCTCGTGTCAGATCAAGGGAGCCCGCCATGAGTCCCAGTTAGGGCAGGCGGGACAGCAGACGGGTTGCCGGGGGGCGAGATCAGATTTCGGAGGAGGGTTGACAGTGGCATGGGGGGTGGGTAGTGGTGGCAGGGGATAGAGTGAGGGTGCCAGGCGGGGTGGGAGCGCAGATCTGCGTTCTGGGTCACTGCGGTGTGTGGTTCCATATCGAACGCCATCTCTGGGTGGGAGGGAGGGTCAGAAGGTGGGAGGTGCAGACATTTTCTTGCCTCAGAGTAGTTCCGTCCTGCCGGCGCTCTGCAGCACGCCATAACTCGACAACGCTCCTCTATTACAAAAGACAAGCAAAACAGGTGGGCAAAAAATAACAACCCCCACACTCCTCCCCCACCACCTCCTACCAGCCTCCCCCCCCCCGCCCCAGTCTTGACTGGCCTCAGCTGAGGTAAATGAATGGCAATGTGGTGCCAGTGCTGTGCCAGGTAGCCGAGTGTTGCTCCCTCACAGAGGTTGGGTTGAGGGGAGCAAGACGGGGTGCATGAGGTATTTGATTTAATATGCGCGACCCGATGGCAGAATACATCGCATGTGGAGCCAGTTGTGTGCACCGAGAGGTTAACTCTCTGCCTTCCACCTCCAAGTGATGTGTGACATGTTTTGCTGTTCTTCCTTATATGGCCAGTGCTGTATTTCAATGCTGTGGCGATATTGCCAAGTTTACAGAGGGGAAGACGTCCTCTCGGAGGAAGGTGTGGGGAGGGGGAGCTGGTGGGAGGGAAGGTGTTTACTCTCTCTCTTCCTTCTGTCCTCTCTTTCTTTCTCACTCATTCTCTCTTCCTCGCTCCCTCTTTCTTGCTTATTCTGTCAGTCTCTCTCTTCTTTTCTCTCTCTCTCTTTCGCTCATTCTCTTTCCTGCTCAGTCTCTCGCTCATTCTCTCGCAGTCTTTCTCTCAAGCACATTCTCCACTATTTGCAGTGCGTCATTCTGTACCGGCTAGAACAGAAAGTGTTATATTTTTCTGTCACAGGCCTCTCTAGTGCCTCCTACTTTATTTGATGGTTCTTTCACGAGTACAGCCACTGTATAATTCAAGAGTCACGGCCATAACACGCGTTTAAAAGAGAGTTTGTTTTTCCATGTGTATGCTTGATTTCTTTTGCCTTTTCGTAAAGTGGGGAGGTTTGCCAAGGTGAGGACAGTGGGACTGGAAATTATGCCGTGAGCTAACATATGGGGCGGCTGACGCTGCTGCTCAGATTCTAGGCCTGCCCAGTCAATCCTCCTTAGGGCCTTGCCCCAGTTCACTGCTAATCTTCTGAACGCCGAGGACCGGGCCGCAAAGGACCAGCGGTGGGGTTGAGGAGGGTGGGGATGAAGACAAGGAGAGTGGGGTGTTTAGGATGAGGCTTGTGGTTTCTGGTCCCCACTGGCAACCATTTCAGGCGTGGAAACGAACTTGAAAGGGGGTTGGCGGGAAATGAAAAAAATGAAAGGCCCTAACAATATTGAGACAGGGTAGGGTGGGGTGGGGACGGGGGGGGGCGGGGGAGATGGGGGGGGCGGTGTGAGGCAGGAGGAGGTGCTTAAAATAAGCCAGATGTTTGAACCTTTTCCAATGGCTTTGATTCAGCACTGCAAGGCAGAGAGATGTGGAAAAGTGTGACTGAAACATAGTGAAGAAGGGGCTGTAAGGTTGTAAGACTCTGGATGACTGGCCTTCGGTCCTTGCCTCGCGAGTAACCGCACCCTACCGTTATGGATGCTCGCTCTGATTTATCAAGCCCCCCCACCCTGTTCAATGTTACCCGAACCGTATTCGCTACGCGAGAGTAGGCCCAACCCATGTGCTGGCACATCTTTCACCCTCTTTTGAAAGAAAAGAAATAATCAGGGCCTCGTTTGGGTTAGAGTCGGCACGCTCCTGCTTCCTGAGCAGTCAATTAACTGTGAGAGTTCCTTCATCCCTCTTCAAACCAGAAATAATAATAAAATCCACCTCAAAACAAATCAAGCATCTGGGGCTTTGCAAAGAAATATTTGGGCCTGTTAATAAAGAGATGAAGCATGGCCTGGAAAAATGAATCCTATATATATGTATATCAAAATAGGCAAGCTGATTTCACTAGAAATTTCATACCAGGAATTATCAACCTTGGATTAGAGAAGCCAATCTCACACTGTTACCAGCCAATACATAGCAACAAGTTGCAGCAGTACAGACGATTATATTTATACTCCTTAATTCTGATCAGGCTTTTGACAACATCAACATCAAATTATTTCTGAATCGTGTCTGGTTCAAAACCTTCCAAGACTTGTCTGGTGTGTGGGATAGATTGCGTTTTGCTTAAGGCAGGGGGCTGATGTGAGATCTCAGAGCGATGGTTTTGACTGTGGAATCATAAAACTTACCATACACCTGTATTTTGTCAGTGGTACAAATTGTGGTTAATTTCAGCCAAGTGTGAGTTGAGCGAATTTTGGTTGTGTTGCTGGGTAATGCTGTGTGTGTCTCCAGGCATCCTGTCAATGATAAGATGGATCAGACCGTTTGTTAACAGCCTTGCAGTCTCTTTCATTTGTCTGTACCACTGCTTGTTCCGAGATCTCTTCCTGTACCACACCTGGTTCAGGTGACCCTACAGGTGGGATGTTGTTCCCAGTGAGATCGGCAGACCGTCAGTGACTGGCCAGTCTCCTCTCTTCCCTGTTTAAATGATATAACAGAGAAATACAGCATCTAACTGGACTATACTTCTTCCCATGTACACGTAGACAGACAGACAGACACACACACACGCACGCACACACACGCGCGCGCGCACACAAAGAGCAGCCGGTAGGCACATGCCTGTCCTGCTAAAGTCACCATTAGATGTGATTAGTCATCGCCTCAGATCTGTTGTGTACTGTACGTGGCTGTGGGTTCAAATCTCACACTGGGATCTGATGATGGTCTGGTAATCCAGAGGCTTCGTTGAATGATTCACGGCTGCACAATCATACCCCGCTGTGACATCTGGGCGATTATGTTGTTTTATTCATTAAGTATATTTGGCATCAAAAACAAGGGTCAGTAGTGATGCCTGCAATTGGCAGAGTGATATTAAAAAACGTCTCTTTGCCTTCCATATGGATGTAGTCAGCTGTCGTTACCCAATATGACCCATAAGTAACTCCAGACCTTCAGAAATATGGATGCTCTAAATGGACCTGACCCCTCAAGCTGAGAGTTTGAATTGAAAATGGTTGACACTCTACAAGTGCCTTCACCAGCTGGAAATCATTGGTTCAAGAAGGTGTCATCACCACCTTCTAAAGGGCAGTGGAATGGAATGGCGAAGCACTCGATGGGCTGAATGGCCTAATTCTACTCCAGTGTCTTATGATCTTATGACAGTGAAGGGCAAGACAACAACTACTGGCCTTGCCCTGACACTTAAATGAAAGGACTTAGTCCAGGCCTCATAGAGTCACACAGATCAAATTTTTAATGTAACATACATCTTTATCAGAATCAGAACAACACTTTACAGCACCAGTATCCTGGGTTAATTCACACTGCTTCCTGTTAGGAGCTTGTACGTTCTCCCCATGAACACATGGGTTTTCTCTGGGTGCTCCGGTTTCCTTCCACAGTCCAATGACGTACCGGTTGGTAGGTTAACTGGTCATTGTAAATCGCCCTGTGATCAGGCAAGGGATAAGTCAGGGTTGCTAGGCAGCATGACTCAAAGGCCCAGAAGGCCTACTTCATTCTGTATTTCAATAAATAAATAAATATCAAGTATAGAGTATAGGAGCAGGGATGTGATGTTGAGGCTCTATAAGGCGCTGGTAAGACCTCACTTGGAGTACTGTGTGCAGTTTTGGGCTCCTTATTTAAGAAAGGTTGTGCTGATGTTGGAGAGGGTTCAGAGAAGATTCACTAGGATAATTCCGGGAATGAGAGGGTTAACATATGAGGAACATTTGACCGCTCTTGGACTGTACTCTGTGGAGTTTAGAAGAATGATGAGGGACCTCATAGAAACATTTTGAATGTTGAAAGGCATGGGCAGAGTGGTTGTGGCAAAGTTGTTTCCCATGGTGGGGGAGTCTAATACAAGAGGACATGACTGAAGGATTGAAGGGCGCCCATTCAGAACAGAGATGCAAAGAAGTTTTTTTAGCCAGAGGTTGGTGAATCTATGGAATTTGTTGCCACGGGCAGCAGTGGAGGCCAAGTCATTGGGTGTATTTAAGGCAGAGATTGTTAAGTATCTGAGTAGCCAGAGCATCAAAGGTTGTGGTGAGAAGGCAGGGGAGTGGGACTAAATGGGAGAATGGATCAGCTCATGATAAAATGGCGGAGCAGACTCAATAGGCCGAATAGCCAACTTCTGCTCTTTTGTCTTATGGTCTAATGGTAATGGAAATGGATTGCTCCCAATATGGGGATATCACAAACTTGGGGACATAGAATTAAGATAATAAGATCTCTTTTTTGAAACACGTCAGGAGGTTGAGGTGGATGATGCACCATGAGGGGAAGTAGTGGAGTTGGATTCACTTCAAAGTAAGATTTAAAATTTAAAACTAAGTTTATTATTAAAGTTTTTATGAGGCCCTCCATTGGTCGGAGTTGACCATGTCTGTTGCTTCCCGGGTGTCTACATGATACACAAGCCGAGGCAGTACGATATGGAGAGCAAGCTACTGCCTGTGCACCAGGCTTGCTCTCTCCATGCACCTGATGAATCTAAAGGAATGACAGAGACTGATACAGTTTGGCAGCAGCAGCACTGCAGGAGTTGCCAGTCAGCGTTGAACCCAACGTAGGACTGCCTTAAGCACTCGAATTCTGGACTCTTCCTCAGTGTTTACTCCGGAAGCCCTTCCCATGAGTTCTGTAACGCAAGGCAGCAGAGGTTTCAGATCAGAGTTTTCCTTCTCCTAGATGAGCTGCCAACCTTTTCCCCTTCTCCTGACCATAGAAATGATTCTACTGGGCTTAGAAGCTAAGTCACACGTGAAGGCCAGGAGCTGGACTTGGTTGTCAGAGGCTATTTGAGGCACACACCATTGGAAGTACTTAATAGGCAGTTGGAGCTTGTCCCCATTACCACCCACAACTATAACAACCTTAAGGAGCGTAAGGACATATACGTCACCATATACTGCCATGAGTTTCCTTTTCTTGCAGGCATTCACAGTAAATACAAATAAACACAATACAATTTATGAAAATCTACGCACAGACTAACAACCAATGTGCAAAAGACAACAAATTGTGCAAATTCAAAGAAAAAGGAAAAAAGTAAAATAATAATTCATAAATAAATAATACTGAGAATAAACAACAACTTGTAGAATCCTTGAAAGTGAGTCCACAGGGAGTAGAATCAGTTCAGTGTTCAGCTTACCCACACAAAATGCTGGAGGCACTCAGCAGGCCAGGCAGCATCTATGGAAAAGAGTACAGTCCACGTTTCAGACTGAGACCCTTCAGCAGGTCTGGAGAGGAAAAGATGAGGAGTAGATCAGAATCAGATATCAGGTTTATTATCACCGGCATGTGATGTGAAATGTGTTAACTTAGCAGCAGCAGTTCAATGCAATTCATAATCTAGCCGAGAGAAAAAAATAATAAATAAATTAAAACAATAGTAAATAAACAAGTAAATGAAATATGTATATTGAATTAATTAAAATAAAATGTGCAAAAACAGAAATACTGTGTATTAATAAAAAAATGAGGTAGTGTCGGAGGGTTCAATGTCCATTTAAGAGTCCGATGGTGGAGGGGAAGAAGCTGTTCCTGAATCACTGTGTGTGTGCCTTCAGGCTTCTGTATCTCCTACCTGATGGTAACAGTGAGAAAAGGGCATGCCCTGGGTGCTGGAGGTCCTTGATAATGGACGCTGCCTTTCTGAGACACCACTCCCTAAAGATGTCCTGGATATTTTGTAGGCTAGTACCCAAGATGGAGCTGACTAGGTTTGCAACCTTCTGCAGCTTCTTTCGGTCCTGTGCAGTAGCCCCTCCATATCAGACAGTGATGCAGTCTGTCAGAATGCTCTCCATGGTACAGCTATAGAAGTTTTTGAGTGTATTTGTTGACATGCCAAATCGCTTCAAACTCCTAATAAAGTATAGCCACTATCTTGCCTTCTTCATGACTACATCAATATGTTGGGACCAGGATAGATCCTCAGAGATCTTGACACCCAGGAACTTGAAGCTGCTCACTCTCTCCACATCCGATCCCTCTATGAGGATTGGTATGTGCTCCTTCGTCTTACCCTTCCTGAAGTCCACAATCAGCTCTTTCGTCTTACTGACGTTGAGTGCCAGGTTGTTGCTGTGGCACCATTCCACTAGTTGGCATATTTCACTTCTGTATGCCCGTCACCACCTGAGATTCTACCAACAATGGTTGTATCGTCAGCAAATTTGTAGATGGTGTTTGAGCTATGCCTAGCCACACAGTCATGTGTATACAGAGAGTAGAGCACTGGGCTAAGCACACACCCCTGAGGCGCACCAGTGTTGATCGTCAGCGAGGATTTGAAAGGTGGAGGTGGGGAGGGAGAAACACAAGGTGACAGGTGAAACCGGGAGGGGGAAGGGTGAAGTGAAGAGCTCGGAAGTTGATTGGTGAAAGAGATACAGGAATGAAGTAAGGGGAGTCTGATAGGTGGGGATGGAAGGCCATGGAAGAAAAAAAGGGAAGAGGGGAACTAGAGGGGGTGATGGTCAGGCAAGGAGATAAGGTGAGAGAAGGAAAAGGGGATGGGAATAGTGAAGGAGTGGGGGGTGGGGAGCCATAACCAGAAGTTCCAGAAATCAATGTTCATTCCATCAGGTTGGAGTCTACCCAGACGGAACATAAGGTGTTGTTCCTCCAACCTGAGTGTGGCTTCATCTTTACAGTAGAGGAGGTCATGGATAGACATAAGGAATGGGAAGTGGAATTAAGATGGTGGCCACTGGGAGATCCTGCTTCTCCTGGCAGATGGAGCGCACCGAGGACTTCAAGGCAAAGAACTGGTCAGGATTGTGAAGAGTGTGTCGAAGCCTCGGAGATGGGACTAGGCAGCGTAATAGTTCAGCATGGACTGTGGTTCAAAGGGCCTGTTTCTGTCCTGTAGGCCTCTAAGACTCTGTGACTCTCTTATGAGTGGATCAAATCTGGACTACAATCATATTGGGCCAGTACAGACTCAGCAGGCTGAATGGCCTCATTCCATGCTGTAACCTTTCTGTTTCTGATCTATTCTGCAAACCCAAGTGCAGAGTGGTCAATGGAAGGGCTACTGGGGGAGGCAAGTGGCACTGCTCTATTTCTGGAACAGAATGGTGAGGAGAGGTAGAGGGATGTGAAAGAGACTATTGGCATTAAAACAGGGACCAGAATGAACCACATCCCTGTTTAACAGCAGCACAACTGCTTTCTCTTTTGACTCACTGCATCGTGGAAGGGTAAAGTGAACAGCAGGTAAAGTGGATGGCCTGCTCTTTACACTGAGCCTTATTGACACGAATTGCACACGAGCGTGAAGAAGGGGGTTTCCAGAGATGGAGAGGTGGTGTCTACTTGTGTGCCAGTGGTCATCCATACAAGTCAGTCACTATTGAATTCAGCAACAAATTCAGGAGGAACTCTTTATCCTGAGAGTGAAACTCGTTTGCGCTGTGAAGTGACGAGGACTTCTTGGCTTGAAACATTAACTGCTTCTATCTGTGCAGATGTTACTCGACCTGCTGCACACTTTGAGCATTTTTTAATTTTATTTCACTCCCACGGGGATGAACTGAGGTGAACAACGTGGCAACAGTTAAGGGACAATGAGATCAGTGCTTGAGGGAGAAAGGACCAGAGGAAATTAGCAGAAGGATGGGCCAATGCAGGGTCAGTATAAATAAATCACTGAGACGTGGATGCACTGGATACTGTCCTATTCCCGGTCTGTACATCCATGTCAGCTTTACAATGTAGAGCTCCAGACATACCGCAACATAATCATCAGATGATTGATTAGCTGATCTATTTTTGTTAAACACAAGGAGACAAATATCAGTGAGGAAATTGGAAAGGACTTCATTCATCTTGTTATTATGGCCGAGGTATCAGCTTTAACAGCAGAACAGTCGAGTTATAGTACAGAGGGAACTAGGAATCCAAGTAGGTCTTTTTCACCACCCTCTGTACCTGTGACACACAGTAGATGGGTGGTGAAGAACTGGCACAATGCCCTTTATCATTCAGGGCACCGACAATAGAACTTGATTCACACTCACTGGCCACTTTACTAGGTACACCTGTACACCTGCTCGTTAACACAAATATCTAAATCAGCCAATCACATGGAAGCAACTCAATTCATGAAAGCCCTTAGACACAGTCACAAGGTTCAGACCAAACAATAGAATGGGGAAGAAATGTGATCTCAGTGACTTTGATCGTGGAATGATTGTTGGTGCCAGATGGGGTGGTTTGAGTATCTCAAAAACTGCTGATCTCCTGGGATTTCCATGCACAATAGTTTCTAGCATTTACGGAGAATGGTGCAAAAAGGCCACAAAAAAATCCATTCAGTGGCTGTTCTGTAGCTGGAAATACCTTGTTAATGAGAGAAGTCAGAGGAGGATGGCCAGACTGGTTCAAGCTGACAGGAAGGCAAAGGTAACTCAAGCGTGTGCTACACCTGTGATGTGCAAGAGAGCATCTCTGAATGCACAGCGTGTCAAACCTAGAAGTGGATGGGCTTCTGCAGCAGAAGACCATATACATGCACACAGTGGCCATCTTATTAGGAGCAGGAGGTTCCAGGCTAAAATCAGGGGGAAAAAATATTCATACTGAGAGAGTCAGAAAGCTGAAACTCTCCTTCAGACAGCTCCCCAGAAAAAAAACCTGAGATGGAAAGTTTCAATGATGTGCTGTGGAGATGAAATTCAGACCTAACTCAAGGTAAAGGGTTAGGATAGGCTCTCCCTGCTGCGGGCGTTGCGACGAAATGACTATATTTGTGCAAGTGAGCATGATTGACAGTCATCTCATGTTTAATGGTGTAACCACAGGACGCCAGTTCCTGAGCTCGCTACAAAGAGGCCATTCTATTAGGCTGCTTTTGACAGAGGCAGAAGGGAAAGGCAGCAAGGACATAGCCACATTTATACTGCACTTGTCACCACACTGAGTGTAATAAATCCTCCTTTACCAGTGAGGCTTGAACACTGGGAATAAGGCATTATTGAAATCACTGCAAGGATTCATCCAGATCTCGGAGGCCCCCCAGTTTTACAGCAAGAGCAACAAATGTAGTGACACCTACAGCTGGAGGCTTGTTTTCATTGTTTAATGAAAGGAAGTACTAATAGAGTAAAAAACACAGTAATTAAGGGGTGTTATTTATACTTCATCTTTGTTCAAATGAATGAAGATTACAAGCTTCAAATACACGAGAAGGCCATATGTAATCACCTGCTGAACCAGAGCTTGTTGAAATAGTGAGAACGCGTTCAACTTTAGCAGGAAGTTAAGGGAAGTTCCCTCTAATGGGAGGGAAGGGCTTAGATTGATCTTGCAGTATGTTAAAAGGTCGTAGTCAAAAGTCAAAGTAAATTTATTATTGAAGTACGTATATGTCACCTTAAGATTAATTTACTTGCAGGCATTTACAGGGAAATAAAGAAACACAACAGAATTTATGAAACACACACAATGTGCTGGAGGAGCTGAGGTCAGGCAGCATCTATGGATGGGGACAAACAGTCAACGTTTTGGGCCGAGGACACTGATGAGGGGTCTCGACCCAAAACGTTGAATGTTTATTCCCATGCACAGTCGCTCCCTAACCTACTCAGCTATTCCAGCACATTGTGTATATCGCTCTAGACTTCCAGCATCGGTTGTGTCTAGAATTTATGAAAAACTATACATAAACAAAGATTGACAAACAACTAATGTACCAAAGAAGACAACTTGTGCAAACAAAAAAAATACTGAGAGCATAAGTTGTAGAGTCCTTGAAAGTGAGTCTGTAGGTTGCGGAATAAGTTCATTGTTGAGATGAGTGAAGTTATTCATGCTGATCCAGGAGATTGATGGTTGTTCCCAAATCTGGTGGTGTGGGACCCAAGACTCCTGTACCACTTGCCCAGTAATAGTAGTGAGAAGAGAGCATGGTGTGGTCCTCGATGATGGATGCTCCCTTGTAAATGTGCTCAGTGACGGGGAGGGCTTTGCCAGTGATGGCCTGGCCTGGCCCAGCATCTGTTACTCCCTGTGGATTTTCCATTGCTGGGCATTGGCGTTTCCATACCAGGCCATGATGCAACCAGTTGGGTCAGCACAACATTGTGGACTGAAGGGCCTGTACTGTGCTGAGTGTTCTATGTTTTTGGATACTGAGGAGAGGAGCTTATATAACACTCTGAGGGGCCTGCCTAAGGTGAAAGTGCATAATGCTTCTCCTGGTGAATCAAAAACTAGAGGGCATAGATTTAAAGGAGAAATATTTAAAAGGCACCCGAGGAGCATTTTTTTTCCCACACAGTGGATGGTGTGTATATGGAATGAGCTGTCAAAGGAGGCTGCCGAGACTGGTGCAGCAGCGTCATTTACACACAAACAAGTACATTGACAGGAATGGTGTAACGCAGAGGTTCCCAACCGTTTTTATGCCACGGATCAAAACCACTAAGCAAGTCGACCATGGAGCCCAGGTTGGGAACACTGGTGTAGACGGATGTAGGCCAAATGTGAGTAAGTGGGACTGGCTTAGATGGGCATCTTGATTGGCAAGGATATGCTGGGCCAAAGAGGCTGTTCCCACACTGTATTGTTTGATGATTCTCAGACATTGTCAACTGTACGTTTACCGCCTGGTCAGTCGCTCTGGCATCATGTTGATAGTTCATAGTCAGGGCGTCAAAGTCGACAGGGAGAAGGCAGGAGAGTGGGGCTGAGGGAGATAATAAATCAGCCATAATGGAATGGTAGAACAGACTTGATGGGCCAAATGACCTAATTCTGCTTCCATATCTTATGCTCTTACGGTCTCTCTTGGAGATTTGTGTTAAGCAAAATACTCGTGTGTGATTCTACCTCCAGTCCAACTCCATCTCCCTCTCTTGTTACCATCCTTTCTCCTATGCCTTTTGAATCAGTAAATAGATTTGTTATTGTTACATGTACTGAGGCACAGTGGAAAACTTTGCTTTATCTGCTATCCATACATTTCATTACAGCAGAGCATCCAGCTAGTACAAGGGAAAGCAATAACAGAATGTAAAATAAAATGTGCGACGTGCAGAGAGAGTGCAGTGCAGGTACACGATAAGGTGAAAGGCCATAGCGAGGTAGAGTGTGAAGTTCGGAGTCTAAAGAGCAAGAATCGTGTTCAACTTTGATGAAAAGTTCCCTCTAACAGGAGGGAAGCAGTGGATTGATCTTGGCGTAGGTTAAAAGTTTGGCAAAATATCACAGGTCAAAGGATATCCATCTTATCGTTCTAGGGGACGTTCAGTAATCTTCAAGCAGTGGGATAGAAGCTATCCTTGAGTCTGAAGTTAGTGACTCAGTGGGTAAGACCTGTGCCTATTCAATTGAATGGTCATACTTTATGGAGCTCAAAGCTGATGCTCCAGTCTATCTTCCAAAGGAGTAGTAAACTAAAAACCCCAAGCAGCTTTTTCAAGAGCCTGTGAAAGATCCTTGGGCCATTGATTCAATGAAGAAAGTTTCCCTTGCTAATTTTAACCCTGCTGAATTTCCATTAGTGACTGCACTTCAAACACTGGCTGTGAACTTCTTCAATGTAGCACGGAGGTTGCTATAAAAATGCAGCATTTTATTACTATTAGACCATAAGACTTTGGATTGGAATTAGACCATCTGGCCCATCAAATCTACTCCACCATTATCCCCTCAGCCCCATTCTTCTGCCTTCTTCCCATAACCTTTGATGCCCTAACTAATCAAGAACTCACCAGCCTTAGCTTTAAGTCTACCCAATGATTTGGCCTCCACAGCTAGCTGTGGCAATAAATTCCATAAATTCACCACCTTCTCAATATTGTTGATATACATGATGGTAACAATTATTCTTCTGTTTATATGATACATTGATAACAGTTAAAAAACAACCCGAGATATTTCTAATCGTAAATCAAGGATCACTGAAGTAACTTAATATCATTAAGTACATAAAAATTTCCTACCAAGGAGGTTTACTTATTTTACTGTCCATTACACTGCTGGTGTTCAGGACAGTGATGAAGGTCCCCCATCTCTGGTGGTGTTCAGGGCTTCCTTCATCATGTCAGTATCTTCCTCTCTGTTTCACTACTGTCAGTCATGCAAGTCCTGGCTGGAGACTCAATAATATGGTCACACTCAGACGTAGAAGGATTCTTCATTCCTGTTTCCATAGCAATTTTGTTTGACCAGTCACGGTTGTTAGCCCAGAACTGAACCTATGAACCTGGGGGACCGGTGGACCACTCTTAGTCTGTCCTCTACCTTTGACCTGTTTGGCATGCATGGGTGAGCCTACCAAGAGCTGAATCATAAAGCCTTGACTCCAGCCAGCATAGCTGCCTGGGTCATTAAGACACGCAGGCCTGCAAACTACGACTGACAAGGTTGTGGTCCCCTTGGAAGCTACCAGAGAGAGCCAGACTAATAACACGGTGTGAAGAGCTCTGTGGTGAACTAGTTATTTTCAGTTACACTGAGTCCTAACCTTGGGAATAGGAAACCAGAGGCTTTATTTGAATTATCAACAAATATCAGTCTAGGTGATTTCCAGATTACCACATTGTATTAGCGTTTTGTTAATATAAAGGGGGAACTAGATCTGCACTGCTCAATGTACTTGCTTATCTTATGCAAAGTACTGATGAGGGAGTTTTCAATATAATGAATTCATAGTTCAGTAGTTTCTCCTCCTTGCTTGGTTTAGTGCAACTCATCCAGAGAGATGTGAGGATATATTTCCATAAATCCAAATGCTGCAGCCTTACCTTATGCTGATCCTGTGCATTGACTCTAAATCGGTCAGTTTTAAGCTTCTCATATTCTATTTTCGGATCTATCCCATGACTTCATACTTGAGCCAACCTCATGACACTGCAAGTTTTTGGAATGCTGTGGTCCTCTGTACATCCTCGTTTTTTTATTTACTTACCAGTGGTGGTTGCATTTGTTGCTGCCTTGGAATTTAGTTTCAGAGTTCTCACCCTAAACCTTCTGGTTTTTTCTGTCTCTCTCTCTCTCTCTCTCTCTCTCTTTCCTTTTCTCAAACAAGGTCCTGGAAACCAATATTTTCAATCAAGCTGCAGGTCACTTGTCTTAGGAGGCTTTCATTGGTGGCTTGATGGCACGTCTGGTAGAGCCGTTTCCTTACAGCTCCAGAGACCTGACCTCAAATGCTCTCTGAGCGGAGTTTGCACGTTCTCCTTGCAACATGGATTTCCTCCGGGGACTCCATTTCCTCAGACATCCCAAAGACCTATTACTTAATGATTTACTTGACTCATGTAAGTTGTTCACAGATCAGATATTAGATTTACTCATTAGCCACTTGTAAATTGAAACCTACAGTGAAACGCATCTGGCATTTTTACTTGCCACGAGGATAATATGCCTTTTGTGTTTCTTTGATACATCATGTGCTCATGAAGGTTTAACAAAGTGACTCTTCTCCAACCCACTGAGCTGCAGGCTGGGATGTTGTCATTCATGTAACTCAGACAGAGCTGCTGGGGTCCAGAAATGGCCCGTTGTGAGGCTGGACGGCTGTCCATGTGCATGGATGGGTGAGAGGAGGGACCGGGCCTGTTTTGCCATTGATGTTTGTTGCTCTGTTTTGTAGCGTTTGTATTATTATGCCAAGCATTGTAGGCATGAAACATTGGCGCCAGAAAGTGGGGCAACACTTGTAGATTACCCCCAGCACAACCTTTGGTTTTGTTGGTTGCTGACGAAAAAGATGCATTTCAGGGCGCATGTGACAAATAAAATTAATCTGAGTCAGAATTAATTTCACATGGCTCTGTTATTCAAAAGTCTCCCAGGGAAATATCCAGCGATAAGCGATTTTGCAAATGTGGCTGCCGCAGTTTACATTAGTGCTTCTGAACTTCTTTCTAGGATAGTGCCTTATCACAAAAATGAAACAAAGGTTTTGGAAGCAGAGGTGTCCGCAAAAGAAAGGATGTCGAGGCTTCGGAAAGGATGCCGAAGGGGATTACCAGGGTGCTTGTCGCCTGGATTAGAGAGCATGTGCTATACTGAGAGGCTGGACAAATGGGTTGTTTTCTTTGGAACAGCGGAGGCTGAGGGGAAATCTGACAGAAATTTATAAGATTATGAGAGACATAGATAGAGGGAACAGATGGTATCCTTATCCCAGGGTTAAAATATCTAATACCAGAGGGCATGGCGTTTGAAACCCAGAGGGGATAACTTCACTCACCACAAAACTGAACTGTTCCCACAACCTATGGACCTCATTCAATGATTCTTCACCTCATGTTCTTGATATTTATTGCTTATTTATTTATTTATTATTAACATTTTATTTGATTTTATCTTTGTATTTTCACAGTTTGTTGTCTTTTGCACATTGATTGTTTGTCCATCATTGTGTATGGTTTTTCATTGATTCTTTTGTGTTTCTTTGTACTTATTGTGAATGCCTGCAAGAAAATGAATCTCAGGGTTGTATATGGTGACATATATATACTTCAGAAATAAATTTACTTTGAACTTCAAGGTGAGAGGAGTAATTTTAAAGGGGAAGTGAGGGGCAAGGTTTTTTTTACACAGAGAGTGATGGGTGACTGGAATGTGCTACCCAGAGTAGTGGTAGAGGCAGATATATTAGGGATTTTTAAGAGATGTTTAGGTAGGCACATGAATGTGAGGGAAATGGAGATATATGGACATTGTGGAGGCAGAAGAGATTAGTCTAGTTGGCTATCTGATTGCTCATTTAATTGGTTCAGCACAACATTGTGGGCTGAAGGGCCTGTTCTGTGCTGTATTGTTCCATGTTCAATACTCAGTGGCCACTTTATTGGGTACACTTATATATCTGCCTGTTAAGGCAAATATCTAATCAGGCAATCATGTGCAGAAACTCAATGTGTAAAAGCATGCAGATATGCTCAAGAAGTTCAGTTGTTCAGACCAAACATCAGAATGGAGAAGAAATGACAAAGTGACTTTGACGTGGAATGATGCCAGACGGAATGTTTTGAGTATCTCAGAATCCACTGGTCCTCTCAGAGATTCACAGAAAGCAGTCTCTGAAATTTACAGAGAATGGTGTGAAAATCTAAAAATCATCCAGTGAGTGGCAGTTCTGTGGGCGTTAATGAGAGAGGTCAGAGGAGAACAGCCAGGCTGGTTCAAGCTCATATAACCATGCGTTACATCAGTGGAGAGCAGCATCTCTGAATGTGCAACACATCAATACTTGAAGTGGATGGGCAGGAGGAGGCCATGAACACACACTCAGTGCCCACTTTATCAGACATGTTCCATGTAAATCACGGAGTGGAAAAGAGAGTTGGCAAAAGTCTAACCTTGATCAAATTTCCCTGGTAAACACGGTTGTGAAGTAGTGCATTGGCAGATGGGAGCCGTGAGGTTAAATATGGACCCACTCCAGTGCTATTGGCTCATGCCATTTCTCTCTCTAATCAGGTGGGGGGTGATGCTGAAGCGTCCCTAAGGAGAAATTTCCAAGGAAATGTATTTGGTGAGGATTTACTGTGCGTCAAACCTTCATCATCAAGTGCAATTGATAATTTGGTTACATTTTTCCAGAACAAACTGTGACTCATTTATTGACAGTCTGAAAGGGCGTTGGATAATCATTAGTGGCGTTGGTTCAAGTAGCAAGCAGTGATTGTAATTTGTTTGCTGCAGACAGAAAACAGTGTCGTACTCCTTGGAAGCATTCGCCTTTCACTCCGGCTTGACGTAAATTGTCATTGGAGGCAGTTTTCCCTCACGGATAACAGACAACAAAAACCTAGCTATGTTGCCCTAGACAGAACAACACAAGGAGTATTTCCTGTGGAATTAAGCCGGGTGTCGGAGGGAAGATACAGGAAGTGAGAGAGAGCACATCAAATATTTTATTGTTTATTTAGAGATACAGCATGGTAACAGGCCCTTCTGACACAACGAGTCCGCAGGGCCTAATCACACCCATGTGACCAACTAACCTACTAACTCGTAGGCCTTTGGAAACTGGAGTACCTGGAGAAATCCCACACAGTCACCGGGAGACACACACAAACTCCTTACTGACAGAGAAGGAATTGAACCCAAGTCATAGACACTATAGGAGTGTTACACTAACTGCTACACAACCACACCACCCCACTAACTTGAGACTTACCCTAACCTTCTCTAGCCCTACAGTCAGAATCAGAGTCAGGTTTAATATTACTGGCATATATTGTGAAATCTGTTGTTCTTTGACAACAGTAAGTTGCAATAGATAATAATAAAAAATTATAATCACAATAAGCAAGAGATTCACAGCCTTTCTTTTTTATGCCATGGAGCCTTATCATTAACTGAAAGGTTTGTGGACAATATATGAATTAATTCAGCAAAAAAAAGGTGTCCAGTTAGAAATTTGATGGTGGTGGGGAAGAAGCTGTTCCTAAAGCTTTGAGTGGATGTCTTCAGGCTCCTGTAGCTCCTTGATAGTAGCGCTGAGAAGAGCACACATATCCTGGGTGCTGGGGTCCTCAATGATGGATACCACCTTCTTGAGGCTTCATACTGTGAGGTCACACCACTCCTCCAACTCAAGCCACTTACACAACCTTTACTTCCTTTGACACTATCCTCTCTGGTTTTGTTCAGGCAGTGGCAGAATTGAACCCAGGTCACTGGCGCAGTCGTAGCGTTCGGCCAACGGCTGCGCCACCCTGCAGCCCAAATATAAAGTGGAAATATCAGCTATAAGGCTCAGGAGGAGGATTCTAGATGCGCTGACTCTGTGAAGGAATGAATTTGGACAAACAAATTGCAGGCTGCTCAGTAGGACCATTCGGAAACTCTCCTCACTTTCACACCATGCCTTACGGTCTCCCACAGTCAATGAAGCACTTGTTAAGTATAGTCATTGGAGTAATGAAGGAAATGAGGCAATGTTTTCACATGCCAGCTCCTTCACACGCAATGAGATAATCAGCTTCTTTTAACCGAGTGGTGAGGTATAGATGTGGGGCCTAGCACTTCCCCTGAATGACGGTGGGAGATCCCCTAGGCCTAACTGAAGGGACTGGAGGGTGGATGGATGAGAGCTGTTTCCCTTCACGAGTGATTTGAGGACAAGCAGAACAGATTAAAATCCTGACCTAGGGTGAGGGGAAGAGGGAGAAAAAAATCAGAATACTAAAAGAAATCCTTGGGTCAATCAGCATCTGTAGAGGCAAAAGGTTCAAGCTAACATTTTGAGTTGAGACCTTGGTATCAGGCTGAGCAAGGATGTGATGAACGATCTTTTTATGCAGACAAAGGTGATGATCTGGAATCCACTTGCTGTAGGCATGGTAAAAAGAAGGTTATCTGGGGGCTTTGAGAGGGAATTGCGGTGTAATGGGGAATTCAAATCACAGGATTGCTCTACCAAAGTCAGCATTGTCTTAGAGGCTGAATGGCCTTCTACTGTACTGTAGTAACTCTTTGCTTCTACAGTATTAGTTTCTTACCTCAACAGCATAACATTGTAATAGACTCTACAGCTCTGTGCTCAGGTCTCTCCAGAGGATCTTGACACTAATAACCTTCTTGTACAGAGGTACTGGCCTCCATTGAGTCATGGCAGAGATGGCAATGGGAAGCATCAGTGAAGATACACACATCAGTGAAGATACACACGACAGTGAAGATGCACACGACAGTGAAGATGCACACGACAGTGAAGATACACACAACAGGCAAAACGTAATGCGAAATTGGGGGGGAAGTAGCGATCACAGGGCCCCAGACATTCTCTCTTCTTCCCTCTCCCATAGGGCAGAAGAAACAAAGGCCTGAAACCATGCGCCACCAGCTGCTCTCCCATTGTTATAAGACTATCAAATAATTCCCTTGTATGACAAAAAAAAGTCATTGTGGACACTACCCACCCTGCAAACTGCCTTTTCCCAAAGCTCCCTTCCCAAAAGCACTATAGGACTACTAAAACAGAAACTTAACATCATCTTAAAAGTTTGTTCTCCCAAGCATTTAATCTGATGAACCATTCAAGATAGCTACCGCCCTTTTATCTATTACCCCATCGCTACACTGAAACACTTTAAACCACTATTTATAATGCTGTTTACATTGTCAATGCATTCTGGTATTCATGTATTTATGCACATTTTATTCCTTATATGTACTTTAACCTACTTTATTTTTATTTTATTCTTTATTCAGAATCAGAATCAGGTTTACTATCATTGGATTTTGTCATGAAAAACATTATTAATGTTGAATGCTGTTTTTTGTTACACATCACACCCCTGTTCAACACACCACACAGCATATTCCTGATACATGTAAATGTAATTTGGCAAATAAAGTTGATGCTTGATCCTTGATAAGATGCACTCACAATCTACTTCGTTACGATCTTGCACCTTTTTGTTTACCTGCACTGAACTTCATCTGTGGCTGTCACACTTTATTCAGCAACCTGTTTTCATTTTAACTTGTTCTACCTCAATGCACTGTGTAATGATTTGATCTGCATTAAAAGTATGCAAATCTAGTTGTTCACACGCGTCAATAATAAATGCAAAATTGAGGGCTGCTGAGAGAACCAACAGCTTCTCCCCTCCAGGACACATGCCAGAAGCTCTGCAGTCGCAGAACCCTCAACATTGTCAAGGGCCCCCTCCCATCCAGCCCCCAATCTCTTTCTTCTCCTACCATCAGGTAAAAGATGTCGCAGTATAAAAATGAGGACCGTTAGATGAGCTAACAGCTTCTTCCTCCACGCTGTGAGACCCCGTTACCACGTTATTTATGACAGTGCCAGTAGCAGTCAAGTCAAGTCAAGTTTATTGTCATTTCGACCGTAAGCTGCTGGTACAGTACACAGTAAAAATGAAACAACGTTCCTCCAGGTCCCTGGTGCTACATGAAACAACACAAAACTACACTAGACTAGGTGAGACAGCACAAGGCTAGACTACGTAAAACAACATAAAAACTGCACTGGACTACAGACCAGCACAGGACTACATAAAGTGCACAAAACAGTGCAGGGCAGTACAATAATTAATAAACAAGACAGTAGGCACAGTAGAGGACAAATTACAATATAATAATAAATTATGTAGATGTCAGTCTAGACTCTGAGTATTGAAGAGTCCGATGGCTTGGGGGAAGAAACTGTTGCACAGTCTGGTCGTGAGAGCCCAAATGCTTCGGTACTTTAACAATATGTTGTAGATGCACCTTATGTCAACTTGTAGATCTACACAATTCTTTTTATCTGTTATTATATTTGTGTTAATATTATTTTATACACTGTACATGATATATGTACTGTGCTTTGCACCTTGCTCCCTGAAGAACATTGTTTCGTTTAGCTGTATAAATGTGTGTGGTTGAATGACAATAAACTTGAACATCAACAGGAACTTAAATCGATTCCAATTCCAATTCACCCATGGGTTGACAACATTGCACATAATGCCAGCATTATTACCCATCCCTAATTGCCCATTTGAGGCAGTTATGAGTCAAAGACATCGGTGGGTTTGGAATCCACATACGGGCCATGCCTGGTGAGGGTCACCTGCATAGAAGACCATCAAATGGCCTTTCACAACAGAACGTAGTTTACTGAGATGCGCTTTGCTTTAAAATTCCAGGTTTATTTAACTTGCTTGTACTTACATTCCCCAGCAACTGCTGTGGGCATCAAACTCTGGTCTCTGAATCAATGGTCTAGAAACCTGTCTACTTAGCCTAGCAGATTAATCACTGCACAACTATGTTGGAATGTCATTGGATAGTTGGAGCCTACTGGCAGGAATTCCGTGCCTTGTCGAGAAGAGGCAGTGACATTTTTTCATTTTTAATCCCTCTATTGATTTTATTATTTTAAACAATATGTTAATCTTTTTGCCAATCAATGTATTTTGAATGGAGGGATGTAGACTATATGCAGGCAGAGTGGGATAGTTTAGGAATGGTAGTCTGGTCAGCACAAACATGGTGGGCCAAGGGCCTATGTCTGTGTTGTACTGTTCAGTGTACTAAGTTCTATTCAGTAATGCTGTGAAATCATATTCTAATAAGTCCTGATGGTAATGAATGGATCTTTTGTCATAGAGAGATCCAGGGACAAGTATACAGGGGTGGTACTAGTAGCTGGTGTATAGTGTCAGGGCGGCAGGATTGAAACTATGTCTTGCTCTGTTAAGATCTAATATTCAACTATCTGGTTATTGCCAGAAACCCACACTCAGTATGCACTGCAGAAGCTGAGCCAAATGCTGATTCACAAAGGTGGTGTAAGCAAGTTGAAAACATAGAATTCAAAACTGTATGGCAGAAGAGCAGGTCCTTCAGCCCATGATGCCTGTACTAACCCCAATGCCAAAATGACTAATCCCATCTATCTGTATATGGTTTATATGGTCATGTACCTCTCAAAATGTCTCTTTAACATCACTATCATATCTGCTTTCAACACTGGCCCTGGCAGCCTGCCCCCAGGCATCGACCACTTCCTTTTAAAACAAAACTTACCCTACACATCTCCTTTAAACTTTCCCTCTCCCACCTTAAATGCATGTCATCCAGTATTGGACATTTCTATCCTAGGATAAAGATTCTGTCTGTGCCTCTCATACCTCTTTCAGCCTGGAACCATCTATGCCCCACATCATTTTAAAGATTAGCTTCATTTGTCACACCAACATTGAAACATCAAAACATACTTGAGTCAATGACCGACACATTCTAAGGATTGTGCTCGAGGCAGCTTGCAAGTGTCACCACACGGCCAGTGCCAAAGTAGCATGCCAACATCTCATTCACATTCACAGTCTGTTTTTGGAATGTGGGAGGATATAGGAGCATCCAGGGGAAACCCACGTGGTCACGGGCTGAGTGTATAGACGTCTTACGGACAGCGGTGGGAAATGACCCTTGAGTTTTGTTGCACTAGCCGTTACATTACTATTCTGCTGATAGACGACATTTTATGAACTTCCATTAGGTTGTCCCTCAGCCACTAACGTTCCAGAGAAGGTTTGTCCAACCACTCCTTGTAGTGTATGCCTCTAATCCAGGCAGCATGCTGGTGAACCTCTTCTGCACCCTCTCCTCTCATTTGCTATTTCCGCCCTGGGTTGAAGTCTCTGGCTGTCCACTCAGTCTATGCCTCTTATCATCTTGTACACCTCAATCAAGTCACATCATCTTCCTCATTCTGCCTTATAAAGGTGAACCTCCTTTCTGAAACTATGCCCCCTCCCTCATACTAGAGTCCCCCACCAAGAGAAAGATCCTCTCAACATCCACCCTGTGAGAATCCTTCCATGTTTCTTCTAAAAGAAATATCCTTCTAAACTCCACCTAGTGGAGATCCTACATGCTCAGCCAATGAAGAATGGAATTCTGCTTTGCTAACAGTGAAAGGGTTGATATTTCACTGTGCTAATTTTGCTCAATTGAGTGAAAGTGTTTGAGTCAACCCTGTTTACAAACGATTTGAATTTATATTACCATGGCAGGAATAATAAAATTAGCACTCAAAATCCCACAGACACCACAGGATTAATGTTGCATAGGGGTTCATTTGGCACCATCCAGCTCTAACTTCATACTCAGAGTGAGACATCAAGAAACAGACACGTGATTGAGGAACAAAATTGAAAGGACTGCTGATGATTCGCAAAGCCTATTACACACCGTCTGGTTTCCCCGTGCCATGTTGGTACTATCTGGGGCTCGATAAGGAACACACTGTTCACTTGCAAAGATTTGCAAACTCTATCTGTTGACCAGAATCCAAATGCTGTGTAGTATCTCCAGGGACTTCAAAAACAGCAAGTTCATAAGGCCCTAAGATACAGGAGCAGAATTAGGCCATTTGACCCATTGAGTTTACTCCATCATTTCTTCATGGCTGATTCATTTCCCTCTCAGCCCTAATCTCTTCCCTTCTCCCCGTAACCCTCCATGCACTAATTAATAAATGATCTACAAGCCTCTGCCTTAAATATACCCAATGATTTGGCCTCCACAGCCATCTGTGGCAGCAAATTCCATAAATTCTCCACACTCTGGCTGAAGAAATTTCTCCTCATCTTTGTTCTACAGAGGCCTTTCCACATTTGATCGGTCGGTGAGATCCCCCCTCATTCTTCTGACAGAATGTGGATGGAAGTAAACAGTAAAAGCCTTCATCAGCACAGAGGTCTTAAATAAAAGCAGAAGAATTATTGTCCAGTATTTGTTCACCTTTCAGATAATTTGTTTGTAACATGACAGATTATCTGGATGGAAATCTGATTGGTGTTGGTGGGAGCCTATAATTGACAAATCCATTGCCTGCATTTCTATCATTAATAATGAGTGCCCTTCAACGGAGTCCGAATGCCAGCCATCTTTGGAACACCCTGAAATTGAAATGGCAGATGCTATACATATGCAAACTTTGCCTTCAAATGCAGGTTAAAGGAGCAACAGTTCATATTCCATTTGGGTAGTATCCAACCTGATGGCAGGAACATCAAATTTTCTAATTTCCAGCATAACTCTCATGTATTCCCCATTAGCCTTTTTTGATTTTCCCATATTCTGATCGTCCTCTCACCCCTTCTCTTACCCTCCCCTGTCCTTCATCTCCCTCAGTTCCTGATCTCCTTGCCTTCATTCCATGGCCTTCTCTCCTCTCCTATTAGGTTCCTTCTTCTTCAACCATTTGTCTCTTCCACCTATCACCTCCTAGCTTCTTACTTCATCCCTCCCCTCCGCCAAATACCTACCTTCCCCCTCAGCTGCTCTCACCTATCACCTGCTAGATCGTACTCCTTCCTCCACCCAGCCTTTTACTCTGGCTTCTGCCCCCTTCCTTCCAAATCCTGATAGAGGGCCTCAGCCCAAAATGGCAATGATTCATTTCCATCCATCATTGCTGCCTGACATGCCGAGTCCCTCCAGTATTTTGAGTGTGTTGCTAAGGCGCGTGGTGATATTTCGTTATCCTCTCTGAAATCCAAGACCTTCACTTAAATTTTCAAAGCTCAGATTCATATAGCACGGAAACAGGCCCTTCAGCCCATCATGATCATGCATGTATAGTAACTCCATTTAGCCACATTTGGTCCGTAGCCTTCTGTACCTTGGTGATTCAAGAGGTTATTTTGAGATTTCTTAAATGTTGTGAGGGTACCTTCGTCCACCACCTCCTCAGACGGTGCATTCCAGAGAACAACCACCTTCAGCGTGAAAATACACCCCCTCTAAACCTCCTCCTCCTCTTACCTTTGAGCACACCGACAAGGAGGAGATCTATAAGAGGTGCCTCTGAGCAGGTTCACAAGGAGCACTGCCCCTGCACAGGATCGGAAAAAGCTGCAGAAAGTTGTAAAGTCAGCCAGTTCCTTCATGAACACTAGCCTCCCCAGCATCAAGGACACTTTCAAAATGCAATGCCTCAAAAAGGTGGCACCCATCATTAAGGACCCCATCACCAGGACATGCCCTCTTCTCATTGCTACCATCAAGGAAGAGATATAGGAGCCTGAAGACACACACTCAACATTTCAGTAACAGCTTCTTGTCCTCCACCATTAAATTTCTGAATGGACAATGAACCCATGAACACAACCTCGCTATTATTTTCCACTCGTTTTGCTCAACTTATTTAATTTTTTTTTACATATACTTTTTGTAATTTATACTTATTATTATGCATTGCAATTTACTGCTGCTGAAAAACAACAAAATTCATGACATGTGCCAGTGATATTAAACCTGATTCTGATTCTGATTCCTGTTCATCTCCCTCATAGTTTTATGTACATTAGTCGCATCCCCCTTTAGTTTCCTCTTCTTCAGGGAAAACAAACCCAGCCTACTCAATCCCTGCTTGTAACTGAAATGGTCCAGTCTAGCCCAAGCTCTACTGAATCTCCTCTGCACCTTCTCCGGCACAATCTCACCCAAAGGCTGATCATATCTGGTTAGCTATGAACATTGCAACAATGGAGAACATGGAGGGCCAGTGAGATAGGATTACCTGGAATTCAGAGCAAGAGTGGAAGCCGAGCAGCTCACTGATCCACGCCAGAGTTTATGCTTTACAACAACTTCCTCCCATTCATCACTGCCTGTTGAACCAACTTCCTCTTCAATAGATTAGAAATTATTCACCTCAATCATGTCACATGACTGCAACTTCCACATTCTCTGCATGAAGCCTCCCCACAATTCCTCATTCCAGTTACTCGAGGCCATCTTATCATCATGGTCCTAGCTGTGAATTTTGTTTTGCATTTTCTCCGTGTATACCCTATTGAACTGCCTCCTAACCACATCTCAAGTCTTGGTTTTCCTTTTTCCAGAAGAGAAGTCCTAGCCTCTTCAGTCTCTTCTGAAAATTACATCTTCACTCCCCTCAACTCTGAACCAATTCCACAACCTACAAAGTCACTTTCAAGGACACTACAACTCATGTTCTCAGTATTATTCATTTTATTTTTAAATTGGCACAATTTGTCTTCTTTTGCAAATTGGTTGCCAGTCTTTGTTTATGCATAGTTTTTTTCATGAATTATATTGTATTTCTTTATTTTCCTGTAAATGCCAGCAAGTAAATGAATCTCAAGGTAACATATAGTGACATAGATGCACTTCGATAATAAATTTACTTTGACTTTGATTTATTGGGAGGTAACATGTCAACCCTCCTTAAGTCAAGTCATCAAGGCATGGTGATTAGGACAGCCATGTTTCCAGTGGAATGGATGACCCATTTATTGCTCTGATATGATTCTATAATTTGATGATAAAGGCACCAAAGGCAGGAGTAGATGAGGGAGGAAAAGTAGTAACAGTATTTTAACAAAAAGTGAAGGGGGGGGGGGGTCCTCCAAGAGGACCACAAGCTTATTGTGGTTTGGAGACTTGCGTGCCTCAATGACCCAGAGAGCTATGCTGTCTGGAGTCAGGGCTTTATGCATTGGTTCTTGATCATGTCACCCATGCCAAACAGGTCAAAGGGTGGAGGCCAGACTAAGAGTGGTCCACCAATCCTCCATGTTCAGGGGTTCAGCTCAGGGCTAACAACCCTGACTGGTCAAGCAAAACTGTTACGGAAATAGAAATGAAGATTCCTTCAACACCTGAGTGTGATGGTATTCCTGAGTCTCCACCCAGGACTTGCATGACTGACAGTAGTGAAAACCAAGAGGGAGCTATTGACGCGATGAAGAAAGCTCTGAACACTGTCAGAGATAGAGGCCCTCCCTCGCTACCCTAAATGCCAGCAGCATAACAGGCACTAAGTAAGTGAGGTAGTGTTCAGTGGAGATGTGTCAGACAGGTTTTTTGCTCAGAAGGCAGCAGAATGGGGTTGAGAGGGAAAATAAATCAACCATGATCAAGTGGTGAAGTTACTCAATGGGCCGAATGGCCTAATTCTGTTCCTATGTCTCGTGGGCTTACTTCATGTAGGTACAGGGTAACTGTAAGAAGCTGTAACAATGGAACAGCTGGATTGTTGGAAAAGCCATCTGATTGAACAACATCCTTCAGGGACGGAAATCTGGCATTTTTTCCCAGTATGGCCTATACGTGACTCCAGCCTATCCATGTCGTTAACTCTTGCCTGCCTCCTCATTCCATTGGTATTTAAGGATGAGCAACAACTGCCAGTAAGGCCTTCACCCTGTGAGTGGGGTGGCATAGCCGTTAGCATAAAGCTATTCTAGTGCCAGTGACCTGGGTTCGATTCCCACTTCTGCCTATAAGGAGTTTGTATGTTCGCTCTGTGATCACGTGGATTTCCTCCCACATTCCAAAGATGTCCGGGTTAGTAGGTTAATTAGTCATATGGGTACAATATGACTGTGCAGGCTTGCTAGCCAGAAGGACTTGTGACTGTGCTACATCTCTAAATTGAAACTTCAAAAAAATAATAAAATTTGTTCTTTTATCAAGCAACTTAGCCTTGCTTTGAAAACAATGGAGACGAGGTGGAATTCTGGGCTGAAGCGTTGTCTTATGAGGAAATATTGTGCAGGATGGGCCAATGCTCACTAGAGTTAATAAGAACTGGCATTGAATCAGTTGATTTGAGCATGTTATCACCTCTCTCACTGCCGACCAACCACACCCTTCCTTGAATATAAGAAATGTTGTGGATGCAGCAACCAGCTGAGATCTTACCACTGGCATGAAAAATCAAATAGTTTTCTAATAACCAGTTACTCTATAAAACTTGAGTCAGGTTGCATCTGGAGTATTGCATTCCATACTGGCCATCCCATTATAGGAAAGGACTTGGAAATGGTTCAGAACAGGTTTTCTGGGATGCTACCTGGATTAGAGAGTATGTGCTATTAGGAGAGGTTGTACAAACCTAAGATGATGGGAGGTGTAGATAGAGCCATATGATCTAACAGACTTGATGGGCCAGATGGCCTAATTCTGCTTACATCTTATTATCTTATACACTTAGTAGCCACTTTATTAGTAGCCCAGCAGATTGTGGGCACCCAATTGCCCACCATTGAGAACATCTACCATAAACGCTGCCTGGGCAGGGCGAAAAGCATTATCAAGGATGCACCTCACCCTAACCATGGACTTTTTACTCTCCTCCCATCCAGTAGGCACTACAGGAGCCTCCGCTCCCACACCAGCAGGCACAGGAAGAGCTTCTTCCCTGAGGCTGTGACCCTGCTGAACCTCACATCACAGCGCTAAGCAGAATTGCACCCATATTGTACTGTCTCAGTACTTTTATATTTGTGTGCTGTAGCATTTACTTTTTATTCACAGTTGTTTTGTAATTAACACTATTCTTTGCATCTCTGGTCGGAGGCTAACTGCATTTCATTGGCTTTGTATCTGTACCCGGCACAATGACAACAAAGTTGAATCTACTCTACTCTAATCTAATCTAATCTAATTAGATATCTCTGGTACCTATTAATGTTTCGTGGTCTTCTGCTGCCGTAGACCATCCACTTAACGTTCGACATTGCTGTGCATTCAGAGGCGAGCTTCTGCACACCACTGTTGTAATGCGTGGTTTTTCGAGTTACTGTCGCCTTCCTGTCAGTATGAACCTGTCCGGCCATTCTCCTCTGACCTCTCTCATAACAAGACGTTTTTGCTCACTGGATTTTTTTTTTGTTTTTCACACCATTCTACAATAGAAGCATTTATCAGGCTCCTAGATAAGCAGATGAATAGAGGGACATAACCTATGTGCAGACAGAAAAGATTAGGTGTTATGAGCTTAATTAGATTGCCACAACACTGTAGGCTGAAGGGCCTTTTCCAGTGTTGTACTTTTCTACACTCGATATTCTCATATGTTGAATGTCTGTTGTGCGCATTCTGTACCTCTCTAACTCTAGATCACAGACCACATCCTGCCCTCTCCAACTCCAGCCACCCATTCCCAAACGCTTCCACATAATAATCAACGGGCAGTCTTGTAGACCCCTCGTAGCTCTTTCTAAATCTTGCTGAGCGGATCTTCTCCTCCACGTGCACATTCTTCTGATGACCAGCCTCTGCCCTTTCCAGAGGTCATCTTTTTCAGATGAGTTGTGGAAAATTTTGTGGGGGGGGAATGTCAGAGGTAGTTTCTTTTCTCACAGAGAGTGGTGGATGACTGGAATGAAGTGCCAAGGGTGGTGGTAGAGGCTGTTACAACAGGGACAATTTAAAAACTCTTAAACAGGCACGTGGATGTAAGGAATGTGAGGGGTTATGGGCTGTGTAAGAGGGGATGGTTAGATTGATCATAAAGCAAGTTTATATACGTTGGCCCAAAACTGTGAGCCAAAGGGCCTGCCCTGTGCTGTTCTCTTCTCTATGTTCTATGATCCACATTTTGTGTAAAGCTCCCTTCCCATCATGGCACCCGCCCCATTTCCCTCCCCATTCTCCTTCAGCACATAAGATTATTCTATCTTGTTATCCAGAGCGAAACCAACATGGGCAGTGCCAAAGGAAGTATAGGTTGTATTAGTGGCCAGAGTTAGAGGAACAATGTGACCTCACAGGACTATAGAGCTGGAGGGAAAGAACATTCGGTGATTTCAGAGTCCTAGACCACCAGGTTCAGGAAGAGTTATTATCCCTCAACCATAAGGCTTTTGAACCAGAGGGAATAACTTTACTCACCCCAACACTGAACTGACCCCAACGCAACCTCTGGACTCACTCTTAAGGACTCCACAACTCACGTTCTTGATACTTATTGCTTATTTATTTGCTCATCTCTGAACACACAACACATCAAAGCTTGAAGTGGGTGGGCTACAGCAGCAGAAAACTATGACCATACACTCAGTGGTGACTTTATTTGGTACAGAAGGTACTTAATAATGTGGCCACTGAGCATATAAACCAAACGGTCCAGGAGGTGATAGGGTGACAGCACAGGGCCGAATGGCCTTTGTGGCCTATTCTACTCCCACTGCTGAGTTCTGAACCCCTACTGGTGCCTGCAACTTTTCCCCTGGTAGCTGAGAAAGTTAATACAAGGAAACGAGAGCAGGTGTAGGGATTCAACACCCTCACCTGCCCTGTCATTCAATATGACTGATCTACCCCAAGCCTCAGCTCCAGCTCTGTTCCAGTGTCCCATAGCCTTCAATGTCCTGAAACTTCAAATAACTCACCTCCCCCTCGAAATACTTTGAATCTAACACACTTTACATTTTAAAAAAATTCCTGAGATTTACTGCTCTCTGCAAGATGAAATTTCTATATCATGGGTTAAGGGTGAAAGGTGAGAGTTTAAGGAGAACTTGAGGGGAAACATCTTCACTCAGATGGTTGTGAGAGTGTCGAACGACCGGCCAGTGGAAGTGGACCATGCAAGCTCGGTTTCAACATTTAAGTGAAATTTGGATTGGTACATGGATAGTATGATGGAAGTCTATGGTCAGGTGCAAGTCAGTGGAAGTTGGAAGTGTAAATAGTTTGGTTTCTGTACTGTACTTTTCTATGTCTCTTTGACTCTATGGCATCTCGTTTTGAATGGCTCACTCCTATTCCTGAAGCTATGTCCCCTCACCTGAGAGTCTCCCACTAGTGTAAGCATTGTGACAACTATCTCTCAGGAACTTATGCTGCCTTATTTGTCTCAGTCAAGTCACCTCTCAATCCCCTAAACTCCAAAACATGCAGACCTGACCTTTTAGCCTCTCTTGATAGGACAACCCTCCCAGCTCTGGAATCAGCCTGGTGAAACTCCTTAGGACTGCAAAACAGTGAAAAATCTGCCCTACATTTTGTTCATACACATCAGCTCATTACATGGTTCATTCAGACAGTACAAGACAAAAGATAATAATAACAGACTGCGGAATACAGGGTTACAGAGGAAGTGCAGTGCAGGTAGATGATAAGCTGCAAGGTCCTAATGAAGTAGATTGTGAGGTCAACTTATTATACTAGGGCAAGGGCTCCCAACCTGGGGCCCATGGGCCCCTTGCTTAATATTATTGGTCCATGCAGAAAAAGGTTTGGAACCCCTGTTAGGCGATTTTTCAATAGCATTGTAGCAGGAGGATAGAAGGTATCCTTGACCCTGGTAGTACGTCCTTAGTATCTGCTGCCCATGGGGGGGGTTGGTGGTGAACCATCATGAGAGAATGTGCAGGGTGGGTGAGATCCTTGAGGAGGACCTCAACCACCCTGCACCGTGTACTCATGTAACTCCAGGCTCACAACATGGTTGAATCTTAACCTATGATGTGGAGCAACCAACTTCTCCATTGTATCGACGTTTGCTTCAATACCAGCAATGCAGTAGCTGAAGCAGGTGGCTGACCCCAGCTTCTTCAAGGGAAATAAGGCTGGGTGATTCGTACTTGCCTTGCCACAGATGCTCACATCCTAACCATTGAATAAATAATAAAAATAGACTTCCTGTCGCACAAAGTTACTTTGTTCTCTGCCACGTTCTACAGGACCCAGGTGAGGCTTCTGCTTGGACTAATCAAAGGTCAAAGTAAATTTATTATCAAAGTCCATGTATGCCACCATATACAACCCTGAGATTCATTTTCATGTGGGCATACTCAATAAATCCATAGAAACATAACCATAACAGAATCAATAAAAGACCGAACCAACTTGGGTGTTCAACCAGCGTGCAAAAGATAACAAATGCACAAATACAAAAAGAAATAAATATTTCTGTTCAGTCTTGGTCTCCCTGCTCTTGGGAAAGATGTTATTAAATTAGCAAGAGTGCAGAAAAGATTTACAAGAATATTGCCAGGACTTGAGGGACTAAGTTATAAGGAGATGTTGGACAGGCTAGGACTTTACTCCTTGGAGCATAGCAGATGGAGCAGCAATCTTATAGAGGTGTATAAAATAATGAGGGGCAGAAGTGGGGTGAATGCACTCAGTCGTTTACCCAGCTTTTGCGTTCAGTCACTCGATTTCCTTTCCTAATGGTTCCCTTCCACTAAAACCTGGGACAGCTTTCAAAGAGAATGTTCATTTATGTAAGCAGGTCTACAATTTAAATAATTTGTCCTCTTAATCTCCAGTATTCCAACACAATAAATCTGCCTTTTCCCGTTCCTGTTGGCTTCTCCCTGTGTGTGCAAAATGAGTCAGAGTGAATGAGTGAGTGTGTGTGTGAGAGAGAGAAATAGAGATAGTGACAGAGAGCAAAATAAAGTGAGAAATAATAAATGAGAGAAAAGAAGAATGGGAACAAGAAAGCGAGTGAGAGAGAGAGAGAAACAAAATAGATCGGGGAATGCACTCAGTCTTTTACTTAGGGTTGGGGAATCAAGACCTGGAGGGCATAAATTTTGGGGTGAGAGAGGTGAGATTCAATAGAAACTTGAGGAGGAATATTTTTCTACGCAAACAGTGGTGTCTGCGTAGAATGAGCGCCAGAAGTGATCGAGGCAGGTACAATAATAACTTCTAAAAGACAGTTAGATAGGTACATGGCTCGGGAAGAATTAGAAGGTTACGGGCCAAACACTGGCACTGGATCGGGCATCTTGGTTGGCATGTCCCAGATGGGCTGAAGGGCCTGTTTCCAAACTATGTAACCCTATGATTCTCATCAATGACTTCTGAAGAGGAGCTACCACAGGCTTCCAGGTCACAAGGAGATTACTTACCGTCATGGGCATTGCTCTCTGTGGGATTTGCAGTGCAATTTTCACTTTGCGGTACCAAACATCCCTCAGTATTTTGTGGTATCTGTGTCTTTCTGCTCATGCATAAAGCCGTTTTGTCCTTTGCATTGAGCCATGATTGAATTACTGTCACCCTTGTCCATTCCATCAGAGGGGAATTTGTTTCTGGGTGGAAGCCATTGATCATTGAATGGTTACAGCCCAGAAGGAGGTCGCTTGGGTCACCAGCTCTCTACCAGAGAAATTCTCTGTTTCCAGCTCATATCTTTCCTCTGCGGCTTTGCAAATTTTTCTCCGCCATATATTTATCTAGCTTCCTCTTGAAGGCCACATTGAATCTTGCTTCCACCACATCTACAGGCAGTGCATTATAGATTCCAACCACACGCTGCAGAAAAATAAACTTATTCTGATTCCTCTCTTAATTCCTGGGAGCACACATCACTCACAAACTCTCATCATCTCAGAACACATCTGACACAACCAAGAAAGCTCACAATGCCTCTACTTTCTGATAAAGCTGACGAGAGCTGGACTATGCACGTCAATACTTATGTCATCCTGCACATGTGCAGTAGAGAGAAGTCTAACATGCTGCATCACTACATGGTACATAAACTGCACTGTAGCAGACAGGAAGGCTCTACACAGGTAGTTAAAAAAGCCCAATACATCACTGGCACTAGCCCACCCACCATCAAGGACATATATAGAGAATGGTGCCAAAAATAGGCCAGCAATATCATGAAGCATCCCACCCATCCTGCTCACGGACTCATGGATTGTTTGTCCCACTCCCTTCAGGGAGAAGGCTAGGACCACCAGACTCAAAGACAGATACTTCTTCTAAGCTGTCAGGCTGATCAACATCTCCATCCACTAAACCACCCTTCCACACCCCCCCACCACGACTACGTTATCATTTCCTGTCTTGTTCACCATATTTATAGACACTCCTGTGCCTGGTGTCACTTTATGGACCTATCATTAATCTATGTATACAAGCTATCTTATTTATTTATATTTATTGTGTTTTTCATTATTATTGTGTTCATTATTGTGCTGCGTCAGATCTGCAGTAACAACTATTTTGTTTTCCTTTACACTTGTGTACTGGAAATGACATTAGACAGTCTTGAATCTTGAATTTCGAATTTTAATTCCCTTCCCCTTTAGGTTTATACCTGTTCCATCTTCCAAAGGGAACAGCTTCCCACTGTCCACTTTGCCCAGAGTCCTCATTATTCTACATATTTCTACCAAGTCATCTCTTTTCTCTATCAGTTTCAGCCTCTCCATTTCATCCTTGTGACCATAGCCCTTCACGCCAACAACCATTCCCATTATTCGCAAAATCTTCTTCTGGGAATGGAAATTGGTTTATTATTGTCACATGAACTGAGATACAGTTAAAAGGTTCGTCTTGTATGCCAAACATGCAGACCATTTGAAAGTGCACTCTTTGGCTATTTTATTAGCTACACCTCTACACCTGCTTGTTATGCAAATATCTAATCAGCCAATCATGCGGCAGCAACTCAATGCATAAAAACATGCAGACAATGATCAAGAGGTTCAGTTGTTGTTTGGACCAAACATCAGAATGGGGAAGAAGTGTGATCTAAGTGATTGTTGGTGCCAGATGCGGTGGTTTGAGTATCTCAAAAACCGCTAATCTCCTGGGATTTTCACGCAGAACAGTTTAGAGTTTACAGAGAATGGTGCAAAAAAACATAAAACATTCAGTGAGTGGCAGTTCTGTGGGTGAAAACACCTTGTTAATGAGAGAGGTCAGAGAAGAATGGCCAGATTAGTTGAAGCTAACAGGAAGGTGACAGCAACTCAATTAACCACGTGTTAACAACAGTGGTGTGCAGAAGGGCACCTCAATGCACAACAGGCAGAACCTTGAAGTGGATGGGCTACAGCAGCAGAAGACCATGAGCACGCTCTCAGTGGCCACATTGTATCATTGAGTTGCATTGAGTGTAGTAGAACATTGAAGTTAACAAAAGAATGCAGTTACGGAGAAAGTGAGATGCAAGTGGACCATGAGGTGCAAGAGCCATTAGGAGGTAGATTTTGAGGCCAAGGGCCATTAGGAGGTAGATTTTGAGGCCAAGAGCCATCTTTACTGTACAAGGAGGTTGTCTAATAGTCCTATAAGATAGAATAGCCCTATGGATAGAAACTGGCCTTGAACCTAGTGGTGCATGCTTTCAAGCCTTTGTATCATCTCCTTGATGAGAAGCCGGAGAAGGGAGAATGTTCAGGGTGGGCAGGCCTCTGTTTGTTGTCTGCTTTCCAGAGGCAGCGGGAGGTGTAGGCAGAGTCATTAGAGAGTGTGTGCCCACAACTCTGTGCAATTTCTTGCAGTCTTGGGCAGAACAGTTGCCATACCAGTTGACATGCCAAAGCTCCAAGAAAGTAGATTGATTGTGTCATGATGGATGGGCTGTGCCCACAAGTCTCTGCAAACTGCCTCCATCCCATGCACTCACCTCCATCATAATCTGCATCCCTGTCTTTATCGTTGCCTGCTTCTCTCCTGTATAAAGACTCCGTTGTAGGAACTGTAGGTCCAGCCAAGTTAAACAAAAATTAATCAGACCCTTGACTTCTATTTTCACCCTTCCACCAGCCTAGGCAAATAGATGGAAATAATAGTCACGAGTATGCAAGCAGCTGCCAGTGGCTGCAAATTCTCTCATATTAATTTTTATTTAATGTTTTTGCATGGGGCAGGCGAGGGGAATGAGCGAGTCGACAGCCTGTGGGAAATGTGCAATGGAACCAAACACAAGGAAGAAACCAGGAGCAGGGACGCCATCACAAAACTAAGAACTGTTTACTGGGGACTGTGAATGTGTTCTCTCAGAGTCCTGCCTCCCATGTCCTGCATAATGGCTGTTCAGGTAGAGCTGTTACCTTACAAAGCCAAAGAGCTGGGTTTGATCCTGACCTCGGGTGCTATCTGTGTGGAGTTTGCATGTTCTCCGTGGTTTTCTTCCAGGTGTTGCAGTTTCCTCCCACATCCCAGAGATCTGCACATTGGGAATTTATTTGGCAAGGCTAAGGAAGGGTCTCGGCTCAAGACGTCAACTGTTTACTCTTTTCCCTACGTGCTGTCTGACCTGCTGAGTTCCTCCAGCGTTTTGTGTGCGATGCTTTGGATTTCCGGCATCTGCAGATTTTCTTGTGTTTGTGTTAATAATCCCAACCTGTACATCTTTGGGAGGAAACCGGAGCACCTGGAGGAAAGCACCTTGGTTAAAGGGTGAACATACAAACTCCTCATAGATAGCAACAGAAGTGATTACCAGCGCTGTAAAGCATTATGCTAACCGCTATGCTGGTAGTCTATATGAGTGGTTGATGGTTATCATGGACTTAATGGGCTGAACAGCCTGTATGCTATCTGACTCTCACATCCATTCACCTATTAGACTCGACCGTACTTAACTGGATTGGTTCAGAGACAAGTTTGTTGTCAGGTGCACAAATACAGTGAGGTGTCAGTACAATAAAAACTTGCAGCAGTACTAGAGGGATGTAGGTACAAAATCAAAATCAGGTTCATTATCATTGACTTATGACATAAAAATTGTTGTTTTGTGGTAGTAGGACAATGCAAGCAAAAATTAATATGAGTTACAATATGAATAAATAAATAGTGTGAGAAAGAAATAGTGAGGTAGTGTTCATGGGTTCATGGACCGTTCGGAACTCTTACGGCGGAGGGGAAGAAGCTGTTCCTAAATCAGTGAGAGCGAGTGTTCAGACTCCCCTACTTCCTCTCTGACGGTGGAGAGTGGACGTGGAGAGGACACTTCCAATAGTGGGAGAGTCTCGAACCAGAAGGCACGGCCTCTGAAGAGAAGGATGTCCTTTTAGGACAGAGATGAGGAGAGACCCTTATTTAAGAAAGGAATGTGTTGGCATTTCCTGGTTGGCTGCCAGTGACTAGTGGGTGGTGTTCTCCAAAGGTCGGCGTTGGGTCTGCCACTTTTCAAGTGAAATGCCGATGACCTGGATGACGGAATTGATGGCTTTGTGACCAAGTTTGCGAACGGTGCAGAGGTAGCTGGAGGGGCAGATAGCGTTAATGAAGCGGGGAGGCTGCAGAAGGATTTGGACAGATTGGGAGAATGGGCAAAGAAGTGACAGATGGAATATAGTGTCAGCGAGTGTATGGTCACATTATATAATATGAAAGGCATAAATAGGGTGAGACAGTCAAAATCTTTTTTGCCAGAGTGGAAATGTCAAAAATTAGAGAGCCTTAAGATTAAACTTTAAAGGAGATGTTTATTTATATGGAGATACACCACAGAATAGATATTTCTGGCCTTTGTGCTATGCTGCCAGCAACCCCCAGATTTTAACCCTAGCCAATTTTACAATGACCTACCTATTAATTGACATATCTTTGGACTGTGGGAAGAAACTGGAACACCTACACATCCACGGGGAGGACGTACAAACTCCTTACAGAGGACACCAGGATTGGACTCTGAACTCTGACGCCCGAGCTTCAACAGTGCCACGCTACCATGGTGCCCGTGTGCTAAGCTTTTTGCACAGAGTGTATTAGGTGCCTAGAATGGGGCTGCCAGCAGTAGCAGTGAAAGCAGATACAATGGAGGTGTTTAAAAGGCCTTTAGACAGGCACGTTAATGTACAGGGATAGGCTGTCGGGATTAGTTTAATTTGGCATTGTGTTCATTACAGACACTGTGGGCCTTGGAGCCTGTTCTTGTGCTACACAGTTCTGTGTTCTATATTCTACTTCTGAATTTTTCCCTGTGGGGAAAGATGCTGGAGACTTCGATCCAGTTAAGCCACTTCCGAATCCAAAAATGTTTTATGTATGACTGTGCTCCTTCTCGAAAGCACATCTGAAGGATTTTCACTCAGTAATCTCCCAACCACTTAGACTTTCAGAGCTTTGGCAGAGAAGATCTGGGCTTTATTTTGTCATCATGGATTGGTTAAGGATAAACAATTAGTTTGAAGCGTCAATTTGTTTGGGCCTAATCTTACGTTGTTATCTTTATGAAATAAAAATATCCAGGGGAAATAAAGTAAAAGGAAATATTTAAAAATGCAGCTACTGGAATCCGAAATTAAGCCAATTTTTAAAATTATTGTTACATGTACAATGAAAATTTTGCCTTACATACTGTTCAAAAGTTCAAAGTTCAAATTAAATTTATGATCAAAATAAAGTTACTATATACTATCAAGAGAGTCATTTTCTTGCAGGCATTAACAGGAAAATAAAGAAGTACAGTAGGATGTATGGAAAACCATACATAATCAAAGAATGACAAACAATCAAGGTGCATGATAAAGTGCAAGGTCATAGAAATATTCCCCTTCATAGATGCTGCCTGACTTGCTGAGGTCCTCCAGCATTTTCTGTGTGTTGATCAAGATTCCAGCATCTGCAGAATCTCTTGTGTTTTCCTTAGTGATGTTGATTGAGGTCTAGAGGCCATCTTATTGTCCAAGGCAACTATTCAATAGTCTCACACAGATTAATGCTGGGAAAATTCATCAAGTTAGGCGGTGTCTGTGGAAAGAGAACCTGTCAATGCTTTGGGCTTGTGCCCATTGGAAGTCAGTATTGAGGAAGGGTCACAGACCCCAGATATTCACTGTTTATCTTTCCACAGGTACAGCCTTAACTGCAGACCTTTCTCAGTATTTTCTGATTTTCTGTGATGAAGAAAAAGTAACTGCTTTTCAATAAATGGACTTGAGCTGTAAGGAGAGGTTGGGAAATCCTGCGATGTTTTCTCAGGAGTGGCAGACGCTGAGGGGAGACTGAAAAGGAGTTTATAAAATTAAGAGATGCATAGATTGAATCAACAGTTGGTTTCTTATCCCCAGGAATGAAGCATATAATACCAGAGGCCATGCATTTACGATGGGAGAGAGGAAAGTTTAAAGGAGATGTGCAGTGCAGGATTTTTACACAGAGACTGGAGGGTGCCTGAAATACACTGTCAGCTGTGGTGGTGGAGGTAGATATGAGAGAGGCTTTTAGAGCAGTTTAATCTGAATGTGCAGAGAGTGAAAGTCAAAATCAAAACAAGTTTAATGTCAAAGCACATACATGTTATCATGGGATTCATTTTCTTGCAGGTATTTACAGTAAAATAAAGAAATAATAGAATTTATGAAAAACAAACATAACAAAGATTGACAAAGAACCAATGTGCAAAAGAAAACAAATTGTGTAAATAAGAAGTAAATAAACTGAGAACGTGACTTGTATTGTCCTTGAAAGTGAGTTGATGGGTTGTAGAATCAGTTTAGAGTTGAGGTTTAGAGTTGAGGTGAGAAGTTACACGCCCTGTTTCAGGAGCCTCATGGTTGAAGGGTAGTAACTATTCCTGAACCTGGTGGAGAGGGACCTAGGGCTCCTGTACCTCCTCCCCGATGGGGTTATAAGGTATAGAGGGCTATGGTCTGGGAGCAGGTCGATAGAACTAGGCAGTTGAAATGGTTTAGCACTGACTAGATGGGGCAAAGAGCCTATTTCTGCACTGTAGTTGTCTATGACTCTATAGAAATTATGCATAATTTATGTTGAATGTATATATTTCTTGAATGCTGCTCATATGATGCAATGTGCCTGCAATGCTGCTGCAAGAAATGTTTCATTGCCCCTGTGCAAACATGCACTTGTGCAGATGACAATAAGCTTCACTTCAGAATCAGAATCGGGTTTATTATCACTGATGCATGTTGTGAAATTTGTTTTTTTTTCACAGCAGAGACATAAAATAACTTTAATTCACAAAGTAAATAATGTAAAAAAAGAAAGAATGAGGTAGCGATCGTGGTACGTGGTGGAGGGGATAAAGCTTTTCCTAAGTCACTGAGTGTTGGCTCCTGTACCTCCTCCTTGACAGTAGTAACGAGAAGAGTGCATGTCCCAGATGGTCAGGGTCCTTAATAATGGATGCCATCTTCTTCAGACACTGCCTCCTGAAGATGCTGTTAATTGTGGGGAGCATTGTACCCGTGATGGAGTTGACTTTGTCTTTGAGAAGGGAGTAGTTTAATTAGTTTGGCATTACACTGCAGGCTGAATGTGTGCTGTCCTGACGAAGGGTCTCACACCAAAACATCAACAGTTTTTTTTTCTCTCCAGAGATGCTGCCTGATCTGTTGAGTTCCCCTAGCATTTTATATGTGTTACTATAGGCTGAATGGACTTTTCCTCTGCTGTACTCTTCTATGGTCTAAACGCGGAGACTGTCCAGACTGTTAGTACAGTGAGTGTGGGGTTTTGGCAAATGCTTCTAAAGCAGGGTCGGCGAGTGATTGCCTTAAGTTTGTGGCAGACTTCTCCCTCTCTCTGTGCTGTTGCCCAAGCTAATTACAAGGCAGGACCAACAGCGAATCAACGTGCCTTTTTGTTTCTCTCAGCTGAGGGGCTTTATGTCACAGGCAGGCTATTTTCATTTGCTCAATTATAAGACTGGCCAAAAGCAGTAAAAAACACGCACACACTGGAGGGCTTACATCAGTATTCAGCTTCGCTCCAAGTTTCTCCCACAGCCTAAACATTGCACTGGCTGCTTACATTTGGAACTGGGTCAGGCTCGGGACTGTGACTTCATAAGGCATTGGTTGGACTGCACTAGGTGTACTGACAGCCGTTTTGGGCCCCGTATCTAAAAAAGAATGTACTGGCATTGAAGAGAATCCAGAGGATGCTCATGAGAATGATTCCGAGAATGACAGGGTTAATGTATGAGGAGTATTTGATGGCTCTGGGCATGTACTTGCTGGAGTTTAGAAGAATGAGGGGAGATCTCATTGAAATTTATTGAATATTGTGAGGCCTAGATTGAGTGAATGCGGAAAGGATACTTCCTATTGTGGAAGACTCCAGGGCCAGGGGCACAGCCTCAAAATACAAAGAACGGACAGGAGAAGGAATTTCTTTATCCAGACAATGGTGAATCTCTGGAGATTGCCACAGATGGCTGTGGAGGCCAAGTCTTTGGGTATATTTAAAGTGGAGTTTGATAGGTTCTGAATTAGCAAGGGTGTCAACGATTATGGGGAGAAGGCAGGAGAATGGGGGTTGACGGGGATAATAAATCAGCCTTGGCCTAGGTTCGAGCTTTCTGTAAACCCTCCCGCTCTGCAATCCCTACATCATGGAGAATACAGAGGGGAAAGCTGGTAGCTCCTTGGGTTATCTCCACTGTCCAGTATGACCCTGATTGGACCTCTGTCTCAACTCTGCTTCCTTGCCCAATATCCACTTCCTCTTGTAAATATATAGAGACAAACAAAGCCTTGAGGTCATTGTTTAAAAAAAGAAGCCATCTGCTTAAGGTCACAAGACCTTAAGATACAGGAGCAGAATTAGGCCATTCAGCCCGTTGAATCTGCTCTGTCATTCCATCATAGCTGATTTATTATCCTTCTCAACCCCATTCTCCTGCTTTCTCCCATAACCTTTGATGCCCTTACTAATCAAGAACCTCAGCTTTAAACATACCCAGTGACTTGGCCTTCACATCCTTTTATGGCAATGAATTTCACAGATTCACAACCCTCTAGCTGAAAAAAATCCTCCTCGTCTCTGCTCTAAAGGGACAGGCTTTTATTCTGAAGCTGTGTCCCCTTGACCTAGGCTCCCCACTATAGGAAACATCCTCTACACATCCACTCTATCTAGACCTTTCGATATTCGATAGGTTTCAATGAGATCCCCTTCATTCTTTTAAACTCCTGCAGGTACAGGCCCAGAGCACTCACATATTAAAACTGCTATTTAAGTCAAAGATGAGGCAAATTCTATGACCTGGTGAGTTATCAGTCTTTTGTTTGCACTTCCTAAGTGCTTTTGCATATTTTGAGGCAGGGAAAAGATGATTTTTGAATAGCTAGCACTGAAAATCAAATGGAAAACCACAGAAGCTGTCAGTCAAAGTTAAATAAACAGAAATGCTGGAGAAGTTCTTCACACAGAGGATGGTGTGACAAGGGAACAAAATGCCAGTGGAAGTGGTTGAAGGCAGGTACTATAACAACATTTGAAAGATATTTGGGAAAATACATGGATTGGAAAGATTTAGTAGGGGTTCCCAACCTTTTTTATTACATGGACCCGTACCATTAACTAAGGAGGCTGTGGACCCAAGGTTAGCAATTGCTGGTTTAGAAGGGTACGAGCCAAACACAGGGGACTCACTTGGTGGGCACTATGACATTTTACTCTGTGACTCCTTACCTTTAAATACTCAGCAAGTCAGATGGCATCTGTCGGAAGAGAAACAAGTTGAAAACCCTTCATTAGAACTAAAGTGAAGAGTTACAGGTATAGGGAATAGACACTCAGTGGCCACTTTATTAGGTACACCTGCTCATTAATGCAAATATCTAATTAATCAACCACACAGCAACAACTCAATGCATAAAAGCATGTAGACGTGGTCAAGAGGTTCAGTTATTGCTCAACCCAAATGGGGAAGAAATCTGATTTAAGTGACCTTGACCATGGAATGATTATTGGTGCCAGATGGGGTGGTTTGAGTATCTTAGAGGCAACTGATCTCCTGGGATTTTAACACACAACAGTCTCTAGAGTTTACAGAGAAAGGTGCAAAAAACAAAAACTTGTTAATGAGAGAGGTCAGAGGAGAATGGCCAGACTGGTTCAAGCTGACAGGAAGGCAACAGTAACTCAAATAACCACAAGTTACAACAGTGGTGTGCAGAGAGCATCTCTGAATGCACAACACATCAAACCTTGAAGCTGGTGGGCTCCAGCAACAGAAGACCATGGATATATACTCAGTAGCCACTTTATTAGGTACCGGGAATACCAGGAGTGTAGTGTTGGTCTTGTTACCAGAGCAACCGGGTTCTGATTGAACAGGCTTGTGGAGCCACTCCTCATGTTTGAATTTGTATGGATGTTTGTATGTAATCTGTCAACCCCAGTCCGAAATGTTCTCAGTGACTTCCCTCAGAGAGTTTGGAATTGAAATTGGTTTATTTTTGTCACAATCAGGCCATATTGTCACAACCAGGCCACCGTGGCATCCAGTGTTGAGGCTTTGGAGAATGTGTAGCAAGAGTTTACCAGAATGCTGCCCCTAGGGTGCAGGTGCTATAAGGAGAGGTTGGACAAATCTGGGTTGTTTTCACTGGAGCGGCAGAGGCTAAAGGGAGATCTGATGGAAGTTTGTACGATTATGAGAAGCGTACACAGACAGCCTGTACCTTTTTCCCATAGTTGAATTGTTGTACACTGGTAGCATGTAATTAAAGATGAGCAGGGCAAGATTTTTTTTCCTCAGAGAGTGGTAGGTGCATGGAATGTGCCTGCAAGGGTAGTGATGGAGGCAAATCTGACAGAGGCAAGTCCTCCCCAGCATTGAGTGCATTCACAAGGAGAGCTGCCACAAGAAAACAGCACCCATCATAAAGACCATAAAACATAGGAGCAGAATTTGGCCATTTGGCCCATCGAGTCTGTTCTGCCATTCCGTCCTGGCTCCTTTATTTTCCCTCTTAACGCCATTCTCCTGCCTTCTCCCTGTAATCTTTGACACCCTTACTAATCAAGAACCTATCAACCTCTGCCTTAAATGTAGCCAATGACTTGTCCTCCACAGCCATTCCATAGATTCACCACCCTTTGGCAAAAGAATGGGAAATTGAAGCGTTTTTAAAAATAAATTATTTGCACAATTTATCTTCCTTTGCATATTGGTTGCCTATTTATAGTTTCTCATAAATTCTATTATATTTCTCTTTTTCTGTTAATCGCTACAATAAAATGAACCTCAAGATAGTATATGGTGACATATACATAGTTGTGAAAATAAATTTATTTTGAACTTTGAAAGAGGCATTTAAGAAGCCCTTAAATAGCCACATGCCTATGAACATCACACTCAAAATGTTGGAGGAACTCAGTGGAGTAGGCAGTGTCTATGGAAAGGAATAAAGAGACGACATTTCAGACTGAGACCCTTCATCAGGACACTTTATTCCTCTTTCTAGATGCTGTCTAACCTGCTGAGTCCCTCTAGCATTTTGTGTGTGATGCTTTGGGTTTCCAGCATCTGCAGAATCTCTTATGCATAGATATGCAGAGAATGCATGGCTGAGAGCCAAGCGCAGGCAGAAGGTAGGAGTCATTTGCTTACTAATTCAACGCAACACCGTCGGCTGAACTATTCTATGTTCTAATTAAGAATTGGTAAATTTTGGCACTGCAACCGTTTGTACCCATCACCTGAATAAATCAGTAAATCCAGGCCTGGATTACATGGAATGGAGTACCATACTTGAGGGGCTGGGAGTCCTGCTCCTGACTCCATGCTCCAGGGACAGTGCCCTGGCTGGGCTGACGAGGTTTACCTCATGGTTCGTAATCAGCATTTCTTTTTTGTCCACAGTGACCTGACAGCCAGCCAGAAGCACAACAAATGTGCTTCTGATAGTTTAAAAATAAGCAACAGGCCGTTAACCACAGATCTGTTTGCAACGCAGTATTTGTGGAACATTCTGCGACTTATCTCTGCTGCCGGTGGCTGGGGGAGGGGAGAAAGGGATGGGCAGGGAAGAAAAGCAATTAAATAATTTGAGCGTATTTTAAATATGCCTCGGATAAACTTCTGAACCAATTGTCAGGATTCTTGGCAGAATGGGTCATGAAATGAGAAACAAGATACGTCCTGATGAGGGTTCATGGCAAGGTAGTTATTTCATTTGAACTAGCCGCATGAGGGCCGGCAATTATTTCTTACTAATATCACGTCTGGCTTCAATTTAAGGGTAATGAGTATTTTTTTTGTATTAAAGTATCAAAGGCAATTTTCTTCTCTTGCTTGTTTGCTTGAACATTCATTTCTCTCTGTGTCTCTTTCTCTCCGTTTGTCTTTTCCCACTATTTTTCTCTCAATCTCTTTGCTTTCTCTATCTCTCACACTCGCTTTCTCGCCCCCATTCTTGCTTTCTGTCATTTACCTTTGCATCATTTTATTTTTCTATAGCAATCTTGTTTTTCTATCCTTTATTCCTTTTGCCTATTCCCTATATTTTCTTCCTTTATCTCTTGTGCTTTCTCTATTTCTCCCTCTCTCTTGCTTTCTTTCCTGTTCTTGTTTTCTCTCGCTTATTATTTCTCACATTATTTTTTTTCCATATCACTACATTTCTCTTTCTCTTTCACACACGCACTGTTGCACACTCAGGGTCAGAGAGGACCCAACAGGTGTGGGAAATTTATTGTGAATATTGCAGATTATTGGAGACCTGCTTACACAAATAACATTCTGTTTGCGAGCTGCCCAGGTTATAGTGGAAGGGAGCCGATAGGAACCTTGGTACTGGGTAAATACGGGAATCCAATACAAAAGCTGGGAAGTCATGTTAAACCAGTGCAAAAAAAAATGGCTGGGGTGCAAAGTTCAAAGTAAATTTATTATCAAAGTTCATATGTCACCATTTAAAATCCTGAGTTTCATTTTTCTTGTGGGTATATACAGTAAATCCAAGAAGCACAATAGATTCAATGAAAGACCAGACAGAGTGGACAAACAACCCATGTGCAAAAGACAACAAATTGTGCAAATCCAAAAGGGAAAAATAATAACTCAATAAACAATAAGTACTGAGGAAAAAGAGATGAGGAGTCCTTGAAAGAGTCTGTAGGTTCAGTGACTGGGCGCGTGAAAGTATCCCCACTTCAGGGGTAATAACTGTTCCTGCACCTGATGACGTGGGCCCTGAGGCTCCTGTACCTTCTTCCTGATGGCAGCAGTAGGAAGAGAGCATGATCTAGGTTGTGGTGTCCTATACGATGGATGCTGCTTTCCTGTGACAGCTCAACATGGAGATGTTATCAGTGGGGGGGAGAGCTTTAACTGTGATGGACTGAGCCATATCCACTAGAGACTGTTGTGTGTGAAAATCCCAGGAGATCAGCAGTTTCTGAGATACACAAACGATCCCATCAGGCACCAATAATCATTCCACAGTCAAAATCACATATCTTTCCCATTTTGAAGTTTGGTCTGAACAACAATTAAACCTCTTGACCATGCCTGCATGTTTTTACGCATTGAGTTGTTGCCACAAGATTGACTGATTAGATATTTGCATGAATGAGCAGGGGTACAGACACACCTAATAAAGTGGCCAAAGGTTGTATGTTCGAGTCAAGTCAAGTTTATTGCCATATGTAGTTTGAGAGGGAGAAGATAAAATCAAACGTAGCAGAATTTCAGAAACAGAGCAGACTTGATGGGTTGAATAGCCTAATTCTGCTCCTATGTCAGTATGAATGCTCAGGTGGAATGAAAAACTTACTTTCAGCAGCATCACAGCCTCATAGGTTCAGATTAGCAGCATTCACGAGAAAATCATAAGCGTAACTTTTACAAGAACGAACTGAATTAGAAAGCAGCAAAGTGATCGCAGTGTTGGTGAACTGGGGTTGTACTGTGTTCCCATGCACTTGGACTTCTTGTTGGATCAGAACATAGATCAGTACAGCACAGTACAGGTCCTTCGGCTCGCAGTGTGGTGATGACATTTCAGCCTACTCCAAGATCAATCTAACCCCTTCTGCGCAGTTCATAACCCTCCATTCTCCTTCTGTGCATGTGCCTATTTAAGCATCTCTTAAATGTCTCTGGTGTATCTGCATCTACCACCACCCTTGGCAGGGCATTCCTGGCACTGTAAAGATTAGAGTTTTAGGTTATCTTAATTTGTCACATGTACTTTGAAACATTGAGTGAAATGTGTCATTTTGCGTCACAGTCTGAGGATAATGTGGTACGCCCACAACTTCCTGACCCATACGTCTTTGGAATGTGGGAGGAAACCAGAGCACACAGAGGAAACCCATGGGAAGAATGTATAAACTCTTGACAGATAGTGGCAGGAATTGAACCCCGGTCGCTGGCATTCTAAAACATTGTACTGCCTGCTAGGCCGCCATGCTGACCCACTTTACCACTCTCTGTGTAAAAGAAAAACTACCCCTGACATCCCCCCAGAACTTTCCTCCAGATTTAGGAGTTGTTTTCAAAGTGTTCTTCAACATATCAAATCTATGATTCCATTCTATAAGAATAACAATGTTTCTAGAAGTGTAGAACAGAGTGGGAAAAACCCTCTAAGTGAATCAAACTGCCGGAGAAACTCAAGGGAGTCAGTCAGCGTCTGTGGAAGCAAAGTGACCGTTGATGTTATGGGTCAAGATCCTGCATCAGGACTGAGAGTGTCGAGGATAGGTGGCCACTATATAAAAGTGAGAGGGAATGGTGAGACAGATACTGGTAGGTGATAGGAGGAACCAGGTAAGGTGGGGCTGATGGATACATGGAGAGGGGCGGGGCTTTGAGACAGAGGGTGAATAATGATAGGTGGAGCCAAGTGAGGTGGATTGATGGACACGTGGAATCAGGTTGAGGCAAGGTGGCAGAGTTTTGAGGCAGAGGATAGTGGGTAAGAGATGTAAACAGATGATGAAAATAAATGGCAGATGGAGAAAGGTGAGAAAAGGGAATGAAGTTCAAACTCAGAGGCTGGAAAGTGACAATACTTTGGCAACAATTCTTCAGGCCTCAAGTGTCCCTTGAAAAACCATTAAAAATCATGAGTAAATCTTTTCCTTGATCTTTTCTATTGTAACTAGAAATTTCCCTCAGGATAGCAGTAGTGGGAAATACATTAAATGGTACTGCTTTCTTTTCAGTTCTCAATCTCAGAGGATGTTAGCGAATAGGTGAGGTCACTAGAAGGACGCTTTCCTTTCACTTCTTGGCACAGGCTCAGACCCAGTCCATGGTTCAGCCTCCACTTGCCAGCGTTAAAGGAAAATCAATTCAGGTTTGGTGTACAACACATAACTGCTTCCAGCCAGTGCTAATTGACAAGCTTGAAGAAAGAGTTGGGGAGAACCTGAAGCTAACAGAGTTATCAGTGTAAACTAAACCACACAAAAGACAAGCTGGGAGTAATATTCAAAATGTAGCAGGATAAGTTAACATAAGAAAGAATACAGGTACTCTAAATCTGAAGCAACGCACACAGAAAATGACGCGGGTGTGCCAGTATCTGTGGAGGGAAACGAATGGTCGATGTTTCAGACTGAGACATCGAATGTGACAGGATGAACATCGATTTAGATCATAAGATCATAAGACACAGGGGCAGAATTTGGCCATTCATCCTACTGAATCTGCTCTGCTATTCCATCATGGCTGATTTATTATCCCCTCAACCCCATTCTCCCGCCCTCTCCCCATAACCTTTGACACCCCAACTAATCAAAAGCCTATTAATCTGTGCCAATAACTTTGCCTCCAAAGCCTGAGAACTCCACATATTCACCATCCTCTGTCCTCTGGCCAACGGAATTCCTCCTCATCTCTGTTGTAAAAGGATGTTGTTCCATTCTGAGGCTGGGCCGTTGGGCCTCTGGTCCTAGACCCACCCACTATAGGAAACATCATTTCCATGTCCAGTCTCTCTGGGTATTTCAACATTCAATACGTTTCAATGAGTTTTCTCCACATTCCTCTGGACTCCAGTGAGTCCAGGGTCAGAACGATGCTCCTCATACATTAACCCTTTCATTCCTGGGATTACTTTCATGAACCTCCTCTGGACACGTTCAAATACTAACACATCCCTTCTTAGATAAAAGGCCTGAAACTGCTCACAATATTCCAAGTGCAGTCTGACCAATGCCTTATAAAGTCTCAGCATTACATCGTTGCTTTTATATTCTAGTCCTCTCCAAATGAATGCTCAGATTACATTTGGCTTCCTGATTTTTCTGACATCTGGCAACCACCCTCCTCCGGGTTTCTCTTATCCCTATGGCCCTGTTATCCCTCCTTTGTCTCCTCCCTTGGCCTCATGACTGACTTACCACCTTCAGGTTCCTCATTTTGGTTCCCCATCTCCTCTTCTTTATTCCATGATCTACTCTCCTCTCTACTTCAACCTTTGCCTCTCACAACTCTCACCTCGCAGTTTCTTACAACATTTCTTTCTCTCCTCTCCCCCACTAACCTACTATCCCCCTCTCACCTTTCAAAGTTCAGAGTAAAGTTACTATCAAAGTACCTGCATATATATATCACCAGGTCCAACCCTGAGATACATTTTCTTGGGGCAATCCAGTAAATACAAGAAGTACAAAAGAATCAATGAAAGACCTCACCCAAAAGGACAGACAGACAACCAATGTGTGAAATACAAGAAACTGTGCAAATACAAAGGAGAAATAATAATAATAAATAAATAATAAATATTGAGAACACGAAAAGCCCTTGAAAGAGATTGCACAGAGTATAGGAACAGTTCAGTGATGGGGTGAATGAAGTTATCCCCACCTTTTCAAGAGCCTGATGGTTGAGGGGTAATAACTGTTCTGAGCATGGTGGTGTGGGTCCTGAGGATTCTGTACCTGACGGCAGAAGAGAACATGGCCTGGATGGTGGGATCCTTGATAACGGATACTGCTTTCCTGCGATCATGCTCCGTGTAGATGTGCTTAAAGGTGGGGATGGTTTTGCCCAGAAGGGAATGGGCCATGTCCACTACTTTTTGTTGTGGATTTTCTGTTGAAGGGCATTGTGTTTCCAAACCAGGCCATGATGCAAACAGTCAATATACTCTCTGCCACATATCCGTAAAAGTTTGTTAAAGTTTTAGATGACAGGCTGAATCTTCTCACACTCCTGAGAAAGTAGAGGCGCTGCCGTGCTTTCTTTATCATGACACTGGGCCCAGGACAGACCCTCTGAAATGATAACACCGAAGAATTTAAAGTTGCTGAGCCTCTCCACCACTGATCCCCGACGAGGACTGGTGCATGGACCTCTGGTTTTCTCCACTTGAGGTTAATAATCAGCTCCTTGGTCTTGCTGACATTAAGTGTGAGGTTGTTGTTGTGGCACCAGTCAGACAGAACTCCCTCCCATATGCTGATTCGTCACCGCCTTTGATTCAGCCTACGACAGTGGTTTCATCAGTATTAGCATTGGGACCGTATATATCCTCATAGACATAAGTACAAAGCGAGTAGAGCAGGGGCTAAGCACTCAACCTTATGGTGTACATGTGCTGATGGAGATTGTGGGGGAGCTGTTGCTATCAATCCAAACTGACTGGGGTCTGCAAGTGAGGAAATCAAGAATCCAGTTGAGCAAGAAGGTATTGAGGCCTAGGCCTTGAACCCTATTGGTTAGTTTCAAGGGAATGATGGTATTGACTGCTGGGCTGTAGGCAATGAAGAGCATCCTGATGTACGCATCTCCGCTGCCCAGATGTTCCAGGATTAAGTGACTGCCAGCATGTGCTCGTCCCCCTCCTCTTACCCTTCTAATCTGGGTTCTGCCCCTTTCCTGATGAAGGTTCATTGCCCAAAATGAAATCTGTTCATTTCCCTCCAAGGTGGTACCTGACCCATAAGGTTTTTCCAACATTCTGTGAGGATAAGCTGATACCACCCTTTGTAAATGGTAAGGGAATTCTTGGTGGCATAAGATATATAGGTGAGAAACATGCTGAGTCTTCCTGCAGTTCTGGTAGATCTGCTCAGGGTCACAGTGCCCAAAGTGTAGGGAAGAGTGACACGCAAAGGGTACAAAGGCGACTTACAAAGGGTTATGAGGAGACAACTCAGTTGTGTAGGGAGTTCAGAGAGCCTGGGTTTAGAACAGAGATGGTTAAGGGAAGATGTCACAGACAAGAGAGATACAAGAAGCTAGAACAACACAAAACACTGGAGGAACTCTGCAGAACAAGCAGTGTCTAGGAGGGAAGTGGATGACTGACTCTCCATTTCCCTCTGTAGATGCAGCTTGACCTGTTGAATTCCTTCAAGGTTTCATAGAGGTGACCCAAATCAAATATTAGTATCCCAAGGGAGATTGCATAATTAAAAGAGATTCTGTGGATGCTGAAAATCCACAATAATGCTCTCCAATTGTTGGAGCAACTCAGCAAGCCAGGCAGGACCCACAGAAAGGAATAAACAGTTGCCGCTTTGGGCCAAGACCCTTCATCATGGCTGGCACCAATAATCGTTCATGGCCTAACTCACTTAGGTAACATTTCTTGCCTATCCTGATGTTTGTTTTGAACGACAACTGAACCTCGTGAACATGTCTGCATGCTTTCATGCATTGAGTTGCTGCCAAGTGATTACAAATGGGCCCATCAGTGCTTGAACATGCGAGATCTAAGACACTTTCATCTTCTAGTAAATCCCTTTGAGTTAACTCATTGATTGAAAATATTCCTGTCATCCATCATAAACTCCCACCCTTCAGGGTTTTAAGATACACCAGTTATGATCTTATTACAAATGTATATGTTGGAGCAGACTCCAGGATGTGAATGCTTCTTTTTCCATGCCCTTATGATATTGCTCACTTCCAGTATTGATCTCAACCATTTTAGCAATTACCTTCCTATCTGCCCTATCGAGCATGATTGAGATATTAAATACTTGGCCGTTATGTTCATTATTGGTTAGTTCTCTCTCACTTTCCATCCTTCTTTTAAAGATTTCTTGCTACTGATACAGGCTGTTCTCTGAATAATGGAAAAGGTTCTATTTTTAAAGATCCTCATGTCAATTTTATCCAAGCACCAGACTGGTTTAAGCTGACAGGAAAGCATCAGTAACTTGTTCAGTTTAGTTCAACTTAGTACTGTGTCTTTCGATGACTGCAGGCTGCACAACCAGTTCATCCTGAACAAAATCACACAAAATAGCAATTAAAAAAAAGAATAACCAGAAATGATGTTTATGGTTACTGCTTTGAACTATTCCACACTGGCCCTATTCCAGCCTGCTCCTAAAGCTGTTATGTAATACTAATAACGACTGCTCCAACACTTAACCCTCAACTAACATCATTACAATGGACTGTTTAGTCATCTTCATCCTAAAGTCAATGGTGGTCTGCTATCTTGTCACACTTCACTACAGTGCAGTGATAGTTCGAAGTGTAAATTGCTGATGGCCAAACAGTCTAATTCCGATTCACATTCCCACTCCGTCAGTCAGTCCATGGCCTCCTCTTGTACTTCAGTGAGGCCACCCTCAGGGTGAAGGAGCAACACTGGGTAGCCTCCAACCTGAGGGCATGAATATCAGTTTCCCCTTCCAGTAAAATATCCCCCTCCCTTCTTTTTCTATTCCCCACTCTGGCCCCTTACCTCTTCTCACCTGTCTATCACCTTTCCCGGATCCCCTCCTCCTTCCCTTTCTCCTATGATCCACTCTTGTCTCCTATCAGATGCCTTCTTCTCACCCCTTCATTTTTCCCACCCACCTGGCTTCACCTTTCACCTTCTAGCTATCCTCCTACCCGTCCCCCCCACATTTTATTCTGGTGTCTTCTCCTTTCCTTTCCAGTCTTGAAGAAGGGTCCCAGCCCGAAGCTCCCTATTCATCTTCGTCGATGCAATGCAAAGTGTTGACTTTCCTTTGCCTCCGCAGATGCTGCCTGACCTGCTGATTTCCTCCAGCACTGTGTACGTTATCAGACAGCTGCATAGACAGAATATTCTGCAGATGTTGGCAGGCTTCAACTGGAGGAACTCAGCAGGCCAGGCAGCATTAGTGGAGGAGAATAAACAGTCGATGTTTTGGGCCAGGATCCTTCATCAGGACTGGACAGGAAGGGTCAGAAGCCAGAATGGCTCTTATCGGTCCCGTTCCCTCACTCACTTCCCAGTAACTCATACTCACTCAGGTCCCATTAATTACCACCCTCACTAATTCTCCTACCTCTCACCTGCTCGGGGTAATTTACCAAGCCACGTGTCTTTGAGAAAGTATTCCAGCTGGGGAAAGTGTTCAGACTCAAGGAGGATGTGCAGACTCCACACCAACTGGTCAGGGCTGAACCCAATTCCCAAGAGTTGGGTGGCATCAGCACTTACCTGCCGTGCCACTGAACCACCCTTTCAGAATTCTAGAATATTTTTTTCTGAATAGCATCATTACCTCCTGCAAATTGGACTGAAAACTTTCATGGAGTAATGATTCGTCCACAAGAAGGCTGTGCTGACGTTGCAGTGATGAAGCATGAATCTATTTTCACTTCAACCTGTGACCTTCTGTCCCTGAGGCTGATACTCATAAATAGACACGTCCATGTGTCTATCCAACACATAGGTCCATGGCCTCCTCTACTGCCACGATGAGGGCACTTCCCCATTCTGGCTCCTCTCTTACTCATTCTCTTCCATTCACCTGTCCATCATCTCCCTCTAAAGCCCCTCCCCCTTCCCTTTCTCCCACAGTCCACTTTCCTTTCCTGTCAGAGTTCTTCTTCAGCCTTTTCCACCTATCACCTCCCAGCTTCTCCATTCTCCGAGCTTCCTCCTCATCTGGCTTCACCTATCACCTGCCAGCTTGTACTCCTTCCCCTCCCCTACCTTCTTATTCTGTTTTTTTTTTCTCTCTAATTTTCCAGTCCTGATAAAGGGTCTCGGCTCAAAACGTTGACTGGTAATTCCCACCCCCACCCTCACCCCCCAAGCCACGGATGCCTCCTGACTTGCTAAATGCTCGAGCATTTTGTATGTGTTAAACTGGATTTCTAGCATCCTGTGTCTGTGTCTAAGCCCCATTTCACTGAATCTAATTCACAGAATCACAGATTTCTATGAAAGTGGACCATGGAAGCCTAGCAGTTGGCGCATCAATTTACAGCACCAGCGATCGATCGCCAACTGGGGCTCAACCCTCTCTGCTACCTGTAAGGAGTTTGTAAATTTTCCTCATGACAATGTGCGTTTCATCCGGGCACTCTACATTCCTCCCTCATTAGGGTTAGGGTTAGTGAGTTATCAATATGCTACGATGGCATAGCAACACTTGCAGGCTGTTTCCTGTACCATCCTCGGACAGTATTGGCCGTTGACGCAAACGCCATATTTCATTTATCTTTCGATGTACATTTGACAAATAAAGAGCACCTTCATACTTATCCTGTTCCGTGGACGCAAGCAGGGGTTAACCCATAAGTGACCATTTAGAGTAACTACATTTAGAGTATTAGTTTAACTACCATGATGCACTAGAAGTGCATTGACCTTCGATGGCTCACAACTGAAGATAGCTCGCTGCACTCCAACGATAGGAATATGTGTGAGTGAGAGATCAATATTGATTATTGACTTTTCCTTCACGTTATCACACAAGGCCAGTCTGCCCTTCAAAGCAGCTGACAAGTGCTGTCTGGAGCAGTATTCACACTGCAGTTTATATTTACCGTCAGCCAGTGCATTTCCATGGCTTTGCAGTGGCACCTCACTAATTTATTCAACATTCAAAGAAAAAACACTTTCTGATCTCAGAATAGTCATACCTGGAGGCCTTGTTTCAATTTTAGGTTTTCTGTAGCAGATAAAGCCAAACTTTGTACTTTATTGGTCCTCTCTCTTTGGACTGATTTGCTGCATCAGATAATTGCAGTGCCTTGAGCTTGAAACAAGAGGCTTTCATGTACCTTTCTCATTTAATTAGCACAGGCCCTTGAGTGTTCGGACTGACAGACAGCAAAACTACAGAGTCACAGTGCTTGGAAACAAGCCCTTCAGCCCATCTGGTCCGTACTAACCAAGGTGCCCGTCCAAGCTGGTCCCTTATCCCTTTAAACCAGGAGTTCCCAATCTGGGGTCCACGGACCCTTCAGTTAATGGTAGGGGTCCATGGCATAAAAAAGGTTGGGAAACCCTGCTCTAAACCATGGACTGTGCCTCTCCATCTATATCTCTCTATACTTCTCACTGTCTCAGTAAAGCAGCCAGCGTAATCAAAGACCCCAGCTGTCCTGAACATTCTTACTCCTCTTCTCTCCCATCAGAGAGAAGAGTAAAAAGGCTGAAAGCATATACCACCAGGCTCATTATCAGACTCTGGAATGGACCTCTTGTACGATAAAATGGACTCTTGGGCTCACAGTCTACCTCTTCGTGATCTTGCTTTTTATCACTTACCTGCACTACACTCTTTTGGTAGCTGTGACCGCTTTATTCTGTATTGTTATTGTTTTACCTCATTCCACCTCAATGCACTGTGTATGAATAGCACACAAGACAGGCTTTTCACTGTATCTCGGTGCATGTGGCAACGACAAACTAATACCATTACCTAGATAAGTGCCTTATAATACTTTTTCATACAGTATCTGCCCCAACCACTTCCTCTGGCAGCTCATTCTATATACGCACCACTCTCGGCATTAGAAGTTGTTCTTAAGTCACCTTTGATTAGGCTTCAATTCCCACCGCCATGGTTAAGGAGCTTGTACGTTCTCCCCATGACCGCATGGGTTTCCTCTGGATGTTCTGGTTTCCTCTCACAGTCCATAGATCTACGGCTTAGGGTTAGTGAGTTATGGGCACACAACGTTGGTGGAGGGATCGTGGCGACACCTGCAGGCTGCCCCAGTGCATCCTTGGAATGTGCTGGTCATTAACATAAGCTACGTATTTCACTGTATATTTTGTTTTTAAAGTGGAAGTTGAATAGCTAGGGTGTCAAAAGTTATGGGAAGAAGGCAGGAGAATGGGGTTGAGAGGGTTAGTAAATCAGCCACGATAGAATGATGGAGCAGACTCAATGGGCTGAATTTCCTATTTCTCCTCCTATTTCTTATAGTCCTATGGTCTAAAGTGCGGTGCAGGTAGGCACAAGGTAGCATGTGAGATCAAAAGTCCATCGTATTGTGCTAAGGGACAGAATAGTCTTAGAATAGGTGGATAGAGATGTTCTTCAGCCTGGCTTTTAAATTTTGTATCTTCTGCCTGATGGGAGGGGCAGAAGAGAGAGTGTTCCAGGTTGGAGGGGGCTTTGGTTATGTTGTTTGATTGACCAAGGCAGCGAGACGTTAGGCAGATTCATGGAGGGGAGGCTGGTTTCTGAGATGTACTGAGCTGCACCCACAATTCTCTGCAGCTTCTTGTGGTCTTGGGACGAGCTGTTGCCATACCGAGCCGTCATGCCTGAAGTGACGTTGCTGTCCGTGGGGCGGAATGATGCTATTGCATGAATGGTCAATCTGTGGCAACTTGGCATCCTTCAGGAGGTTTAAAATCTGACCTCCTGCCCCTTCACCCACCATTGCGGTCTCAGCCAACGCCAGCATGGGTGCTGGACTTCCCGCCACTGGGTACATCTTCTGGAGGGTGGCATCCATCAATGATGACCCCCATCACCCAGGACCTGCCCTCTTCTCATTGTTCCCATCGGGACGAGACACACACCTGGCATTTTGGGAGCAGCTCCTTCCCTTCTGCCCATTCGGTTTCTAAATAGACAGTAAAGCCGTGGATAGTGAGCCAGCTCACTTATTTTTCATTTCTTGCTCTTATTAAATTTAATTTATAAATATATTTCTTATTGTTTTTATTTTGTATTGCAATGTACTGGCTGTCGCAAAACAGCAAATTTCCCAACATAGGCCCTTAATGCTCAACCTGATTGGGATTCAGATTCTGTAACCTCTCATGACAAAAGCAAAATTACTTAGCGAGTGCGGGAGACCCAGCCAAGAAATCCCAGAGATCCATTGTTTTCACTGCTGAAAATCTGGGAGGCTCTTGAAGGCATTAAGCTTGCCTGAAGGGCACAGAACTGCTGATCGTGCAGCGGAGATAATATGGAGTTTTTCAACAGATCTGGCACCAAGACAGCAACAGTGAGGTTTCTGACAAAGTGACATTTTGTAGTGGAATTTCCATCACTTAGCCCTGAGATTAAGTCTGGCAAATGTTGCCAGCGGGCACATTCACGTCACAAATGTATTTGCTCACTGCTGAGGAGTGCAGATAGTAAAAGATAAAACTATATTTTAAACACAAGAGATTCTGCAGATGCTGGAAATCTCGAGCAACACACACAAAAGCCTGAGGAACTCAGCAAGTCAGGCAGCATCTATGGTGGGGAATAAGCAGTCGACACTTTGGACCTAGACCCTTCATCAGGACTCATGGGGGCCCTGTCTATTCCATGCCCCTTTTAAACTCATCGGGGCCCTGCCTGCCCCACACTCGCTTAGAACTAACCAGAGCCCTGTCCTTCCCACACTTCTGTCAAACTCACTGGGGCCCTGTCTTTCCCATGCTCCTTTTAAACTAACCAGGGGCCCATCTGTCCCATACTCTCTTTAAGCTCACTGGGGCCCTCATTCTCCCACGCTCCCTTTAAACTTACTGGAGCCCTGCCTCTTCCACACTTCTTTAAATTCAGAGGGACCCTCTTTCCCATACTCCCTTCAAACTCACTGGTGCCCCGTCTCTCCCACAATCTAAAACACCAGAAGAGACAGAAGCAGAATTAGGTCTCTAAGCCCATTGAGTCTGCTCTGCTGTCTCTTTAAACTCATTGGCGGTGAGTTAATTGGCCATGAAACTGAAATAACCAGCACTCCAGGAAACTTCGAAGCAGTAACTTTATTCCTGCCCTCAACTCCCTCTCATCCTGAAACTCAGGCTCTGCAGTGAACTCCGGAACACCCAGTGCAGCATTGATTTGGGGAATTGCAGATTCGTCAAGCATGAATAAGGCCCATGGTGCCAGACTGGGATTTTTGGTAGACATGCCTACATAATCCCATTCCTCTGCTCTCTCCCTGCCACCTGGCATTGAAACATTCAACCAATTTCCATCCAAACATTTCTTTTGTATCTTCATTTTCCAAAGGCCATTCCCTATTGCAACATCGCTAAGTGTTACGTTTTGCAGTTCTGATGAAGTGTCTAGGCTCGGAACACCGACAGTTTATCCCGTTCCGTAAAGCGGCCTGAGTTCCTCCAGCACACGCACAAAATCACAAAATGCTGGAAGAACTCAGCAGGTTAGGTAGCACCAATGGAGAGAAATAAGCAGTTGCTGTTCCTGGTCCAGTCTGTTCCGGACTGGAAAAGAATGGGTCAAAAGCCAGAATAAGAAGATGAGGGAGGAGTACAAACTGGCAGAAGCCACATGAAACAAGGGTGGGTGGGGGAGGAGAGATGAAGTGAGAAGCTGGATTGTGATAGGTGGAAGGGGTAATGGGCTGAAAAAGAGGAATCTGATATAGAAGGAGAGTGGGCCATGAAAGAAAGAGACGGAGGAGGAACACCAGAGGGAGGTGATGAGCTGATCATGAGGGCAGAAGAGGAGAAGGAAAGGAGTGAGTGGGTAACCAGAATGGGGAATGGAAAATGAGGGAAGGGTGGGGAGGAAAGGGGCAGGGCAGGGGACACTAGAAGTTGGAGAAATCAATGTTCATGCCCTCAGGTTGGAGGCTGCCCAGATGGAATATGAGGTGTTGCAACCTGCTCCAACCTGAGACTGGTGTCATTGTGGCAGCAGAGGAGACCATCATCAGGCATGTGAGAGTGGGAATGGGAAGTTGGAGTGAAATGGGTGGCCACCAGAAGATTCTGCCTTTTGTGGCGGATGGAGCAAACATGCTCAATAAAGCCGCTCTTCACGGCTGCTTCTCCTCAGCTCCTCATGACTCGGTGGGTCAACGCCTTACGGTGCCAATGATCAGGGAGTGATTTCCGCCCTCTCTGTAAGGAGTTTGACCACATGGGTTTCCTCCAGGTGATCTGGCTTCCTCCCACATTCCAAAAGATGTATGGGTTAGGGTTAGTGACTTGTGGCATGCTGTGTTCGTACCGGAAGTGTGGCGAGACTTGTGGGTTGCTCACAGCAAGATCATCGCTGATTTGATGTGATGCAAGTGACACATTTCACTATATATTTCGATGTTTCAATGTTCATGTGACAAATAAAGATAATCTCTTTAAAAAGCTCTGGTAAACCTCCCCAAAATTGCCCCTTCCATTTAGGGACGAATCCCAGCTTCGCCATGCACTTGGTGATGGTAGTTAAATTTCAAGTTCAAGATCAAGTTCAGATTTATTGCTATCTGACTGTAGGCATATACAAATATATGAAACAATGTTCCTCCACACCATGGTGCACCCACAAAACTTATATCACACATAGCATATAAAACAAAATAAAATAATAATAATAAAGGCATCCGTTAGACTTGCGAGACCATGGATCTGCGCCTGGAAAGTCTTCACTCTCCAGGGTGCGGGCCTGGGCAAGGTTGTATGGAAGACCAGCAGTTGCCCATGCTGCAAGTCTCCCCTCTCCACGACACCAATGTTGTCCAAGGGAAGGGCATTAGGACCCATACAGCTTGGTACCAGTGTCGTCGCAGAGCAATGGGTGATTAAGTGCCTTGCTCAAGGACACAACACGTTGCCTCGGCTGGGGCTTGAACTCACAACCTTCAGGTCGCTAGTCCAATGCCTTAACCACTTGGCCACATGCCCACACACCAAACAAAATATTACCATAAATAAGTTAATAAAGTATAACTCAAAATGCGTGTAGTGCACAGCTAAACAGTAAATAGTAAACAGTGGAGCATATGGTAAACAGCACGCTGTCCTTGCGATGAGCCCTCAGTGATGGCAGTAGGATAATCATTAGTTTCACAGCCTGAGGGAAGAAGCTGTTACCCAGTTTGGCAATCCTCATCCTAATTCTTCTCTACCTCCTCCACGATGGTAGTGGGATGAAGAAATTATGGAATGGGTGGTAGGGATGTTCATCAATATTTTGAACCCTTCGCCTGCAACGTTCCCGATAAATGTCACAAATAGAGGGTGGGAGATCCCGGTGATCCTCGCGATGGTTTAAACCATCCTCAATTGGGGCTCGCGGTCTGATGCCTTGCAGCTTCTGTACCATGCAATGATGCAGTCATACAGGACACCCTTGAAGTTTTTGCCCATTTCATCAATAATTGTGGCTTGAAGGCCAGTTTGCGTTGGTCCTTTCGATAAAACCATCAGCAGTGGCCTTGCACTTTGAACTAAAGGTACAGACTGTGACAGTTGCATTGATTCAGTGCGTCAAGGCATTACTTAAATGGGTGGAACAGTCAATAATTAAGGTTTTATCAAACCTGCAGCAATATCACAAAACAAAACATGAATTGCTTTCATTCTCAAAAGCCACTTTATCCCGGAGCCTCTGACACTTTGTTCTCAATGACCAAGTTAATGACACAGGAAAAACAAATCTATCATGTCTGTCATTACATTGGGTGGTCGAGGATGGCTAATGGGATAGTTATAGCTTCTCTTTCCTTGCAACACCACTTTGCATCTTCAGTTATTCTGAATTGCTGGTGGTTCTCAGTTCCCTGATTCACTTCCATCACAGTCTGTCAGATCCTGATGTTCCCTTTCTCTATTCTGCTGTCTGCAGTGTGGATTTCTTCCCCTGTCATTATAGTGCTGATGGGAGATAGCCAGTCAAACACAAGACATATCACTGAATCAGGATCGACTTTATTATCACTGACCTACACGTGGTGGCCATTTTATTAGGTTCCTCCAGTAACCCTAACCCTGTATATTCATGGTCTTCTGCTGCTGTAGACCATTCATTTCGAGGTTTGACATGTTGTGCTTTCAGAGGTGCTCTTCTGGACACCACTGTTGTGACGTGTATTTATTTGAGTGACAAACAAGAGGAAATCTGCAGATGCTGGAAATTCGGGCCACGCACACAAAATGCTGGTGGAACTCAGGAGGCCAGGTAGCACCTTTGGAATAAGGTGGAGCATGTGCTACACCTGCCCCTACACCTCCTCCCTCACTACCACCTAGGGTCCTAAACTGTTCTTCCAGGTGATGCGACACTTCACCCATGAATATGTTGCAGTCATTTACTGTGTTCGGTGCTCCCACTGTAGCCTCCTGTACATCAGTGAAACCTGACGTAGATTGGGAGATGGCTTCACCGAGTGTCTACGCTCCATCCACCAGAACAAGCGGGATCTCCCAGTGGCCACCCATTTTAATTCCACTTCCCATTCCCATTCCAATATGTCCAGCCATGGCTTCCTCCACTGTTGTGATGAGGCCACAGTTAGGTTGGAGGAACAACATCTTATATTCCGTTTGGGTAGCCTCCCACCTGATGACATGAACCTCTCACCTGATGACATGAACCTCGATTTCTCAAACTTCTGGTAATGTCCCCCAACCACCCCCCCCCCCACATCCTTCTCCATTTCCCATCCTCTTTTCCCTCTCTCACCTCATCTTACCAATCAACTTCCCAGCTCTTTACTTCATCCCTCCCCCTCCAGGTTTCACCTATCACCTGGTGGTTCTCTCTCCACCCCCCAACCTTTTAAATCTACTCCTCAGCTTTTCTCTCCAGTCCTGCCGAAGTGTTTTGGCCCAAAATGTCGACTGTACTCTTTTCCATAGATGCTGCCTGGCTTGCTGAATTTCTCCAGCATTTTGTGTGTGTTACTGTCTCCTTCCTGTCAGCTTGAACCGGTCTGGCCATTCTTTTCTGACCTTTCTCATCATCAAGGTATTTTCACCCACACAACTGCCACACACTGAATTAATTTTTTTTTGATTTTTGCAGCATTCTCTGTAAACTCTACAGACTGCTGTGGGTGGGAATACCAGATCAAAAGGTTCTGAAATTCTCAAACCATATGTTCTGGCACCAACAATCATTCGACAGTCAAAGTCACTTAAATCACATTTCTTCACCATTCTGATTTTTGGTCTGAACAACAATTGAACCTCTTGACCATGTCTGCATGTTACCACATGATTGGCTATTTAGATATTTGCAGTAATGACAGGTGTACAGGTGTACCTAATAAAGTGGCCACTGAGTGTAAGTGATGCGATCGTTGTTTTGCAAGGCAGAAAAACAACAATAAGTTATAACATAAAATAGTGTAGTGCAAAAGAAGAATAATTAGGTTGTGTTCATGGGTTCCTGGAGCACTGAGCAATTTAACGGCAAAAGGGATGAAGCTGTTCCTAAAACATTAAGTGTGAGCCTTCAGGCTCCTGGATGAGAGCACTGAAGATTTTAAATTTTTTTCAGTTAGTTCTATTGCATCACCGACATTTATGCTCATTCCCAATCGTCACTGATCTCTGAAGGCAATTAAAGTCAAGTACGTTGGTGAGCCTGGAGTCATTAGTCTTAGAACACAATGAATATCAATTGTCAGATAAATGACAAAATTACATTTATGAAACAGCTAGGTACACTTAGTGGCCACTTAATTAGGTACACCTGTACACCTCATTAAAGCAAATATCTGTTCAATAAATTTAATCACTAGAGTCAATAAAAGACCGCACCACACGAACAGACAACCATCGTGCAAAAACAATAAACTGTGAAAATACAAGAGGAAAATACAAGAAATAGTAATAATAATAATAATAATAATAATAATACAAAATAAGCAATAAATATCAAGAATATGAGATGAAGAGTCCTTGAAAGTGAATTCATAAGTTGTGGGAACATTTCAATGATGGGGCAAATAAAGTTGGTTCAAGAGCCTGATGGTTCAGGGGTAATAACTGTTTCTGAACCTGGTGGTGTGACTCCTAAGACTCCTGAACCTCCTTCCTTATGACAGCAGTGGAAAGAGGAGGCTTTTGGACAGACACATGAACATGCAGAGGAATGAATGGATATAAATCATTTGCAGGCCGAATAGATTGGTTTCATTTGGCATTCCGATGGGCACAGGCATCATGGGCCTGTCCCCCTGTTGTATTGTTCCGAATTCTTTGGTGTTCAAAGCTGCCCAAGAACTCACAAATGGTTGGGTTCAGTTTGACTTTATTTATCTAGAGCCCCAGCACCGTTACAGGCTTTTCCAACCCAATGGACCAAGCCACACATTTACACTCGTGTGACCATTGAACCTGCTAGCCCGTATGGCTTTGGAACGTGGGAGGAAACCCATGCAGTCATGGGGAAAATGTTCAAATGACAGCATCTGGAATTGAACCCAGGTCCCCAGGCCACTGGCACTGTAATAGCAATACGCGAACCGCCAGGCTACTGTTCCACCCCAAAATTACACAGGGACTTTATTGCTTGGAACTTAGAAGATTGAGAGGAGATTTGATGGAGGTGTACAAAATTATGAGGGGTATAGATAGGCTTTTTCCACTCAGGTTGGATGGGACTAGAACTAGAGGTCATGGGTTAAGGGTGAAAGGTGAAAAAGTTTAAGAGGAACATGAGAGGAAACACCTTCACTCGGAGGTTCATGGGAGTGTGGAACGAGCTGCCAGTGCAAGTGGTGCATGCGAGCTTGATTTCAATGTTTAAGAGAAGTTTGGATAAGTACATGGCTGGTAGGGGTATGGAAGGCTGTGGTCCTGTTCAGGTCAATGGGAGTAGGCAGTTTGAATGGTTTGACATGGACTGGAGGGGCCAAAGGGTCTGCTTCTGTGCTGCGCTTTTTTATAACTCTATGGCTGAAAGTTGACGAAGCCACAGTTGTGCTTAGTTTTGGACTTGTGGCAGGTGACTAAATTAAAATAGAACCTCTTGCAACCACTATACACTACTGATGGAGGGAATACAGTTTAGGGTGATAGATAAGGGAGCAATCAAGACAATTTCTTTAATCCTGATATTGCTGCACTTGTTGAATGTTGTTTGAGTGATAAACATGCACTTCCGTTATGTTACAGAAAGAAAATTCCAAAACCTTTGTATCCTTGTCTGGAAGTTCTCATCTCTCTAAGGCAAAGATAAATAACTGTTCATTGGCAATTGGTTCATTATTGCCACATGTCACTTCATAAGTGCACAGTAGACAATGTGACCAGACCATAAGACATATGAATAGAGTTAGGCTATTCAGCTCATCAAGTCTGCCTCACCAGTTGATGATGGCTGACTTATTTTTCCTCTCAATTCTCTTCTCCTTCCTTCTCCACATAACCTTTGACACCATTACTAATCCAGAACCTATCAACCTCTGCTTCAAATATACCCAGTGTCTCAGCCTCCACAGCCAACTATAGCAATGAATTCGACAGATTCACAAGCCTCTGGTTAAAGAAATTCCTCCTCCTCATCTCTGGTCTAAATGGACACCCTTCTATTCTGACGCTCACCCAGACGGATCATTCCAAACATAACTACATCGAGGTAGCACCGGTGCAGAATGCTGTATAAAGTGTAACACGCACATAGGAAGTGCAGTGCAGGTAGACAGATAAGGCTCAAGGTTCAAGATGAGGTAAACTGTGAGGTCAAGAGTTCATCTTTATTGTGAAGAAGTCCATGAGAGAGTCTTATAACGATTGGATTGAAGCAGTGCTTGAGCCTGGTGGCTTGAGTTTTCAAAAATTTATATATTCTGCCAAATGGAGAAAGCAAGAAGAGAGAACAACCAAGATGGGGAGTGGTCTGAAATTACGTTGGCTGCTTCTGTGATGTAAATTTGTTGAAGGCCTCACTTATGGTGAATTGTATGCTACCTGGAACCAAGTAATATTCTGCCCGGGAAATCTGCAGCTGATGGCTGTTGTTCCATTCATGTTATAAAACCATGAGACCATGGGCCATTCAGCCCAGCGAGTCTGCTCCACCATTTAATCAAGGCTGATTCACTATGCTATTCTCCTACCTTCTTCCTGTAACCTTTGATACCCTGACTACATTGGAGTCCTGGGAAGGCTTCACTGGATCTGCTTTGCCACTTTTTCACAGAAGCAAGTTCTTATTTTACATTCCAGCTTGGCAGAAGAGACTGCTTTACAGAGAGAGATGAGTGTTGTGTTTTATATGCAGTTACTTACCAAGGGCGCACTGCAGCTGAAATCTCCATTTAGCTGCCTCTGCACTAATGTTGCGTTTTCAGCAGATAAGGTGACCAGGCACCAGAATAATCAAGTCACCGTTACAGGGAACCCAGTGGTCCTGTCACATTGGCAAATTATTCATTTTCCTACTTAGTGACACAGAAATGGCCTAACAGTAACGTAGATCAAGGCATTCCGGACTTTGAGTTTGTACGTCCTCCCTGTGATCACATGGGTTTCCTCCGGGTGCTTCAGTTTCCTCCCACAGTCCAAAGACCTACCGATAGGTAGAATAGTTGGTCATTGTAAATTGTGCTGTGATTAGGCTAGGGTTAAATTGGGGATTGCTGGGCAGAGTGGCTCGAAGGACCGGAAGGGCTTATTCCATGCTGTATCTCAATAAAATAAATAAACTAATGCCTTATCCTCTATTTTAATTGTGCACCCCAATATCACTTCTTTCAACTCAGCCACATCCTTTGATTGTTTAGATATCCAAAAGTCAATTGTTCTTCATTTTGCATATAATCAATGACTGAACCACCATAACCCTTTTGGCACCACCGGGCTCAAGGACAACTTCTAACACAATGTCATAAAACAGTTCAGTGGGCCTGCTATAAAATAAACCACCCTTTGGTATGGATGCAGGGTTGGAAAAAGCTTCAGAGGGTTGCAAACACAGCAAGCTGCGTAATGGGCACTAGCCTCCCCACCATTCGGACATATTCAAAAGCCAATACTCAAGAGGATCCTCACCAACTAGGGTATGCTTTCTTCTGATGACTAACATCAGGTAGAAGGTGCGGAAGTCTGAAGACACACACCCAAATGTTTTAGGAACAGCTTCTTCACCTCCACCATCAAATTTATGAATAGACTAGGAGCCCATGAAAACTACATCACTATTTTACTCTCTTTTTGCACTACCTATCTATTTTTATATTTCGTATTGTAACTGAATATATTTTTATCTGCACACTGCACTTTTGCCACAGAACAACAAATTTCACGGCATGGAGCTTAGAAAAATAGAGGGCTATGCGGTAGGGAAATTCTAAGCAGCTTCTAGAGTAGGTTACATGGTCGGTACAACATTGTGGGCCGAAGGGCCTGTAATGTGCTGGAGATGTCTATGTTCTATGTTCTATGGTCTAACGTATGTCAGTGACAATATGCCTGATTCTGACAAATAAAGATAAATCCTTGATCTTCCCATCATATCGTGGCCCCAGCAGCTAATTGTTTCCCAGCACTGTACTTTATCTGTAGCTGTAAGCTTGCAGACGTGGTCAAGAGGATGATCAGCTGTTGTTCCGACCGAACATCAGAATGGGGAAGAAATGTGATCTGAGTGACTTTGACTATGGAATGATTGTTGGTGCCAGACGGGACAGTGTGAGTATCTCAGAAACCGCTGATCTCCTGGGATTTTCATGCACACTCAGTCTCTAGAGTTTACAGAGAATGGGGTGAAAAACATTTTTAAAAATCTAGTGAGTGGCAATTCTGTGGGCAAAAGCACCTTGTTAATGAGAGAGGTCAGAGGAGAATGGCCAAATTGGTTCAGACTGACAGGAAGGTGACAGTCACTGAAATAACCACATGTTACAACAGTGGTGTGCAGATGAGCATCTCTGAACGCACAACATGTCGACTGTTAAAGCAGAAGACCATAAACATACTCTCAGTGGCCACTTTATTGGATTGAGGAGGTCACTGAGTGTTTCCTGAGTTTATTGTCACGCATGCAGAGGTACAATGAAACTCTCCTGCAACAGCATCGCAGGCCCAAATTCTGTACAGACTAGAAGTCACATTTGAACTCTGTCATTATGAGACAGTGGCTCAGTTAGCTACACTATGCTATTGCCCTCCTTGCTCTCTGAAAAACAATACTTTCCCTCACATCCCCTTCAATATTTGGTCTCAATTTCTAAATTTCGTTCCCTGTTCCTTCAATCAGCTAGTAACAAAAAGCAGTTTCCAACCCATGTCATCCAATTAATGGTATCCTCAAAGTGCAGAATCATCTAAACACATCATTTGATCAACAATTACAGGCAGGTGAATTGGTAAATTGGCCTATTATTGTCATATGTACCAAGTTACAGTGGAAATATTGTGTTGCAAATCATTCATACAGATCAGTTTCTGACACAACAATGCACTGAAGTATTAAAACAATAACAGAGTGTGGGATAAAGCATTACAGTGACAGAGAAAGGGCAGTACAGGCAGACAATGATGTGCAAGGTCACAGTGAGGTAGACTGCGAGGTCAAAAGTCCATCTCATCATACCTGGGAACGATTCAATAGTCTTACAACAATGGATACAAGATTAAAGATTAGCTCTATTTGTCACATGTACATCGAAACATACAGCGAAGTGCGTTACTTGTGTCATACAGGATGTGCTGGTGGCAGCCAGCAAATGTCCCCATGCCTCCAGCGCCAGCGTAGCATGCCCTCACAGCCTAACCCGTGCATCTTTGGAATGCAGGAGGAAACTGGAGCACTCGGAGGAAAACCACACGGTCACGGAAAGAACGTAGAAACTCCTTACAGACATTGGCAAGAATTGAACCCTGACTGCTGGCAGCGTAACACATCACAGTAACTGTCTCGTTACTGTGCCAGGGTAGAAGCTGTCTTTGAGCCTGGTGATACTGGGATGGAAATATTAGGAAGGATGATCAATAGTATCATCAGAACGGAGAATTTCATTTGGATTAAAAGAGAAAGACACAGTGGCCAGAGAGAATTCCAGAGCACGGGATCTGGATGGATGAAGATAAGATTCTCAAACTTCGGGCACAGTGAAAGAATATTACAAGAAGGCGGCTTTGTGTGACATACACTCAGAGGCCACTTTATTAGATACCTCTTGTGCCTAATAAAATGGGCACTATGTGTTTGTTTGTGGTATTCTGCTCTTTGTGATCTCTCTCATTAACAAGGAAATTTCACACAGAACTGCTGCTCAATGGATAATTCAAAAAAAAAATTATGCCAACAATCATTCCCCAGTCAAAGTCACTTAGATCACATTTCTTCCCCGTTCTCATGTTTGGTTTGAACAACAACTGAACCTTATGAACATATCTGCATGCACTTATAAATTGAGTTGCTGCCACATGATTGACTGATTAGATATTTGCATTAATGAGCAGGTGCACAGGCACACCCAATAAAGTGGTCACCATTATCGTTCATTCATTGTGTGCCATGTCGTATGATGTAGGTGATCATGGCCTTTCCATGACCATGATTGTTCTTGGCAATCTTTTCTACAGCAGTGGTTTACGATTGCCTTCTTCTGGACAGTGTCTTTACAAGACGGGTAAACCCCAGCCATTATCAATACCCTTCAGAGATTGTCTGCCTGGCGTCAGTGGTTGCATAACTTGTGATATGCACCAGCTGCTCATATATGGCTTCACATGACCCTGAGTGGGTGGTGTGGTGGGTTGGGGGCTAAGCTGGTGCTACACCTTGCCCAAGGATGACCTGCAGGCTAGCAGATGGAAGAAGTTTAGTAAAGACATATCCCTACCCCGCCACCCATCTAGAGTTATACGACGCAGACACAGGCTCTCTGGCCCAAATCATCAGTGGAGATCAAAGTGTCTATCTGACCTAGTCCCTACTTTCCTGTATTTAGGGCATAAACATCCAAACAATTTCTGTGCATGAACCTCTTCTTTGCAGTCGTACCTGCCTCTCCCAGTTTTTCTGGTGTTTTGTAGAGGAGAGAACAGAAAGGAGCAAAGCCAGTAAACATCCAGGACAAAATCCAATAAAATGGAGACAAAAATAGAATCAGTGGTAATGATCTGTTGTCGAGAGTATTGATCAGTGAGATACAATTGAGATACGAGGAAACCCAACTAGTTCCTATTCTCTGAATGTTTAGAAACCCTCTTTGACCAATTCTTTGGAAAGACAGATCTAATTCCTCAGAAGAAAGGAAACATGATTAATACAGCCAAATATAGACAAGGATAATGTTGCAGAATGACACACATCACTATATGTCCTACCCATATCCTTCCTGCAGACATCCTGAATGCAGCTAACTCTGCCACAAGCCCCATGGCAGATTTTTGTTGACAAAGTCTTATGCATGTACATGTAGCTAGGGTGCCTTAGAGTTTTGCACAATGCAGTACTTGTCAATGTGGAGTAGGGAGCGAGTTTGTAAATCTACTGGGAGCAAATGACGTTGGTGTTGGGAATGGTGAGGGCGGAGGACCACGGGAGGGGTGTGCGACAGATGGCAGAGAAGGAGTGCCGGGGTGGAGGGTTGGCATGGGCACAAACACACCCAGCCCTCAGACACCGAGTCTAGGTCACTTGATTCCAAACAATCGGTTTATCGATCGTTACGTAATGTCTCTCTGATGCTTCCAGCTCCCTCCCCACTCCTTTTCTCCTTTACTCAACCATGATTCCCCTGTCTCTGTCCCCTGCCCACTCTCAGTCCACAGTAGAGACCCATATCAGAATCAGGTTTATCATCATTCACATATGTCATGAAATTTGTTCTGTTTTGGTTGTCGCTGTGCAGTGCAATGCATTAAATTGCTACAGTACTGTGCAAAAGTCTTCGGCACCCTAGCTATATAGAGGTATATGTGCCTAAGACTTTCGCACAGTACAGCACATGTGAACTTATTATCTAAGTATGAGACTACGGTACAGGATATATGAAAAGGTAATTGCTGGGATCACCATTATATAAACCAGAGTACACAAAAGGGTGTTTCAGGGTGCATTGAAGGATGGCCATATTTTAAAGATTAATGATTAAATATTACAAGGAGTGATTAATAAGTTCATGGCCTAAGGTAGAAGGAGTCAATTTAAGAAAACTTAACACATTTATTTTTCAACATAGTCCCCTCCTACATTTACACACTTAGTCCAGCCGTCATGGAGCATACAGATCTTGGACCTCCAGAAAGAGCCCACAGCAGGGGTGATTGATAAGTTTGTGGCCACGGGTAGAAGGAGATGAGTTATACCACTCTCGTTACATGCACATGCAGTTCAACTCTGAGTGAGTATACAGAAAGTTAATAACTCATCTCCTTCTACCTTAGGCCACGAACTTATCAATCACCCCTGATGCGTTATTAACCTCAAACTTTCTGCATAATGCAAATGTAGGAGGGGACCCTATTGAAAAGTAAATGTGCTAGGTTTTCTAAAATTGACTCCTTCTACCTTAGACCACGAACTTATCAATCACCCCTCGTAGCTTTATTTGTCAATGTACATCGAAACTTTGAAACATGCAGTGAAATGTCCTGTTTGCATCAATGCCCAACAGAGTCCAAGGATGTGCTGCGGACAGTCCGCAAGAATCTGCATGCTTCTGTTGCCAATGTCACATGCCCCCAATTTACTAGCCCTAACCTGTATGTCTTTGGAATATGGGAGGAAACAGGAGTACCCGACCCGAAGGAAACCCACACAGTCACTGGGAGAACGTACAAACTCCTTACAGACAAGGCAGGAATTGAACCTCATTCTTAAAGCTGGTGCTGTAGGGTGTAACTGTTGGAGTCACAGAAAACATTCAGCATAGCAACGGGCCATCCAGTCCATGCCAAACCACTTGAGCTGCCTAGTCCCATTGACCTGCACTGACCAGCCCTCCTTCCCTCGACTACCAATGTCCCCATCCAAGTTTCTTTTGAATGTTGAAATTGAAATCACATCTACCACTTGTGCTGGCGGCTCGATATCACCAACCTCTTATTGAAGAAGCTCCCCCCCTCATGTTCACTTTTCTCCCTTCACCCATGACCTATGTTTGTAGTCTAATCCAACTTCAGTGGAAAAAGCCTGCTTCCATTTACCTATCTATACCCTTCATAATGTTGTACTATGCTACCATGCCAACAGCTTCAGGTCATGAGTGGACAATATGGGGTGTACCAAAGAAGAGGTGGGTGGGTTTTAGTGTCCAGTACAGGATGGCCCCTGGGTGACATCTGTGTTGTACACTTCAATGTGTACAGTGCTGTTGGCTGACAATGTGCTCAGCATGTTCCTGGATCACAAGGATTTTTGTTTAATTCAATTAATAGGCCTAATGCCAAATAATTATGGAGATAAAATAATAAGTATGAGTTTGAGGATTGAAATTTCATGCAAAATAAGCAGTTGATGCAAATATAATCCAATTAAGTAGATTAAATTTAGTTAATAATGGAAAGCCAATCAGTTACATCAGATTAAGTTGGTGCTGGTTTTAAGTGTGACTGGAGCAATGGATATAATCCCTAGGTGCAGGGGGAGCTATTGATGAGGTGGAAATGAAGGAAAAGGGTGGGTGGCCCAGAAATAATTGGCACTTCATCAATAGTGCAAAGCCAGAGCAGTCTCGGGCAAGATTCTGGCTCAGATTTAGCTTGTAAAGTTTGTAAGGATGACTTTGGGGAGTTAGAGGTCAGGTTCAGGTTTAGGACAGAGGAAATCTTCACTTCAGGCATCCTCTCTACACTCGGAGGCCACCCGAGCTGGAGGTCAGAGGGCTGGACAGTAGATGCTCCCAGATTCGACTCTGGAGTTCAAGGTCTTCAGTTAGTCCAGGGGTTAGTACCAATGATCGGAGCCCAAAGGTTGATCGGAAGTCCGGAGGTTGGAATCCAATGCCTGAAGCTTGGAGTCTGGAGGTTGGAGGCCAGACCTGGTCCTGGAGGACTGTCCATCTGCAAGGGAAGGTGGGAGGGAAGGAGGAAAGGATCTTCTTTTGCCGTTGCTGTTTTTCTTTTCTGTATTGTTCTGCCGAGCATTGGGGGAATGCTCTGTCGGTGCTGGAATATGTGGTGAGACCACATGCCCAGCGCGTATTTGGATTGTGTTGGTTGCTAACGCAAATGACACATTTCACTGTATGTTCTGATGTCCATCTAATAAATGAATCTGAATCAGAATCTGTCCTTTAAACAAGTCTGGAGTCCTTTGTAAGGGCTGGAGTGGGACCAGGAACAGCTCATGTGGGGAAATCACACAGCTTCAGGAGATAGCTATCCTCAACAGCAGAAATGAGCTGCTGGTGGAAAGCAGCAGGTCAAGCAACGTCTGTGGGGGCCGAAGCATGGTCAGTGTTGAGGGTCGAGACCCAGGCTGTGAATATGAGTGAGAAAGGAAACACTTTCCTCCAGGGTGTCCCAAAGCACCCGGAGCAGTGAAATTTGGTCTGCGTGTGCGAAGCAGCTATCCCCGCAAGCACAGGAAACTACCACAATGCAGCAGTGGTTGAAAGGTTATGAGGGTTAGCAGGAATACAGCATAAAGGTGAAGAATAAAACCAGCCATTAATGACGACATCAGTCCTAACGCATCCAAGGTCAGATAGTCTGATCTTTTGGGCCTTGTTGGCAATGATACTCAGCAATGACGACACCAGTCCTAACGCATCCAAGGTCAGATAGTCTGATCTTTTGGGCCTTGTTGGCAATGATACTCAGCAAGTTGAATAGAAATTTGCTCTTCTATCGTAGGATCTGTTAGGTCAAAATGAGAGGCAATGGATTCAATTGGAGTCTGGTTTGTTATTACTGACTTCTGTTACGTTGTTTTGTGGCAGCAGTAGAGTGCAAAAATATAGCAATTGCTTCCCAGCGCTCTCCGTAAGAGGTTTGTACATTCTCCCCGTGACCATGTGGGTTTCCTCCGGGTGCTCCGGTTTCCTCCGGGTGCTCCAGTTTCCTCCCACATTCCAAAGACGTACGGGTTAGTAGGCTAGTTGGCCATATGGGTGCAGTTGAGCAGAGCCAACTCGTTGGGCTGGAAGAGCTTGTTACCGTGCTGTATCTCTAAATAAATTTTTAAAAATCATCAAGTACAAGAGATACCTAATAAAATGGCCACTGAGTGAATCTATCGTCCCTTAAACTGGGGAAGCCATTATGAGATAACCGTCATGGTGGGTATGCTGTTACGTGTTGACCAGACCAACAGCGTTTCCTTCCCTGAAGGACTTTGGTGAACCAGACCATTTTTTCTTACAACAGTCCAGCTGTTTCATTTAGACTCTCCTTACTTTGTAAGTCTCTTTTTTTATTTAATTAACTTAAGTTAAATTCCCCGGCAGCCGTGGTGGGATTTGAACTCACGCCTCCGGATTAATGAGGTTAGCTTTCCTGCACCCCCCCCCCCACCGCGCCTTCTGATCCACGACATTAACCACTACCCTACTGTAATCCTACGCAGTCGCTCATGGTGATAGGGGTGGGGTTGGGATGAGCTTAAAAGCACACAGCCTTGCTAGCATCAGTTGTCTTGCTTAATTTTTAATGCCACTGTAATGGAATCACATTTTCCTTTGGCAGCCCTTGGATTTTGCCAGCCAGTCAGACAGCACTGTGATTCCTCTGTTCCCCGTTTAACACGAGCCTCACTGCGGAAAAATAAGAGGTCACCATAAAGGCAGCTTTTGTTAATATCTGACTTGGCTGTGATGTATTAAGAAAAAAAAAGTGATCACTGACTGAATGGAGCAGTTTATAAGTCGATGTACCACCTCCAGCCTGTGGGACTTCATTTGGTTTTGGGGTCTGCGGTGGGGGTGGGGGGGGGGAATGATAGAGGTTGTGGGTGGGCTACGGGTGAGGATGGGGGAGCAAGGGGAGAAGAGAATGTAGCATTCACGGCAGTCCCCTTCTTCTCTCTCTCTCCGGTGTATTCCAGACGGTAGAAGCTGTTACTGAGTCCGTGCCTCAGGCATTTGCCAACTTAACTGCAGACTCTGCAGTGTTTGGTTTGACCTCTCTGTGTGCGTGTGTAAGTGTGTTTCGCTTGTGTCGGCGGTTGTGTGCGCGTGCGCAGGCACCACACGTGTGCGTGCACGCAGGAGCTGTGTGCGTGCGTGCACGGGAACGCGAGCCTGCGGCGGCTGCAGACGCGAACGCGCGAGCGAGAGTGCCAGCATGCTCGGCATGGGCACGCGTGTGCGTGCGTGCGTGTGTGTGCGTGCGTGCATGCGAGAGAGAGGTTCTGCAGGTGCTTTGGCCCTTGCTCGAAGCTGGTGAAACACTAACACGGATTAATCAACTAACCGCATGTTGGGTGGTTACAAAAGGCAGCAGGGCCCACTGCATCCAAGGGACATTCTCTGCGCTTTGCAGCACAGCTGCCTATGTGTCTCACAGGCGCAACCTTTCATGTGACAGCCCACACTGCTGGCACCCTGCCCGAACATCGCTGCAAGCTCTCCCTGATTGTCATCTCCCTATCATGCATTGCTTCACTGGGGGGGGGGAACCAGCCCATTATTTTAAAGATGTCCATCAACTGGCTGCATTATGCTGCTCTGTAAGTATTTGTTTGTGGTTTTGCCGCGTATGCAGGTAGACTTGCCTCTTGCATGTTACTTCCATCTTGACACAGGAAGGGTTTTTAATTTCCTTGGTTTCTTTGTGTGGGAGAGGAGTTAAATGCTGGTTGGTAAAATGTTGATATATCTGTTTCTCCTACAGGTTGGTACTGAGAAGTGCCTTTCCTGGAATCTCTGCTGCTTGGAACAGCTTCTAGGGCAGTCTCTGCTTTTTTTTGCCTTGCTTGCTACCAGCTAGACTGCGTCAACCGCACATCCATCCCCTCCAGCTTTAGAACGACTGGCCGCCCCCCCTTACCCCTGTCCTCTTTCCCCTTCACCCCCCCCTTCCCCTTCATTCCCACCTTAAAGAGAGAGAGAGATAGAGGGAGAGAGGGAGAGAGAAGTAGAGTGAAGGAAGAACTATTCACAGTATATCAGGCTGGCATTTCTCCTCTTGCTATGTTACTGTAACGAGCAAAGAATTATAACTTTACAAAACAAATCAACTCTTCCGGAAAGATCCACCTGAGACAAACTAAGGGAATTACGAGAACATAAAACAGAAAATCGGATCGCTTTGAATTTCTGCAAGCGGACTGGCAGACTCATTGAAACCGATTGCTCACATCACTTGCCAAATCAACTGGTTCGATATTACATTTTTGGATTGATCTACTGAAAGCAACTGGGCAACGCGCACTCAGCAAAAAAAAAAAGGTCATCCCAATTCACTGGATTCAAAGTGGCCTTCAAGTAATGCATTACTGAGGATCCGAAACCCATTACAGTTTTGGTGTATATCTGCCTGCCATTTTTTCAGTGGAAGTATAAAGAAAAGAAAGCTTTTTGTTGTTAAAAATTGAATTCACTTCAAGAACACCTCGCCCCGCTAATGCCAGGAGATTCCTCACAGGAGAAACGTACCCGTGGTGATCTTTACGGCAAAATAGTCATCGAAACGTGAAGGAGTATTCTCTTAATTCCTTCCTTACCACCAACAACCCACCAAACAAGCTCAAGAGCTTTCTTTGACCGACCCACATTGCACCGCAGTCTGCCTGTTAACCTCCTGGGATATCTGTTCATTCACAAACATGGCTGTCAGTGTGGCACAGATACGGGACACAAAATGGCTGACGCTGGAAGTGTGCCGAGAATTCCAGAGAGGCACTTGCTCCCGGCCCGACACGGAATGTAAATTTGCACATCCTTCCAAAAGCTGTCAGGTGGAAAATGGACGTGTCATCGCCTGCTTTGACTCGCTGAAAGTAAGTGCAGAAATGGCCTTCATTCTTTGTTAATTGTTGCGCGGGAATGAGCGTGTTTACTGTCACACGCGTGTGTGTGTGTGTGTGCATGTGTGTGTGTGTGTGTGTGTGTGTGTGCGTGTGTGTGTGTAAGTGCAAGCTTCTGTATTCTGGGAACTATGCTAGGTGAAGCTTCCAATCGCTCCTGAGTATTCTGAGAGAAATTGGCATGGTCACGAAACATTGATTCCATTACAGATGAGTCACTGTTTATGTTATGCCGTACTGAGCGAGGTTTTATACTGATGTCATGCAATGATTGCAGGGGTGAATGGCGAGATTATAAGTTATAATGGACAGTGATATTGTTGACGTTAGAGTGTGTGTTAACTAAGGGCCCCCTTTCTTTGAGAAAAAAAATCTGCCCAGCATTTTCTTCTGTGAATAAGCCTTTTCACCCCACACAGTTATTTTGAACGTCTACGTGTTGTGTCTAGATTCTGAACAACGACAGATGTGTGCGTGCTCCTGGCATCAGCTGGAACTGCTTGGTTAAAAGACTGGTGACAGTCAAAGCATTACAGGGCTGGTTAACACCATTGCATCTGGATCAACTCTTTTGGCTTTGGGAGTGATACTACCTGAGGAGACCCCACTGTAACAAGGCTGGGCCATTCAGCCAGATTTTGGGCTTTTATGCACTAGAGAGTCATAGAATGCAGAAGCAAGCCCTTTGGCCTATCTAGTCTGTGCTGAGCTATTATTCTGCCTAGTTCCATCAACCAGCACCAATACCATAGCCCTCCATAAGCCTCCATTTATCTATCAAAATTTCTCTAAAACACTGGCAGCTCGTTCCGCACTCCCACCAGCCTCTGAGTGAAGAAGTTCCTGCTCATGTTCCTCTTAAGTATTTCGCCTTTCACTCTCAACCCATGAGCTCTAGTCTCACTAAACCTCAGTGGAGAAAGGCTGCTTGCACTTTATTCATTGGAAGGTAGGAGACTGAGAGAGCACTGTAGAGGGATGAATAAAATCATGAGGGGCATAGACAGGGTCAGAATCAGAATCAGCTGTATTATCACTGACATATGTTGTGAAATCTGTTGTGTTGCAGCAGATGTACGTGGACACTATTTAAAAGACACCTGGACAGGTACACGGATGGGAAAGGTTGAGAGCGGTATTGGAAAATGGGACAAGCTTTAGGGTATCTTGGTCAGCATGGAAGTGTTGGCCCAAAGGGCCTGTTTCCAGGCTGTGTGATTCTGCGAGGGCAGGCCGCATAGACAGAAATTGAGAGGCTTTGTTCAGCGAAAAGCTAAAATGTGCTAAAAGAAATGGAAAGTCTTTCATCTATTTTTCATTCGGTTTCAACCCAAGGAACAACAGTGTAGTTAATAAGAGAAGTCCCAGTTAATCCCCTTCTCAAAGGAAAACCACCTCTCAATAGTTGAACTTACCTATTAATACTGAGTAATGATGACTGCCCTCTATGGATGTCGGGGCAACACACAACTTCCCTAGCTGTTGGTTGAATATTTTTAGAGCAGTATGAGAGGTTGGAACTAAGGTGATTCCATTAATAGGCGTCTTCATCCAGTTGGGTTTTGAGTCAGTGGAGTGCCATATGTGAAGAGGCCATGGTTGTAAGGTCAATGCAGGTACTCACAAAACGGGTCTGTAGGTGGAGCAGGAGTTCCCTCTTCATACTTCCTTGCAAAACAACAAGCTCAAGGTTAGTGAGATGATGACTAGTGGGCATCTTAGCGCTGTAGTTAACTAGTTAGCTGTTATTACCTGCTAGGTGGGTTAACTTGATGAGGAAAAGAATTAGAGAAATTTTCGGCAGAGAAGTAGGTCATCCAAGCCCTCAACTCCGCACTGATCTGCAAAAGAGTGAAGCCTCTTTCATACAGAGACCACAAGAGATTCTGCAGTTACTAGAAATGGTGGGCATAACACACACAAAATGCTGGGGGGACTCGGAACATCAGGCAGCCTCTGTGGAGAGGAAGAAGCAGTTGATGTTTTGAACCAATAATAGTGTGATTACTTGAGTTGAGTGCGATGTTCTCCTAAGGATTTGTTTATTGATGGCTTCTCAGCTGGCTGTGGAAGTTGATCCGGGATCTGCATATTGTGGTGTAGCGAGCAAGAGTGGCTCTTGGTAGTGGTTGGGTCTTTTAGTTGATCAGTCTCTCCTTTTGGAGCTGCCGCTTTTTGTCGGCAGCACAATGGAGGTCGATCACATGTAGCACAGCTCTCTCTTGAACAGATTTCCTCCAGCTGTATCTACAGAGTGCAAAGTCTTCTCAGTTTTTAGATGTGACGTTGAATTTCTTCAGACTGATTTGGACCGATATCTTTCATCAGGACTCATATTGAAAGGTGCTGTTGAAGGGCCCTGTATAGAAATATTGACTGTTTATTTCTCTCTGTAGATGCTGAGTTCCTCTGGCATTTTGTATGTGTTGTTCAAGCAGCTTGTCACAGCCTTTCTGACAGGATATTATACCTGTATGTTTTATTATTTGATTCAATGCCAAACACTTCCCCCACCCCCCACAACTTTCCCACAGGTGATCACCTGATGCAGCACCCTCCCACCTAACACAATCAACTGGATGATGAACCTTTCATTGCCTGTTTATATATATATATATATGGACTTGTGCCTTGGAAAGTTTCCAGGGCACGGGCCTGGGCAAAGTTGTATGGAAGACCAGCAGTTGCCCATGCTGCAAGTCTCCCCTCTCCACGCCACAGATGTTGTCCAAGGGAAGGGCATTAGGACTTAGGACTCACACAGCTTGGCACCAGTGTCGTCACAGAGCAATGGGTGGTTAAGTGCCTTGCTCAAGGACACACACACTGCCTCAGCCAAGGCTCGAACTAGCGACCTTCAAATCACTAGACGAACACCTTAACCGCTTGGCCTGTTTGGACAATGGAGAACAACCAAAATAGCAAAGTTCTTGATGGCAGAGGGGCTTGGACACTTTACTTGATGTTTGGCATGGACGTAGTGCGTCAAAGAACCTGTTTCTATCACCATGACAAAAGACTAGAGAAGTGTATCCTGGACAACATGCCCATTGTTCCCTGAAGGCAGTGGGACAGAACGGAAACTTCAGAAGGGGTTCCGCCTGAAACATTATCAGTTTATTCTCCATAGATGCTGAGGTTTTTCAACATTTTGTGTGTTGCTCAGGAGGGTTACCTGCTATTATTGACATGGGAAACAAGGGCAGGAAGATTAAATTGGAACTGTACAGAACATCATTAGGCCCCAACCACCATTCTTTGTAAATATCTGGTCACCACACAACAATAAAGCTGGTACAACACTGCAGAAAGTTCAGAGAAGATTTTTGAGAATGCTGGAGTTTGATACTGATGAAGATAAAAGACTAAGGGAAGGTTTAACTGAGAGGAAGGTTTCTGAATCAGAATCAGGTTTAATATCATTGTTTCATGTCATGGAATTTGGCATTTTAAAACTACAGTACATTGCAACACATGATAATAAAACTATAAATTACAAGAAGAAACACACACATATATATAGATATATAAATAAATGAAATAAGTAGTGTAAAAGTTCAAAGTATATTTAATATCAAAGTATGTAAAATATATGCAACCTTGAACTTCATGTACTTACAGGCAGCCACAAAACAAAGAAACACAATAGAACCCATTTTAAAAATAAGATTGTTTAATTGTGCAAACAATAAAAGTAAGCAAATAATATTCAGAACTGAAGTTCATGGAAGTCAGTACACAGTCACGAAGCCAGCCATTATAGGAGGGATGCTTAGGTTTTGGAGATGCTGCAGAGTAGGATGTTGCCTGGATTAGAGGAAATGTGCTATAACGAGAGTTTGGACAAACTTTGGTTTTGTTTCCTCTGGAGCAGCAAAGGCTGAGGAGAGATCTGTTAGAGAATTTGATGATAATGAGAGGCATAGATAGAGTAGACAAGCAATACCTTTTTCCAATGGTTGAGAAGTCTAATACCAGAGGGCATGCATATAAGGTGAGGGGGAGTAAATTCAAAAGAGATGGAGAGAAAAGAGGAGATTCACGTGAATCATTCTGGGAATGAGGAGTGTTTGATGACTCTGGGCCTGTACTCACCAGAGTTTAGAAGAGAGAGGAAGGATGTCATTGAAACCTATGGAATACTGAAAGGCTTGACAGAGTAAGTGCAGAGATGTTTCCTATATTGGGTGAGTCTAGGACAAGAAGGCACAGCCTCAGAGTACAAGGACATTCATTTAGAAATGAGTTAAAAAAGAATTTCTTTAGCCAGAGGGTGGTGAATCTGTGGAATTCATTGCCATTGACTGCTGGGGAGGCCAGTTCATTGAGAATATTTACAGCAGAGATTGATAGGTTCAAGCAGTGGGAATAGAACCAGTATGATGGAGCTGAAGATGCCAGTAGATTTACAAGTAGATGATGGGCATACATAAATGTAAGGAAGGACAAGCCAATGATTCGGTACAAATGCAGACAGAGCAAAGCATTAAATTTTAAAACAGAGGCAAAATTCTAAAGGGCGAAGAAAGCAGGACTGCAGGTACTGTATTTAAATGCATTTGGAATAAGGTGGATGAACTTGTGGTGCAATTATAGATTGGGCAGTATAACATTGTGGGCACCACTGAGACATCGGTGCAAGAAGGCCAGAGTTGGGAGCTTAAAAAGACAGGCAGTGGCATAAGTGGTGGTGTGACTCTGTTGATAAGAAGTGGAATTACATCTTTAGAAAGAGATGGGTCAGAGGATGTTGGATCTTTGTGGCTGGAGTTAAGAAACTGCAAGGGTAAAAAAACCATTATGGGAATCATATATAGGCCTCCAAATTGTAGCCAAGATGTGGGGTTAAGATTGAAAAGGGAGGTGGAAAAGACTCGTAATAAGGGTAATGACACAATTGTAATGGTGGACTTCAATATGCAAGGGGATTGGAAAAATCCAGCTGGTGTCAGATTGCAAGAGAGGGAATTTGTTGAATACCTATGAGATGGCTTTTTAGAGCAGCTTGTGCTTGAGCCTACTCGAGGAAAGACTATCTTAGATTGGGTTTTGTGTAATAACCCAGATCTTATTAGAGAGCTTAACATAAAGGAGGCAGTGATCATAATATGTTTGAATTCATACTGCAGTTTGAGAGGGAGAAGCACAACTCACATGTATCAGTATCACAATGGAATAAAGGGAATTACAGAGGCATGAGAGAGGAGCTTGCCCAGGTGGATTGGAGGAGGATACTGGCGGGGATGACAACAGAGCAGAGATGGCTGAAGTTTCTGGGAATAGTTCACAAGGCACAGGATAGGTAGGTCCCACAGAAGAAGATGTTCTCAAATTGCAGGAATAGGTAACCGTGGCTGACAAGGGAAGTTATGGACTGCATAAAAGCTGAGGAAAGGGCATATAAGGTATCAAAAGTGAGTGTGAAGTTAGAGGATTGGGAAGCTTTTAAAATCTAGCAAAAGGCAACTAAAAAGTTATAAGAAGGGAAAAGATTAAATATGAGGGCAGACTAGCCAATAATATAAAGCAAGATACCAAAAGTTTTTTCCAATTTTATGAAGAGTAAAGGGAGGTGAGAGTTGATATTGGACTACTGGAAAATGATGCTGGTGAGGTAGTAGTGGAGGACAAAGAAATGGCAGATGAACTTAATGGGTACTTTACATTGGTCGTCACTGTGGAAGACACTAGCAGCGTGCCAGAGGTCTATGAGTGTCAGGGAGCAGGGGTGAATGTCATTGCTATTACAAAGGAAAAAGTGCTAGGCAAACTCAAAGGTCTTAAGGTGAATAAGTCACCTGGGCCAGGTGGACTACATCCCAGAGTCCTGAGAGAGGTTGCTGAAGAAATAGCAGGTGCATTGGTCATGATCTTTCAAGAAAAACTGGATTCTGGCATGGTCCCAGAGGACTGGAAGATTTCACTCCACGCTTTAGGAAGGCAAAAGAAAGAAAATCCAAGGCCAGTTAGCCTAACCTCAGTGGTTGGGAAAGTTTTGGAGTCCATTATTAAGGATGAGATTTTGGAGTACTTGGAGACTAATGACAAAATAAGTCAAAGTCAGCATGGTTTCTGTCAAGGGAAATCTTGCCTGAAAAATCTGTTAGAGATCTTCAAGGAAGTGTAAAGCAGGGTGGACAAAGGAGAAGCAATGGATGTCATTTACTTAGATTTTCACAAGGCGTTGGAAAAGGTGCCAGACATGATGCTGCTTAACAAGATAAAACCCTATGGCATTACAGGAAATATATTGACATGGATAGTGGAATGGCTGACAGGCAGGAGGCAGCGAGTGGGAATAAAGGGGGCCTTTTCTGGTTGGCTGCCAGTGACTATTGTTGTTCCTCAGCTGTCAGTATTGGGACCACTATTTTCACTTTGTTTGTCAATGATTTATATAATGGAATTGATGGCTTTGTGGCAACATTTGCAGATGATACAAAGATAGGTTGAGGGGTAGTTAATGCTGAGGAAGCAATGCAATTGCAGCAGAGCTTAGACAAATTGGAAGAATGGGCAAAAAGGTGGCAGATGGAATACAGTGTTGGGAAATGTATGATAATGCATTTTGGTAAAAAGAACAAAAGTGCCAACTATTATCTAAATGGGGAGAAGGTTCAAATGTCAGATGTGAAAAGGGACTTAAGAGTCTTCATGCAAGACTCCCAGAAGGTTTATTTTCAGGATGAGTCTGTGGTAAAGAAGGCAAATGCAATGTTGGCATTTATTTCAAGGGGAATAGAATATAAAAACAAGGAGATAATGTTGAGCTTTTATAAGACACTAGTCAGGATACATTTAGGGTATTGTCAACAATTTTAGGCCCCATATCTCAGAGAGAAAGTGTTGTTATTGGAAAGAGTCCAGAGGAGGTTCGTGAGGATGATTCCCGGAATGAATGGGTTAACATATGAGGAGTATTTGGCAGCCTTGGGCCTGTGTTCACTAGAATTTAGAAGAATGCGGGGAACCTCATTGAAACCTACGGAATATTGAAAGGACTAGAGAAAGCGGATGTGGAGAGTATGTTTCCTATGGTGGAGTATCCAGAACTAGAGGGCACTACATCAAAACTGAGGGGTGACCCTTTAGAACAGAGGAAAGGAGAAATTTTTTTTAGCCAGAGAGTAGTAAATCTTTGGAAGGCTCTGCCACAGCCTACGGTAGAAGCCATGACCGTGTGTATATTTAAGGTGAAAGTTGATCATTTGCTGATCGGACACAGCATCAAAGGATATAGTGAGAAGGCAGGTATGTGGGTTTGAGTGGGATCTGGGATCAGCCATGATGGAATTGCACAGCAGACTCGATGGGCTGAATGGCCTAATTCTACTCCTATATCTTATGGTCTTCTGGTCATGGGGAGAAGGCAGGAGAATGGGGTTGAGAGAGATAATAAATCAGCCATGATGGGATGCCAGAGAAGACTCAATTGACTAAATGGCTTAATATGGCTCCTCTATCTTATAGTCTTATGGAGATGTGAGGGGCAAGTATTTTACAAAGAGTGTTGGATGCTGGAATGTGCGGCCTGAGGCAGATACATTTGGGACGTTTAAGAGACGTTTAGACAAGCACATGAATGTGAGGGAGATGGAACATTATGCACAATGTTTAGGTAAAAGGAGTTAGTTTAATTGCCATTTTGATTACTAATTTGATTAGTTCATGACAACATTGTGGGCAAAAGGGCCTGATCCTGTGCCATATAGTTCCATGTTCTACGTTAGTCCATACATTGTCTGCTCATTCACTGTAATCCCTAATTCCATCAGTGACAAAACAGCTAAAGGGTTCTGCCTTGAATATTTTCAGCAGCAGAACATCCACACTTCTCTGGGACAGGAGACTGCAATGATGCACATAAAGTTCTGCTCAGTCTCAAAATCCTACCCAAAGGACCATAAGATATAGGAGGATAATTAGACCATTCAGCCATTTGAGTCTCCATGTAAAAAAATCATGGCTGATTCACAGATTATAGAGGAAGAGGTGTTTGCTGTCTTGAGGCAAATGAGGCTGGATCCCTAGGGCCTGACGAGGTGCTCCCTCGAACCCTGTGGGAAGTAAGTGCAGGAATTGTAGGGACTTAGCGAAGATATTTAAAGCATCCTTGGCAACAGGTGAGGTACCAGAGGATTAGAGGGTTGCTAATGTTGTTCCGCTATTTAAGATAGGCTCTAAAAATAAACCAGGAAATTATAGGCCTGTGAGCTTGACATCAGCAGTGGGAAAGTCATTGGAAGGTATTCTAAGGGTCTGGATATATGAGAATTTGGATAGACATGGACTGAGCAATAGTCATCATGGCTTTCTACACGGTAGGACATGTATAACCAACCTTATAGAGTTTTTCGAAGTTACCAGGAAAATTAATGAAGGCAAGACAGTGGATGGTGTCAACATTAACTTTAGCAAGGCATTTGACAGGGTCTTGCGTAGGTGGTTGGTCAAGAAGGTTCAGTCACTCAGCATTCAAGATGAGGTAGGATTGACTTTGTGGGAGAAGCCAGAGAGTGATATTAGATGGTTATCTCTCTGGCTGGAGGCCTGTGACTAGTGGTGTGCTGCAGGGATTAGTACTGGGTCTATTGATGTCGGTCATCTATATCAATGATCTGCATGATCACATGGTTAACTGGATGGGGAATACTGTCAGAGCTTGCAGCAGGATCTGGACCAGCTGGAAAAATTGCAGATGGAATTTAATGCAGACAAATGCGAGGTGTTGTACTTTGGTAGGACCAACCAGGGTAGGTTTTACACAATGAATGGTAGGTCACTGAAGTGTGCTGTAGAACAAGGGATCTGGGAATACAGGCTCATAATTTATTGAAAGTGGTATCACAGGTAGATGGGGCCATAAAGAAAAGTTTTGTCACATTGCCCTTCATAAATCTAAGTATTGAGTATAGGAGATGAGATGTTATGTTGAAGTTGTATAAGATGTTGGGAAGGCCTAATTTGGAGTATTGTGTGCAGTTTTGGTTGCCTACCTACAGGAAGGATATGAATAAGGTTAAAAGACTACAGAGAAACTTTACAACGACGTTGCCAGGACTGGAGGAGCTAAGTTATAAGGGAAGATTGAATAGGTTAGCACTTTATTCCTTAGAACATAGAAGATTCAGGGGTGATTTGTTAGAGGTATACAAAATTATGAGGGTTATAGATAGGATACAGGCAAACAGGCTTTTTCCACTGAGTTTGGGTGGGACTACAACCAGAGGTCATGGGTTAAGGGTGATAGGTGAAAAATTTAAGGGGAACATGAGGAGAATCTTCTTCACTCAGAGGGTTGAGAAAGTGTGGAAGGAGCTACCAGTGCAAGTTGTGAATGTGAGCTTAATTTCAAAGTTTAAGAGAAGTTTGGATAGGTACATGGATGGTAGGGCTATGGAGGGTTATGGCCCTGGAGCAGCTCAATGAGAGTAGGCAGTTTAAGTGGCTTTGGTAAGGGCTAGATGGGTTAAAGAGCCTGTTTCAGTGCTGTACTTTTCTATGACTCTATAGCTCTATTTTTCCCTCAACCCTATTCTCCAGCTTTCTCCTCAGAACTCTAAATCCATTTACTGAGCAATAACTTATCAATCTCTGTCTTACATTTGTGCAGTGGTTGTAGGAAAGCAACTGTTCTTGAGCCTGGTGGTGTTGGACTTGAGGCATCTGTACCTCCTGCCTGAAGGTGGCAGGGAGAAGAGATCATGGCCGCAGATAGCGGGCATCTTTGATGATGGATGCGACTTTCTTGAGGAAAGCATCTTATTCAGATGATATTAATTGTGGGGAGGACTGCGCCCATGATAGATTGGGCTGCATCTATAACTTCCTGCGGCCTCTTGTATTCCTGTGAAATTGCCATACCAGACTACAATGTAAACAGCTATCATGTAATCATGGAACTCCATAAAAAGGAAATAAGAAGTGAATTTTATCTCAAATTAAGTTCGAGTTTAAGTTTATTGTCAATCAACCACACACATGTGGATGGCTAAATGAAACATTGTTCCTCCGAGGCCAAGATGCAAAACAAAGTACATACATATGGTCACAGACAGCATGTAAAATAATATTAACGGATAATAAAAAAATGTAAAAAATGATGTACAAGTTGACATAAACATACAACAGTATAATGCTGCTGGTGCTGTCATAAATAATGTACACTGGGTGGTAGCAGGGCCTTCTGAAGTCTCACAGCCTGAGGGAAGAACCTGTTACCCAGCCTAACAGTCCTTGTTCTTATACTCAGTACATTCTGCCTGATGGTAGGAGATCAAAGCAATAGTACTCACAACATCACTCCCATTCAGAACCACCATATTTTTGAAGGGTCTCGACGCAAAGGCTGGACTATTTCCCCCCATTAATGCTTCCTGACCTGTTGACTTTCTTCCACATTTTATTCATTGCCCAAAGTCAAAGTCAAGTTTACAAGAACATGCATGCACAGGTGCAATGAAAGACTTACCTGCAGGAGCACCTGCCTCATGTAGCTTTGGATCTTGATTGGAAAGTTTGCTCCCACAGCCAATTCACTTGTGGCCCAGAGAGTAGCAGTATGTCGGGAGATAACCTAATATCACAAATTGCCGTGGTGAAAAATCAAACCTGATTTTTTTTTTCTTCATCCCCTCACTTGTAGATCTAGAGTTGTCCTGGCATTTGAAATGGAGCACCTTTGCATCTCTGAGTGTTGTTACCTCCTTGCACCAGGGCACCAAAGTTCAGTCCTAACCTCAGATGTACTTGAATGGAGTTTGCAAGTTCTCTCTCTGTGTCTGTGTTGATTTCCTCTGGTTTCCTCCATTCTCCCAAAACACGATCATGAAAAGGGTAATGGTTGGACATATAGGAGTGAATAGGCATTCAGGAAAAGAAATTTGGTGGGGGGAATGAGACTGACGTGACTGGAATAAACCTATTCCAGTTCTAATTCTTTTAGGATCAGGCTACTCTTTTAGCTTTCCTTTGTGTGCTATTAAGTAAATATTACAATCTATTAGAATATACAGTAAGTACAATAATCACTCTCTGAACACAATGGGAAACTAGTGAAGTTGCACTCTCAAAGCTACAGAGATCCAGGATTAATCCTGACCTCCGGTGCTGTCATATTCTCCTTGTGCCTGCAAGGGTTTCCTCCAGCTGCCCTGGGTTCCTCCCATATCCACAGATGCGAGTGGGGCACTGGTCAATGAATTGCCCTGAGTGTGTGGCAGAGTGGTAGAATCAGTGGGGATTTGAGGAGCAATAAGCAATCTGCAGGAGGAACTCAGCAAGTTGAGCAGCATCTGTGGGGAGATATCATTAGGGTCTCTCTTTTCCACCTATCAGAGATACTTATCAGGAGCACTGTGTAAGCAGAACCTTTAGATTGCTCCCATCCATCCAATAATCTCTTTGACCCCCTACCATCTGGCAGGATGCACCGTAACATTAGGGCAAGGACTGTTAGGATGGGAAACAGCTCCTTCCCCCAGGCCGTGAGGCTATTGAACTCCCTGCCACCACCCAGGTCTCATCACACATCAAGTGCCAGTAATTGTACTGTTTACTTTTTACCTTGTGACATAAATGCACCTCATTATTTGCTAATTTACTAGTGGTGATACTACTTCATGTGTTATGCGTGTGGGATATACATGCTGTGTTGTCCACCTTGTTTGGAGGAACGTCTGGTTTGGTGGTGTATATGTGTCCGATTGAATGACAACAAACTGAACTTGAACTTAAATTCTCAGCGTTTTACATTGAACCCCTAGAACGGAAGATGAGGGGAGAGCGGAGAGAATAAAATGGGACTTGTATAAGTACTTGTTTGGTGATTCGAATTGGAACTGGAAATTGTTTATTGTAGAGTTATAGCGTCACGGAATGCCACAGCAGCACAGAGTAGGCCCCTTGACCCATATAGTCCTTGCTGAACCATTAATTTACCTAGTCTAGTCGACCTGCCCCCAGACCATAACCCTCCATATCCCTCCCATCCAGGTACCTGTCCAAATGCCTCTTAAATAATGAAATCAAACCTGTTTTCGCAGTACCACCGACAACTTGTTCAACACTTTCACCACCCTCTGAGTGAAGAAGATCCCCCTCATGTTCCTCTAAACAATTCACCTTTCACTCTTAACACATGACCTTTCATTGTAGTCTCATTCAACCTCAGTGGAAAAGGCCTGTCTGCATTTACCCCATCAATGCCCCTCATAATACCACTCCGTATATCTCTATGAAGTCTCCTCTCATTGTTCTATGCTCCAGGGAATAAAGTCTTAACTGATTCAACCTCTCCCTATAATTTAGGTCCTCAAATCCTGGCAGCATCCATATAAATTTTCTCAGCACTCTTTCAATCTTATTGACAACTTTCCAGTAGGTAGGTGGGTATTATTGTCATATGTCGAGATACAGTGAAAAGCTTGTCTTGTATACTGTTCATACAAATCAAATCATTACACAGTGCATTGACGTCAAAGTCAAAGTAAATTTATTATCAACGTACATCAGTGCTACCGTGTAACCTTAAGATTCATTTTCTTACAGGCATTTAGAGGAAAAAATAGAATGATCAGATCATTACGCAGAACATTGAGGTAGAATGAGGTTAATCAGTACAGAGAAAGTGCAGTGTAGGTAAACAACAATGTGCAAGATGGTCACAACAGAGACATTTTGCTGACCAGCTACTCACTGGGACAAAAGGAATGTTTCCATCCTGTATGCATTCCGTGATTCTTTCCATGTTACATTTAACAAGTTTAGCCTGGAGTTAATCTGAAGTCTCATAGAAGGCCAAGATTTCGCCATCTCATTTCTATTTATTCGTCATCTCCAAACTCAATCTTGGAATAATTAAGGGAGAAAGGAGATTTTAAGAAGTGGTTCTTCAAGAATGCAACAAACGTCATCAAAAGCCCTTACCACCCAGGGCATATCCTCCTTCCATTACTGCCATCAGGGAGGAGGTATAGGAGCCTGAAGACCTATGCTCAATGTTTTAGGAATAGCTTCTTCCTCTCTGCCATTAGATTCCAGACAGTCCATGGGTCCATGAAAACTACCAGATTATTCCTTTTTTGCATTATTAATCTATTTTTGTCACTTGTCTCAAAGGGCAAATGGCCTAATTCTGTCCCTATATCTTCTGGTCATCTGAAGGCAGACGATTGGAGCTGAGAGGGATAATGGATCAGCCATGATGAAATGGTGGAGCAGACTCGATGGGCCAAATGGCCTAATTCTGCTCCTATATCTTATCCTTTTATGATCTTATTATAATTTTATGCCTCGCACTACACAGCTGCCACAAAATTACAAAATTCATGACATACATTCAGCGGCCACTTTATTAGGTACACCTGTACACCTCATTAATGCAAATATCTAATCAACCAAAGTTCATGGTCAAGAGGTTCAGTAGTTGATCAAACCAAACATCCAAATAAGGAAGAAATGTGATCTAAGTGACTATGACTGTGGTGCCAGATGGGGTGGTTTGAGTATCAAAGAAACTGCTGATTTCCTGGGATTTTCACACACAACAGCCTCTAGAATTTACAGAGAATGGTGTGAAAAGCAGTACAACTCATCCAGTGAGTGGCAGTTCTGAGGGCGAAAATGAGAGAGGTCAGAGGAGAATGGCCAGACTGGTTCAAGCTGACAGGAAAGTGACAGTAACTCAAATAACATCGCGTTACAACACCGGTGTGCAGAAGAGCACCTCTGAATGCACAACATGTCAAACCTTGAAGTGGATGGGTTACAGGAGCAGAAGATCATAAACACACTCAGTGTTCACTTTATTTGATACAACAGTTGCCTCTTAAAGTGGATACTGATTGTCTGTCAGTGATAATAAACCTGGTTCTGATTCTATTTCATTAAAGGGGTCTTCTAGTTATAGATTCATGCTGTCATACAGCACAAAACCAGACACTTTGGCCCATCGCATCCATGCAGCCCATTGAACACTAAATCCTACTTATCCACAGCCGTCTATGCCTTGGTGACTTGTCTAGATCTTAATTAAGTGTCATGGAAGTATCTGGCTCCATGTGCCAGATTCCAGTCACTCTCTTTTTGGGAATAAGATCTTCCCTTTGCACAGGGTCACGCGAGCGTTAAGGAGGTAAATAATGGGAAGCTGTTCCAGGTCATGGATAGTTCAATGATACAGATAAAAAAGAACATAAGACAAAAGAGCAGAAGTCAGCCATGTGGCCCATCAAGCCTGCTCCACCATTGAATAGCTTCTTCCCCTCTGCTGTCAATTTCTGAATGAATATTGAACTCTACTGCAGTATCTTTTATTCACTTTTTACACTACTTACATAATTTAACTTTCTTTAAAAATATATACTTCTTACTTTAAATTATTGCAATGTACTGCTGCTGCATAACAACAGATGTCAGGACATACGTGAGTGCTGTCCTTATTCTGGTTCTGAATACAATCATGGCTGATCTGGCCATGGACCTGCCTTGCCCCATAACCATTTATTCCCCTGCTATGTAAAAATCTATCTAACTGTGTTTTAACTATATTTATCAAGGAAGCCTGTACTGCTTCCCTGGTCAGAGTATTCCACAGATTCATTACTCTCTGGGAAAAGCAGTTTCCTCTCATCTCTGTTTGAAATCTATTCCCCGAAATCTGGAGGTTATGTCACCTAGTTCTAGTCTCACTTGCCAGTGGAAACAACTTTCCTGCCTCTATTTTCCCCTTTCATAATTCTGTGTTTCCATCAGGTCCCCTCCTATTTTTCTGAATTCTAGAGCATATAGTCCCAAGCAATTCAATCCCTCCTTGTATGTGAGAGAAAGCTTTTAATTCGGTGGTGGTGATCAGATCATTCCCTGAAGGCTTCAAAAAAGGAATTGGGTAGGCACTTGTGTGAAAATAAGCAGGAGGAGAGAGAACATGAGGTAAATAGGAACTGGCACAGTTGACCTGAATGGATTTATTTGTGGTATAACAACTTCTATGATTCTATAAATATGGATTTAGTAAACCTGTCTACCAGACCACATGGCTGTAACATAATCTGGAACATTTTGATAGGAAATAGTGATATATTCAAAATCATCTTTCCCTTTTTTTCCCTACTGGTGTCTCATAAGCTTTTAAAAAAAAAATTCCAGCTGTTGTAATCCAAATCGGACTTGCTTAAAAAAAAAGGACCACTGATCTGGGCACGAAATAAATGACGTTGGCCACAGGCTGGGCCAGGAAGTCAGGATCATTATCGGCAAGGAGGACCCAGTTAGAAGCAGTTCAGCAAATTCTCGGCACTTTGCTCTCAAATTCTGCAAAGTGTGGTATCGTTCTGGAGCTGTTTCCTTCCATTTCAAACATTGTGATCCTTGAGAGCGAAGCTTCAGATGTTTATCCTTGTTCAATCCTGAGACAAACTAAAATCTCAGTGCGCTTATTTCTGAAACATCCATCCGGCACCTTAACATTGCGAAGCATCTGAGGTAGCTTCATACAAAGTGTCAGATAGAATTTGACTTCAACCACCTTACAATAGGTGATCAAAACCTTGCCCATCTAGTAGATCTTACAGAGCTTCTTGTGGAACGAGGGAGTGGCAGGTGGAAGATGGAGTCTCAGCACCACACAGCAGCATAGTTCACAGACTTGCTGCCACACAGCTCCGACCCAGTGTTGTCTGCCTGAGGATTTGCACAACCTCTCTGAGATAATACGGGCTTCTGCTGGGTTCTATGGATTCCTCCCTGAAAGATGTACAGGTCGGTAGGTTAATTGGCTACTGTACATTGACCCTAATGTGTAATTAAGTGGTAGAGTCTGGGGGTGGGGTGACTGTTAGAGAGAGTCAAATAAAATAAAATGGTGGGAAGACAATTTTTCCTTTGGTGGGGGAGCCAAAGACCAGAGAGCACAGCTTCAAAATAGAGGGACTTCCATTGAGAACAGAGTTGAGGAGGAGTTTCTTTCGCCAGAGGGTGGTGAATCTGTGGAATTCATTGGCACACTCAGCTTTACAGGCCAGGTCATTGGGTATAATTAAGGTGGAGGTTCATAGTTTCTTGATTAGTTAGGGTCTGAAAAGTCATGGGGAGAAGGCAGGAGATTGGGGCTGAGAGGGAAATATCAGCCATGGTGAAATGGCAGAGCAGACTCGATGGGCCGAATGACCTAATTCTGCTTAAAACTGGAGTAATGTAGGATTAGCGTAAACGAGTATTGGATGGTTAGCACTCTCTCTTGGGCTGAAGGGCCTCTTTCCTCATTGTGTCAGTCTATGTCTCTGATCAGCTACCTGAGGCTTGGATGGTGATCAGAGGAGTAGGATGAATGGCCCTCGGAGACTAGTTGAATGGTTGTGGGGAGAACTGGTTAGAAGGCTTTTTGGAATGGGAGTGGAGAATGCTGGGACTGGGGCAGGTGGGGCTGGCATTTGGAGGATACCAGGGGAATATGAGGTCAGAGATAGATGGGAGGAAGCAGTTGTGTTGGGTGAGGTAGTGGTCTCTAAGGATAAGAAGCTATTCATAAAGTCCAGGGATTCTACAGATGCTGGAAATCCAGAGGAACACAAAATGCTGTAGGAACTCAGCAAGTCAGGCAGCATCTGCGGAGCAGAATAAACAGTCAGAGTTTTGGTTTGAGACTCTTTATTGGAAAGGAAGTGGGAAGAGGCCAGAATAAGGAGGTGGGGCAGGGTGAGTCATTCAAGCTGGCAGCTGAGAGATGAGACCAGGTGAGGGGGAAGAAGGTGAATGGGGGGACGGTTATGAAGTGAGAAGCTGGGGAGGGGGTAGATGAAAGAGGTAAAGAGCTGAAGAAGAAAGAATCTGATAGGAGAGGACAGTGGACATGGAAGAAAGGGAAGGAAGAAAGAAAGGAACCAGAGGGAGCTGATGGACAGATGAGGAGGAAAGAACTGGTGAGAGGGTAGCCAGAATCAGGAATGGAAAAGGAGAGAAGGAGGGTTGGGATGTAGTTACCAGAATAAGAGCTACTTTATTGGGTTCCAAATCCAGCGCCAGGCTATTAAAGAAAAAAAATATACAGCAACTTACATGGGCCAAGTGATTACAAAAGTGCTTCTGGACAACTGAAGAGAAGGCTGAGGCTAATTTTAGGTAATAGTTCCCAACCTTCTAATGAAAACTTCACTAATTTCAAGTTAAAGTTCAAGTTTAATTATCATTCAACCATACACGAATGCCCAGGAATACAGCCAAAAAAAATAGCTTTCCTCCAAGGCCAAGGTGCAAAACACATTAGCAACAGTTAAACACAGCACAAGGCACATAGAACATATATAAGAGAGCAAGCAAACATAATAAAAATACATACATGTAGCCCAAGTCTCAGGGCGATAAGTCCTGTAAATTGATGGTTCATAGGTGTTATTGGCAAAACCAAACAGCTCTCAGCAGTCTGTAGATGAATGTATATACCCACGCACACAATCCAATTTGTCATTTCACCGATCAAATACTGGAGTGCAGTACTAATGGCAGTGTCCAGTCCCCCCCACAGATGTCACGTTACACCACCCCTGGCTCCTCCTTTCCTGGACTGCTACAACAGGCAAGCCCACAGCTTGAGACCCAGTCCTCACTAAAACTGAGGACACATATCTCCCCCACCTTCTGCGTCCCCAATAAACAAGGGAAACAGACTTGCACCATTTTACATTGTCAATGTCCAACAAGGTCTTGTGATTGCAAGAGAAACATCCAAGACCATCACTTGCTGTTAGACTGCACTCAGCCCTCACACACTGACTCTGATGACTTCCAGTAGCAGGCAGTAACATGGACCGCACCAAGTCCAGCTCTTCCACCAACAAGCAGCTCGTTGGTGGCGTAGACCTGGAGTACCTGATGTTTTTAATGTCCAGCCTTGTCCTGCAAGTGTATAAAAAGACATTTAAGAAGATAAAAACACCTTTGGTTGGCACCCGTGAGGTCATTGCGTCCGAACGCACCACCACCTTCCTGGAAGTTCTTTGTCGAATCACTGCAGGGAGTGATGATAGAGACAGGTACATTAAATATCTTTAATGGACTCTTAGATAGTCACATGGATGATAGGAAAATGGAGGGCTGTGGTCTGTGTAGAGGTCATCTTGGATGATCCTACTTTATGTAAGAGTTATAAAATAAGGAGGAAGTTACAATGGTGGAGTTAGTATTGTAATATTCCCAAGACTGATTTGATGCCCTTTAGCACATTGAAGGTTGATCTAAATATCTTTATTTGCTTTTTCTTTGACTCCTCCCTTTTCAAAGGCAAATTCACCATGGCTTATGGCTCCAGTGATTATCAGAAATTCCCCACAAACTTGGCCAGGGTTCCATCTCCTAAATGCTGTCCTGTAACTATGATCATGAAGTAAATGAGTCACCTGGAGGAGGACTAGTCCGCTCTGATAATAGTTACATAAAATACAAAATAGAAGAAAGCACAGAGGCATTGGCAGCGAAAAATTTCTTCATGTTAAAAATATAGCATTGGCTATGGGCTTTGGTGTTTTTTTCCATTTATATTTGCCAAAGGAAAATCTTTCATTCTTCAGGGAAATCAGTCTTAAATTCAACAACACACACAAAATTCTGGAGGAATTCAGCAGATCAGGCAACATCTATGGAAATGAATAAGCAGTCAACATTTCAGACCGAGGCCCTTCATCAGGACTGATGAAGGATCTCAGCTGAAACATCAACCGTACATTAATTTCTGTCAATGCTGCCTGACCTGCTGAGTTCCTCCGGCAATTTGTGCGTGTTGCTTTGGATTTCTGGCATCTGCACAATCTCTTGTCTTTTTAAATTGAAGATTGAAGATTGCTTTTTCACATTCTTCAATACATGAAGGTAAAGGAAAACAAAATGATTGTTATTCCAGATCTAACACAGCATATAAAAAATATAAATATAAATACAACAATCCTATAAAACACAATGTACAGGTAACATTGTGTGTAGCCATATATACATAAGACTAGCTGATATATATAGACCAGGAGCTCCCAACCTGGGGTTCACAGACCCCTCTGTTAATGGTGGGGGTCCATGGCATAAAAAAAAGGTTGGAACACTTGACATAGACTGATTGTAGGTACGTAAAGTATCTGAACATAAGGTGACTCTGGTAGGAAATGATAAGATGTCAAAGTCACTCTTGGCAAGGGGAAGCCTTCTATGTAGCAGCAGGGCATATGAAAACACAATAGGGCTGCGACTGTGTCTGTGTAGGTGTGAGGTATGGAGTATAGGCTTAGGTGACAGTACATGGGGGGGCAAAGGATGTGGAGAGGTGTGGTTGATGTGAATGTAGTTGTGGTGGGGTGTGGTGGGTAGGCTGGGTTAATGGGTGAAGACGTTGATCAACCTGACAGTTTGGGGGGGTGGGGGCAAATGATTTTGAGTCGAGTATCCCTGGTCTAGATGCAGTGTAGCCTCCTCCCTGATGGGAGTGGCACAAGTTGTCCATAAGGAGGGTAGGTGGGATCCTTCATGACGTTGCTGGCCTTTTATCTGGCACCATTCAGGATGTATGTCCTTGATGGTAGGGAGGCTGATGCCAGTGATGCGTTGGTCAGTTTTAACTACCCTGTGTGGATCTTAGTCTGAGTAAGCTACTAAATCTTAGTAAGGTGCATTAACAGTGGTCAGTGGGGAGAGCAAGAAATCTCTGTCATGTCCTCCAGTATATAAACCTCAGAGATCTGTGCACCTTTCCATTTCTGACCTCTCTTGCATCCTTCATGATCCTACCCTGTTAAGTTCTGAACCTCTGGAGTTCTTTCTCTAAGTTCCAAAATCTCTCCATCTCCTGGGAAAGTTTTTGCTTTTGACTGAGGTTTAAGACACGTGTCTTCATGGCTCTTCTCCTTGACTGAACATCTTATTTTTCTGCAGTGAAGATAGTCATAATTTCACTAACCAAATAAGTATTCAATTCGCTACTGACTTGGATCAGACTCAAGGTGCTGAATGGCCTAATTCCGCTCTTGTGCCTTATGTACTCACCTTCTATTTTTCTCTTTCTCATTCATATACACATCTTATGGGAAAATCTCTTTATCCATTCTCATAGAGTCATAACATTGTACAGAAGCAGGCCCTTCAGCCCATCACACCTATGCCAACTATCACGTACATTCAGTGGCCACTTTATTAGGTACAGCAGTACACATGCTCGTTGATGCAAGTACCTAAATCAGGTACAACAGCAACTCAGTACAAAAGAAAACATGCAGAGATGGTCAAGAGGTTCAGTTGTTCAGACCAAACATTGAAATGGGGAAGAAATGCGATCTAAGTGACCTTGACCGTGGAACGATTGTTGGTGCTAGACAGGGTGGTTTGAGTATCTCAGCAACTGCTGATCTTCTGGGATTTTCATGCACAACAGTCTCTGGAGTTCACAGAGAATAGTGTGAAAAACAAAACGAAAATCCAGTGAGTGGCTGAAAACAACTTGTTAATGAGAGAGGTCAGAGGAGAATGGCCAGATTGAGTAAGCTGACAGGAAGGAAACAATAAGTCAAATAACCACACGTTACAACAGTGGTGTGCAGAAGAGCATCTCTGAATGCACAACACATTGCATATTGAAGTGGATGGGCTACCGCAGCAGAAGTTCACGAACATATACTCAGTGGCCTCTTTGTTAGGTACAGGAGGTATCTTATAAAGGGGCCACTGAATGTGTTCGTCTATATTAGTCCCATTTACCAGCAGTAAAAATCTGTAACATTTGCTGCCTTGGTGATTCAAGTGCTTATCTAGATATTCTTATATGTGAGAGTACCTGCTTGGTTGCACAGTTCAGTCCAACACCAAATCCAGTCTCTCCTCCGTGGATGGTGTCCATAACTTCTCACTCTCTCATAAAGCAGATGATGTAATCTTGCAACCTGGGCATTTGCGCTTCACCTCCACCTAATGACCAAAAGCCTGAAAGAATGCACCACTAGGCTCTAAGACATCTTTTGCCCTCCTGTTATAAGACTATTAATAGCTATCTAGCTATGTGTCTACCCTTGTCTATCTATCCACCTATCTACTGACTTATGTATCTACTTACCTATATATTTATCTAAATATGTATGAATCTATCTATCTCTGTCTATCTACCTATTTATCTACTGACCTATATATTTACTTAAATATCTTTCCATCTCAGTCGTTCATAATGTGCCGACATGTGTGATATGGGCAATCAAAGTCCGTCTGTAACCATGATCGTTCTTGACAAATTTTTCTACAGACGTGGTTTGCCATTGCCTTCTTCTGAGTAGTGTCTTTGTAAGATGTGTGACTCCAGCCATTATCGATACTCTCCGGAGACTGTCCGCCTGGCATCAGTTGCCGCATAACTAGGACTTGTGATATACACCAGCTGCTCATACAACCATCACCACCTGTCCCCTGCGCCCATGGCTTCACGTAGCACTGATCGGGGTGGGGGGGGGGTGGGAGGGTAAGCAGGTGCTACACCTCGCCCAAAGGTGATCTGCAGGCGGGCGGAGGGAAGGAGCGAGCGCCTTACACCTCCTTTGGTAGAGACGAACTTCACCCCACCACCCACTTTCCATCTATTTATCTGTTTGTTTACTTAATTATTTATCTTAATTGATGATAATTTTTTCATGTCTTGCACTGTACCACTGCCGTAAAACAACAAATTTCGTGATATAAATCAGTGGTAATAAACCTGATTATGATCTCTCTCTCTCTCTTTGACTCCAGCTTCTGTCTGGAATCAAAAAAAAACATGCAGACTGGGTCAGAAGGTTTCAATTCCCTTTCCTGAAAGACGTCAGTGAACTGAATAATCAATCACCATTGCTATGACTAGGTTTTTAAATTCCAATTTACTTAATTAATAGGATTCAAACTCCCTATCTGCTGTGTGCAGTCCCATAATTTAATCATGTTTCTTCAAAGTTCAAGGTAAGTTTATTATAGAACCACATGTATATCACCATATACCTTCCTGAGATTCATGTATTTGTGTGCACCATTACTGTAATTGAGTCATTTTATGAAATGAGGGCTGAGAAAGTTACAAGACTCTGGCCAGCTTAACTGTTCCCACTAGCAGAGAGACCAGTGACCAGAAGGGACTAACTTAAAGCAATTGGCTCAATACTCAGAGATAGTGTCAGGAAACACACTTTTATTTACACAGTGCGTTATTATGATCTACGATGAATAAGTAATGGATGTAGAGACAGTTATTGTTTTCCAAAGGGAAACTGACTTTACATTTAAATCACTTTCAGAGCTATGAGAAAAGAGCAGGGACAAAAAGGAATGGTCTGCAAAACCTCACTGGTCATCATTCTTCTCTGTATTCCCGAGATTCTATGTGCACTGAAAAATCATGCCTTTAAAAAATCACAAGCACTGGAGTTTCTTGTTGTGCCAGAAACCCAGAGCGACACATACAAAATGCTGGAGGGACTCAGCGAGTCAGCCAGCATCTATGGAGTGGAATAAAGAGTCAGTGTTTTGGGCTGAGAAAGGTCTCGGCTCAAAGTGTGGACTGTTTAAAAATCACATGTCATTTCAAATTGTTGGGTCATTCTCTAATTTAAGACAAAGTTTGAAATGCTCATACCTTTTATTCTGAATGACCAGTGTTGGGGGGGGCGGGGAGCGGTGGTTGCTATTCTGATGGAGTCTGACTAAACACCTAAGATGGCAACTCCATTGCGAAGGCTGCACAGCAGACATCCGGAGCTTCAAATATGGTAAAGTATGCAAACCAGGCAATGATATCTCCTTAAGAAGAATTTAAACTGAAAAACATGCAATTAGCTGGAATGATTCGCAGAGAGAGAAAGTTTTTTTGCAATGTTTCTCTCATGCAATCAGCAATTGTGTCATCTGGAGAAGGCTTCACTTAAAGGCAATCTTCCTGTCGGCTTTTCTACCTTTTTTAGTCATTTGGAATTTATTAGAGCTCATTTATAAGAACTTGCCACATCTGTAAACAACTAGATTACAGATAATTTCTTCTTATCAGGGCAGCAGTTCAAGAATGTCGTGTTGACTTTCCTTTGCTTCCATTGACTGTTGGGCACTTTCCCCTATGGGAGACCTGAATTGGTACTGAGGCCTTGCTAATTAGCCTTCACTCCAGCTGCAACCCATAGATGGTCAGAGCTAAAGCTTGCAACCAAGCCAACTTGACCTGCCTTGGCCTGCGCTTTCCAACCGAGAGAACAAGCCTTGCCTGTGCCAGCCGACAAACACCCATCTACTCTAGTACTGCACAAACTCGGATGAAAGATAAATGGAGGGCTACAGGGGAGAGAAGTTTAATTTCATCTTGGTGTAGGTTAACAGGTCGATGCCACATTGTTTATTTATTTAGAGGTACAGTGTGGAACAGGGTCTTCTGGCCCAACGAGATTCACCGACCAGCAACCCACCTATTTAACACCAACCCAATCACAAGACGATTTACAATAACCACGTAACCTACTGACTGGTATCTTCGGACTGTGAGAGGAAACTGGAGTACTGCAGGAAATCCACACGTTTCACAAGAGAATGTGAAATATATCCCTACAGATAGTGCCGGAATTGAACTCCAAACTCTGAAACACTCCGACCTCTAATAAGGGCATGCTAACTAGTATACCATTGTGGTGCCCTGTGGGCCAAATAGCCTGAAATGTGCAGTACTGTTTTAAGAGAAGTTGGGGATAGGTATATGAGCAGTAGGGGTATGGCGGGCTATGGTCCTGGTACAGGTTGATGGAAATAGGCAGTTTGAATGCTTTTGGCATTGGCTAGATGGGCTGAAGAGCCTACTTCTGTGCTGTACTTCTCTCTGAGTCTATTTGTTAACAAGATGGGTTTTGAAACAAGCTGTCATATTAGTGATGCTAGAGATCGGTGCACTCCATATGTATCGTTCAATGAGAAGGCATCACCTTCTCCCACCTGCTTTATTTATTGATTCATATATTTATTTATTGAGATATAGCAAAGAACAGGCCCTTCCAGCCCTCCGAGCCGCATAACGCAGTGATCACATTATTTAATTCTAGCCTAGTCATGGGACAATTAACCTACCAACCAGCATGTTTTTGGACTGTGGGAGGAAACCAGAGCACGCAGAGGAAACCTACATGGTTATGGGGTGAATGTACAAACTCCTTACCGACAGCAGTAGGAATTGACCCAGGTCGCTGGTATGGTAAAATGTTGTACTAACCACTACATAAAATGCTGGAGGAACTCAGCAGACCAGGAAGCATCTATGGAAAAAAGTACAGTTGACATTTGGGGCCGAGACCCTTTGGCAGGACAAGGTCTCGGTCCGAAATGTTGAAGGTACTTTTTTCCAAGGATGTTGCCTGGCCAGCTGAGCTTCCCCAGCAATTTTGTGTGTTGCTTCGATTTCCAGCACCTGCAGATTTTCTCTTGTTTGTGCTAACCACTAAACTACCGTGTGTCCCAAATCTGCACCTCCGATACACAATGCTCTCACTTGTATCTCAATCCTAAGTAACACACATCGCAGATCCCAGTTTCCACTTGGTATGAATCTATAACATTGTTCATTGTTTGTGTTCTGAGCTGTCACTGGCAGGGCCAGAATTTATTTCCCATCCCCAATCACTCCTGAGAACATAGTGCTGAGCCTTCCTCATGAACCACCAGAGTCCTTCGGGTGAAGGTGCTCACAACGTGACGTTGGCAAGACACAGCTCTGGGATTTAAGCCTACTGATGTTGAAGGACTGTCAATGCAATTCCAAGTCAGGATAGTGCTAGTCAGTATTCCTGGGGTTAAAGGATTGTGTATGTGTGTGTGAGAGGGACGAATAGAGTGTGTTGCTGCTTCTTGTGTTCCGTGCTGTTTAGCAGAGAAGTTGTGATTCTCTAGGAATAATTACTGACTCACAAGTAGCTTGATATTCCAAAACAAGAAAGTCTTCGGATCCTGGAAACCCAAAGCAACACACACAGAATGCAGGGGAAACTCAGCAGGTCAAGGAACATCTATGGAAATGAACAAATAGTCAACGGTTTGGGCCAAGACCCTTCTTAAGAACTGGAAATGAAAGGGGAAGATGCCAGAATAAAAAAAGGTGAGGATGAGGCAAGCAGGATAGTTAGAAGGTGATAGGTGAAGCCAAGTGGGTAGGAAAGATAAAGGACAGAGAGGAAGGAATCTGATAGGAGAAGATAGTGGAGAAGATAGGGAAGGAGGAGGGCATCCAGGGTGGTGATGATAGACAGGTGAGAACAAATAAGAAGCCAGGTGAGCTGAGAAGAGAGGAGGGGAAGCAAAAGTCGATATTCATGTCATCAGGTTGGGGGCCACCCAGACGGAATATAAGGTGTTGCTCCTCCATCTTGGCACAGGAGGAGGCAATGGACTGACATGCCAGAATGGGAATGGGAATCAGAATTAAAATGTTTGGCCACCGGGAAGTTCGGCTCGATGAAGCGGTCCTCCAATTCATGGTGGGTCTCAACAATATCAGGGAGGCTGCATCAGGAGCACCGGACACAATAGGCAACCCCAGCAGATTCACAGGTGAAGTGTTGCCTCACCTGGAAGGACTGTTTGGGGGCCTGAATGGAGGTGAGGGAGGAGGTGAATGGGCAGGTGGAGCACATGGGCTGTTTGCAGGGATAAGTTCTGGGGTGGGGGGAAGATTAGTGGGGAGAGATGAGTGGATGCTGCCTGACCTGCTGAGCTCCTCCAGCATTTTTGGTAACCTTGCCAACGTGAAACATTTCAGAGCCAAGTTAATTTGCAGGTAGCCAATGTCAAATTGAATCAAACTGATGCCAGTTCACAGCTCTGTTCTAATAAATGTGATTCATTCTCCTGTATTTCACAAGTGAGGCAAACGCGCTGAATTAGTGCACTCAGGTGGGCGGTGTGATGGGCTGCGTTTCACAACACACACATTTTGCTGCATGTGAAACGTGTACGTTCACTGGCCACTTTATTAGGAACACCTGCTGGTTAATGTAACTATCTAATCAGCCAATCATGTGGCAGCGGCTCAATGCGTGCAGACATGATCCAGGGCCTCAATCGTTGTCCAGACCAAACATCAGAATGGGGAAGAAATGTCCACCTAAGTGACTTTCACCATGAAGTCGGGGTGACTTGAGTATCTCAGGAACTGCTGATACCCTGGGATTTTCACGCACAAGTCTCTAGAGTTTACAGAGAATGGTGTGAAAAACAAATAGAAAATCCAGTGGGTGGCAGTTCTGCGGGTGAAAACACCTTGTTACTGAGAGAGGTCGAAGGAGAAGGGCCAGACTGGTTCAGGCTGACAGGAAGGTGACAGTAACTCAAATGACCAAGTGTTAGAACAGTGGCGTGCAGAAGAGCATCCCTGAATGCACAATTTCTTGAACCTTGAAGTGGATGGGCTAGAGCAGCAGATGACCATAAGCATACACTCAGTGGCCACTTTATTTGCAATAGGAGGTGGTCACTGAGTGTAAGTTAAATAGTACTGGAGTTCTGGTTACTGCAGCAGTGCTAATTCGATGATTACAGTTTGGACAAATTTCTGTTAGAAATGTTACCTTGGTTTTTAATGAATACAACTGGTTCTTGTCCACGCCAGATGTTGGTAATAATCCTGGAGGACTGATAATGCATTAGAAAAGGAGTGTAATAAATTAATATGTCAGAAATTGATAATGCAATACTGGTTACTGGCTTTACATCAGCAGGCATTTTGCATCTGGTATGACCGCGGGAATGAAGGAGTTAACACATGCAGACCATTTGATGGCTCTGTGCCTGTACTTGCTAGAAGTTTGGAAGAACTAGCGGGTATCTCAATGAAATGCATCAAATATTGAAAGGCCTAGATAGAGAGGATGGGGAGAGGATCTTTCCGATCGTGGGAGAGTCAGGGATCAAAGGACACAACATCGGAATAAAAGGAGATCCCATTAGAACAGAGACAAAGAGGAACTTCTTTAGCCAGAGAGCGGTGAATCTGTGGAATTCATTGCCACAGATGGCTGTGGAGGCCGAGTCATTGGGTATATTTAAAGTGGAGGTTAATAGATTCTTGATTAGTCAGGACGTCAAAGGTCACTGGGAAAAGGCAGGAGAATGGGTTTGAAGGGAATAATAAATCTGCCATGATGGGCTAGTGGAGCAGACTCAATTAGCTGAATCATCTAATTCTGTTCCTGTGTCTTATGGTCTTATGAAAAGCACACTGGCATTTGAGGCATTGATGATGCAATGCTGATCAATAGCATTGCACCCTCAGGTATTGGTACATTAGATAGTGACAATGAAACACTGGTTGTTAGCATTATAGCATTCAGCAAGGTACTGCCACTGGTATGTGAGTGTGTTGATATGTGAGGTACCAGAGCAGCAATTGGGACACTACATATTGTTGTCATCACAATAAATATGTAATGATTCCAGAAGCATTGATGTTAGCATTTAATGATATAATAATGGCTACTGCCTGTTACGTCGCTGGTGTTTAGGGCAGCAATGAAGGTCCTCCGACTCTGGCAGTGTTCAGGGCTTCCTTCATCGTGTCAGTTGCTCATTTCTCATCACTGTCAGTCATGCAAGTCCCGGGTGGAGACTCAGGACACTCCGATAGAGAACGATCCTCCTTTGCTCTTTCCGTAACAATTTTGTTTGATCGGTCAGGGTTGTTAGCCCGGAGCTGAACCATCGAACCTGGAGGACCAGTGGACCACTCTTAATTTGGCCCCTACCCCTTGACCTGTTAGACATGGATGACCCTACCAGAAACCCTGACTCCAGCCAACGTAGGTCTCCAGGTCACTGAGGCACGCAAGCCTCAGAACCCTTCGACAATGTTGTGGTCCTCTTGGCGGATACATTAACGGTACATTCTGAAACATAGTTAATAGATTTCGAAGCCTAGCCCCATTCCAAGTTGCAATTGATCAGGTTCTGTGAAAACATGATATCAAAAAACGAATTATAAACACAGAATGCTAGAGGAACTCAGTAGATCAGACAGTATCTAAGAGGAGGAATAAACAAAGTTTCAGACAGAGACCCTTCATCAGACACATTGACTCCTTACTCCTCTCCACAGATTCTGAATGACCTGCTGAGATCTCCAGCAATTTGCGTTTGTCGCTCTGAATTTTTTGCATCTACAGACTCTCTTCTGTTTTAAAAAAAAGAATAAATTCATTGCTAATCTTGCCAGCATCTTATCTCACATAAACTGACAATTCCTTACAACATCTTGATTCAACCCTTATTCAGAGTAGATTATCATTCTTTGAAAGGAAGACAGTGTTAAACTATTTGTGGTATTTTCAACAACAGAGTTAGACATATCTTCATTGACCAATTGTGCTGTGGGATATCGTCTCCCACAGAGCACCAAATTGGTCTAAATGAGCTTTTTTTATCCTCTAAACTTGGAATTTTTGTGACTTTTCTCTCACGCTTATATATTCCTTGCAGTTAAAAGCAAAGAAGGATGGGCAGTGATACATTAAAGAGTCATTATAGTGCAGAAATAGGCCATTCAGCCCACTGAGTATATCAGTATTATTCATGGTTTATTTTTGTCACATGTACAGTACAGGGTTTGTCTCGCATATTCTGTGGTGCAATCCAGTCAATCCTACCTTTATTTCTTTTCCTGGAGCCCTGTCAATTCTTTTACCTCAAGTCCTGATCCAAATTGTGTCAGAAAGTCCAGAATGATTCTATTTCTCACCAGTGCCACATGAAGTGGGACGTCTCATACACCAAATATAAAAACATAAGATATAAGAGCAGAATTAGGCCATTTGGCCCATTGAGTCTGCTCCGCCACTGCATCATGGCTGATCCAATTTTCCCTCTCAGTTCCATTTCCCTGACCAATCAAGAACCTATCAACCTCTCCTTTAAGTATACCCATTGACTTGGCCTCCACAACTGCCTGTGGCAATGAATTCCACAGATTCACTATCCACTGGCTAAAAAAATTCCTTCTCATCTCCATTCTAAAAGGCCGCTCCTCTATTCTGAGGCTGTGTCCTCTGGTTTTAGACTCTCCCACCATAGGAAACATCCTCTTCACATCCACTCTATCGAGGCCTTTCACCATTTGATAGGTTTCAATGAGGTCACCCCTCCTTCTTCTGAATTCCAGTGAGTACAAGCCCAGAGCCATCAAACACTCTTCTTATGACAAGCCATTCAATCCTGGAATAATTTTCATGAACCTCCTTTGAACCCTCTCGAATGTCAGCACATGCTTTCTTAGATAAGGAACCCAAAACTGCTCACAATGCTCTGTAAGGCCTCAACAGTGCTTTATAAAGCCTCATCATTACATCCTTGCTTTTATATTCTACTCCTCTTGAAATAAATTATATGAACTCTAGATCTCCCAGTCCACCTTGTCATGGCCTTTGCTCTTTATTTGTCTTTTGCACTGAACTTCCTCAGTAACTGCAACTCTCACTAAGTAAAAGTCTTCTTCGTATCTGCCCAAACTTTCTTGCTCACTCACTGCTGTGGTCCTGTGCCTCCTTATCTTCAACGCATCTGCTAATGGGAACAGCTTTCCTTTGTTTATCCTAATTAAGCCAGTCACGATCTTGTACATCTCTGTCAAATCTCCTCTCACCTCCTGTGCTCAAGGAGAGCAGGCCAGCTTCTCCTCCTGTCTGACACGAGGATGTTGCTATGAAATAAGGAGATGGTCATTTAACACGGAGGTGTGTGGAAATTTCTTCTGTCAGAGGGAAATGAATCTCTGCAGTTCTCAGTCTCCGAAGGTGGCAGCAGCTGGAAAATTAAATATGTTTAAAGTGGGGGAAATATATGTTTGAAAGATCAAGGAATCAAGGGTCATGGGGAAATCAAAGTCAAGTTCATTGTATGTATGCACGTGTACAATGGAAAATTTAGCACCACCTCCACCTACTAATCCACCCCACCTCCACAACTTTACCATTTCCTATACAGACACTCCTGTACCTAGTGTCACTTTATGTACATATCAGTCTATGTATGTAAGATAGCTTATGAACTAATTAATTAATTTATTTTTAGTTGTTGAGATTCAGCAAAGAATAGGCCCTTCTGGTCCTTTAAGCCTTCATCCCCCAATTTAATTTGAGCCTAATCACAGGACAATTTACAATGACCAATTAATCTACCAAATGGTATGTCCTTGGACCATGGGGAGAAACCAGAGCATGTAGAGGAAACACATGTGGTCACGGGGTGAATGTACAAACTCTTTACAGGTAGAGGTGGGAATTGAACTTGTGTCCCCTGAACTGTAAAGCATTACACTAACCACTACGCTGCTGTGCTACCCTAACTGCGCTGCTCCAAAGAGCGCTATATGAGGTCATTCTTACCCTCAGCCATTAGGCTCTAGAATGAGTCAACCCAAAGCCAGGGAAGTGATGACCCTCTCCTGTTAGACTTTTGAGGTAACTTTTTTTCATTCTTTCTACTTCTCTTCTAATACATTTGTATATCTGTGCCCTTGTAATGCTATTGTGACACTGTAATTTCCTTTGGGATCAATAAAGTATCTATCTATCTACATTATCTATCTATCTATCTAATTTATAGTGCTTTTTTATTATTTTGTTCTTTATCTTTATGTGTTTTTTATCTGCTACATTGGATCTGGAATAACAATGAATTTGTTTTCCTTTCCATTCGTGTACTGGAAATTACATTAAACTATCTTGATATTTATCTTTATCCTGATCACAGGTACCTAGTATATAAAGAGCATTCACAAGCAACATATAAACACAAATTATTCACAATTTTACACAAAAGATCACAGAGCAAAAAAAAAGCAAAGTCCACTGTATTTCAAAGTAGTCATAACATTGCTATACTAAGGTTGTGATTAGGTTGTGCAGGTTGGCTCAAGGTCTGAATGGCAAAAAAGAATTGTTCTTGAATGATGGTGTAGGACTTCAGGCTTCTGTAGCTCCTGCCCAAAAGTAACCGCAAGCAGAGGGCACAGTTTAGAATAGAGGGACATCCATTTAGAATGATGGTGAGCAGGAATTTCTTTAGCCAGAGAGTGGTGAATCTGTGCAATTCATCGCCACAGACGGCTGTGGAGGCCAAGTGATTGGGTGTATTTAAGGCAGAGGTTGATAGGTTCTTGATCAGTCAGGGCATGAAGGGACAAGGGCAGAAGGCAGGAGATTGAAGTTGAGAGGGAAATGGATCAGCCATGATGAAGGGCCAAATGGCCTAATTCTGTTCCTATATCTTATAATCTAAGATGCTATGACCTTGGTGGTGCTACCTCATGTCAATACTTCCAATGGTGGGAAATAGCCATGATAGATTAGGCTGAGTCCACTACTAACTGCATTTTCCTACATTTCTCCACATTCAAGATGCCATACTTCATACTTGGAGCATTATGTTCAGTTCTGGACAACCTATGGACTCAATTTCAAGCAATCAACAACTCAAATTCTCAGTATTATTGAATTATTTATTATTATTTGCTTTATTTGTATTTGCACAGCCTGTCTTCTTTTCCACATTGGTTGTTAGTCAGCCTTTGTGTAGCTTTTCACTAATTCTATTGCATTCCTTTGGTCTGCTGTGATTGCCCACAAGAAAATGAATCTCAAGGTAGTATATTGTGACATATACGAACTTTGATAGTAAATTTACTTTGAACTTTGATCACCTTTTAATAGGAAGGATGTGGAAGCTTTAGAGAGGATTCAGAGCAGATTAACCAAGATGCTGCCTGGATTAGAGAGAATGTCTTATGTGAAAAGGTTGAGTGATCTAGGGCTTTTTCTCTTTGGAGTGAAGGAGGATAATATGTGACTTCATAGAGGTGTATAAGATTATGAGAGGTATAGACAGAGAGGACAGCCAGCACCTTTTTCCCAAGGCAGCAATGGCCAAAACCAGAAGACATCCATTTAAGGTGAGTGGAAGAATGATTAGGGGAGATGTTAGAGGCAGGCTTTTTAAACAGAGAAGGGTAGGTGTCTGGGATGCACTGCCAGAAGTGGTGGTAGAGGCAGATATATTAGGGAGATTTGTGAGACTCTTAGTAAGACACATTGATGAAAGAAAAATGGAGAGTCATGAGCTGTGTAGGAGGGAGAGGGTTAGATTGATCATGGAGTATGTTTATTTAAGTAAGCCTAATATTGTAGGCCGAAGGGCTTGTGCTGTGCTATACTGTTCTATTTTCTATTTTCTATGTTCTATGTTAGACTATGATTCAACCATTCAGGAGCTGACATGGGCAGGGAAGAAAAGTTGAGGCCAGCATAGAGCAACCATGATGATGTGAATAGTTGGGCAGGTTTGAGGAGCTCAGAGGCTGGAGAAGGCCTACTCCTGCTTCAGCTTCCTTATGACCTTGTAGCTAAATTTCCACATCCCTGGAACCAAGTGTATAGAGACATTGATGAAAGAAAAATGGAGAGTTATGGGCTGTGTAGGAGGGAGGGGGTGGGTTGATCATGGAGTACGTTTATATTCTGTAAGTCAGCACAACTTAGAATCTTCGAAGAGTGTTCAGGGTTGGAGGAGGCTGCTGTGAGGAATGTATGACATCATTAGCAGTTTGGTTAAATTTTGTGCAGTAAACATAATCTCGTTGAAGAACGACGTGCAGTTTATGGTGGCCTGGCAGTGCAGCAGTTAGTGTCGCCATCTCACTGCCACCAGTGACCCAGGTTCGATACCGATCTCTGCTACTGTCCCTGTGGCATTGGAATGATTTTCCTTGTGTAAAATCACGAGGGCCGGAGATAAGTCATACGGGAGTATAAAAGTAGAGGACACAGGTTTAAGGTGAGAGGGGAAAGATTTAAAAGGGACCTGAGAGGCAAGTTTTTCACAGAGAGGCTGGTGGCGTGATCTACCAGAAGACATGATAGAGGTATAAACAACTATAATTTTATTTTTATTTTATTTGGGCCCTTTGGCCCAAGGAGCCTGTGACACCCATGTGACCAATGAATCTACTGACCCATAGGAAAGGCTGCTTCAGTGATGTGCAGAGCTGTGTCCACTCTCGGCAGTTTCTTGTGGTGATGGGCAGAGTGGTTGCCGTACTGAGCCATGAGGCATCTGGTCAACATAGAGGAGGTCGCTGGGCCAATAAGTCACCCATTCACCACCTATCTCCCCTGTAGCTTACACTCCCCACAACTTTGCTCAGATTCTAGCGGCCTTTTACAATGGCCAGTACACCAACCAAATTGCAGGGCTGCAGGCAAATAAGATGAATAACAGGACTGATGGGATTAATTTGCTGGGAGCTGTAACGATCTGGTAGGGCCGAATAACCTTTGTGCTGCCATAAGTAAGTAAAGTTTACAAATTTTTCAGGTAACACAGCATGTGTTTTTTTTTTAATTAATTTATTTTATTTTATTTTTTGAGAGTCAGAGCAGAACAGGCCGCTGCACCACCCCGCAACTTGCCGGTCCAACTCTAGCCTAATCACAGGCCGGCTTACAATGACCAATCAGCCTACTAGCCCGTACGTCTTTGGACCATGGGAGGAAATGGGAGCACCCGAAGGAAACCCATGCGGTCACGGGGAGAACATACAAAACTCCTTACAGACGGCACTGGAACTGAGCTCTGAACTCTGACACCCTGAGCTGTGATAGCGTTGGTTTAACCGTAACACCTTAACACCCATTTTAATATTGCAGTGCATAATCAGAGCACCATTCTCCCCATCTACAATTAACATTCTGGTGTCTGAGAGAGAAAATAATTCAGGGGACAGATATTTATAGCTTTTGGCATCTGTTGCTCACATTTTAATTACTTGGTCGGACTGACCAGTCTGAACTCTTTGACAACACTAAATAATAATTTGTTTCAATGTGACATTCAGACGTATCAACCTGGCTTCAGTTGCATAGGTATTTCCTTCAGACCAACCTTTGCTTTTATTATGATTGGAGCCCTTGAAGCAATCTTGTTCAAATACAATATGTACACAGGCATGCAGATTTTATTTTAGCACCTGTTAACTCCTGCTGGATCGTTGTGCTAATTTTCAAGCTCGCCACTTCTTCCTCTTTGAATTACTCATCTTGTTTTTTCGTGCAGAGAGGACTGTAAGACCAGAAAACAATGGAGCAAAATTAGGCCATTCTGCCTGTCGGGTGTTCTCCACCATTCAACCATGGGTGATGCCTTCTCCTTGTGGCACAGAAAATATAGAACATAGGACAGCACATAACAAGCACTTTGGCCCATGATGTTGAGACAATGTTTTAACCTACTCAAAATCAATCTAACCTCTCTCCATTTTTCTATTATCAATATTCCCAGTTGATAGTTTCTTAAATGCCCCTCATATACCTGGCTCTGCTATCACCTCCAGAAGGGAATTCCATGCACTGCACACTCTCGGTGTAAAGAACTTACCCCTGGCATCCGCCCGATACTTTCCTCTGATCACCTTAAAATGATGTCTCCTTTTATGCCATTTACAATTGGGAAAAGACTCTGGTTGTCACTCGATCTATGCTTCTTGTCATATTATACATAGCTTGTAATCTTTGATGCCCTTACTAATCAAGAATCTATCAAATTTTGCTTTAAATATACCCAATGATTGAACTTCCACAGCTGTCGGTGGCAATGAATTCCTCAATATCACCATCCCCTAGCTAAAGAAATTTCCACCCATCTCTGAAAAGGATGTCCTTTTATTGTACCCTCTGGTCCTAGACTCTTCCTAGTATAGGAAACATCCTTTTCATGCCCATTCTACTCGGGCCTTTGAATATTTGATACATTTCAATGGGATACCACCTCATTTATTTCTTCTACCAAAGTGCATGACCATACACTTCCTGACACTGTATTCCATCTGCCACTCCTACTCTCTCCAAATCCTTCTGCAGACTCCCTGTTTCCTTTTCTTTTTTTATTTACAAAATTATAGAAGTTTATTTACACAAAATACTACCATCAAGTATTTACAAGACAGTGAATAAATTCAGATTAAAATATGTTTATTACTGTCAATGAAACAGTAATGGGGGGGAGGCACCATTCCTGGAAAACCCTCACTATACCCATCATGACTGCATACTTCCTCTCCAAGGGCTCCCGGGCACAAACGTACCTCCAGAAGAGGGGACTACCTTCTCCTTAGTAATAGTGTGTATACTCACTTCTGCTCCCTAACACTCCCTCAAAGGACAAGGGGAGGACTGGGGTCTTAACTGTAATACGTCAGGAGAGTAGCAACTTCGGTCCAACTCTGGTCCACGGATATGGGGCAAAAGAGGGTAAATGGGACTGCCTTAGATGGCTATCTTGATTGGCATAGGTGAGTGGGGCAGAAGGGCTTGTCTTCATGCTGTGTTATACTTGGTCTCCATGCTAACATTCCTGGGACAATACTCCAGCTTCGATATAAAAATAAGATGTCAGTGTTACTGTGCATTCAATTCCTTCTTAGTTTGCACGCTGGTTTACGATTGGCCAAGTTCTGATATCCACCTGTACTGACCCTGTTTAAATACTGTAAGGGCAGATTATCTGGCAAGTGAGAGGAATTGTGAGTAAGTGTTTTACACACTCAGTAGCCTCTTTATTGGGTACACTTGCTCATTGATGCAAAGGTCTAATTAGCCAATCATGTGGCAGCAACTCGATGCATAAAAGCATGCAGACATGGTCAAGAGGTTCAGTTCTTGCTCAGACCAAACATCAGAATGGGGAAGAAATGTGATCCAACTGGAATGATTGTTGGTGCCAGATGGGAAGGTTTTAGTATCTCAGAAACTGCTGATCTCCTGGGATTTTCACACACATCAGTCTGTAGAGTCTGTGGGAGAAAATGCCTTGTTATTGAGACAGGTCAGAGGAGAATGGCCAGACTGGTTCAAGGTGACAGGACGGTGACAACTCAAAAAATCACGTGCTACAAGAGTGGTGTGCAGAGCATCTCTGAATGCACAGCACACCGAAATGTAAAGTTGATGAGCTACAGCAGAAGAACACAAATATACACTCAATGGCCACCTGTACATCTGCTCATGAAGGTAAATATCTACAAGAGGTAACTCATAAAGTGGCCTCTGATAACTACTCATTCAGATCAATAATATGTCCTCTGGTAGCTCAGTATAACTATCATCTGTGCCCTCTGATGAAGGAACAGACAGTAACCATTTGCGGTGTCAGCAGATATCTTAATCCGCACTGTGTTTCAACTACTTTGCAATCTGTCATCACTAGCCATTATTAACCACTTGGACATCATCCCCCTGTTGGCTAGGGAAAGATGTCAAGAGCCATTTATCTGTGTGGAGAACTTGCTTTATTATGCTGCCCTTGCTACAGAAGATAATTATGCTAAAGAGACAACATATGCAATTGAGTGAACAGTACCTCAGTGTGGCACTTAGCATAATCACTTTACCATGCCAGTGATCACCTATCGGGGTTCAAGCTCTGTGATTTTGTAGGCTGCCTCCAGCACATCCTTCGGTTACATTGTTAACACAAATGACCATTTCGCAACATGCTTTGATGTACATGTGATAAATAAATGATCTGAATCTATCCAGCTAAGTACACTAGGAGATAGGAGAGGCCATCGAATCATAAAGACAGAGAGCACTACAGGACAGAAACAGACCCTTCAGCCCATCTAGTCCATGCCAAACTGAAATTCTGCCTCATTCCATCGACCTGCACCTGGACTTTCACAGTCCTTCCATGCATGTGCTTACCCTAACTTTGGCTTAGAGGGCTATTGGCAAAACACAGGCAGATGGGAAGAGCAGTAAGGTTGAGTTGGGCTGAATGGCCTGTTTCTATGCTGTATCACTCTATGACAACAAGTAATGGATTAAAATTTTGGACGGCAGGATGCTCCACAAACAAGCCGAATCATCGACACTTTTGTACTGGCGGCAGTTTCCTGACTGAAGTGATCAGTGTAGAGGGTGGAATGCAGAATGCAAGCAGGCTTAAGCACAGAGAGAGCATCTGTGTTGTGGGTCTAGGTGTGAAGAGAGAAACGTGCAGCCACTTCATAAACCGTCACCCACAGGTGCAGGGAGGTCACCACGAACTCGGTTATTTGCATAAGGCAACTGAAAGCATGAAGTTCAGACAGGGACAAACAAAATCTTTGCTGTTGCATATTTCAGTTGGAAACTTCTGCCCCGATCTCCGCCTACACACATCTGCAATGGTAACCGAATGCACACATGACACATGTTCAAATATACAAGCACGTGTCGTAACGCAGATGTAATTACGCATGCTCACGCACACACACTTGCACGAGTAAATTTATGCATGCACATGCACAAATACACACATAAACACGAAAAAAAACAGAGAAGAGAAGATCTACAGATGCTGAAAATCTAAAATGCTGGAGGAACTCAGCAGGCCAGGCAGCGTCAATGGAAATGAACAAAGAGTCCTAAAGAAGGGTCTCAGCCTGAAACGTCGACTGTACACTTTTCCATAGATGCTGCCTGGCCTGCTGAGTTCCTCCAGCATTTTGTGTGTGTTGCTACACATGAGCAATATGCATACACATACACTATACACATATACAGTCGAATACATGCACATAAGGATAATGAAGTCATAGAGCACTACAGCATAGAAACAGGCCCTTCGATGAATCTTCTTTGTGCTAATCCATTTTCCTGCCTGGACCTATCTACCTGCCCCCAGCCCTCCATACCACTCTCATCCATGTACTTATCCAAACTTCTCCTAAATGTTACAACTGAACTTGTATCCACCACTTGCACTTGCAGCTCATTCTACACTCACACCACCCTCTGAGTGAAGTAGATCCCCCTCAGATTCACCTTAAATATATTGGAATTGGAAAAGTTCATTAGTTTTATATTGGCGTGGTAGAAGCTAACCATATCCATAAAAATATACCTCGACTCAAAAATACACATATATATATGTGAACACATGCACACACATACACACTCAGTGGCCAATTTATTAGGTACCTCCTGTATCTAATAGACTGGCCACTGGGTGTGTGTTCATGGTCTTCAGCTGCTGTAGCCTATCCACTTCAGAGTTTGACGTGTTGTGCATTCGGAGATGCTCTTCTGCACAGCACAGTTATAATGCATGGTTATTTGAGATACTGCCACCTTCCTGTCAGCTTGAGCCAGTCTGGCCATTCTCCTCTGACCTCTCTCATCAACAAGGTTTTTTCACCCACAGAACTGCCACTCACTGTATGTTTCTAGTTTTTTTTTTGCAATTCTCTGTAAACTCTCGAGACTGTTGTGTGTGAACATCCCAGGAGCTCAGCAGTTTCTGAGATACTCAAACCACCCCGTCTGGCACCAAAAATCATTCTACAGTCAAAGTCACTGAGATCATATTTCTTCCCTTTTCTGATGTTTGGTCTGAACAACAAACGAACGTCTTGACCATGGCTGCATGCATTTTTGTATTGAGTTGCTACCACATGATTGGCTGATTAGATACTTACATTAATGCACAGGAATACAAGTGTACCCAATAAAGTGGCCACTGAGTGTACAAATGAATGCAGGCACCCACATGACTGCATATACACACACAAGTACATGTACTCCCACGAAAGCATAAGCACAGTGTCCAAGTGTCACACCCTCCATCTCACTTGTAAGTCTCATATTTGTGGCTTGCAGGCATTAAATATGATCAGACAGAATTCATTCTTGTACAAACATGTTTCTAAAAGTAGGGTCATGCTCAACTTTCTTGAAGCTGATTTACCTTAAAATAAATCATGGAAACAGATTAAAAAGATATAAATGGGACCACGGGAGTGTTAGAACAGGATTCCCACTGAGTCACACCATTTAGTTCCTCCTTCTGGTAATGCATGGGGCTGAATCCTCTGAGCAGGTGAAAAGACCCATGCAATTCCAGAACACTTGGGCCTCTCGTCATCAGGTTCTATTACACTGCTGTCTTTGTTCTCCAGAGCACTTGAGCCTACACCCTTTTCTCATTAGTCCACATTTCTCACCGTGAGTATTTTCACCCACGCCCTCTAATTCACTGCTAAAGTGATTTTTTTTTGGACGGGTGAGAAGACAAGAATAAACATCTCCCTTAACTCCTTCACTGGCACAAACCCAATGCCAGATGAAGCCAAATACCTCCTAATCACTTTCACTGGACCTACAACAGCTGGAGTTGCCTTTATGCTGGGTCTTCAGTGTAGCATAAACAGCCTGCGGTGTTTCTCGGGAAGAAGCTGGTACAGGGACAGCAGGCCACATGCATGGTCAGAGGGGTTGATCAGAGGGAGGAAGGAATGGTCAGCTTCTCAAAAGCAAAAGATTCAAAGTACGCACACAGAACACAACTCTGAGATTCATCTTCCCACCGGCAGCCATGAAACAAAGAAATACCATGGAACCCGTTCTAAGAAAACATCAAGCAACCAACACACGAAAGAAAGAACAAATTGCAAAAATGGCGAAAAGCGAGTGAACGGTGAATAGTATATCAAACATCAGACCAGTAGTACTCAGTTTAGTTTAGTTCAGCGTCACACGGCTAGCCAATGCAGGCCACCAGAATATTCTTCACCAAATCGCACCCAAGTCCGCATCAATTGTCCTGATCAAGCTCCTCAAAACAGCAAAACAAAAGAGTAACCAGAATCCAGGTACACATGCAACATGAATTCTTAGTGATACTGTCACCAGAAAATATGTGCAGGTTACTCTGTGAGGTTCTTTGCTTACAGTTTGTGTGTGTGTGTTTGTTTCCAGCAAGACAATGACTACAAGCATAAAGCCACAACTACACAGGAATGGCTTAAAAACAACAAAGTTAATGCCCTGGAGTGGCTCAGTCAGAGTCCAGACCTCAATCCAATTGAGAATTTGTGGCTGGACTTGAAAATGGCTGTTCACTCACGATCCCCATGCAATCTGACAGAGCTTGAGCAGTTTTGAAAAGACGAATGTGGAAAAATTGCAGTGTCCAGATGTGCAAAGCTGATAGAGACCTATCCACACAGACTCAATGCTATAATTGTTGCCAAAACTGCATCTACTAAATACTGACTTAAAGGGGGTGAATACTTATGCAATCAATGATTTTGTGTTTTATATTTGTAATTCATTCAGATCACTTTGTAGAGATTTATTTTCACTTTGATACAAAAGAGTCTTTTACTCTTGATCAGTGTCAAAAAAGTCAAATTAAATCCACAGTGATTCAATATTATAGAAGAGTAAAACATGAAAACTTCCAAGGGAATGAATACTTTTTATAGGCACTGTAACAATTGCCTAGTGCCTGAATAGACATCAACAGTGCTTAACTTAGACTTTCTTTGATTGGAACTGTCCTTCACAAATTGATGTATAAAAGTAATCACTGCAGAACTAAGGACTTGTGGCTGAGTTGTATTATACTATGCACTCGGCCAAGGCAATCTGAACACAGACCAAACAACTTTGTTAAAAGGGATGGCTTATCAGCTTAATTCACCTGTACATTTGTGCAGCATTTCAGGAAAGAAAAATAGGATTTAAAACAAAACCTGTTGGTATATAACCAAAGCAGCAGAGGTCAGCCAAATGTTAATCAACTCAAATATCATACAGCATGGGAGAAGTTCCAAAGGAGGTTCACGAGAATTATCCTGGGAATGAAAGGATTAACGAATGATGAACATTTGATGGCTCTGGGCCTGTACTCACCAGAGGCTGGAAGAATGGGACAGATCTCATTGAAACCTATCGGATATTGAAAGGCCTAATGGAGTGGATGCAGGGAGGATGTTTCCTATAGTGGATGAGTCTAGGACCAGAGGGTACAGCTTCAGAATAGTAGGACATCCCTTTAGAACAAATATATGGAGGAATTTCTTTAGCCACAAGGTGGTGAATCAGTTAAATTCATTGCCACAGACAGCTGTGGAAGCCAAGAATTGGTAGATTTAAAGCGGAGGTTGATAGGCTTTTGACTTCTCAAGGCGTGCAAGAAAATGAATCTCAAGGTAGCATTTGTTAACATATACAAATTGTGATAATAAATTTATTTTGACCTTAACCTCAGTTTGACTTTGACTTCGGTCAATCTAACCCTTCCCTCCCACGTAGCCCTCCATTTTTGTTTCATCCATGTGCCTACCTGAGAGTCTCTTATATGTCCCTCAAGTGTTTGCCTTTACCACCAACCCTGGCTGTACATTCAACACAGCCACTGATCTCTGTTAAAAAAAAAACTTACACTGACAATACCCCCTTATACTTTCCTCCAGTCACCTTAAAATTATGCCTTCTCCACTTCCCAACCACTTCATGGATGAAAGATTTTGTTTCTTTAATTGCGGGAGTTTTCACAAAACTAAAAGGCATAAAATTAGGTCAATACTCCCTGCATTCTGTGCTAAATAAGCAACAGTAACTGCTGCGGCCTGAAAACTGGGATTCTTTGTTGCATAAGGATGTTATCTAATGATCTGCAGTGATGGTCTCAGCCAGCTAGCTACTTGAGGGTGTCCCGGTGCCTGACAATTATAAGAACCCATTCCATTCAATCTGACTATCCACTTCCGCTTCATCGTAGATTAGAAATCTTACAGAGTGGGTGGCCAATTGTAAAGAGAGAGACAAAGCCAGAAGGACCTTGATATCTTAATGGAAAATATTCATGATTGACTGTCGCTCAGGTAATGAGGAATGTCATTTATGAACATCCCCGTTCCACAGGAAATCATGAGGCAATCTAGTTTAATTTGTCACATGTACATCGAATCATACAGTGAAATGCATCACTTAGCATCACTGGGTGGCGGTGTGGAGATACGTCTTTACCAAAGGAGGTGTAAGGTGCTCCTTCCCTCCGGTAGCCTACAGGTCACCATTGGGCAAAGTGAGTCACCTGCTTAACCCCCACCCATCCCAGTCCGGGTCACATGAAGCCATAGGAGCAGTTGGTGGATGATTATACGAGCAGCATATCACAAGTCCTGGTTATGCAACCACTGACGCCAGGCAGACAAGCTCTGAAGAGTATTGATAATGGCTGGGGTCATCCATCTTGTAAAGACACTGCAAAGAAAAATGCAATGGAAAAGCATTTCTGTAGAAAAATTTGCCAAGAACAATCATGCTGATGGAGACCATTTGTTATTTTTGTCCTGGCTTGTTTCATTCTTGATCTGTGCGTCTCTGACATAGGCTTTGATCAGTTGCTTTCGTTAACCCATTGGTAGTTTAACCTTGCAATAAACTTCTGATTGCTCTATGGGTTTATATAAACACGAAAAAATCTCCAAATGCTGGAAATCTAGAGCAACACACACAAAATGCTGGGGGAACTCAGCAGGCCAGACAGCATCTATGGTAAAGAGAAAACCGTTGACCTTTGATGAAGGGTGTCAGCCCGAAACGTTGACTCTTTCTGTTTTCCATGGATGCTGCCTAGCCTGCTGAGTTCCTCCAGAATTTTGCGTGGGTTTATATATCCACTTTGATGTAGCAAGGTGTCCCACGCATCTGAGGAGTGTCACTAAACAGTCTGACTAAGCATCTCATTAGTAGGATGGATGAGTAAAACGCTCAGAAAGGAAAAGCTTTTATGTAGCAAGTAATGCGCTGGGAAAGTGTGTTGTAACTGCGAACAAAGTCATCGGAGAGACACTGAAGCTAGTGGATATTGAAGTATTTTATTCAGCAAAATCAAGCAACAGGCACCATATTGAGGTGGTCTTGGAAAAAGAGGCCCGCACGACCCAATATTACATGACATTTTTATATGCTAAAGATCAAAGATAACAGCAGGACAATTTTATAGTTACATTGTATCTACAATGTTTCCCTTGAATTACATAGAGTTTCATTCCACACTGTCATCGCACTCACCCAAAAATGAACGTTAATTCCCACTGACTCTGGGCCACATTCAGGCTTCTGTGCTCAAATGGAGGGCCATTGTTCAGAGCTGCATTTTTAAATTCAATCAACAATCCACATTCAAATCCGAAGATTGGTTGGTTGTGAAATTAATATTTGCCATATACCCCAACTCCAGAATATGCCCTAACAAGTGTTAGAGAGTCAGTGAGTCATACAGCATGGAATCAGGCTTTTTGGCCCAACTGGTCTACACCTAGTATGATTCTCATCAAACTGGTCTCTTTTGTCTGTGTTTAGCCCATATCTCTCTCAGTCTTCCCTACCCATGTACCTGCCCAACTTTGTTAATGTTCCTGGCTCAACCACTTCTTCTGCAAACGCACACAAATGCTGGAGGAACTCAGCAGGCCAGGCAGCATCTATGGAAAAGAGTAAGCAGCTAACTTTTTCCATATATGTACTACCCCTTGGGTGAAAAGCTTGCCCCTCAGGTTCCTATTAAATCTCTCTGTTTAACACTGTACCCTCTTGATTCCTCAGTCCTGGGGGAAAAAGCATATGTACTTACCTTTTCTGTGCTCTTCAGTTCTCTTATGCTCCAGAGAATATAATCCTGGCCTGCTCAATCTCTCTCTATAACTCACTCCCTAGAGTCCCAAACAACCTCACAAATCCCTTCTGCACTCTCTCCAGCTTAATCGATGTTGCTGTGTCCAGAGGACCCGACTTATAAAGAAAGATTGAGTAGTTTAGGATTTTATTCCTTGGAACATACAAGAGTGAGAGGAGGTCTGATAGAGCTATAAATAGGATAAATGCAAGCAGGCTTTTTCCACTGAGGTTGGGTGGGACTAAAACTAGAGGACATGGATTAAGGGTGAAAGGTGAAAAGTTTAAGAGTAACATGTGGGAAAGCTCTTCACTCAGCAGGAGGTCATGAGAGTGTGGAATGAGCTGCCAGTGGTGCAAGTTAGCTCAATTTCAATGTTTAAGAGAAGTTTGGATAGGTACATGGATAGTAAGAGTTTGGAGGGCTATGGTCCCGATGCAGGTCGATCGAAGTTGGCCACCTAAATCGTTTGGCACCGACTAGATGGGCTAAAGGGACAGTTTCTGAGCCATACTTCTCCATGACTCTATAACTCTTTCTTTTCCTATGGCAAGAGGAGGAAGACAGTCAGAAAGGAAATTGCAGAAGACACAATAACCAGAACTGGAAGAGTTCTAAGCCGTTTGCTTGGAGGATTGTAGGCACAATATAGCTAACAGAAATGAGAATGAGAGAAATTGTGGAAGGACTTCCAACCAAGAATAAAGATTTTTTACATTGAGAATGACAATTTTGTCGCCTTGATGTCAGAATCAGAATCAGAATCAGGTTTAATGTCACTGACATGCCATGAAATTTGTTATTTTGTGGCAGCAGTACAATACACAAAATAAACCATAAATTACAATCATATATATACACAAATTAAATTAAATGAGCAGTGCAGAAAGAGAGCAAAAAATAGCGATGTTGTGTTCATGGGTTGGTTCATTGTCCATTCAGAAATCTGATGGTGGATGCAAAGAAGCTGTTCCTAAAACATTGAGTGTGTCTTCAGGCTCCTGCACCCCCTCCTTAGTTGTAGTTCTGTGTGGATTAGTTTGCCATGAAGCCAATTCTGAGAGCTTAACACAACAAAAAACCTGGAAGAATATGGAAAGTGTAGGAGTGAAGTTAAAAGGGAAATTTGGAAAAAGTAGAGAAAGTGCAGAGAAAATATTGGCAAATGACATCAAAGAATACACAACAAATATCTAAGGAGCGAGTGGATCAGGAGAGTAAGCTGTGTGTGAAGGTGTGGGTTACGGAGAATATCCTGATTAATGTCTCATGATACCACAAAAAAGTGGAATGATGTTTACTTTATTTAAATAGAGATATAGTGGGGAACAGGCCCTTCTGGCCCAATGAGCTGCACAACCCAGCCAGCCACCTATTTATCCCTAGCATAATCACAGGACAATTCACAATGACCAATCAACCTACCAACCGGGACATCTTTGGACTGTGGGAGGAAACCAGAGCAGCTGGGGGAAACCTGCATGATTACAGAGAGAACGTACAACCTGCTTACAGACAGTACCAGAATTGAACTCAGAACTCTACCCCCGAGCTGTAGTAGTGTCACACTAACCTCAATACCACAGTGATGTGTGTTGACTCTGCAGTTCCGGTGAATGAGTGTGGAATATTGGACGGGATAAACATAGAACACAGAACAGTACAGGGCCCTTGACCCACAATGTTGTGCCAATGTTTTAACCTGCTCTAAGATCAATCTAAGCCTCCCCTCCCTCTAGTTTTTTAAAATTTCCCTCATTTATTGCCTTTACTGCCATCCCTGGCAATGCATTCCTTGCATTCACCATTCTCGATGTAAAAAAAATCCTCCAATCACCTTAAAAGTTTGCTCTCTCATTTTTGCCATTGTTCTTCTGTGAGAAAGTCACTGGCTGTCCACTCTATCTATACCTCATGTCATCTTGCACACCTCTTTCAAGTTGCCTCTCATTGTCCTGTACTCCAAAGGGAAAAACCCAAGCGTGCTCTCTCTTTCCTTGTTAGATATGTTCTATAATCTCGGCAACGTCCTAGTAAATCTCCTCTGCAACTTTCTAAATATTCCACATCCTTCCTACTGTATAATATGGTGACCACAACTGAACAGAATACTCCAAGTGGGATCCAACCAAAGTCCAACCAGAACTGTAAAATTACCCCCACAGTTCCTGACACAAAATGCTCGAGGAGCTCAGCAGGTCAGGCAGCATCTATGGAAAAAAGTACAATTGACATTTCGGCCTGACTTACGCATCTGTTGTCTGTGCATGCACATTGTTCTCTCTCTCTTACTGCAATGTGAATACATCAGTTAAAGCCATCTCCCGCGTGTATGCTTTAATTGATATGTAGTTGTGCACAAACACAACAACGTGACGACGAGTACAAACCTGAATGTCAGAAAAAGTCACAAACTGCACCGACAGTTACGGGACAAAACAGTAAGAGTTAAACAGCATGAGAAAGCCATCACAGACACTAACAAACGTATGAGTACAGTGCATAGTAACAGTGAAAGACATGCTGAATTTAAAGTTAAAATAACAGTGGGGAAAGTTGATGAATTTGATAGTGCTAATGAAGGCTGAGAATCATATATATATATATCGAGAGCAATATGCACAACGTGGAGGAGCAAAAGAAAGCCCCTACACTTCTCAGCTTAATGGTCCCAAGTACAGTCTCTTACGCAACTTAGTAATTGCTGCAAAGCCAGCAAGCAAGACGTTCAACTAAATTGTTACAATTTTATGAAATCACTTGAGCACTCATCTGCTGGTAATAGCTGGTAGATTAGATTTTACAAAAGGAACCAGTCAAAGGATGAATACATTTCTGAATATATTGAAGAACTGTACAAACTTACCCAGTGCTATTACTTTAGAGATGGATTTTCTGATGCATTAAAGGACAGGCCTGTATGTGGCATGCATAGTTAAAACACTCAGAAGAGGCTACTATCTGAAAGAGATCTAATCTTAGAACAGGCATTGTCCATTGTAATATCATTAAAGACTGCAGCAAAGGATGCAGCAGAACTACAGAAAGTATGTTAGAATGTGAAATGCACAAAGTGTCGCTGAATGATACAAAAAGCCAAAAGTGTTATCAATGTGGCAAATGCTCCCATAATGCAAATAACTGTTGGCTCAAGGAAAAAGTTTGCAGAAAGTGTCACACAGAGAGAGTGTGCAAGTCAGACAAAAAGCACAACCGGAGAGAAAAACCACACCGAGTGAAGAGCTTCACACACAAAACTAAGCATAAAGTGACCGAATGTGAATCAGACAACACAGAGTCTGACAAAGGTGAGCTGTCATGCCTAGAATTACATAGTATTACTGAAGCAGAACACAAAGTGATATGGATCAGAATAGATGTGTCTGGTGTAACACTGAAATTGGAGTTGGATACAGTGTCAGCTTTGTCTATAATTTTAGAGGCTGACTACAACAGACTGTTTTCTGATACCTTTAGAGAAGACCTCAGTGATGCTAAAGACCTACACAGGTGAAAAAGTTTACTTAGTAAACTGAAGGTAAATGTGACATATGGGGGCCAAACACAGTAGTTAGAGCTTTTTGTATTGAAAAGTGGAGAAAAATCCAAGCAGACTGGTACTCAAAACTCTCAGTGTGGCATCAACAAGCAACTGCAGCCCAAATGGTAGCACTAACCAGAGACTAGCACAGATGCTTAATGCTAATTAAAAGATGTTTGAGAAGGGAATAGATAAACTTCTCAAAGACTTGGCCAAAAGCTGTTCAGGATGCCAAAAAGTCCAAAATGCACCCCCACAGGCACCGTTACACCCATGGGAGAGTGGCTTTCTTCACCGTGGCAAAAAGTACATATTGACTTAGCTGGGCCATTCATGGACTCCATGTTCCTGATTGCTGTGGATGGTCATTCAAAGTGGCTGAGGTTATACCAGTGAAGTCAACCACCTCAGCAAAGACTCCCTCCGCTCTGAGCACTATCTTTGCCAGAAATGGCTTACCAGTACAAATTGTGAGTGACAACATGGACCACAATACAGATCAGAAGAATTCCAACTGTTTATGAAGAAAAATACCATCAGACCTGTCAAGTCAGCTTGTCATCACCCAGCAATGAATACGTTAATCCAAACCTTCAAGAAGTCCATTGAAGTGATGGACAAGGAGGACATTCCGCTACAACACAAGGCAGACAACTTCCTTTTTGTGTATCAGAACTCTGTTAATGCAATGACAAATCAAACACCTGCAATGCTGTTCATGAACAGAAATCTGAGATCTTGTCTAGACCTCCTGAAACCAGATCAATGGAGGGAAGTGCAGAATAAACAGTTCATCCCATTGCCAAGTGAAGCAGCAAGGAGCTTTGAGATTGGACAGGAAATCCTAGCACGTGATTACCAAGACAACAAGTGGGACACCCAATAAGATAGCTATAAGATTTGAACCATTGATGCACACAGTGGATATTGGAAATCAGACATGGAGATGTCATGTAGACCAGATACTGGATACTCAAACAAAGAACACACCTGAGTTGATTGCATCCATCAAGACAGCCACATTATAGTCACTGGACTTACCTCTCAGAGATGATCATGTCACTGACAGCAACGTGACACCGGAAACCAAGAACATTGTCTTAGACAGGACACCTACCAAACCTGATGCCTCTCTACAGGTCCAGAGGCACTATCCTGAAAGAAACAGAACATCACCCAAAAGACTGAACCTTTAGAACTGTGAAATTAGTTACAGACTGTTGTTATGAAAGTATGTTTATTCTGAATATGGGTTAATGGAAGGGAAATTGAATGCTTTGTACATATACAGTTTCATGTTGTATTGATCTAAAGAGGGAGCAAGTGTAATGTATAGATCTATTTCTTTTAAAGCAATAATCCCCCCTTAGCACTACGTATTAATCTATTGTCTTTGCATGCACATCGTTCTGTCTCTCACCACATTGTGAATATACCAGTTAAAGCCATCTCCTGCATGCATGCTTTTATCTAATATATATGTAATAGTGAACAGAGCCAACAACCACCACCCCTGGCAGAGTGTTCCACATACTCACAACTCCCAGTAAAGAACATGCCTCTGATATATCCTCTAGACTTTCTTCCAATCATGTTAAAATTATGCCCCTTCATATTTCCCATTTCCACCTGAGAAAATGTCTCTGGATATCTACTCAGTCTGTGCTTCTTATCATCTTGTACACCTTTATCGAGTCACCTTGCATCCTCTATTGCTCTAAGGAGAAAGCCCCCTCAGCTCATTCAACCCACCTTCATAAGACATGTTCTCTAATCCAGGCAGCGTCCTGGCAAATCTCCTCTGCACCTTCCCAAAAGCTTCCATGGCCTTCTTGCAATGAGATGACCAGAAAGGAACACAGTAAATGTGGTCTCACAAGAGTTTTATAGAGCTGCAACAGTACCTCGTGGCCCTTGAACTCAATATAATCTACATCTATGGGATTTGGGGGAGAACTGGAACACCCAGAAGAAACCCACTTGGTTGCAGCAAGAAGCTGTAGAGGCAGCTTCATTGTTTAAAAGACACTTAGACAGGAACACGGTTAGAAAATTTGTGAGAGATGTGAGCCAAATATTAGCCAATAGGTCTGGTCAGTGCAGATAAGTTGGTCTGAAGGGCTTGTTTCCCTGCTATATAACTCAATGACCCTAAGGTCCGACAGTTCACTTAGCTGTTATTAGCATAGCAACAGGTTATTTGCCACTCTCTCTTTAAACACACTTTCTCTAAAAAGAGTTCTCTTCCATCACTGCACACTCTCATAGGGCATTAACCCATTACCTGTTGCATTGTGTCGTTACAAAAGGGATGGAATGAAAATGGCTCACGTCCTTGTTTTGTAACATGATAGTCTAGAAGTCTCAGTGAAAGAATGACAGATTTATTTATCAGCCTCGTTCCTCAAAGGGTTGAACTTTGGTCTAGCCAGTCACTGCTTTGAACCTACCAGCTTAACTAGACAGCTTGCAGGGCCATCAGAGGGTTGTAAATTCTATCCCTGCTCCAAACAGGCAGCAATAAGAGAAAGATTAGAACATAGAACAGTACCGCACAGTACAGACCCTTCGGCCCACAATAGAGTGCCAACCACTATAAACCTACTCCATGATTAATCTAACCCTTCCCTCCTACACAGCCCAAACACTCCACTTTTCCTTCGTCCATGTGCCTATCTAGAAGTCACTTAAATCTCTTCATTTTATCTGCCTCGACCACCACCCTGGCAGTGCTTTCTGGACACTGGTCACTGTGTAAACCTACCTCTGGTATATTCCCTAAACTTTCATTAAATGGATGCCTCTGGTGTTAGTCATGCTGCTCTGGGGAAAAATTCACTCACCATCCATTCAGCAACACACTTTGGGATGCCCGGGGATTGTGAAGGCTGCTGTCTGAGTTTAAGCCATTTCTTCGAGAGAATTCACCAGGCTTCACAGTTGTTAGTGAAATTACCGAACACGTGGCTTGCAATTTACCCGATGCATTAACATCCATTTTAGCTGGTCATACTGTCAGTCGGCAAATGGGATCACAGCCCACAGCATTTAACAAGAAAGATCGATCGAAGTGATCTTATTCTGGGAAACACTGGATGACCTGGCTATTGGGTAAATCCCACCAAAGCTGTGAGTCAGCAGAGCTGTGTATCTGCTGAATGTAAGATGTTTTCAAATAATATTCATTTAAAGGGATATCACTACATTGTCAGGAGCCAGGTTGAGAAATATAGAGTCTGCCAGTCAATATCCATCAGGAGGCAAACTAGACTCGCGTTCCCTGCTGTTCAATGTTTAAAGTAAATTTATTATCAAAAAATGTATATAACACACATAGAAAATGCTGGAAGAACTCAACAGATCAAGCAGCATCCATGGAAAGAAATAATATTTTGGGCTGATACCCTTCAACAGGTCTCGGCCTGACATGTCAAGTCTTCATTCCCCTCCACAGGTGCTACCTGACCTGCTGAGTTAGTCCAGCAATTTGTGTGTGCTACTCTGGATTTCCCACATCTGCAGAACCTCTTGAGTACATGTCACCATATACGACCCTGAGGCTAATTCTCTTGCAGGCGTTCACAGTCAGTAGAACAAAGAAATACAATAGAATCAATGTGAAAAAGAAGACAAGCTGTACAAATACGAATAATAATAAATACATAAACAAACATACAGATAGATAAATAATTAGAAAGATCGATAGATAAATAATACTGAGAACATAAGCTATAGAGTCCTTAGGTTTTGGAATCAGTTCAGAGTTGAGCTGAGTGAATTTAGCCAGCTGGTTCAGAAGCCTGATGGTCGAGGGGTAATAACTGTTCTTGAAACTGGTGGTGTGGGATCTGGTGGCTCTAGTATGATAAGATGGACTCTTCACCTCACAATCTACCTCATTATGATCTTACACTTTATCATTTACCTACGCTGCACTTTCTCTGGAGCCATTGTATTTAATTCTGCATCCCTTTATTGTTTAACCTTGTTTTGACTCAATGCACTGTGTAATGATTTGATCTGTATGAACAGTGTACAAGACAAGCTTTTCAGTACTTCAGTACAAGTGACAATGATAAACTCTTTCCAATTCCAATAATATTTTGGCCTCCACCACCCTCAGGGCAGTGAATTCCAAAGATTTTCCTCTGACAGAAGAAAATTTTGACGTACTTCAAAGTCACATGACACCCTACCCCGACCCTGCCCCCCCGCACTACCTCTCCTTATTTTGCAGAGGCGTAAGCCTAATCTGTATAATCAATCTCATAAAACTTAGAGTCCAGTAATTATTTCAGAAAATCTATACTGCACTCCTTCCAAGGCCAATATATCATTCCTGAGGTGTGTTGCTTTGACATGTTCAGAACAGGATTAGCCTTGATCATTTTAAACTTCAGCATACTAATGCCAAGGCTTTTGGGTGAAAAGGCAGCCAGTGTTTGGCGGGGTGCATCTCTCTGAGAGACCTTAAGGCCTCCCGGGAGACAGAAAGCAGAACAAACTGGTGCATAGGAGGATGTGTTTGGAGCTGTTTGTGACAGTGAGCGATGCTTTCAAATCAAGAAATTCCGACATGGACGGGAACTCCCCCACTAATCCAGTTTACAGGATGACTAAAGGGCCTTTGCAGAGACGAAAATAACTCATTTCAAAGTAAGATATGCTGTCAGTGGATTAAAGGCACAAACAATTTAAATGTCAGTATCTCGGACGCTTGGCAGTTCATTCAGCTGACAGATGGATTCAGGCAAAGACTGGGGGCTTGCTGAGACTGATGGGTGCCGGGGATTCAAAAATAAATTTTGAGAATATCCTTGTCTATACACTTGAAAGCATTGTAACTTCTGTATGGCTTGCCCCAGCTTAGCTTTAGGTCTTAATGATTATGAACGCTAAAGGCCCATTTCACTTTATTCAGTACAGGAGGTAACTAAGAAACTGGCCACTGAGTGAATGTTCATGATGTACTGCTGCTCTAGCCCATTCACTTCATAGTTCAATGTGTTGTGCATTCAGAGATGCTCTTCTGCATGACTGTTGTAATGCATGCTCATTTGAATTACTGTCACCTTCCTGTCAGCTTGAACCAGTCTGGCCATTCTCCAATGCCCTCTCTCATTAACAAGGTATTTTTGCCCACAGATCTGTCGTTCAGTTGATTTTTTTTTTGTTTTTTAACACCATTCTCTGTAAACTCTAGAGACTGTTGTGCATGAAAATCTAGGGAGATCAGCAGTTTTTGAGATACTCAAACCACCCTGTCTGACACCGACAATCATTCCTCAGTCAGTCACTTGAATCACATTCCTTCCCCATTCCAATATCTGGTCTGAACGACAACTGAACCTCTTGACCATGTCTGCATGCTTTTATGCATTGAGTTGCTGCCACATGATTGGCTGATTAGATGTTTCCGGTAACGAGTAGGTGTGCAGGTGTATCTAGTAAAGTGACCCACAGTGTGTCGGGAGATGAAATTAGATAAGATAAAGATTAGCTATATTTGTCACGTGTACATTGAAATATGCAGTGAAATGTGTCGTTTGTATCAACGAGCAACATGCCCCCGAGGATTGTGATGGGGGCAGCCCGTGAGGTACAACGTACATGTGATAACTAAATGAATCTGAATCTGTATTATTGTCACGTGTACTGAGATGCAGTGAGAGGCTTTGGTTCCCCTGCCATCCATACATGAGCTGCATGGCAGCATAGCGGTTAGCATAACAGTAGTAGATCACCAGTAACCTGGGTTCAATTCCCGCCACTGTCTGTGAGGAGTTTCTATGTTCTTGTTCTCTCCGTGACCGTGCAGGTTTCCTTTGGTTCCCCAGTTTCCTCAAACATTCTGAAGTAGATTAATCAGTGGGGGTTGGAGGGGATCGCTAGGCTGAAAGGGCTAGTTACCATGCGGTATCCCTAAAAATCTAACATCAGAGTAGTGCAAGAGAAAAATAGAATGCAATATGCAGTGTCATAGTTACAGAGAAAGTGCAGGAAGACAAATAAAGTGCAAGGGCCAGAATGAGGTAGGCTGAAAGATCAATAGCTCATAATTTACCTGTGGGAGGTTGATATGAGAGTCTGGGAACTGCAGGATAGAAGCTGTCCCTGAGCCAGGTGGTACGTGCTTTCAGGCTTTAGTACCCTCTGCCCACTGAGAGAGGGGAGAAGTGAGAATGCCCAGGATGGGAGATGTCCTTGATTTTGTTTGCTGCTCTACAGAGGCACTGCTAAGTGCAGACAGAGTCAATAGAGGGGAAGCTGATTTGCGTGATCCTCGGTCATTAGTTGGAAGGCATACTTGCAACATGCATCCCATGAATATATTTATAATATAGCATGATGCTATTCCAACGCCAGTGATGTCGGTTCAATTCCCACTTCTTTCTTTAAAGAGTCTGTCCATTCTCCCTGTGTTTGCATGGGTTTCCTCTGGGTGCTCTGGTTTCCTCCCATATTCAATAGACATAAAGAGTTAGTAGGTTAATTGGTCACATCGGTATAATTGGACGGAGTGGGCTCATTGGGCTGAAATGTTTAGTTACTGTGTTACCTCTTAAAAAAAAGTAAATATATAATTATTCTGAGCATATGGAGTCATTGATAAAATGTTAATACAAACTGCTTCCTTTGTACTATTTTTGTAACTCAGCACCCCTTGTCTAATTAGTCCTGTAGCAATTGTTTGTGTAATGATGCATTTTTTTTGTACCTGAGTGCATTTTAAGGTGAAATAGGCAGTTTTTGGGCACCATGAGTAACTATTTTTGCTTCATTCGGCTGTTAATATTCCCTAAATATCTGGAATCTTAATATGTTTCTTTCTTTCTTCCTTTCTCTCTCTCTCTCTCTCTCTATCTCTCTCCCTCTCTTTATCCTTCTCTCCCCCTCTCTTTGTCTACCCCCTCTCTCCCTCTCCCCCTCTTTCTCCGTCTCCCCCCTCTCTTTCCGCCTTACCCCTGCCCTTCCTCCCCTCGCTTTTTCATTGAGTATAAGCTCTGGATTCAGAATATTATAAACATCAGGTTTTGTGGAATATTGAAGTGGTTGCTATCTTTTGCTTTGTATTGGAAGCCAACGGAAATAAGAAAGAGGAGAGAAAGTGATATCAATTTCTTTTCACCTCTTTCAAATGGCCCAAGTTTACACCAGATTGTAAAACTCCAGATTTTGATTTGATGCATGCACTGAGTTGGCAGTTTATATGTAAAAAACTCAAGCTGGTCCAATAAAAACCCAACAGTCCAGATTTATTTGTACCTGTACTCCTTGCTTGCTGGTGTAAGAATGTTTGTGGACTACAGGCTTCCAATGGGCTTATTTTTCCTGATATAATTCACTCTTGTAATATTAAGAGGATGCTACAGTCCAGCCCTCCAAATCATTCTTGACCTGCTGCAGTCGGCCTGCTAACCAGCTTTGATACAATCCATGGCTTGTCCTACCACTGCAGAAGTCAGATAAAATCGATCTCTTTAGTGTATGACCAGATTTAGGCCCATTACGGTGAATCTGTGACTAAAGGTGAATTATCCAGACCCCCAGGTCTTTGATCCATATTCATTTTTATCATTATTACATTCATCTTATCAACATTTTCCTTTCTCCCTCCTGCTGTCAGTTTCTTTAATGCATTTCTACTCCACTGTTGTAGCCCATCCATTTCAAAGTTGGAGGTGTCGTACATTTTGAGACGCTCTTCTGTGCACCAGTGTGGTAACCCATAGTTATTTGAGTTACTATCACCTTTCTATCAGCTTGAACCAGTCTGGCCATTCTGATGTTTGGGCTGAACAAAAACTGAACCTCTTGACAATATCTGCATGCTTTTGTACATTGGGTTGCTGCCACATGATTGGCTAAATAGATATTTACATTTATGGGCAGGTGAGCAGATGTACCTAGTAAAATGCCCCCTAAATGTATATTTCCATAAGATACAGTGGAGGCTATCTGGCCCATCAAGCCAATGGCGGCTTTCAATCTCCAACTAGTTTTCCCTGTAATCAATCATCCCCGCCACCCACGCACACTGATTCTACTATCACTTGTACGCTATAGACACCCTACCCTGACAACCACAATGCCTTTGGGATGTTGCAGGATACTGGAACACCACATGGAGATAGAGGGAACATGCAAACTTTACACAAACAGCACTGGGGTTCAGCAGCTGCGTCACTGGACCTGTGAAGTAGCAACACTACGACCAGCATCTCCATGGCATCCCAGTTGATCATTCCTAGGATAAAAAATTTCTCTTGGTCTTCCTAGTGGATTTTTATTGCGTGTTCTACATCTTTGTTCCTTTGATTTGAGGAAACAGCTTCACCCCTCTGTGCCCCTCATAATCGGAGAGATCCCTCTCTGGTTTGCACTCTAATTCCCCTTCAATCTATGAAAGAAATCCAGGCGATCATAAGACCTAGGACCAGAATTAGGCCATTCCATCATGGCTGATTGATTATCCCTCTCAAACCCATCTCCAGTCTTCTCCGCATAACCTTTGACACTCTTGATAATCAAGAACCTATCAACCTCTGTTTTAAATATACTCAATGATTTGGCCTCCACAGTCATTTGTGTCAATAAATTCCACAGGTTTGCCTCCTTCTAGCTAAAGAAATTTTTCCTCATCTCTACTCTAGGAAGACATCCTTGTATTCTAAGATTGCCCTCTGTTCCTAGATCCCCCCACTATTGAAAATATCCTCTCAACATTCACTTTATCGAACTGTTTCAATATTTGGTAGGTTTCAATGAGATTCTCCACCCCCCCCCCCCATTCTTCTAAACAGCGGTGAATACAGCCCCAGAGCCCATCATCATTCTCATTCTCATGAACCTCCTCTGAACCCTCAGCAATGCAGCACATCCTTTTTTACATAAGGGGCCTAAATCCATTCATGATACTCCCAAACACAAGAGGTTCTGCAAATACTGGAAATCCAGAATAACACATGCAAAATACTAGAGGAACTCAGCAGGTCAGGCAGCACCTATGAAAAGAAATACACAATTTTGGCCCAAAATATCAACTGTTTATTCCTTTCCATATTTTTTGTCTGACACGCTGAGTTCCTCCAGCAATTTGTAGGTGTTATTCACAATTCTCCAAAGGTGGTCTGAACAATCCTGCAGGCTATTTAGGCTTTTAACAGCAGCTATTAACTCCCAGATCTTAATACCCACCATATGAATTCCACATTAGAACAAAACACATTGAGCATGTGGAACAGCAAGTGAATCAGTGACTATCTTGGAGAGATAACTGGTGAAGATTCACTGTTAAGCTTGATATTCATTGTACCCGTACCTCACCTCACCTCTGCACAACACAGACCTGATTTGACTCTTAAACATTAGAGATTCTGCAGATGGTGGAAATCCAGAGCAACACACGTACAAAAATGCTAGAGGAACTCAGCAGGTCAGGCAGCGTCTATGGAGAGGAATAAACAGTCAATGTTTTATGCCAAGACCTGATGAAGGGTCTTGGGCTGAAACATCAACTGTCTATTCCTCTCCATGGATGCTGCCTGACCTGTTGAGTTCCTCCAGTGTGTGTGTGTGTGTGTGTGTGTGTGTGAGAGAGAGAGAGAGAGAGAGAAAGAGACTATTATTAAATATAGCTTTCCTCAGTTGCTATGGCACTGAAGCTTTCTGATAAGCAGACATCAATCTGAAACTTTATCCTTGTTTATATCCCCACAAGAGCCATTTCCAGCATTGACTCTGCTTCTTTCAGATTTCCACCAATTATTTTCTTTATTGAAATTTTCTGTTCTGCAGGCAGGCATCGATTGACTTCAATGTTGGTCAACAGGAATGTGTGGCCTTTGTGAGGAAAATTGGCTGCTATGATTCAGAATTAGAATCAGGTTTACTGTCACTGACATATGTCATGAAATTTGTTGTTTTGAGGCAGCAGGACAGTACAAGATACAAAAATTACAAACATTACAAAAATAGCAAGATAACCTTCAATGGGTTCATGGACTCGTCAGAAATGTGATGGCAAAGAAGAAGAAGCTGTCATTAAAATGTTGAGAATGAATCTTTGGGCTCCTGTACCTCCTCGCTGATGGTAGTGATGAGGAAGATTTTGCATTATTTGTCACAAGTACATCAAAACGCACAGTGGAATGCATTGTTTTGCATCAAATCAAATCAGCGAGGATTGTCATGGGCAGCCTGCAAGTGTCACCATGCTTCTGGTGTCAACGTAGCATGCCCACAACTCAATAACTCTAACCATGTGTCTTTGGAATGTGGGAGGAAACCAGAGAGCCTGGAGGAAATCCACATGGTCATGGGAAGAAGGTACAAACTGCTTGTGGACAGCAATGGGAACTGAACCCCGCTTTAAAAGCTGGTATTGTAAAGTGTTGTGCCTACTGCTGCATTACCATGTCACTTCCATGTCCCAGATGGTGAGGTTCTGCACTTCTGAAGTGTTGGATCTCAGATTTCCGGAGATTGTGAAAGATTACCTAGGATTAAGGAGATACTGTATAATAGTTACAGTACCTATAAAATGTGTTCACACCCCCCCCCCAAGAAGTTTTCATTTTTATTGTTTTGCAACATTGAATCACAATGGATTTAATTTGACTTTTTTGCCACTGATCAATAGAAAAAGACTCTTTTGTGTCAAAGTGAAAACAGGTCTCTACAAAGTGATTTAATTACAAATATGAAACACAGTATAATTGATTGCCTAAGTATTTACCCCCTTCAAGTCAGTATCTAGTAGCAATTACAGCCTTGCTTCTGTGTGGATAGGTCTCTATCAGCTTTGCACATCTGGACACTGCAATTTTTCCCAGTTCTTCTTTACAGATCTGTTCAAGCTCTGTCAGATTGCATGGGGTTCATGAGTGAACAGCCCTTTTCAAGTCTGGCCACAAATTTTCAATTGGATTGGGGTCTGGACACAGACTTAGCCACCCCAGAACATTAACTTTGTTGTTTAAAGCCATTCCTGTGTAGCTTTCACTTTATGCTTGGGGTCATTGTCTTGCTGGAAAACAAATCTTCTCCCAAGTTGCAGTTCTCTTGCAGACTGCATCAGGTTTTCCTCCAGGATTTCCCTGTATTTTGCTGCATTCAGTTGCCCTTTATCGTATAAAGTCTTCCAGGGCATCCCCAAGGCACAATGCAGCCAGCGCCATGCTTCACAGTAGGGATGGTGTGTTTTTGATGATGTGCTTATGCCAAACATAACATTTAGTCTGATGGCCAAAAAGCTTAATTTTAGTTTCATCAGTCCATAGAACCTTCTTCCAGCTGACTGCAGAGTCTCCCTCATGCCTTCTGGCAAACTCTAGCTGAGATTTCATGTGAGATTTTTCAAGAGTGGCTTTTTCTTCCCATAAAGCTGTGACTGGTGAAGCAGTCGGGCAACAGTTGCTGTATGCGCAGTCTCTTCCCATCTCAGCCACTGAAGCTTGTAGCTCCTCCAGAGTTGTCTTAGGTCACTTGGTGGCCTCCCTCACTAGTCCCCTTCTTGCACGGTCCCTCAGCTCTTGAGGACAGCTGACTCTAGGCAGATTTATGCTGTGCCATATTCTGTCCATTTCTTGATGATTTACTTAACTATACTCCAAGGGATAGTCAGTGACTTGGAAATGTTCTTGTATCCATCTCCTGACATGTGCCTTTTCATGGAGTTGCGTGGAGAGTTCTTTTGTCTTCATGGTGTAGTTTTTGCCAGGGTACTGAATCACCAGCAGTTGAACCTTCCAGATATAGGTGTAGTTTTATGACCATCAATTGAAGCACCTTGACTGGACACAGGTCTTCAAAAAACAGATCTCCATTTAACCACTTACAGTATATGATTTCTAAAACCAGTTGCCTGCACCAGTGATGCTTTGGTTCTCATATTAAAGGGGAGTGAATACTTATGCAATCAATTATTTTGTGTTTTATATTTGTAATTAATTTAGATCACATTGTAGAGATCTGTTTTCGCTTTGACACGAAAGCGTCTTTTTCTGTTGATCAGTGTCAAAACAACTGAATCAAATCCACTGTGCTTCAATCTTGAAAAACAATAAGGGATGATTTGATTGTTGTTCCCTGGCCAGTAGCAACAGGTATGTTGAGAGAGGTGTGAGGACATCGGTAGGCATTGCGGCCAGTCGAGTTCTTCTCCATTGCTGACTGGCTGTGTGCCCATTCTGTAGTAACGATGTATCTTCAGGCCTGTTATCAGGACGGGTTCAAAACATTAGATGTTAGCATGTAAAAAGTCTTCCAAATAGGGTGAAAGTGGTTTCACTGTGATTTGAAGGAGCCAAATCTGACGTGAAGGCACACTTGACTTCAATTTCAGGTCATCCAATCAATACTAATTTGTTATTTGTGGGATTTTGGTAGCTCTAAAGTGCTTAGAGTCCTCAAGTCACACATTATGGAGGCTGATTCTTAAGTCCCTCTGGTCTACGCTGACTAAGATTCTTTCTTTTCTTTCTTTTTCAATCTTTTTATTAAATTTCAGGTTAATATACATAACAATACTAATGATACAAAGAGATCAGTGTAACATTGATAATGGTTAATATACACAAACATAATTCGAGTAAAATATATAATTCAAGCCTCCCAATCTCTAAGTAACTGAACATGAAAAAGAGTTTTATAAAGAACCCCTGAACTAAAAAAAACAAAGACTGGGATGTCCTATTCCCTTGGATAAGAACATTATTTGTCATTAACTCCAGATTCTTAACTGATCTTGTCTGCGCTTGGTCCAGACCACTGTGTAAATACAAAAAAAAATGCAAATAACTAATGAACAAACAAAAATAAACAAATAAATTATCAAATTATTAATAATACCGAGAACATAACCAGTAGAGTCCTTGAAGGTGAACCTGCGGGTTGAGAATTCTGTTCAGTGCTGAGGTGAGTGAAGTTGTCCACACTGGTTCAGAAGCTTGATGGTTGAAGGGTAGGAACTGTTCCTGAACCTCCGAGACCTTCTTCCTGAGAGAAGCAGCAAGAAGGGAGCATTGCCTGGATGGTGGGGTCGTTGACGATGGATGCTGCTTCCTTGTGGATGCTCCTTTATTTTAGTTATTTATTCATTTAGTCATACAGCGCGCAGTGGGCCCTTCCAGCCCTTTGGGCCGCACTGTCCCAGCAAGCCCCACCAAACCCAATTAACCCTAACCTAATCACTGGACAATTTACAACAATCAACTAACCTCCCAACCGGCACGTCTTTGGACTGTGGGAGGAAACCGGAGCACCTGAGGAAAATCCACACGTTCCACGGGATGTGCATACCGACTCCTTAAAGATGGCAGCAGAATTGAACTCTGAACTCTGGAGTGCCCTGAGCAGTAATGGTGTCACTCTAACCACGGTACTACCATGACACCTGGTAGCAGTGCTCAGTGCTGGCGAGGGATTTTCCTGTGAGATTTAAAAGGGATCTGAGGGACAATTTCTTCACCCAGAGGGCAGTGGTTGAATGGAATGAGCTGCCAGCAGAGGTATTTGAGGCAGGTACAGTAATAGCATTTAAAAGACGTTTGGATAAGTTCATGGATTAGAGGAGTTTACGGGGATATTGGCAAAAAACGGGAAAATGGGACTAGCTTGGTGCTCACCATGGTCGACACAGACACATGGGCCACTAGGCCTGTCCCCTTGCTGCGTTGCTCTCTGGCTGTGAAAATGTCCCCATGGTGCAGTTGAAGGCTTTAGACTCAGTGCTTTAATTAGCATATTAAACATTAGTTTGTGTATCAGGGAAGCATTTTGAAACGCGCCTGTTCTCACCAGCTGGAGGATTTTTGCTCCAATTCCATTCTCACCTTCTGGGATGGAAGACCAGGGGTGGAGCTGATGACGGGGATACTGAGCTGTGGGAAACCACAACTGAGAACTGAAATGGCTCCATTCAAAAATCACTCATCAGAGAAGGCAAAGCCTTTATCCTGAATTTAATCTTCGCAATCTCTAAAGAAATCATCTTTTATTTTCAAATTAAGTTTAACTACGGGATGCTATTCTCTGACAATTATACTGGAGGTTGGTTTCTGAGCTGAACACAGCTCTTGACGAGCACAGATGGAATGGTGTGAAAGATAATCCTGTTTAATTACAGGATATGATACCCATTTAACTATCACCTTGCATAATTTATCTAATAACGTCCTTTTTGCATTGTCGCCTTGGGCTATTCTGATACGACATACTCCAGTTAATGCTGCGATAGGCATCTCTGCTACCCTGTGTAGAGGCCCGTGAATGTCATGAGCAAGCGATATAGCAGACTGCACGCAAGGCTCTCTGAATGCGAGGTTGTCCTGCACCAGAGTCGTTCTTCAGGACCTACTCTTGGGGCTGAGTGAATGACGTGGAGTCATAAAGGCTTTACAACGCCTTCGTAGTGTACAAGAATTTACAACGCCTTCGTGGTGTACAAGATAATCAGAGGCATAAACTCAGTGATGACTTTATTAAGTACCTCCTGTAACTAATAAAGTGGCCACTGAATGTATGTTCATGGTCTTCTACACACCACTGTTGTAACACGTGGGTATTTGAGTTACTGTCACCTTCCAGTCAGCTTGAACCAGTCTGGCCATTCTCCTCTGACCTCTCTCAGTAACAAGGCATACCAACAGAACTCCGCTCACGGGATGTTTTCTGACTTTTTGCACCATTCGCTGTAAACTCCAGAGACTGTTATGCGTGAAAATCCCAGGAGACCAGCAGTTTCTGAGATACTCAAACCACCCCGTCTGCACCAACAATCGTTCCGCCGTCAAATTTGCTTAGATCACATTTGATTCCCATTCTGATGCACGGTAAACCATATATATGTTGTAACTGGGTTAACTGTCTGGACACGCCCCTCTGCTGACTGCCCCTGTGGCTCCTCCCACAGATTCCTGAATAAAGGTGATTCCGCCTTGCCCCTCCCCCTCAGTCTGGGGGCACACACTCAGCATGGAGGTCGTATTGTACAGCGAATAAAAGCCTTTCAGTACTTTACCCAACTTCAGTCTTTTGGAGTTATTAAAGGTGCTTCATGATGTTTGGCCCGAAGCTCATCACCACGGCTGCATGTTTTTAATCATGGAGTTGCTGCTACGTGATTGACTGATTAGATTTTTGCATTAATGAGCATGTGTACAAGTATAAAGTGGCCACTGAGTGTAGATCGAGTGAATAGCCCAAGGCTTTTGCCCAGGGTGCATCGGGATAATTTAAAGCTGGTTGTTAGAAAATTTAGGGGAAATGTCAGAGGTAGAGTAAGTTGTTTTACACAGAGATGGGTGGGTACAGGGAAGCCCCTACCAGTGGTAGTGTAGAGCAGATATATTATGGGCATTTAGGAAGCCTAGGCTGGCACATGGATGATAGAAAATTGGAGGGCTATGTAGGAGCAGAGAGTTAGATTATCATAGAGTACGTTAACAGGTCAGCACAACATTGTGGGCCAAAGGGCCTTCAGTGTACTGAAATGTTCGATGTTCCAGAGCATCTACTGCAAAGGGCAGGATTTCATTTTGACTTCCCAAACCAACATGTCAGTCCACGGCCTCCTTTACTTCCATGATGAGGGCAAAGTTTGAGGATCAACACCTCATGCTCCATCTGGACAGCCTCCAACCTGTATGAACATCAATTTCTCCATCTTTTGGTAATTTCTCCCCCTCTCACCTCTTCTTCCACACCCTGATCTGGCTCTCCTCTCAGCCCTTACCCTTCTCCTCACCTTCCTCTAGTTTCCCTCTTCCTTCCCTTTCTTCCATGTTCGGTGTCCTCTCCTATCAGTTCCTTTCTAATTCAGCCATCCACATCTTCCACCTATCACCTCCCAACTTCCTACTTCATCCTCTCCTCCCCCATCAGGTCTCACCTATCACCTTCTAGCTTGTACACCTACCCACGCCCCCCACCATCTTATTCCGGCTTCTGCCACCTTCCCCTCCATTCTTGATGAAGATGTCAACTCTTTATTCTTTTCCCTAGATGCTGCCTGACCTGCTGAGTTCCTCAGCATTGTGTGTGTGTGTGTGTGTGTGTGTGTGTGTGTGTGTGTGTGTGTGTGTATGTATGTGTGTGTTGTTTAAGATTTCCAGCATCTGCAGACTCTCTTGTGTTTAGGATTTACTGCATTAGTGTTTTGTCTATAAAACTCGACGTTGGCAATCACTTTATTCCGATGGAGCTGTACTGACAGAGGAGCTGCCCTCTGTGGAAAGTGCTGAGCTCCAGCTGGACTCCTTCACAGATACTGTATCAGGGATCTTGAGACACCATTCTGAGGAGAAGCAGACTGAACTGTTTTCTCAGTAACACAATTCAGCTCCCTCCATCAACCCTTTCTTTATAGGTTTATAGATGGATCTTTGTAACAGGCCCTTCTGGCCCAATGAACCCACACTGCCCAATTACACCCATGTGACCAATTAACCGAAGAACCGGTACGTCTTTGGAATGTGTGAAGAAACCAGAGCACCCAGAGGAAACTTACGCAGTCATGGGGAGAATTCACAAACTCTTTGCAGACAGCGGTGGAATTGAACCTGGGCTGCTGGCACTGTAACAGGATTACAGTAAACGCTCCACCACCATGCCATTCTTCATTGAAAGTAGATGGGCTGGAAGTTATTGGATAAATTAGTAGTCCTGGTTTACTATTATGACAGTGATGCTATAGAGTCAAAGAGTCACAGATAAGCATAGCACTGAAACAGGACATACGGCCCACTGATTCCGTGCTGGCCACCCATTTACACTCATCATCATCATTATGTACCGTGCCCTACGACGTAGGCGATCATGGCCTTGACCGTGAGTGTTCGCAGCAAGGTTTTTCACAGAAGTGGTTTGCCATCGCCTTCTTCTGGGCAGTGTCTTTATAAGTCAGGTGATCCCAGCCATTATCAACACTCTTCAGAGGTTGCCTGCCTAGCACCAGTGGTCACATAACCAGGATTTGTGAAACGCACCAGCTGTTCATACGACCACCCACCACCTGCTCCCGTGGCTTCACGTGACCCGGTCGGGGGCTTGGCAGGTGCTACACCTTTGACTTCTGGAAAGCACTGTTAGTGCTAGTAAACCAAAAACTTCATGACACCTTGAAAGTTTCTTCCCCAGAAACTTAATCTGATCAACTGTTCGAGTTAGCCCCCCTCACCCTCCCCATCACTGCACTGTAAACACTTCAAACCACTTTTAATAATACTGTTTACATTGTAAATACACACTGGTAATTATGCACAGTTAATTCCAAATCTGTACTCATAATTTTATTTTATTTATTTCCTTATTATAGTTGAATGCTGTTTTTTTTTTGTAATGCCAACATACCACAGCCAAGTCCTAATACATATATATATAGTGAATGAAGTGTTAATCCGCAATCCTTGATCACTGGATATAAAGTTTACTGTGCAGATTTAGAGAGAAACTGTTCTGACAGGCAGATGGTTGAAGGAGTGGGGAACCACACACTGAAGTCTGTGGATGATGAATACACTAAATATATGAAAAAAGGTTTTCTTCACCCAGAGTGGAAACTGATTCACTGCCTTTTAGAGATGGAAATTGCACCAGTCTAGAGGGAACTGGATGAACAGTTGATACGGAATTAGTTTGCAGGGCACCAGGCAGGAACAGAATCAGAACAGGTTTAATGTTACTGGCATATATCGTGAAATTTGTTATTTTATGGCAGAAGTACATTGCATAATAATAAAATCTATAAATTACAAAGAAAGCTAAATCAACTAAGTTATGCAAAAACAGAACATAGAAAATATTCTGACTTCTCCCCCTCTGAGATTACTATGTATTGCAATGTACTTCTGCCATAAAATAACAAATTTCCCAAATTTCACGGTCTCAGCTCAAAACATTGTCTGTTTATTCTTTTCCATAGATGCTGCCTGGTTTGCTGAGTTCCTCCAGCATTTTGTTTGTGTTGCAAAGTAAATCTACTAAGGTAGTGTTCATGGGTTCATAGCTCAATCTGAGATCTGATGGTGGAGGGGAAGAAGCTGCTCCTGAAACACTGAGTGTGTGTCTTCACCCTCCTGCACCTCCTCCCTGATGGTAGCAATGAGGAGAATGTGGATAGCAGGAGAAGCAGGACACATGTGAAGGATTGGGACACAGAGATCTAAATTGGGAGTTGGCATTGCTCTGAAAGTTGGATTCCACTCGATGGGCCGAATGGCTTCCACAACTGTCACCAGAGGAAATGTAAAATAGTGCAACTCACAGCAGCTAGGACCTGTCACAAATAACAGTGCCCTTGGGGCAAGTACCATTGCCACTAGCAGGTATGAATTTTACTGGCAAGCTCCATCACCTCTAGCAAATATTAGACAGAGCTCTTAAAGATAGCGGAATCAAAGGTTATGGGGGTAAGGCAGGAAATGGATACTGATTGTGGAAGATCAGCCATGATCACAGTGAATGGCGGTGCTGGCTCAAAGGGCCGAATGGCCTACTCCTGCACCTATTGTCTATTGCCCACTGTCCCATGTCAGAACTAGGAGGTATTAGTTCCATTCCACTGGGAGGTCCCAGTGCTAATGGTGAGTGCGAGTTCCACTGGCAGGCTGTCTCCTTCGCCATTAACCCGGGAACAGATATAGGTTCCCGCTGGCGGACGTTCGCACCACTAGCGGGTGGGCAGTTCAAGTGCAGTGTCGCGATGTGCTACGGAACGCATAATTTGATCAGGGTTTATCGTTCACCAGAAGACTGGACACAGCCAGCAGCAGGGATCATTTTCACGCAGCGTGCTTTAAAGGAACCTCCCGAGGTATAAATAGTGAAGGGCGACAGGTGCCTGCAAGCTTCCTTTCAGAAGAGCGGTATTTATACCATGTTTGTGAATCCCTGTTGTGATCCTCATGTAGGATTTGCAATCAGCCTTGGGCAGGGAGGGGGTGTCACCTAATCGGTTCTCTCCTATCTGGTGAAAGGTGGGAGGGTGTCTCCTCCGACAGACCTGTGCGCACCCCGATACACTGAAAGGGTCAGTCGCCGGCCTGCGCCCTCGGATTTTACGACCAGTTCGGCTGTTTTACAACCTTAAGACGTGTCATTCAATCCGCATCAAACGGCCCCGTTTCTAATTAGCGCGACTGCTCCAGCAGCCCCACGTCCTGCAAAGTGCTGACTTGTTTTTGAAAAGGGGAGGGAATAAAAAAACCTGCTGTAAAGTTTTCAGACAACAGCAGCTGCTTGTTATTGATGCAGGCCCTTGGCCGTTCTTAAAGGGGCACTGCACAATCATAAAGCAGGAAGTTCTAAGTAAATGTATTACTCAAAGTACATATATGGTACCTTGAGATTCATTGTCTTACATGCATTCACAGTACTACAAGGAAATACAGTAGAATTAATGAAAAACTACACACAAACGCTGACAAGCAATGTGCAAAAGAAGACAAACTGCAAATACGTCCATTTTTTTTAGGCATCCGTTAGTCTTGCCAGACCATGGATCTGTGCCTGGACAGTCTTCACTCTCCAGGGCACAGGCCTGGTTTGTATGGAAGACCAGCAGTTGCCCATGCTGCAAGCCTCCCCTCTCCATGACACCAATGTTGTCCAAGGGAAAGGCATTAGGACCCATACAGCTTGGCACCAGTGTCGTCACAGAGCAATGTGTGATTAAGTGCCTTGCTCAAGGACACAACACGTTCCTGCTGCTGGGGCTCGAACTCACGACCTTCAGGTAGCTAGTCCAATGCCTTAACCACTTGGCCACGTGCATACGTACATAAATAAATAGAACTGAGAACATGAGTTGTAGACTCCTTGAAAATGAGTCCATAGGTTGTGGAATCAGTTGTGTTCAGGTGAATGAACTTTTTGTAGAATAGCCCTTTCAAAGCCCATTTACTCCATACACTGAGAAATATGGATGTACATGACCTATATATATACTGTACTTACATACATGATACAGGGCTTCATGATTTAGCGTCATACTGCACCGAAGCAGTCCCTCTGACCCAACTGGTCCAGGCTGACTAAGATAACGTAATGGTAGACCTCAATCCTATTTCTGAGCCGATGCGGGCCATGTTCCAGACCACAACACATGAAGTTTGCCACGCAACCAATCAGTGACGAGATTTCCTCCCCACATCACAAGTGAGTTTCCAAAATGACACCCAATCAGCTGATTGATGAGTAAGTAAAGGCCAAGCTTTCGGTGGACACACAACGCACGGATGACATCTCCTCGTATGGTGAGGAAACCTTTGGAGAACAACTCAACCCAATCATCAACCACCCTGGCTGCATATTTTCCCAATTATTGACATGCCCACCTGAGATTGCCCACTGGCCAATGTTTGGCCCGTGTCCATCTAAGCCTTTACTATCCAAGCGCCTGTCAGAGTGCCTTTTAAACGTGGTTAGTACACCTGCTTCAATTGCCTAGGGTGGCACGCTAGTGTAGCGGTTAGCATGATGCTTTACAGTGCCAGCGATCAAAGTTCAATTCCCGCTGTTTGTAGGTTCTCACCGTGACCACGTAGGTTCCCTCCACATTCTAAAGACGTACTGGTTGGAATTAGTAAATGGTGGGCATGCTATGTTGTTGCTGGAAACATGGTGACGCTTGTGGGCTGCCCCCTCCAGCACATCCTCGGACTGTGTTGGTTGCTGACACAAATGACACATCTCACTGTACGTATGTTTTGACAAGTAGAAGTATTCTTTCACCTTTAATCAAGTACTTCCTCTGGCAGCTCATGGTACATGTTGACTTGAAAAGCTTGCACATCACAGTGATTTAGGCCCCTTGCTCTCGGCACTGTTATAAAGTCACAGAAAGTTAAAGAGGTGATTTCAGTTGTCTTTAAGTAGTATTGTAAATATGTTGTTGATGAAGCATTCTTTATTAATTTAAATAATTAATTATGGGATACATGTACAAATATGTGAATTACATGCATCATGTGGCTACCACACGATACGTGCGTGCCTCACAAAGTAAACACGAGCTAAGACTCACATCTCTTGTGCTCCCATGTTTTCCTTTCAATTGGTTTAATGTTTTGGGGCTACAAAACATAAAACAACCAAAGATGGATTCCTCTCACGTTCTGTTATGTTCAGTGACTTCAGCACATTGATCAAATTCAAAGGAGGACACGGGAGCCTGAAAACACACGTGTAACTTCATCTTTACTTTAAAGCAAGGTGCACACGTATCATGTGGTAACGTGATGACATATGCCATTAACATATTTTTACATGTAACCTGCAATTAATTATTTAAATGAACAAGAATGTTTAATCAAACAATGTCTATACAAGGTTAGTAAAATATTATAGAAATATTTAATACACAACTCTTACTATCTCTCGGTCTACAGCCCTGCCATTCACAGCTCTTTAAGCAGGTACTATTTAAGTGTGACAAGGGTTTCTGCCTTTGCCACTGTATCAGGCAGTGATTTCCAGTTCCTCACGAAATAATTACTTCCACTTCCATCCTCCACCAATTAACTTGCGTCCATGCAATAGATCTTTCTCACTCAGTTGGTCTCAGGCATCTCAATTAAATCTCTTTTGATCCAAAGAAAAAACAAGCACAACTTGGACAGGCTCTGGTAACATTCTTGCAGCCTACTTGTCAATCACATCTTTCCTGCAATGTGGTGGCCAGAACTACATGATTATCTATAGTGACACATATAGAATGTATGCTGGAGGAACTCAGCAGGTCAGGCAGCATCTATGGAAAGGAATAAAGAGTCGATGTTTCAGGCCAAGATCCCTCATCAGGGCTGGAAAGAAAGAGGGCAGAAGCCAGAATTAAAGGACGGAGAGGCGGTAAGGAGAACTAGTAGTCAGTTTTCTGTGGAAAAGGTATAAGATAAATACAATACAGCATGGATACAGGCCCTTCGGCCCAACTAATCCATGCTGACCATGGTTCCCACCCAGTTTATCGACATTTATAGTATTTTTATGTATTGCACTGTGTTGCTGACGCAAAGCAACAAATTTCATGATATATGTCAGTGATAGTAAACCTGATTCTAATTCAGTTCAATTTTCTGTATTTAGCCGAAACCCCCACAAGCACTGTGGCTGTGTGTACCCATCCAAGTGCATCTTAAGTGGTTAGTTGTAAGCCAGCTCAAAGTTTTATACACACTTCACTCTTAACCCCAACAGTCTTGATTGATCTCTTGCCCAATCAAGTATTGCTTGTCTTCGGGCATAGATAAGGTCGATGGTAATAGTCTTTCCCCAGGGTGGGGAGTCCAAAACTAAGAGGCATAATTTTCAGGTGAGAGGGTACACATTGAAAAGGGTCCTGAGGGCAACATTTTTAAGCAGAAGGTGGTCAGCTTATGGAGGAAGTGGTTAAGGCAGATACAACAGCAACATTTAAGGAAAGCTTGGGTCTTACTGTGACCTAACTTTTCAAGACAGAACAGACTATCAGCCTAGGGTGTGTGAAAAATATTCGCATCCCCTCTCTCAGTGAATGCAAACACCCTTCCTTTAGCTTGGATGGAGGGAAGAGGGCAATAAGACTGGGAGCAGTTCTACCCATATCTTTGTAGCATTCAAGGCATCAGACATCATGACTTGCTTTCAGGAAAAAAAGGGTCAGGAAATGGTTGAGGATGTGGGAGAGATGTCTGGCCGGTGGCCCTCAGTGATTCTGGGAGGAGTGAGCGTTGGGCAAGGTGGGCCATTGGACACTCCCCATATGACAAACCATTCAATCCTGGAATCATTTTCATCCTACGTAGCCCATAACGCACCATATTTCTTCCTTCCATGTACCTATCTAAGGAGCCTCCTAAATGTCTGTGATGTATCTGCCTTTACCACCATCCCTGACAGTACATTCCAAACACCCACCACCTACTGTGAAAAAACTACCTCCAACATCTCTCCTAATTCCTCCTACACTCACTCTAAAGGTTTATCCTCTCGTATTAGCCATTGCTGCCCTGGGAAAGGGGGTGGCGTTGGTAGTGTAGTGTTACCATGATGCTTTACAGTCAGGTGTTCCGGGTTCAATTCCCACCAGTGCCAGTAAAGAGTTTGTACGCTCTCCCTGTGACCACGTGGGTTTGCTCCGGGTGCTCCAGTTTCCTCCCACAGTCCACAGTCCTGGTTGGTCGGTTAATTGGTCATTGTAAATTATCCTGTGATTAGGCTAGGGTTGAATCAGGGGTTGCTGGGCAACGTGGCTTGAAGAACTGGAAGGGCCTATTTCGCGCTATACCTCAATAAAATGAAATTTAAAAGGTCTCTGCCTATCCACTCGATCTCTGCCTCTTACATCTCCATCAAGTTAATTATCCTCTATCGCTCCAAATAGAAATGCCCTAGCTTGCCCAACCTTACACAAATCCTTCATCTGTGGAGAGAGAAAATGAGATGAGATTTCAGGCTGATAGTCATTCATGTTCATCGCCGTCTATCACTGCAACCTGCTTAACCAACCTCCTGTTCAATGTGGCCTTGCCGTCACTTTAGCAGCACCTCGCAGAGTGAATTCTGCATTTGCTGACTTCTGCATTGCTCGCAGAGACTGCCCAAGCAGTCTTGCTACTTACTGTCAACGTGTGGACCTCTGTGACAGAGCCATTGAATGATGATGCTATCTTGGATTTATTCCATCAAGGAAAGTGCTATTCCTTCCTGGAAACTCTTTCTGCTGCCTACAGACAGTGAGTTAAAATTTGTGTATGGGGAACAATTATTTGAAGCAAATTTGTTGCTGCTTGGATGACTAATTTTGAACTTTTGGAGTCATGATCCAGTTATGAGCTTGTGGTCACAGTTCTAATGAAAGTGATGGTTTTTATGTAATGTCAACAGGGCATTGCAGTACATGCTTGTGTGTGTGCGTGTGTGTGTATGAGCAAGATTGTGTCAGTTTGAGTGTGAGTGTGTGTCAGAGTATGTGTGTGAACAAGACTTTGTGTGTGCGTGTGTGTGTGTGTGTGTGTGTGTGTGTGTGTGTGTGTGTGTGTAGTTTTTTGTGCGTGCAAAATCCACAGATCTGAGAGAAAGAGAATATGAATGGCCTAATTAGGGAGAGCCAGCATAGCTTTGTGCAGGGCAAGCCTTGTCTTGCTAACTTTATTGAGATTCTCGACAAGGTGACAAGGGTGATTCATGAAGGTAGAGCTGTGGATGTTGTCTACATGGATTATAGTAAGGCATTTGACAAGGTCCCTCATGGGAGGCTCAACCAGAAGATTATGATGCCTGGGATCAATGGTGCCTATCGAAGACAGGAGTTAGTAGTCAAAGGAATTTATTCTAGCTGGAGTTTTGTAATTAGCGGAGTTCCGCAGGGATCTGTACTGGGGCCTCTGCTGTTTGTGATGTATATAAATGACTGGATGAAAATGTAAATGGTGCGTTAGTAAGTTTGCAGATGATACAAAGATTAGGTGATGCAGCCTGACCTGCTGAGTTCCTTCAGCATTTTGCATATGTTGCTGAAGATTGGTAATGCTGTGAATAGCACAGAAAACTGGAAAAGAATACAGCACGATATCGGCTACAAGCAAGAGAAAATCTGCAGATGCTGGAAATCCAAGCACCAGACACAAAGTGCTGCAGTGACTCAGTAGATCAGGCAGCATCTCTGGAAAAGAGTAAACAGTTGACGTTTTGGGCCGAGACCCTTCATTAGGACTGTTGTGTAGATCATTCGCAGATATGGACAGAGAAATGACAGGTGGAATTTAACTTGGCCTATCTAGCTTCCAAACACAAAATCAGTAAAATGCTGATCAAATTCTAATTAAAGAAAACTGTCAGTAGCTAAACTCATTTCTTAAAAATCATATTATTGCTTAATGGCACAGATCAGTGTAATTGATTTAATCAGCGGCTGCAGATGTTTCTCAAGAGGGAGGGTGAGCAGTCAGAGGTCGTGATGCACATTGGCACCAATGATATAGGTAGGAAGGGAGAAGAGGTCCTGCACAGGGAGTTAGGGAAGAGGCTGATGTGCAGGACCTCAGTAGTAATCTCTGAGTACCACATGCTAATCAGGGCAGGAATAGGATGATAGTACAGATCAATGAGTAGCTGAGGAAGTGGTGCAGGGGACAGGGCTTCAGATTACTGGGACAAGGGGATCTTTTCTGTGGAAGATATGACCTGTACAAAAAGGACCGGTTACACTTGAACCCCGGCAGTATCAACGTGCTTGAAGGCAGGATTGTTACAGCTGTTGCAGAGAGTTTAAACTAATTTGGCATGGTGATGGGAACCATAGTGATAGGACTGAGAATGGAGTCATTGGTATATATTCGATGCATTGTACGGTGAGACTGTGAGGAAGGACAGACAGCTGATAGGACAACATTGCAGTCAGTGGGATGAGTTGGTGTATCATGGAGACAAATTCAAAAGGGGTGACAAATACAGGACTGAAGGTGTTATATTTGAATGCACAGGAGACAGAATGAGGTAGATGATCTTCAGCGCAGTTGGAGTATGATGTTGTGGTATCACTGAGTCATAGCTGAAAGAGGACCATAGTTGAGAGCTAACCATCAAAGAATATACATTGTGTCAAAAGGACAGACAGGTAGGCAGAGGGGATGGGTTGGCTCTGTTAGTAAAAATTGAAATCAAATCCTTAGGAAGAGGTGATGTAGGATCAGGAGATGTAAAATCCTGTGGGTAGAGTTAAGAAACTGCAAGGGTAAAAAGATCTCAATGGGAGTTATATACAAGCCTTGAACAGTAGCCAGGATGTGGAATATAAATTACAATGGGAAATAGAAAAGGCAGGTAATAAGGGCAATGTCAATATGCAGGTTGATTGGGAAACTCAGGTTGGAGCTGGATATCAAGAGAGGGAATTTGTAGAATGCCTAAGAGATGCCTTTTTAGAGCAGCTTATAGTTGAGCCCACTAGGGTAAAAGCAATTCTGGAATGGTTGTTATGTAATGAAGCAGATTTGATTAGGGTGCTTAAGGTAAGGAAACTTGTAGGAGGCAGTGATCATAACATGGCAGAATTTACCCTGCAGGTTGAGAGGACGATGTTAAAATCAGATGTATTAGTATTACACTGGATTAAAGGGAATTACAGAGGCATGAGAGAGTAGATGGCCAATGTTGATTGGAAGGCGACACTAACAGGGATGATGTCAGAACAGCAATGGCTGGAGTTCCTGGGAGCAATTTGGAAGGTGCAGGATAGATGCATTTCAGAGATGAAGGTGGATTCTAAAGGGAGGATGAGGCAACTGTGGCTGACAAGGGAAGTTAAAGATACCAATAAATCAAAAGAGAGGGGTATATCTAACACAAATTAGTGGGAAGTTGGAGGACTGGGAAGCTTTTAAAAAACAACGAAAGGACTCTAAACAAGCCATAAGGAGAGAAAAGATGAAATATGCAGGTAAGCTAACTAATAATATCAACGACAATACCAAAAGATTTTTCAGATATATAAGGATTAAAATAGTGGCGAGAGTGGATACTGGACCACTGGAAAATGATCCTGGAGAGGTAGTAATGGGGAACACAGAAAAGGCAGATGAACTTCAAAAGCATTTTGCATCAGTCTTCACTGTAGAAAACACTAGCAGTAGGTCAGAAATTTGAGGGTGTCAGAGGGCAGAAGTGAGTGTAGAGGAGAAGATGCTAGAGAAGCTGAAAGGTCTGAATGTAGATGAGGCACCTTGAGCAGATAGGGTCACCACGTGGTTCTGACAGAGGTGGCTGAAATGGTTGTGGAGGCATGATTTTTCGAGAATCACTTAGATTCTGGAATGGTTCCAGAGGACTAGAAAATTGCAAATGTCATTCCACTCTTTAAAAGGGAGGGAGGCAGAAGAAAGGGAATTGTAGGCCAGTTAACCTGACTTCAGTGGTTGGGAAGATGTTGGAATCCATTACTAAAGATGAAGTTTGAGGTACTCTGGAGACACAGGATAAACTAGGCCTATGTTAGCATGGCTTCCTTAAGGGAAAATCTTGCCTGAGAAATCTTTTGGAATTGTTTGAGGAAATAACATGCAGGATAGACAAAGAGAAGCCAGTGGATGTTGCTTACTTGGATTTTCAGAAGGCCTTTGACAAGGTGCCACACATGAAGCTGCTAATCAAGTTAAGTGACCAGAGTATTACAGGAAAGATATTAGCATGGATAGAAGATCAGCTGTCTGGCAGGAGGCAAACTGTGGGAATAAATGAGGCCTACCCTGTTTGGCTGCTGATGATTATTGGAATTGATGGAATTGATGGCTTTGTGGCCAATACAAAGATAGTTAGAAAGGTAGGTAGTGTTGAGGAAGCAGGGAATCCACGGAAAGACTTAGACAGATTAGGAGAATGGGCAAAGAAATAGCAGCTGGAAGTGTATATCATGCACTTTGGTAGAACGCATAAAGGCATAGGCTATTTTCAAAATGGGGAGAAAATTCAAAAATCAGAGGTGTATAGTGATTTGGAAGTCCATGTGCAGGATTTCCTAAGGGTTAACTTGCAGGTTGAGTTAGTGTTAAGGGAGGCAAATGAAATGTTAGCATTCATTTTGAGTGCACTAGAATATAAAAGCAAGGATGTAATGTTGAGGCTTTGTAAGACACGGTCAGACTGCACTTGGAGTACTGTGAGCAGTTCTGGGCCACTTATCTAAGAGAAGATGTGCTGGCAGTGGAAAGGCTGTAGAGGAGGTGCACAAGAATGATTCTGGGATTGAAAAGGTTAACGATTGAGGAGCATTTGATGGCTCTGGGCCTGTACTCAATGGAGTTCAGAAGAATGCGAGGGAATCTCATTGAAACCTATCAAATATTGAAAGGTCTATACAGAGTGGATATGGAGAGGATTTTTCCTATAGTAGGAGAGTCTCAGACCATATGGCACAGCCTCAAAATAAAAGGACATCGCTTCAGAACGGAGATGGGGAGCAATTTATTTAACCAGAAGGTGGTCATACTGTGGAATTCATTGCCACCGATGGCTGTGGAGGCCAGGTCACTGAGTATATTTAAAACGGTGGTTGATAGGTTCTTGATTAGACAGGGCATCCCATGGCTTATAATTTTATTATCTTAACTATACGGTGCCTGACTGCTTAAATGCATTTCAGAGAATCTGAATAGTCAGCATTTAGAGGGAATTAAAGTCTGTCTCTCCTGTAGTGTGCAATCAAAAAGTTATATATCTCAAGTTAGTCATAGCTTCATAGAGCAATACAGCACAGATAGAGGCCCTTCAGCCCAGCCAGTTCATGCCAGCCATGGTTCCCACCCACCTAGTCCCAATTGCCTGTGTGTATCCCATATCCCTCCATGTACCTATCCAAATGCTTTTTAAATGACACTATTGTATTTGTCTCACCCACTTACCCAGACAGCTCATTCCTTGCACTCATCACTGTCTTCATGAAAACGTTTCCCCTCAGGATAAATCTTCCATGATAAATCTATGCCCCTTAGTTTTGGACCCCCCTACTCTGGGGAAAGGACTGTTTCCACCCACCTTATCCATGCTTCTCATCACATGAAACACTCTGATAGAGTCCCCCCTCATACTAGAACATTCAAAGGAGTATAAATAAGATGTTTCATTTATTGGAGGAAAGGAATTGTTGACATCAGAGGCCAAAGCCCAGCATCAGGAATCCTGAAGCAATAATAAGTCCTTTTCCACTCACAGCTGTTGCCTGACCATCAGAAATTCATTAGTTGCTCCAGATCCCAGCATCTACAGTCCCTAGTCATAATCAGAACCAGAATCAGGTTTATTCTCATTCTATAATAGCAATGCCATCACTTGATTCGAGTGTGAGCTTCCTGTAGCTGAATGTCTGTTGGTGGGCTCTGGACAGTCTGTAGAGGCGGATCTGGGATCCACGTATTCTGGTGCAGTGTAGGCAAGAGTAAGAGGTGTCTGTGGTTAGTAGTTGGGTCTTTTAGTTGTTCAGTCTCTCCTTTCACAGCTGCCACTTGTTCTGTGTGGCACAGCGAAGGTCATTCTCATGCAGCATAACTCCCTCTTCAACAGATTTTCTCCAGGTGTACCTATTGAGTGCAATGTCTTCACAGATTTTTGACGTAAGGTTGAATTTATTCAGGCTGATATTGATGTTGCCTTTGAAACATTTCCTTTGCCCACCAGGGGCTTGCTGAACCTCTTTCTACAGGGTGCAAAGGATCTGTTTAGGGAGACATGAGTTAGGATTGACTGTGAAGTGAAGTTTGTTGTTTTTTGGCAGCAGTGCAGTGCAAGACATAGAAATCAATTACGAAAATAAATAAACACCATAAATGAGGAATAATGAGATAGTCTTCGAGGGTTTGCCGACCATTCAGAAATCTGATGGCAGAGGGGAAGAAAGGGTTCCCGAATTGCTGAGTGTGCATCTTCAGGCTCCTGCACTTCTTCCTCAAACTAATCAGAATCAGAATCAAATTTGGGTTTATTATCACTGACATATTGTCATCAAATTCTTTGTTTTGCGGCAACAGTCCAGTGCAATGCATAAACAATTACTATAAGTTACAATGAGAATATTTAAGAAAATAAATAAGTAGTACATAAATTCTGGTGTCTTTCTATTCTGAGGCTCCTGGATTCCCCCTGTATAGGAAATATCCTCCCCAAATCGACTCTAGCTCAGCCTTTCAATATTCGGTAGGTTTTAATGAGATGCCCCCTGCCACCACCCCTCCTTCCCTTCACTCTTCTAAACTCCAGTGAGTACAGGGTCAGAGCCATCAAACACTCCTTGTACATTAACCCTTTCATTCCCAGGATCATTCTCATGAACCTTCTCTGGACCCTCTCTGCTGTTAGTGCATCCTTTCTTAGACAGGGAGCCCCAAACTGTTCACAATACCCCAAATGCAGTCTGACCAACATCAAAGAAGCCTCAGCATCACATCCTTGTTTTTTATATTCTAATCATGTCTGGAACATGCAGCTTTTTGTTATTACATTTTGATTGATATAGAAGATTTTGACAATATGAAATGCTTTTCAAATAGGGAAGGAGAGATATTAAAATGAGCAGACAAGCATCCCAGAGGTAGAAACAGTCAGACACCCCCGCTGTGTGAGCAGGGGCTGGAAAACTTGTAGTCCAATATTCTGCTGTGCAGAAAGTGATGGTGAAAATTATTAGAGTGCTCTCAAACATCTGTGTTTTTCTGACCTATCAGCTCCAGTGATACCACTGGGAAATGAAAGCAGCAATAACTATGTCCATCACACATCCCCCTGCAAGATTCAGGCCATGGGTTCAGCACGTCCGTGTGCTGATGTGACAGATACCTGAGCTGAATGTAACACTGGTTACTGCAGCTGATTAGAACCCACAGTCCGCACCATTCTGAAATACATTGAATAATAAGCCCTCATGTGTTAGCGGATCACACAGCTTTTGTTAATATACTCAGTGGCGATGTTACTAAGTACACCAATACTCCTGATTGTTAATGGAAGTATTTAATCAGCCAATCATCTGGCAGCAAGTTGATGCATTAAAGCATGCAGGCGTGGTCAAGAGAGTCAATTGTTCAGACCTGACATCAGAATGAGGAAGAAATCTGATCCAATTGGCTTGACTGTGGAATGATTGTTAGGTGGTTTGAGTATCTCAGAAACTGATGATCTCCTGGGATTTTCACACACAACAGTCTCTAGAGTTTACAGAAATAGGTGTGATAAACAAAAAAAACATCCAGTGAGTGGCAGTTCTGTGGGTGAAAATGCCTTGTTAATGAGAGAGGTCAGAGGAGAATGGCCAGACAGGTTGAAGCTAACAGGAAAGTGACAGTAACTCAAATAACCACACATTACAACAGTGGTGTGCAGAAGAGAATCTCTGAATGCACAACACATTGAACCTTGAAGTGGATGGGCTGCAGCAGCAGAAGACCATGAACATACACTCGGTGGCCACTTTATTTATGAGAGGTAAATAATAAAGTGCCCACTGACAGTACATGGAACTCAGAACATAATACAGCACTGAACCAGGTCCTCTGGCCCACACTCTTGACATAGAGTCTTAATCATAGAACACTATAGCACAGAAACAACCACCTAGTCCATGCTGAACTGTTACACTGCCCAGTCCCATCAACCTGCACCTCCATACCCCTTCCTTTCATGTACTTACCCAAACTTCTCTTATACGTTGCAATCAAACCTATCACTTCCTCCGGCAGCTCGTTCCACACTCTCACCACCCTCTGAGTAAAGAAGCTCCCCCTCAGGTTCCCCTGAATTATCTCACCTTTCACCCTTAACCTATGACCTCTGGCTGTAGACTGCCCCAGCCTCAGTGAAATAAAGCCAGCTTGCATTTACACTATCTATGCTCTTCATAACTTGTATGCCTCTATCAAACAACTCTTCATTCTCCATGGAAAAAAGCCCTTACTTATTCAATCTTTCATATGATACAATAGGCCAACTTCCGCATGGTTTCATTGAGGAGAAATCTTGATTAACATATCTGTTGGAATTCTTTTAGGAAATTCAGGCAAGAAAGACAAAGGAGAGTCAGTGGATGTTGTTTATTTGGATTTTCAAAATCCTTTGACAAGGTGCTGCGCAATAGTCTGTGATAAAAGATAAGAGCCCATGGTATCGTAGGAAAGATACTGGCATGGATAGAAAACTGGCTGAATGGCAGGAGAAAAGAGTAGGAATAAAGGGGGCCTTTTGGTTGGCTGCTGATGACCAGGGACCGCTTCTTTTCCCATTATATCCCATTGATTTGGATGATGGAATTGATGGCTTTGTGGCCAAGTGTGCAGATGATACAAAGCTAGGTGGAGGGGCGGGTAGTGTTGAGGAAGCAGAGAGTCTGCAGAAGGATTTGGACAGATTGGGAGAAGGAGCACAGGGAATACAACAGAGGGAAATTTATGATCATACAATTTGGTAGAAAGAATAAATGTGTAGATTATTTTCAAAATGAGCAGCAAATTCAGAAATCAGAGGTGCAAAGGGACTTGGGAGTCCTTGTGTAGAATTCCGTAAAGGTTAAATTGCAGTTGAATGTTGGCATTCATTTTGAGAGGACTATAATATAAAAGCAAGGATGTAATGATGAGGCCTTAGAAGACATTGGTGAGACCGCACATGGAGTATTGTGAACAGTTTTGGGCCTCTAGCTAAGGGAGGGTGTGCTGGCATTGGAGATGGTCCAGAGGACATTTCTGTAAATGATCCAGGGAATGAAAATAGGAATGTATAAGAAGCGTTTAATGGCTCTGAGCCTGTACTCACTGGAGTTTAGAAGAATGAGGGAGGACCTCATTGAGTCTATGACCCAAAGGCAGAGTGTGAGACATCTCTTTAGAACAGACGTAAGGAGGAACTTGCTTAGCCAGAGTGTGCTGAATGTGTGGAATACATTGCACAGATAGCTGTGGAGGCCAAGGCATTGGGTATGTTTAAAGCAGAGGCTGATAGGTTCTTGGTTAGCAAAGGTTTCAAAGGTTATGGGAAGAAGGGAGGAGAATGGGGTTAAGAGGGATAATATATCACCCATAATGGAATGCCGCAGCGGATTTGATGGACTGAATGGCCTAATTCCCTCTGATAGTCTTATGTGGTGTTATGCTGTATAAACCAACTACATGACCAATCTTATCCTTCCCTCTGACATAATCCATAACCCTCCATCTTTGTTGACACCCGTATGCCTATCTAAGAGTCTCTTAACTGACCCTCGGGTGTCAACCTCTACCAGCACCCCAGGCCGATTGTTCCAAGCACCCACCACTCTCCATCTGATAAGTCTACCTCTGACATCTTCCCTCAACTTTAAATGGATGTCTTTTGGTATTGGCCACTGCCCATGCCAGAAAATCAGATAGTTACAGGGCAGGTAGTCAGATAGTCATGTTCCGAGGTAGAAATCTCAAATATGGAGAAAGCAGCTTTAAGGTGAGGCATGGAAAGTTTAAAGAAGTTTTTTACTTTACATTGAGAGTGGCTATTGAATAGACCTCCTGTACAATAAGATGGACTCTTGACCTCATCGTGACATTGTACCGTATTTGTTTACCAGCACTGCAGTTTCTCTGTAACTGTATTCTGCATTCTGATTTTGCTTTTCATTTGTACTACATGAATGAAATGTTCTCTCTGGATACACATAAAACGATGTTTTTCACTGTACCTCTGTACATGTAACATTATAATGAACCATTTTACCAATACAAAGAATGGGTTAACATGGGTAGTGGTGGAGACCGATTTGATAATGGCATTTTCAAGGCTTTTAAATGGGGGCATGAATATAAAAGGGATGGAGGGATATAGATCACGTGCAGGTAAATGGGACAGCACAGGTGTGATAGGCTGGTGTGTGCTGTACACTTCTATGTTCGTTCTTATTTCAAACTACTTCTGGTGTCCTGTCCTTACTCAATATCACTTGTGGCATCTTGCCGAGCATGAACTGCCTCCTGTGTTTCCTCTGTGGTGATAATGACCACACTTTCAAACTGGCTGGAGTGTTTTGCTATGACTTGGAAGGCGCTACATCAAGGATCAAGGACCAGTGCTCGACTTTATTTGCCATATATATCTACACTCAGTGGCTACTTTACTGGGTACCTGCTGCACATATGTCTTGCATTCAGGGATGCGTTTCAGCACACCACTGTTGTAACGCATAGTTATTTGAGTTATCGTGACCTTCCTTTCAGTTTGAGCCAGTCTGGACAATCTCGTCCGACAAGATGTTTTCTCCTACAGAACTACCACGCACTGGATGTTTTTTTTTGTTTTTTGCACCATTCTCTGTAAACTCTAGAGAAAGTGGAGGCTGCTGAGTGTACATGAAGGAATTTGCAGTGGTGTGTTGCTGTGACATGCAACTTTCAACAGTTATAAAGAATAAAGACGTATATAAAATATAATTTACAGGTTAAGGTATGGAATGAGATGTACATATATTCACATAAGTACCATCATATATTTTCAAAGTAAACGGCATTGTAAAATGTGGTTTAAGGTGTTTACAGTGCAGAGTGGTGATGGGAGTCACAGGTATTGGGATTGGAGGGGTTAACTAGAATGGTTGATCAGATTAACTATCTGGGGGAAGAAACTTTCAAGGTGGTGTGAAGTTTGTGTTTTAATAGCACTATAGTGCTTTCGGAGAGGGAGGTTTTGGAAAAGGCAGTTTTGCAGGGTGGGTAGTGTCTGCAATGATTTTTTCTGCCCACTTGTTTGCTCTGGACACGTGCAAGTCCTGCAGTGACGGTGGGATTCAGCCAATGACCCTTTCTGCTGACCTGACGGTCTGCTGTAGTTTGTGTGTACTGTGACAGGATGCTGCACCGAACCAGACAGTAACAGCTGATGTGAGGGTGCTCTCTGTGATGACAGTGTAGAACCGCACCAATATGCTGTGGGGAAGATGGAATTTTACCAACTGTCACAAGAATATATCCCCTGACGAGCTGTTTTGTTTATGAAAGCAGTTCCTCCTATGAGTCGTTGTTATCATGTCCCCACTACATTCCCTCCTCAGCGAGGGAAAGCACATGGAAATGCAACCTAAGGGTTAAGAACAAAAGTCCTCTGCTGATCACATGTCTGGTGTCAACTCCCAAAAGATGACTCATCAAGGCGGGTTTGCTGTTGGAACAGTTTTATTATTCATGCAGAAAAATGTTTGGAATTCTGCCTTCTGCTCTGGGATTGTGCCTAGAATTCAGTGTCACAAGCACTCAGTGTTCACCAGAGCAGAACACAAGGGACCGATAAGTCCCCAGGTTCAGCTCTTCAACGGGTGCAGTGTGAGTGTCTGTTCCATGCAGTAAAGGACCATAAGGCATATGTAGGAGCAGAATTAGGCCATTCATCCCGTCAATTCTCTTCCATCATTTGATCACTCTGCTTTATTTTCCCTCTCAGCCCTATTCTCTTCCTGAACGCTTTGATTTACTTACACTCGATGCCAAAAGACCAAAAGACATAAGAGCAGAAATAGGCCCTGCAGCCCATTGAGTCAGTTCCACTGTTCAATTGATGATTTATTTTCCATCTCAACCCCATTCTTCTGCCTTCTCCTATAACTTTTACACTTTTACTTATAAGATTCTATCAACCACTTCTTTAAATGAGGCCAAGTCATTGGATATATTTAAAGTGGAGGTTGGTGGGTTCTTGATTAGTCAGGGCATCAAAGGTTATGTGGAGAAGGCAGGAGATTGAGGTTGAGAGGGATAATAAATCAGCCATGATGAAATGGTGGAGCAGACTCAATGAACCGAATGGCCTAATTCTCTTCCTGGGTCTTATGGTCTTACCTGCACTGCACTTACTCTGCCGTTGTAACACTTCATGGCGTAGATATTGGTTTTCTTGTTCTACCTCAATGCGCTGTGTAATGATTTGATCTGCATGACAAGCATGCAACTCCCTACTAAAAGCAATTCCAATTCAACCTCCAGTTCCAATTCAAAGAGAAGTTAACAGTTAACCATGTTTCTATGGGTGTGGGGCCACATACATCAGATAAAGTAGGAACATTAGTAAGCTAGATAGGGTTTTACAACAATCCAGATTAAAGCTCATCATTACTGCTATTGGCATTCATTTCCACCTCATTTTAATCAACTGGATTTAAGTTTCCCTGGCTGACTTCATACTATTTGAACTTGTATATTTTCCGAGCCTCTGCGTTACCATTTTCCAATACGTTCCTGTCTGTGGAAACAGTTTATCACGATTTCCCTGACACAAAGCCCAGTTGGGATAATCATGGAATGAAGGTGCTCAGATGAAAGATTGGCTTAAATGTTTACTCTCAGATATTAATTACCATGACTCACTTTCTGCTTTTTCACAACAACCAATATCCTTTATACACTTTTTGAAGAAAAAGTCTGCTAAACAGTTCAATGCAAGAATTGATAACAACGTAATCTTGCATTCATGTGTCCTATAGCACAACTTGTGTTTCTTCTCTCTGTCACATTTCAAAAGTTAATTAAGTGCCCTGGTACTACATTCAGTACCCAGTTGGAATACCCGTCCCAGCCCACAGTTTGTCATAGCACATCAGAGACCTAAGGAGTCACAGAGCACTACAGCACAGAAACAGGCCCTTTGGCCCATCTAATCTGTGCCAAACTGTTAACCTGCCTAGAACCATCAACCTGCACCCGGACTATAGCCCTCCATACCCCTCTTATCCATGTACCTATCCAAACTTCTCTTACACATTGAGATTAAACCCGCATCTAGCAGCTCATTTCTCTCTCTCACAACCCTCTGAGTGAAGAAGTTCCTCCTCCTGTTCCCCTTAACCAATTCACCATTCACCTTTAACCCATGACCTCTAGTTCTAGTCTCACCCTTTCTCAGTTGAAAATGCCTGTTTGCACTTACCCTATCCATGCCCCTCATAAGCAGAAATAACCCTCAGCAGCAGAAATTAACTTCAGTGAGATAACTTCAAAACGTGGTTAGCGTGTAATTTGTTAATTTCTGTTATCACTCATTTTAGGAACTGGTCAAAATAATCTTAAAACTGTTAATTTTTTTCCCCCCAGTGCTGAATGGCTAATGTGAGAAGGCATGATTTTAAGGTGATTGGAAGAAAGTCAAAAGTAGGTTTGTGACACAGGGAGTGGTAAGCACGTGGATCGCACTGCTGGGGGAGGTGGTAGAGGTGGATACGTTAGGGAGGACTAAGAAACTCTTAGATAGACACATCATTGATAGAAAAATGGAGAGCTATGTAGGAGGGAAGTATTAGTTTGATTTTGGAGTTGAAAGGTAGGCACAACACTGTGCTGTACTGTTCTATGTTCAGCAATAAGAATATTCAATGCTTAATTATTATGCTGTATGAATAATAGTGTTCAGATTTAATAACATCAAAGTGCACATATTACTTAGAATACAGAGCTTTAGATTTGTCTGTTACAGTCTTCAGAAAGTCAGTTCTGATACTCAGTGACTTTTATTCACTAGTGGCAGCACAGTAGCGTAGTGGCTATCATGACACCTTACAGTGCCACTGACCTGGGGTCGATTCCCGCCACTGTCTGTCAGGAGTTTGGAATCCTCCCTGTGGCGGCACGAGCTTCCTCCAGGAGCACCGGTGTCCTCCCATATTCCAAAGACATAAGGGTTAGTAGGTTACACACATCAAAGTTGCTGGTGAACGCAGCAGGCCGGGCAGCATCTCTAGGAAGAGATACAGTCGACGTTTCAGGCCGAGACCCTTCGTCAGGGCCTGAAACGTCGACTGTACCTCTTCCTAGAGATGCTGCCCGGCCTGCTGCGTTCACCAGCAACTTTGATGTGTGTTGCTTGAATTTCCAGCATCTGCAGAATTCCTGTTGTTTGAGGGTTAGTAGGTTAATATAGGTGTAATTGTGTGGTGCGGGATCGATGGGTCGGAAGGACCTGTTATTGTGCTGTATCCCCAAATGAAATAAATAAAACAGCCTTATGGCTCAGATATTTGTTTACATCATGTAGGCAGAAGAGATTAGTCTAGTTAGACATTTGATTACTAATTTAGTTGGCTCAGCACAACATTGTGGGCCAAAGGGCCTGTTTCTGTGCTGTACTGTTCTATGTTTTATCTTTCTTAGTGCCTCAATCGAAAACTTTAATTACAACTAATTATCATGTTTGATTCCACCACCTTCTCCTGCAATGAGTTCCAGGTATCAACCACACTCTTTGTTAAAAAAATAAAACTCACCCCTTTGACCCTTTATAACTTATTTCTATTATTTAAATCCTATGCCCTCATGTTTTCAATACCTCTAATTTCTTCACTCAAAGGGTGGCATGAGTGTGGAATGAGCTGTCAGTGGAAATGGTGGATGGAGGCTCTCCTGCAACATCGAAGTGAAGTTTGAACAGATATGTATGAGAGAGGTATGGAGGGCTATGGTCTGGGTGTAGGCAGATGAGAGTAGGCAAAAGACCAGGTCAGCACAGACCAGATGGGCCAAAAAGCTTGTCTCTATGTTGTATTGGTCCATGACTCTATGATTCTGACATTTGGTCTCAAAAGGTTATATAGTTCTATCAATCCTCAGCCTCCTTCCCCCCCAGAGAAAACAGTTTCTCCCCAGAACTAAAGTCCTCTAAACCAGTCAATGTCCTGGTGAATCCCCTCTGCTCTCTCTCCAGCTAGTCATTGTGCTTGCATTACTGCCCCCATCTCTCATTGTCACAGGTTGCTTAGATCTCAGCATGTTAGCACAGTGCGTTTGTATGGATAGGTTGTTAGATACCAATGGGTGTGGTGTCAGTGAAGCTGAGCTAAAAGATCAGCCTGGTGAAGCAGGTGAGGAAGAATGAGTCGACTGCTGTACCTTCCGATTCTTATATGGCGGTAGACACAGCAGCCACAGTGTTCCTGCGGTGGAGATCATGAACGTTGAAGAGAAGGGTCATTTTTAAACTCGTACACCACGCTAATTTGTGGTATCTTTTCAGCAGAACCAATCAAATGAGTAGAGGGCTGCCCCTCTTCCAACTTAGTCTCACATTGACACTTACCAGTAACAAAGCAACAAATTTTACGTCATACTGTATGTCCGTGAATATAAAGCAGATTCTGATTCTGATTCTGAACTGTTCATGAATCCGTGAACACCGCCTTGTTATTTATCTCGGGCACTATTTCGTTATTTTTGTAACTTATTGTAAATTTTATGTCCAGCACTGTACATGAAAACAACACATTTCATGACATACACTCTGTGGCCACTTTATTAGCTACTCCTGGACACCTGCTCATTAATGCAAATATCTAATCAGCCAATTGTGTGGCAGCAACTCAATGCATAAAAGCATGCAGACATGGTCGAGAGGTTCAGTTGTTGTTCAGACCAATCATCAGAATGGGGAAGAAATGTGATTGCAATGACATTGACTGTAGAATTATTGTTGGTGTCAGACAGGGGTTTTTGAGTATCTTAACATCTGCTGATCTCTTGGGATTTTCACACACAACAACTAGAGTTTACAGAGAATGGTGTGAAAAATGAAAAACATCCAGTGAGTGGCAGATGGGAAAAAACACGTAGTTAATGAGAGAGGTCCGAGGAGAATGGCCAGACTGGTTAAAGCTGACAGGAGTGAGACAGTAACTCAAATAACCATGCAATATAACAGTGGTGTGCAAAGGAGCATCTCTGAACACACAACACTCTGAACTTTGAAGAGAATGAGCTACATAAGCAGAAGGCTACAAACACACACACACAGACCACTTTATTAGGTACAAGAGTTAGCTAATAAAGATGCCACAGGGTGTACGTATGTCAGTGATGATAAACCTGATTCTGATTTGGACTTCATTTACCTGTGCGTTTTCGATGGCCCCAGAATGGCCATGAATGTTCCTGGCATTAACAGTGTTAATGATCTATGGGCTTTAAGTTGGAAGCGAGCAGTGGTTGCTGCTGTTCTGACCTTTTCAGACCTAAAGAAGATGGCAAGCTCCTGTTACATATTCCAGTTGGTTGTTGGTGGTGTTCAGTGTCAGTGTGGCTGGGTTGGTCTCTCATTTCTGAGTCAGGAGATTGTGGACCCAAGCCCAAGTGCTTGAGGTCATGAGATGGGACGGCACCCTGGGCACTGTGTAGGAGGAGTGATGCACTCATTTCAATGGAGACGTTCAAAGTTCAAAGTAAATTTATTATCAAATTACATATGTGTCACCATACACAACTGTGAAATTCATTGTCTTGCGGGCATACTCAATAAATCCTTAGAATAATAGCCATAACAGAATCATTGAAAGACCACCTAACTAGGGCATTCAACCAGTGTGCAAAAGACAACAAACAGTGTAAATAAAAATAATAATAAATAAATAAATAAATAAATAGATAAGCAGTAAATCTGTGGAACATGAGATGAAGAGTCTTTGAAAGTAAGTCCATAAGTTGTGAGAACCCTTCAATGCTGGGTCAAGTATAGTTGAGTGAAGTTAACCCCTTTGGTTCAAGAGCCTGGTGGTTGAGAGGTAATAATGGTTTCTGAACCTGGTCGTGTGAGTTCTGAGGCCCCTGTACCTTCTTCCTGATGAAAGCAGCAAGAAGAGAACATGTCTTGGGGAGTGGGGGTCCCTGATGATTGATGCTGTTTCCCTGTGACAGTGTTTCATGTAGGTGTGCTCAATGGTTGGGAGGGCTTTACCCATGATGTACAGGGCCAAATCCACTACTTTAGTATGATTTTCCTTTCAAATGTGTTGGTGTTTCCATAGCAAATACAATATAGTCTTCACTACACGTCTATGGATCCCATGGACTCCTAAGGATGTAGAGGTGCGGCTGTGCTTTCTTTGTAATTGCACTTACATGCTGTGCCCAGGACTAGCCCTTCGAAATAATAACACCAATGAATTTAAAGTTGTTGACCCTCTCCATCTCAGGTCCTCTGATAAGGACTGACTCGTGGACCTTATGGGAAGGTAAGGAACCCTGCCAGGGTCAGGTGGGATTCCAAGATTCCTTGGTTCCCAGTAGTGTATTGTAATCTGCTCTCCCACCCGACACCATCCCTAGAGTATTGACTGCCTTAAAGAGATGTCCCACTTCCGTGTGAATAAACAAAAAGTTATAGATTCCAAAGCCAGATGGTAATGTAAAGGATGTAAAACTCAACAGATGGCACAGGCATAAAGTATCGTCATTCAACATGAGCCAAATCAAATCAGTAAAGATGGTGCTGGGGGCAAATCTACTCAAATCAGTGAAGATTGTGCTGGGGGCAGCCCACAAGAGTTACCAGACTTCTGCCAATATAACATGCCCACAACACACTGACACACCCGTATGCCTTTGGACTGTGGGAGGAAACCAGAGCACCCGGAGGAAACCCACGTAGTCATGGGAAGAACATACAATCTGTTTGTAGGCAGTGGCCCGAACTGAACCTGAATCAGTGATCGCTGCCACCATATAGCACTGTACCAAGCCTACCAATGGTAACTTTGTGAAGGAAATTGCATTAAGTCTCGAGAAAGCAAGCTTGCAGAAATAAGTGGAAGGAGCTTACATTGGATTGGATTAATTTTTGAAAGGGAGGGTAAAGACAATGGACCGAATGGCCTCCTTCTATGCTGTACCATCATGCAACATGGCATGTACGAAACATTACCATGGCACCAAAGCATTGCCAAGATACTGACAGGAACATAAACACAAAATCAAATCAGATGTATTATATTGGATAAACGTCATTTTAAGACCAGAAGACTATAACATATCGCAGCAGAATGAGTCCATTCGGCCCATCGGATCTACTTCACCGTTCCAACATGGCTGATTTATTATCCCTTTCAACCCCATTCTCCCACCTTCTCCCTGAAACCGTTGACATCCTGACTAATCACAAACCTACCAACCACCGCTTTAAATACACTCAATGACTTGGCCTTTACAGCCACCTGTGACAAAGAATTCCATAGATTCAGCGCCCTCTGGTAAAAGAAATCACTCATCATCTCTGTTCTAAAGTCAAAAAAGGGAGGTTGACATTGGTGCTGTTCATTCTTGAGACTTCAGAGATCTGGATATGGATATTGATAAGGATATGGATGTTGATCAGGATAAGTTAAGGATAGGGATATGATAAGAATCAGGTATTGGTATTGGCTATTATTGTCACATGTACCAAGATACAATGAAAAGCTTGCCTTGTTTACTGTTCATACAGATCAAATCACTGAACAGTGCATAGAGCTAGAATACGTTAAAACAAAACTATGTAGAATAAATGCAAATGCTACCGAGAAAAGAGCAGCGCAGGTAAACAAAGTGCAAGATCATAACGAGGTAGATTGTGAGGCCAAGAGTGCATGAAGTCCAGTCAGGAGTCTGATAACAGTGGGATTGAAGCTGTCCTTGAGCCTGGTGATAAATTCTTTCAGGCTTTTGTATCTGCTGCCCAATGGGGTGGGCTGGGGGTGGGGGGGTGGGGAGGAAGACCAGGTGGGTGGGGTCTTTGATTATGCTGGCTGCTTTACTGAGGCAATGAGAAGTATAGACAGAGTCCACAGAGGAGAGGCTGGTTTCTATGATGTGTTGAGTTGTGTCCTCAACTCTCTGCAGTTTCTTGCAGTCACATGCAGATGGTTGCCACACCAAGCCATTATGCATCCAGATAGAATGCTTTCTGTGGTTCATTGATAAAAAAAATCATAAGGATCGATGGAACAAGCCAAATTTCTTCAACCTCTCGAGGAACTAAAGGCGTTGGTGAGCTTTCCTTGCCGTGACATCAATGTGGTTGGACCAGGACAGGCTTTGTTCACTCCCAGGAACTTGAAGCTCTCAAACTTCTCAACTTCAACACCGTTGATGTAGACAGGAGCATATGTACTGATTCCTTCATGAAGTCAATGACCACCTCCTTTATTTTGTTGATATTGAAGAAGTGTTGTCATGACACCATGTCACAGAGCCCTGTATCTCCTTCATGTACTCTGACTCGTCGTTATTTGAGATGCGTCTCACTGCCATGGTATCAGCTGCAAACTTCCAGATGAAGTTAGTGCGTACAGTCACAGAGGCCACACAGTCATGAGATTACAGGGAATAGGTTAGGGGGACTGATGACGCAACCTTGTGGGACACCCATGTTTAGATTAATCGTACTGGAGGTGTCACTGCCTATCCTTACTGATTGTGGTCTGCAATTTCATAATTACAGTAATTGTAGATTTGTGGTAAGGTATAGTTATGGTGTGGATAATGTGGGGTATGGTATAAGATAAAATATGGATATGCTATAGATAAAGTAAGGTATGGTATGGATAAACTAGAGGTATAGAAATGGATATCTATATCAGCTGCATAGATAGGGTAAATGCGAGCAGGCTTTTTCCACTGAGGTTGGTTGAGACTAGAACCAGAGGTCATGGGTTAGGGGTGAAGGGTGAAATGTTTAAGGGGGGCATGAGGGAGATCTTCTTCACTCAGAGGGTGGTGAGAGTGTGGAACGAACTGTCAGCAGAAGGGGTGGATGCGGGTTTGGTTTTCAATATTTAAGAGAAACTTGGGTAGGTACGTGGATAGGAGAGGTGCGGAAGGCTATTCTCCAAGCGCAGGCCAATGGGACTAAGCAGATTAATAGTTTGGCACAGAGGCCCAATTTCTGTGCTGTAGTGCTGTACGACTCTATGAATAAGGTATAGATCTCTATAGGGGTAAGGAATGAATATGGTGAGCTAAAATGGAAACAGATTTAGGTGACGTCTCAGTGATGGTATCGATATGTACGTAAAAATACTGTCCAGGGAGCAAGCAGCTTTCAGCAATTTCCTGCCACTCAGAATGACAGCTATTAATTCATTTGTAATGACTGCACAATTAATAATAATGGAGACTGTGTCAGGGTCAGCACACTGAGCTTGTGACAGGGGTTCCAGACAATCCCATTTTCATTCTGCTCATTCAAAGCAGCCATAGGTTTGAGGTATTTCTGCAGGGTGGGTTTAATGTCTTTTAATTGGGACCTGCAGCGAGATTGTGGTGCTGAGGGGATTGTTAGCCTCAGCCAGTACGGTCACTGAGCACATTCCGGGCTTTTGGCCATGAAGTTGTTGATATGATAGTCAGAGGGAAAACATCATGTGGAGTCTATGCCTTGCCCCTCTCGCTTTCACATTCCAACCCCGTTACCTCCAGCACTAATTTTACCAAAGCCAATCAAACTGACAATCTGCCAATCACGCAAATTCCTTTTGCTTCAGCTTTTGCATACTGCCAATAGTATCCTGGACCCTAGCCTTTCTATGTTTTACTATTAATGCAGATACGCTCAGTGGCCACTTTATTAGGTACACATGTGCACCTAAAAGATCTAATTGGCCAATCATGTGGCAGCAACTCAATGCATAAAAGCATGCAGACATGGTCAAGAGGTTCAGTTGTTGTTCAGAACAAACATGAGAATGGGGAAGAAATGTGATCTAAGTAGCTTTGACCGGGGAATGATTGTTGGTGCCAGATAGGATGGTTTCGAGTATCTCAGAAACTGCTGATCTCCTGGGATTTTCACATACATAAGTTTCATCATTATTTGAAATGTGGCCCACTAAACAGTTCACACAAAGTGGTGCCAAATACTAGAAACATCCAGTGAGCGGCGGTTTTGTGGCAAAAATGTCTTGTTAATGAGAGAGGTCAGAGGAGAATGGCCAGACTGGTTCAAGCTGACAGGAAGGCAACGGTAACTCAAATAACCACACGTTACAACAGTGCAAAAGAGCTTCTCTGAACGCACAACATGTCAGACTTTGAAGTAGAAAGGCTACAACAGCAGAAGACCGTGAACATACATTGTGGCCACTTTGTTAGGTACTAGAGGCACCTGATAATGTGACTACTGAGCATATATTAATCTCCAAGGAAACGCACATGCACTCATTACATTGAGTCTTAGGGACTGGCATAATTGGTGTAGAAATTTTTCTAAGTTTAATTCAAATGTAAAATTCAGTTTGCTTCAAGTCACTGGACCTCCACTTGAAAGCGCACCGCACATTAGAATCAGAATCAGAAGAGAATGCTTTCCGGAAGGTATCCTACCTGGATATATAACTGCATTGTTACAATATAGGAATACAAATTTGCACACCCACCTCTTTTGCTTTATTCAGGTGACCACTGTGTTCAAGAACTGCTACATTCCTCCAAACAACCAGTTGGTTCTTGACCCAGCCTGCATAACCCTAACCCTGCCTCAGCAACAGAACACTGAGGACTACTTCTTGCATTGTTGCATTGCCATGGACATAGGTCTGCTGCAAAGCAAACTTCAAAGTTCATTGGAAGTACATATATGTCACCATATACAGTACAACCCTGATGTTCATTTACTTGCAGGCATCCTTAGTAAATCTATAGAATAATAACCATACAGAATCAATCAAAGACCGTCCAACCAGAGTAACGTAACACTGATAATAAATCTGATTTTGATTGTGTATTTTTGTTGTACTCGTGTTTTGGTTCTGTGCAGTGTCTTCACTGTTGTATAATTGATGATTAATTTGTGCATAATTTATATTGTGTGTATTGGCTGAACCTATGTGCCTGTGATGTTGCTGCAAAGCAAGTTTTTCATTGTGCTTGTACCTCAGCTTATCTGTATGTGTGGTAAATGGAATAAACTCCATTTGACTTGAAAGGTGGTTTGTTCAGTAGCACAGTGCCAGGGACCCCAGTTCATTCCTGACCTCAGGTGCTGGTTGTGAGGAACTTGCACATTCTCCCTGTGACTGCATGGGGTCCCACTTGGGAATTTAGTCTTCATCATCATTATGTGCTGTGCCATATGACATAGGGGATCATGATTGGTCTTGGCAAATTTTTCTGCGGAAGTGATTTGCCAATGCGTTCTTTTGTGTGGTGTCTTTACACGAAGGGTAACTGCAGCCATTATCAATACTCTTCAGAGATCATCTGTCTAGTGTCTGTGATCCCATAACCAGGACTTGTGATATGTACCAGCTGCTCATATACCCATCCACCATCTGCACCCATGGTTTGACATGACCCTGATCGGGGGACTCAGCCGGTGCTACACCTTGCCCAAGGGTGACCTGCAGGCTAGCAGAGGGAGGGAGCCCCTTCCATTGGCAGAGATGCGTCTGAACCCTGCCATGTGGGTAGTAAGGGAAATTAATATATTAACAAAATGAACTTGAAATTAGTCTCAGTAATTGTGAAGCAAAACAGTTGTACCTTATTAACACCTTTCAAAGAAGAACATGATTAAATTACAAAATGTACTGAAGAGTTGAGGAATGTTTCTGGAACTGGAGAGATTGAGACAGAACTGTCTCTGACTGTTTCTTTTGGAGCAAAAGAGACCGAGGGGGTGAACTTACAGGCATCTACAGTGTTCTGAGGAACATCGATAAGGTGGATGATCACACCCCTTTTTTCCCAGGGTAGGGGAGTCCAATACTGGAGGGCATGTTCTGAAGGTGAGAGGGGAAAGATTTAAAGGGGACTTGAGGGGCAATTTTTTCACACAAAAGGTGATGGGTAGATGGAACGAGCTGCCAGAGGAAGTGGTTGAGACAGGTACAGTGAGAACATTTAGAAGACATTTATATATTTAATTTTTATTTGGAGATACAGCACGGTAGCAGGCTGGCTCATTGGGTTCTACGAGCCTGTGCCTCCCAATTACACCCATGTGGCCAATTAGCCCACTAACCCGTACATTTTCTGAATGATGAGGGGAAACCGGAGAACCCAGAGGGAACTCTTGCAGTCAAGGGTAGAACGTACAAACTCATAACGGAGAGTGGAGGAATTGAACCCGGGTCACGGGCACTGTCATAGCATTACGCCAACTGCTATGCTACTGTGGCACCCTGAAGGTGCATGGATAGGAAAGATTAGGAATGTATGCCAAACACAATATGTCAGCATGGATGCATTGGGCCGAAGGGCCTGTTTTCATGCTGTACAACTCAATGAAATCTGCCATCCTCACTTGCTCTGACCTATGTGTAACTCCAGACTTACCATTGAGGACTCTTAACGGTGTTCACAATAAGGATGTGCAATAAATGCTGTAATTAATATATCACCTAATAATGAGAAAACAGTCAAAAACTGAGAACTTAAAAACTTCTTAATGCATCCATTGGAAGTGTAGAAGAATTTACAAGGATGTTGCTGGGATTTGAGAACCTGAGTTTAAGAGAAAGGTTGAGTATTTATTCTCTGGAATGTAGGAGAATGAGGGGAGATATTATGGAGGTATACAAAATGATGAGGGGTTCTGATAGGGTGAATACAGTAAATGCAAGCTTTTCCCCTCGAGCCATAGGTTGGGGGTGAAAGCTGAAAGATTTAAAGGGAATGTAAGCCTCTTCAAAGGATGGTGTGATTGTGGAGCGAGCTGCCAGCAGAGGTGGTGGATGTTGGGTTAATTGTAACACTTGTTACGTACCAGCAGCAATAGATGGTAAAATGAGTCAGGTTTTAAAGTTAAAACCACTATATTTATTAGTATCTACCCAAAAATATAAGAGATTAAACAAAATAAACAGAAGTTAACAGTGTTATGTATGTGTGTGTCTCCCAAACTGTCAAGCTTAGGAACAGTTCTTAAAGTCTGAAGATGGCAAACTAGAAAGGTCCAGTAATCCACGAAATAAGTGAGGGGAGAAACTTATAAATCCACGTTATTGTGTAGAGAGGAGGATCACGAAGAATTCCGCAGGTTCCACGCTGAGAAAATGAAGTAACAGTTGCCAAAGATCTTATCTGTCGAGTCGTCCTGAAATCTACGTAGAAATATCACAAGGTGACAGTCACGGAATATTGCTTAACATATGTGGTTACCACATAACATACCTGAAACCATGTAATGGTTAACAAAGGTAGTCGCCACTGGGTACTCCGACAAAATCCACGTATGGATCATACGAAGTGACAGTCACACATCCAATGTGCGCTGGGTGCTGTGGAACAACCCAGTTTTCTCAGGACATGGGAAAGTGTCAGACTTTACCCATTGCTGCAGCAAGTGTCTGCCAGCTTGCGGTCCAAACTTCCACTCTCTCTCTCTCTCTCCCCTCTCCTCTCCTCTGAAAATCCCAGTGGTCTGTCCGCAGCTTGTTATACTGACATCATAGCCCTACCTCATTTAGGCATTTTAAAGTGACACCCACATTAAATGAAACCATGGTCACGTAACACACTTAAGAGAAATTTTGGATAGGTACATGACTCGGAGGGGTATGGAGAGCTATGGTTCAGGTGTAGGTAGGTGGAACTAGGCAGAAGACCAGGCTGGCATGGACTAGATGGGCCAAAGAGCCTGTTTTTATGTAGCAGTGCTCCATGAATCTGTGACTCTTTTGCTCAAATGACCAGATACACCCACGCTGGTTATCTCCTGCCCTCCTTACCTCATTCATGTCTAGGGAGCAGATATGAACTTTATATATAAAGCCAGCATTGTATTGTATTCCCTGTAATTCCCGCCCTTTCCTTGGCTGCTGAATTGGTTAAGATTTCCTTTGGTAAACTTTAAATTGGAAGGAGAATTGTTTTAAAGAGTGTTTCCATCAATTGATGACGTTTACAATCGCTTGCAGCCAACAATGCTTCACATTGATTCTGAATGACGCTGCTGATCCATCAGCAGAGACCAGTGCAGGGTCAGGGGAGAGTCAGGTGAACCAGTCCGGTTTCAACATGCCTCAGGTCATCTGTGCTCTGGCAGAAACGCCTCCTCCAGAATTCTAACTCATGATCAGCTGCAAGTTGCCACGCCACCTGTCCTCCGTGCAAAAGGTCTCCCGCACCAGAACTTTTAACCTCAAGTCCATCAGGCAGTGTTCAGCACAGAATTTCCTGCAGGCACTGCAGGAGAAGGATTTGATGGACACGGTGGATGGTTCCTATGCAGATTGCCCAGAACATCTGGAAGGATGCCTTATCACCAGACCTCACCAATAGGCAACGAAACACTGTCTATTTGGGCAGTGAGAGGGCCCGCCCCACTTAAAGCTTTCCTGGGCCATCACTCCCACCACATGCTGCCAGCAGGATGACTGTAGTGGGGACAGGATGGCTACTCACCTCTTTGTGGTCTTGGGTTTGCGAAGAGAAAGATGTGAGGGTCTGTGTCGCAGTTCATCCTGAGCAGCTATGTGGCAGAGGACTCACTGATCCACGGGCTGTCCAGGGACACACAAGGAGACGGACATCAAGTGCTGCTGGAAGATCATCAACCCAGCAAAAGACGCCCTTGCATCTGCCCAAAGCTCGTTGGTCTGCCGGCACATTCTGGGCTGTCGCAGCATGTGCTGAGGGATGCAGCCACTGCAAGGGCTTGGGGTGTAGGGTTCTACTGTCACTGGATAGGGAGGGGCCAGGCTGGGAAACTATTGTAGTAGTGTACCACCTCAGGAGGCCACATGAATGGCAACAGTCCCATTTGTTTTAAGGATGTAATAGAACACTATGAATACGATAAGCATGGTCAGGGATGTATGCCAAACACAGGTAAATGGGACTGGCTCACTTAGTCAGCATGGATGAGTTGGGCCAAAGGGCCTGTTTTCATGCTGTACAACTCAATGAGATCTGCCATCCTCACCTGGTCTGGCCTGTGTGTAACTCCAGACTTACCACTGAGGGCTCTTGACAATAAGGATGTGCAATAAATGCTGGAATTAATATATCACATATCACAAATACGCTGTGAGCACGATATAACAGAGCATCTACTGTACAAAGAATGCTGCCACAAGAAAGCAACATCCATCTTTAAGCGCCCCACCACCCCACCATCCAGGCCATGCCCTATTCTCACTACTGACATCGAGCAGCAGATACAGGAGCCTTAGGTCCCACACCATCAGGTTCAGGAACAGCTAATACCTTTCAACGATCAGGCTCCTGAACCAGCGTGGATAACTTCACTCACCTGAACGCTGAACAGAATCCGCAACCTATGGACTCACTCTCAATGTCACTACGGCTCTTGTTCTCATTTTTTTAATTAGTTACTTGTATTTGCTCAGCTTGTCTTCCTTGGCACATAGATTGCTTATCAGATGTCGTGAGTAGCTTTCCATTGATTTTATTGTATTTCTTTGTTCTCTGGTGAATGATGGCAAGACAATGAATCTTAGGTGAGGAGAGCATATGGTGACATATACGTACTTTGATAACAAAATTTCCTGTGAACTTTGAACTTACTCAGAGCGTTGGGGCAGAACAAGGTAAAACATTAACAAGGCAGAATAAAGTGTAACAGCTACAGATCAAGTGCAGTGCGAGTATGCAGCGAGATTATATTGAGGTAGATTTAGGGGTCAAGCTGATCATATCAGGACACTATTTAATAGTTTTATAGCAGTGGCTTATAAGCTGTCCTCAAGTCTGGTGCTCGTGGTTTCAGCATTTTGTACCTCCTGCCAAATGGGAGCTGGGGGAAGAGAAAATGTCCGGGATGGATGGTGTCTTTGATTGTGATTACTTAAAGACAAAGGCCAGCAATCCACTGAGACTGCAGTCATAATGAGGCAGGGGGAGGTATAGGTAAGGTGATCTCCAGGCCAAAGTAAGGGATGAACTGGGAGAATCCATACCAGATCCTCACAAAGCCCACCTCAAACACTAGACTCCATTACGAACTGAGATGCCCCCAAGGAAGGTCAGTGAATAAGAATCAGAATCATGTTTAATATCACTGACATATGTCATGAAATCTGTCGTTTTGTGGCAGCAGTACTTTGTAATACATAATAATAAATCTGTAAACTAAAATAAGAAAAAAATATAGAGAATTAAATTTAATAAGTATTGCAAATAAAAGAGCAAATAAAAGAAAAACTATTCTGAGGTAGTACACATGGGTTCATTGTCCATTCAGAAATTTGATGGCAGAGGAGAAGAAACTGTTCCTAAAACTTTGAGTCTTTATGCTCAGGCCCATGTGCCTCCTCTTTGATGGTAGCAATGAGAAAAGGGCGGTGTGTTTTAACCCTGCATAGCACAAGGGACAGGGTTGTAAACAGGTTTATTTTCTTTTCAAAATACCAGCCAGCAAACTAAAGATAAAATAAATACTAATCTGCCCCATTATACAGTTACATAGTGTATCTGCATGTCAAACAGCTGTTACAATAATTCCACACATCTCTGTTCTAGGGTCGCTGCTCCAGAGAGAACTGCAAGTACCTTCACCCTCCACCCCACTTAAAAACACAACTGGAGATCAATGGACGGAATAACCTGATCCAGCAGAAGAACATGGCAATGCTGGCCCAGCAGATGCAACTAGCCAATGCCATGATACCTGGAGCACCACTGCAGCCCATGGTAAGCTTGTTCGAATTGTACTCCTCTGCCTTTAGACCTTGCAGTAGAACTATAGTGCTGCAGATTGCTAAGTTATTCACTAAAACACTATATGCTGCTTGCTTTCCAGTGTTAGTCAACAGAATTTAGAACCGTACAGCACAGTATGGGCCCTTTGACCCATGATGTTGTACCAGCCTTTTAACCTATTCCATGAGCAATCTAACCCTTTCCTCCTACACAGCCCATAACCCTCCATTTTTCTTACAGCCATGTCCCTGTAGTTTCTGAAATGTCCCTAATGTATCAGTCTCTACCACTACCCCTGGCAGTGCATTCCAGCCACCCATCTCTCTCTCTCTCTCTAAATAACGTAGCTCTGACATCTCCCCTAAATGTTCCTCCATTCACATGAAAAGGATGTTCTCAGGCTTTAGTCATTGCCACTCTAATAAATATGTGCTGGCTATCCACTCTATTTATGCATCTTATAATCTCCTATACCATTATCAAGTCACCACTTGTTCTCCTTTGCGCAAAAGAGAAAAGCCCAAGCTCATTTAACCTTTCCGCACAAGACATGTTCTCTAATCCAGGCATCATCCTGGTAAATTTCCTCTGCACCCTCGCTAAAGCTTAAACATCCTTCCTATAATGAAATTAACACAATATTCCAAGTATGGTCTGACCAGTTTTATAGGGCTACAACATTACTTCGTAGGTTTTGAACTCAATTCCCCAGCCAATGAAGGCCAACACACCATTAACTATTCTCTCAACTTGCACGGTAACATAGAAACATAGAAAACCTCAGCACAATACAGGCCTTTCGGCCCACAAAGCTGTACGAAACATGTCCTTACCTTGGAAATTACCTGGGGTTACCCTTAGTCCTCTATTTTTCTGAGCACCGTGTACCTGTCCAGGAGTCTCTTAAAAGGCCCTACCGTATCTGCCTTCACCACCGTTACCGGCAGCCCATTCCACACACTCACCACTCTCTGTGTAAAAAACTTACCCCTGACATCTCCCCTGTACCTACAGAGGGGTATTGGAGGATTTATGGATTTGGACCCTAACGTCCCTTGTTCCTGCACACTGCTAAAAATTCTGCCATTAACTTTATAGTAGTGTTAGAATCTGAGGACAGTTTTGTTCATCATTTTCTTTTCTGTGCCCTCGCTGCCCTCCCTGCTTCTCCATTGCTTCTGCTTGTTCTCTCCGGTCAGTGCTCCCAAGGCTGATCAGCTTTGTTATCTCCACCTATGCCTCTGATCGGCAGGAGTCCGGTGGAACTCACCAGAGTCCAGCAAGGAGCCAGTTGGACTACTCTCCCACCAGGGTGACCTTGGAAAAGAGATGGGAACTCTGACTGCCCAGTTACAGCAGGAGGTGATCACATAGTGTTATTGACCCAATCAACCAGTAGGCTCTTCACCCCACTAACCAATAGATAATTGGGCTAACCATCTAGCAAACCATTGATCCATTAAAGCAGCAGGCTAATTGAACCAACTAACCTTGTGAACTATTGAGTTAAGCGATCACTAGATTATTTTCTTAATCAACTATAAAAGTTGTGATATCCTCATTGTGCACCTCTCTCCATTTTATCCTTACTAACCATATTCCCCCAACCATCACCTTCACTACCCTCAATTTAGAGGAATTGATTTTCACGCATGGAAACAGGCCTTCAGCCCAACCAGTCCATTGCAACCAAGGTGTCCACCTGAGCCGGCCACGTTTCTTTACTTTTGGCCCATATCCTGCTACACCTCTCCTATCCATGCACATGTTAAGTTTTAAAGATCACTAGATTCTGGAATGGTTCTGGAATACAGGAAAATTGTCCAGTCTTTAAGAGAGGGAAACAGAACAAAGGAAATCACAGGCTAGTTAACCTGACTTCCATGGTTGGGAAGATTTTGGGGTCCATTATTAAAGATGAGGTTTTCAGTTACCTGAAGGCACATGATAAAATAGACCAAAGTCAACATGATTTCCTTTAGGGGAAACCTTGCCTGACAAAGCTTTAGGAATTCTTTGAGGAAATAATAGGCAGGATAGACAAAGGAGAGTCAGTGGATGTTGCTTACATAGATTTTCAGAAGGCCTTTGACAAGATGTTGCACATGAGACTGCCAAAGAAGATAAGAGTCCAAGGTATTACAGGAAAGTGTGGATAGAAGATTGGCTGATTTGCAGGAGGCAAAGAGTGGGAATAAAGAGAACCTTTTCTCGTTGGCTGCCGGTGACTAATGGTGTCCCAATGGAGTCAATGTTGGGACCGGTTCTTTTCACCTTAAATATCAATGATTTAGATGACAGATTTGATGGCTTTGTAGCCAAGTTTGCAGATGCTGCAAAGGTAGATGGAGGAGCAGGTAGTGTAGAGGAAGCAGAAAGTCTGCAGAAGGACTGACACAGATTGGCAGAATGGGCAAAGAAGTGGCAGATGGAATAATGTGTAGGGAAGTGTATGAGCATGCACGTTGGTAAAACAAATAAAGTCATAGACTATTTTCTAAATGGGGAAAAAATTCAAACTTAAAGGTGCAAAATGACTTGGGAGCTCTTGTTCATGATTCCCTAAAGGTTAACTTACAGGTTAAATCGGTGGTGAGGAAGGCAAATGTAATGTTAACATTCATTTTGAGATGGCTAGAATAGAAGAACAAGGATGTAGTGTTGAGGTTTTACAAAGCATTGGTCAGACTGCACTTGGAGTATTGTGAGCAGTTTGGGCTCTTTTATCTAAGAACAGATGTATTGGCACTGGAGAGGGTCTAGAGAAGGTTCACAAGAATGATTCTGGGAATAAAGGGGTTAATATATGAGGAGAGTTTGATGGCTCTGGGTCTGTACTCACTGGAGTTTAGAAGAATGAGGGGTGATCTCATTGAAACCTATGAAATATTGTAAGGACTAGATAGAGTGGATGTGGAGAAAATGTTTCCTATAGTGGGGGAGTCTAGGACCAGAGGGCATAGCTTCAGAATAGAGGGACACCCATTTAGAACAGAGATGAGGGGTATTTTCTTTAGCCAGAGGGTGGTGAGTCAGTGGACTTCAGTGCCACAGACAGCTGTGGATGCCAATTTACTGAGTATGTTTAAAGCAGAGGTTGTTAGGTTCTTGATTAGTCAGGTTGTCAAAGGGTACGGGGAAAAGCAGGAGAGAGGGGTTGAGAGAGATAATAAACCTGCCATGATAGAATGGTGGAGCTGACTTGATGGGCCGAATGGCCCGATTCTATTTCTACTGTATGTCTTATGATCTTATGCTCTTATAGTCCCTCTAATGGCCCTTATCCTTCCCTTTCACTCCTCTCCTACCAGATTCTCTTTAGGCCTTCCCCTTTTCCACCTATCACCTCCCAGATTCTCATTTCATTCCCTGCCTCCCATACCCACCCATCTACCTTCCCCCTCACCTGGCTTCAACCATCACCTTCTAGCCTGTACTCCTTCCCCTTCTCCACCTTCTTATTCTGGCTTCTTCCCCTTTCCTTTCCAATCAGCTCTTTATTCCCCCCTCCATAGATGCTACCTGACCTGCTGAGTTCCTCCAGCATTTCAGCTGAGTTACCTTGCATTTCGTTCATTTAGATCAAATCATTACACAGAACCTTAATATAAAACAACAGCTGATTTGGACTGCGATTCAGATTAGTTTATTGTCACACCAAATTGGTATGAAATTCCTTGCTCACATGAAGTCAACAATGTGCATGTGATAATAAATTCCGATTTTGCTGAAAGCTGAAGGGCTGATTCACCTGTTCGTAACCCTTCTTCAATTTTCTGATTTCATTAAAATTGGTCAAATTTGTCAATTGGTTCATTTTTGTCACATATACCATGGTGGAGTGAAAAACCTACCTCAATTCCTACCATGCCTGTAAGGAATTTGTACATCCTTCCTGTGACCATGTAGATTTCCTCCAGGTGCCTGGTTTCCTCCCACATTCCAATGGCATACAGGTTAGGATTAATAAGTTGTGGGCATGCTATTTTGGCCAGGAAGAATGTTGACAATTGCAATCTTCCGCCAGCACATCCTCAGACTGTGTTGGTCATTTACACAAAACGACACATTTCCCAATGTTTTGAAGTAAATGTAACTAATAAAGCCATTCATAAAGAAAGGGTAGTGCAGGCAGACAATAAGATGCAAAGCCATAAAAAGGTAGATTGCGAGGTCAGGAGTATTCATTAGAAATGAATGCCAGGGAGAGACGACACTGATAGTTGGGGCACCATTTGATGATCTCCCTGCTGTTACTCAGTGCCAACACATCAGTGATGTTTTAACTGATGTTCTGGAGACTGACTGGCATCGACTAACTTTCTCCACAACACTGGGAAAGAAGGGAAAGCTGGAAATTGTCAGATATCAGTTCCACTCAAACATCAAGAAAGAGAGTCATATTCAGATAGCCCAAGTCCCTGAGTGACATGTCCCACAAATTGATGATGCAGTTCTCGGCCATACGCAAACAAATGCACACATGCAATCCAGCTTGTCATTCCACCAAGCAAAGTAGCACCTAACTCAGCATGGACACTTGGCTCTACCGCCTCCAATGTCTCCTTTCCTGGACTGCTGCATCAGGCAAGCCCACGTCTTGAGGCCTAATCCTCACTACAACCAAGGCCAGGCAGGTCCTCCGCCGTCTTCGCACCAACAAACAAGGAAAGTGGACACGTAGCATCTTACATTATCAACGTCCAACAGGTCTTGCAATCACAGGACAAACAGTCAAGATAATTAGTTGCTTTTACAATGCACGCCACCATCATGCACCAACTCTGATCGCAGGCAGCAACATGGTCCACACCGTCCAGATCGCGGATGGGGTAGGCGTGCAGTACCCAAAGTTCTTAAAGTCCAGCATTGCCTTGTGATCATAAAAAAATGTTTAAAAAAGACAAAAATACCTTTGGTTGGCACCTGAGAGGCTGCTGCTTCCAACAGTTCCTCCATTTTACCACAATTTTCCCCATTCTGATGTTTGGTCAGAACAAAGGTTGAACCTCTTGACCATGTCTGCATGTTCTTATGCATCGAGTTGCTGCCACATGATTGGCTGATTAGATATTTGTATTAATGAGCAGGTGTGCAGGAGTACCCAATAAAATGGAGACTGAGTGTACATTTCATACAGCCAGTGCCTTCATCAAACATCTCAATTCAAGGGTCGTTGCTGGGTGTGTGAAGAGAGAGTGAGAAAGTGATGTTGAGGCCAAGACTGGAGCAACCACCATTGCTTTGAATAGCAGACCAGTTTGAGGATTTGATTGGCCTTCTCCTGCTCCTCTAGCCGATGTTATTTCAGGTATTAATTCTCCCAAGACATTTCAGGAGCATTAGCAATCAAAATTTGACAAGGTGCCAGTAAAGAGGATAAGTAAGGGGGAAAAGGGGGATAAAGGGCAGCATGGTGGCATAGCAGCTAACGTAACGTTTAGAAACGGCCAGGGTTCAATTCCCACTGCCGGCTGTAAAGAGTTTATATATTGTCCCGCGACTGATTGGATTTCCTCTGGATGCTCCAGTTTCTTCCCAGAGTCCAAAGACTTAAAGTTATTAAATTGTGGGCATGCTATATTGGTGTTAGAAGTATGATAACACTTTCAGGCTGTCCGAACACACCCTTGGACCGTGTTGACCGTTAACATAAACGGCGCCTTTCACTGTATTTCACTGTTTCGTTGTACAATCTGACAAACAAAGCTAATCTTTAACCTTTAACAAAAGGGATCAAGGTTTGAGGCTTGAAGGGAAGCCTTACGATCGTACAACGTGAGGTGGGTCCTTCGGCCCAACTGGTCATTGCTGACCCAGATCCCATCTAAGGTTAAAGTCAAGGTCAATTTATTATCAAAGTACTTATATGTTCCAAATATAACCTTGTAGTTGTTTACGGAAAATAAAGAAATACACTAAAATTTATGAAAAAAGTACATAAACAAAGGCTGACAAATAACCAATGTGCAAAAGAAGAGAAATAGTGCAAATAAAAAGTAATAAATAATACTGAGAAGATGCACTGTAGAGTGCTTGTTAGTGAGTCTATAGGTTGTGGAAGTAGTCTCATTTGTCTGTGTTTGGCCCATATCCATTGGGCTGAGCAGTTGCCCTACCGGGCTGTGATACATCTAGACGGGATGCTCTCCTCGATGTGTTTCCCTTGAGATAGAAGGTGAAGGTAACCACATGTTGTGAAAGGAGCCGGGATGTAGAGGAAGGAGACTCCTTTGCAGTCGGATCCCTGCAGAGACCAGAGGTGAATCTGAACGTTTTGGGCATCAGCCAGAACCGCACACTATTGTGGGATGGAATCGGCAGAACTGAATGGATTTCAACAGGAAAGTACTTTGAGAAGCTGACTGTAAAAGGAACTAAGGAATTGGATCCAGCCAGGCAGCCAGCCTCACTTGTAAAACCTGAAGAATTTTCAGACACAGATACCACATCAGAGCCTAGCTCTTTATTCCTTTGAACATAGGATAATGAGGGCGACCAAGAGAAATGTTTTAAATTAAAGATTAGATTAGCTTTATTTGTCATATTTACATCAAAACTTTGAAACCTACAGTGAAATGCATCATTTGTGTCAATGACCAACACAGCCTAAGCATAAGCTGGGGGCAGCCCTCAAGTGAGGCTTGTTTCTGGCACCAGCAAAACATGTCAACAACTTACTACCTGAATTTCTTTCGAACGTGGGAGGAAACCGTAGCCCCAGGGGGAACCCATGCAATCCATACGACCATAATACCATAAGATATAGGAACAGAATTAGGCTATTCAGCCCATCATGTCTGCTCTGCCATTCTATCATGGTTAGTTTATTATCCCTCTCAACCCATTCTCCAGCCTTCCCCGCTAACCTTTGACACAAGAACCTGACAACCTCCACTTGAAATATATTCAATGACCTGACCTCCACAGCTGTCAGTGGCAATGAATTCCACAGATTCACCAACCTCTGGATTAAGAAATTCCTCCTCATCCCTGTTTTAGATGGACGTCCCTCTACTCTGAGGCTCTGCCTTCTAGTCCTAGATTCCTCCACCACAGGGAACACCCTCTCCACCTTATCTATCTAGAGCATAAGACCATAAGAGATAGGAGCAGAATTAGGCCATTTGTTCTATTGAGTCTGTTACTCCATTTCATCAAGGCTGACCTATTTTCCCTCTCAGCCCCAATGTCCTGTCTTCTCTTCATATCCTTTCATGCCCTAACTAATCAAGACCTTTCAATACTCGATAGGTTTTAATGAGGGGGAATAGATTTAGGACAGAGATGAGGAGAAACTGCTTTTCTCAGAGAGTAGAGAATCTGGGGAATTCTCTGCTCATGAAGCAGATGAGGCTATTTCATTAAATATATTCAAGGCTCAGTTAGATCTAATTTTACATTGCAGGGGAATTAAGCATTACGGAGAAAAGGCAGGTAGATGAAACTCAATTTATGGCCAGATTAGCTGTGGTCTCATTGAATGGAGAAGCAAGATCGATGGGCCAAATGACCAACTTCTACTTCCGTTTCTTATGTTCTTATGGTGGTTGGAGGACGGAATTTCATTTAACTCATATTAACTCATATTAAAAATGTTGAATACAGTTATCAGTTCATTGGGTTCATAGAGTCATACAGCACTGACACATACCCTTCAATTCAAGTTCTAGTTTAAGTTTATTGTAATTCATCCATACACAGCTAAACAAAACATAATTCCTCTGGGAGCAATGTACTAATACATATTAGTCACACACAACTCATATAGTTACGATCCAGCAAGAAGAGTTACAGTATAATTTTAGCACAAGCCCCTGAGTGGCATGGCCTGGAGATTGACACGCTGACATAAAGTATGAGGTATATACTGACCAAGATGTCCCATCATCCCAGCCCCCAGTGCAGCCCATAACCGTCTAAACCTTTCCTATCGGGGTACCTGTCCAATTGTCATTTAGGAGTTGTTATTGTATCTGCCTCAACCATTTCCTCCGGCAGTTCGTTTCATATACACACTGTTGTGCTCAATATTAAGGGAGAATGCAGGCTATTCAACTGAACTTTATTGATAACGCTGCTTGTACAATATGTGAACTCCTCCCACGTAGGAGTGGCCAACCAAGTGGTATTGGAATAATCCATTAACTACCACAACACATACCACCATTTGTGTCAATTTTTTTCCTCAAGTTATTAATAAATCTTTACATTTTCACCTTTAACCTCTGCTCTCTAGCTCTTGATTCCCCACTGTTAACTGTATTCACACTATTTATACCCCTCATGATTTTATACACCTCTGTAAGATCACCTCCTAGTCTCCTACACTTCAAGGAATAAAGTCCACCTCCTCCACATAAATTATTGGATTTTGACCACAATTAGGTAGTTTCTTCATCACCAACTTCCTATTCTAGATTTATTAAACTACTCAACTCATTCTCAATGCTGAGTATCAACAGTAGGAGATTAAGCTCTTGTCTTTAGATATTTAATTCTGATTTCTGTATTAAAAACCCAGTATTAATCTGGTCAAATAATACACTAGTGGCCACTTTATTAAGTACACCTGTACTCCTGTTCATTAATGCAATTATCTAATCAGCCAAATATGTGGCAGTAACTTAATGCAAAGAAAGCATTCAGGCATGGTCAAGAGGTTCAGTTATTGTTCAGACCAAATATCAGAATGGGGATGAAATGTGGCCTAAGTGACTTTTAATGTGGAGTGATTGTTGGTGCCAGATGGGGTGCTCTGAGTATGTCAGAATCTACAGATTTCCTGGGATTTTCACCCTCAACTGTCTCTAGAGTTTACAGAGAATGGTGCGATAAATATATCCAGTGAGCAGCATTTCTGTGGGCAAAATGCCTTGTTAATAAGAGAGATTGGAGGAAAATGGCCAGACTGTTTAAAGCTGACAGGAAAGTGACAGTAACTCAAATTACCACACGTTACAACAGTAGTAAGCGGTGGTGGATCTCTGAGTGCACAGCATGTCAAAGCTTGAAGTGGATGGGCTATAGCAGCAGAAGATCACAGGAGGAACCTAAGAAAGTGACCACTGAGTGTAAGTGAAATACCCAACTGATGACACATCTGCAGGGGAAGAGAAAGAGTTAATTTTTCAGAACTGACTGAAGATCGGCTCAACATTCTACAGGTGCTTCCTGGTCCACTGTGTATTTTCAGCACCTCAGAATATCCCCTGGGGAACTATGGTGAGTCTGCAGCCTCAGTGAGTTGGAAAATCATCCAGAGGGAGAGGACTCCTGCTTGTTCTGAATGTTTTCCCCATCTGGGTTCACTTGCAAGTCTGGCTTGTGACTCATTTCCAGCAATTGTCCCCAAAACCTTGGAACAGAATCCTAGGCCCATACTTAACTGTCTGGAAACAATGACTAAGAAATGATTGATTTACTTTTTGGCTTCCACACTCCCAGACATCCAAAAGTGAATTAAGAAGGCATCACCCATCATTAAGGACCCTCATCACATAGAACATGTGTCCTCTTCTCATTACTACTGTCACTGAGGAGCTACAGGAGCCTGAAGACCCACACTCAACATTTTAGGAACAGTTTCTTCACTTCTACCATCAGATTTCTGAACAGTCCATCAGCACTACTTAGCTATTCCTCTTTTGCACTATCTATCTATTTACTCTATCTATCTACACCACCTGTCTATCTATACTATCTATCTATACACTATCTGACCATCTGTCTATCTATTTATGTACTTCAACATGAATTTACTTATTTATTGTAAATTGAGTGATTCTTATCGATTGCACTGTACTGCTGTCACAAAATACCAAACCTGGTGACATATATCAGTGATAATAAACCTGATTCTGATTCTACGCCGTCAAGTGCAGTCAGAGATCACAAAGTCACAGAGGGGCATGTAAGACACTGTTCAGCCCATCATATCCACGTCACAGCTGAGTAGACTACTATCACATAATATAATTGGGCAATTTATACAAGAGGACTTGATTGTACAGCCCTTGAAGGAGGTGCAGAATGGAGAAGAAGAACATAGGAAAGAGAGCTGCAAGCGAGATGGTCAGCCTCTTGCTCACTATTCAAGTTCGGGTTCATTGCTGTCATTGGCTTATCTACACAGGCCATAAATGCCATGAAAATTTGATTTTTGGCTTACTTTGCAGACAAACATAAGCCAACATAAACTTAAAGATTATGCATGACTTAATGATGTCAAAAATAAACAACAAAATAAGCATAATAACTGTTAAGTAAGTTATGGGTAATTTCTAACACAGCAACACATCCCAAAAACTAACCCCTTCACATCTATAAGTCTACTACTCTCTGATCTGAATGTAGTTAGCAACTGAGGCTTCATGGGCCACTTGAGTAAAGCATTCCAAAACTTCCCCATACTCTGCAAAGTAATTCCTTACTGCTGCCTCAAAGGGCCTGTCAATTATTCAAAGAGTATAAGATCATAAGATATAGGAGCAGAATTAGTCCATTCAGACCACTGAGTACGCTCCACCATTAGATCATAGCTAATTTATTTTCCCTTCCAACCCCATTCTCCTGCCTTTCCCCCTAACCTTTGACATGATTACTAATCAAGAACCTAACAACCTCCACTTTAAATGTACCCATTAACATGGCCTCAACAATGCTCTGTGGCGATGAATTCTGCAGATTCACCATCCTCTGGCTAAAGAAATTCCTCCTCACTTCTGTCCTGAAAAAACATCCTTCTATTCTGAGCTTGTGTCCTCTCGTCCTAGACTCCTGCACCAGAGGAAACATCCTCTCCACATTCAGTTTATCTATGCCTTTCAGTATTTGATAGGTTTTATTGAGATCCTCCTTATTCTTCTAAACTCCAATGAGTACAGGCCCAGAACTAACAAACATTCCTCATGCATTAACCCTTTTAATCCCCAGGAACACTCTCATAAACCCTTTCTGGACCCTCTCAATGCCAGCACATCCTTTCTTAGATTTGGAGCCCAAAACTGCTCAGAATATTCCAAGTGAGGTCAGACACATGTCTTATAAAGCCTTAGCATTACAACCTATCTTTTACCTTCTAGTTCACAGAGACTGTGAACCTTGGTTCTAAATATCCTCTCTGTAAATCTCTCCAAGAATTCTGAAAGGCTTGATTCTTTCTTTGAATCCCAAAAGTGTATCAGCCAGAAGATTAATTCTAGATCACTCTGCAGTAGTAAATGGGTGACAGTGACTGGATTGCGAGGATGTTGCTAAAGCACAAAGATTGATAAAATCATGCCTGCTCTTCTTCGAAACGGCACCAGTGATATGTTTTTCAATGTTGCTTAGCAACCAATTATTCAGAGAGTAGTAATGAGGAAAACAGACATGCAATTTGTTCTGTTTGGAATTTCCTGCATAATCTGCACTTACTGTCTCTGCAATTTGTTCCAAAGGGAACAGCTACAGAACAGAGGGACGTCCCTTTAGAACAGAGTTGAGGAATTTCATTAGCCAGAGGGTGGTGAATTTGTGGAATTTGTTGATACAGATCACTGTAGTGGTCAAATCACTTGGTATATTTAGAACAGGGGTTGATAAGTGCTTGATTAGTAATCGTGTCAAAGTTACGGGGAGCAAGGGGCTGAAAGGGATAATAAATCAGCTATGATGGAGTGGCGGAGCAGGCTAGATGGGCTGAATGGAATAATTCTGCTCCTGTGTCTTATGATTTTATGATCAAATGACAACATTGATAAAATCATAGTCATGAAGCACTACAGCAAACAGGCCCTTCAACCCATCTAAATGGTACTGAAGTGTTAATCTGCCTAGTCCCCATTGACCCACAAATGAGCCATAGCCCTGCATAAACGTACTAATCCAAACTTCTCTTAAGTGTTGTAATCTAACCCGCATTCACCAATTCCACTGGCAGCTCATTCCACCAATTCACCAGCCTCTGAGTGAAGTTGTTCCCCCTCAGGTTCTCCTTAAGTATTTCACCTTTCACCCTTAACCTATGACCTCTAATTCTAGGCTCACTCAACCTCAGTGGAAAAAGCCTGCTTGTATTTACACTATTTATTCCATTCATAATTTTGCATACCTCTAGGCGATCTCCCCTCAATCTCCTGTGCTTCAGGGAGTTAATTCCTGGCCTGTTCAACCTTTCCCTATAATGCAGGTCCTCAAGTCTAGGCAACATTCTCATAAATTTTCTCTGTACTCTTTAAAGTTTATTGATATCTTTCCTGTGGGCAAATGACCAGAATTGCACATAACACTCCAAACTTAGCCGAACATAATTTGATACAGAGCCCAATAAAGAGATTTGAGGCAATTTGTAGCAAAGCTAGGAATGAAGTGTTATAGCCAAAAATAACAAGCCTGATTTTAAAAAATGGGTGGCAGGGTGGAGATATACTGTGTCTCTACCAAGGGAGGTGTAAGGCTCTCTTTCTCTCTGCTAGCATGCAGGTTATCCTTGAGCAAGGTGTAGTACCTGTTTAGCTCCCAGATCAGGATTACATGAAGCCATGGGAGCAGATGGTGAATTGTTCTATGAGCAGCTGATGCATATCAATATTCTTTCTACTTCTCTTCTAATATTTATATCTGTGCACTTGTAATTTCCTTTGGGATCAATAATGTATCTATCTATCTATATCACGTGTCCTGGTTACGTGACCTCTGATGCCAGGCAGACAATCTCTGAAGAGTATTGATAATGGCTGGGGTCACTCATCTTGTAAAGACACTGCCCAGAAGGCGGCAATGGCAAGCCACTTCTGTAGAAAAATTTGCCAAGAACAATCATGGTCATGAGACCATGATTGTCCACGTTATATGACACGGTACGTAATGAATGAACGATTTAATGAAGGAATTCCTGTGTTTGGGATCTCACCAGCCAAAGGCATGGATGCCAAAGCAAGGGAGATCGGAATTGGGGATGAGAAGGGTGCCAAAATTAAGCATTACAGAGTTCCTTAATTTTAATACCCTTCGAGTATAGTCACTGGTCACAAAATCACATATAGGGCTTACCAGAAGGCCATTCTGTCCATCATATCCCTGAGACCCACTATCAGATAATTCCTTTGGGGTCATTTATACAAGACAACTTGATTGAATAACCCTAGAAAGAGATGCAGATTAGAGAAGGGTATTGAAAGGAGGAGATTAAGCAGAAGTCTCATGGGTTGTAGGAGTGGAGGAATTTATAAAGATAGGAAGGACCAAGGCTCTGAAATAGCAGACCTTGGTGTGAGTCCAGAGATAAACAAGAGACTTGTGTCAGGTTTTCTGCCTGAAATATACACGGCCCTCTCAGAAGATTGTGCTTCCTTTTACTTCTAATGTATCCCACTGCAGGGGCAATGGCGTCAGGGACCTTTGAATCTTCTCTGAAGCCAGATACTCACTAAGTGCTCGCAGTAGTTATGCTCTCCGAGCAAGTTAATCTGCTGCCTCATGGGTCAAAAGAGTTACATCTGTTCCCAGGCAGTCTGCAGTTCAGGCTGCATGGCGGCAGAGAGAATCTGATACACAGAGTGTTTACGGGGGCATTTCCTTCGAGCTCCAAGGTACCCAGGCTCAGTGTGACTGTGCAGGCTCAACACTTGGTGTTAATGCGTGAAGGACTTTGAAAAGAAACATAACAGAACAGAAGAAAAACAAATGCACTCATTGCCTCCTATAATTTAGTTCATTTTTACTGATAATATAAGACCATAAAATATTGAAGCAGGTTTAGATTGTTTGGCCCATTGAGTATGCCATACCATTCGATCATAGCTGATTTATTATCCTTCTCAACCACATTCTCCAGCCTTCTCCCCATAACCTTTGACCTGTGTCTAATCAAGAACCTGTCAATCTCCACTTTAAATATACCTAAAGACTTCGCCTCCGTAGTCACCTATGGTGATGTTTTCCAAACAATCACCACCTTCTGGTTAAAGAAATTCCTCAGAGACCGAGATGTTCTTTTCTTCTAAGGCTGTGCCTCTGAACTGAGACCACCCTAACTTAACCTGTACCACCACCATGTGCATCCTCCTGAGCCTGCTGCTTCCTGAGGAATTCACTTTTCATTCACTTTGTCCCGCCGCTCGCTGACTCTGCCTCCCATTCCTGGTTATTTTATATCCAACTTCTCCAAGGTCTGACGAAGAACTACCAACCTGAAACTGTTTTGTTTGTTTTTTTTCCCTCTCCCTCTCTCTATCTATTGATGCTGCCTGACCTGATGAGCATTTCTAGCCCACTCTGAATTTATTTTAGGTTTCCAGCGTCTGCAGTATTCTATTTTCACACCGGTCCAGTGTTTCATAGTGAGGTCTCTCTCTGTTTGTACATGCTTCAAATCTGAGCTCTGGATCTTCCCCACTCCTAACCTCTCTTCTCAGCTGTGGTACATGTTAATACATAATATTTTACCAAGCTTATGAATATTTATGTATTGCATTGATAGAGTCATGCAGCACAGAAACAGGCCCTTCAGCCCACATTTGACCACCCATTTACACTAATCCTGCACTAAGCCTGTTCGATGCTGCCCACACTCCCATAAGCTCACCCAAGATTCAACCACTCATGAAGGGGCAATTTGCAACAGCCAATTATCTTGTACGTCTTTGGGATGTGGGAGGAAACTGGAGCAATAGAAGGAAACCCACTGGGCCAGAGGAAGAACATGCAAACTCCACGTAAATAGCACCCGAAATCAGGAATGAATCCAAACCTTTGACGCTCTGAGGTAGCAACGCAGTGAACTGCACAGAGTGACTTGATGTCAAAATTTCGCACATTTGACCAGTACATTGGTCTTATATAGAATATAGTTCTAACTAATGCCTCTGAATCAGAGGATCGATGGTCAAAGCTTCACTCCACCAACTTGAGTACAAAACTTAGTTTGATCTTTCCACTGTGGGAGTGGTAGTTGTCTGGAATGGGCTGCCAAGGGTGCTGGTGGAAGGAGCTGTGAAAGAGGCTTTTAAAAGACATTCAGGCAGATGTGTGAACAGGGAATGGAGAGAGATGGATCATGTGCAGGCAGATGGGGTTAGTTTCGTTTGGCATCATGATCAGCACAAACATCGGGGCTGAATAGCCTGCTCCTGTGCTGTACTGCTCTATGTTCACTGTGCTACTAAGGGAATAGTTTCACTTCATTCATTAGTTATGTATGACATGGCAATCATAATCTTTCCATGATTGTTCTTGACAAATGTTTCTACAGAAGTGGTTTGCCATTGTCTTCTTCTGTGCAGTGTCTTTACAAGACGGGTGACCCCAGCCAATGTCAATACTCTCTGTAGATTGTCTACCTGGCATCAGTGGGTGCATACCAGGACTTGTGATATGTACCAGCTGATAAGCCATCCTCCACCTGCTCCCATGGCTTCACGTACCCCTGATTCCGGGGGGGGGGACTAAGCAGGTGCTACACCTTGCTCGAGGGTGACCTGCAGGCTAGCGGAGGGAAAGAGCACCTTATACCTCCTTTGGCAGGACGTCTATCCACCCCGTCACCCAGACACTGCATTATCACTGCCAAGGTCAAAGTCAAGTTTATTATCATATGAACAAATACAAGAAAAAACTTGCAGCAGCTTCACAGACACAAAGAGTCAGATAATCAGCATTCACAAGGAAAATATAAACATTAATTCTACAAAGTTTTAAAAGAAAAACACAGAACATTTGAAGTCGTTTTAGTTCAAAGCTATCATAATGTTGAAGTAGAGATTAGACTTGTGCTGGTTAATTCAAAGAACTGAATGGTTAAAGGCAAGTAACACACACAAATTGCTGGAGGAACTCAGCAGGTCGTGGTGAAGGGTCTCTGCCCAAAACGTCGCCTCTTTCTTCGTCTGCCTAGATACTGCCTCCAACATTTTGTGTGTGTTGACCTGACTATCTTGGTACATGTGGCAATACAAAACCAAAACCAATAACATGGCAAAATGACCCACAACCTGGGTTGTAAACACAAGGCATTTGTAGAAACTGTGCCCTCAGAGTCCAGAGTATTACTGAAATGGGTTAAATTTTGAAACCCCTCACCTCCTCAGAGTTTAGAAGAATGTGGGTCACATTATTCCAACACACAAGATGCTGAGGAAACCCGACAATGTAAGCGCTGAGATGTTTTCACTCGTGGGAGAATCACGAATAAGGAAGCATAACTGCAAAATAAAGGCCTGGTCTCTTCAAACTGAAGTGCATAGAAATGTGTAGAGGGTCATAAGTCTCTTGAATTCTCTGTCCCCATTGTGGTAGAGATCACATCACTGGCTATCTCTAAAGTGGAGCTGATAAATACTTGAAGGACCAAGGAGCTGAGGGTTATGGCACAGGAGAGGAATTGAAGGCAGAGGTAGATCAGCCTGAGTAGATCACATTGAATGTTAGGACAGACTTGAGGGACTGAGTGGCCTACCCCACTTCTATTTTCTTGTGTTCCCCTCTTGCTTGCCCTCCCCCAATTGTAACACATTAATATGTGTGGCTGTAAAGCGAACCGGTTATCTGAAGACTGAACAAACGAAGGGAAGCGGGGCACTAGTGAAAAGATGTCAACTGTGAGGCTGATCAGAAAAATAATGTGTGGAGCTGTCCATTAGCCAGGCAACGGTAATTAAAAACACTGCCTCACTGATACTCAAAGCATCTGTGCTGAAATCTGATCCGTATCCTCTGTTTGTTTGGTGGCAGACTAATTCAATTTCCATCTTTATATGTGGCGGATGGAGAAACATCCCTACCAAAGGAGATGTAAGACGCTCCTTCACTCTGCTAGCCTGTAGGTTACCTTTGGGCAAGGTGTAGCCATGCCACCCCCTTGCCCCCCCCCCCACCAGTCAGGGTCACATGAAGCCATGGGAACAGGTGGTGGATGGTCGTATGAGCAGTCGGTGCATATCACAAGTCCTGGTTATGCGATCATTGACACTAGGCAGACAATCTCTGAAGAGTATTAATAATGGCTGGGGTCACTCATCTTGTAAAGACACTGTCCAGAAGAAGGCAATGGCAAATTACTTCTGTAGAAAAATTTGCCAAGAACATTTATGGTTATGGAAAAGACCATGATCGCCCACCTCATACAACATGACACATAATGACAATGATATATATTATATATCTATTACCGCTGTTGCAAAAACAAAAAAACAAATTTCATTGCATATGTCGGTGATATTAAACCTGATAACCTGATTCTGATTCTGATTCATGGGTAAATTTTGCACCTTTACTGCAACACAAAGGGCAGATAACACAGCAAATTGTTAATAAGCATTTCTTGGTGTGAGTTTAAGGGATTTTAAAGCAATGGCATCATTTTCTTGAAGTAATGTTCTATATAATCTGTCATTGCAATGACAGGTGAGATATAGAGAGAGGGTAAATCTTTGAGAGGGGATTAGTTGCAGATGAAATAGATTAGATATGTCATTAATATTCCAGAGTGAGATAGTAATAGCAATGGGAAAGGCATGTAGGTTGTTCCTTGGGAATTATGTAATTGCATATTTTTAAGCTAGTGTCAATGTGCTCATTTCGTAACCAAGAATCTTCAAAAGCCAAGTCATTGGGTATATTTAAGGCAGAGGTGGACTTGTACGTTACTAGTAAGGGTGACATAGGTTATGGGGAGAAGGCAGAAGAATGGGGTTGAGAGAGATAATAAATCAGGCATGATGAAATGACAGAGCAAACTTAATGGGCCAAATGGCCTAATTCTCCTCCTATGTCTTAAGGTTTTATGCTCCAAACAAGTGCACATTACATAACCATTCACATTATCCTCACCTATTCTCTCTTTATCCTGTCTTCCACACCATCATTCCCCTCTACTTTCCTTGATCTGACCCGAGGACCTCACTCGTACCTCCCCTACACAGTAATTCAGGGTTGCATGCAAAACTGTGGCCATCTTTACTTGACCTTCTCTGCTTGCATTATGTACTCCCAGTTGCTCTGCATGCATCACGTAACCAATTTCTACCTTTGGCCTCCCACTATTTTCCGGGAATTGGAGTGCGATTGCGAGGAAATGAGATGTGCTGGGAAATCAGTTGTGCTGGTCTTATGGCCTTCTGAGACGAGGGAGTCAGTCAGGCCACTCAGGATCAGTGTCACCTTGTCCTGTTGGGAGCTGGTTCCTCTGCTTCTGTTTTTGACCCACGGGTGGTTTAGATGGTGTCAGATTCAAGATTCAAGTTTATTTATCACATGTACATCAAGACGCACAGTGAAGTGTGTCATTTGCATCAACAACCAACACCACCCAAGTGTGTGCTGGGGGCAGCCCGCAAATCTCTTCACACATTCCGGCACCAACAGAGCCTGTCCACAATGCTCAGCAGAACAACACAGAGCTCAGCAACAACAGCAAAAGAAGCCCCATTCCTCCCTTACCACCTCCCCCCCCCCCAATACACAGACACATTCCTTTAACCCAAAGAAAGTCTTTATTCTTCAACCTCTAGCGGTCCTCCCACAGCCTCCACTGCTCCAGGGAAGACAACCCAGACTTGTCTCCTCTCCTCATAGCATGTTCTGCAATTGTGCTGTAAAAAAAATCTTCCCTCGTTTCTCCCATTGAATATTTTACCCTGCACTCTAAACATGGTCTGATTACGCACACGCAACTGCCACAAGGAAATCATTTCCCTTCAATGATGCTATCAAAAGCATTCACAATTTCCAATACCTCTGTCCAACAATCCCTCAATCTTTCCAGCTGATATGGGAATAAGCCCGGATCCTCCAGTCACTCCACGTGAGAGAAGCCCTCCATTCCTTTGTGTCAATATTCCCTGCACGCTCTCCTGGACCTCAACATCTTTGCTTTAGTTGTGGAAACTGGAATTGGTTTGGATTAGTGTTCTAGATCAGACCTAAATAATGCTGCAGACGTGAATAATGCCCCAAATCTTCGTGTCTTCTGATGAATGTGTACAACAGCTGGGCAATATTCAATGAACTCACATCATGTACATTTGGGGATTAAGTTCTGGACTTGGATGTGAAGTGACTTGTTGACTCAACTCTTGTCTCTACCCTTTCTGTCTTTCAGCCAGTGTTCTCCGTCACAACAGGGCTAGCGACTAACCCCACCACAGCCTTCAACCCATACCTGGGACCTGTCTCTCCAAACCTGGTGCCAGCCGAGATTCTGCCCAGTGCACCGATGCTGGTGACGGGGAACCACGCCGTTCCGGTCCACACTGCGGCCGCTGCCCAGAAGCTGATGAGGACCGATCGACTGGAGGTGAGCCCATAGCCCACGTGCTCATTCCCTCTTGCCCCGCTGAGGGAAATGGAGGCGCTTTACAGCCCTGTACGGCCACTCTGCCCCAGTGCAATAGCGTGCTTGTCACAGAGCTTTGCAATTTCACATTGCTGCAGCCAATCCATTAGCGCTGGAAATCTGCTTGGGCTGCCCTAGCTGGATCAAGGAAGGCAATGCTAGGGTCCCACCAACCAAAAGCCAGTACAACAATTGTAGCATTCCTAACAGAAGAGGTTACAACTAAACTTATTTGTCACCAAACATGGGTAGCTCAATTCTTGGGCCCACTCCTCAGGACCAACTGATTATGTTATAGCCAAGTTAAGAGTGAAACTGAGTTGCCCCAGAGATGCCAGACAAAATCCAACTTGATCAACTAAAACCAACAAACTGCAGGTGCTGCAGTTCTAAGATTAAAACAGAGAAAGCTGGAACCGTTCAGCAGCTCAGGCAGCATCTGTGGTAAGAGAAACAGAAGCAGCTTTCCAGATAAAATTTGCTTTTCTCCGTCCTCAGAGGCTGACTGACCTGCTGAATATAATTCCAATCTGCACTTCCATACTGACATGTCACCCATGGCCTCCTCTACTCGAAGGTTGGAGCAGCAATAGCTCATATTCTGTCTGGGTAGTCTCCAACCTAATGCAATGGATAATGATTTATCTAACATCCAGTAATTTTTCATCCTTCCCTGTCCTTTTCCCCCACTCTGGCTCCCCTCTTACCTCTTCTCTTCTTCTCACCTGCCTATCACCTCCCCCTGGTGCTCCACCTCCTTCCCATGATCTACCTTCCTGTCCTATCAAATTCATTCTTCAGCCCGTTAACTTTTCTACCTATCACCCCCCCCCCCATCTTCTCACTTTATTCCCCCCTCTCCCACTTACCTGGCTTCACTTATCACCTTCTAGCTTGTACTCCTTCCCCTCCCCATCTTCTTATTCTGGCATTGTCCCCTTTCTTTGCAGTTCTAATGAAGGATCTAGGCCCGAAACATCAACTGTTTATTCCTCTCCATAGATGCTGCCTGGCCTGCTGACTTCCAGCATTTTGTGTGTCTTGCTTTGGATTTCCAGCACCTGCAGAATCTCTTGTGTTTATGATTTCCAGGTCAGATTTGTTTTCCTCCCTCCTCAGATGCTGACTGACCTGCTGAGAATACCCAGCATACCCTGTTTTTATTTCAATTTGATCAGTGTCTCTTCTGTGGCACTGTAAACATTGGAAGAAAAAACTTCAAGCAGCCAACAGCTAGAAAAGCTCCTTTGCAAAATGAAAGGGGACACTTCTCAATTCAAGTTTAAAGTTCAATTATTATCAACGTACATAAATATCATCATATACAACTTTGAAATTCACTTTCTTGCAGGGATTCACAGTACATTCAACTATATATAAAAAATAAAAAAAGCTGGAAGTACTCAGTGAGTCAGGCAGCATCTGTGGGGAGTGGAGAGAAAATTAGTTGTTCATGTTGATGGCTTTCCCTCAGAGACCCAACAGTTTGGCATTTCTAGTAACGAACAGCTCTGAAGCTTTCAAAACATGGAGGCTTCATCTATTAATTATCAAGTAATGATTCTTGGTAAAGTCACACATTGAACGTTTCAAAGTAAATTTGACTTACGTAAAGTTTATGTGTGGTATTTTCAGAAAGGATAGTTCGGAGTATCAGGGGATCAATATGCACTCTCGAATGTTCTGGTGTGAGCTGTGCGTCTGAAGAAGACATGGGGTGGGTTGTGAGGTGGTATGTCTGAAAGGCGGCACAATAGCATAGCAGTTGGCATAATTGATTTAAAGCGCTAAAAATCACTAGTCATGGTTCAATTCTCACTGTTGTCTGTAAAGAATGTGTACGTTCTCCCTGTGACTACATGGATTTCCTCTGGGTGCTCTGGTTTCCTCCCACATTCCAAAGATGTACGATTAGGGTTAAGACAGTAAGTTGTGTTTATGTTAGAGGCAGGAGTACGGTGACACCTGCAGGCCCCTCTCAGCACAATCCTAGCTGATTTAATTTGATGCAAACGATGCGGTTCGCTGAATGCTTTGTGCACACGTGACGTTAATCTAATCATTATCTTTAAAAAAAATCTTTAAAAAAGGATTGGTGGAAGCAGATTTAATGAAGAATTAGGTTATAAAGGAAAAGCTTGCAATATTAAGAAGAAAGGACATCTTTTTCAAAGTACAGACAAGGACACGATGGGCCAAATGGCCGCTTCCTGAGCTCTGCCATTTTGTAATTCAAAGGTATCGAAGAGTAGAAACATCCCCCTCCCTATTTTATTGAGAGGTACTGGACAGTATCAGGTCCTTCCAACCTAACAACCCCGCACTACCCAACTACACCCATGGCACCAATTGACCCGCTAACTCAGATGCCTTTTCAATGTGGGAGGAAACTGGAGCACCCGGAAGGAACCCATACAGTCACGGGGAGAACGTACAAACTCCTTGCAGTCAGTGGCAGAACTGAACCCGAGTTGCTGGCACTGTAATAGTGTTACGTTAACCGCTACCTTCCTGTGCTACCCCTTTGTATGTAGGGTCACAGAGTCATAGAAAACTACAGCACAGAAACAGACCCTTCAGCCCATCCAGTCCATGCTGAACCATTTAAACTTCCCAGTCCCATCAAACAGCACCCAGACCATAGCCCTCCATACCCCTTCGTCCATGTACCTATCTCTGCAATGTTGTGTGTTGAATGAGCAATGCAGTCCTGAAATTATTACAACTGACTTAAGAAGTTGTGCTCAAATTCAACATGCTTGTACTCTGCAAATGTAGATAATAGGTGACAAATTCCCATCTGCGATATACAGTTCTTGTAACCGTAATACCAGCAATTCTACTTAATCCTTCAGACCTGGAATATTGTGTTCAGTTCTGGTCACCTTATTATAGGAAGGATGTAGGAGCTTTGAGAGGGTGCAGAGGAGATTTAGAGGATACTGCCTGGATCAGAGAGCATGCCTTATGAGGTGAGGCTGAGTGAGCACGGGCTTTTCTCTTTGGAATGAAGGAGGATGAGAGGTGACTTGACAGAAGTGTATAAGAGGCATAGATAGAGTGAACAGCCAGAGACTTTTTCCCCAGGACAGAAATGGCTAATACATAAAGGTATCATTTTAAGGTGATTGGAGGAAAGTATAAGGGGGGATGTCAGAGGTTAGGTTTTTGACACAAAGAGCAGCAAGTGTATGGAACACCATGCCAGGGGTATTGGTCAGGGCAGATATATCAGGGGTATTTAAGAGACTCATAGAAGGATGGTAGAAAAATGGAGGGTTATATGGGAGGGAAGGGTTAGATTGATCTTAGAGTTGGTTAAACGGTGGACACAACACCATGTGCTGAAGGGTCTGTACTGTGCTGTAGTGTTCTACATTCTCTGTTAAACCATATTCTTGCCAGGCTTGATTCTGTAGTGACACAGTGAGCAGAGGTCCGAGGATTAATCTTCTTTTAAGTGGAGCTTACACGTTGTCGCTCTAACTGTGTGTGTTCCCCCGGCCACTCTGATTTCCTCTGCGGGTTGTAGGTTCACTGGCAAACACCCCCTCCCCCATCCCCCAGTCTGGAGGCAAGCGGAATGAGTTAATGGGGATGTACGGAAAATAGAACTGGTTTGCTGCAAATGGTACCATGGACAATATTTCATAATGTCACTCACCTGGAAAGGGGACAGCAGGATAGTGTATTGGTTAGCACAACACTTTTCAGTAAATTCTATTTTTGATACAGTGGATTCCAGTTAATTGGGCTAAGTGAGTGGGCAAGGGTCTGGCAGATGGAATACAATGTTGGTAAATGCAAGGTCATCCACTTTGGAAGGAAAAATGGAAGAGCAGGTTATTATTTAAATGGTAAAAAAAAATTGCAGCATGCTGCTGTGCAGAGGGACTTGGGAGAGCTTGTGCATGAATCACAAAAGGTTGGTTTGCAGATGCAGCAGGCTATCAAGAAGGCAAATGGGATGTTGGCCTTCATTGCTAAAGGGATTGAATTTAAGAGCAGGGAGGTTATGCTGCAACTGTACAGGGTACGGGTGAGGCCGCACCTGGAGTACTGCGTGCAGTTCTGGTTTCCTAACTTGTGGAAGGATATATACTGGCTTTAGAGAGGTGAAAAGGAGGTTCACCAGGTTGATTCCAGAGATGAAGGGTTTAGACTATGAGGAGAGATTGAGTCACCTAGGACAGTATTCGCTGGAATTCAGAAGAATGAGAGGAGATTTTATAGAAACATATAAAATATGAAAGGGATAGATGAGATAGAGGCAGGAAAGTTGTTTCCACTGGTAGGTGAGACTAGAACTAGGGAGAGTAGATTTGGGACGGAGATGAGGAGGAACTGCTTTTTCTAGAGAGTGGTGAATCTGTGGAAATCTCTTCCCAATGAAGCAGTGGAGGTTACCTGAGTAAATATTTAAGACAAGGTTGGATAGATTTTTACAGAGTAGGGAAATTAAGGGTTACGGGGGAAAGCAGATAAGTGGAGATGAGTCCATGGCCAGATCAGCCATGATCTTATTGAATGGCGGGGCAGGCTCGACGGGCCAGGTGGCCGACTCCTGCTCCTATTTCTTATATTCTTACGTTACCTCAACTCTGAACTGATTCCACAACCTACAACTCACTTTCAGAGACTTGGCAACTCATGTTCTCAGTATTATTTATTTGTTTAGGTTTAATTTGCATAATTTGTCTTCTTTTGCACCTAGTTTTTTTTCTCAATCTTTTTTTGTGTAGTTTTGTATAAATTCTATGATACCTGTTTATTTTCCTGTAAATGCCTGCAAGACAATGAATCTCAGGGTAGTATATGGTGACATATACATACTTTGAAAATGAATTTACTTTGATTTTTGATATTGACATTATTTGATAGTCAGCACGATAAGTGTGCACTGAAGGGTCTGACTGTGTGCTGAATTGGGTGCCACAGTAGCATAGTGGTCTGCATAACACTATTACAGCTTGCGGTGTCGGAGTTCAGAGTTCAATCCTGGCATCCTCCTTAAGGAGTCTCTGTACATCCTCCTGTGGAATGCATGGTTTTCTCCGTGTTCTTCGGTTTCCTCCCACCGTCCAAACATGTGCAGGATAGGTTAATTGGTCATTGTAAATTGTCTTATGATTAGGTTAGGGTTAAATCGGGGTGGTTAGGGGTTACTGGGTGGTGGGGCTCAAAAGAGTAGATTTGGCCTATTCCACTGTGTATCTCCAAATAAATTTTAAAAAGTAAATAAATAAAAGTGACTCTTGAAGCTTGGCAATCAGAATTAGTGACACATAGTTGCAGACTTTCTTCAACTCTAGTTAAAAACAATGCCTTTCAATCGGTGGATACAAATTCTATTACCAGTCTGGTGCCTTATACAATGTTAAAAGCCAAGTTCAAAAGCAGCAGTACATGCCCTGTTACATCTCTCTTGCTCACTCTCTCTCTCTCTTTTGTAAGAGGATTTGTTAAATAATTAAAGTGTCACACAACTGTGAAGAAAAACGTGAATTGGCCAGTGCTGTGCAGAGGCATTGTAGTATGCCTGTATGAGGCACAAGGAGAAATTCTTTCTGAATGGTGAGGTGAGATTAGAAGAACTCTTTGTGACGGCTTTGACTCCCTTGAAATTATACTGAGAGGGGATTATGTAATGACTGCAATATGATAAGCAGGAAAAGGCAATTATCCTGACTGAAGCTTCGGTGGAGCTGAGAGACTGGAAGCTTTCTGCGTTGTTTTGCCTCTTGTATTTCCTCAGCCGCATGAGGATGTCAATCATTGATCCAAGACGGAGCTCAATAGATTTTTAAATGAAAGAGTGTTGGTTATAAGAAGGTGAATAGAGAAAAAAAATGTGACAGCCATTGTTGATTTGGATACAGATTCGGATTTGTTTACTGTCAGAGAATATAGGAAAGTACAGCACAGAGACAGGCCATTCAGCCCATCTAGTCCATGCCAAACTATTTAAACTGCCTACTTACATCAAGCTTCACTGGGACCATAGCCCTCCATACTCATTCCATCTATGTACCTCTCAAAACTTCCCTTAAACCCTGAAATCGAGCTCACATGCACTACTTGCACCAGCTACTCATTTCCACACTCTCACGACCTTCTGAGTGAAGAAGTTTCCCCCCAAGTTCTCCTTAAACTTTTCACCTTTCACCCTTAACCCATGACCTCTAGTTCTAGTCCCACCCAACTTCAGTGGAAAAAAAACCTGCTTATATTTATCCTATCTATACCTAATCAATCTTTCCTTATAACTCAGGTCCTCCAGTACCGGCAACATCCTTGTAAATTTTTTCTGCAATCTTTCAACCTTATTTACATCTTTCCAAAAAGTAGGTGACCAAAACTGCACACAATACTCCAAATTAGATCTCACCAATGTCTTACACAACTTTAACATAACATGCCATCTCCTGTACTCAATACTGTGATTTATGAAGGCCAAATGACAAAAGCTTCTTTTATGGGCTTACTGAATTCCTTACTTACATGAAGAAAATGGTATGTACATAGTAAAACACGTAATAATGCCATTGTGTTTGGTAGATGTTGGCGTCAGAAGCAAGGCGACTCTTGCGGGCTGCCCCCAGCACAATCCTCGCTGATTTGAATTTGACTCAAACAACGCATTTCACTGTACGTTTCAATGTTTCAAGTATTTGTGACAAATAAAGCGAGTCTCTTTCTTTAATTACTGGTCTTGCTGAAAGTTGAAGGGCTAATTAGCCTGTTCCTACCGCTTCCTCAATTTCTTTTGATTTCATTTAAATTGCGTTACTATTGTCACATGTTAGGAGTACAGTGAACAACTTTGCACGTCAATCTTACCGATTGTTTCAGTGCATTGGTACATGGAGGTAGTACAAAGGGAAAACAATAACAGAATTTGGAATGAAGTTTTACAGTTACAGAGAATGTGCAGGGCAGGCAGGCAATAAGGTGCATGGACCATAATGAAGTAAATTGTGAGGCGAAGGATCTATCTTATCATACGAGGGAACCATTCAATAGTTTTATAACAGCAGGGTAGTTGCTGTCCTTGAACCCGGTGGTGCATGCTTTCAGACTTCTGCATCTTCTGCCTGATGGGAGGGGAAGAAGAGAGAATGTCTGAGATGTGGGCTTCACTGGCAAATTCAGCACTTATTGCATGTTCCCCATCCGTTCTCAGGAAATTTGTGGTGAGCTGACCAATGTTGCTTTTCACATCCTCAGGAAGTGCCACTGGCCCATGTGGGAATAATGTATCAGAATAATAGGCCTGAAGCTGGACCACACCAAACATCAGCTCATAGGTCATAGAACATAAAACAGTACAGCACAGAACAGGCCCTTCAGCCCACAATGTTATGCCAAACCAAATAAATTAGTAATCAAATGATCAACTAAACTAACCTCTTCTGCCCACATAATGTCCATATTCTTGCATTTTCCTCACATCTAAGAGCCTATCTTAATATCTCTTAGAAGTCCCTGATGTATCTGCCTCTACCTCCACCCAGGCAAGACATTCTAGACACCCAGCACTCTCTGCATAATAAAACTTGCTCTTCACGTCTTCTTTGAAATTACTCCCACTCACCTTAAAATTCAAAGTTCAAAGTAAATTTATTATCAAACTACATAAATGTCACTATATACAATCCTGACATTCATTTTTTGTGGGCATTCACAGTAAATACAAAGAACCACAATAGAATCAAAGAGAAAACACACGCAAAGGTGGACAAGAAAGCAGTTTGCAAGTACAAAATGAAACAACAATCATAATTAATAAATAAGTGCTAAATAATACTGAGAGCATGAGTTGGAGGGTCATTGAAAGTGAGTTCATAGGTTCAGGAATCAGTTCAGAGTTGTTATCCACACTGACTCAACGGCCTGGTACTTGCCTGGAATGGGATGCCAGGAATGGCTGCAGAAGCAGATACGACAATAAAGAGATCGTGTGTAGGCAGAAGATTTAGCTCAATTTGTCATTGTATTGGGCGCAGACATGGTGGGCTGAAGGTCTTATTCCTGTACTGTTCTATGTTGTAAACACATTGTGTGAAGGATTATGCTAAACAGGTACCCTTCTGCCATTTTAATCACCAAATTAACAGTGCAAGAAAGATCACTCCTCCACTCAGCATTACTTAGAACAACAAGCAGAATAAATTAAATGTTGACACACACACAAAAACACAGACACACAAACACACAAAAACAGACACAAACACACAGACACACGAAACCACACACACACAAAAACACACACACGCACACACACAAACACAAACACGCAGACACAAAAACATACACAAACACATGCAAATACACACACACACACACACACACACTGCAAGAGATTCTGCAGATGCTGGAAATCTTGAGCGAAACACACAAAATGGTGCAGGAACTCTGCACCCCTGAAGGGGAGTAATAAGTCGCTGTTTCAGACCAAGACTCCCTATCAGGACTCACCCACAAGCACCACACACAATAGATACAAAATTCACCCTCTTTCACTGTTTGAACTGTGGATTTTGTGTACAGTTTTCTTTGAATCTTTTTGTAGTCATGTAGTTCTTTATTTCCTTATGAAACTTTCAACATCCTTAAGAAAATTCAGCAAAATATGACATTATGTCGAAGTGCAGAAGGAAGACTTTTCTCATTGCTTTCAGGGAAGTGGATGTTGCTGGCAGATCCAGCCATCATTGCCTTTCCTCAGCTGACCTGCTGAAGGAGAAGATGCTTCACAGCCACTGCTGTCGCCCTGGTACAAAAGATGGACAAAGGTCGACAGTCTGTGTGCAGGAAGGATCCTCACCCTAGGCTGGAGGGAACCAGGGTTCACAGTTTCAGGACAGGACTGAGATGTGGAATCAGAGAATCATGGAGTATTCAGCATGGCAACAGGCCTTCAGTCCACAGTACCCACTCTGCTAGTTCCCACATTCTGCCCATCTCTCTCCAAACGTTCTTCCTCTATGTACCTACCCAAGCTGTTTTTGAAATGTACTTGTCTCAACCACCATCCCTGGTACCACACTCTGCATGAATATATTGTCCCTCAGGTCAGAATCAGAATCAGGTTTAGTACCATCGCCATATATTGTGAAATCTGTCACTTTAAAATCTTTCCTCTCTTACCCTAAATCTGTGCCCCCCCCACTAGATTTTGACTTCCCTCTCCTGGGGAAATAGACTGTTACTATCGAACTGATCTAAGCCTCTCAAAATTTTAATCATTTCCATAAGGTTAACCCCCTCGTTCTCCTGTGTTCCAAAGAATAAAGTCCTAGCCTGGCCCGCGGGCACTCTGGGTGGCAACATCCCCGCAAGTCTTTCCTGTCCATCAACATCTTTACTCTAATATGGTGACCGGAATTGTACACAGTACTCCAAGTGCAGCCTCACCAATATCCTATATGCTGCACCACAAAGTCCCAGCTCCCGTGCTCAGTGTCGTGCCTAATGAAGGCCAGACTGCCAGACACCTTTCTCACCTCCCTCTTTACCTGTGGTGCCACTTCCAAAGGTCTCCTGGGTCCCTCCGTTCCAATCCACTCCCTAGTGCCCTAGCTCTCAAGTTCAAGTTTCAATTCAATGTCATCTGCCTGTACATAAACACAACCAAACAAAACAATGTTCCTCCGGACCACGGCGCCCCCACAGCACATCATCCAAAACATCATGCTATAAGTAAGTGAACAAAATATAATTCAAAATTCAAAATTCAAAATCACAGCATGAGTAAACAGTAAATAGCACAGTAAACAGCTGGCTGGCCTAGTGACGAGACCTCGGTGGTAAGCAGGGTTTTCATGAGTCTCACAGCCCGAGGGAAGAAGCTGTTACTTAGCCTGACTGTCCTAGTCCTGACGTTTCTGTACCTCCTTCCTGACAGTAGTGAGTCAAACTGATTGTGGATGGGTGATAGGGATCCTCAACAATATTTCGGGCCCTTCGTATACAATGCTGCAGGTAAATATCACAAATTGGGGGAGGGAGGGAGATCCCAGTGATCCTCTTGGTGGTTTCTACTGTCCCTACAGGATCTTGCAGTCCAATGCCTTGCAGCTTCCATACCACACACTGGTGCAGCCAGGCAGGACACCCTTGATGGTTCTCCTGTAGAAAATTGTTAGAATGGGGACAGGGAGCCTCACCCACCTCAATCTCCTCAAAAGTGCAGATGCTGCTGGGCCTTCTAGAGGTGTTGTGGGTCGAGGTTAGACCATTCAAAGCAAAGGTCCTATTCAGGTTTATGAAATGCAACACCTCACGCTTATTTGTATTGAAATCCATATGCCACTCCTGGTCCCACTTTGATTGAGACCTTTTTGTAATCTACAATGAATTTCTTCACCATCAATAACACATAATTTTGTGTCATCCACAAATTTATCCAGCTTTATGCATGGGCATCCAAGTTATATTTATAAGTAACATATAATCCCAACACTATAGCACACTACTAGTCACTCTTCAACCACCACCCTCAGCTTCCTTCCTCTGAGCCATTTTTGGGTCCATCTAACTAGCTAGCTCTCCTTGGACTCCGTGAGACCTAACACACTAGACCACCACCACCCCGGCACTCATCAGTTTCTGTGCAAAAGATGCTTGCCCCGCACATCTCTTTTGAACTTAACCCCTCTCACATTAATGCATGCCCTCTCGTATCTGACATGTTGACGCTGGAAGAATGATCCTGACTACCTACCTCATATGGTCTCAGTGGCCACTTTATTAAGTGCATCTATACACCTGCTCATTATTTAAGAAAGGATGTGCTGACGTTGGAGAGGGTTCAGAGAAGATTCACTAGAATGATTCCAGGAATGAGAGGGTTAACATATGAGGAACGTTTGTCCGCTCTTGGACTGTATTCCTTGGAGTTTAGAAGAATGAGGGGAGACCTCATAGAAACATTTCGGATGTTAAAAGGCATGGACAGAGTGGATGTGGCAAAGTTGTTTCCCGTGATGGGGGAGTCTAGTACGAGAGGGCATGACTTCAGGATTGAAGGGCGCCCTTTCAGAACAGAAATGTGAAAACATTTTTTTAGTCAGAGGGTGGTGAATCTATGGAATTTGTTGCCACGGGCAGCAGTGGAGGCCAAGTCATTGGGTGTATTTAAGGCAGAGATTGATAGGTATCTGAGTAGCCAGGGCATCAAAGGTTATGGTGAGAAGGCGGGGCAGGGGGACTAAATAGGATAAAATGGATCAGCTCATGATAAAATGGCAGAGCAGACTCGATGGGCCGAATGGCCTACTTCTGCTCCTTTGTCTTATGGTCTATGGTCTTAACGCAACTATCTCATCAGCCAAACTCAATACATAAGAGCATGCAGACATGGTTAAGAGGTTCAGTTGTCGTTCAGACCAAACATTAGAATGGGGAAGAAATGTGATCTAAGTGACTTTGACTGTGAAATGTTTGTCGGTACCAGATGGGGTGGTTTGTCTATCTCAGAAACTGCTGAACTCCTGGGATTTTCAAGCACAGCAGTCTCTAGTTTAAAGATAATGGTGCGAGAAACAAAAAAAAAGATCCGGTGAGCAGTAGTTCTGTGGGAGAAAATGTCTTGTTAACGAGAGAGGTCAGAGGAGCTCAAGCTGACAGGAAAGCAACAGTAACTCAAAGAACCATGTGTTACAACAGTGGTGTGCAGAAGAGCATCTCTGAATGCACAACATGTCAAACCTTGAAGTGGATGGGCTACAGGAGCAGAAGACCATGGCCATACACTCAGTAGCCAACTTATTAGGTACAGGAGCTATTAATTAAATTAGCAATCAAATGTTTGTAACAATAAGTATTTCACTTGGTCTTTATTGACTCCTAAGAGTTAAAAACAAAAGGGGAAGTTGACCAGAGGACTGGTAACTGCTCACTTGTGCACTGGCTTTTTGAATTCTGCAGTCCATTTCCAGAAACAATGGTTTAGCAGAGTTAAAAAGAGAAATGTTCATATACTTTGAGGAAGCAGGTTTTGGAGGGATCCAATCACGAACACGAGAAAATCTGCAGATGCTGGAAATCCAAGCAACACACACAAAATGCTGGCGGAACTCAGCAGGCCAGGCAGCATCTATGGGAAAGAGCATAGACGACATTTCAGGCTGAGACCCTTCATCAGGACTACGATGAAGGGTCTCGGCCTGAAACGTCGACTATACTCTTTCCCATAGATGCTGCCAGGTCTTGCAGGGGTGAAGGGAGAAGGCAGAGGAGTGTGCAGTTAATTGAGAGAGAACCATCACTAAATGGCCTGTAGCAATCGTGTGATCACTCCAGTCGAGTATGATGTTCTCCTAAGGAGTTGTCCTTTGGTGTGTCAGGTATCTGTAGAGGCCAATTCAGGATCCACATATTCTGGGTAAGAGCAAGAGGTGTCTCTGGTTAGTGGTCGGGGCCTGTGGCTGTTCAGTCTCTTTTTCCAGCAGTCGCTTGTTCACTGTGACACAGTGGAGGTTGTTCTCAACGCAGCTCCCTCTTGAACAGATTTCCTCCAGGTGTATCTACTGAGTGCAATGTCTTCCCAGTTTTTAGACGTAATGTTGAACTTCTTCAGGCTGATTTTGAAGTTATCTTTGAAACATTTCCTTTACCCACCAGGGGCTCGCTGACCGACCTTCAGCTGGGAGTGAAGGATCTGTTTGGGGAGATGTGAGTTAGACATAACTGATCCATTGGAGTCGCTGTTGCTTTATCGTGGTGGAGATACTGTTCATGTTGGTCTCCTCCAGTACACTGTTGTTAGTGCGTCAGAAGGCATGTAGGATTCTCTGACTCGTTGAAAGCTTGTATTTATTTATTTATTTGTTTGCTGAGATACTGTGAAGAGTATTTTCTTCCTGTCATGCCACTCAGCAACACCATCCTAATCATGGGACAAGTATGTCGTTAGACTGTGGGAGGAAAGTGGAGCACCCAGAGGAAACCCACGCGGTCACGGGTAGAACGTACAAACTCCTTACAGGCAGCAGCAGGAAGTGGATCAGGGTCGCTGGTGCTGTAAGGCATTTTGCTAACCACTTCGCTACCATGCTGCCCCAACATGTTAACAGAAAGATTACATGAACCTTAAATAACCTTAAACCTGTGCTGATAAAATGTGTCAGCCCAAAACATCGACTGTCCGTTTCCTTCCATAGGTCCCGCCCGACCGCATGAGTTCATCCAGCATTTTGTGTGTTGCTCCAGATTTCCAGCATCTGCAGTCCCCTGGTGTGCCCACTAAGCTTAAATCTTCCTCTTTGAGCATCCATGTGACAGTCTGTCCTTCAGTTTTCCCAAAGAATAGGAGTTCACGCAAAACGGAGTCACCTGAGTTCACCACCATCTCCCCTCCAAAGCCTTTGCAGTGCTATAATCTAGGGTGGAAGAAAGTCTGTTGCCCCCCACCCACAACCCTGGCATCCTGGAGCCCGAGACAGGAATTGCCAGTGGGGTATGAAGGAGACAGCTGCCTTATGACGTTTTAAACCATTCACTGTATCCTGATGACAGTTGCCCTCGGCTCAGGAGAACATCAGTTACAGGTTGACACCATGCATTTTATCAGCTGGATTACTGAGGAATGAAGCATGCAATGGCAATCCAGATTTATCGATGTCTGTTCACCAGGTGACCAGTAATTTGGTAAGCACTGCCATCCGTCATCTGAATTCATGGCAGGATTTCTCTCTATCCTGTCATCAGTATCTCACTCTGATCTGCACATCAACCTGGATCCAACTCAAGCGATTCAGCAACCTTTATTGTAAAACTGTACCTTGCAGCGAACTACTGTAAAGCCACAAGACATAGGAGCAGAATTAGGCTTTTGGGCCCATCAAGTCTGCTCTACCTTCCACCATGACTGATTTATTATCCCTCTCAACCCCATTCTCCTGCCTTCTCTCTGTAACCTTTGGCGCCCTTACTAATTAAGAAACTATTAACCTCTGTTTTAAATATATCCGATGACTTGGCCTCAGCAACCAACTGTAGCGATGAATTCCTCAGGTTCATCACCTTCTGGCTAAGGAACTTTGTCCTCATTTCATTTCTGTTCTAAAAGGACATCCTTATATTCTGAGGTTGTGCCCTCTTGTCCTAGATTCCCCCACTGCAGGAAACATCCTCTCCACATCCACTCTATCTAGGCCTTTCAGTATTCGATAGGCCTTATTATTCTAAACTCCAGCAAATACAATCCCAGAGCTATCAAATGCTCCTCCTATGTTAACCCTTTCATTCCCAGAATAATTTCCGTGAATCCAATCTGGTCCCTCCCCAATGCCAGTACATCCTTTCTTAGATAAAGGGCCAAAACTGTTCATGATATTCCAAGCGCAGTCTGATCAATGCCTAATAAAGCCTTATGTCCCCTCACAACATTGAAGGGGGACTTTGAGCCCATCTGATCCATGAGAGCTATTGCATTGAAACGTACTGGATACCAAAAGGCCTGGATAGAGTGGACATGGAGAGGATGTTCCCCTTAGTAGGAAACTAGGATCTGAGAGCATAGTCTCAGAATAAAGGGCCATCTTATTAGAGCTGAACTAAGGAGAGATTCCCCGTGCAGGTCAAGGCATTGGGTGTATTTAGCAGAAATTAATATATTCTTGATTGGTAAAGGGGTTAAGGGTTGTGGGAAGAAGGCAGGAAAACGGAGTTAAAAAATTAACCATGATTGAATGGCAGAGAAGACTCAATGGGCTGAATGGCCTAATTCTGCTCCTATATTTTATGGTCTATTCCCTCTCAGATACCCCTCACTACATCCTAATTTTCTGCTCCAGAAGTAGTTTACATTAGCCAAGTTATCTGCCAGCATTCATATTGTTGGGATGTGGGAGGAAAGCACAGCACCCAAAGGAAACCCAGGGGCACAGAGAGAACGCCATCATGCTATTCTAATGATCTCTCTCTCTCCCCCCCACTTCCACTCTCCCTCTTTCCATCTTTCCCTCTCTCTCACCTCCCCCTTCTCTCTCCTATGCCTCCCTCCTTCTCCGTCTCTCACTTACTCTCTCTCCCCCTCTCTCCCCTCCCTCCCCCTTCCCTTTCCCCTATCTTTCTCCCACTCTCCCTCCCCCAAGTATTTCTCTTTCTCTCCCCCCTCTTTCTTTCCTCTCCCTTTCTCCCTTCCACTCTCTCTCTTTTTTCCTCTCCCACTCTCTCTATCTTTCTCTCTCCTTTCTCCTTCTCCCTTCTGTCTTCCTCTCTCTATCTCCCACTCCCCCTCTCCCTATGCCTCTCTCTCTCCCCCTTTCTCTCCCTCTCTTCCACCCCGTTTCTCCCTCCCCCTCTCTCTCGACGCCATTGACAGCAGAGCAAAGTGGCTCCGATACATCGGCCACTGTATACTCCATTGAATATATTGAATCAGTTGGTTTCAGGTACAAGTCTGATTCCAGAGGCCTGTGGCAAAGATCAGCAGAAGTGCAACATTCCGAGCCCTGGTTTAATATGTTTGGAGGGGTGGAAGTAATTTTGGGGAGAATCTAAAATGCATTTTTATACATTAATTACAGCACCATAAAAAGGGAAGTCTAATCTCCAAACAGCTATTAATAACTCCAATCCAATGCCTGGGGCTTATGGTACGTAAGGATGTGGTGTGGTTCACGATATTCCTGAGGTTATGGTGACTCAGTTGTTCAAGCGGCGTCTCTGTGCGCTCATGAATCCAGATAAAAGGTTTCTGTGCAATGCAAAGGAGCTAGATGACAATTTTCCCAGTGGGCTCAGCGCAAATGGGATCCATATTGTACCATCACCCGAGGAGCTGATCAAAACTTGATGTGAGGTTCTCCAGGTAAATACTTTTTCATTAGACCATAAGACATAGGGGCAGAATTAGGCCATTCAGCCCATCGAGTCTGCTCTGCCATTCCATCATAGTTGATTTATTATCCCTCTCAACACAATTCTCTTGTAACCTTCGGCACCCTTAATAATCAGGAAATTATCAACCTCCGCTTTAAATCGACCCAATGACTTGACCTCCATAACCGCCTGAGGCAATGAATTCCGCAGGTTCACCACATGCTGACTAAAGTGGTTCTTCCTCTTCTCTCCTCAATAGGAAATTCCTTGTATTTCTGAGACTGTGCCCTCCAGTGCTCGAGTACATCCCACCCCACCCACTAAAGGAAGTATGCTCTCCACATCCACTCCATCTTGACCTTTCAATATTCGATAGTTTCAATGGGGTCCCCACTCAGTCTTCTAATCTCTCCTGAGTACAGGCCCAGAGTCAATAAGTACTTATAATAGTTAACCCTTTCAGTTCTGGGGTCACTATTGTGAACCTCCTCTGTACACTTTCCAATGCCAGCAAGTCCTTTCCGAGATAAAGGGCCCAGAACTGCTCACAGTGTTCCAAAGAGGTCCTCTACTGGGTCTCTTTCCCCCCCCCTCCCCACCCATCCAGTCTGTTCATCACCCACACACTCCCCTACTGGGACCTCTATACACCCCCCCCCCCCCGGCACAGTCCTCTACTGGGACCTCTTCACCTCCTCCCACCCCCACTCAGTCTGTTTATCACCCACACACTCCTCTACTGGGACCTCTTCACCTCCCCTCACACACTCAATCTGCCCATCACTCGCACCCTCCTCTACGGGGTACTCTTCCTCTCCTGCATCGATTTATAGTATAGTGCAAAAGTCTTAGGTGTGTGTATTCCCCTCTCCCTGCCCCCTTCCCACTCTCAGCCCACATCAGTGACCCATGTCAGAATCAGGCTTATCATCACAGAGTACGTGATGAAATTTGTTTTTATTTTTGTGGCAATATATAAAATTACTGCAGTACTACGCAAAAGACTTAGGCAACCTAGAGATATATATAAATATGTGCCTTAGACTTTTGTACGCTACTATATCACCTGCAAGATCTTGTTCCACCTCTTTGCACTGGGCAATCTCCTCTCAGTCTTTCAGTCTTGACCCAAAACATCAACTGTCTATTTCCCCCCACAGAAGCTGCCTGACCCATTGTTCCTCCAGCAGATTGGTCATTGTTCTAGATTCCAGTATTTGCTGTCTGCTCTCTCTCTCTCTCCAAAATTAATAGATCCCTGAGCTAGCTGGCAAAAAATACTTTTTTTTATATATATATATAACCATTGAAAACCAACCCTAATTTAAAATAACTTAAAAATTGAAAATAGTGTTAAATATTTAAACATAATAAAACATATATAAATATGAAAGGGTTAGATAAGATAGAGGCAGAAAAGTTGTTTCCACTGATAGTGAGACTAGAACAAAGGAATGTGGCCTCAAGATTTAGGATGGAAACAAGTAGAAACTGCTTTTCCCAGAAAGTAATAAATCTGTGGAATTCTCTGGCTGGGAAAGCTGTAGAGGCTACCTCATTAAATACATCTCAGGCACAGTTAGATAGATTTTTGCATATCAGGGGAATTAAGGGTTTTGAGAAAAAGGTATTTTATTGAATGGCAGAACAGGCATGATGGGCTGGATGGCCTACTCCTGCTCCTATTTCTTATGTTCTGATAGGTAAGACATGTAGAAAGAAATTCAAATAAATGCAAAGAATTAAATATAACCCCAGAAATTAATAATATTTCCCTCAGGCTTCCTTCTGCATTGAAATCAATGGGGCAGAACTCACAGTAACAGGTGTAAGTTTCTTAATGGGATTCTTTTCTCAAAGTGATTGGAAATACTGTGGGATTCCACGAGGAGTCCAGTGATGGTGTGCAGCTGACAAGACACCTGCAGACAGCTATCAGCAAACTGGGCAACTCTGCAGTTGTTCCTTGGTGTGGAAATGTGAATCTTGCAGATTCAGAATCAGAATCAGGTTTACTGTCACTGATGTATGTCATGAAATGTGTTGTTTTGTGGCAGCAGGACAGCACAAGACATAAAAATTACTATAAGCTACAATAACAAAAAATAAATAATAGTGAAAAAGAGGAATGGTGAGGTAGTGATCCCGGATTCTGGAATCATTCAGGAATCTGATGGCAGAGGGGAAGAAGCTATTCCTGTAATGTTGAATGTGGGCCTTTAGGCTCTTGTACCTCCTCCCAAATGGTGGTGATAAGAGGGCATATCCCAGATAGCGAGGGTCCTTAATGATGGATGCTGCCTTTTGAACATGGTGGGAAAGTTTGTACCCATGACAGAGCTTAAGGAGAGAACAGGTGCTGAGGAAGAGGATTTCTTGGAATGTATGCGGGATGGTTTTTTGAACCAACATGTCCAGGAACCAACTAGAGAGCAGGCTATTCTGGACTGGGTTTTGAGCAATGAGGAAGGGTTAATTAGCAATCTTGTCGTGAGAGGCCCCTTGGGTAAGAGTGACCATAATATGGTGGAATTCTTCATTAAGATGGAGAGTGACATAGTTAATTCAGAAACAAAGGTTCTGAACTTAAAGAGGGGTAACTTTGAAGGTATGAGACGTGAATTAGCTAAGATAGACTGGCAAATGACACTTAAAGGATTGACGGTGGATATGCAATGGCAAGCATTTAAAGATTGCATGGATGAACTACAACAATTGTTCATCCCAGTTTGGCAAAAGAATAAATCAAGGAAGGTAGTGCACCCATGGCTGACAAGGGAAATTAGGGATAGTATCAATTCCAAAGAAGAAGCATACAAATTAGCCAGAAAAAGTGGCTCACCTGAGGACTGGGAGAAATTCAGAGTTCTGCAGAGGAGGACAAAGGGCTTAATTAGGAAGGGGAAAAAAGATTATGAGAGAAAACTGGCAGGGAACATAAAAACTGACTGTAAAAGCTTTTATAGATATGTAAAAAGGAAAAGACTGGTAAAGACAAATGTAGGTCCCCTACAGACAGAAACAGGTGAATTGATTATGGGGAGCAAGGACATGGCAGACCAATTGAATAATTACTTTGGTTCTGTCTTCACTAAGGAGGACATAAATAATCTTCCAGAAATAGTAGGGGACAGAGGGTCCAGTGAGATGGAGGAACTGAGCGAAATACATGTTAGTAGAGAAGTGGTGTTAGGTCAATTGAAGGGATTGAAGGCAGATAAATCCCCAGGGCCAGATGGTCTGCATCCCGGAGTGCTTAAGGAAGTAGCCCAAGAAATAGTGGATGCATTAGTGATAATTTTTCAAAACTCATTAGATTCTGGACTAGTTCCTGTGGATTGGAGGGTGGCTAATGTAACCCCACTTTTTAAAAAAGGAGGGAGAGAGAAACCAGGGAATTATAGATCGGTTAGCCTAACATCGGTGGTGGGGAATCTGCTGGAGTCAGTTATCAAAGATGTGATAACAGCACATTTGGAAAGCGGTGAAATCATCGGACAAAGTCAGCATGGATTTATGAAAGGAAAATCATGTCTGACGAATCTCATAGAATTTTTGAGGATGTAACTAGTAGAGTGGATAGGGGAGAACCAGTGGATGTGGTATATTTGGATTTTCAAAAGGCTTTTGACAAGGTCCCACACAGGAGATTAGTGTGCAAACTTAAAGCACACGGTATTAGGGGTAAGGTATTGATGTGGATAGAGAATTGGTTAGCAGACAGGAAGCAAAGAGTGGGAATAAACGGGACCTTTTCAGAATGGCAGGCAGTGACTAGTGGGGTACGGCAAGGCTCAGTGCTGGGACCCCAGTTGTTTACAATATATATTAATGACTTGGATGAGGGAATTAAATGCAGCATCTCCAAGTTTGCGGATGACACGAAGCTGGGTGGCAGTGTTAGCTGTGAGGAGGATGCTAAGAGGATGCAGAGTGACTTGGATAGGTTGGGTGAGTGGGCAAATTCATGGCAGATGCAATTTAATGTGGATAAATGTGAAGTTATCCACTTTGGTGGCAAAAATAGGAAAACAGATTATTATCTGAATGGTGGCCGATTAGGAAAAGGGGAGGTGCAACGAGACCTGGGTGTCATTATACACCAGTCATTGAAAGTGGGCATGCAGGTACAGCAGGTGGTGAAAAAGGCGAATGGTATGCTGGCATTTATAGCGAGAGGATTCGAGTACAGGAGCAGGGAGGTACTACTGCAGTTGTACAAGGCCTTGGTAAGACCACACCTGGAGTATTGTGTGCAGTTTTGGTCCCCTAATCTGAGGAAAGACGTCCTTGCCATAGAGGGAGTACAAAGAAGGTTCACCAGATTGATTCCTGGGATGGCAGGACTTTCATATGAAGAAAGACTGGATGAACTGGGCTTGTACTCGTTGGAATTTAGAAGATTGAGGGGGGATCTGATTGAAACGTATAAAATCCTAAAGGGATTGGACAGGCTAGATGCAGGAAGATTGTTCCCGATGTTGGGGAAGTCCAGAACGAGGGGTCACAGTTTGAGGATAAAGGGGAAGCCTTTTAGGACCGAGATTAGGAAAAGCTTCTTCACACAGAGAGTGGTGAATCTGTGGAATTCTCTGCCACAGGAAACAGTTGAGGCCAGTTCATTGGCTATATTTAAGAGGGAGTTAGATATGGAGTTAGATGTGGCTACGGGGATCAGGGGGTATGGAGGGAAGGCTGGGGCAGGGTTCTGAGTTGGATGATCAGCCATGATCATAATAAATGGCGGTGCAGGCTCGAAGGGCTGAATGGCCTACTCTTGCACCTATTTTCTATGTTTCTATGTAACACTAGAACACACCCTTCAGCCCACATTTGTGTTGACCATGATGTCAATTTAACTAAATCTAGATTATTTTAGTAATAATTAAACAAAGAAACCAGCCTGCATTTGGTCCATATCCCTGCATTCTCTGCATATCCATGTGCCTGTTGAATACCTCTATTGCGGCAGCAACCATCACCAATCCTAGGAGCAAGTTCCGGGCACCCACCAATCTCTGTAAAAAAACTAGCTTCACACTTCATCATCATCACCATCATTGTGTGTGCTGTGTTGTATGATGTAGATGATCGTGGTCTTTCCATGACCATGATTGTTCCCGGCAAATTTTTCTACAGAAGTGGTTTGCCATTGCCTTCTTCTGGGCAGTGTCTTTACAAGAAAAGTGACCACCTCAGCCTGGTATCAATACTTTTCAGAGGTTGCCTGCCTGGCATCAGTGGTCACATAACCAAGGCCTGTGATATACGCCAGCTGCTCATACAACCATCCACCTCCTGCTCCCATGGCTTCACGTGACCCTGGTCTGGGGAGCTAAGCACCCTTGCCCAAGGGTGACATGCAGGCTAGCGGAGGGAAGGAGCACCTTACACCACCTTTGGTAGAGACATATCCCCAACCTGCCTCAGAAATATCCCTTAAATATTCCCCCTCTTGCCTTAAAGAGCTATACCTTTCATTAGCTGACACTTTTACCTTGGGAAAATGATTCCTTTGACTGTCATAATTTTATAAAGCTCTATTAACTCTCCCCTCGGCCCCCAACACTCCAAGAGAAAACACCCTGATTTGTTCACCCTTCTCTGAATCCCTCTAATCCAGATAAACCATTTCTGCACCTTCCCCAAAACCTCAACATCTTTCCTATAAAGGCGTGACCAGAATTCAATGTAATACTCTAGATGCGGCCTAACCAGAGTTTTATACTGCCTGCAACATGACTTCCAGTCTCTTACACTCAATGCCTTGACTGATAACTCTTACATTCAGTGCCCTCCCAGAGTGCTTGATGGCTCTATGCCTATACTCACTGGAGATTAGATGAAAGACTGGGGAATCTCATTGAAACCTACCGCATATTGAAAAGTCTACATAGAGTAGATATGGAGAGGATGTTTCCAACAGTGGGAGAGTCTTGATCCAAAGGGCAAAACTTCAGAATACTGGGATGTCTCTTCAGAACAGAGATGAGGAGGAATATTTTTTGCCAGAGGTGATAAATCTGTGGAATTCATTGCCACAGATCTTTCATTGAATCCTGTTATAGTTGCTATTCTATAGATTTGCTGAATATGCCCACAGGAAAATGAATCTCAGGGCTTATGTGGCGAAAATTTTTACTTTGAACTTTAAACACAGACGTCCATGGTGGCCAAGTCGTTTGGTATATTAAAGGAGGAGGCTGATGGGCTCTTGATTAGTAAGAGTATCAATGGGTACAGGGAGAAGGTATGAGAATGGGGTTGAGATGGAAAATATATCAGGCATGATCAGATAGCAGAGCAGAATCAATAGGCTGAATGGTCTAGTTCTGCTCCTATGTTTTATAGTCCTATGGCTTCTTCAGTGTGGCTATTAGGTGGTTGGTACCAAACTGCCAGGAAAGAGTTAAAGTACTTCAAGAAACAGATTGAGAAATGGGTGAGCAGGCCACTTTTACACGAGGGAAGGAGGAAGAGGTGGAGGAAAGGGAGATAATATTAATGGAAGAGCTTCAGCTTCAGATGAATGCTCCTTGCTGCACTGTGCTCTTTTCAGTTCCCATACTGTCCATATTTGTGATCTTTCTTACCAATTTGTGCCAGATTCTGGGAAGTCTTGTTCCAGGGACCTGTGGTTCTTGCAAGTTGCAAAGAAAGGAAGGATTCTTCATCCCAGAATTGGAAGTTCTAACCCACAATGAAAATGCCCAGTCTAGCCAAAGTATTCAGATGACTTCCCTACGTTACAAATAAAGAAAGATTCAGATTTCCAGAACATCTTTTACAGTGACATAGGGTACTTCCCGCAAATTAAATATTTCTGAATTGTAGACAAATCGAAAACACAAAAGTCAAATTATACACAGCTGTATAATTATACACACCCATGAATATCACTGCTATAGCAACCAGATTATCTATTTCTTTAGTTATCCAGGACTCCATGGATAAATGAAAGAGTCCTCTTTGAAGAGATTTGGTATGTCACCAAAGACTCGAGTAGGTTTCCACAGATCGCATGGAGAGTGTTCTGATTTGGGGGGTGGAGGGGGGAAATGGCAGAACGTTGTAAACTCAGCCAGCTGCATCATGGCCACAAGTCCCCCCACCATCAAAGACATCTTCTAAAGGCGGCATTCATCTTGATGGATCCTACCACACAAGGCATGTCCTCCTCTCTTTTTCACACCGAGGGTGGTGGGTATTTGGAATGAGCTGCCAGAGGTGGTGGTTGAGGCAGATACAATTACTAAGGTGTTTCGATATACCTGGACAGAAAATATGCAGATGGATATTTGTCTACTGTGGGGAAATGGGAGTAGAGTAAATAGGTGTCATGGTCAGCATGGAGAAGATGGGCTGAATAGCCTTTTTCTGTTCTGTACAGCTCTCTGTTTCTCTAATGGGAGTGACACAGCAGTGTAATGGTTAGCACAATACTTTACAGCACCAGTGATCAGGTGATCTGTGTTCAATTCCCACTACTGTGTAGAAGGAGTTTGTATGTTCTCCCTGTGACCATGTGGGTTTCCTCTGGATTTCCCAGTTTCCTCCCACATTCCAAAGATGTACTGGTTATGGTTAGCAAGTTCTAGGCAAGCTGTGTTGGTGCTAGAAGTATGGCGACACTTGTGGGCTGCCTCCAGTCCATCCTTGAACGGTGTTGGTTGTAGTCGCAAACAACGTATTTGTCTGTATGTTTCGAGATATGTACATGCGATAAACAAAGCTAATCTTTCAATTTTTCATTCAAAAAAAACCTCTTTTGTCCAGGAGTTGATTGGGCTGAATATTCTTTCTGAATGGAATCTTGGCAGATGTGAACTTGACTGTGTATTTCCAGTAATGCGTCTGACATTTCACTGGTGTCGGACGTGTATGGGTTGACATTATTACTTGGACAACACCTATTCCCATCAGTAACGACATAATAGGAGCTCTAAGGGCCACAGAATGACAGCCAGGCAACAGTTTTTCCTCAATACCGGGAGTAAATCACGCCAGCCTCTCTGCTGAAAACCTGGCAAGTTTCAGTACAGCCCACAAACTGCACCCACATCTGCTAACGTCACACAGTTCTTCTTTCTCCCCCTGCTGATATATACCTAGTGGTGACTCCACAGGCAAAGCTCAAAGCAAATTTATTATCTATATATGTCACCATATACAACACTGAGATACATTTTCTTGTGGGCATACTCAATAAATCCATCAACAATAATAGAATCAGTGAATGGCCACACCAGTTAGGTGTACATACAGTGTGCAAATGACAACAAATTGTTTATATACAAAAAGAAATAATATAATGATAATAAATAAGCAATAAACATCAAGAACATGAGATGAAGGGTCCTTGCAGGTGAGCCTCTAGGTTGTGGGAACATTTAGGTGAAATCGTTATCCCCATTGGTTGTACAGCCTGACGGTTGAGAGGTAATAACTGTTCCTGAACCTGCTGGTGTGAGTCCCAAGGCTCCTGTACCTTCTTCTGATGGCAGCAGTGAGAAGAGAGCATGTCCTGGATGGTGGGGGTCCCTGATGATGGATGCTGCTTTCCTGCGACAGCACTCCATTTAGATAGTCAATGGTGGGGAGGGCTTTAACTGTGATGGACTGGGCCATATCCACCACCTTTTGTCGGATTTTCCATTCAGGGGTATTAGTGTTTCCATACCAGGCTGTGATGCAGCCAGTCAAGATTCTCTCTACTGCACATCTATAGAGGTTTGTCAGAGTCTAAGACATGATACTGAATCCCTGCAAGCTCCCAAGGAAGTAGAGATATGCCGTGCTTTTTTCATAATTGCACTTATATGCTGGGCCCAGAACAGATTTTCTGAAGTGGTAACACCAAGGAATTTAAAGTTCCTGACTCTCTCCACCACTGATCTCCCCCCCCACCCCCTGCTGAAGTCAGTGAAAAGCTCCTCGGTCTTGCTGACATTGAGTAAGAGGCAGTTGTTGTAGCAGTCTAACGTCAGGCTGGGAAGTCCAGGGATAAAAGATAGAACACCACAGTAAAGGCCAGTGGCCCACGATGCTGTGCTGAGCCTTAACTGACTTCAAGATCAATCTAGCCCTCCTTTCCACGTGGCCCTCCGTTTTTCTTTCATCCACATGCATTCCTAAGAACCTCTTAAATGACCCTAACATACAGTACCTGCTTTTAGCACTATCCCTGCCAAAGCATTTCATGCGCCCCTTGCACTCTGTAGAAACCAACCTCTGAAACCACACCATACTTTATTCTAATCACCTTTAATTATGTCTCGTGTTAGCCATTTCGTCCTGGGAAATGTCTTTGGAACTCGACCTATGTCTCTTGTTATCTTATGCATCTCTGTCAAGTTACCTCTCACCCTCCTTTGCTTTAAAGAATAAGAGTACTAACTCACTCAGCCTTTCCTCAGAAGACATCCTCTCTCACCTAGACAATGTCCTGGTAAATCTCCTCTGCACACACTCTGAAACTTCGACATCCTTCCTTTCATGAGGTGACACAATACTCAAAGTGATGTCTAACCAGATTTTATAGATCTGTAACATTACTTCATGGCTCTTGCACTCAATCCACCAACTAACAAAGGCCAGCCAGGACGACTACTCTGAGGGACCAGTGGACGTGGATCATAAGATGTACCTATCCAAATTCCTCCTTAAATGTTGAAATCGAGTCTGCATCCACCACTTCTGCTGGCAGCTCGTTCCACACTCTAACCACCCTCTGAGTAAAGAAGTTCCCCTCATGTTCCCCTTAAACATTTCACCTTTCACCCTTAACCCATGACCTCTAGTTCTGGTCTCACCCAACCTCATCCATACCCCTATCCCTACCCCTCAATTTTTTTTTTATAACTTTATCAAATTTCCTCTCATTCTTCTACACTCCAGAAAATAAAGTTCCAACTTAGTCAATCTTTCCCTACAACTCAGGTCCTCAAGTGCAAGTAACATCCTTGTAAATTTTTTCTGGACGCTTTCAGTCTTATTGACATCTTTTCTGTAGGTAGGTGCCACAACTGCACACAATACTCCAAATAGGTCCTCACCAGCATCTTATACAACTTCGATATAACATATTGTATTAGATATTTCAACCCTGGGAAAAAGATATTGGCTTTCTACTCAGTCTAAACACTGATAGGCTGCATCTGGAATATTGCATTCAATTCTGGTTGCTCCTTTATAGGAAGGATGAGAAGGTTAAGGAGATGATGCAGAATAGGTTTGTTAGGGTACTGCCTGGATTGGAGGTCTTGGGCTATATTAATATTCAGTGGAAATGTTTGATCAAGTTAAGAATACGATTAGCTTTATTTGTCACATGTATATCAAAGCATACAGAGAAATGAGTTGTTTTGCAACACAGTCTGAGGATTCTGATGGGGACAGCTCACAAGTGTCACCACGATTACAGCCACCAACATAGCCTGTCCACAACTCAATAACTCTAACTGAACATCTTTGAAAAGTAAGAGGAAACTGGGGTACCTGGGGGAAATCATGGGAACGATATACAAACTCCTTATAGACAGCGATGGGAATTGAACCTCTGGTTGGTGGTCACTGGTGCTGTAAAGCAATTTCAATAACCGCTACACCACTGAGAGGCATAGGTTAACAGCTGCTGCAAAGAAATAGTTGAAGGCTTGATGAGTTGATCACGTGATTGTAGGTGACTAAAATCTATCTTGTTTAACCATCTGCATCTTCCTCATGCATATGCATTAGTTGGCATCCGGTCATATTATTATATCTATCAAACTCATAACAGCCTCAACTGGTTAAGATTGCCTGATTAAATAGCCATCATTAGAGGTGATTAATTGCAAACAGGATGCTGAAATGTGATCAAATCCACAGTCTAATGGCATATCTCCTGGAGAACTTGATCTCTGTGTCCAGACAGATGGCATACAAGCAGCAACTAACTGGAAACTCAGTTCATACTATATAAGAACATTTAATGTGTGTGCAGAGTATGAAGGTGGAGAAAAAAAGACCATGAGACCATAAACATAGGAGCAGAATTAGGCCATTTGACCCATCGAGTCTGCTCCATTATTCAATTATGCCGATTTATTATCCTTCTCAACACCATTCTTCTGCCTTCTACCCATATTCTTTGACATCAAAAATCTAACAACCTCCACTTCAGATATACCCTAATGACTTGACCTCCACAGCTGTCTGTAGCAATGAATTACATAGATTCACCATCCTCTGGCTAAAGCGGGTCTTTCTCATCTGTTCTAAATGGCCATCCTTCTATTCTGAGATTTCGCCCACTGGTCCAAGACTTCCTCACTATAAGAAACATCCTCTCCACATCCACTCTATCTAGGCCTTTCAATATTTGATAGGTTTCAATAAGATTCCCTTTCATTCTTCTAAACTCCAGTGAGTACAGGCCCAGAGCCATCAAACACTCTTCATAGATAACCTTTTCATTCCCAGGATCATTCTAATAACTCTTCTCTGGACCCTCTGCAATGCCAGTACATCTTTTCTTAAGTAAGGAGCCTAAAACTGCTCACAATACTCCAAGTACAGTCCGACCAATACCTTATAAGGCCTCGGTATTATATCCTTGCTTTTACATTCTAACACGAATTATGCTTTTATATTCTAGTCCATATATTTTAAAAAGAAGAAGAATTAACTCAAATGGGAATGAAACTTCTTTTGATTGGCTGGAGAGATGAACACATTCAAATATCCATTACCTCATTTGAGTTCCCTGTTCGAGAGAAGAGGCGAGGTGGAGATACGTCTCTACCAAAGGAGGTGGAAGGTGTCCCTTCCCTCTGCTAGCCTACAGGTCACCCTGCTTACCCCTGAATAGGGCCACGTGTAGCCATGGGAACAGATGGTGGATGGTCATATGAGCAGCTGGTGCATATATGCAGCCACTGACACCAGGCAGACAATTTATGAAGAGTATTGATAATGGCTAGGGTCATCCATCTTGTAAAGACACTGTCCAGAAGAAGCCAATGACAAACCACTTCTGTGGAAAAATGTGCCAAAAATAATCATGGGCATGGAAAGATTTCAACATTTAAGAAGAATTTGGATAAGTACATAGATGGGAAGGGTATGGGGGGGGGCGGGGCTATGGTCCAGGTACAGGTCGATGGTACTAGGCACCGTAATAGTTTGGCATGGACTAGATGGGCTGAATGGCCAGTTTCTGTGCTGTAGTGCTCTATGACACTATGATAATTTAACCTAAGTAGTGGTCCAAAGTCTTTTTAATATCGTCATTGAATTTGCTGTATGACAGAATTTAGTTTCTTCGGTGTATGAGGCAGTTTTATGAGAAGAAAGGCTTCTGGAATTGCACAATAGAGAGAAAGTCAAGAAATTAACCATGCTAACAACTTGCATTCGTATTTTACATTTCACAATTTACAAAAGCTATTATCAAACAAAAATATAGCAGGAGTAACACAAGGAGATTTTTTCTCTATTTAGAGCTACCACGCAGAACAGGTCCTTCCGACCCAATGAGCCACAATGCCCAGCAACCCACCTATTTAATCCTAGCCTAATCACAGGACAATTTACAATGACTAATTTACCTACTAACTGGTAGGAAACTGGAGCAATTTGAGGAAATTCACATGCTCAAGGGGAGAACGTACAGTACAAACTCCTTACAGACACCATTGGAATTGAACTCTGATCTCCGACAGCACAAGTTGAAACAGCATGGCACTAACCACTACACTACCATGGCATCCCAGTTTTGTTTTACATACTAGGACAGGTAAATGAGATCTTGGTAAAGGAGGCTTTAAAGGGAAAACTTGTAGGAACAAGGAGAGGTGAAAGATGTGGAATGTAAACAAGTTTTATCAGCTTGCAAAAGACATTCAACTTTGTCCAGTCAGCTCCACTTAAAGATATTCCAAACAAGTCAGCTAATCCTGAATTTTATTTGAGGAAAAATCATTTAGTTGTAAACAGATTATTCATTTGGCAACGATCTTCACTATTGGCAGAAGAGCATGCTTGACTTTCAAAAGCATCTGTATCTCCAAATGTACTCTTATCCTTGAGAGTGAGAATAATTTTTCTGAATTTGGCTGTTGGAATTCCTTTAAGATCTGCGGAATTCGTTGTCACAGGCGGCTGCAGAAGCCAGGTCCTTATGTGTATACAGTATAAGGAAGAGGTTGGTAGATTCTTGACTGGCCAGGGCATGAAGGGATAGGGGGAGAAGACAGGAGATTGGGACTGAGAGGAAAATAGATCAGCCATGATGAAATGGAGGAGCAGTCTCAATGAGCCAAGTGGCCTAATTCAGCTCCTATATCAAATGGACTTGTAAATGGTGAGCAATATAAACTCAGTTTTCTCCCTTGTAGTTAAATAGATGAGATTCCTTGTTGAAGAAGTTACCTGTTTAAGATTCCTGATTTTGCAGTCCATTGTAAATCCAGGAATCAAAACAGAACATCGGTGTTGGCTCTGCATCGAGATTGGTTGTATCTTGAGGATCCTTATTTATCCATGTGCTTTTAGTGGCCACTTTATTAGGTACAGGTGATATGTGGTTATCTGGATTACTATCACCCTCCTGTCACTAAGTCTGGCCATTCTCCTCTGACCTCTCATTAACAAAGCACTTTTGCCATCAGAACTGCCGCTCACTGGATTTTTTTTTTTTGTTTTTTGCACCATTCCCTGTAAACTCTAAAGAGTATTGTACATGAAAATCCCAGGCAATCAGCAGTTTGTGAGATACTCAAACCACCCGATCTGGCAACAACAATCATTCCCCGGTCAAGGTCATTTAGGTCACACTTCTGCCCCATTCTGATGTTTGGTCTGAACAACAACTGAACCTCTTGACCATGTCTGCACACTTTTATACATTGAGTTGCTGCCACATTATTGGCTGATTGGACATTTGCAGGTGTACAGGTGTACCTAATAAAGTGGCCACTCAGCCTTTGTCACTGAGTGAAAATTGTGAGCAACATACACTCAAGTTTCCCCTTGTAGTTAAATGGATGAGACTCTTTGTTGGGGGAGTTGCCTGTTTAAGATTCCTGACTGCGCAGTCCATAGTAAATTTCAGGAATCGGAAAGAACTTTGGAGTCGGCTATGCATAAAGATTAGTTGTATCTTGAGAATTCTTTTATTTATTCATGTAAGTGTCATTGGAAAGGTCAACCGTTTTTCCTTACCATTGTCTAGGGAAGGTGGCAGTGAATCACCTTTCTGACAAACAATCACCTTCCTAGACTATTTCATAACTTAGTTAAAATTTAACTGCGGTTGGTTGGAGTCTATCTGGAGAGCTTAGAAGATTACTTTGATTAAAACATACAAGATCCCAAAGTTTTGTAAGAATGTTTCCTCTTGTGAGTAAATCTAGAACTAAGGGTCACTGTCTAAAACTAAGGGAATCCCTCATTTAAGATTGAATTGAGTCATTTTTCCCCCTGGGGTGTTGTGGCTCATAGGAACATTCATCTTCAAAGGCCATAAAAGGAGTATCATTGAGGATTGTAAAGCAGAGATTCCTGATAAGTGAAGGGTGAAAAATTTACCACAGGACTATAAGGTGTAGGAACAAAATTAAACCATTTGGCCCATCGGGTCTGCTCCACCGTTCAATCATGGCTGATTTATTATCCTTCTCAGTCCTAATCTCCTGATCTCCCTGTGACCTTTGACACCTTTAGTAATCAAGAACATGTGTTAAATATACCCAAATGAATTGGCCTCCGCAGCCATGTGTGGCAATGGATTCCAGATTCACCACTAAAGAAATTCTTCCTCAACTCTGTTCTAAAGGGACATCCTTCTGTTGTGAGAGATAAATGAGAAGGTGGAATGAGATTACGGTCAACAATCCTATTAAGTGATAGTATAAGTACTAGAGCCAGGTAGTCTATTCCTATTGGTATGTTTGTATGTACAGTACGGTGCAAAACTCTTAGGCACATCGATATAGCTAGGGTGCCAAAGACTTTTGCACAGTACTGTATTTGTTAACGTGGAGTGGAGAGCGAGTTTGTAATCCTGACAGGAGGAAAGGATGTTGGGAATAGCGAGTGCGGAACACCGCAGCATGGCTGTGGGACAGGTGGCAGAGGAGTGCCAGGTTCAGTGGGTGGCTATAGTGCAGACACACCCAGCCCTGAGACGCCAAGCAAGGTAATTTAATTCCAGGCAATTGGTTAATTGATCATTACCTAATGTCTCTCTGGTGCCTCCTGCACCCTCTCCTTTCCCTTCCCATTTTCCCAACCATGATTCCCCTCTCACTGCCCCCTTCCCACTCTCAGTCCACATCAGTGACCCATATCAGAATCAGGTGTATCATCACTGACATACAGTATGCCATGAAATTCGGGGTTTTTTTTGCAGCAGAAATACAGTGTAATACATAAAATTACTACAGTACTGCGCAAAAGTCTAAGGCACCCAAGCGTTTTCTTTCTCTCTCTCTCTCTCTCTCTCTATATATATATATATATACACACACACATATATATATATATATATATATACACCCAAGATTTTGCACAGTACTGTATGCAGTTGGAATTCAAAGCGGTGAGATAAGTCACTTGGTGACTGTGACCAGTGATGGTGTTTGTGTTCTTCTCTTCTCAATCTCACTCTGACTACAAAACCTTCTGCTATTTTCACCCCCATCTACTTACTTTGAGAGCTTCACCTTGAGCCCTTGTGAGAGCAAGTTATCACATCCCTACCATTCTCCGATGTAAGGGTTTGATGAACAGAGGGATCTTGTTGCCCCCCGAAAGTGGAAACACAGATTGATAGGGTGGTTAAGAAGGCACACCTTGCAGCTGTCCTTCCTCTTCCTCACCTCTTCCCCCTTCCTTTCCAGTCCTGAGGAAGAGTCTTGGCCTCAAACGGCAACTGTTTATTTCCCTGGTTGCTGCTGAGTTGCTCCAGCATTTTGTATGTGTCGTTTTGGATTTCTGGCATCTGCTCAGTTTCTTGTGTTTATGATATGACTTGCTTACCTTTATTCACTAGGGCAAGGCATTGAGTTCAAAAGTCAGGAAATTATGTTGCAACTTTATAAAGCTCCCATTAGTTTGCATCTGGAGTATTGCATACAATTATGGGAAGGATATCGAGACTTTGGAGAGGGTGCAGAAGAGGTTTACCAGGGTGTTGTCTGGATTGAAAGGCTTGTGCTATCGCAGGAGGCTGGACAAACTTAGATTGTTTCCTCTGCCCGGCAGAGGCTAATGGGAGATTTGATAGAGGTTTATAAGGTTAATGAGAATCACAGAGTGAGTAAACAGACAGTATCTTTTTGCTAAGGTTGAAATGTCTAATACCAGAAGGCATGCACTTAAGGTGAGAGAAGGTACTTTCAAAGGAGATACAAGGGGCAAACTTTTTACATAGAGAGGGTGGATGCCCGCAATGTGCTGCCTGGGGTGGTGGTAGAGGCAGATACATTAGGAACTTTTAAGAAACATTTAGATAGGCGCATGAATGTGAGGAAAATCGAAGGTTATGGATGTTGTGTTAGCAGAAGAGATTAGTTTATTGGCCATTTCATTATTAATTTAATTGGTTTAATTTAAAGGGTCTGTTTCTGTGTTGTGCTGGTCTATGTTCTATGTTCTACAAAGTGGTTTATTCCGAACTCACTTTTCCTATTATCTGTGAAAATGTCATGTTCATGACCTTTGACATTGTATTTCCCGGATAAGCTGAACCATTTCCTGTACCTATTGGCAACAAACAAGCCACTGGAAGAACTCGAAGGATTGAGCAGCATCTGTGTGAGGAAAGGAAATATCGTCATCTTGATCTGAAATGTCAACAGATTCTTTCTCCCATAGATGCTGCGTGGTCCACTCTGGTCCTCCAGCAGACTGAGTTTCACTTCTCACAACCACATTGAAACATACAGTGAAATGAGCTGTTTACGTCAACAACCAGCACTCAGAAAGATGTTCAAGGGGCAGCCCTCAAGTGACCAGCACCAATATAGCATGCCCACAACATTGAGCAGAACATTAGTACTCCAGATTCAAGCCTCTGCGGGCTCTTGTGTTTCCTCCGAATCTATCCGACCCATTTGTAAAACTAGGAGTCCACCATCAAGATAGAAGCTCAGCCTCTATTTACCTTGAAACACCGGCCTGCCCGGTGTTCCCTCGACACTCCCCAGTTCTAACTTCTGCACCTTCTCTTGAACCTCAGAATGGGCTGCATGGTGGCATAGCAGTTGGCGTATCGCTATCGCAGGGCCAGGGTCTGGGATTCAATTTCCGCCACTGCCTGTAAGGGGCTTGTCTATACTCTACATAGCTCCAGTTTCCTCCCACATTCCAAAGACATATGGGTTAATAACGCAGGCTTGTTAGGGTGAGAAGGGCCTGTTACTGTGTTCTATCTGGGAAGGGCATGTTACTGTGTTGATGGATGATGCTTTCTCGTGGCAGCGCTCCTTGTAGGTGTTCTCAATGGTGGAGAGGGCTCTTCCTGTAATGAACAAAAGTTGGCCAAAATCTGGAGTTTGTTTCTTCAGCTTTGCTCACAGGAGAAACGGGAACAATTATAGGCCAAATCTATTCTGATGTTTCATAAGATCACATCTGATTGGTTGTAAGTCCAACTCCACGTCCCTATCTACCATCAATAATTTTTCTGCCTTTACCTATTGAGAATATCCAAGAAAGGTCCACTGTCCTGCCTGTACCCCACAACCATCGACACCTCTATTAACAAAAAAACCTGCCTGTCTCTGCCTTAAATTACTGAGTTGCCCTTCATACATCTCTGGAGAAGACTTGTGACCCTTTGCAAGACAAAATCTTAATTCCCTATTTTAAATGAATATCCAACTCATCTTGACACAATGACACCAGATCTAAATTCCCCTATTAGTGGAAGCATCCCTCATTGTCCACCTTCTCGATTCCATCATGATCTTACATGTCAAGTTATCACTTAATCTTCCAAAGTCCAAGGGGGAGGCGGTATCACACCCTGCTCATTTTTTCCCCACAAACATCCCAGAAATCAAAACATGAACTCTCCCTCATCTCCCATGTAAGTATATCACTGCATAAATAATGAGACTGAAACTGAATGCATTGCTCCATAAGTGGTCTCAGTAATGGCTTATAGAGTTGTTGCTCATAGAGAGCAGCATAGAGGAATGAAACTAGGGAAAGTTCAAATGTCCAAAAGCTGAGAACATGTAGATGCTGGAAATCTGAAAAATAAACCAAAGCACAGGGCAGGTAAGGCAGGAGAGAGAATGAATCCAAGTGACACATTGGTCACATCATTAGTCAAAGCTACTCTGTCTGAGGAGAGGAAGTGGAAGGAGATGAGTAAAGATGGCAGAGAGAGAGAGAAAACTTGGTGGGACTGTGAGAATCAAATCATTGCCAGAACTCTGAAATACAAGAAATGCTGGATATACCTAGCAAATCAGGCAGCATCCATGGAGAAATAAAACCTGAGGTGGATGACCTTGTAATAAAACTGATCCATTCTGGCTCAAACAGGAATAGCTGATTATCTGAAATTGTTAATTTTGAAGTCCCAGAGCAGTATTGATTTATTATTCCCACAAGTACAGTGAAGATCTTTGGTGTGCACACCACCCAAGCATGTCACTCCATTCTCTGTAACGTGGTGTAATCCTTCAAGCTTTTGTATCTTCGGCCTGACGGGAGAGGGGAGAAGAGAGAGTGACCTGGGTGGGAGGGGTCCTTGATTATGCCTGATGCTCTCCCGAGGTAGTGGGAAGTGGAGTCAATGGAGGGAGACTGGTTTGCATGATTGGATTCACAACACTTCACCACTTCCTCTGGTCTCAGGCAGAGGGCCATTGCCGTACTAGGCCGTGACACATCCTGATAGGATGCTTTCCTGACGGAAGATGAGCTGTCATTCCGCAAGCTCCTGCAGGAGGTCACGTGAGAGCGGGAGAGCAGGATGCAGCGTTAAAACGACGGGTGGCATGAAGGTTGAAGTGTTCACTTCTTCACCGCAGGTCTGCAGGGAGTTCCAGCGTGGCAACTGCACGAGGGGCGAGAACGACTGTCGCTTTGCCCACCCAGCGGACATCGCGATGGTGGACACCAACGACAACACCGTCACCGTGTGCATGGATTACATCAAGGGCCGGTGCTCCCGGGAGAAGTGCAAGTACTTCCATCCCCCCGCCCACCTGCAGGCCAAGATAAAGGCAGCACAACACCAAGTCAACCAGGCTGCTGCTGCCCAGGCCGCAGCGACCGCAGCCGCTATGGTGAGTGACTAGCGCTCTCCAAACTGGCCGGCTGGCACTGCGGAGTTGCTGTTGCTAAATTCCGCCGCCACCGTTTTCGTTTTTTTTTTCTCTCTTAATCTGTGAGAGAGGGACAGTCAGCAATGTGATTTGCTGTCACATTCCCTAGGTTGTGACGTTTTTTAAAATGTTATTGTTTGCGTTCTTCTTCTCAAAACTAGATTTGTGAAGGCCTGTACCTGCTTGGAAAACTTGTTCTTTTGCTGTAGGCTACCTCTCTCACCTTTGTTACTGTTTATGACTTTACATGTGGATATTAAGTGTGCCCTGTCCCACAGAAAAAAAACTTCCTGGTGCAGTTTCTCTCTTCCCCCTCCCAAGTTGGGAGGTGGGGGGGAGGCTAGGGTAGCGGGTAATGATGCTGAAGATTCCCAGCTTCTGTCTGTGATCCGTCCAGGACCTGTGTGCACCATACGGCAGCCAACACACCACCCTACCTCCACTCCTGGGACTTGTGGAACTGGCTTCACCAGAACCTAGCCCCGAAAGCGGGGATTTCCCCCACACACACAACTCCCGTGAGCCCGTGCGTAGCCAAGGACAGGCTTCTCTACCCGGGCGTGCGATACGGGAAGGGGAATGCTGGTGCTGCACTGGAGTGTGCAGACGCTGCCCAGACACCTTGGGCACCACTGGTGCAAGGGACGAGGTGCCTGTCATGCAAGAGAAGGAGCAGCTGTGGGTACAGGAAAGAGGTACTGAAGGTTGCAGGAAAGAGGTGCCTATGGGCACAGGGAAGGGGCACCAGTGGGTGCAGGGAAAGGTGCCAATGGGTGCAAGGCAAGGGGGCTTCATTGAGAGTAAGAGAACATGAATTGCAAATGGGTGCAGGAGAAGGATGCCATCTTGCTTAGTTAAGTGAAGTATTGGTTTCCCTTGTGATTAACTCCTACTATACATGTGTAACAGTCCTTAGTCTCACAATAACTACTCAGTAGTGCCTTTATTGTGCATGCCTAGTCTTGTTATTTGTTGTATATGGCATTCCGATGATTTGTTTTTTTTTATTTGTTTTTTTCCTCACCTCCCCTCAATGCACTGCTGCCCCCATGATGCACCTCTGCTTGCTGTTTATGTTAATGCGCTTGAACCCCATTGGCCCATTGCCATCATGTGCTCGCTGCCTGCTAATTAAGACTCAGTCGGCTGTCAAATCACTGAAGCGACCCCTCGAGGCAACCTTTGACCTGGTACTATGACCTTTCACCTTTTAGCTTGGCATGTAGCATTAATAGGGTTATGAGTTACAACATAAATCATTAAAAGCAAAATAAAAATGAGTACTAGTATTTGCTTTTTTTGTTGTAAGCATCATAGGGCGGTGATAAATTGACTGTGGCACCATTGGCTCTGAATACTACAAAGACAAATAAACATGAACAAATTCACGCAAATTTCAAAATGCCTAAAATTTTTAGTATCTTGGACAATTTGCAAGCAAATTGCCCAGAAGATGCAATTCAGGAAACTATAGTGGAGATAACTGACATACCACACTCAGCTCATCACCAATGGGGATGCCCCTACAGCATAGCATAGGGGGGAGGTTGTTAATTCTATATATTCATAATAATTCAATACTGTTATGATTGGCATGGCTTTTATTTTTTAATTTTAAAAATGTAACATGTAAATGTTTGTTAGTCAGTGTGTGATACCTGCATGCTTTGCACGGCAAGTTTTTAAATTTTATTTATGGGATAGTGGGTGGGTTTATGAAGAACAGGCTTGTCTTTGTGTTGTCGATGTTCCTTTTAGTAATTACTCTTAAAGATGTTCGTAAACACCTGCTTTTAATGTTGATCGCCATGGAGTTGGCAGTGCAAACTATTTTGATTCAGTCTCACTTACTGCTTGCTCAGTGGTGTGTAGTTGCATAAAGTGCAGTTACTTAGATTTCCTGTTTATTTCGCTAATAAATTAGTTTATTGGGTTAATGCTTGCTGTACATAATCGTTTCTGTGTTCTTTTGTTGTCTTGTAGCAGGTAAATGCCTCCATGTTGCTTGCTTGCTAAATGGCTAAAAACAAAAAAAAAATGTTCACTTGATACTGATTGTTTTTTTTTCCCCTTCTGTTTGTCTCTTTTTTCCTCCTCCTTGTCTTTTTTTTTGTACACTCCTTTGTCTGTCATTCGCAGGGCCTTCCTCCTGGTGTCCTTCCCCCACTACCAAAGAGACCTACACTAGAAAAAGCCAATGGTGCCACGACAATGTTTAATACTGGTGTTTTCCAATATCAACAAGCCCTTGCAAACATGCAGCTGCATCAACAGACTGCTTTCATCCCTCCAGGTGAGCACACCGCACCTCTGCGCTCGACACCGGCTCACTCGCAGGATTAGTTGTGGATTTCTTTTCTCTACGTTTTCCGCTGAATGTTTTGTCGAATGTAAAATGCACTAACGAAAGCATTCCAATCATTTCGTTCCACGTAATTTGATCTCCCCGGTGCCTTTCTCCTTTTAATCGCGAGATTACAATAATAAGGCTTTGTTTCCTAACTTTGTGACCTAAGGAAATGGGAGATGATGCCAGCAGCTCCACACATATAGAAGCAGAGGGGACGTGGAAAGCCCTTCAGTTCATCTGTACAGGCTGACCAAAAGTTGGAACAGGGTTAACAAGTTCAAAGTAAACTTATTATCAACATAAGTATCCCAGAGTGGTATTCTTTAATAATTGGAGGAAATTAAGGGGGTGGGGGGATGTCAGTAGTAGGTTTTGTTACACAGAGTGTAGTAAATGCATGGCAGTTGCCGGGGCTGATGGTAGAGTCAGGTACATTAAGGACATTTAAGAGATTCTTAGGGAGGCACATGGATGAAAGAAAAATGCAGGGCTAATTGTGAGGAAAGGGTTCGGTTGATCTTAGAGTAGGTTAGAAGGTTGGCATAATATTGTGGGCCGAAGGGCCCGTGCTGTGCTGTTCTGTGTTCTATGTTCTTTTGTTTAAAATCTGACCTCTGCCTCTCCTTCCCTCCTTTTTCTGGAATGGCAGAGGCTAAAGAGAGATCTGATTATAAGTTTATGAGAGACATAGACAGAGTAAACAGACAGTTATCTTTTTTCTCAGGAGGGCATGCATTTAAGGTGAGAGGGGGTAATTTCAAAGGAGATGTGAAGGGCAAGTTTTTAAACACAGAAAGTGATGGGTGACTGGAATGTGCTGCCTGAGGTAGTGGTAGAGGCAGATACTTTAGGGATTTTAAGAGACGTTTGAACAGACACATGAATGTGAGGAAAATAGAAGGTATAGACACTGTAAAGGCAGAAGGGATAAGTTTAGTTAAACTTTTGATTACTAATTCGATTGGTTTAGCACAACATTGTAGGCTGAAAGGCCTGTTTGTGTGCTGTACTCTATGATCAATGACCATACAAGTGTAGAAGATAAAGTAAACTTGGGCTAACACCATCAAATGAGCAATTGCCCTGTCTCTTCCTCTACCAAGCATTTACATGGTGAGTTCTGGAACTTCAACACTCGCCGAGTGAAATAAACGTTCTCCCTTGACTTCTCGCAGACAGGTTTTTCAAATTTGTACCAGAAGGCGAACATGCAGAAAGTACTCAGCCGGTCAGGCAGCATCTGTAGAGAGAACAGCAGTGCCAGTGTCCTTCCATTAAAGTGATCGACTGTTTCTCTCTCCACAGATGCTCAGTGTCCTGCAGTTGCAGTTTTATTGCAGGCATCATAAATCTGCGGTATTTTGCATTCTGCATCTTTCACCATCCCTCCCTTACTCACCCCCCCCAATTCCTTCACCTTTCCTTATCCCCTCTTTGCAAACCCTGTCCCCATCTCCGCCTGACCACCTGTTCCTTCCCTCGGCCCATTAGATATGTAGATGCAGAATTAGGTCATTCAACCCATGGATTCTATCCTATCATTCACTCATGGATGATCTTTTTTCTAAACCTATTCTCCCACCTGTTCCCTGTAAACTTTAGTCCCTCTTACCAATCAAAAATCAGCCTCTGCCAGGGCTGGAACAGCCAGCCTTAGATACAGGACCAGAATTGCTCAGAGTACTTTTCTTCCTTTCTCTCTTTCTCCCTCCCCACTTCCTCTCTTTCCCTCTCTCTCCCTCTCCCTCCCTCTCTCTCTCTCTCTTTTCTGGGTGGTGGGGGGAAAGGAGAGCTTGGAAGGTTGTTATTAGTGGTGGACATTGGCACTGGGTGACTGGATTGCAAAAGAAACCCCACCTGGTTTGCCAAGACTGAGCCATGGATAACTAAACCCAACACAATATGGGTCTCAGCAGAAACGGCCAAGCAAACCACCCTGAACAGGAAGGGCAATAACAGGAACACCCTCAATGTGTGTACTTTGGAAATGTGGCTTCAATCACCAGTGCAATCCTGGGATGAAAATCATGTGCTGCTCGGTCTCCTCGGTCTCCATGCTCCCTCTGCTGGCGCTTTAAGGAACTGAGTGACTGCTTGTAAATTGGAAATGCTGAAATGCGCCAGAAAAAAAGCAGATGTATCTCAAACACCATTATTTCAGTTTTTATGACACCTATGGCACGCACAAAAGCAGCTAGCTTTTTAACAAATAAACATGATAAAATTAATCAATGTTCAAAAATCAATTATTTCAGTGAAAGATTGTTTTTAATATGCCTGTAAAATGATATGCAAACATAATGCACTATAATCACATTAACTAATTTAAGTACTTAAGCCGGGCTCAAGTACACCCCCCCCCGCAAGATTTTCTCTAGACTCATATCTCCAGGCCTAAGAATTGTGAATCCTGAATTAAAAGCATAAGATGTAGGAACAGAATCAGGCCATTTGGCCCATCAAGTCTTCTTTGCCATGGCTGATTTACGCACAGTGGCCTCTGTGTTGTGCATTCAGAGATGCTCCTCTGCACACCACTGTTGTAATGCATGATTATTTGAGTTACTGTCACCTTCCTGTCAATGGTAGGTGTCCATGACATTAAAAAAGAAGTTGGGAACTTCTGGTTCAGAGGTATATGTGCCAAGTACAGGCAAATGGGACTAGCCCTTGTAGCACCTTGCTCAACAAGGTTGAGTTGGGCCGAAATGCCCGCTTCCCTTCTGCTTGACTTTATGACTGTGGAATGTCCCCCCTCCAGTTTAGATCTGCATGAGCCTGTTAGCCCAGGTTTACTTTAAACATGCGCTTGTATGGTCCATCCATCATGAGGGAAAGAGATATCAGGTTTTACACAATGACGCAGTTATCCTAAGAGGCGTGAGGTAGATTTATCTGTGAGATGTCATAAAGGGGTTGATGAAACCATTTATCTGTAGAAGACGAATGATAAGACTGTTTAAGTGTATAAGGTGATAAGAGGCTCAGGTAGAGTGGACAGCCAGCACCATTTTCTCCCCAGGGAAGAAATGGCTAATACGAGAAGGCATAATTTTAAGGTTGATTGGAAGGAAGTGTAGGAGGGATGTCAGGGGTCTTTTTTTTAGCAGTAGAGTGTTGGGTATAAGGGGATGGGTGGTGGTAAAGGCAGATACATTAGAGACACTTAACAGACTAGATAGGGACATGAAAAATGGAGGGCTATGTGGGAGGGAAGCATTAGATAGATATTGGAGTAGGTTAAAGGGTTGGCACAATATTCTGGGCTAGGTGGTCTCTTCTGTGCTATACTGTTGCATGTTCTATGTAACATTTAGGAAACGTTTGGAGAGGTTCATGGATGAGAGGGATATGGAGGGCTATGGACTGGATGCAGGAGGGGTGGTGACTGTTCTTCTGCCTAGATGAAGACCAGCTCGGCATGGACTAGATGGGCTGAAGGGCCTGCTTGTGTGCTGTAGTGCTCTGTGACTCTATGACTGTATCCACTTTTGATCACTCTGGACACAAATTGAAGTTCATTTCGTTCTGCTCAACACAATTAAAAACCCAGCGTCTACATGGATTCCACGTCCCCAGGCCCATTCAGCCTGGGGCTTTCTGAGGGGTGTTACTGCCCGTCAGCTCTGTTAACCTGTGCCACCAGGAGTTCTTGCTCAAGGTCATTAGTGAACATCTTCCTCTGGTTTTATGATGGGGTAACTTTAGAGTGGATGAAGGAGAAATTTGCAGAGTTGTTGGTTGTGGTGTTCAAAGATCAAAGTGAATTTTATTACCAGAGTACATATATGTCACTACATAAAACCCTGAGATTAATTTTCTTGTAGTCATGCTCAGCAAGTCTATAGAATAGTAACTATAACTGGATCAATGAAAGATCAACCAAAGTGCAGGAGACAACAAACTGTGCAAATGCAAATATGAATAAATAGAAATAAATAACGAGAACATAAGATAATGAGATAAAGAGCCCTTAACGTGAGATTATGGGTTGTAGGAACATTTCAGTGATGGGGTAAGTGGGAGTAGTTATTAGATTAGATTAGATTATGAAGACACACAGTCCTCTTTTATTGTCATTTAGTAATGCATGCATTAAGAAATGATACAATAGAAGTTATCCCCTTCTATTCAAGAGCCTGATGGCTGAGGGATAATAACTGTTCTTGAACCTGTTGGTGCGAGCCCTGAGGAGCCCTGAGGAAGTATGGGTATTTGTATTAGTTCATAATGAGGTCGATTGTGAGACCAAGAGCCCACCTTACAGTTCAGGGGTCTGATAACAATGGGAACGAAGCTGTCCTTGAGCCTAGTGGTTTGTGCCTTTAAGCTTTAGTACCTTCTTCCTGATGGGAAAGGGGAGAAGAGAGAAAGCCTGCGGTGAGTGGAGTCTTTGATAACGCTGGTTGCTTTCTTGGGCTAGTAAGAATACAGATAGAGTCCATGGAGGGGAGGCAGGCTATTGTGGTGGGTGAACACACACTGTTTTTCTTTCCCTGGATTTGATGGCAAAGGCTTAAGTTGACAACTGAAAGGTTTAAAGGGGCCCAGAGGGCAGTGGGTGTGTGGATCAAGCTGCCAGGAGAAGTGGTTAAGGCAGGCACTATAATGGCACAAGGTCAGACATGCAGAACAACTTGATGGGCTGAATGGCCTAATTCTGCTCCTATGCCTTATGTTCCTCTGTCCAATGGGAGAGGATGGGTGGGTTCTTTGATTATACTGGCCGCTTTACTGAGGCTGTGAGAAGTGTAGACAGAGTTTGGGAGGTTGGTTCCTATGATGCGCTGAGGAACTGGGGCAGGGGTGAAGAAATAGGTTGATAGGGTAAGTTTCCTGAATCACTGTAGCAAAAAAGTCAGCACAAAGGCAATGGGCCGAATGTCTTCTTAACAACACTGATGTCAAAGCACTGCAAAGTGCAGACACCAATCATTGCAGTCTGTCTTGAACCCACCACCTGCTTTCAGAATGAAGCAAAGGACATTGCAGGATGCTGCCCTGTCATTAATAAAAGAGTGTGAAAGGGTTAATCTATCTTCCAGCAATTTCATTACCTGCTGAGGAAGAAAGTCAGATTTATAATTCCTGGCATGAGCTGCCCCATTCTCATTTCCTTCTGTCTCTGGTATTGTGTTTCATCACTGTACCTTTATTTAAATAGTCCATACCTATAAAAGTGATTGCTGTGGGTCCCCGTGCAAAACCGCACCGTACATAAGACTATCCCTTGACTTGAAAGGAGGAAACGTAATGATGGATCAGCAAGTGCGACTGACAATGGAAAAGGATTGTCATTTTAAAATCCCTCGGAATTTTCTTTTAACACCTTCAGGGGACCCACAGCATTCAGCCATGGGTGTTGTTGCAACAGAGCTGATAATATTATCACCACTGCTTTCTCGTTTTATTTGCTTCACATTTCCCTGAAGGCAGCAATGTGTGCTGGTATGAACAATGTCCAAATCAGTTATTGGGCTCCCTCTGTCTAAGCTTACACGTTGTGCCATTGAAGTTTAAAGGACAGGTGGCTCTGCAGCTCAATTGCATTCTTTACCATTTCTCCCTCCACGGAACTGGAGCCCCTTTGGACAAACGAATTACTAGAGTGAACCAAATCCACTGTCGGAGCGCAGTTAAACCTTTACACTGCCAGCACTGTCAGCCAGGTTCAAAGCAAGGGACCACCATCAACTTTGTCTAAAAATCAACTGCAGGTTGAGACGCTCACAAATTTCTACAGATGTACCGTGGAGAGCGTCTAACTAGTTTTATCACCGTCTGGTATGGGGGGGGGGTGGGAGGTGCGGTTGCTGGGGGACTACCGCACAGGATCGAAATAAGCTGCAGAGAATTGTAAACTTAGTCAGCTCCATCATGGCCACTGGCCTCCCTAGTATCCAGGACATCTTCAAGGCAGGATCCATCATTAAGGAGCCCCATCACCCTGGTCATGCCTTGTCCTCATTGCTACCATCAGGAAGGAGGTACAGAAGCCTGAAGGCACACACTCATCAATTCAGGAACAGACATTGAACCCACGAACACTACTTCACCACTTCTTTATGTCTATTTGTGCACTACTTTTTTAATGTAACTAATTTATATATATATATATTTACTGCAATTCATGTTTTTTTCTATTATTATTATTTCATTGTACCGCTGCCACAAAGTCAACAAATTTCTCAACACATGCCGGTGATATTAAACCTGACTCTGATTCTGAAGATCGGTATAAACTCACAATCCTCCTTTCATTCTGCAGAATCAGGTTTATATGACATGAAATTTGTTGTTTTGCAAAAGCTGTGCAGTGCAAAGACACATCTATAAATTACTGCAACTTGTAAAAAAAAAAGTGCACAAAAAAAAGGTATAATGAGGTAGTGTTCATGGACTGCATGGGCCTCCGAGATGACCACAACCTTGCCGAGGAGCTTAGAGGTTTCCATGCCTCAAGGACCCAGAGAGCTATGTTGGCTGGAGTCAGGGCCTTGTGCTTTGATTCTTGGTAGGGTCACCCATGCCAAGCAGGTCAGAATGTTCTCCACTGTACATCTCTAGAAATTGACGTCCTCTAGCAGTGTTTAGACCCCCAAAGGACAAATCCTTTCCCCTCATGGACTGAATCCCTCTCTCAAATTGTTTCTTGCTTCAGATTGCAGCATCTGCCATCTCCTGTGTCTCTTGCACGCCTCCTGGTGGTTACTGCTTGCATGGCACAGCTTCACTGCGGATACAGAGAGTTCAAAACAGTTGTTGTAATTCTTAAACCACTTCTGTTTTCACTTTGCCGCCAAGTTTAGATCCATCCTAAAAATCAAATCCATTCTGAGATTCCTATGGTAATCTGGGAGACATGGCAACCAGATCACTAATGAGGTAAATAATTAGATTATTTATAAAAGTCAGTAGAGCCCCTACATCACAGTGCCAGGGTGGAGGGTTGATCCTGATCTCTGCCGTTGATTGTGAGGAGTTTGGACGTTCTCCCAGTAAGCATGAGGATTCCCCCCCAAGGCGCTCTACTATCCTCCCATATCCCAAAGAAGTGCAACTTGGCGAGATAATTGGCCACTGTAAATTGCTCCTGCTGTGTTTGGCACGTGGTAGAATCTGGGGAGAAAGGGATGGGAATGTGGTGAGAATTTTAAAAAATAATGTAGTGTAAAGGGCCAGAAGGCTTGTTTCTGTGCTGTATCTGTCTATGACTGTAAACCTCTCCACAGTGTCAAAATGTGTTTGGATCAATGGAGAACCCCTGCTCTTCAAAATACTAGCATGGCATCTTGCTCTTCAGCTTAGAGGACCTGAGTTTACTGTCCCATCAGAGGACTGTTTCTCCAGACATAACCTTTCTCAAGGGCAGACTTGAGGCATCCTGTCATGCACGTGGGTGGCGTAGAAACAGTACAGGCAATTTTCAATTACTTATTTATAAAGAGATACAGCATGGAACAGGCCCTTCTGTCTATCGAGCTGGTGCACCTGTTTAACCCTAGCCCAATCGCAGGATAATTTACAATGACCGATTAACATACTTACTGCTACGTCTTTGGACTGCGGGAGGGAATCAGGGCAGCCAGAGGAAACCCACGGGGTTACGGGGAGAACGTGCAGACGCCTTATGGACGATGCAAGAATTGAACTCCAAACTGACGCCCCAAGCTATAAAGGCGTTGTGCTTGCAGCTCTGCTCCATGCCGCACAATCATAGATAGGGAAGACCCCTTGGTTGTCTGAGCTGTGTGGTGACTGACAGTGCAAAGCCAGCAAAGAAAAAAATATATATTAATCAGTGTTAGCTACCAGCACACATGTTTTAAGTATGTGTTTCACACAGAACACATTATTTTCTTGTAGATTAGGCTATTGTGTGATTTGAGTGTACTTAAACAGCACAAGCTCCTGTTCCCTCAATAACAAATTGTTTCCTCCTTGTGACAATGGTTTCTAATTACACATGTGATGGGTTGTTTTAATTCTTTTCCCCTTTCAAATCCACCTTCCTGTTGCAATGCATGATGGGCAGGCTCAATATTGTGCATGACACCCGCTACAAGTGTTGGTAGGTGCCAGCTTTGTTATTTGATTATCTGTACCCGTACAATTTTTACTCACTGTCCCTTCAAAGTCCACTGCCGAGATCAGCTCCACGCACTGTTGGCATTGCATTGGGGTCCATTGCCTCTGTGCCTGCCGCATCCGATTAATGCCTCAGGTCTTCCTCCCTCCACTGGTCCTTCCCCCGTGTGCCCACTTCCCCTTGTATTTGGCATCTTCTCCAACAGTCAAGCAGCAGACCTTAGCAATTTGACCTCCGTTCCTTCCCTTTACCTGTCAGTATAACCTTGTGCCAAAGACCCTGCACTAAAAAACAGAGGCACAACTGGAGACTTACTGGCTCCACTTTCAATGAATGGGACTAGATGGGATGTATTTTTCCCCAAATAAATCTGTCACATAGTTGATTACACTCTCATGTTCCTTTGCAAACTACGTGTGGTGAGACAGGGTTATGGTGCATTGGTTCTCCAGCGTAAAGTGCCATTGGTTAATGATTCTCCAGCTAGAAGTTTCATTGGTTGATTCATTCTCCAGCATGGAGTCTAATTGGTCCAAAATCGTCCCCTGGCATGAAGCATGGTCGTATAGAGACCTAATCCTTGAGTTTGCCTCATAAAAAAAACAATTGTTGGAGGCTTTGAAACTGCCCAACTTGCTCTCTGATAGAGAGTGTGAAAGAAAATGATTCAAACTCCTACACTTCATTGTAACTTCCACCAAAGAGGATCGGAAGTGTAAAGAGGCCTTGTGGCCTATCATAAACTTGACTGCTCTCAAAATGATTTTTCCAGATAGGTTCATTCCCTCCTTTTTTTCTTCTTTTTAAGCCCATCACCCCTACTAGGGCATAGGCCATGACGGATCAATCCACTCCCAGGGGTGGGGTCTTTGGAGCTTCTGTTGGCATTTCTATAGCTCTGGGTTTTTACAAGATGTGGATGCTAGTCACGTCATACCCCCCTCCTTTCACAGCCAGGCCTGGAACAGGTCACGGTGGAGTTCCTGTTTACTTTTGCCATACAATATTTCCTTCTCTGTCCTCCTCTGTGCAGTTCAAGCATTCTAGGTCACTGGATGAAAACAAAACATTCTTTGCTTCCCCTCTGATAATAGTTCCTTCCAATAGCAATATGCTCCTTTAAACCACGTGGTATATACCGAAACCTCCAATGCCAACATGCCCTTATCCCCAGTACCCGGTCCACAAAAATTCACTCCCCCCCACCAAAACACTTAAATCTATTCTGCAGATAACTGATTATCTGATTGGAATCAAGTTAGGTCAAAAAGCCAAAGTGGACTTTGAATGGATTGCGCTTCTCACTGCTAAGGACAGTTTGAATTATTCAAGCTCTTTGTTACATAATATAGCTATTCAAATGATCCTATTAATTATTATGAAGCAGTAAAACTTTTATAAATCTTGCTTTGCAATAATGGATAATTATTGAATACTTTTTAATGACCTGTGGCTTAATTAAATGTTTGAAAGTATACAGTACATAGAGTAACATTTTAAACTGCTTCATGTTATAGAATGTAACCCTAATTGATGCTTTTTAAGATATGTAATATCAATATTTATGAACATGAAAATGACTTACCTACATGTTGTTGTTAATCAGTATTTTCCTCTTTTGTCTCTCTTTTTGAAATTATGTAATGTTTACTACTTTCTCCTCTCCCCATCCTTAATCACTATCCCATTTCTTCTCTCTTCCTCCTAACCTGTCCCACTTTTCTGACCTCACCTTTCCTCTCTCCTGGTCCTTCACTGTCCTGCTGTAATGGCACCCGCTGCTGATGTCCAACTATCCTCCATGCATTGTTACCATGGCTTCTCCCCACCCCTCTCTCCCTCCACCCCTCTCTCCCTCCTCCACCCCTACCCTCAATCCCTCCCTGTGCTCCTCTGCTGCTCTTTTCCGATTTCCCACCAATTTATTTAAAAAGTACCCATGATGCACGGTGCTAATCCTGCAGCCGTTTCCGCGGCAACAACATCTGCCACAAGTGTCCCCTTTGCAGCCACGGCAACCACCAATCAGGTTTGCTCATTTACAGCTTTGATTCTTCTTGTTTGCATGGAAATATTAATTTTAAGGTTGTAGCTTATCTGTCCGTCTTTATGCTGTACTTAGCAAATTGCACAAAATTAAAATCTCCAGCCCATTTTAATTTACAAGAGCAGGATCCTTTTTTGATTAGATCTTTCTTTACAGTTCTCTCTATTTTTCTACAAAATTTAACCAATTGCCTTGCCTTTAATTAGGCGATGAAAATGAATGATAAATGGCCTAATTCTGCTCCTATGTCTCATAGTTGTATCGTGGAGAAGGTAGGAGAATGGAGTTGAGGGGAAATAAGTCAGCCGCAAACGAAAGGCGATGCAAATTCGATGGCCTAATTCTGCTCTTATCTCTACGACTGAGGCTGAATCCAATTGAAACCTATAGAACATTATCAGGGCTAGATAGCGTGGACATGGAGAGGACATTTCCAGTATTGGGAGAGTCTAGGAGCAGAGTGCACAGACTCAGAATAGAAGAAGGACGTCCCTTTAGAACAGAGATGAGGAGAAATTTCCTTAGCTAGAGGGTGGCTAACCTGTGGAATTCATTGCCACAGAAGACTGTGGAGGCCAAGAGTCATTGGGGATATTTAAAGTGGAGGTTGATAGGTTCTTGATAAGTAAAGGAATTAAAGGTCATGGGGAGAAGGCAAGAAAATGGGATTGAGGGAAAGTGAATCACCTATTTCTTCAGCAGTTTGATCGGAGAACTATTGCGCAAGCACGTGGACGTCAGCCAGTGAGAATAGCAAGAAGAATTTAAAAGGAGACCGCTTTATAGACCGAGCGATGCAGTAGAGGGAGCCAGAATGGGAAGGCTTTGGCTCAACGGGGCTTCGGCAGTGACAGGTCGAGGCAAGGTTGGTTGCCTGTGTAGAATACAGACAGGAAGAATGTGTGTGAGGCTGGTGTTCTGTGCTCGGTGTCAGATGTGGGGAGTCCTGGAGATTCCCAGCCTTCCGGACAGCCACATCTGTGCCAGGTGTGTCGAGCTGCAGCTCCTTAGGGACCATGTTAGGGAACTGGAGATGCAGCTTGATGACATTCATCTGGTCAGGGAAAGTGAGGAGCTATACGCAGGTAGTCACACCAGGGTAGGGGAGACAGATAAGTGGGTAACACTCAAGAGAGGGAAGGGCAGGAGTCAGAGGCTAGAGAGCACCTCTGTGGCTGTACCCCTTGACAATAAGTACTCCTGCTTGAGGGGGAACGGCCTACCTGGGGGAAGCAACAGTGGTCGTGCCTCTGGCGCAGAGTCTGGCCCTGTGGCTCAGAAGGATAGGGAAAGGAAGAGGATGGCAGCAGTGAAAGGGAATTCTGTGGACGCAGGAAAGAAGAACGGATGGTCGTGTGCCTCCTAGGTGCCAGGGTCCGGGATGTTTCTGATCGCGTCCACGATATCCTGAAATGGGAAGGAGAACAGCCAGAGATCATGGTACAAATTGGTACCAACGACATAAGCAGGAAAAGGGAGGCGGTCCTGAAAGCAGATTATAGGGAGATAGGAAGAAAGTTGAGAAGCAGGACACAAAGGTAGTAATCTCGGGATTACTGTCTGTGCCGTATGACAGTGAGCATAGAAATAGAGTGAGGTGGAGGATAAATGTGTGGCTGAGGGATTGGAGCAGGGGGCAAGGATTCAGATTTCTGGATCATTGGGACCTCTTTTGGAGCAGGAATGACCTGTACAAAAAGGATGGGTTGCATTTGAATCCCAGGGGGACCAATATCCTGGTGGGAAGGTTTGCTAAGGCTATTAGGGAGAGTTTAAACTAGGATTGCTGTGGGGTGGGAACCGAACTGAAGAGACGGAGGAAGAGGAAGTTGGCTCAAAAATAGAGAAAGCTTGGAGACAGTGAGAGAGGGAGGATAGGCAGGTGATTGAGAAGGGACACGTTGAGACCGATGGTTTGAGATGTTTCTATTTTAATGCAAGGAGTATTACGAACAAAGCGGATGAGCTTAGAGCGTGGATCAGTACTTGGAGCTATGATGTTGTGGCCATTACAGAAGCTTGGGTGGCTCAGAGGCAGGAATGGTTACTTCGAGTGCCAGGCTTTAGATGTTTCAGAACGGACAGGGAAGGAGGCAAAAGAGGTGGGTGCGTGGCACTGTTGATCAGAGATAGTGTCATGGCTGCAGAAAAGGAGGAAGACATGGAAGGATTGTGTACTGATCTCTGTGGGTAGAAGTTAGGAACAGGAAGGGATCAATAACTGGGTGTTTTTTTTGACCACACAATAGTAACAGGGACATTGAGGAGCAGATAGGGAGACAGAATCTGCAAAAGGTGTAACAATATCAGGGTTGTCAAGCTGGGAGATCTTAATTTCCCAAATATCGATTGGCATGTCACTAGAGCAAGGGGTTTAAATGGGGTGCAGTTTGTTAGGTGTGTTCAAGATAAGCCTGCAAGAAGAGAGGCAGTACTTGATCTGGTATTGGGAAATGAACCTGGTCAGGTGTCAAATCTCTCAGTGGGAGAGCATTTTGGAAATAGTGATCACAATACTATCTCCTTTACCATAGCATTGGAGAGGGATAGGAACAGATAAGTTAGGAAAGTGTTTAATTGGAGTAAGGGGAAATATGAAGCTATAAGGCAGAAAATTGGAGGCATAAATTGGGAAAAGATGTTCTCAGGGAATTGTGCGGAAGAAATGTGGCAGACGTTCAGGGGATATTTGCATGGAGTTCTGTATAGGTACATTCCAATGAGACAGAGAAAGGATGGTAGGATACAGGAACCATGGTGTACAAAGGCCGTTGTAAATCTAGTCAAGAAGAAAAGAAGAGCTTATGAAAGGTTCAAAAAAGTAGGTAATGATAGAGATCTAGAAGATTATAAGGCTGGCAGGAAGGAGCTTAAGAAAGAAATTAGGAGAGCCAGAAAGGACCATGAGGAGACCTTGGCGGATGGGATTAAAGAAAACCCCAAGGTATTCTATAAGTATGTGCAGAGCAAAAGGATAAGACGTGAGAGAATAGGACCAATCAAGTGTGACAGTGGAAAAGTGTGTATGGAACCGGAGGAGATAGCAGAGGTACTTACTGAGTACTTTGCTTCAGTATTCACTACGGAAAAGGATCTTGGCGACAGTAGGGATGACTTACAGTGGATTGAAAAGCTTGAGCATGTAGATATTAGAAAGAGGATGTGCTGGAGCTTTTGAAAAGCATCAAGTTGGATTAGTCACCGGGACCGGACGAGATGTACCCCAGGCTACTGTGGGAGGCGAGGGAGGAGATTGCTGAGCCTCTGGTAATGGTCTTTGCATCATCAATAGGGATGGGAGAAGTTCTGGAGGATTAGAGGGTTGCGGATGTTGTTCCATTATTCAAGAAAGGGAGGAGAGATAGCCCAGGAAATTATAGACCAGTGACTCTTACTTCAGTGGTTGGTAAGTTGATGGAGAAGATCCTGAGAGGCAGGATTTATGAACATTTGGAGAGGCATAATGTGATTAGGATTAGTCAACATGGCTTTGTCAAAGGCAGGTCATGCCTTACGAGCCTGAACGAATTTATTGAGGATGTGACTAAACACATTGATGAAGGTAGAGCAGCAGATGTAGTGTATGTGTATTTCAGCAAGGCATTTGACAAGGTATCCCATGCAAGGCTTATTGAGAAGGTTAGAAGGCATGGGATCCAAGGAGACTTTGCTTTGCGGATCCAGAACTAGCTTGCCCACAGAAGGCAAAGAGTGGTTGTAGACGGGTCATATTCATATGGAGGTCGGTGACCAGTGGTGTGCCTCAGCGATCTGTTCTGGGACCCCTACTCTTCGTGATTTTTATAAATGACCTGGATGAAGAAGTGGAGGATGGGTTAGTAGATTTGCTGATAACACAAAGGTTGGGGGTGTTGCGGGTAGCGTGGAGGACTGCGAGAGGTTACAGCTAGACATCGATAGGATACAAGACTGGGCTGGGAAGTTGCAGATGGAGTTCAACCCAGATAAGTGTGAAGTGGTTCATTTTGGTCGGTCAAATATGATGGCAGATTATAGTATTAATGGTAAGACTCTTGGCAGTGTGGAGGATCAGAGGGATCTTGAGGTCTGAGTCCATAGGACACTCAAAGCTGCTGCGCAGGTTGACTCTGTGATTAGGAAAGCATATGGTGTATTGGCCTTCATCAACCATGGGATTGAGTTTAGGAGCCAAGAGGTAATGTTGCAGCTGTTTAGGACCCTGGTCAGACCCCACTTGGAGTACTGTGCTCAGTTCTGTTCACCTCACTACAGGAAGGATGTGGAACCATAGAAATAGTGCAGAGGAGATTTACAAGCATGTTGCCTGGATTGGGGAGAATGCCTTATGAGAATAGGATGAGTGAACTCGGCCTTTTTTCCTTGGAGCAACGGAGGATGAGAGGTGACCTGATAGAGGTGTATAAAATGATGAAAGGCATTGATCATGTGGATAGTCAGAGGTCTTATCCCAGGGCGGAAATGGCTAGCATGAGATGGCACAGGTTTAAAGAGCTTGTGAGTAGGTACAGAGGAGATGTCGGGGGTAAGCTTTTTATGCAGAGAGTGGTGAGCGCGTGGAATGGGCTGTCGGCGACGGTAGTGGAGGCAGATATGATAGGGTCTTTTAAGAGACCCCTGGACAGGTACATGGTGCTCAGAAAAATAGAGGGCTATGGGTAACCCTATGTAATTTCTAAGGTAAGGACATGATCAGCACAGCTTTGTGTGCCAAACAGCCTGTATTATGCTGTAGGTTTTCTATGTTTGTATGAATGCTAGAACAGTCTTGACAGCCTAATTCTGCTCCCGTATCTTCTGGTCTTGTGCAATGGTGGGGCCAACTTTGCATTTGTGCCCTTGAGAGGTCACCATTGATTGAATTCCCCCACTAAGTCAACTGGTGTTCACCCCAAGTATAAGAATGTCATAGGAATGATTTGGATGAGAATGTGTAAGGCATGTTTAGTAAGCTTGCAGATGATATGAAAACAGGTGTATCATAGACAGTGAAGAAGGTTATCAAAAATAACAGTGTGATCTCGATCATCTAGGTAAATGGGCAGAAGACTGGCGATGGGTATTCAATTCAAGAAAGAGTGGAGCAATGTATTTTGAGAAGTCAAACTTTTACAGTGAACGATGGTTCCCTGAGGGGTGTTGTGGAACAAAGATCCAGGAGTACAACTCTATAATTCCCCGAAAGTAGCTTCACAGGTAGATGGGGCAGTGAAAAATGTCTGGCACGTTGGCTTTCATCAGTCAGGACAGTGACTAGAGAAGTTGAAATGTTATTTTACTGTTGTGCTGGACACTGGTGAGGCGGCATCTAAACTATTGTGTACACCTTTGGTTACTCTTTTATAAGAAAGACACCATTAAGCTGGAAAGAAAGCAAAGAAAATGTACAGTAGTATTCCCAGGATTCAAGGACCTGAGTTACAAGGGAGGTTAGGCAGAATAGGACATTATTCCTTGGAGCATAGGAGACTGAAGGGTGACCTTATAAAGCTGTATAAAAGGGGAACTGACGGGGTGAATGCACACAGTGTTTTTCCCAAGGAAGGGGAACCAGAAATGAGAGAGGAAGGTTTAAGGTGAGAGGGAAAAGATTTAAAAGAGACTTGAGGGGTAACCTTCACACAGAGGGTGGTATGTATGTGGAATAAGCTGCCAGAGGAACTCGCATTTCTCTATGAAGTTGTGACTCCTCTTCTATATTCAAATTAAAAGGAAGATTCAAACATGATCACTTTAGAATATTTTCTGCACGGGGAGAAAATTTGATAATCTGAGATGCAAAGAAACTTGGGAGTCTTTGTGCACGATTCCCTATAGGTTAATTTGTAGGTTGAATGAGTGGTGAGGAAAGGGATGCGATGTTAGCATTCATTTCAAGATGACTGGAATACAAAAAGCAAGGATGTAATGTTGAGCCTTATAAAACACTGGTGAAGCCTTACTTGGAGTATTGTGAGTAGTTCTGGGCTTCTTATTTAAGAAATGATGTACTGACATTGCAGAGGGTTCAGAGGAGGTTCACAAGAATGATTCCAGGAATGAAAGGGTTAACATATGAGTTGCGATTGATGGCTGTAGGTCTGTACTCGCTACAAATTTGAATGATGAGGGTGGAGGGGGGATCTCATTGAAACCTATTGAATATTGAAAGACCTCAATATAGTGGATGTGGAGAGGATATTTTCTATTGTTGGGGAGTCTAGGACCAGAGGGCACAGCCTCAAAATAGAGGGACATCCACTTAGATCAAAGATGAGGAGGAATTTCTTTAACCAGAGGGTGGTAAATCTGTGGAATTTATTGAATGTGGGTCTTCTGGCTCCTGTAATCATTTGAGCAAAATTGTCCCAAGGGAGAGAGTTCCAGATTTAAACCCAGTGTGATGATGCAGTTGCAACATATTCCCTAGTTACGTTAGCTTGTGAAAGGGGAACCTGCAGGTGGTGGTGTTCCCCTCTGCCTTCTTCCCTTGTCCTTGTCTTTAATATCAGGTATCATTGGCTTGGGAGGTGTTGTAATGTCATTATCTATTTATTAATTGAGATATAGCGGGGAACAGGCCCTTCCTCCCCTTCGAGTCCTGCTGCCCACCAGTCACCGATTTCATCCCAGCCTAATCTCGGGTCAAAGTACAATGACCAATAACCTACCAACTGGACTGTGGGAGGAAACCAGAGCACCCGGTTACGGGGAGAATGTACAAACTGCGCAAAATAATCTCTTTTAGTTCATGGACAATGGGCTGGATATTTTAATCGATGTAATAATTTGTGCTTTCCTTGAGTGACTTAGATTTGAAGTACAGTAACCATAAATCATCCACTTCTAATTTCATTGTGTCTTTTGGTTTACTCTTAAGAACAACAGATTGTACGTTTCAATGAGATCTTGTATGTTTGCCTAAAGGTTAGCTTGCAGGTTGATTTGTTAGTCAGGAAGGCAAATGCAATGTGAGAATCAATGAAAGAATGCCTCACACTGTGAACTCAGCACAGACTATGCACATGTAGACCTGGAGCCAATTTGGGTCAGAATGGTTTAATTTCACACGTGGCTGTGTAGCATTGATCCAATTACTTTTATAATACATACCATACCATCGTGGAATCATTCAGTTCACTAAGCCGATGCCAGCTCGCTGAAAGCAAGTCCTGCTCTCTCCCTTTTCTCTCCCTCCTCAAGCATTTATCCAATTCCCTTCGGAAAGGCTGAACTGAATATGCAAAACAACTAAAGCGTGGAGATCATAAACACAAAGAAGTATGTAGATGCTGAAACTTCAGAGTAACACACAGACAGAATGCTCGAGGAACTCAGCAGGTCAGGCAGCAGCTGTGGAAAAGAATACACAGTCGAGGTTTTGGGCCGAGACCAGGACTGGAAAAGAAGGGGGAGGATGCCAAAATTAAAAGGTGGGGGGAGGGGAAGGAGGATAGTGAAAAGGTGATACATGAAGACAGGTGGGTGGCAAAGGTCCAAGATCTGGAGAGGAAGGAATCTGATTGGAGAGAAGAGTGGACCAGAGGAGAAAGGGAAGGAGAACTTTGGAGTGGTGATAGGCAGATGAGGTAAGAGGCCAGAGTAGACAACAGAAGAAGAGTGGAGGAGGAGGGAGTAGGTTTTTTTTACTGGAAGGAGAAATTGATATTCATGCCATCGGGTTGGAAGCTGTCCAGATGGAAGGTAGAGTGTGGCTCCTCCACCCTGAGGGTGGCTTCATCTTGGCACGAGAGGAGGCCATGGACCAACACATCAGAATGGGAATGGGGATTGGAATTAAAATGTTTGGCCACCAGGAATTCCACTTTTGGCAGATGGAGCGGAGGTGCTCACAAAGCGGTCCCCCAATTTATGACGGGTCTCACTGGGAGTACCGGACACAATAGACAACTCCATGTGAAGTGTTGCTTCAACTGACAGGACTGTTTGGGGCCCTGAATGAAGGTGAGGGGTGAGGTGTATGGGCAGATGTAGCACTTGGGCTGCTTTTAGGGCTAAGTGCCAGGACAGAGATTAGTGCGGAGTGACAAATGGAAAAGGGAATTGTGGAGGGGGCAATCCCTGCAGAAAGTGAAAGAGGGGAGGCAAAGAACTGCTTGGTGGTAGGATCCCATTAAAGCAGCGGAAACTGTGGAGGATGATGTGTTGGATGTGGAGGCCCATGGGATGGTATGTGAGGACGAGAGGAACTCTATCACTGTTAGGGTGGCAGGAGGATGGGGTGAGCGCAGATGTTCTGGAAATGAGGGAGATGTGGGTGAAGGCAGTATCAATAGTGGAGGAAGGGAAAGCCTGTTCTTTGAAGAAGGAGTCCTGGAAAGTAAAGTCAAGTCCTGGGAACTGATGCGGCAGAGGCAAAGGAAATGAGAAAAGAAAATAGCATTTTTACAGGAGATAGTTATGGTCAAGATAACTGTAGTAATTGGCAGGTTAATAAAAGTAAATTTAAGGGCAGGCTGGAAGTTGGAGACAAAGTATATGTATAGTATGTGTATCACATGCTCCCATACCTCCTCCCTGATGGTAGTAATGAGAAGAGGGATTGTCCTGAATAGTAAGGGTCCTTAATGATAGATGATCTGTTTGAGGTATGCCTACTTTGAGGAAGTTTTCCTCCTTTCTGAGTCCCCATGAAGGGTCTTGGGCTGAAACGATGACTGTCCGTTTTCCTCCATAGATGCTGCCCGACCTGCAGATTTCCTTTAGCATCTTGTGTGCTGCTTCAGTGCAGTGGCTTAGCAGGAGTGCTGCTGCCTCCCAGCTCCAGCAATCCCAAGTTCAATCTTGTCCTCCAGAACTACCTCTGTGGACTTTATGGGTTCTCCCTGTGACCATGTGGCTTTCCCCAGAGTTGATCCATTTTTCTCCTACATCCCAATATGGCCACTGTGAATTACCCCAAGTAATGTTAAAGATTAGCTTTATTTGTTACATCTACATCAGAATTTGGGTGGCACAGTGGAGATACGTCTCTAAAGAGGTATAAACCACTCCTTCCCTTCGCTAGCCCGCATGTCACCCTTCAGCAAGGTGTAGCACCTGCTTAGTCCCCCTGATCAGGGTCACATGAAGCCATCGGAGCACATGTGGATGGTTGTATGAGCAACTGGTGCACATTACAAGTCTTGGTTAGGCAACCGCTAACACCAAGCAAACAATCTCTGAGGAGTATTGATCATGGCTGGGGTCACCCATCTTGTGAAGCCACTGCCCAACAGAAGGCAATGGCAAACCACTTCTGCAGAAAAATTTGCCAGGAACAACTATGGTCATGAAAAGACCATGATTGCCCAAGCCATACAACATGGCACATAACGAACAAACATCAAAAAATCAAAACATAGAGTGAAATGCGTTGTTTGCATCAACAAGCACAGAGATGTGTTGGGGACAGCCTGCAAGGGACCACGGCTTCCGGCTCCAACATAGCATGCCCATAACCCAGTAACCCTAACCACCGGGATGAAACTCACACGGTCGTGGGGGGCAACATATAAATTCTTTATGGACAATGGCAGGAATTGAACCCTCATCTCACAACTGAAGTTTCACACAAGGTGTCTGGAGAACTGAGGCAGGACTAAGTGCACGTGTGAGACTGTTTAGCTGTAGGGAACTCAGAGTAATAGGAATGATGGTATGTATTACTCAGAGAGCTAGCATTGACTTGATGAGCCAAATAGTTCCCTTCATCATCATACAGAAAATATGAAAAATGTCAAAAAAAGCTTTATTTTGTTTTTACATAGTTTTTTTTTCTTTTAATCGATCTACAGAGTGTGAGTTTTGATGGTAAAGCAAGGCCCTCACCTAATGCTGTCCATTGCTAATTGTCTTTTGAACCCTAAGGCTCGCTGAGACAGTTCAGAAGCCTGTGTCTCTGGAGTTGCAAGTAAGCTACAGCAGGGAAGACTGTCGGAATATGGTCCCTGAAGGAAAGGAGACAGATAGGTCAACAATCTATAACCGATCCCACAATTACTTATTGAATTAAATCAATATAAATTCCCCAGCAACATTGAAAGGATTTCCGTCCCGGTAAATTGCCCCTGGATTATTAATTGAGTCACATAACCACACTTATATGGTTCCCCGCATTCCCACAGTACAATGACTGTTCTCTGCAATTTCTAACACCATATGCATGATAAAAGCCCATTGAAAAGTTGAAATCAAAAACCCAGCGACATGGTCTTACCTATTTCCAAGCGGAACCTGAGGGGAACGTCTTCACTCAGAGAGTAATGAGAGTGTGGAACAGGCTGCAAGTGCAAGTGGTGAATACAGGTTCAGTTTCAACGTTTATGAGAAATTTGGATAGGTACGTGGATGAGATAGTTATGGGGCACTCTGGTCCAAGTGCAGGCAGAATAACAGTTCAGCACAGACTAGATGGGCCAAAGGTCTCTGTGTTATAGTGTTCTATGGCTCCATAATTCACATTGGAACAGCAGTCTGTGTTTGGCTCGTTATTACACAGTAACTGAACTGCATTAATAGCTTTGATCTGTGCTTCCTAGACTGTCCTACCTTATACGCTGTCTATAAACTGAACTATTTGTTTCCTGAACCAGGCACGTTAATCACTGTTGCTCTATTCCTTCTGTTCAGATGCCCATTATATCTGTGGATCATCTGGCTAGCCACAAGTATGTTACTCAGATGTAGACTCTTTCTAGGTTGAACAGTAAGTATCGGTTATTTTCTATCTTTTTGTCTAATCTAACTCTGAAGTGTTGAATTGTTGCTGTTGTATTTTAACCCCCATACAGAGTTTGACCCTCATGACAGAAAAATCAGATATCAGAGCTGTAAATGGACTTGGAAGTCCTCACGCAGGATTCCCCAAAGGCTAGCTTACAGGTTGAATCAGTGGTAAAGAAGGCAAATGTAATGTTAGCGTTCATTCTGAGAGGACAAGAGGATAAAGGCGAGGATGTAATGCTGAGTCTTTATAAGGCATTGTTCAGACTGCACTTGGAGTACCGTGAGCAGTTTTGGGCACAGAAACAATGTGCTGGCATTTGGAGTGTGTCCAGAGGAGGTTCACGAGAATGGTCATGGAAATGAACAGTTTGACTTATGAGGAGCATTTGATGACTTTGGGACTCAACACACCAGATTTTAGAAGAATGAGGGAACATCACATTGAAGTATTGAAAGAGTGGACGTGGAGTGGATGTCCATGGACCAGAGGGCACAGCCTCAGAATAGAAGGAGATGTCTTTTTAGAACAGAGATGAGGAGGAATTTCTTTAACCGGAGTGTGGTGAGTCTGTGGAACTCATTGCCATGGACTGCTGTGGAGGCCAAGTTATTGGGTACCTTTAAAACAGAGGTTAATAGGTTCTTGTTTAGTAAGGACATCAAAGGTTACAGGGAGACGACAAGAGAATGGGGATTGAAAGGGATAATAAATTACCCATGGTGGAGCAGACTCGATGGGCTGAATTACCTAACTCTGTTCCTATGTCTTATGGTCTAATGGTCTCCAATGGGATTGGGTGCTGCTGAGCAGCAGAGGAGAGGCAGAGGAGCTTTGGCATTAGTAGCTGGGGTTGTCAACAAAGGATGAGAGGGGTTTTGATAGAGGCGCAGCAGATAAACAGAGTGAAGTTATTCCCATTAACAAGTGGATCAAGGACTGGAAGAACCAATTTATAATTTTGTGTAAAAAGAAAAGCACAGGTGTATAACCGCATTTAAAAGAAGATTAGGACAGGTACACGGATAGGACAGGTACATGGATTAAAGGTTAAAGTTTTAAAGATTAGCTTAATTTGTCACACGTACATTGAAACATCAAGGCATACAGTGAAGTGTATCATTTGCTTCAATGACAAACACCTGAAGGTGTGCTGGAGGAAGCCTGCAAGTGTCACTCTGCTTCTGTTGCCAACAATAGCATGCCCACAACTAACTAACCTAACCTAACCTGCATGTCTTCGGAAAATGGGAGGAAACCGGAGCACCCGGAGGAAACATACGCAGTTACAGTGAGAACTGGAAGAGTCCATAAGACATAGGAGTAGAATTGGGCCATTCAGCCCATCAAGTCTCTCTGTCATTCCATCATGGTTGTTTGATTACCCTCTCAACCTCATTCTCCCCATAATCTCAAATGCCCTGACTAATCAAGAACCTATCAACCTCCCCAGTGACACCTGTGCAGGCCAAGTATTCTGAGGCAGTGCCCTCTTGTCCTGGACTCCCCCACTATAGAAGGTATTCTCTCTACATCCACTCTATCTAGACCTTTCAATATTTGATTGGTTTCAATGAGAGCCCGCCCCCCCCCCCATTCTTCTGAACTTCAGAGAGAATACGGACCCAGAGCCATCAAATGCTCCACATACACTAATCCTTTCATTCCTGGGATCATTCTGTAAAACCTCCTCTGGACCCTCTCCAATGAAGGAATACATTTTTCTAGATAAGGGGTCCAACACTCCTAAGGTGGTCTGGCCTAAGCCTTCGAAAGCCTCAACATTACCATCTTGCTTTTGTACTCTGGTCCTGTCAAAATGAATGCTCAGGTAAAACGGGGCTTTGTTTTGGGTGGATCATAAAAGAGAGCCAGATAAATATATTACTTAAAGGGGTGTCCCAGTACAAACATAAGACCTCCTCCAGAGTGTTCCCTTTAAGAAACACAGTATCAGATAGCATCGGAAAACCTGTACTGGTGAGCAATAGGCAATGGATCATCAGGAGCAACAGAAGTTTCAAGGCTTGCATTAGTTGGCAGTGTATATTGCTGTGTTTATTCTGTACCATTCTGTGGCTTGGATGCTTGGTGAGGTGGAATGAACTTAGCATACATCACAGTCTGTGAGCTGAATCCTATATTTTTAAATGTTTAATATAAGTTGTATAATGTAGCACGGAGAATGGTGGATCTATGTCATGCAGTTTCCTGGGGAACAAGCTTGCAGAGTTTATGCGACTCACAGACCCTTCCAGCTGATAGTAATCATGTTCTGAGAGAAGTTGATCATTTGTCCAACCTCTCCTTATCGCTCACACTTTCTAATCCAGGCAGCATCCTGGCAAACTTCTTCTGTACCTTCTCCAAAGTCTTCACATTTCTCCTGTGTAGTGGCATGACCAGATCTCAGGTTATGTTCGTGCCTAGATGTCCTTAGAGAAGGAGAATGCAGTCACTATGGGTAGGGTGGGGGAGTTCTGGGAATGGTGCCCCCACCCCCAGGGAATTGAGTGTTTTATAGATAATAGTAACCATACATTAATTTGAAATTGTTAATAGTCTTGTAAACCCCTGATGTTTGTATTTTGCGAGTGAAAAATCTTTTGCATTTTGAACAAATGAGGTGACCAGAATTAAACACACACATCAAATGTGGCCTAACTAGAGCTTTGCATATCTGCAGTGAAAAGATAAACTTGCTAGAAGTACTTTGTTTCCACTCATGGGCCTACCAATGCTGGGCCAGGCTACCCTCTTGCTGTTTGGGGGTTTGCGATACTGCTTAACCCTGGCCAGGGTGAAGGCTCCCAGTACCCTGCCAAGTTCATTGCTATAGCCATTTTATGTGCTTGGGCAGTTCTAGGAATGACCACTACGCCTCAGGTAGAGACAACTAAAGATCTACCTGTGCAACACCTTTCTGATTACTTGTGCAGTCAAAGTCCTATCCATGTTTCTCAATGTCTGAAGTGCAGGAACATTAAGTTATTAAAAATATATATAATTTAAAATTACGTACACTCAGTGACCATTTCATTTGGTATCTCTTAAGACCATAAGACATAGGAGCAGAATTAGACCATTTGGCCCATTGAGTCTGCTCCACCATTTCACCAAGACTGATCCATTTCCCTCTCAGCCCCAATCTCCTGCCGTCTCCCCGTATCTCCTCATGCCTTGTCTGATGAAGAATCTATCAACCTCTGCCTTAAATATACCTAATAACTTGGCCTCCAGATATGCCTGTGGCAACAAACTTCACAGATTCACCGCTCCTTGGCCAAGAAATTCCTCCTCATCGCTATTCTAAGTGGACATCCCTCCATTCTGAGTCGGTGTCCTGTGGTGCTAAACTTCTACACCATAGGAAACACCTACTGAGACCTTTCAACCTCAGCTGTCTTCCCTGCTAGTGTCCCCTTCCAATCAACTGTGGACAGCTGTACCCAATAGGGTTGCCACTGAGTGTATGTTCATGGTCTTCTGCTGCTGTAGCCCATCCACTTCAACGTTAAATATGTTGTGTGTTCAGAGATGCTCTTCTGCACTCCACCGTTGTTACATGTGGTTATTTGAGTTACTGTCACCTTTCTATCAGCTTGAATCAGCCTGGCCATTCTCCTTTCATTAACAAGGCATTTTTGCCAACAGAACTGCCAGTCACTTGATGTCTTTAGTTTGTTGCACCATTCTGTGTAAACTCTAGAGAATGTTGTGCATGAATGTTTCAGGAGATCAACAATTTCTGAGATACTCAAATCACTCATCTGGCACCAATAATTATTCCACAGTCAAAGTCACTTAGTTCTCATTTCTTTCCCATGCTGACGTTTGGACTGAACAACAACTGAACCTCTTGACCATGTCTGTATGTTTTTATGCATTGAGTTACTGCCACATAATTGGCTGATTAGATATTTGTATTAATAATCAGGTGTACATATTTACCTAATAAAGTGGTCAACAATAGACCATTGTAGTCCAATTAATAACATGAATGAATTATGTTAGCTTCAATTATTGATGTTTAGCAAGCCCATTCAGATTAATAGGAATGTCGAGAGGAAGCAGGCACGGCAAGTGTAAAACTGAGGGGCCAAGTGTGAAGTGTATCCTGCCCCTGGGTTTGCTGTGCTGTGGAATGCAATGGTCAGTCCAGGTGGAACAAGAGGTGGGAAGTAGAAAAAGGCCATTCAACCTCTCTATGCTGGTTAACTGACACCGAGGATTACGTCTCTTTATCTCAGCTCCAGTTATACTGTGTTGCCTCGCTTTGCTCAGCAGGTTTTGGCAAAAATAAAACAACCTGATTGAAAGTAAAGTGTTGCTTTCTTTTCTTTTTTTTTCTCTCTCTGCAGATCAGTGTGAAGAGACAGTGTGCAGGGAAGCCATTACACAGCAAAGGTCAACAGCCTGTTCTGTATATACCACCACCTAATCAGCAACCTACCATAACCCTCCCTCCCTCAGCCACAATCCTTTCCACTTCTGGCATTCTCACAAAATGGAAGTATGGTCATCCTGAACATGACTCGGAAGAAGAATGCTGCACACTGAGGCTGGGATAGCCTGCTCTCTCTAAGGAGAATAATGCTAAGGGAGCTTTACCTATTGTTCAGCATATAACATCACTGGCCTTTCCTCAGTACTCGGCTCGGAAGACAAAGCATAAATGATGCCCATTCCATTCACACCCCTTGCCTCTCCTTCCCTCTCGGCTTACGCCCTCCCCTCAACACTCCCCCCCCCCGACCCCCCAGTGGAAAGATAAACACTGATGTACACTTTAGTATACAGTATATACTGGTACGCCTGCAAACCATACAGATCATTTTGGTGTTAGATTTAAATGGTTTTCCTACAAGTTTACAAAAGTGGAAAAAAAATAGAGAGAAAAATCAAAATAGTGCACCTTGTATTTAAAAGAAATACTATTTTCCCATTTTCACTAAAAATCAATTGTGCATGTACAGTGATCTGTGTTATGGTTATATTCTAATGGATTGTAAGAAAGATATAAAGAGGCAATGGACAGATGAATGTGTTGGGCAAAATATAAATGCAAACCAAGTCTGTTCTTTCTTTAAAGCACATTGTAGCTTTAAATACTGTGTCGTAAATATGTTGGAGGTACATATTAAGTGCCACTCAAGGCTATACGTCTAACCCTAAAGTATTATTCATGCAGTGTAAAACATTTATCTATTTCAATGTATTTCAAGCTTGATTCAAAGTGAGTTATGCTATTTTACATCCCGTACCCTCTCAGAAATTGCATCTCCACTCCAGAGTGAATAGCATAACGCACAGCGAATAAAAGTGTAATTTCCTTTTATTGTTTTAGATAAAAACAATCATTGTAGACCACTTATGCACATTATTAATATCCACCAGCGATATTAATCATGAAAAATATAAGGAAAAAGACACAAGTCATGACCAATGTTAATTATCAGTATTGTCACTTTTCGATGCCATAACGAGTCAACTCCAAAGTGAAAAGAGTTTGCTAGCCATTAATTGCCAATCAAGGTGCCATGCGTCAGAGACTTGGTCAGGTGGCAGTTTTAATTTGCCCCAAATTCTTTTGCCCCAGTATAATGCCAGAAGTCAAATAAGACTATAAAACTATCTCTATATGGAGATGAAAAAAAAAATCCTGTTTCGTGCTGAATGTGTTCGCAGTCACATACGTTACATAGAAAACATTATGGAAAGTGACTCTAAACTAGATTACCTTAAGGTCGAACGAAGCACTGTCATAAAATGCATGATAAACCAAAATATAAATGTTTGTTAAAAGTAGTACCAGGGTGGGATATGTATCCGGGTGAATTTTATATGTGACTTTTTTTCAAAGTAATTGCATTTAGCCTTAGAAAGCCTTCAAAAAAAAAAACAAAAAAAAAAGTATTAGTTGTGTATTTTTTAATGGGTTCATCCATCCAAAGGAATTCCTATTATTATTTTGTTTTCCTGATAGGAATCTTTTTTTTTCAGAAGTTTGCGAAAGAGGTTTAAGTAGAGGTCTGTTCAGCAAAAAAAAAATGGATCAGATGTTGTAGTGGGGCCGGTTACTTGAAGTATCCTTGTTGGAATGGAAGAGGTGGTAGTTCATTTCATGAACTATCCGTAATTCTGAGCTCACTGCAAAGTTTTATTTTTTGAAGATAGAATTTGAAAGGTGTACTTGGTAGTTTTAAAAAAGGGGTTGTTGCATTATTTTATTGATTGTACTGTACATCTATTAAAGCCTTAGATTATATATTACGGGTTGAAACCCATTTTAAATGTAACTTCAGACCTATTAAGGAGCACATAGACTTCACTTCTTGCTCTAGTACTTACATACTAGAATTTTGCTTATTTCAATTCTTTTAAGTTTGTAGTCTCTTACATATAATATTAGAACTGTTTTAATTTTTTAATGTTTAAAAGTCTGATATTATTTTCATATTTTAGTTGATAGATTGTCTTTTATTTCATTTATTGGAAGTCATGGATAAAAGATTTCCAGAAAGTTTTTTTTTGACAAAGTGATGTTTTTTTTTTGCCTCTCCTCCCCTTTTCAACCTTGTGTAATATCATTTAATTCTTCAGCGTAGTATAACAGCATAAAGAATGGATTATAGTTTACTGATTTATGAATTATGAGCATCTGTCATTGCTACTTCCATCATTCAGAGAACAAAAACCTTTTATATGGATATCTTACAGTGATCATTTCATTGTGAAGTATGAAGTTAAGTTGTTGCTATAGCAACAATACTGGCAGACAATTGCATAATGTTTAGAAGATTTACTTTGTTTGTAATTATAGTCATTATGAAAATCTCTAGTTCCTAGATTATTAAAACTGAAAATTATTTTCTACTGTAACCATTTGAGAATAATAAGATATTGTTTGTTGGGTATATTTTAATCTCCCTCATCTAAATATCAGACCTTCATTAAATAGGAGATGCATAATCAATAGATTTTTTATGTCATGAATTCAAATATTAATCAAAGCTTACTTATAAGAAAAGAGGATTAATCTGAATTATGTGTGCAGACACTTGAGGGTTGATAATGCTGCAGTTTTGGAGATAAAAAAAGTTGATCGGTCCTACGGGGAAAGTTAACTTTTTGCACTTCTGTATATAGTCAAGGAGAAGGAAACCTGTAAAATAGTAAGATCTTATTTTGAATAAAAAAAATGTCTATAATAACAAGGAATTTTGTTAAGGTCATTAAAACGACAGGCTGAACAAAAATAAAAAATATTTAAAAAATGCTTGCAAAAATTAAAAAAAAAAATTGTTAATGGGCATAGATTTAAGCACCTCGTAACCTTATCCCAATGCCCGCCCCTTCAAGGAAACAAAGGCAAAATATTGCTTTGCTTCAATGTGAACAGCTTGTAGTTTGCCAGGATTTTTTTCAGCTAGAAAGACAAACATACTCCTGAGATCATTGGGGAGAGGACAATGGGGAGCCCAATTTTAACCAGACACCACCCCCGTCACAAAACAGGTAGGACTGGGAGGGCATGTGTTTATTCTCATATGCCCGTGACCAGCCTGCCCCCAGTCTCCCACTCCCACCAGCCCAGTCTTGCTCCAGGTAATGTCAATGGAAGCAAAGTTAGGCCAGAGGAGATGTCCAGCACGAGGATAGATACAGAACAAGGATTCCTGCCTGATCCCATTGGAACAGGAATTCCCAACCTAATCTGATAGGAATGATGAATTCCTGCCTGATTTGGTGGGAATGTGAATTCCTTCCTGATCCCACAGCACTCTTGGATGGCCTCCTTGAGTTCAGCGTTGCATCTCCTCCCATCACCACACGCTGGCCCCAGTCACTCCCCTCTCTCACCCAACCCCCACTTCCCGTATCCCCTACAATCCACCAGCAACCCACCACACCACAACACTCACCCATGACTGACAATGTTGCACAGGTTAAAATCTCCTGGTGCAGATCATTACTAACCAGGTCAAACACTTTGATTATCAACATCACAACAGAAGATTTTTCACTCCACTCAACAACAGAAAATATCAAACTCCTTACAAAAAAAAATCAACTGCATGTTTTAAAAGTTCTTTTTTTATAAATCACACAAAGAGAAACTACAGTTTAAAAGTATGTATTTTAGTCTTATCAAAAACAGGTTCTGTCTATGGATTTTGATGGTACTTCTAACAGGAAGTAAAAATTGCATCGATGAATATATATATCAAACTGACTCCACACGTTCAGTAAATGACTATATGTCAACAATGTCAGATTAGTCATGGAGAGAACACCGAAACAGTAAATGCCCACATGACTATTTTGCTCTTGTTATTCCTGATCCTTTTTGCAGTTGAGTCTATGCCTTTGTTTTTTGAATAATTCAAGTTATTTTTCTTTAAAAAAAACCACTATGAATTGGAGAAACAGAAATTCTCTTCTTTCTAAATTCCCCTGCTTCCCTTATTTTTGGAATAAAAGGAAGACAGTGCCAAGGTTCCAAGGTCGAATTTTGTCCTCTGTTGTACATTCAATTTAGTAGCGTGCGCACGTCTTTTGCAGAATTCAGTTCCACTGAGTCAATGTAACTGTAGTTCATCGTGCATATATACAGTGTGTGTGTGTATGTGTATGTGCAGAGCACAGAACCGAGGGCAAGACTCATCCCTGGAAGAGAGGAAATGGAAACTCATGGAGGAGGAGTGGAGAGAAGGGAAAGAAAGTTCAGTAGTTCCATTTAGTATCAGAGAATGTATACAGTATACAACCTGAGAGAGTAGATCAGCAAAATGCAAATTGGGAACCCTTCTCTCCTCCCTGGGTTTCATGGTGCAGTGCTTGTTACTGGACCACCAGGCAGAATATTGGAACATCAACCCAGTGAGTTTCAAACCCACCTTGGCAAATGAAGAATGCAAAATTCAAAGAATTAACTCAATCTGGATCTTTAAACAAATGCCAGTCTTAATCACTGGAGACATAAAGCTACTGGGTTGTTCTAAAACCCATCTGATATATAAATGCTCTTCAGAGAGGCACCTTACCTTGTCAAGTATATATATAATTCCAGACCAACCAATATGAAAGGCTCTTAAATGGCCTCCACAATTCAGAGACGTTGAGGGCTAAACAATAAACGCTGGTACGGCAAACAAGATTCAAATCCCATGAATGTACATGCTTTAAAAAAAACCTACTCAATGGTTGTAATTTTTTTTTTAGTTTGGGTGAAATGACCATTCAAATTTGGGAAAAGTGTGTCCAAATTGTGAGGTCATAGCTACAGCTGCCAAAAGGACAGGAGCTTGGTTTTATGATTGTATAAACACAGGCTCTCTTTTTATTTTGATGTTTTCCCGCTCGTAGTTGCTGATATAGTATATTCTGTCCTTGGCTGCAATTGTTTTATTATTATTACTGCTATATCTTTGATTCTTGCTGTATGGAATTAAAAAAAAATAAAGATAAAATTACCAACAAAAAAGGAAGAAGAATTATTTGCATTTGTCCCTCAGTCACTATTTTGATCGCTTTTTGCACCACTTGCTTATTTTTGTATTCCTTATTATAACTTGTACTGTCATTACTCAGTTTCAGATTCAGATTTACTGATTTATCACATGTACATCGAAGCAGTCAGTGAAATGCCTCATTTGCATTAACAACCAACACTTAAGGATGTGCTGAGTGAGAGCAGCCCACAAGCCTCACCACACATTCTGGCGACGACGTAGAATCCAGGACCACCAGACTCAAAAACAGTTACTTCCTCTCAGCAGTAAGGCTGATCAACACCTCCAGCCACTAACCCACCCCTCCACATCCCAACCTCCACGACTTTATCATTTCCTATCAGAGTCAGCTTATGTACAGATACGGTACAAAGTGAAAGGTGAAAAGTTTAAGGGGAACATGAGGAGAAACTCTTTCACTCTAGGGCTGGTGAGAGTGTGGAATGAGCTGCCAGCACAAGTGGCGCATACAATGTTTAAGAGAAGTTTGGATGGGTACATTACTCTGCGACCCTATGATTAGTGTAAACTTTATAGAGAAATAGGATATTAACAAACATGGCACCATTGCTATGCCGTCGCTTCCTGGGATGATAGAGCCTTTCACTGTTTCATTGTCCGAGTGGCTTCCCCTTCCGATCTCAGCCCATCTACAGTAGCAGAAGGAGCCTAGACTATGTACCTTCCCCACTGAGCTCCAGTGAAACCTTCAGCATGTTCTCCCGCAGTCTGGACTGTGTCAGTTGGCAGCATTCCCTTACAGACATCTTGCTCGCAGATCCCTCCAAACTCAAAGTACATCAAATGTTCTATACTCTTAAGACAATGATAGCAGCAGGTAATTCAATACATTCTCAATAACTGCAACAACATTGTTTACTGCAATATTTTGAGCCCATCAAGTGGTTCCATTGAATTACACTTTGTTATGATCTTGCATTTTGCTGGCTAACTGCATTGCCTTTTTTTTTCAGTTCACTGCAGTGCTCTTTTTCAATAGCTTTTACACTTTAGTCTGCATTGTTACTGCTTTACCTTATTCAACTGCCCTCACAGTGTGGACATACAGAGCTATGAAGTGAGTTAAACACCTCAAAGATCACCCCAGTCGAAAGCTTCCTTCAGAGTTTTTAATGAGACCTTACTTGTGAAAAGATAGTAGTGTTTCAAGGGCAAATAAAGGGGGATGGAGACGGATTCTTTCCACTGTGTGCTTCAAACTGAAATCCAAATTAACCAGCACAGGAAAGAATATAACGAACAGTTTATATGCAGGATGTTCATGCAAAACAAACTGTAGAGAAAATGTACTGTGTCTCTAGAGGCCAGAACACTCCCCGACTGGCATCCATAGGATGTCAAACTTAACTACAGAAAATAAAAGTCAAATGATTGTTTCATTAAGTCTTTGGCAGTAGAAGGACAATCTCAGAATCTGTTCTTGAAAGCAGTCTTACTGCACAGTCTTAGACCATTGTCATTTTGAAAACGTTGGCCTTGATGACATACTTGGTCATGGTAATGTCCAATGAGCAGAGAGGTGACATGGTGCTTAGCCGAAAGACAATCGGATGAGTGTCCTCTGAAGTGAGTTTTGCCTTGCCTAGGATGGATCCAATTCACTTTCTCCAGCAGTGACTATTGCCTTCAGGCACCTTTGTGCTTCAGTCCCAAGTTCCTTCTCTTTCTTGATAGCTGTCCTCTTAAGGCCATTGATTGGTCTCATGTGGAGATCTCATGTGGTACTCTAGAATATTGTTGTCCAGTTGGTGATCATGAAACCACAAGAATCTGAGGTAGTCTTGATGATCCTCTCTCACTAGGAAGCTGAGGAACATTTGTTCAACATCTGTCATCATTGCGACAGACTCAGTTCAAAAGCACATGAGGACACCAAGTGGACTGTTATTGAGGTCTGTATCCTGCAAGAGCATAATGTTCAGTGATATGCCCTTGAATCAAAGGCAATTCATATTTGTGGAAGTTTCTGGGGGTGATAAACACTGAAGTTGGGCAAGTACCAGTTTTCTTTGCCGAGATCTGGTGGAGGCACTAACTCAGCACAATTGTTTCTGAAGAGTATCTCCATGAACTGCACGTAATCTTTCACTTCTGGTTTCCTTCTCAATGTGTGACTGAGGAACATGAGTCAACTAAGAGCCTGTCCTCTGTTTTTGGTAGGAGTGGTCATGGAGAGTGGAAAGGAAATGGAGCTACCCAACAGTTTGACTCATTTTCTGCTAAACTCTTTGTTCATGATTTGAAGGAAGACCTCATCTCCGATGGAAGGTGCCAGCTTATAACCATCTTCCAAGGTTGTTCACCAACAGTCTTGTCTTTCACGCAGATTCTATTCTTACAGGGTCTGCAATGACTTGGATGCCCATTCTCTAGATGTGCTGATAGAGGGCTGATGAGCATGATTGAGGCAGACTTCACCCACTTACGATGCAACCCAGGCCCAGTTGCTGGGCATAAAGCACGTTGTGTCAACTATTGCAACATTCACGTACCTTACGTGCACAGATAGTGTTGCTGCCAAGCAAAAGAAGAATCTCCGCAGAAAAGTCAAGTGGGGGAACCTTGTCAGTAATGGCTTTAAGATGTGAATGGCACCACGTGACTTCATACTTACCCTGTAGTTGGGAATATGATCACAGTCAATGAGGATTGGCAAGGGTAAGCCTCCTATTGACTCCACACAAACTTCCAGCAACTTCTGATGTTCCAGAACATGTCTTTAGAGTGTATGGGGAAACAGAACTTTGAATACAGAATATGTCAAAAATGTTGATCTAGCTCTGATCATCCAATATCAGAACGTAAACACGAGGAATTGTGCAGATGCTGGAAATTCAAGCAACACACATCAAAGTTGCTGGTGAACGCAGCAGGCCAGGCAGCATCTCTAGGAAGAGGCACAGTCGATGTTTCGGGCCGAAACCCTTCGTCAGGACTAACTGAAGGAAGAGCTAGTAAGAGATTTGAAAGTGGGAGGGGGAGTGGGAGATCCGAAATGATAGGAGAAGACAGGAGGGGGAGGGATGGAGCCAAGAGCTGGACAGGTGATTGGCAAAAGGGATATGAGAGGATCATGGGACAGGAGGCCCAGGGAGAAGGAAAAGGGGGAGGGGGGGGAAAAACCCCAGAGGATGGGCAAGGGGTATAGTCAGAGGGACAGAGGGAGAAAAAGGAGAGAGAAAGAATGTGTGTATATAAATAAATAACGGATGGGGTACGAGGGGGAGGTGGGGCATTAGCAGAAGTTAGAGAAGTCAATGTTCATGCCATCAAGTTGGAGGCTACCCGGACGGAATATAAGGTGTTGTTCCTCCAACCTGAGTCCCCATCCCATTCCCATTCTGATATGTCTATCCACGGCCTCCTCTACTGTAAAGATGAAGCCACACTCAGGTTGGAGGAACAACACCTTATATTCCGTCCAGGTAGCCTCCAACCTGATGGCATTGACATTGACATTGACAGGAGGTCCCATGATCCTCTCATATCCCTTTTGCCAATCACCTGTCCAGCTCTTGGCTCCATCCCTCCCCCTCCTGTCTTCTCCTATCATTTTGGATCTCCCCCTCCCCCTCCCACTTTCAAATCTCTTACTAACTCTTCCTTCGGTTAGTCCTGACAAAGGGTCTCGGCCTGAAACGTCGACTGTACCTCTTCCTAGAGATGCTGCCTGGCCTGCTGCGTTCACCAGCAACTTTGATGTGTGTTGATCCAATATCAGAGGTGTCTTTATTTTTTGCTCAGGATGTCCTTTTGGGTAGATGTTGACTAGACATATTTTAGAGTAGGATTGCCTTGGATACCTTCCCTGCACACCTCTGTGCGTGAGGAAATTGCTGCATCTGGCGGGTGCTCAGCTGGCTCTCCGCTCTGCTCTGCAGCAGGTGTGCTGGAACCAGTGGCAGCCCAAGGTGCTGGCCCTGTATGAAGTGTCGATATGTGCTGGTCACTGTTGCACTCAGTGCAGTGTGTGACAGCTTTACAATCATTTACTAGGTGTCTTGTTGAAGCATATTGAGTGTTCCTTTAGAAAATATCTTCGGTCTGCAAGTGGTGTTTCTCCGAATGCTCTGCCTTTCCTTAAGCGGTGAGGTTTCTTGTGGACAGGGCGTTGTCTAGTGGCGTTCATGATGTAGAGTTTTCTACTTCAGTTTTATTGACTGTGATAGGAATACTGGTTTTCCATGGTTTTGCTGGAGATCTTGCTTTGAATGATGTGATACCGGAAGTTGAGAGCATGAAACTAGGGTCGTTTCAAATTTCTGTGTGCTGGCAGGCAAATTCCATGAAGAATAAAAATGGTAGATAGGAAACATAATGTTTCATTTTATACTTGAACTCTTCAGTTATCCGCTCTTCTTGCCTTTAGTTCAGTAGTTTCTCCACTATAAGCTTTATCCATCCTGCAATATCTAAGGAACTCAGTCCTAATAGGTTAACTGTTGATTTTTGCAGCTTGTAGTTCCAACAACAGATCTGCAAGCTCCTGTAGTTTCTGTGGTTCGTTGTGTGAGAGTTTTAGAAAATCATCACGTCTGCTGAGGAGAGATTCTTCAATTGCCTCTGGAGAGTCATAGCATTTGTCCAGCCTCTGCCACAGCATCTGCAAACCCATAGCTGGATTATTAATGTGTACTGCCCTAAACCTTTTTGCAGTTGCAGTGACTCCCCACCAAGCCACTTGCACAGAAGCTCTCGCTGTTCGCTAGGTTTGAGACTTAGTCCTTCCACAGCATTGTGTTGGATAGATAACTGGCAGGTTGACCGTCAAACACTTTTAGTCCTGCTGTGGCTAGGTCTCGACGAGCGAAATACCAAGCCAAATCAAATGCACCTGCACCTCCTGAAACTCAAATCTCATCATCACGTTCACTGATGATACTGTAAGGTAATGGAACTGGTGGAGTTGGGGTTCACTTTAAGAGGTGAGTCTAACGTGATGATATAATTACAAGCCGAGGCCCAATTCACGCTGTGAGAAATCTCCGCCGATGACTCCAAATTTTACTATGTGGTAGCGTTGCTCAGCAACTCTACGGCTGCGAGAGTGGTGACTCCACGAGAACACTTGCCTGAACACGATAAATACCGATCACTGAAAACTTTATACATAGTCATAGTCATTGTCATACTTTATTGATCCCGGGCGAAATTGGTTTTCGTTACAGTTGCACCATAAATAATAAATAGTAATAGAACCATAAATAGTTAAATAGTAATATGTAAGTTATGCCAGTAATTTATGAAATAAGTCCAGGACCAGCCTATTGGCTCAGGGTGTCTGACCCTCCAAGGGAGGAGTTGTAAAGTTTGATGACCACAGGCAGGGATGACCTCCTATACTTTATACTTTATACTTTATTGTCGCCAAACAATTGATACTAGAGCATACACTCATCACAACGATATTGATTCTGCTCTTCGTGCTCCCTGGAGTACAAATCGATAGTAAATATTAAAAATTTAAATTATAAATCATAAATAGAAAATAGAAAAGGGAAAGTAAGGTAGTGAAAAAAAACCGAGAGGTAGGTCCGGATATTTGGAGGTTATGGCCCTGATCCGGGAAAACTCACCTTTTACAGACTTTTAGGCCATCGCTGAGCATGCCAAGCAGTCGCTCTCCTTGCCTGGCCTTGGGGATGCTAAATCATAAGAGCTAATGGACCACATGCTGTTTCTCCTGGGAAATCACCATCCCTTGTTTTATTTTTAAAGACCTTTACATGCAGCAAATGCCTGATCAAATTAGTATAGCCCTTGCTAAGTCACCTATGAAGGACTACAGGCGGCTTACTAAAATGGCTGATAGTCTACACAGCCAGGCAGTGGTGCATCATTCCTCCTTTCCCTGCCTCAAGAAGCTGGTCAGCCAGGCCGCCAACATAAGCACACCTACGGCTGCGAAACAGACAACGCCAGGCCTGTGTTATACCATGCTCGCTTTGGTACGAACACTTCGATAGCGCCAGCACATTGGGACAGCAAAGGTCTGTGAACATTGTGGGTTCCAGCTGCCAGGGTCATCTACTCTTCATAACCAGCACCCTTTCATGGCGACGATTCCTGTGTGACACAGGTGTTCAAGTGAGTGTGCTGCCATCATCGCCTATTGACGAGAAGGCAAAGAGTAACAAACTTCTGCTGGACGCCGCCAACAGCAGCAAGATCCAGACTTATGGGACACAATAGTGATGCTCTGTTTACATTAGACATGGAACTTTGTTCAGGGTAAAGACACTAAACTCCGCTCAGTGCAGATTTCCTGAGAGCCCAAGGACTGTTAGTCAATCTTATGAATTGCCAGCTTGTAGATGTCATGGACTCCGGGTCGTTACCCTGCTTCCCCAGTAATTTCCCCGCAACAACTCTGTCAAGCGCATGCACCATCTCATACAAGTTTACTAGACTGCTGGGTGAATTCCCAAACCTCACCAAGCCCACATTCTCCACTACAGTCACAAAACATGGGGTCCAGCACCACGTTTCCACAACTGGCCTGCCAGTCAATGCCCGTGCGTGTAGACTGGACACAGAAAATCTGGCAGCTGCGAAGGTGAGTTTGCCAGTATGGAAAGACTTGGCATTGTATGCCAGTTGAATAGCCCCTGGGCTTTGCCCCTTCTTATGGTCCCCAAGTGTGATGGTGGTTACTGCCCATGTGGCAAGTACCGACACCATGAATGGGTCGCCAGCCCCGATCATTACCCAGTCCCATACATCCAAAACTTTTTGTCACGTTCAACTGGAAAGTTAATCCTTTCCAAAGCCAACTTAGTTAGGGGCTACCATTCCAAAACAGTTATGATAACTCTGTTTGGCCTCTTTGAGTTTCTACAGCGCAGACCTTCCAATGGCTGGTGGAATCTGTATTAAGAGACTTAAATTTTCTTTTTGTTTACCTGAATGACATACTGTTGCCAGTGTTTCTAAATTTGAACACGTATCTCATCTCCACATACTTCTCCAGTGCTTAAGCCAACACAGGTTGATTATTAACCCTGCTAAGTGCCAGGTTGGGTTGTCAACCATTGACTTTCTTGGCTATTATATCTCCACCAAAGGTGCAAAATCCCTCCCATCAAAACAGCCACTATTATACATTTTCCACTGCTCCACACAACAAGAGTTTTTAGCAATGGTGAATTTCTATCACTCCTTCATTCCGCAAGCTACTGAACTGATGCTCCCCTGTAGAGTACCCTTAAAGGCAATACCCCTAATCACGTGCTTGACTGGTCAAAGGACAAGACCAAGGCATTTGATGATACCAAACAAGCTCTTTCCAACGCGACCCATCTGGTGCACCCACCCCCCAACACACCCATAGCCATTACTACTGATGCTCTGACTATGCTGTGGGTGCTGTGCATGAATAGTCGGTCAGAGACATGAGGCAGTCATTCACCTTCTTCAGCTGGCAGCTCTGTTCCCCCAAAAGGAAGTACAGCACATTTGACGATAAGCTGCTCAGTTTCTATCCGCCATTTTCATTTTCTTCTAGAGGGTCGCCATTTCACAGTGTTCATTGGCCACAATCCCCTCGTGTACACTATGGCCAATATATCAGACACTTGGTCTGCACGGCAGCAACGCCAACTGACCTGCATATCAGAGTTTATAACTGATATACAACGTATCTGGGGAAAATAATGCCATTCACATAGGGGGTGACCAAATACTGACCCAGAGGTCCAGGCTTATCGAACACAGTCACGGGCCTGCGGTTGGCTGACACTAAGTTTGGGGAAGCTGGGGTTTCTCTCCTGTGCGATGTCTCTACTGGTCGACATCACCCCCATAGTGCAAGCAGACTGTTTTAAACTCCATACATGGCGTCTGGCATCTGGGCTGAAAGGTTTCTTAGAAACTGGTTGCACTAAGGTTTGTGTGGCATGGCCTTAGAAAGAATGTGCATGATTGGACTGCAGCCTGTGTGGAGAGCCAACAGGCAAAAATTAACCATCATATTCTGGTGTCATTGACACCTTTTGAAGTCCCTGTGCGATGGGTTGACCATGTCAATGTGAAGGTTCACAAGGATGATTCCGGGAATGAAAACATGAAGAGCGTTTGGCAGCTTTGGGTCTGTGCTCACTGGAATTTCGAAGAATGCACGGGGGTTTTATTGAAGCGTATCGAATATTGAAAGGACTAGATAGGGTGGATGTGGAGAGGATGTTTCCTGTGCTGGAGGTATCCAGAACTAGAGAGGCGACCTTTTAGAACAGAGGTAAGAAGAATTTTTTATTTAGTCAGAGAGTAGTGAATCTGTAGAATGCTGTGACACAGACTGTGGTGGAGTCCAAGTCCGTAGGTATATTTAAGGCAGAAGTTGATCGTTTCCTAATCGGTCAGGGCATCAAAGGATATGGCAAGAAGACAGATGTATGGGGTTGAGTGGGATCCAGGATTAGCCATGATGGAATGGTGGAGCAGACATGATGGGCTGAATGGCCTAATTCTGCTCCTATGTCTTAGGGTCTTATGGACCTTATTTTTTCTCTTTCCCCCCCTCCCACGCTTTCACGCATCTCCTTACGACGGTGGACTCTACCACCGGGTGGTCAGAGGTCGTCCCTCGACCATCAACATCGGCCATAGACGTGGCTCAGGTATTCACCAGCACTCAGGTTGCTCGGTTTGGCACCCCATCTGATACTTCCTCTGACCGCAGTCCCCAGTTCATATCAAATCTCTGGGCTGAGATAGCCCAGAACTTTATCGTCAGGCTACATCACACCATGGCATAACACCCGGAGTCCAATGGCCTATGAAAGTGGTTTCACCGTTCCTTAAAGGCTGCTCTGAGGGCTTCCCTGATGGATGAGTGCTGGCATAATCATCTCTCATGGGTCTTGCTGGAGCTCCAAACCGTGGCTGGGTTTGAATATGGACAGCCATTACAAGTGCCAGGTGATCTTATTCCTGATCAGACCACTTGGTCAGCCTCTCAACAGTGTTCCACCCTCTTCAGTAAATTCAATTCCTTTTCTCCTATTTCTATCTCCCATCATGGTGTACAGTGCTCTGTTGACCTACATTCTGCCTACTTTCATGACGCACACCAACATCTCGTTAGGCCCCCTTACGATGACCGATTCTGCATTTTGGAACGGGAAGAAAAGACTTTTATCATAGATAAGAGGGGCAAACCTGAATGTATTTTAGTAGATCGCATTAAACGGACCCACCAAGATTTGGAGGAGTCTGCTACCATGCCCCTGCTGTCACGACATGACCATGAGTGTGTCAACACACCTTTGGACAAGCCAGAGGCACCTGCTGTTCCTCCACCCTTGGAACTTAGGACCCACACTGGGCAGCTCATCCAAGCTCCTGACAGGCTCACAATGCCGGTTTTAGTGAATTCAGGGAGGGCCTGTGTAGGGTAATGTAATTGGTGGAAACATACAGAATGCACAGCCACCAACATTGAGTTGGGGTTTCCTATTAAGAGGCTGGTCTGACGTGATGACGTAAAGACATGAAGTACTTTGACCACCCTTTGTGTTCGGTATTTGGAGAACATTAAATGAGTTGTTACAGTTTTTCTTAAACATAAAAATGCCTCACACCATTTTATTTGTGAAAACCTACAATACTACATTGGTTGGCCTCATTAGCAATAGCGGTGAACTGCAAACAGAGAGGAGGCAGAGAGGCTTGTCAAATGGTGTGAGAATAACAACCTCAGTCTCAACGAAGATGAAACTAAAGAGGTGATTGCAGACTTCAGGAAGGCACAGGTCAACCACATCAATGGTTCTTCCATGGAGAGTGAAAAGCATAATGTTTCTTGGTGAGCACATAATGGATGAATTAACCTGGACCTACAACACCTCCTCTCTCTCAGGAAAGCACACCAGCATCTACACTTTCTAAGGAGACTGTAGCATGCAAGGCTCTCTGCCCCCATTCTAACAACTTTCTACAGGAGAACCATCGAGATTGTCCTGTCAGATTGCATTATTGAGTGGTATGGAAGCTGCAAGGCATCAGATCACAAGATCCTACTGGGGGTAGTAAAAACTGCCAAGAGGGTCACTGGGGTCTCCCCCCACCCCATTTGTGGCATTTACCGGGAGCGTTGCAGAGGAAGGGCCCAAAGCATTGTTGAGGATCCCTACCACCCATCTCACAATCTCCTTGACCCACTACCATCAGGAAGGAGGTGCAGAAGCATCAGGACTAGAACCTGCCAGACTGAGCAACGGCTTCTTTCCTCAGGCTGTGAGAGTCATGAATAAGCTGCCACCACTGAGGTCTTATTCTAGGACAGTGAACTGTTTAATGTTTACTCTTTACCTATATATATACATACACACACATATATATATCCACACACACATACAGTATATGTAGTCAGATGTCAATAAACTTGAACTTGAACTTGAACTGGGTTTGCCAAATGTGCGTGTGTCCTGAGATGGAGGGAAGTTCAGTCTGTCTGTGTCTGTGAAAGTAGGGTTGGCATCTGTCACAATTCTTACCTCAAGTCTTTGCCATAACAAAACTGCAGATGTGGTGTTGTGGGTCTTTGCTGGTATAGACGTTGACTATCAATATGGGACTATGCGAAAAGCATGTTGGCTGCTTGGTATGGAAAATTTCTTGTAGAGCTGTTCTGGTAAAATGTCTTCATACAAAGTGAACTGCACCTCTAGAAGCCAAGATGCTTATTCTAGCTCAATACAGTGTGTAATAATTTGATTTTTTGAACAGTAAGCAAGACAAACCTTTCACTATATCTTGATACATGTGACAATAATAATAAACCAGTACCAATACATATTTACAATGGCGGCACACTGAAACTGACAAGGCACTGCCACACCTTTGTTGGGGCAAAGTAGTTAATCAGAATCAGAATCAGGTTTAATATCACTGGCATATGCCATACAATTTGTTAACTTTGTGGCACTAGTACAATGCAATACATAATGGAGAGAAAAACTGTGAATTACAGTAAGTGTATGTATACATATGTGTGTGTGTGTATATATATATATATGTGTGTGTGTATATATATATATATATATATATATATATATATATATATATATACACACACACACACACACACACACACTTTTTGAGGTATCGCTCCTTGAAGATGTTCTGGATAGTACAGAGAGTAATGCCCATGATGGAAATGACTAATTTTACAATTCTCTGCAGCTTACTTTGATCCTGTGCAGTAGCCCGCCCTTCAATGTTCTATATGCTTCTGAGATTAGACAGTACAGTCATCCAGGGTTAGTCACAAGAGTTTCTGCAGATGCTGGAAATCTTAAGTAAAACACAAAATGCTCGAGGAACCCAGCAGATCAGGGGTCATCTTCGGAGCGGAATAAACAGTTGATAAGGTGAGTGTTGTGAGTCTCTGAGTACACAGATTATTGATATACAGAGTATACGGTGCCTATAAAAAGTATTCACCCCCCCCCTTGGAAGTTCTAATGTTTTATTGTTTTACAACATTGAATCACAATGCATTTAATTTGGCTTTTTTTTGACACTGATCAACAGAAAAATACTGTTTCATGTTAAAGGGAAATCAGATCTCTACAAAGCTATCTAAATTAATTACAAATATAAAACACAAAATAATTGATTGTCCAACTATCCACCCTCCATTAATATGACACACTAAATTACCACTGGTGCAGGCAATTCATTTTAGAAGTCACATAATCACCTCAATGGAGATCACCTGTGTGCAGTCAAGGTGTTTCAATTGATTGTAGTAAAAATACACCTTCAAGTGCAGTTGCTATAGCTGAGACTTTACAGCCACAACAGATGCTGCTCTATTAACACAGACTGAAGCAAGACTTTCCAGGTGCAGATCCATGGTCTTGTGAGACTAACGGATGCCACCACCACACCTGCTCCAATGGTCAGTGAGTCAGTATCCTGACTAAAATCACACTTTGAAAGCAAAAGAACACTCCAAGCAACTCTGTGAATAAGTTATGGAAAAGCACAAGTCAGGAGGTGGATACAAGAAAATTTCCAAGCCACTGAATATCCCTTGGAGTTCAGTTAAATCAATCATCAAGGAATGGGAAGAATATGGCACGGTTGGAAAGTTACCTACACCAGGCTGTCCTCAAAAACTGAGTGACTGTGCAAGAAGGGGATGAATGAGGGAGTCCACCGAGAGGCCTATGACAACTCTGGAGAAGCTATCAGCTTCAATGGCTGAGATGGCAGAGACTGTGCACACAACACCTGTTGCCTGGGTGTTTCACCTGTCACTTCTTTGTGTGAGAGTGGCAAAGAGAAAGCAACTTTTGGGGGGAAAGATTCACATGAAATCTTGGCTAGAGTTTGCCAGAAGGCATGTGGGAGACTGAAGTCAGCTGGAAGAAGGTTCTATGGTCTGATGAAACCAAAATTCTGCTTTTTGGCCATCAGATAAAACTTTGTTTGGCATAAGCCAAATACTGCACATCATCAAAAACACACTATCCCTACTGTGAAGCATGGTGGTGGCTGCATTGTGCTGTGGGGATGCTTCACTGCAGCAGGCCCTGAAAGGCTTGTGAAGGTAGAGGGTAAAATGAATGCAGCACAAAATGCAGTGAAATCCTGGAGGAAAACCTGATGCAGTTTGCAAGAGAACTGCAACTTGGGAGAAGGTTTGTTTTCCAGCAAGACAATGACTTCAAGTATAAAGCCAAAGCTACACAGGAATGGCTTAAAAACAACAAAGTTAATGTCCTGGAATGGCCAAGTCAGAGTCCAGACCTCAATCCAATCGAGAATTTGTGACTGGACTTCAAAAGGGCTGTTTACTCACGATCCCCATGTAATCTGATAGAGCTTGAGTAGCTTTGTAAAGAGAATGTGGAAAAACTGCAGTGCCCAGGTGTGCAAAGCCGATAGAGACCTATCCACACGGACTCAAGGCTGTAATTGCTGCTAAAGGCACATCTACTAAATACTGATTTGGAGGGGGTGAGTAATTATACAGTTAATTGTGTTTAATAATTGTAATAAATTTAGACCAACTTGTAGAAATTTGGTTTCACTTTGACACAAAAAAGACCTCTCTGTTAATCAGTGTCAAAAAAGCCACGTTAATCCATTGTGACTCAAAGTTGCAAAACAACAAAATGTGAAAACTTCCAAGGGTAGTGAATACTTTTTATAGGCACTGTATATGTATATGACTTTTGCTTGTCGTGTTGATCTGGAAACACTCGATCTCTAACACAGGGATGCAAAGTATTTAAAGTTTATTTATTTTGTCTGGAGATACAGCACTGTAACATGCCCTACTGCACCAACGAGCCCACACGGAGCTAAATACACCCATGGGACATAATAACCATAAACATAATAACCCAGAGGTCTTTGTAATGTAGGAGGAAACCGGAATACCCCTGAGGAAATGCACGGTCATAGGGAGAACATATAAACTCCTTACAGACAGTGCCAGAATTACCTGGGTCACAGGCACTGTAATAGTGTTATGCTAACCCTTACTCAACCATGCCACCCCAAAAGTAACAGCTGTAGAGGTTTTATGAGCAAAGACTGAGCGAGCTGGCAAGCTGGAACAAAGGAGGATAAGAGATGAATTGCTAAAGATAGACAAGTTGATAAGAGGCATAGATAGAGTGGACAACTAGTGACATTTTTCCAGAGCAAAATGGCTAAAACCAGAAGGCGCAACTTTAATATAATGGTGGAAAGCAAAGGGAGGGATGCAACAAGTAGGTTTCCTACACAGAGATTGATGGGTGCATAGAACATACTGACAGACCATAGGACAATAAGATACAGGAGCAGAATTAGGCCATTTGGCCCATCAAATCAGTTCTGCCATTTCATCATGGCTGATCCAGTTTTCCTCGCTGCCCCAGTCTCCTGCCTTCTCTGCATACCCCTTCATGCTTTGACTAATCAAGAATCTATCAACCTCTGACTTAAATGTACATAAAGACTTGGCTTCCACAGCTGCCTGTGGCAAAGAATTCCACAGATTCACCCTCTCTGGCTAAAGAAATTCCTCCTCATCTCATTCTAAAAGGACACTCCTCTGTTCTGAGGCTGTGTCCTCTGGTCTTGGACTTTCCCACCATTGGAAACAGCCTCTCCATAGAGGTCACCCCTCATTCTTCTGAATTCTAGTGAATACACACCCAGAGCCATCAGATGCTCTTCATATTCAATCCTGGGATCATTTTTGTTAACCTCCTTTGAACCCTCTCCAGTTTCAGCACATCCTTTCCAAGATGAAATGCCAAAACCTGTTCACAATACTCTATGTGAGGCCTCGCCAGTGCTTTATAAAGCCTTAACATTACATCCTTGCTTTTATATTCTAGCCCTTTTGAAATGAATGCTAACATAGTGTTTGCCTTCCTCACCACAAAATCAACCTGCAAACTAACCATTAGGGAATCCTGCACAAGGACTCCCAAGTCCATTTGCACCTCAGATTTTTGTATTTTCTCTCCATTTAGAAAATAGTCAACCCTTTCATTCCTTCTACTCAAATACATGACCATACACTTCCTGACACTATGTTCCATCTGCCATTTCTTTGCCCATTTTCCTCATCTGCCCAACTCCTTCTGCAGTTTCTCTACTTCCTCAAAGTACCTGCCCCTCAGCTTATCTTCATATTGTCTGCAAACCTTTCAACAAAGCCATCAATTCCATCATTTGAATCATTGACACATAACATAAAAAGAAATACAGATCTCCGTGGAACACCACTAGTCACCGGCAACTAGTCAGAAAAGGCTCCCTTTATCCCCACTCCTTTCCTCCTGCCAATCAGCTACTGCTTTATTCATGCCAGAATCGTTCCTGTAATACATGGGCTTGCAGCAGCTTGTTAAGCAGCCTCATGTGTGGCACCTTGTCAAAGGCCTCTGAAAATCCAGGTATACAACATCAACCAATTCTCCTCTGTCCATGCTGCTTGGTACTACTTCAAAGAATTCCAACAGATTTAGACCATAAGACATAGGAGCAGATTTGGGCCATTCAACCCAATGAATTTGCTCCACCGTTCCATCATGGCTGATCCCGAATCCCACTCAACCCTATACATCTGACTTCTCAAAATATTCTTTGATGCCCTGAGCAATTAGGAAACTATTAACTTCCGCTTTAAAAATACCCATGGACTTGGCCTCCACTGCAGACTTTGACAGACTCCACAGACTCACCACGCTCTAGCAAAAAAAAAAAAAAAAAATCCTCCTTGCCTCTGTTCTAAAAGGTTAACCCTCAATTCTGACGCTGTGCCCCCTGGATCAGATTACCCCCACCATAGGAAACATCCTCTCTACATCAACCTGATCTAGTCCTTTCAATATTCGGTAGGTTTCATTCTTCTAAAATCCAGTAACTACAGGTCCAAAACTGCCAAATGATCATGTTAACCCCATCATTCCTGGAATCATCCTCGTGGGCCTCCTCAGGTCCCTTTCCAGTGACAACACATCCTTTCTGATATATGGGACCCAAAACTGTTGATAATATTCCAAGTGTGGCCTGACTAGTGTCTTATAAAGGCTCGGCATTATCTCCTTGCTTTTATATTCTATTCCCCTTGAAATAAATGCCAACATGGCATTTGCCTTCTTTACCAGACTCAACCAGTAAATGAACCTTCTGGGGGTCTTGTATGAGGACTCTCAAGTCCCTCTGCACCTCTGATGTTTGAACCCTCTCCCTACTTTTAGATAATAATCTGTCCTATTGTTCCTTTTATCAAAATGGATTATCATACATTTCCCAACACTGTATTCCATCTGCCACTTCTTGCCCATTCTAATTTGTCTAAATCCTGCTGCAAACACATTGCTTTCTCAGCACTATCTACCCTCCGCTTATCTTCATGTCATCTGCAAACTTTGCCACAAAGCCATCAATTCCATTATCTAAATCATTGACAAGCAATTTGAAAAGCAGTGGTCCCAATACTGACCCTGAGAAACACCACGAGTCACTGGCAGCCAACCAGTAAAGTCCCCTTTGTTTTTCACTCACTGCCTCCTGCCTCTCAGCCATTCTGTTATCCATTCCAGTATCTTTCCTGTAACACCATAGGATTTTATTTTGTTAAGCAGCCTCGAGTGTGGCACCTTATCAAATGCTTTTTGAAAATCCAACAAAATGACATCCACTGCCTCTCCTTTGTCCACCCTGCTTGTTACTACTTCGAAGAACTCTAACAGCTTTGTCGGGCAAGATTTTCCCTTTACAGAAACCATGCTGACTTTGAATTATTTTATCATTAGTTCCCAAGTACCCCGAAACCTCATCCTCAATAATAGACTCCAACACTTTCCCAACCACTGTTAGGCTAACTGGCCTATAGTTTCCCTTCTTCTGCCTCCCTCCATTCTTGAAGAGTGGTGTGATATTTGCAATTTTCCAGCCTTCCAGAACCATTCCAGAACCTTGTGATTCTTGAAAAATCATTACTAATGCATTTACGATCTCTTCAGCCACTTCTTTCAGAACTCTGGGGTGTACACCATCTGGTCCAGGTGACTTGTCAACACAAAATAATCTGCAGATGCTGGGGTCAAAGCAACACTCACAACACACTGGAGGAACTCAGCAGGTCAGGCAGCATCCATGGAAAAGATCGGTCGATGTTTCGGGCCGGACCCCTTCGTCGGGACTGTAGGGGGAAGGGGCAGAGGCCCTATAAGGAAGGTGGGGGGAGGGTGGGAAGGAGAAGGCTGGTAGGTTCCGGGTGAAAAATCAGTAAGGGGAAAGATAAAGGGGTGGGGGAAGGGAAGCAGAGAGGTGATAGGCAGGAAAGGTGAAGAAAGAATAGGGGAAAGTACAATGGGTAGTAGAAGGAGGCAGAACAAAGAGGGAGGTGGTAGGCAGCTGGGGGAGGGGGCAGAGTGACATAGGGTTAGGGGAAGGGAGGGGGAGGGAATTACTGGAAGTTGGAGAATTCTATATTCATACCAAGGGGCTGGAGACTACCTAGACGGTATATGAGGTGTTGCTCCTCCAACCTGAGTTTAGCCTCATCACGCAGTAGAGGCTAAACTCAGGATGGAGGAGCAACACCTCATACCGTCTAGGTAGTCTCCAGCCCCTTGGTATGTACATAGAATTCTCCAACTTCTGTTAATTCCCTCCGCCTCCCTTCCTCTAACCCTATGTCACTCTGCCCCCTCCCCCAGCTGCCTATCACCTCCCTGCTTCCCCTCCCCCACCCCTTTATCTTTCCCCTTACTGGTTTTTCACCCGGAACCTACCAGCCTTCTCCTTCCCACCCTCCCCCCACCTTCTTTATAGGGCCTCTGCCCCTTCCCTCTACAGTCCTGACGAAGGGTTCCAGCCCGATACGTCGACCGATCTTTTCCACAGATGCTACCCGACCTGCTGAGTTCCTCCAGCGTGTTGTGAATGTTCCAGGTGACTTGTCTACCTTCAGACCTTTCAATTTCCCAAGACCCTTCAGTCTAATTATGGTCACTTCATGCCCCTTGATACTCTGGAACTTCCACCATACTGCCAGTGTCTTCCACAATGAAGACTGATGCAGTTCCTCCGCTGTTTCATTGTCGCCCTTGACTACCTGTCCAGGGTCATTTTGCAGCAGTCCAATATCCATTCACACCTGTCTTTTACACTTTATGCATCTGAAGAAACTTTTGGTACCCTCTTTAATATTATTGGCTAGCTTATTTTTATATTCCATTTTTACCTTCTGAGTGACTATTTTAGTCGCTTTGTTTTTTAAAAAGCTGCCCAATCCTCTAACTTCCTATGATCATGGCTCTATTAAATTCTCTCTTTGGCTTTTATTTTGGCTTTGATTTCTCTTCTTAGCCATGGTTGTGGACTGTTTCCATTTGACTGCTTGTTCAATGCTCGTCAGTAACCATTTCCCCTGTGCAAAAGCATTGGGTCAGGCAGCACAGAAACGGACTCTGGGGAGCGGCCCCTCTGTGCTGAACATCAAGTTCATGGCACTGTAGTGTGGTGGTTAGCATGACGCACAAATGACCCAGGTTCAATTCCCAATGCTGTCTGTAAGGAGTTTGTATGTTCTCCCCATGACCATTTGTGTTTCCCCTGGGTACTCTGGTTACCACCCACAGGCCAAAGATACAGCGATTGGTAGGTTAATTGGTCATTGTAAATTGTCCCGTGATTAGGCTAGGATTAAATCAGGGGAATAATGTATGTAGCTGGCAGGGGGATTGTGCCCACTTGCGTTGAACCAGGTGCTTTGTTTAGAGTCAGAATCATGATCAAAATCAGGTTTATTATCACTGCCATAAAAGGCACAAAAGATTACAATAAGTAATAATAAACATAATTAAACAGTGCAAAAGAATAGTGAGGTACTGTTCATGAGTTTATAGGTCTTTCATAAATCTGATGTTGGAGGAGAAGCAGCTCTTCTTAAAACACGGAGTATGTGTTTTCAAGCTCCTGTACCTCCTCCAATGATAGTAATGACAAGGTGAGGGTCCTTAATGGAAGACCTGCCTTCTTAAGGAATTGTCTTTTGAAGCTGTCCCCTGGTGGTGCCATGACAGAGGTGGCAGACTCTACAACCCACTATAGCCTCTTACAACCCTGCATGCTCGAACCTCCATACAAGGCCGTGATATAACCAGTCAAAAACTCCCGCTGGTAGAGGAAGATGAGGAAATCTGCTGAACTGGTGTTACACTTCCTTAGAAAAGTCACATACCACCAGAGTCAAACAGATTCCTTCCTTCTGTTATATAACTTTTGAACATACCGCATAAAATAACAATGAGCTTTTGATCTCTCACTCTACCTATTGTGGTAACTGGTAAATTGGTTTCTTATTGTCACATGCGCAGAGATACAGCGGGGAAAAACTTTGTTTTATGTGTCATCCATACAGATTATTCCAAATCAGAAGTACATAGAGGTGGTACAAATGGAAGACAATCACTTAATGCAGACTATAATGTTACAAGCAGACAATAGAGTGCAAGGTATAACAGGGTAGACGTCGAGGTCAGGGGTTCATTTTTATTGTATAGGTTTATTCAAGAGTCACAAACAGCAGGATTGAAGCTGCCCTTGATCTTGGTAGTGTGTTTTCAAGCTTCTGTGTATTCCACTTCTGTCTGATGGAAGTGAGGGTGCTGGCACATTATTTTGTTGGCTGTTTTCCCATAGCAAAAGGGGTCCATAGAATGAAGGTTGGTTTTCATGATGGATTGGGCTGTGTACACTAGGTACAAGTGCTCGCACCTTACTGTTTGTCCACACCCTACTTTCTCTGCAACTGAAACAATTTATTCTGCATTCTGTCTTTTTTTTTCTTTCTACCTTGATATAATTGTGTATGACATGATTTGCCCGGATCGCATGCACAGACTTTTTTTTATTGTATCTTGGCACACGTGACAATAATAAACCATCTTAAGTTGTAAGTTAGTAGGGATTGTTTTGGGGACAGAGAGAGGAGTTGGGGGTCAAGCTAGAGTTTAGGGTCAGTAATGTGGAAAGTTAGATGTTAGATTAGGGTTTGGGGACAGGGATGTAGGGAAGCTAGATGTCAGACTTTGGCTCTGTGCTCTGCATCTGAAGGCCAGTGACATAGAAATGGGATGAAGGACATCCATAGTCCTCTGTTAAGTTACCTCTCATCCTGCTCCAGTCTAAAGAGAGAAGCCCTAGCTCATTCAAACTTTCCTGTAAGCCCAGCAGCATCCTGATAAATCTGCTCTGCACTCTCTAAGGCTTCAGCATCCTTCCTAAATGGTTGGCGTCCATCTATCTCAAAGGCCAATGGGTGATCATCATTACAAGCCCGGGCAGAAGTATGGAGATCCTGAGATGTCCATTTATCAAGACCCCCCTTTGGCCTCACCAACGTAGCCCAAAGGAAAGTTTGCGAAGCAATATGTTTGGCACCAGCTTGGCTGCAGGAGCTGCCGGAAGGATGTTCAATGACACTCAGTCGCCTTAGGGGCTCCACTCCAGATCTGCTGTCTGCGTTTACTCCCGTAGCTTTTGTCTCTCACGAGGCTGTCCACAAAACAGTGGGGCTATTTACCCAAAGCTGGGGATCTGGTTCATGAGTACCAGGGTGTGTCCACACAACAGTGGGCCTGCATGTTACATGTGCAGGGGCAGACCTCTTCCCCATCCTCTGTAGTACACCCTGAGTCCAAAAGGAGTTCAGTTTCCATGTGTCGCCAGTGAGAGGCAGTACATGAGGCTAACTGTTGGAAAGGCTATGTACTGGCAGGGAGGGACCTGCACGTTCAGCTCTCCTTTAAGGAAGATTGATAGCCAGTGGTGGAAGCTGAAAGTGAGAGTTTCAAGCACTACTCACTACACTACCACACTAGATGCATCACAGCAACCATTTTGATACCATAATGACATGATCAGAACTGAACATAATATTCCAAGTATGGTCTAACCAGAGTTTTATAGAACTGCCATGTTACCATGCAGTTCGTGAACTCAATCCCCCAACTAATAAGGCAAACACACCAAACATCTTCTTAACCACATTATCAACTTGCACGGCATCTTTGTAGGATCTCTGAACATCAACCCCGAAGTTCCCCAAAGAAACACCATGGAGTCTGCTCAAAGAAAACATCAAATGCCCAATGCACAAAAAAAATTGCACAAATGGCAAAAACAAGTGAGTAACACACAGAATGTTAGACATCAAACTGCAGAGTCATCGAAACAGTCAGTTTGGTGTAGTTTAGGTTAGTGCAGTGTTGTCCATTGACTGCAGGCCACATAGCCAGTCTGCCCTGATCCAAATCGATCAAAATCTTCAGTGGATTGTCAGTAACTTGTAGTGTAGCTGGTTCTGTATTTTTTTGTCATCTGTCTAGTCTGTGCCACACCATAAACCAAACTGTCTCGTAGGCTGTTCTTATCAATGGAATATTTCTTTCTGTCTAGTTTGAGTCAGTTGTCAGTATAAAGAGGACTGAGTTATTTGTTCTATTTTTTTTTGTTCTTTCCACCTGCAGTAGTGAGTGGGCTTCTGTTATTTTTTTGTTATGCACAACATTAACCTCAAGATTTATGACTCATTCTTGACTTCCATAAAGACTTCTGGACAACGTCATCTCCAGATGCACCATTTCCCATTTGTGTCCATCAGCTTAATACTATGGTGAAGCAATAGCATAGTGGTGAGTGCAATGCCTTACAGTGCCAGCTGCTGATCATGGTTAGATTCCTGCCTCTGTCTGTAAGGAGTGTGTATGTTCTCCCGTGTCCACGTGGGTTTGCTCTGGATGTTCTGGCTTCCTCCCACGTTCTGAAGGTGTATGGTTAGGGTTAGTGTCTCATAGGCTGCTACGTTGGTGCCAAAAGCAGGACGACACTTGCGGACTACCCAGCACAATCTGATTTGATCAGACACAGACCATGCAGTTCACCATATGAGTCCTGATGAAGAATCTTGGCTCAAAACATTGACTCTATTCCTTTCCATAAATGCTGCCTGACCTGCTGAGTTCCTCCAGCATTTTGTGCGTGTTCCTCTGGATTTCCAGTGTCTGCAGAATCTCTTGTGTTTATGATTTCACTGTATGTTTTGATGTACTGCAACAAATAAATATTAGAGAAATAGATTAACTTTAACACTTTTCCTTACTTCTGAATTTCTACCTATCACCCACCAGCTTCTGTCTATAATCTTCCCCCTCCTGGCTCCACCTGTCCACCAACATCCATCTCATCTGGTGCCATCAATCACCTGTCACCCGCTGAGTCATCCCTCCCCCTTTCCCCTTCTATTTCTCAGTTCCTTTGCAGAGTGTAGACTCAAAATATTGACCACCCCTCTACGTCCACAGATGGTGCCAGACCTGTTGACTTCTACATTTATTGCAGCATATTCCATATCTGCGCTGTCGTATGTCTCCTCTCTCGTACTTAACCGGCTTGGCATTCAAAGTACTGCATCTGGACAGCGATGCTCAGTTCTCTGTTCAATTACAGAGAGATGATGCTCAGAAGATGGCCTGAAGGTTGGTTGAGCTCTGGATGGTGTAGAAGGTTATCATAATCATAAGCAGTGATGCAATGTTAGCCGGAGCACATCCGGCACATCTCTAAGAAAAAAGCCGAAATAAACAAGCTAATTAATTAGGTGCCACCCAGGGTGATTTGAGTATCTCAGAAACTGCTGATCTCCTGGGATTTTTATGCACAACAGACTCTGGAGTTTACAAAGAATGGTGCCAAAACAAAAAAACATCCAACGAGTGGCTGTTCTGTGAGCAAAAGCATCTTGTTAAATCCACTCGCTGGATGTTTTTTTTTTGTTTTTGAGTTCAATCTGGAAAAGAGCGAGGTAATGCACTGTAGGAAATTAAACTTTAAGGAAGAATATCAGTATTAGTTTATTAATGTTCATACAGATCAAATTATTACTCAGTGCATTGAGCTAGAATAAGGTAAAACAATAAATGCAGAATAAAGTGTAGGTAATGATAAAGTGCAAGATCATAAAGAGGTAGATTGAGAGGCCAAGAGTCCATCTTGAGGTCCATTCAGAAGTCTGATAACAGCGGGATAGAAGCTGCCTTTATGCCAAGTGGTTTGTACTTTCAGGCTTTTGTATCTGCTGCCCAATGGGAGAGGAGAGAATGAGTGGATTGAGTTCAAGAATGGCAAGAAAATGTTGCAGCTTTATAAGACCCTGGTTAGACCACACTTGGAGTATGGTGTTCGTTTCTGGTCGCTTCATTATAGGAAGGATGTGGAAGCTTTAGAGAGGGTACAGAGGAAATTAATTTGGATGTTGCCTGGATTGGAGAAATGTCTTGTGACAAAAGAGCTGAGCGAGCTTTTTGGAACGAAGGAGAAATCTTCCCTAGTAACTTCCTTTATCTGGTCCTAACTATCACCTACCAGCCTCTATCTCACCCCTCTTGCGATACTAGTTATCTTCCCCTTACAATTTCAGCTTGAACTGTCCAACCATCCTTTCGTGCCACCCCCCCCACACACACACTCCTCAGGTTGTCCTTGGAGCTCTGGCACTTCCCAATCAAACCACTAGATGGAGCACGACACCTCACCAACAGCCCCACTGCACTGGATGGAGGACTGCCTGGTGTTGGGAGCTATGGAGCTTGCTAACACACGGCTGGATACAGTGTTCACACCTAATCTGACCCCTTGCAAAAATAAAATCAGAAAGTCGGGCAAAATTACGTCAGAAACAGTGTTGGTCTGTCGTGCATGCAGGGAGATGACCAAGTGAAAATCAACTGTGCTCTCTGTCTGTCTCTTTCATATATGTTATATTTGTTCATCCTTCATAGTCGAAGATGACCATGGCTTCAAAGTCAAATGGGAGATTGGTGGCTGTGGGTCCGGAGGTGACTGATGAGGCCAATCCGGGCCCTGAAGGCTCGCCCACATGTGGGACACAAGTGGGTGGGTGCTGTCGTGGCAGTGGATGCTGCTCGGGCCTTGCGCACAGCACGCTTTCGTTGCGCCTCGATGATGCGCCTGACTTCAGCTGCACGGGCTCCTGTGGTGATCTTGCTGCGCCAAGCTGGACGGTCGAGGGCAAGCGTCCCCCACGTGTTGATGTCGACACCCAGGCCTTTGAGGGACGCTTTCAGGCAGTCTTTGTAACGTTTCTTCTGCCCCCCGACTGAGTGCTTGCCCTGATACAGTTCTCTGTACAGCAGCTGCTTAGGCAATCGGCTGTCTGGCATTCTGACCACATGTCCAGCCCACCTGGCTTGGGCTTTCAGCAGGAGGGTGTAGACGCTGCAGAGCCCACCTCGTTCCAGGATTTCCGTGTCGGGGACTTTGTCCTGCCACCTGATGTGGAGTCGTCTGCGGAGACAGCTCAGGTGAAAGTGGTTGAGCTGTTTGGCGTGTCTGCTGTAGACAGTCCAGGTCTCGCTGGCGTAAAGGAGGGTGGTAAGGACCACTGCACAGTAGACCTTCAGCTTGGTGGTAAGGCTGAGTCCTATACACACATACACACTGAAGCACATGCATGGATAGAAACACACACTGATATGTATACACAGGCATTCATAAAAAGACATACATGCATACATACATGCACTGAAACACACACAGATGTACATGAATGTACACATACACAATAATTAATATATAGACAATAGTATGTGCTCAGGAATGCACACAAGTACACACACAACATATATCACCACAGACAAGCAGTTTCTCACATGAATACACACAAGTGCACATAATCATTCTCTTGAGATCACAAGCACAGACACATAGTTACACACTTGAATGGACTTCTAGCGTGATAATGATGAATTCTTGACCACGTAATCTACGTCAGCATGATTCTTGCACCTTATTGTCTATCTGACTACAATTTCTCTATAATTGTAACACTTTATTCTATTAATGCTTTCCCTTGTAACGATTAAAAATATGAAAGAATAACTTTATTTGTCGCACGTACATCAGAATATACAGGGAAATGCATCATTTGCATCAATGACCAACACAGTCAGAGGATGTGCTGGGAGCTTCCTGCAAGAGTTGCTACATTTCCTGTGCCAACACAGCATGCCCACATCTCACTAAACTGAGCCAACATGATCTTGGAATGTGGGAGAAACTGCACCACCCAAAGAACACACGCAGTCACAGGGAGGACATACAAGCTGCTTACAGACAGCCCCAGTTGTTGGCGTTGTAAAACATTACATGAATCACTGAATCAGTGCCTCAGTGTACTGATGTGATAAAAGGATCTGTGTAGATGGCATGCAAAATGGAGTTTTTCACCTACCTCAGCACAATGAATTAAAGAGAAAGAATGGCAGAGCCTTTAATTCCTTAGAAGTTTGTGAAGATCTGGAATGACGTCTAAAACTTTGATAAACTTCTATAGATGTGCAGTGGAGAGTACTGTAAATTGGCTGTATGCATCAGAGCCTGGTATGGAAGCACCAATGCCCTTGAATGGAAAATTCTACAAAGTAGTAATGGTTACAACCCAGTCCATCACAGGTAAAGCCCTCTCCACCATTGAGCACATCTATGCAGCGTTGACGCAGGAAAGCAGCATCCATGATCAAGGGCACCAGAACCCAGGTCATGCTCTCCTCTTCCTGCTGCCCTCAGAAAGAAGATTCAGGAGCCTGGGGATTCATATCACCAGGTTCAGGAACCCCTTAACCGTAAGGCTCCTGAACCAGAGGGGACAGCTTCACTCGCCCCATCATTGAACTTCTTCCTGCAACCTATGGACTCACTGTCAAGGACTCTACATCTCTTGTTCTTGATATTTATTACTTATTTACTCATTATTACTTTCCTTTGTGTTTGCAATATGTTGTCTTTTGCGCACTGACTGTCCTCCCTGTTGTCTTCCATTGATTCTATTATGTTTATTGAATTTGCTAACTATACCTGCAAGAATACAAATGTCAGGGTTGCATATGATGGCATATATATGTCCTTTGATAAATTCACTTTGAGCTTTGATCGTGTGACAATTTTTCAACATTTAATTTACTGTTACACTACACAAAGGAACTAGGGTTTTTCACCTATGGAGCAGTTGGTTCCCCGTTGATAGTATGATTACTGACTTGAGATTTTGCAGATTTTGGAAATCTGGAACAGAATGTGAAATGCTGGAGAAGGTCAGCGTCAGGTAGCATCTATGGAGGGAAATGGTAGCCTTCGCTTGGGTCCTTCTTCAGGACTCGAAAGAAATGGGGAAAAAGGCGGTATAAAAATGTGGAGCAAGAGCTGACAGGTGAAAGGTTAGGGGGAGAAGGAAGGGAATAACGTTGAGAGGGAAATGGATCAGCCATGATGAAATGGTGGAGAAGACTTAATCGAGCAAATGGCCTAAAATTGTTCCTGTGTTCTGTGATTTTATAGATTTTAGGTGGGTGCAGGTGAGTGTGGTGATTAGCTAGTGAGGGAGGGAGTGAATGGGAATGATATCAGAAACTGGGAAGTGATTGGTGAAGTTTCAAAGGGCTGAAGAAGATGGAACCTGATAGGAGAGGACAGTGGACAATGGAATAAAGGTGAGGAAAACTGGTGGGAGGAATATGTGGGTACTCGGCAGATCAGGAAGGGAATGAGATGGGATATGGGGACCAGTGGGATAGTAAAAGAAACAGTGAGGGTTGGGGTTACAGAGGGGAGTTGTTATCAGAACTTGACGTTCATGCCATCAGGTTGGAAATTGCCAACATGTGATACTGTTTGTGCTGTGTTTCAAATCTGTGTCTGGCCTCAACTTGTCGGTAAAGAAGTCAGTGGACAGATGTGTCCATGTGGGAGTTGGAAGTGGAATTAAAATGGCTGGCCATCAGTGGATCCTGAGATCCTGGCTGTTATGGCGGACGGAGTGAAGGTGCTCGACAACATGATTCCCCAATTTGTTTCAGAGGTCACCACTATAAAGGGTGTAATAAACATTGCCAATGTATTTGCATGTGAAAATCTGCCTCACATTGAAAGACCATTTAGGGCAAAAACTGGACTGTTGTGATTCATGTGAACATAATTAAAACTGAAACTTCTTGTCTGATTATAGAATCACTGATACAGCAGTTTCTACTTTAAAGGACTTTGCTAAATTCCACCTCATGCTCATACTGAAGGGGAACGAGCTCTAACAAAATTAAACAGAGTCATACAGTACTGAATCAAGCACTTCAGCCCACTGAGTCATCTTGACCATGAAGTGCTCATTTACACAAAATGCATTTTATTCCGTTGTCATTAAAGGCCCTCAGATTCTACCACTCATCTACCCTTGGAGCAATTTACAGCGGCCATTTAACCTGCCAACCCATGTGTCTTTGGGGTGTGGGCGGAAACCGGAGCATCGAAAGGAAGCCCACACAGTCACGGGGAGAACAAATGTGGAGTTGCAGAGAAAGCACAGTGCAAGCGTACTCTTGATAAAGTGCCATGAGAGATGAGAGATCAAGGGTATGTCTTTGTTGTATGAGAGGTTCATTCAAGGGTCTGATAACAGTGGGAAAGAAACTGTTCTTGATGCCAGTTTTCTGATTGGCTGCCAGTCACTAGTGATGTTCTGTAGGGGTTGGTGTTGGGACCATTTCTTTTCACCACATGTGCCAATGATTTTGATGACAGAATGAACAGAGACATGGGCTATTTTTTTAAACGGGGAGCAAATTTAGAAATCTGTAGGGGCACAGCTGTTTTTTTTTTTGTCCATTGCATCCACGTGGCTGGACCTGAAGAAATTGTTGGTAATATTTACACCAAAGAGCTTGAACTCCTCAACCATCCATCTCAACACCATTGCTACAGACAGGATGTGCACTGGAAGGCCTATATAGTGCTGGATGCTGATGTTTTCCATCCAAGGATCTGCAGATGTCAAAGACGAGGTATAAGACCTGTTGTTTATGGTTGTTTATTTAGCATTAAGAGAACAAAGGGATTGGGAATGAAGAGTGGCAAAAGCAGAACCTAGCGGTGAGAGAAACAAAGGAGGATGAGAGACCAAGACAACATTGTTTAGTCTTGTATCAATTTCTTTCCAGCAATAAATATCATTCAAATTTTGTAGATGAGGGTTATCCAATCAGGCAGCCCCTATCCAAATAATTCAAGAAGCTTCCAGAAAGTTACAGAAGAACTGTAACCACTAGGAAGCATACAGAACAACTTCTACAAGACTACCTGCTCCTCACCTGTCGTCTTATCATCCCCAAACTTTGCAACAAAGTCATCAATTCCATCATCCAAAATGCTAATTTCTAACGTAAAAATAATCTGTCGCAATGCTAGTCACCGGCAGCCAGTCAGAAAAGGCTCCCTTTATTCCCACTCTCTGCCTCTTGCCAATCAGCCACTGCTTTGTCCATGCTAGAATCTTTCCTGTAATACCATGGGCTCGTAGCTTGTTAAGCAGCCTTGTGTGTGGCAACTTATCAAAGGCCTTCTGAAAATCAAAGTACACAACATCAACTGATTCTTCTTTGTCTATCCTGCCCGTTATTTCTTCAAAGAATTCCAACAGATTTGTTAGGCAAGATTTTCCCTTGAGGAAACCATGCTGCCTATGGCCTGTTTTATCATGTGCCTCCAAGTAAGCTGAGATCTCATCCTTAATCAACAACATCTTCCCAACCACTGAGGTCAGTCTAACTGGCCTATAGCTTCCTTTCTTCTGCTTCTCTCCCTTCTTAAAGAGTGGAGTGACATTTGCAATTTTCCAGTTTTTCAGAATCTAGTGATTCTTGAAAGATCATTACTAATGCCTCCACGATTGCTTCAGCCACTTCCTTCAGAACCCTGAGGTGTACACCATCTGGTCCAGGTGACTTATCTACCTTCAGACCTTTCAGTTTTCCAAGAACCTTCTCTGTTGTAATGGTAATGTCATGCCCATTGACACCTGGAACTTCCACAGTGAAGACTGATGCAACATACTTATTCAGTTCATCCACTGTTTCATTGTCCGCCATTACTACCTCTCCAGTATCATTTTGCAGTGGTCCAATAGCCACTCTTGCCTCTCTTTTACACTTCAGTTATCTGAAAAAAATTTTGGTATCCTCTTTATTATTGACTAGCTTACTTTCGTATTCCATCTTTACCTTCATGACTTTTTTAGTTGCTTTCCGTTGATTTTTTTTTTAAAGCTTCCCATTCCTCCAAGTTCTCACTAATTTTTGCTCTATTGTATGCCCTTTCCTTGGCTTTTATGTTGGTTTGACTTCTCTTGTTAGCCATGGTTGTGTCATCTTTCCTTGAGAATGCTTCTTCCTCTTTGGGATGTATATATTCTGTGCCTTCCAAATTGCTTCCAGAAATTCCAGCCATCCCTGCCCGTGATCTTTTCCAATCAATTCTGACCAACTCCTCTCTCACGCCTCTGTAATTCCATTTATTCCACCGTAATACTGATACATCTGACTTCAGCTTCTCTTTCTCAAATTTCAGGGTAAATTCAATCCTATTATGATCACTTTCCCTTCAGGGTTCTTTTACCTTAAACTCACTAATTAATTCTGGCTCATTGCACAACACCCAATCAGAGTACCTAATACCCTAGTGGGCTCAAGCATGAGCTGCTCTGAAACCATCTTGTAGGCACTCTAGAAATTCCCCCTCCTGGAATCCAGCACCAATCTGATTTTCCCAACCTACCTGCATACTGAAGTTCCCCATGGCAATTATAACATTGCCCTTTTGGCATGCATTTTCTATATCCTGTTGTAATTTGTAAGCCACATTTTTACTACTGTTTGTGGGTCTGAATACATCTCCCATCAGGGTCTTTTCACCTTGGTAGTCCCTTCGCTCTATCCACAATGATTCAACACCTTCCCACCCCATGTCACCTCTTTCTAATGATTTGATTCCTCTTTTTACCAACATAGCAATGCTGCCTCCTCTGCCTTCTCGACTGTCCTTTTGATAGAATGTGTAACTTTGGGCATTAAGCTCCCAGCTATAATCTTCTTTCAGCCATAATTCAGTGATGACTACAACATCATACCTGACAATCGGTAACTGTGCTACAAGTTCATCTACCTTATTCCGTATACTGAACACATTCAAATATAGTCATAGTCATACTTTATTGATCCCAGGGGGAAATTGGTTTTCGTTACAGTTGCACCATAAATAATAAATAGTGATAGAAATAGTAATAGAACCATAATAGTTAAATAGTAATACGTAAATTATGCCAGTAAATTATGAAATAAGTCCAGGGCTAGCCTATCGGCACAGGATGTCTGACCCTCCAAGGGAGGAGTTGTAAAGTTTGATGGCCACAGGCAGGAATGACTTCCTATGACACTCTGTGCTGCATCTTGGAGGAATGAGTCTCTGGCTGAATGTACTCCTGTGCCCACCCAGTACATTATGCAGTGGATGGGAGACATTGACCAAGATGGCATGCAATTTAGACAGCATCATCTTTTCAGACACCACCGTGAGAGAGTCCAGTTCCATCCCCACAACATCACTGGCCTTACGGATGAGTTTGTTGATTCTGTTGGTGTCTGCTACCCTCAGCCTGCTGCCCCAGCACACAACAGCAAACATGATAGCACTGGCCACCACAGACTCGTAGAACAACCTCAGCATCGTCCGGCAGATGTTAAAGGACCTCAGTCTCCTCAGGAAATAGAGACGGCTCTGACCCTTCTTGTAGACAGCCTCAGTGTTCTTTGACCAGTCCAGTTTATTGTCAATATGTATCCCCAGGTATTTGTAATCCTCCACCATGTCCACACTGACCCCCTGGATGAAAACAGGGGTCACCGGTGCCTTAGTTCTCCTCAGGTCTACCACCGGTTCCTTAGTCTTTTCACATTAAGCTGCAGATAATTCTGCTCACACCATGTGACAAAGTTTCCTACAGTAGCCCTGTACTCGACCTCATCTCCCTTGCTGATGCATCCAACTATGGCAGAGTCATCCGAAAATTTCTGAAGATGACAAGACTCTGTGCAGTAGTTGAAGTCCGAGGTGTAAATGGTGAAGAGAAAGGGAGACAAGACAGTCCCCTGTGGAGCCCCAGTGCTGCTGATCACTCTGTCGGACACACAGTGTTGCAAGCACACGTACTGTGGTCTGCCAGTCAGGTAATCAAGAATCCATGACACCAGGGAAGCATCCACCTGCATCGCTGTCAGCTTCTCCCCCAGCAGAGCAGGGCGGATGGTGTTGAATGCACTGGAGAAGTCAAAAAACATGACCCTCACAGTGCTCGCTGGCTTGTCCAGGTGGGCGTAGACACGGTTCAACAGGTAGATGATGGCATCCTCAACTCCTAGTCGAGGCTGGTAGGCAAACTGGAGGGGATCTAAGTGTGGCCTGACCATAGGCCGGAGCAGCTACAGAACAAGTCTCTCCAGGGTCTTCATGATGTGGGAGGTCAATGCCACCGGTCTGTAGTCATTGAGGCTGCTGGGGCGCGGCGTCTTCGGCACAGGGAACCCTCAGTACAGGAACCCTCTGGAGTCTCAGGCTCAGGTTGAATACATGGTGAAGTACTCCACATAGCTGAGGGGCACAGGCTTTGAGCACCCTGGTACTGACACCTTCAATCCTGTATTTACCCTTTTTGATTTTTGTCTGTAAACCACTCTGTAGTGGTTTATTAACCCCTTTCCCCTTCACTACTTTATATCTCCTATCTAGGGTGGATGAAACTACACAGGAGTTACTGGAAGTAAAGAATCATGAAGTTTTTCAGCTTCAGCTCTCCAAATCCACAATAACCAATAAGAACCATTTCTACCCATCTCATTCACCATTACTTGATCCACAGCCCTTCACAGTATGCCTTGGTGATTATAATGATTATAGTCCTTGGCCACATATTAAATTGTATAATCTTCCTAGTTCTGGCCTCACTAGTGTGTGGCATGGGTAACAATCATAAGATCATAACCCTAGAATTCCTGCCCTGTAACTTAACACCTAACTCCATGAACTCTATGCAGAACCTCATCACTCATCCTCCCAATGGTACCCGCATGGACCATGACGTCTGGTTGTTCACCCTCCCACTTGAGAAGGTTGAACACTCGATCCAAGACATCCTGGACCCTGGCACTCAGGTGGCAACATATCATCCATGTGTACTCATCTCTGCACTGAACTAATGCTGTGGCCTGTAACTAACGTGCTTCTGAATTGGGTGCGGTGATGAATGGCTGTGGACTCGCTTTTGTGAGCTTCAGTTCTGAAAGCTATTTGCCTACTTTTATTGTTTGCACAATTAGGAAAACGATGGCACCTAATGACGGCTCCTTTGCTTGCATCTTTGGAAACAGCTCTATTTCTATCTTTCATATTTCTATTTTTCCCATTCAGGGTTCTTTTGAAGAGCCTGACCTAGAGTTACACACTGACTTCCGTTCTTTGCAGGAATGGGACCCAGTCTCAGGGTCTCACAACTGGCTGCTAGTTGATATGCCAAGGACGTGGCCTAGAAGACTAGTGCACCTTCAGGGTTCCGGGATTTTGTGGCTCTGGAGGTGGGCAGACTGGAGGGTGGTGCCACCGTAGGGAAATGGTGTGTCGTAGGAGATGGAAGATAGCAAGCTGGCTGACGTCTATGTGCCCAGACACCCGAGTTCTTTGGGCACAGAGCTTGGAAGGAGCAGCACAACAGACATTTAATGCCATAAATCAGCGAGTTGTTTTGTTATGTCTCCCATCTCGCTGTGAAACAGGAACACCTCTTTTTCCCCTATTAGGGAGAGAGAGAGAGCCTGTAGTATGTCGAATTAACGGGTGAACAAGTAGTCTTTGGGGTACTGTGTCTGTGTCTTTATTGATGCTTTGCTGCACACTTGAGTGCTCGGTGGGGGGCACTGATGCTTTTTTTTGCTGGTGGGGGGCGATTTGTTGCTCTGCTGCTTATGCATGGATGGGGGGAACTTGGGGGGGACTCGGGGGTTCTAACACTAACTGTCATTCATTCATTCATTCTTTGGGGCATTCCTCTGTTTTTGTGGATGTTTGCAAAGAAAAAGAATTTCAGGATGTATATTGTATACAAGTTTTCCCCACCATCCGAAGGTAGAGCATTCCTATGAAACGGTTCATAAGCCAGAATGTAGTAAAGTGAAGAAGCAATTACCATTTATTTATATGGGAAAAATTTGTGAGCGTTCACAGACCCAAAAAATAACCTGCCAAGTAACAGATAAAACCTAAAATAACAGTAACATATAGTAAAAGCAGGAATAATATGATAAATACACAGCCTATATAAAGTAGAAATACTTCTCTACAATCATTGCCGAACCATCCACTGTAGTGAAAATCTCACGCAAGTGCTCTCGGCAGAAACACTCTCTCCAGTAACCTTTAAGATATGAAGCTCCCAAATCATACCAAATAACACATAAAAATACACAGCCTATATAAGGTAGAAATGATGTATGTATAGTGTAGTATCACTTACCGGAATCGGGAAGACAGGGCTGAGCACACTGATGATGGTGTGTTAGGCTGAGTCGTCGGAGGTTGGTGTGGTGCAGTGGTCCCCAACCGCTGGGCCGTGGACCGATACCAATCCGCGAAGCATGCAGTGGTGCAGCGGTATCTGGGACGCACCCAGCACAGCTTTAAGAAAAAAAGCCAAAATAAACAAGCTAATTAATTAGGTGCCGCCCGGCACGTAAATGTTGGCTCAATTCAGAGGCGACGCAATCGGTAATCGCCTCTGATCTGGGCCGACATTTACGTGCCGGGCGGCACCTAACTAGCTTGTTTATTTTGGCTTTTTTTCTTAAAAATGTGCTGGGTGCGTCCCAGCCACCGCTGTACCCCTGCGTGCTTCGCGGCAATGTATCGGTCTGCTGCCTGGAGGTTGAGGTCCAATGAGGTGGTGGGACACAGAGGTGTCATCTCATCGTCATCTGCTTCCATCAGGGCAGGCAGGTCATCTTCTATCTCTGCCTGCCTCGATGTCAAAGGTCGAGGTTCGTCGTCTGCTGCGGCTGATGTGGAAGGCTTGAAAAATGTCAGTATGCTTGACTGCTTAGCCTCCCACATTTTTCTTTCATACAGTTCTTTGTAGGTACTCAAACCATCCTGCAAATATGCCCTAAACGGACGTACCCTTTCAAAATTAAAGTCGTACTTTTCTGCAATAATTGCAGCGAAAATCTCACGCAGTTGCTTCACGTTCAGTTCCTGGACGACTTCACTTTTGGTCCGTTCGCTACTGCATTCGGTTTCGATTGTTATCCTTTCCTCTTCCAATTGCATCAGCTTTCATCTATCAGTTCTTGGTCATGGGATGCCAAAACCTCTTCAAAATCATCTTTGTCAACTTCCACAAGCCAAACTCACTTAGTCCTTACTTCGTTCACCACGATAGAAAAGCTTAATTATGTCTAGTTTTACGCTAAGTGTAACACCCTTACGAGCTCTTTTAGACTTTCCCGATGCCTTAGAACTCATCTTGCAAACAAATGCACAAAATAAATCGACATAAAGCACAGATGCTCACAGGCACGTGTTTAAGCAATGCTGGCTAGAATGCAGTTCCAGGGGAGGAGCTTGGCTGCTTGGGGCGCGCACTGCCTTTTTTCGTAACAGTGAAAACACCTGTTAGCGAAAACAGGTAACTAATGTAGGTCTTTCAGAACAGCGAGGTTTCGTAAAGCGAACGTCCGAAAAGCGGGGGATACCTGTACATTTCTCTGATATTAACTGTACCTTTGGAACGTTTGAATTTGTTTTTTTTCTCCATATTGTGTGTTTGACAGCCTCCTTTTGTTTTAAAGGACTCTATTGAATTTCTTTGTTTCATAGCTGCCTATAAGGAGACGTATCTCAAGGTTGTATAAGGTATACATACTTTGATAATAAATGTACATTGAGCTTTGACCTATGTCCCGTTGTATCCTTTGTAAACTTTCTAAGCTATCCACAACACCACCAACCTTCATGTCATCTACAGACTTACTAACCCACCCTTCCACTTCCTCATCTAAGTCATTGATAAAAATCAGAGTAGGGACCCCAGCAAATATCTCACTGGTGAGTAGAGAGGGAGGAAATGCGCACCCTTTCTAAGTTCCATCGGCCTCTCTCACCTTAGTCTTGTTTGTATTTGTTGCTCAATGTTCCCCTGTGGATTTTCACCAGATGTTCTCTCTGTCTCTGACATGGAGAGTCCATCGTTCTCATTGTTAATTTCCTAGAACGAATACAAAATCAGTCAGCGGTACAATTGGGCAGATGGCTCTCACTATTGCAATTTGAATGGGCATTGGGTGTTAGAAAATGTGAGGAGCATATCTCATATCAGACCAGAAACGGATCACCTTAGGCAATGGGGTACATCTACTGCAAACAAATTAATTTGACATGGTCAACGAAAGACAGACAACTAAAACTAATCAAACAGACTCTGAGCTTGCAAAAAGTACTAGATCCTCCCACCCTTCTTAAACTGAAACCATTAGATTTACTTCCTCTTCCTGTCCTCCTCATTTATTCCCCCAGCCTCCATTTAAATTCACGTTGAGTGGATATTAGTGATGCATTTCCACTGGAAAATGTCTCCCACCTCAACACTCACCTCAAGGCTGAACTGCTTCCACTCACTTTTGAGGACTCCATCTCATGTTCTGAATACTTATTATATTCTCTCCCAGTCCCAGCTCCCTCTCTCACCTCAGCCCTGTTTTCCTCTGCTGCTGAATGTTCTCCTGTGGCTTTTCAACACATGCTGTCACTGCCACTGCCACTGTTCCATCTGTCAGCTTCCTATAATACCCATGACATCAATAAAAGGCAGGTTAGGGCAGTGAACGTACTGCATACAAGAACAGAAATACCGTAGGTCACTTCTGGTACGGACACCTGTATTGAGCTACAGCTGATGGGTAAGGTCCTCAATGAGTCTTTCTCCTGGTGTTGATCATAGAAGAGGACACAAAGACTTTGGAACTTGAAATAGTTAATGGGAATGTCTTGGTGATAGTCTGCATTACAGCAGAGGGGTGCTAAATGTCCTGAAATGTATTAATATCGATGAATCTCCAGATATACAAAAGAACCCTGTAAAATGAGAGGAAAAAATGGCAATGACTTGGCTGAAATACATACTTTATCACTAGTAATGAGTGAAGTGCCAGAAGAGTGGAGGGTGGCTAATGTTCTGCCTTTATTTAATAAGGGCTACAAAGAAAAGCCTGTAAACATAACATCAGTGGTATGCAAATTACTAGAGATGAATCTTAAAGGTAATGCAGTTTTGAACTCTGATCTGCTGGTCCTTAAATGCCTCCATGTCAGATGTGGGTTTATCAGCTGCTCCAAATTTACTCTGGCAAGTTGCTGCCTAATATTGCCATAACGTGCCCTGCTTCAATTTAATATTTCCTCCGAAGTCCAAATAAATCCTTATCTGTAACTATCTGAAAATCTAAGAAATTGTTATTACTATTCCAATATGTTCTGCCATTGAAACATCAGCCACCCAGACAAGCTCATTTCCCAATCCAAGGGCTAGTAAAGCCCCTTCTGTCATTGAACTCCCCACACACTGTTTCAAGAAACCCACTATGATGCATCTAACTAATTCTACAGGGAGGAGGAAAAGTGTAGAGCAAGAGGTAGGTAGCAATAGGTGAATCTAGGTGAAGAGGGGCATTTGCAAAAGGAATAATGGTCACAGCGACAGAAGCTGCAAGCTGATGAGTGGTGGTGATAAAGAGCTGAAGGTAATGGAAAGAACTTTAATGGGTCATGGGTATTGGAAAGCATGCTTAGGAGAAACCCCACACAAGATCAGAAACAGCTCACATTTGGCCTCGGGGTCCATGTCCTGAACTTGAATAGGCAAGGAGATTATAATTTAACTCAATAGAATTAAAATTCACAAATACAGCTGATTCAGACCAATGAACCCATCCTGTGTCGGCAATCCAGACACTTCTCCCACCCCTCATCAACTGACCCCAGCACATGCATTACTGTTCCCCTTGTGTTGAGGGGAAGATAGACAAAACATTGTACACAATGATGTACATAACAAACCCATCATCAGTGCACTCTGACCACTGAGACCTCAGGGCCACATGTGTGTCCCTCACCCTAAGGAATTCCCTCACCTCAGACCATCCCTCTACCTCATGAGCTCCTTTCCTCACCCTGAGAAGCTTCTTCAGCCCCAGACCAGCCCTTTACCTTCCCTCCCTCCAAGATCAACTCTAACCCCAGAAGGTCCCTTACCTTCAGACCTTCCCTCAAACTTAGGAGCTCCCTCAGTCCATCACTCATCTAAGGAGACTCCTCAAATTGGACACTTCCTCACTCTCAGACCCACTCTCTACCTCAGGATCTCCTTCAGACCATCATATCCAAAGGAACTCCATCACTTCAGCATTCTGTCCTGAGACTCTCCATCTAGCTCTGGAGCTTCCTCAATCTGTCACAAACTCGAAGCGGTTCCCTCACCTCAGAGCCTCCCTCTTCCTCGGGAGCTTTCTTAGGCTGTCAGTCACCCTACGGTGCTGCCTGCCGCATTCTCAGATCTGACAATCGACTGAAGGTCAGCTCGAGACGGACAGAGCGGCACAGCGTGTGGGCTAACTGACCAGTGATGGAGAGCTGAGCTCGAGCACTCTGTGGGCTGACTGTTCAGTGATGGAGGGTGGAGCAGCCAGGCCGAGCAGACTAATTGATTAATGATGGATGGCAGAGCTCCAGCAGCAAACACTTGGGAAGGGGTTGTGGTGTTGAGCTGATGGAGACTTTGAGGGAGTGTGGGACAGTGAGGGATGTACTGAGAGTGCGCCAGGCAATGAGGGTCAGACTCAGGGAGCCCTGGGGGGTTGGAGAGCAGGGAGGAAAGGACTCAGGGAGTGCCTGGGATTGAGGGGTACACTACAGAAGTGCCTATGGGTGTGGAATGGACTGAAGAACCATCTGAAGGTGAGGGAGAGCATAATGAGTGAAAATCTGAGGCATGCGTCGGATTGAGGGAAGGGACGTTGACAAAGATGAACCTGAGCTGAGGGAGAGCTCGAGGCTTTGACAAGTCTGAGCTGAGGGAGCATTGACCATGAAAAGGAGCCATGTGTATTTGTGGTCTCTGGGCACCCAGAGCAGTAGAAAAGGTCAGTTCCCAAGGCAATTTCACCATGGGAGAGGCATCTGCAAGAATCTCAGATGGATTACTGGGAGAGTTCCTGTCATTAGGGTACACTACCGACACAGTGGTGCTGCGGGGGTGGAGGGGGATCTTATACGGTGGATGATCCCTCTATCACCCTCTCTGTCTGTTATGTTACTGTATACACAGCCCAATGTCCAAAACAGAAACAGCTGGGGTGGGAGGATGTATCCCAGGGAAATGCATCACTAATTTCTGTTCAACGTGAATTTAAATGGAAGCTGGGTGAACAGATGAGGAGGACAAGAATGGAAAGTTAATGTAATGGCTTCAGCTTAAGAGGGGTGGGAGGATCTAGTACATCTTGCAAGCTCAGGCTGTGTTTGGTTCGTTTCAGCTGGCTGTCTCTAGGTGCTCGTGTTTAATTAGTGGAAATGGTTTACTCATTATGTGAGCAATAGAATGCCAAAGCTGATATGTTTCTGGTCTGATATGGGGTGTGCCCGGTACATGTTTTCTAACAACTGGCCATTTATGTTGCAAAAGTCAGAGCCCACTGCACTTAATCGTGCCCTCTATCGATGTATTTGTTCTAGGAAACTAATAGACTGAGAGCGATGGACTCTTCATGTCGGACAGAGAGAAAATCTGGTGAAAATCCACAGGGAAACATTGAGCAACAAAAGCAAGCAAGAATGAGGTGAGAGAGTACCGATGGGATTGGAAGAGTGTGTGAATTTCTTCTCTCCTTAGATGTTTCTGCTGGAATCCCTACTCTGTAAATGCTTTTTATTCTTTTTGTAAATGATTTGGATGAGGAAGTGGAACTGTGGGTAAGTTTGCAGATGACAGTAAGGTTGGTGTAGTGGATAGTGTGGAAGGTTGTCATAGGTTATAACAGGACATAGACAGGGTGCAGACTGGAATGAAAAGTGGAAAATGGAGTTCAATCTGGAAAAGTGTCCAGTAATAAACAGAAGAAATTCAGCAAATTCTGGAAATCCATGGGAACAGGCACGGAATGTCAGAAACCCGAATAAGATGGTGGGAGAAGAAAAGGAGTACAAATTGGCAAGTGATAGGTGAAACCAGGTGAGGGGGATGTGGATAGGTGGCATGCGAGGGGGGGATGAAGTGCAAAACTGAGAGGTGATAAGCGGAAAAGGCAAAGGGCTGAAGATGGAACCTGATAGGAGAGGAGAGAGGGCCATGGGAAAAGGAAAGGAGGAGGGGTACCAGAGAGAAGCAATAACCAGGTGAGAAGAAAAGGGGTAAGAGGGGAGCCAGAATGGGGAATGGAAAAAGAGGGAAGGAGAGAAGGGAAATTACCAGAGATTAGAGAAATCGGTGTTCATGTTATCAGTTTGGAGGCTACCCAGGTGGAATATGAATTGTTGCCCCTCTAACCTCAAAGTGGCCTCGACATGGCAGTAGAGGAGGGTATGGACTGACATGTTGTAATTGTAATGGGAAGTAGAATCGAAATGAGTGGCCACCAGGAAAACCCACCTTATGTGGCAGACAGAGCGAAGGTGCTCAACAAAGCTGCCCCCCAATGTACGTCGGGTCACTCTGACATAAAGGAGGCTGCACTGAGCGCACCAGATATACATTCGACTCTGATGGACTTATAGGTGAAGTGTCGCCTCACCCGGAAGGACCGCTAGGGGCTCTGAATGATGGTGAAGGAATAGGTGTGGCACTTGTCATGCTAACAGGCATAAGTGCAAGGAGGATGATCAGTGTAGAGGGACGAGTGGACAAGGGAGTCACATTGGTTCCTGCAGAAAATGGAGAGTGGGGTTGGAACTGAAAGATTATTTACTGGTAAGATCCCGTTGAAGAAGGTGGAAGTTACAGAGAATAATTTGCTGCATGTGGATACTTGTGGAGTGGTAGGTAAGGACAAGGGGGACTATATCCCTGTTATGGTGGAAGGAAGATGGGGTGAGGGCTGATGTCTGGGAAATGGAGGAGATACAGGTGAGGACTGCATCAATGGTTGAGAAAGGGAGATCCTGGTTTTTGAAGATTGAGGACATCTCAGATGTTCAAGAACGGATAGCCTCATCCTGAGAATAGAGGAACTGAGTAATGGCAATTGCATTTGTACAAGTGACAGGGTAGGAAGAGGTGTGAGAATCAATAGGTTTATAAAAGATATCAGTAGACAGTCAAATTCCAGAGATGGGGGCAAAGAGATTGAGAAAGGGGAGAGATGTACAAAGTAAAGTAAATTTGAAGGCAGTGTGGAAGCTGGAGGCAAAGTTGATGAAATTGACAAGCTCAGCATGGACGCAGGAAGCAGCACCAATATAGTCATTGATGCCACACAGTCAGAGGAGAGGGGGTGGCTGTGCAGCGTTCCCAGTGTAGCCTTAGAGCGGTGTACTGTTCCACACAGCCAATGAAAAGGCAGACATGCAGTAGCTATGGCCCATGTGGGTAGCGTGACTCCACGTTTATTTTGGGGAAAGTGGGAGGAGCCGAAAGAGAAATTGTTGAGGGTGAGGATCAACTCTGTCAGACAGAGGAAGATGGTCATTGAGGGGAACTGGTTAGGTCTGTTGTCTTGAAAGAACCGAAAGCTTTAAGAAATGTACAGGGACTGGACATCCATAGTGAAAATGAGCCAATCAGCGTTATGGAATATAAAGTGATTGAAGAGATCAGGAGTGTGTAAAGTGTCATACATGTAGGTGGGTAGGGATCAAGGGGTACAACATGGAGTCAAGATATATAAATGTGAATTGAGTGGGCAGAAGCAGGCAGAAAAATGCACCTACCTGGACAGTCAGGTTTGTGGATCTTGGGTAGAACGTAGAAATGAGCAGTGTGGGAGAAGTGAACAGTGAGGATGATGGTGGTGAATGGGAGATTTTTTTAAAATTAATTTCTTATGCATTTCTACAGCAAAACTACAGAGAGAAAACCCAACAACAAAATGGAGATTTATACAGTGTGAAGCAAACAAATCCAATACGTAATTCATAACAATAAGAAAAAAGCACCCAAAAGACAATTATGTAAAATTAGCATCCACCCCAACCTCCCACTGAAAAACAAAAACCCAGGCCAACCATTTCTGCATATAAAAGAAAAAAAATCAATTGGAGCATTCAACCCCAGAGAACTGTAAATATTTATAGGAAAAAAGAAAGTATAATGCTGGCTACCAAAAGTATAATGTAATTCACAACAAAAAACCGTGTAACTTACAAAACAAAAAGCTGATTGTAGCAGACAAAGGATAAACTTACCCTAAAGAAGAATTATGAAAATATTCAAGAAAAGGAACCCACACCTTATGAAACTTTATGTCTGAATTAAGAAGTGAATAATTAATCTTTTTGAGGTCTAAACAGGCCATAATATAACTAAGCCATTGAGCGTGAGTGGGTGGGGCAGCATCTTTCCTCCTAAGAAGAACCAACCGTCTAGCCAAGAGAGAGGCAAAAGATAATGTTTGGCATTTAGTCGGACTCAAGTGCATATTTACTTCACCCAAGGTGACAAAAAGATAAACCAGTGGGTTAGGTTCTAAATGGCAATTAAGAATATGAGACAGGGTTGAAAAAACTTCTCTCCAGAATTCCTCTAGACTAGGACAGGTCCAAAACATATGAATAAGGGAAGCCTCAGCCCCTTTACACTTATCACAGACAGGACTAATGTCAGGATAAAATCACGAAAATTTAGCTTTAGACATATGAGCCCTGTGTACAACCTTAAACTGCAAAAGGCAGTGGCGATAGTGAGGTTGAGTTGACTGATTTAAGAATTAAATCCCAAACCACATCAGATGAGATATTTAGATCTTGTTCCCAGGCAGCTCTAATTTTATCAAAAGGGGCACACCTCAAAGTTACTTACTTATCCCAAATAGCAGATATTAAACCTTTACCCAATGGATTGATACAAAGAAACAAGTCCAGAACATTTTTCTCAGGCATCTCAGGAAAGTTTGATATCAAAAGGTTAATGAAATGTCTGATTTGAAGATATCTAAAGAAATGAGTATTAGATAGATTAACGTTTACAGACAATTGTTGAAAAGTTGCAAAACGATTACTTACAAAAAGGTCTTCAAAGTGTCTAATACCCTTTCTATGCCAGCCGTAAAATGTTGAATCCCGCATAGAAGGTAGGAAAAGATGATTGTGTAAAACAGGGCTAGAGAGAGAAAAACCATGAAGACCATTAAATTTTTTTGAACTGAGCCCATATTCTTAAAGTACGTCTGATAAGAGGATTAACAATAGGTCTAGACAAATGACAAGGAAGTGCAGAACTGAGATGTGCAGAAATTGAAAGATCCTTAGCAGAGTTCAACTCCATTGACACCCATTTTGGGCAGTCAGACTTATTATGGAAAAAAGACCAAAAAATAAGACATCGAATATTGGCTGCGCAATAATATAAACGAAAATTAGGCAAGACCATACCACCTTCCTTTTTAGATTTTTGAAGTTGAGCTTTATTAAGTCTAGGGTGTTTACCCTTCCATAGATAAGACGAAATAATAGAATCTAACCCATCGAAAAAAAGCTTTAGAAACAAAAATTGGTAAAGACTGAAATAGATACAAAAATTTAGGGAGGATATACATTTTAATAACGTTAATACAACCTACAAGAGACATAGACAAGGGTGACCACTGTGTCAAACTCTGTTTTGTAGAGTTTAGAAGATTGGTAAAACTTTCTCGAAAAAGATCCTTAAAGTTCCTTGTTACTATAGTACCAATATAAGTGAATTGATTATTAACTACTTTAAAAGGGAGATCATGGAATACTAAAGCTTGTGTTTCTCTATTAATTGGAAGGAGTTCGCTCTTATGTAAATTAAGTTTATAACCAGAAAGTTGGCTAAATTTATTAAGAAGTGAAAGCATTGAGGGTAAGGAGGTAGTTGGGTTTGATATAAAAAGTAAAAGATCATCAGCATAAAGGGAAACTTTATACTCAACACCTCCCCTCCAAATCCCCATCACTTCAGCACAGCTACGAAACGCAATGGCAAGTGGCTCTATAGCCAAATCGAAGAGTAAGGGACTTAAAGGGCAACCTTGACGAGTACTGTGTTTAAAACTGAAAGACTGGGATGGCTGAGAATTAGTTAAAACAGAAGCGGTGAGACATGAATGTAGCAATTTAATCAATGTAGTAAAACTTTGTCCAAAATCAAATTTTTCTAAAACCGCAAAAAGGTAATTCCACTTGACGCAATCGAACACTTTCTCCGCATCAAGAGAAACATAGAAACATAGAAAATAGGTGCAGGAGTAGGCCATACGGCCCTTCGAGCCTGCACCGCCATTTATTATGATCATGGCTGATCATCCAACTCAGAACCCTGCCCCAGCCTTCCCTCCATACCCCCTGATCCCCACAGCCACAAGGGCCATATCTAACTCCCTCTTAAATATAGCCAATGAACTGGCCTCCACTGTTTCCTGTGGCAGAGAATTCCACAGATTCACCACTCTCTGTGTGAAGAAGTTTTTCCTAATCTCGGTCCTAAAAGGCTTCCCCTTTATCCTCAAACTGTGACCCCTCCTTCTGGACTTCCCCAACATCGGGAACAATCTTCCTGCATCTAGCCTGTCCAATCCCTTTAGGATCTTATACTTTTCATCAGATCCCCCCTCAATCTTCTAAATTCCAACGAGTACAAGCCCAGTTCATCCAGTCTTTCTTCATATGAAAGTCCTGCCATCCCAGGAATTAATCTGGTGAACCTTCTTTGTACTTCCTCCATGGCAAGGATGTCTTTCCTCAGATTAGGGGACCAAAACTGCACACAATACTCCAGGTGTGGTCTCACCAAGGCCTTGTACAACTGCAGTAGTACCTCCCTGCTCCTGTACTCGAATACTCTCGCTATAAATGCCAGCATACCATTCGCCTTTTTCACCGCCTGCTGTACCTGCATGCCCACTTTCAATGACTGGTGTATAATGACACCCAGGTCTCGTTGCACCTCCCCTTTTCCTAATCGGCCACCATTCAGATAATAATCTGTTTTCCTATTTTTGCCACCAAAGTGGATAACTTCACATTTATCCACATTAAATTGCATCTGCCATGAATTTGCCCACTCACCCAACCTATCCAAGTCACCCTGCATCCTCTTAGCATCCTCCTCACAGCTAACACTGCCACCCAGCTTCGTGTCATCCACAAACTTGGAGATGCTGCATTTAATTCCCTCATCCAAGTCATTAATATATATTGTAAACAACTGGGGTCCCAGCACTGAGCCTTGCGGTACCCCACTAGTCACCGCCTGCCATTCTGAAAAGGTCCCGTTTATAACACATTCAGGAATCCCAGTTGAGGGTGAATATAAGATATTAAATAAGCGCAGTATATTAAAAAAGGAAGGCGATTTTTGATAAAAAAAAGTTTGATCTTCAGAAATAATAGAGGGTATAATGTTTTCTAATCTTTAGCCAAAATTTTAACATCAACATTTAATAAGGAAATCGGCCTACACGATGAACACTCTGTCAGATCTTTACCTTTTTTGGCTAAAAGAATGATACATGCCGCGTTAAATGAAGCAGGCAATTTACCATGCTTAAATGAATCGGATAGAACTAAAAATAATTGAGACAAAAGCAGTGAAGAAAATGATTTATAAAATTCTACTGAAAAGCCATCAGGTCCGGGAGATTTACCCAACTGTAATACAGAGATGGCAGATGATATTTCCTCTAATGATAATGGTTCATTAAGTTTTGCTTTAAAGTCAGGAGAGAGCAAAGGAATATTTAAACTATTTTAAAAATGCTCAACCAAGATATTCTCATTTAAAGATCCAGAAGTATAAAGTCGAGAATAATAGTTCTTAAATGTGTCATTGATATCAGAATGATTCGAAGTAATGTTCCCATTTCCCATTCGAATTTTAGTGATTTGTTGTTCAACTTTAAAGCGTCTTAGTTGGTTAACTAAAAACTTACCAGACTTATCCCCATGAATACAAAATCGGCTCTTACTTTCAAGAAGTTGGCGTTCAACCGGCCGAGTGGATATGAGGTCAAACTTAGTTTGAAGTTCTACTCTCTTCTTATACAATTCAGGATTTTTGGTCTGGGCATATAATTGGTCTGTTGCTTTAATTTAACCAATCAAGTCTAAACGCTCTAAATAGGTCTTCCTTTTCAGATTCAAAGTATATGAAATTATTTGACCCCTCAAATATGCTTTCATGGCATCCCAGATGACCTGGGATGAGATTTCAGATGACATGTTAGTACATTAAAAAAAAATTATCTGGTCCTTCATAAATTTTGCAAACTCATTATCCGACATGGTTGGATTAAAACACCAGTGTTTGTTCATTTGAGGAAAACCAGGGAAATTTATGGACAGGGTAACTGGGGCATGATCCGAAATCACTATACTCTGATAATCGCAAGAGCGAACAGATGGAATCAGCTGATTAGTCATTAAGAAATAATCAATTCTAGTAAAAGTATGATGGACATGTGAAAAAAAGGAATAATTTCTCTCAGTAGGATGAAAAAAAATGCCACACATCAGAAATACCATAATTAGAAAGGAAAGAGTGAATAGATAAAGTAGATTTACTAGGGAGTCTAGGAATAGAAGAGGATCGATCCAATACTAGATCTAACAACAATTAAAATCACCAGCCAATAGGAAGGAATATAAACTCAAGTCAGGCAGTAAAGAAAAAAAATGGTCAAAAAAATCCACATCATCTGAATTGGAGCATAGAGGTTAGCCAAGACTACCCTATTATTATACAATTTCCCAGAGACAATAATAAGACGACCATTTGTATCCGAAATTTTGTTGTAAAGCTCAAAGGGAACATTCTGGTTAATAAGAATTGAAACCCTCTTGGCTTTGGCCGGAAAAGCAGAATGGAAGTGCTGTCTCTCCCACCTAGACATAAGGCGAGAGTTATCGTAACTACGAATATGTGTTTCTTGCAAAAAAGCAATGTCAGCTTTAGCTGCTTGAGATGTGAAAACACCTTCTTTCTTTTAATGGGAAGGTTCAATCCCTTAACATTCCAGCTTATAAGATTCAACGGGCTAACCATCGTCATACAAAAAAACATAGAGGGTAGTAGGCATAAATATGGACAAACATTCTAATAACAGCTCTGCGGCAGAAGTAAAAACAAGAAAATCAGGAAAAAAAAGTCCTGAACAACAAAGAATAACTAAAGATTGTTTAAATAGTGTTGGCACTAGGAAACCCTCCCCCTCCCCTCAGAACCCAAAGCAAGAAAGCTACCAAAGAACAGCAGCAAGCTCTTCAGGGAAAAAAAATACCCCTAAGCCCAACTTCCACTTTCTATATAGCTTCATGAGCTCCATTTAATTAACAGTTTAAAAAAAAACAGAGAACTTATGCACTTGGAATTAAAATTGTACATAAAGAAAAAAAAAGAAAACAGTACTATCAAAAAGCATTAGACTTAACTTGAAATAATAATCCAGATTACCATAGCTGTGAAGAAAAAAATACAGTAATTTAAAAAAAATTTTAAAAGAAAACGGGAAAAAAAACATAGAAAGAAGGGAAAAAAGTACCAATCGGCCATTTTAAATAATCAAATCGAGTCTGAAGGAGATACCATAGCAAGGAGACTTCCGATAAATTTCTGAACAACTTATAGCAGAGTTAAACCATTTTCAGTAATTAAAAAAATTAATTTAAAAGGAAAACAAAAAAAAACCAAGGAGGGAAAAAAATAGTAATCAGCCATTTTAAATAATCAGATCAAGTCTGAAGAAGTTGTAATGGCAGGGAGACTTTCGATGAATCCTTGAGCTTCTGTAACAGAGTTGAACCATTTTTTGTCCCCAGTACTAAGAGTTATTCAGAGATGGGTGGGGTAATGTAACAAGGGCCCAAGTCCACGATTGTAAAACTCTTTCATTGCACCTTTGTATTCTGCGTGCAGCCTCAAAACTTGAGGAGCATAATCTTCAACAATACGAATGGGATGGCCCTGATAATGCAATTTTCCTCTCCAACGTGCTTCCATAATCAAAAGGTTTTTCACCTGATAGAGATGAAAACAAAGCATAGCTGGGCATGGCCGGGAGCCCAATTCGGGCTTAGAACGAAATACCTGTATACGGTGGGCTCTGTCTAACTCCAGTAAATTCGGAAGAGTATCTTTCCCAAAGACCTCACATGGTATAGAGGAAAAAAATTCAACAGGAGCTGTGCTTTTGATAGTCTCTGGCAGACCGAGGATACGTAGATGGTGCCTTCTGCTCCAACCTTTGAGATCAGCTATTTTTGATGATAACTTGTTGTTACTCTCACTCAAAATTAAAACAAACTGCTTCCAGCTGCTGAACACGACATTTTAAATCTCCGGTTTCTGAGTCAAGATGAGAGAGACAAATGGCATGTTCCTCCACTTTGGAATTGATTTGATCCAATTTTGACTCCAACGAAGTGAAGGAAGACTTAAATTCAGATATAATCTCTTGACAGTGCTGGTCCAGAATGTGATAATGTTGGCAGAGGAGTTGGAGACAGTTGCAGAGACTTCTTTTTTCCCAGCTTTAGAGGGCTTGAAGGCCATTGTAGGACAGACATATTCGCAGGCAGGTAGGAGAACAATTTTAAGCCATTAACCTATCGCCATCTTACCGGAAGTCCTGGATGGGAGATTTCAGGAGTCGATGAGGTTGGTTATGGTGTAGGACACAATGCCTTGTGCTCCTCTGTGAGGTCCTTTTCAAGGAGTATGTGGGACAGGTGTCTGGAGTTGCCGCCTGACCTCAATAAGGTAGAGGTCAGTTCGCTGGACTACAACAGAACTCCCCTTGTCATCAGGTCTGATGATGAGGCTGGTTTGGTGTGGAGAGAGTGGAGGACAGAGGGTTCAGATGGTAAAAGATTTGAAAAGGAAACGGGAGTGGTGAAGTCAAGACGCGTCTGATGTCTTGTCAACAGTTAGTGAGAAAAATATCCAGGATGGGCAGAAGACCATAGCAGGGTGTCCAAGAGGCTGAAGATGGTTAAAGATTGGAAAAGGAGCATCAGCGAAGAGGGGGGAATCCTTGTAAAAGAAGTAGGCTTGGAAATGGAGGTGATGGAAGAAGAGCGTGGTGTCATGGTGCACATGGAACTCGCTGGTGTGCAGGCACAGGACAGAACCTTCTGCCTTAGAGAGGGGAAGGTTTGAGGGGGTGGTGAAGGCACTACAGGAATAAAAGTTAGAGTTGGGGGGGGGTGTTTGGAGTGTTGGAGGCATCAGAGGAGAGGGGACGGTTGCTAATAGCATTGGTTAATATGAGATGACGTACTCCTAAGGTGATTAGAGGAAAGCATGAGGGGGTGTCAGAGGTAAGCTTTTTGTTTACACAGAATAGTTGGTGCATGGAACAGTGAGTGATAGAAGCAGATACATTAGGAATATTTATGGGACTCTTAGATGGGCACATGGATGAAAGAAAAACGGAGGGGAGTGTGGGAGGATATGTTAGATTGATCTTGGAGTCGGTTAAAAGTTTGACCGAAGGGCCTATACTGTGCTGCATTGTTCCATATTCACTGAACCAACACTGCCCTCTTTATCCTGAATTCAATTCTCCCAACACTGTTCATCAAGACCCCCTCCCCTGCTCTACTGTACCTCCTGAGACTCTTCCACCTCATAGAACAAAATACACCCATTAGGAGCAGGACTGGTTCATCGGACCCTTCAAGCCTGAGCTACCAATCAAAACAATCCTGGACTACCTGTCCCAGGCCTCAACCACTTCCTTTAGGCCCAATCTTACCATCAATTGCCCATCTGAGTGTGATCATTGGGGAAGGACAGATGTTAGTTGGACAAACAGACCAAAAGCTAATCAAAGTTGAGTTCAATGAAAGCAAAAAAGTGGTGAGGTTTAATGAACCTGCTCTGGAGTGTAGAGGCTAGACAACAATAACAAGAAGCCAACTGTAGTGCAGATAAGCTGGTCAGTGCTCTGGAGGAGGTGACCTTCATCAGTTATGACACTGAGTACAGGGGTTGTGAAGTTGCATTTGAACAAAACTTTGGTGAGATCACAACTGGTGTATTGTGTGCAGTTTTGTGGAGATTTATGAGGATGCTGCCAGAACACAAGGGTCTGGGTTTGGGCGGCCTACGACTTTATTCCTTGGAGACTGAGGTCATAGGAGACCTGATAGATCCTCATTAAATCATCCATAGAGAGGATGGCACATAGTCTTTTTCCAAAGGGGGGGAATAACATAAGAATATACGAAATAGGAGTAGGCCATCTGGCCCATCATGCCTGCCCCGCCATTCAATAAGATCATGGCTGATCTGTCCGTAAACTCAGCTCCATCTACCTGCTTCTTCCCCATAACCCTCATTTCCCCTACTATGTAAAAATCTATGTAACTGTATCTTAAATATATTTAGTGAAGAAGCCTCAACTGCTTCCCTGAGCAGAGAATTCCACAGATTCACCACTCTCTGGGAAAAACAGTTTCTCCACATCTCCGTCCTAAATCTTCTCCCCTGAATCTTGAGGCAAAAATCTTGCACAAGTTTAAGCTGAGAGATGGAGGATTTAAAAGAGACCTGAGGGGCATTTTTCTCACTCTAATCAGAATCCGAATCAGGTTTATTATCACCGGCATGTGATGTGACCTTTGCTAACTTAGCAGCAGCAGTTCAATGCAATACATAATCTAGCAGAGAGACAAAAAATAAAACATGATAAGTAAACAAGTAAATTAATTACGTATATTGAATAGATTTCAAAAAATGTGCAAAAACAGAAATACTGTGTATTAAAAAATGTGAGGTAGTGTCCAAAGCTTCAATGTCCATTTAGGAATCAGATGGCAGAGGGGAAGAAGCTGTTCCTGAATCGCTGAGTGTGTGCCTTCAGGCTTCTGTACCTCCTACCTGACGGTAACACTGGGAAAAGGGCAAGCTCTGGGTGCTGGAGCTCCTTAATAACGGACACTGCCTTTCTGAGACACCGCTCTTTGAAGATGTCCTGAGTACTTTGTTGGCTAGTACCCAAGATAGAGCCGACTAACCTTACAAACCTTTGCAGCTTCTTCCGGTCCTGTGCAGTAGCCCCCCCACCCCCACCCCCTGCCACCATACCAGACAGTGATGCAGCCTAGGTGTTGGAGGTCCTTAATAATGCACGCTGCCTTTCTGAGACACCGCTCCCTAAAGATGTCCTGTGTACTTTGTAGGCTAGTGCCCAAGATGGAGCCGACTAGACTTACAAACGTATGCAGCTTCTTTCGGTCCTGTGCAGTCGCGAAACAAGCTGCAGAGAAGTGGCACACTGTGGTACATTAACATTTAAAAATTACTTGGATAGAAAGGTTTCAGGGGATATGGGCCATCATGGGCAAATGGGACTATCTACTGGGCACCACAGTTGGCATGAATGAGTTTGGCTGAAGTCTGTTTCCATGCTGTTGTGCTCTATTCCTGCCTGACTCTAATTCTCATCCCAGTTACACATACTGGGTTCGTAGCCTTCTCTGCCTTGGTGATTCAAGTTCTCATCCAGATACATTGTGAGAGATTCTGCCTCCACCACTCTCAGGCACTGTGTACCAGATATCCAGTAATTCTCTGGGTGTAAAATTTATCCCTTATGTTTCCTCAAAACTCCTAATTCTTTCCTTAATGCCCTCTTGTTACCAACATCTGTTCACTGAGCATCATCAGTGGTGTCTAGGGACATTAAGTATGCTATATATAAATGTTTTAGGAACAGTTTCTTGCCCACAACCATCAGATTTCTGAACGGCCCATGAATGCTACCTCACTATTCTGCTCTGTTTCTGCACTTCTTATTTTTTATATATACTGTATATTTCTTTGCAACTTGTAGAAAACTTTGTGCATCACGCTGTGTTGCTGCCAAAAAGCGACAACCTTCATGGTATATGTCATAGTTCAATAAATCTAACTCTGATTTTCGTGTGAGAAGCCAGGCAGATTAGATGAATGAACTCAGAAAATTATTCACCACATAAAATTTTATTATTGTAATCACTTAAATCTGGTTGCAAGAAGACCAGGACTGGCAAGTTTTATAAGTTACAGGTGTAATGAGGAAGATGTAAAAGAGGAGTTGGCTTTACCATATTGAGTCAGGAGATCATCACAGTTGTACTCAAGGAAGATGTCGTGTTAAGTCTCTTTTTCAAGAGGTCATACTGGTCAAACTTAAAAATTAGAAAGGGGTGATCACTATACAGGATGATAACTCATGTCCTTTTACAATCAGTGGAAGGTAGAAGATCATTAGTTTTGAGAGATTTTAATTTACTCAAAATTAATTGACATTGCAATAGTGGAAGGATCTTGTATGAGGAATCTGTGAAATGTATCTTGAGGAATTTTTTGAGCAAACATATAGATAAATAAAGTATCTGGATTTAATTTCTTAAAAGATTATCTCCTGAAATATTGTAATTTTAGGATTGCTTCTGGTGTTATGATCTCAAGATTCACCACTCCACCCACCTATCTTCCTCCTCACTTGGTGTCACCTATTGCCTGCCTCCTTGACCTCCAAACCCTCCTCTCACCTTCTGTCTTTTGCCAGCTTCCTTTCCAGTCCTGACATAGGGTCTAGACCGTAAACATTGACAGTTTATCTCCTTCCATAGATGCTGCCTGAACTGCTGAGTTCCTCCAGCATTTTTGTGTGTGCTGCTCATACTTTCCAGCATCTGCATGACCTCTTGTGTGTGTGATGCACAAACCTGAGATGGCCAACTTGGCATGGTCAAGGACAGATCCTGACTGACCAAGCTGAGTGCACTTTTGGTGGAGGTAACAAAGTGTATTTATTCTAGTAACAATGCAGCACGCTCAGTTGCAGCGGCTTTTACAGGGTCAATTCTAGGTGCTACTGTTGCATTTAATCACATTTTTTATTATCACAATATCCTGCTGTGCATTAAGAACTTGAAGCACTGCAGGTCTAACTCATCGGCGAGTTGCTCATTGGTGGAGAAAATGAAGGAGCTGTGATTTGTGCCCGAGTCAAAGGAGGTGTACAGTCTAGTAATGAGTGACTGTCTTTGTCACTTTTCTTGTGATCACAGGTCCCTTTTGGACATTGCCACAGGTTCGATTCACTGATTTATTGGTGGAGAGCAGGGGCAAATGGCAGGGGAGCTGTGTGGTCATGGACATAGCAAAGATTAGGCCTCAAGCCAAAGTATCACCTGTTTACAGCCGCCAGGAGAGACTCTCCGCTCTCCAGTGTTTGCTCAGCAGAGGTCAAGCTGTGCCATGTGCCAGCGAGTAATGCAATACATATATATATATTTTTGCAAAGTTTACTGATAGGCTATTTAAAAAGCAGAGCTTCGAGCCATATTTCTCTGAGTTGAACAATCCACACCAGGGATGCATGAAAAGAGCTACATTTTAATCAGGGCAACGATCAAGGCAGAGTTTCGCGGCAGTTTTTCAGATTTGAAGAGCAACCAATCAGCAAGAGGGATTCATTAGAAATGGCCAATATGAATAATTCAAGTGCAAGCAGAGAGGCCATTCTTTGAAGTGTGCTCGTCTTTAGAGTAGCTTTGGCTTATCAGGTTTAGGCGAGATCAGGCGAGGGTGTGGTAGATTATCTTGCACGTTACTCTCGCTCTCTTCTGATTTGTTCATTCCTCATCTGTTAGTGCAGAGTAGATCAGTCAGAAAGGCTCTGGGGCAGTGGTTTGCTCTGTCTGTGGGATGGAGGAAGTCTAGTCTCTCAGTTAAACACATCTGTATCAGGTGCACTGAGCTGCAGCTCCCGAGGGAACGTATTAAGGAACTGGAGCTGCAGCTTGATGATCTTCAACTCATATGGGATGATGGGGAGGTGACAGATAGGAGCTACAGGGAGGTAGTCACTCCTAGCTTGCAGGAGACAGGTAACTGGGTGACTGTCAGGAGTAGGGGAAATGCAGTCAGTGCGGAGTACACCTGTGCCCATTCCTCTCAATAATAAGCATATACATTTAGATACTATTGAGGGGGATGACCTACCAGGAGGGAGCCACAATGACATTCATAATTTTCATTGTGATGATGTCACCTACAAGTGTAGCAGCACTGTGTGTGCTCCAAGACATCTTACATCACCACATTAATTAGCAAAAAAATAAGAAGTGATTTCCATGAACACTAACCATTGCCTATTAACACTGCAGCACTTAGCCCCTGAGCTTGGTGATGTCTGGGAGTTGCTGTGATGTCAGAGACCTTTTGGTGGTGTCACAAAGAAATGAGGAAAAAGTCATATTTAGCCAGAGCTTGCATCAAGACAATCCAGTAAACATTTCACTGAACTGCAGGGACAGATTGAAAACTTTCAACTCATTTCCAGTGACTGTGACCTGCAGCCGAAATACGTAACAGTCATGTGTTTCTGCTCCAGGAAGACAGCAATATTTCTTGCTATAGCTCTCCTTATATTAGCCATTTTCAGTTTCTGTGCCAATGTACTGCTGTTCTTCCCAAACTTCGAGACAAAGTACGCCACACAAAACATTTCTTCGACTGTGTGGTATTTCGGAGGAATTATTGGCTCTGGAATGTTGGTGAGTACACTTCACTCATATTGGTGAGCATTTTGAAAATGACAATGTAAGATAAAAGCAACATTGAGTATATGAAAAGACCTGAGTACGTGTCTTTTGTTGTCTGCCCATATAAGTTTTGCTCAATGGTTTCATTTTGATTCATTATTATTGTCATATGTATGAAGATACAGTGAAAAGCTCATCTTTCATGCTGTTCATACAGATCAAAATCTTTACACAGTGCATACAGAGAGAACAAAGTAAAACAATAACACAGTAGGATAAAGTGTAACAGTCTCACATAAAGAATAAAGTGTAGTGGACAAGATTAAGTATAATTCCAAAGCATGTTGTAAGTATATTAGGGCAAGAGAGTAACCAGCGAAAGAGTAGGGCCCTCAAGGGATCAAAAGGGAACTTGTGTGCATTGAGGATGCTGTCTAAGTTGCACGCCATCTTGGTCGATGTCTCCCATCCACTACATAATGTACTGGTTGGGCATAGGAGTACATTCAGCCGGAGACTCATTCCACCGAGATGCAGCACAGGGTGTCATAGGAAGTCATTCCTGCCTGTGGCCATCAAACTTTACAACTCCTCCCTTGGAGGGTCAGACACCCCGAGTCGATAGGTTGGTCCTGGACTTATTTCATAATTTACTGGCGTAATTTATATATTACTATTTAACTATTTATGGTTCTATTACTATTTATTATTTATGGTGCAACTGTAATGAAAACCAGTTTCCCCTGGGATCAATAAAGTATGACTATGACTATGAGCTAGAGGATGTGGGTGAGGTCTTAAATGAATATTTTTCATCCTTATTCACTGAGGTAAAAGGACATAGTTGGAGAATACGAGGGGAATGATCAAACACTAAAACTAAGTACTATGAGAAAGTAAAAGATATTTGATGCTTTTGTGATCTTAAAGATGATTAAAATCCTGAGCTCAAAAGAGATTTATCCCAGGCTGGAAGAGATTTCCTTTGGGAGCTAAAGGAAGTTATTTCTGAGGCTGTGAAAGTGGTTTTTAAATCTTCACTGGCCACTGAGGTACCAGATTGCTGGAGAACAACATGATGGTTTACTGAAAGGTTGGAGGGATCAGCCAGTTACACGCCAGTGAGTCTAAAGTCAGTGCGAGGGAAAATATTGGAAAAATCACAAGGAGATAGGATTAATCCATAGTTAGAGGGAGACCATGTCTGAGTGCTTTAATTGATGTTTTGATGAGGTAACAAAATGAATTAAAGAAGACAGGTTATTTTAAGCCTCATGAATTTCCATAAAGGCCTTGGACAAGGTGTGACATGGGAATCTGGTCCAACTGGTTAGAGCCAATGGGAAGTGGGGAATATTGGCAAATGGATCCGAAATTAGCTTGGTTACAGACAAGGTGATTGAGAAAGTACATTTTGTGATTGGAAGCCTGGGATTAATGATATACCACAGAGATTGGTGCTGGGTCTCTTACTTTTTTATTATTAAGTTTAGCAATTTGTTTTGTTTTATTAAAAGGAGGGAAAAACCCACATTGGGGAAATGGGGATGAAAGACTAACATCTCTTCTATCTTGGATACAGATGATCTTCCCGGCATGTGTGATACTGAAATTGTGGGATAAGAACGAATGTGGCAACTGGTATGACGCTTGTCAATGCCCATCGCCTTGCTGTCAAGCCTGCACTCACTGTGCTCCTTGTGACTGTCCCAAGTGCCCAAAATGCCAGTCATCTCAGCTTTGCTCCACATGTAACTGCACGCCCTACTGGAAGATTCCGCCCTGTGGATCCTCTGAAGTGACCTGCCCCAGCTGCAAGTGTGACCCCTGTGCTTGCTGCCGTGACTGTACATGCAAGACCTGCCCTGAATGCAAGTGTGCCCCTTGTGCTTGCTGCCATGACTGTACATGCAAGACCTGCCCTGAATGCAAGTGTGCCCCTTGTGCTTGCTGCCGTGACTGTACATGCAAGACCTGCCCTGAATGCAAGTGTGCCCCTTGTGCTTGCTGCCGTGACTGTACATGCAAGACCTTCTTCCAGAGACTCTGTGGATGTCTGGGTGCCATCTTTCAACTCTGTCAATGCCCAGACTGCAGCTGTTGCTCTCTGGATTCCTGCAAGTGTGGGCCATGCCAATGCGACAGAAAATCCCCGGTAAGGAACGCCAGGCAAAGCTACATATTGTGATTTATTTATATTTATTTTAATCCACTTCCCCTTCTAATCCAGTCACTGCTGGCTACAAGCTCATTCGTCTGCATCTTAGTTTAAATCAAAAGAACAAGGTTCTGTGGATCAGTATTCTGGGACAGTCCGTCAGTCTGAGGCATTGAAGATCACATATCTATGTTTCCCCAGTCACTGCTTCCCCTAGTCTTTTAAAGCACCTGATGCAAAGCTTTGGTCGACGTTCTTCCAGACCACTCGAGCTCCTGCCTGCCAGGACACCCTCCCTTTTGGTTGGGATCCCATTGCCTCTCTCTCCGATTGCTGGCACCAGATCTGGAACCTCACTCTCCTGCCAGCCAGGGCCCCTTTTTCTCCTATATTCAATTTCAAATCCCTTTCTCACTCTCATACTTCCCTGTGCATCCTCGGCCTTCTCTGCTGCCAGAGTGAGGCCCAACAGAAATCCTCATTTTCTCAACACACAAAAGAGACTACAAGGGCTGGAAACTGTAACCAGTACAGATGCTCGCTGACCACTTGAGATCCTCCAACACTTTATGCCTAGCACCTCATATTCTGCTTGGGTCGCCAACAAGGCAACGGCATGAAAACGGAGTTATCCAGTTTTAGGCAATCTGCACCTTTAGTGTGTTCTACCTCTCTTACCTTCTGATTCTCCCACCAGTCCTCCCAGTTCTGACTCTTTTCCCACATTCCTCCAGCCCCACCCCCCACCATCATCCATCTTTATCACCTCCCTCCTCATGCACACACATTTCACCCACAGGCTCTACCCACTTCTTCCTTCATCTGCTTCAGATTCTATCTGTCTCAAAAATCCACCCATTCCCCCACCCAAACCAGGCTTGTCCTGCTCATCATCCTTCACCCTTTCTCAGTCCACCAATCACATTGGGCTTGTCTTACCCCTCTTCCCCTCTCTTCTTTATACTGGCTATCTTCTCTCTCCAATCTTCTCCACCTCCAGCTCCTTGAACACATTCTTTCTCACTACCAAAGTCCACCGTTGCTGGTCACCTCTTTATACTGGAAAATCTCCAGATGAAGGGTCTTGATCCATAACATTGACTGTCCATTTCCCTCCACAGTTACACCTGCTTTTTCCTCCATCACTTTGTCTTTTTGCTTCAGACTGCAGTATCTGCAGTCTCTTGTATCGCCATGTCCAAAATAAATGTCGGCACTGTCGCCAGGTGAACCATCTTTAACCCAACTGCACAACCAGCTGGATCATAAGCACCAAATGTTTGCCAGGATAATTCAAAGTGAAGCTCAAGTTTATTGTCAAAATTGAGTTTATTATCATCTGTGTAAATCCATGCATCCACAGGGGCAATGAAAATTGTATTTGCAGCAGCGTCAAATACATCATATGCAAGAAAGACATATATTAAACATTTTTAACAAAAACAACAAAGTGATTTGTAGTGCAAACGATTAAAGTGTTGTAGACTGAGATAGTGATTCAAACCTGCATGGTTAAAGAGACATAGTTGTTGAAGTTGATGGTGTGGGACTTTCAGCTTGTCATCCAACATTTTTGCTTTAGCATCATACAGTAGTTTCTTGTATGCCATCAGCCCAAGAGCAATTGAAGAACTGGCCTTTTGAGAATGGCAAATGTTTTCAGGGATCAAGGAGATCCTCATGATTTCATTAGGAATCATCATTCAGAGAAATGCTTGGTGCTGGCATAAATTTGACATTCTAAAAGCCCTGTTTCCATCCTGTATTACTATCATTTTCTGACTAAGTTCTCCAAAGGTTGAAGAAGGAACTCCCAGCAGAGATTGCTCACTCAGGAAAGAGAAAGTCGATCCAGTGGAGTGCAGAGAAACAAAAGAGATCTCAGCTTAAAATGTAGAATAATGTCATCCCAGAAACACTGGGACTGGACTGGGTCTTAAGTCTGTTCAGCCATACATTTGCGAGGTCTTATCCCAAAATGTCCATTATCCATTTGCTCGATAGAAGCTGCCTAATCCAGTGAATTTTTGCATCGTCTCTTGTGTTGCATCAAGATTAATGTACTGTATTCCACAATGGGATCTATATGCACAAATTTCACAAAGCTTAATTACCCCTGGTATATTACCACACATCAAATACAATTTTGAAATCTTGAATTGGTCACGACACTTAATGTGTGACGGGTGATGTGTGAAGTAAGTTCTTATGTGTGTTTTGTATGAAAAAGTCTTTCCTAGCTTTAGTTGAATGGTCCTCTTGTAATCTGAACCAAAGAAAGCACAGCGTCCCCTCTATGGGCTCTGACTATACATACTGTCTATGCTTCTCACAGCCAGCATAATCAAACACCCCACCCATCCTAGACATTCTCTCTTTTCTCCTACCCATCAGGGAAAGGGTACAAAAGCCTAAAAACTGGTAGCATCATGTAGAAGGCCGGCTTCTATACCATTGCTATCAGTCACTTCAACAGACCTCTTCTACATAAGAATGAAATATTGACCTCAGATTCTACCTTGTATGATTTCGAACTTTATTATTTGCCTGCAGTAAAGGTTGAAGCAGAATGAAAATAACCCTGGAAATACTGTCACCAACATAGAAAAAGATACACTAAAATCATCAGAAAAATTACATTCATTTTGCTAAATATTTGACTAGTATGAAAGAGTCACATGTAAATTTTCATCTAAGTTGAGGAAGAAGATAAATATCGCGAACACTTTACCTCTCTCATCAGCTTTATAGTTTATACTGTTGTGATTCAGAATCTTCTATTAAAATAAGTTCAGAGAAGCTGTTGTCTCAGATTCCCTTCTTACAAGTTTCTTGTCCAGTTAATTTTTAGTTTATTTCCCTTTCCTAGATCCATGCACTGATTTTTACTGTGATCGGGGTGATGGGAGCTGCATATGGCTTAATTGTGTCATCCATGGCATTGAAAATTGGTCCATTATGCCGTGTAACACAGTTGGGAGAATGGAGGCATCCTTTCAACAGAGGGTAAGAGCAGTGCTTAGCTTAGAAGAGTAAGTTGGGATTGTAACTTCAATGAGCAACACTTTTGTCTCTAATTCAAAAGTTTTTGGTTCAGGTCCTATTTGAGAATCTGTTGTGGGATTCCCAAAGCAACACTGAGGGAATCTCAGTTACAGTGTTAACAAAGCTACTCACTTGGGTGGACATAAAAAGATGCCATTGCTATTATTTTGAAGACAGTTTTAAATGATACATTTACACACTTGAAATTTCAAATTTAAAAATCTACCTTCACTCAGATCTTAGTTAATTTCCGTATGGACTTGTAAACTATTCTTTATACTTGGTTGACAGGGATTATCTGAATGATCCCAGCCTACGGATCAAGTGTTTGGAGCCGGAAAATGTGATCTTTTGGCACATCTTGCTATTCTCCATCCTACTGGTGATCAGCGCTGTTGAATTCATCATCTGTGCCGCATTACTCATTAATATCCTACTCACTATATTCTGTGGAGATAAAAGTTATTTCAAGGTAAGCTCAGTGGGAATCTTTAAAGAGTAGCTGAAGTTTCTTAAGAGCCACATGTCAGCCATGTAATGGCGTTCCTCAGCAAAGGAGTAATGGTTTAAGCCCGACCAACTTGTCATTTTATTCACAGCACATCAAAGCTGAGCAAATTATTTCTTTATAACATGTGGAAATCCCTCAAAGTTTTTCCACTCTCTTTTATTCCTGGATCATGTAACACCAGTGGATCTCAGGCGTGACAATGGAATTGGCTGATTCCAGTACTCCTTGGAGTTTACAGCCCAGCTCAGTGCATGAGTCTGCAAGCTGTAGGCTTAAGTGCTTCACAGAGAGATTTAGATTTTCCAATGCAATACCAAGGAAGTGTGTCTCTGTCATAAGTACTGTCTTTTAGATCAGTTATTATTCCCAAACTAATACATCGAAAAGCCAGGAGATCTTCTTTGGGTCCTGGACAATATTAATCCCTCAAACAATGTTACTAAAACAGTTTTGCTGAGAAATGTGTCCCGGGAGAGCAGGGCTAGGTGTACAGAGAAGTGCCAGTTTAGTGTACCCTGTCTCCGACGTGTATTCCAAATGGCTCAAAGATCAGACGAAGAGTTCATGGGTTTTTTTTTTTGGGGACAGATCCCTACAAATGCACATGCTGAAGCCAACCCAAAAGCTAGAATAGAAAATGCTGGAAGCACTCAGCAGATCAGGGCCATCCGTAGGGAGAGTGACAGATCATTTCAAATCAGGAACCCTTAATCCAAGCTGGAAAAATGGGAAGAGAAGTATGAATGTTTGACCTGAATTTGTGTAACAAGATAGGATCAATTAATGACCTCATTATGAAGGCACATTAAGAGTAGCAGTCAGAGCAAGACTGAATTTTATATTCAGTTTCAAGGCAAGAAAAATGGGTTCAAGACTAACATCTTAAATTTCAATGAGCGTGACAATCAGGGCTTGAGGTTAGAGTAAATTAGTTAAAACATTCTGTTGAATGAGATGCATTGACACATTTAGGGAACTTTAAGAATATAGAGAATGGAAGAACTACAACAAGAAAGTAAGATTCCAAAAGGAGTTCTATCTGTGGTTAACTGAAAAAGTTAAAGATGGTATTAAATTTAAGGATAAATTGTCCAGAGACAGGTGGCAGATCAGAGCTTGTATGGAACTTAAAATGCAGGATGATTAAAAAAGGATGATGAAAAGTATAAATTAGTGAATTGGTCCATTATTGTCCTATACACAGAAGTACTGCGAGAAACATTGTTTCACGTGATATCCATACAGATCATTTCATTGCATCACTGCATAGAGCTAGATTATACAGGAAGTTCTAATTATCAATTGGACAGCTAAATCCCTGGGGCTGGACCTCCAGATTACTACAGGAGGCAGGTAAAAAGATTGTTGAATATTTGGCATTGATTTTTGTGTCTGCATTGGCCACCGGAGTAGTAGCAGAATGGAGGGTGGCAAATGTCTTTCCTATGTTCATGAAAGGTAATAGGGACAATCCTGGAAATTATAGAATCATGAATCTAATGTCAGTGGTGCACAAACTATAGGAGAGGATTCTTAGGCACAGAATTTATCAGCATTTGGAGAAACATAGTTTGATTAGGGATAGTCAGCTCGGCTTTATGAGGGGTAGCTCGCACCTCACCAGCCTGATTGAATTCTTTGAGGGGAAAATAAAACAAAACTGATAGGTGAAGGTAGAGGAACGGAATTGGTCCATATTGGTTTTAATAAGTTGTTTGACATGGTTTTCCCATTTACAAAGTCAGGAGGCATGGGCTGCAGGGAAATTAGGCTGCATGAATTCAGAATTGCCTTGCCACAGTAGGCAGAGCATGATTATAGATGGAGCATTTCCTGCCCAGAGATCAGTGACCAGTCGTGTTCCACAGTGATCTGTTTTGGGAGTCCTGCTCTTTGTGATTTTTATAAATGATTTGGGTGAGGAAATGGAAGAATGGGTAAGTAAATTTGCAGATGACATAAAGGTTTGTGATGTTGTCGATAGTGAAAAAAGTTGTGGTAGGTTACAATGGGGCACGGATAGGATAGAGAGCTGGCTAAGAATTTGCAGATGGAGTTCAACGAAAAGTGTGAAGTGATACACTTTGGAAGATTGAGCTGGAAGGCAGAACACAGAGTTAAAGACAGGGTTGTTAGTAACAGGGATCCATATCCATAGATACCTCATACTCGCCACATAGATTTTTAGGGTAGTTAAGAAGGTGTATGATGTGCTGGCCTTCATTAGTCAGCGTGGGGTGGGAGGAGATGGGGTGAAATTGAATTCAAGACCTGTGAAGTAATGTTGCAGCTCTGTAAAACTCTGGTTAGACCACTCTTGGTCTATTGTGTACAGTTCTGTTCCTGCCTTTCTAGGAAGGATATGAAAACTTCAGAGAAAGTGCAGGGCAGATACACCAGGATGCTGTCTCATGAGGATAGATTGAGTAAGCTAGGGCTTTCTTTGTTAGGAAGAGAAGTGAACAGATAGAGGTGTACTAGGTTAAGTATATAGCCAGAGTCTTCTCCAGGGAGGAAATGGGTAGAACAAGGGGGCATAACTTTAAGGTGATTGAAGGAAATTATGGAGAGGGTGTCAGAGTTAGATTTTTTTCTTACATAGAGAGTGTTAGGTGCTTTGAATATCTTTTGAACATCAACGGGGTGATGGTAGAGGCAGAAACATCAGGGAAATTTAAGAGATTCTTAGATAGGCACATGGATGAGACAAAAATCAGGGCTATGCGGGAAGGAAGGGTTAGCTTGATCTTATACTAGGTTAAAGTTTGGCACAGCCTCATGTGCCATAGGGCTTGTACTCCACTGTGCTGTTTTAGAAACATAGAAACATAGAAAACATACAGCACAATACAGGCCCTTCGGCCCACAAAGCTGTGCCGAACATGTCCCTACCTTAGAACTAGCTAGGCTTTACCCATAGCCCTCTATTTTTCTAAGCTCCATGTAGCCATCCAGGAGTCTCTTAAAAGACCTTATCGTTTCCGCCTCCGCCATCGCTGCCAGCAGCCCATTCCATGCACTCACCAGTTCTCCTCTGAACAGTTCATAGAAAAATAAGGCTCAAGATTTCCTGCTATTGAGGGGGGGAAAAAAGCAACTAAACCAACCTAAAACAAAAAAAAAAGAGGGACTGGGCAGTCCATTTTGAGGATGCAGTTTAAAAAAAAAGGGAAAATCCTTCTGATCAAATCTAAAACTTCGCGGAGAAAAGAAAAAATTAACTGGAAAAGTAAAAAGAATTAGATCATATGGAAGTATTGAATATGAAAGGTCGCCAAATTTTCTCAAATTTAAAAGATGTATCAAACGTTCAACTCCTTATTTTCTCCAAACCTAAACAAGACATAATGGAGGAGAACCAAAAAAAAACAGTAGGTGGATTGGGATCCTTCAGTACAATAGAATAGCTCTCCTAGCCAATAAAGTTGAGAAAGCTATCATGCGTTGAGCAGAAGCAGGAACGATAAAAAACTTACTCCTGACACCTCCTCTGTACCTACTTCCAAGCACATTAAAGCTATGCCCTCTCGTGCTAGCCAATTCAGCCCTGGGGAAAAGCCTCTGACTATCCACATGATCAATGCCTCTCATTATCTTGTACACCTCTATCCAGTCACCTCTCATCCTCCATCGCTCCAAGGAGAAAAGGCCGGGTTCATTCAACCTATTCTCATAACGCATGCTCCCCAATCCAGGGAACATCCTTGTAAATCTCCTCTGCATCCTTTCTATGGTTTCCATGTCCTTCCTGTAGTGAGGCAACCAGAATTGAGCACAGTACTCCAAGTGTGGTCTGACCAGGGTCCTTTATAGCTGCAACATTACCTCTCAGCTCTTAAACCCAATCCCACGATTGATGAAGGCCAATACACCGTATGACTTCTTAACCACAGAGTCAACCTGCGTAGTAGCTTTGGGTGTCCTATGGACTCGGACCCCAAGATCCCTCTGATCCTCCACGCCGCCAAGAGTCTTACCATTAATACTATAATCTGCCATCATAGTTGACCTACCAAAATGAACCACCTCACACTTACCTGGGTTGAACTCCATCTGCCACTTCTCAGCCCAGTTTTGCATCCTATCAATGTCCCTCTGTAACCTCTGACAGCCCTCCACACTATCCACAACACACCCAATCTTTGTGTCATCAGCAAATTTACTAACCCATCCCTCCAGTTCCTCATCCAGGTCATTTATAAAAATCATAAAAAAGAGTAGAGGCACACCACTGGTCACCAGACTCCATGCAGAATATGACCCATCTACAACCACTCTTTGGCCTTCTGTGGGCAAGCCAGTTCTGGATCCACAAAGCAATGTCCCCTTGGATCCCATGCCTCCTTAATTTCTCAATAAGCCTTGCATGGGGGTACCTTATCAAATGCCTTGCTGAAATCCATATACAATACATCTACTGCTCTTCCTTCATCAATGTGTTTAGTCATATCCTCAAAAAATTCAATCAGGCTTGTAACGCACGACCTGCCTTTGACAAAGCCATGCTGACTATTCCTAATCATATTATGATTCACCAAATGTTCATAAATCCTGTCCCTCAGGATTTTCTCCATCAACTTACCAACCACTGAAGTAAGACTCACTGGACTATAATTTCCTGGGCTATCTCAACTCCCTTTCTTCAAGAAGGGAACAACATCTGCAATACTCCGATCCTCCGGAACCTCTCCCATCCTCATTGATGATGCAAAGATCATTGCCAGAGGCTCATCAATCTCCTCCCTTGCTTCCCACAGCAGCCTGGTGTACATCCAATCCGGTCCCGGTGACTTAGCCAACTTGATGCTTTCCAAAAGCTCTAGCACATCCTCTTTCTTAATATCTACATGCTCAAGCTTTTCACTTCACTGCAAGTCATCCCTACAATCGCCAAGATCTTTTTTTGTAGTGAATACTGAAGCAAAGCATTCATTAAGTACCTCTGCTATTTCCTCCGGTTCCATACACATTTTTCCATTGTCGCATTTGATTGGTCCTACTCTCTCACGTCTTATCCTCTTGTTCTTCAAATACTTGTAGAATGCCTTGGAGTTTTCCTTAATCCTGTCCACCAAGCCCTTCTCATGGCCCGTTCTGGCTTTCCTAATTTCTTTCTTGAGCTCCTGCCTGCAAGCCTTATAACTTTCTAGATCACTATCACTACCTAGTTTTTTGAACCTTTCATAAGCTCTTCTTTTCTTCTTGACTAGATTTACAACTGCCTTTGTGCACCACAGATCTTGTACCATACCATCCTTTCCATGTCTCATTGGAACGTATCTACTCAGAACCCCACGCAAATGCCCCCCTGAACATTTGCCACATTTCTTCAGTATGTTTCCCTGAGAACATCTGTTTCCAACTTATGCTTCCAAGTTCCTGCCTGATAGCCTCATAGCTCCCCTTACTCCAATTAAACATTTTCCTAGCTTGTCTGTTCCTACCCCTCTCCAATGCTATGGTAAAGGAGATAGAATTGTGATCACTATCTTCAAAATGCTCTCCCACTGAGAGATCTGACACCTGACCAGGTTCATGTCCCAATACCAGATCAAGTACAGCCTCTCCTCTTGTAGGCTTATTTACACATTGTGTCAAGAAACCTTCCTGAACACACCTAACAAAGCCTACCCCATCTAAATCCCTCAGTCTAGGGAGATGCCAATCAATATTTGGGAAATTAAAATCTCCCACCACAATAACCCTTTTATTATTACTCCTTTCCAGGATCTGTCTCCCTATCTGCTCTTCGATATCCCTGTTACTATTGGGTGATCTATAAAAAAACACCCAGTAGAGTTTTTGACTCCTTCCTATTCCTAACTTCCACCCACAGAGATTCCATAGACAACCACTGTATGCCTTCCTCCTTTTCTGCAGCCATGACACTATCTCTGATCAACAGTGCCACACCCCCACTTGTTTTGCCTCCCTCCCTATCCTTTCTGAAACATAGAAAGCCTGGCACTTGAAGTAGCTATTCCTGCCCCTGCACCATCCAAGTCTCTATAATGGCCACAACATCACAGCTTCAAGTGCTGATCCATGCTCTAGCTCATCCGCTTTGTTCATAATACTCCTCGCATTAAAATAGACACATCTCAAACCATCGGACTGAGCATGTCTCCCTCCTCTATTACCTGCCTATTCTCCCTTTTGCACTGTCTCCAAACTTTCTCTATTTGTGAGCCAACCTCCCTTTCCTCCTTCACTTCAGTTCGGTTCCCACCCCCCCAGCAATACTGATTTAAACTCTCCCCAATAGCATTAGCAAACCTTCCCGCCATGATATTGGTCCCCCTCAGATTCAAGTGCAACCCGTCCTTTTTGTACAGGTCACACCTGCCCCAGAAGAGGTCCCAATGATCCAGAAATAAGAATCCCTGCCCCCTGCTCCAATTCCTCAGCCACGCATTTATCCTCCACCTCATTCTATTCCTATATTCACTGTCACGTGGCACAGGCAGTATTCCCGAGATTATTACCTTTGAGGTCCTGTTTCTCAACTTCTTTCCTAATTCTCTGTAGTCTGTTTAAGGACCCCTTCCCTTTTCTTACCTATGTCGTTGGTACCAATATGTACCACGACCTCTGGCTGTTCTCCTTCCCACTTCAAGATATTGTGGACGTGATCAGAAACATCCCGGACCCTGGCACCTGGGAGGCAAACTACCATCCGTTTCCTTCCTGCGTCCACAGAATCGCCTGTCTGACCCTACCTATAGAGTTTCCTATCACTGCTGCCATCCTCTTCCTTTCCCTGCCCATCTGAGCTACAGGGCCAGACTCTGTTGCAGAGGCATGACCACTGTTCCTCCTCCCAGGTAGGCCATTCCCCCCCACCACCACCCCAACAGTACTCAAGCAGGAATACTTATTGTCAAGGGGGACAGCCACTGGGGTACTCTCTAGTACCTGCTTCTTGCCTTTCCCTCTCCTGACTGTTATCCATTTCTCTGTCTCCTGTGGTTCCGGGGTGACTATCTGCCTGGAGCTCCTTTCTATCACCTCCTCACTCTCCCTGACCAGACGAAGGTAATCGAGCTGCAGCTCCAGTTCCCTAACATTTAATGTTCTATCTTCTCTTAGAGGATACAAGTTACATAGATTTAAATGTGATAATGGATGGAGGGAGGTACTCATGAAAATTACACTTGCTTCAGGCAGTAGAAGTCAGCAAATTATTGGAATGATAGGCGACATATCTCTGGTCGTTAAATGATTCGGATGAGAACACCAAAGGTATGGTTGCTAATCTGTTGTCGACAAAATGTTGTAAGTTGGAAGTACTTTGTGAAGAAGACATCAGGCAGCTGTGTGTAGCAGGCATTTGTATGACAGTATAATACCGGAAAATGTGCTCTTGTCCATTTTGGCAAGAAAAATAATGAAGCATGTCATCTAAATGCCGTGAAGTTGCCGAGTTCCAAAACGCAGAAGAATATAGGTGATTCAGTTTGCCCTGACACTTGCACTTTGTCTGGTTTGAATGTTTTAGTTGAAAGTATGGCATATAGTGAGCAACAGACAATTTAAATTTGTTATCAAACTTTTCTCTCTCCACAGGGCCAAGATCTTGACTAATTCCAGGCTGAAATGCATTCTACTTGTGCCCACAAACTATTTTCTTTTTTGTCACTTTTTTTTTGTCTGATTCTGTCTATTTTGATGATTGAGTGATTAGCATAGAACAGGCTAATATGCTGGAATATGTCAACATTAAGAGAGGATGCCAAGCTAACTGAGGTGCTGATGGATTATATTCAACATCTCTCTGGAACAGTCCATTGTCCCCTTGGTTTTCAAGGCAACAACCACTGCTCCAGTGCCGAAGAAGGTGATAGTAGCCAGCCTAAATGACTATCATCGAGTGGTATTAACATCAACTATTTTGAAAGGCAGGTAATGGGGTGCATTAAAGCCTTTCACCCAGCTACATTGGTCCCTTTCCAGTTCGCCTATCACTCAAATCGATCCACTGAAAATGTCATAGTCTCTGCCCTCCACCATGTCTTGTCCCACCTGGAAAATGGGGTCTCATTTGCTTGGCTGCTGATTATAGACTTCAGTTCGGCATTCACCATACCCCAGAAACTGGTGGTGAAACTGTCCTTGCTGGGTCTCAACGCCTCCCTCTGTAACTGGATTCTGGACCTCTTAACACAAAGGCCACATCTGGGCAGCAATGTCTCCAGTCCCATTATACTGAGCACTGGTGCTCCCCAAGGCAGTGTGCTCAGCCCGCTGTTCATACTGCTGACACATGACTGTGTCGCAGGATTCAGCTCAAACCGTATCATCAAGTTTGTGGATGACACAACAATGGTTGGCCTCATCAACAACAATGATGAGTCAGAGTACAGAGAGGAACTGGAGTGGCTGGTGGGCTGGTGTGAGAATAACAACCCGAGGCTGAACGTGGAGAAGACCGAGGAAATGATTGTGGACTTCTGGAAGGTGCGGATTAACCCTCTGTGCATACATGGCTTCTCTGTCGAGAGAGTTAAGTGCTCCAAGTGTCTAGGAGTTCACATCACAGATGACCTCACCTGGTCCCTCAATATCACCTCCCTAAATAAGAAGGCACAGCAGTGCTTCCACCTCCTAAGAAGGTAGAGGCAAGTGAGGCTCCCTCACCCCCATTGTAACTGAATTTTACAGGAGCACCATTGAGAGTTTACTGACAAGCTGCATCTCCATCTGGTATAGGAGCAGCAGAGTATCGGAACAGAAGTCCCTACAATGGAATGTGAGAACAGCGGAGAGGATCACGGGGGTTTCCCTACCATCTAACAGAGACATTTAAGAGGAGCAATGCATATGCAGGGCCCTTGGTATTATCAAGGAACTCACCCACCCATCCAGCATCAGGCAGGAGACCTTGGTGCATAACGACAGGAATGGTCAGCATGGGAAACAGCTTCTTCCCTCAGGCCCCTGAACACCCTGCTGGATCGCATTTGAAGTGTCACTGGTTAATTTGTTCTGTACCCTGCAATATTAAATTTTTGCACTTTGTTTATTTATGCGTAAATCATCTGTAGATTTACTCCTAAATTACTGGGTGTTCTATGTATGTTATGTGCACCACTGTGCTTTACACCCTGGTCCAAAGAAATGTTGTCTCATTTGAGGGTATACAAGTATATAGTTAAATGACAGTCTCCCAGTTGGACAAAGCACACCAGTGATGCGTGAAAAAGAGCTACCTTTCAGGACAGTGATTGAGATTTCAAAGGCATAGTTTTGCAGCTGATTCTCTGAGTTGAGGAGTGACCAATCAACAAGAGGTATTGCAAAAAAAGAACTGCCTTTCAGTCAGGTCTGCATTCAAGATATAGAAAGCAGAACTTCGAGCCAATTTTCTCTGAGTTAGACAATCCACCTCAGGAAAAGAGCTACATTTTAATCAGGGCACTAGACACTAGAATACTACAGCCCAGAACAGGCCCTTTGGACCTCGATGTTGTGCCAACCCATATATTCCTAAAAAAAAAGTACTAAACCCACACTACCCCGCAACCCTCTATTTTTCTTTCATCCATGTGCCTGTCCAAGAGGCTCTTAAATGCCCCTAATGTTTTAGCTTCCACCTTCATCCCTGGCAAGTCATTCCAGGCACCCACAACCCTCTGTGTAAAAAAACTTACCCATGATGTCTCCCGTAAACTTCCCTCCCTTAACTTTGTAAATATGCCGTCTGGTGTTTTCTATTTGTGCTCTGGGAAACAGGTACTGGCTATCACCCTATCTATGCCTCTCATAATCTTGTAAACTTCTATCAAGTCCCCTCTCATCCTTCTACACTCCAAAGAGAAAAGTCCGAGCTCTGCTAATCTTGCCTCATAAGACTTGTTTTCCAATCCAGGCAACAACCTGGTAAATCTCCTCTGCACAATCTCCATAGCTTCCACGTCCTTCCTATAATGAGGTGTCCAGAACAGAACACAATACTCTAAGTGTGGTCTCACCAGAGATTTGTAGAGTTGCAACATGACCTCTCTACTCTTAAACTCAATCCCCCTATTAATGAAGCCTAGCATCCCATAAGCTTTCTTAACTATCCTATCAACCTGTGCAGCGACCTTGAGGGATGTATGGATTTGAACCCCAAGGTCCCTCTGTTCATCCACACTCTTAAGTAACCGACCATTAACCCTGTACTCAGCTTTCTCGTTTGTCCTTCCAAAATGCATCGCCTCACACTTATCCGGATTGAACTCCATCTGCCACTTTTCTGCCCAACTCTGCATCCTGTCTATATCCTCTTGTAACCTTCAACAACTTACAGCTCCATCCACAACTCCTCCAATCTTCGTGTCATCCGCAAACTTACTCACCCATCCTTCCGTTTCTTCATCCAGGTCATTTATACATGTCACAAAGAGCAGGGGTCAGGACAGATCCTTGTGGCACTCCACCAGTCACTGACCTCCAGGCAGAATACTTTCCTTCCACTACTACCCTCTGCTTTCTTCCTGTAAGCCAATTTTTTATCCAAACAGCCGAGGTTCCACTGATCCCATGCCTCATGACTTTCTGGATGAGTCTCTCGTGGGGGACCTTGTCAAATGGTGGGGGACCTTGTCAAATGCCTTGCTAAAATCCATGTAGACCACATCTACTGCCCTACCCTCATCAATTTCTTTTGTTAACTCTTCAAAAAACTCAATTAAGTTGGTGAGGCACGACTTTCCCTTCACAAAGCTATGCTGACTATCCTTCAGTAGACTGTACTTCTCCAAATGCTCGTAGATCCTATCCTTAAGAATCCTTTCCAATAGTTTGCAGACTACTGACGTAAGACTCACCAGTCTAGAGTTCCCAGGATTCTCCCTATTACTGTTTTTAAACAAGGGAACTACATTTGCCATTCTCCAGTCCTCCGGCACCTCAACTGCAGCCAAAGAGGATTCAAAGATCATAGCTACTGCTCCAATGATCTCTTCTCTCACTTCCCTCAGCAACCTGGGGTACTTCACGTCCGGCCCTATTGATGTTTTTAAGAAGATCCAACACTACTTCTTCCTCAATCTCCACATTGTCCAGCACACAGGCCTGTTCTATTTCGACCTCACCCTGTTCGACGTCTTTTCACTTGTGAATACTGAACCAAAGTATTCATTTAGGACCTCCCCGACCTCCTCCACCTCCAGGTACATGTTGCCTTCTTTATCCTTTAGCCTTCATTCTTGTCATCCTTCTGTTCTTCACATATGCATAGAACACCTTGGGGTTCTCCTTAATCCTACATGCCAAGGCCTTCTCATGCCCTCTTCGAGCTCTCCTAAGCCCTTTCTTAAGCTCCTTCCCGGCTACCCTATATTTCTCATGAGCCCCTCCTGCTTCCTGCTTCTTATGTCTAACATATGCTTCCTACTTCCTCTTGACGAGTTGCCTCACGTGTTTTGTCAGCCATGGTTCCCTTTTCCTACCATTTTTTCCTTGTCTCAGTGGAACAAGCCTTTCCTGAACCCAGCACAAGTGGCCCCTAAACTTCCTCCACATTACTTCTGTGCTTTCACCCTTGAACATCTGTTTCCAATTTACTCTCGCTAGTTCCTGCCTCATCCCTTCATAGATAGCCCTTCCCCAGTTAAGCACTTTTCCATTTTGTCTGTTTTTATCCTTTTCCATAGCTATGCTGAAGCTAAGGGAGTTGTGATCATTCTCACCAAAATGCTCCCCCACCAAGAGGTCTGCAACCTGATCAAGTTCATTACCCAGGACTATATCCAGTATGGCCTCTCCTCTCGTTGGCCAGTCCACATACTGTGTCAGGAATCCTTCTTGAACACACCTGAGAAATTCAGCCCCATCTATCCCCCTTGCAGTCAGGAGGTGCCAGTCAATATGAGGGAAGTTGAAATCACCCATAACTACAACCCTGTATTTCCTGCACCATTCTAAAATCTCCCTGCTTATCTGCTCCTCAGTGTCCCGAAGGCTATTTGGGGGCCTATAGACTACTCCCAGCACAGTGATTGATCCCTTCCTATTTCTGACTTCCACCCACACTGACTCAGTGGACACTCCCTCTGCAGCGTCCTCCCTTTCTATAGCCGTGATACTATCTCTGACTACTCCCCCCCCCGCCCTTTTCTGCCTCTCATCCTATTCCTTTTAAACCATCTAAACCCCGGCACCTGCATCAGCCAATCCTGCCCTTCCTCCAGCCAAGCTTCAGTAACGGCTACAACATCGTAGTTCCACGTACTGATCCATGCTCTAAGTTCATCCCCTTTATTCCTAATGCTCCTAGCATTGAAATAGACGCATTTCAACCCCTCTAACTGGCTACATTTATGTTTTGTCCCCTGTCTGTCCTTCCTCACCAACTCAGAACACATGGCATCATGCCCTTGTCCTTCTACTCTAATCTGTGCACTCACATACGGATTCCCACCCCAAAGTATTTTAAACCCTCCCCAACAGCTCTAGCAAACTTGCCCGCCAGGATATTGGTCCCTTTCCAGTTCAGGTGCAGCCCATCTTTTTTCTACAGATCAGACCTATATTTCTTCTTCTGGACCTCAACCCTACTCATATCCATGTCATTGGTCCCCACGTGGAGCACAACATCTGACTGCTCACCCTCTCTCCTGAGAATACCGAGAACTCGAATACAGAGCAGCAATCAAGACTTCAAAAGCAGAGTTTTGTGACAGGTTCTCTGAGTTAAGAAGTGAACAATCCTCAGAGGGATTCATTAGGAAGGGTCAATAAAGATAGCACAGGTGGAAGTGGAGTGCCCGTTGTTTTTGAGTGTACCAGTCTTTACAGTGGCTTTGGCTCTCAGGCTTGGGTGAGGTAGATTGTCTTGTAAGTTACTTTCTCTCTGTTCTTATTTGTTTATTCCTCATCTATATTGAGAATGGCTTCAGGGGCAGTGTTTTGTACAGTGTGGGATGTGGGAAGTCTGGGAGACATCCAGTCTCCCAGGTAAACCCATCTGCACCAGGTGTACCGTGCTGCAGATCCTGACAGAACGTATAAGGAACTGAAGTTGCAGCTTAAGTGGGAGAATGAGGAGGAGAATGCTAGATAGGAGCTACAGGGACGTAGTTATCCTTAGGTTACAGAAGACAGGTAACTGTGTGACTGTCAAGAGAAGGAAGAAAAATGCACAGCCAGTGCAGAGTACAACTGTGGCCATTCTCAGTAATTATACAACTGTAGATACTATTGAAAGGTTCAACCCACCTGGGGGATGCCTTAGTAACTGGGTCTCTGGCACTGAGTATGGTGTTGTGGCTCAGAAGAGCAGAGAGGTGAAGAGGACTGCAGTGTTGATAGGAGATTCTTTAGTCAGAGGAGATTCTGTGGGTATGATAGAGACACCCGGATAGGATGTTACCTCCCTGGTGCCAGGAGCAGGGATGTCCCTGATTGTGTCCATGGCATTCTCAAGGGCAAGAATGAGCAACCAGAAGTCTTGGTGCATATTGGCACCAATAACATGGGTAGACAAGGTGAGAAGATCCTAAAGAGAGATTTTAGGGAGCTACATAGAAAGCTGAGGAACAGGACCTTCAGGGTAGTAATCCCTACAAAGCTGTCTCTGTCTGTGCCATGTGCCAGTGAGGGGAAGAATATGATGATTGGGCAGGGGTTCAGATTTACAGATCATTGGGATCTCTTCTGGGGAAGGAATGACCTGCACAAAAAGGATGGGATACACCTGAACCCAAGGGGCTCCAATATCCTTGTGGGCAGGTTGGCTAGAGTTGTTCAGCTAGGTTTAAACTGATTTGGCAGGGGGTCGGGAACTGGAGTAATCGGGTTGAAGATGAGGTAGTTGGTTTCCAAACAGAGTGTAGTGGGGCTGATGATGGGGCAAAATTACAGTCCCAGGATGAGTTGCAACTTAAAAGGCAGACAAAATTGAAAAGGGTGACTATAGGATTGAAGGTATTATATTTGAATGTGTGCAGTATATAGAATAGGATAGATATTTTATTGATCTCAAAAGAAATTACAATGTCAACGTATAATTACAATTGCGCAAATATGCAAATATTAGAAGAAAAGTAAAAAAAATAAAAAAGTTACCTCAAACAGTCTAACAGGAGGAGGTCATTATTTCCCCGTTAGCCTCTATAATGAGTCAACCTATTGACTCATTATAGAGCCTAATGGCCAAGGGTAAGAATGGCTTCATATAGCGCTCTTTAGAGCAGCACAGTTGTCTTCGTCTATTACTAAAAGTGCTCCTCTGTAGCCAAGATGGCATGCAGAGGATGAGAAACATTATCCAGAATTGCTAGGATTTTCCGTGGGGTCCTTTGTTCTACCACAGCTTCCAGTGTGTCCGGTTTGACTCCTATAACAGAGACAGCCTTTCTGATCAGTTTATTAAGCCTGTTGGCATCACCCATGTTGATGCCATTGCCTGAGCACACCACTGCATAGGAGATTGTACTGGCGACGAAACTGGTAGAACATGTAAAGAAGAGGCCTGCATACTCCAAAGGACCTCAGTCTCCTCAAGAAATAGAGGCAGCTCTGCCCTTCCTGTACACAGCCTGTGTTGGTCCTCCATTCAGGTCTGTCATCCAGGTGCACCCCCAGCTACTTGTAGGTCCTCACCACAACCACATCCTCACTATCAATATTAACAGGGAGCAATGCAGGCTTAGTCTTCATAGAGCCCATCGCCTTTGTCTTACTGATGTTAAGCTGCAGCTGATTCTGCCTGCACCATTTGATAAAGTCCTCCACCAGGGTCCTATATTCATCCTCCTGTCCTCCTTGATACACCCAACTATTGCTGAGTCAAAAGGGAATTTCTGCAGATGACATGACTCAATGATGTACCTAAAGTCCGAGGTATACAAGGGTAAACAGGAAGGGAGGCAACACAGTCCCCTGTTGTGCCCCAGTGCTGCTTATAGCCATGTCTGACACACAGCTCTAAACTCGCACAAACTATGGTCTGCCAGTCAGGTCATCCATTATGCAGGATGCAATGGAAGTACAGTACCAACCTGCATTGAACAGAACTTTTCCCCCCAGCAATGAGGGCTGCATGGTATTGAAGACACTTGAGAAATCAGAAATCATGATCCTCACAGTGCTTCCCCACTTTTATAACTGGGAGTAGGCTCTGTGCAGCGAGTAGATGTCAGCATTGTTGACTCCACTGTGCTCCTGGTACGCAGACTGTGGGGGATCGAGGGCTGATCTGATTAGGGGTTGGAGGTGAGGCAGGACAAGCCTCTCTAGGGTCTTCACGATGTGTGGAATTCATTTCAGTAATTCCAGACCTTGAAAATAACGTGTTCATTAAATTATCCCAAATTAAGGAAAATTGATAAATACAAAGAGAGCATAACAACCTCCCATGATCTCAAATGAGGCAGCTGCAACACAAAGTGAAAAACCAGAGCCAGTGCAAGACAAACAAGTGGACAAAATATAAACAATTCAAGGACAATGCGTACCACGAATTGACATTGAGTGAGTACAAACCACATAGCAACTGACAAAAAAGATCCTTTTAAGAACAACCTCTGGTTATGTCAGTACCCTGCCTCTCATGTTCATTCCAAATGGCTCAAAGATCAGTTAAAGGGTTTATGGGTTGTTTCTGTGACAGATCACTACAGATCCACATTCTGAAGTCACCCAAGACCATGTTATCCTACAACAGAAAATGCTGGAAGCACTTAACAGTTTAGGAACTATTCTCAGGGTGAGTGACAGATCACTTCAAGGACCCTTTAGTCAAGCTGGAAAAATAAAAAAAAAGTATGAATGTTAGACCTTAAATTGTGCAACAAGATAGAATCAATTAATGGCCTCATCATGAAGGTACACTGAGATAGTAGCAGTCAGAATAAGACTGAAATTTTATTTAGTTTGTTAGCAAGAAGAATGGATTCAAGTTGTCCTTGAGCTTAGTGAAATATGCTTTCAGGCTGTTGTATCTTCTGTCGAAAGGGAGGACAGAATTTCTGACGAGAGTGGGTCTTTGATTATGTGGGCTACATTATTTAGACAGTGAGAGATGTACACATGCGTACGGAGAGAATGGTAAGATGGCTATCGATTTCAGCTCCAAAGTATTCACCTCACAATCTGATCACTGTCGTGCTGAAGGAATTCAAGCTCTAGCTGCTGTTTTGTGGAAGATTTATAAAGTGGCCTTGATGCAAACTTGAGGAAAGGGCGGCTTTTTCTCCTACCCCTGGTCAGATCCCTTTGTCCTAGCTTCACCGACCTGCAAGTAAACTCTTCGAAGTGCTCTGCTCCTGACGCTGATTGGACCTCTGGAATGTTCAAACTCCCACTAAGCTCTCCTTTTACACTAGCTTCGCCAACCTGCAAGTAAAATCTTCAAAGTACTCTGCTCCCAATCTGATTGGACATTGTTTGCACCTTGCACTTTAGCTCTATCAATGTAGCCTCAGCGGATGAGCCCTTCAGGATGTCCTGTGTGGGTGCAGCTGTGACATTCTTCCTCATTTGCAATCCAGCTGCTCTTTTGCCTGCCCATCACATCAGAAATATTGAAATATTAGAATGATGAGCTACCAACTGTGTCCTTCTCCCAACCATTTTTCTGTAAGTCCCAGAACATCAGTGCCGAAATGTTCAGGTAGAGTCCAAGTTTGGCGAGGCGGTGTGAGGAAAGAGGGGGGAAGGTGTGATGAACAAGGGGGAAGGTGTGAGGAAAGAGGGGGCAAAGGTATGAGGAAAGAGGGGAGAGGGAGGAGAATGGGGGAGGAAGAAAGAGGGGGAGGAGGAAGGGGAAGGAAGATGGGGGAGGGAAGGGGAGGAGAGGGAAGGGGAGGAGAGGAAAGGGGAGAAGTGGGGGGAGACTGAAGCAGGTCAACAGTTCACTGACTTCAATGAGAACAGTTTCAGAATTTAAAAAACAACAATAATAGCAGGCCATCAGGACCATAAACTAATACTCTCAAACTGAAAGTTAAATGTCAACACTGCAGCTGGGAGCAGTAAGTTTGTCAAAACGGTAGTCCTCTTTCCTGGACAAGGAAGAGGGTAAGTAGGGAATGTAAGCATTGCTGTGCTTTTGGTCAAGTCTCAACAAGACTAGAATGAAAATAAGGGAGTTAAATACCACCACAATGTAACGGTAAAAAACTAGAACATGCATACTTACAAATGAGCTTGCTGAACCTGTTCTGGAACCCGTCTCCATGGATGTGTACACCCCACAACAGAGTCTGTTGTTCTGACAGGGCCCCCTCCCTCGACATTGCTCCCGAGGCACCACAGACCTGCACCCACTGGAAGCCCTGGATGACAGATTTGTCCAGGATGTCATTGGCTGGGATCCAAGAACGTTCGTCGGGACCATGCCCCTCCCAATCCATGAGGTACTGGACCTTGCTCCACACCCAGCAAGATGCAGGAGGTGCGACACAGTATAGACTGGGGAACCCTCCACCAAGTAGGGAGGAGGGGGATGTGGGGTGACTGGAGCCAGGGAGGAGGCAGTAACCAGCTTGAGCAGGGAAACTTGGAACACTGAATGGATCTTCATTGATGATAGCAGGCACAATCTATATGAGACCCTGTTGATAGCCTTTTCCATGATGAATTGTCCCACATAGGGTAAGACCAGCTTGCGGCTCTCAACCTTCAGAAGATTCCTCGATGCCAGCCACTTTGTCTCCTGAGGGGTCTCAGCTGTTGATAGTGCCAATCAGTCTGCTGGGCATTTTGATTCTGAGCAGAGAAGCCCTGGCTCATCCTGATGTGCACCTGTAGCGTTGGATCAACTGGCCTGCGGCAGAACTCCCACATAAATCTCCTGGTCAGGAAAGAGCGGTGGCTGGAATCCATTCTGGCATTCAAAGGGGCATGTGCCAGTGGAGGACGACTGGAGGTTATAGTGGTTAATCTCAGTCCAAACCATTTGGGAGCTCCAGGATGTGGGGTTGGAAGAAGCAAGACAGCACAGAGTTGTCTGCAACTCTTGATTCACTCCGTCTGGCTGTTGGATTGGGGGTGGAAACTGGACAAGAGATTGGCCATGGCTCCCACAAGAGAACTAAAAGCTTCCAAAAACAGGATGTGAACTGTGGTCCTTGATCACCACAGTATGTCCTGAGGGAAGCCGTGCAGCCTGAACAGATGTTGAACCATGAGGTTGGGAGTCTTATGAGCGTCTGGGAGCTTAGGGAGAGCAATGGAGCGGGCAGCGTTGGGTAATCAATCTACAACAACCAGAATAGCAGTGTTTCCATTAGACGGTGCAGCTCAGTGATGAAATCCATCGAGGGGTGGTACCAGGAACAGTAGGGCATAGTATGTAGGACATAGCAGACCCACAGGGCACTGGCATGATGTCTTGTTCTGAGCACAAGTGGGACAGACAGAGATGAAGTCATGGACATCCTAGAACATAAATGGACTACTGATAAACTCCCAGGTCTATTGAGCTTCTGGGTGGTCAAACAGATGGGAGGAGTGACCCCATTCAAACACTTTGAAGCACACCGTGGTTAGGAGGCTCCCCACTAAGGCCAGGATCCGAATGTTGGGCGTCCCTTACCTCTGCCTCTATTCTCCAAACCAGAGAAGCTGCAATACATGAGCGATGAAGGACAGGCTCTAGATAGGAATTGTCCTCAGACCCGTTGAACTGCTGGGAGAGAGTGTCGGCCTCGGTATTCTTGCTGTGGGACAATAGGTGTGGATGAAATTAAACCAGTGAAGAAGAGAGCCCAATGGGCTTGACGAGAGTTGAGCCTCTTAGTGTCCCGAATGTAGGAGAGGTTCTAGTAGTCTGTTCAAACCAAAAATAGATGCCCTGCTCCCTCCAGCTAGTGTTGCCATTCTTCTAGGACCTCCTTGAGAACTCAGTTCTCGATACCGTAGTTACTCTTGGCAAGAGTTGAGCAGCAGAAAAGAAAGGCACAAGGGTGCAGTTGGCTATCCACACCAGAGCGCTGAGAGAGTACAGCTCCAATGCTGACATCCGATGCATCCGCCTCGATAATGAATGGTCGGGGTGGATCTGGGTGTTGCACTACTGGAGCAGTGGTGAAGCGTCACATTAGTTCCAAGAATGCTTGGTCTGCTTCATTTGCCTATGGAATCCTGTTGGTCTTCCTGTGAGGGCATTTATGAGGGCAGCGAGAGAGCTAATATTTCAGATGAAGTGGCGATAAAAGTTGGCAAATCCCATTAAATGCTGCACCTGTTTGACCGTAGATGGTTTGGGCCACTCTGTGACCGCCTGAACTTTACTCGGGTCCATTTAAACACTGGAAGTGTGAGTATATAGATGAAAACCGACACCTGGTCTTATGGAACTCATACTTCTCTGGCTTGGCATACATGTTATTTTTGAGAAGCCCTGTGGACATGCTGGATGTATTTCTGGTGAGTGCAGGAATAGATCAGGATGTTGTCCAAATACATAAAAACAAACTGATTCAACATGTTTGGATTGAGATCCACAACCAATTCTGGCAAGTTATTGCGCTTGTAACCAACAGTGACTGCATGAAAATGGGAAATGGATTGAAATGAATGTAAATAATACCCCACAGTAAGCAGCTTCCAGCTAGCGTTCTTTCCTATTTTCTGCAGAATTGGCTTGGTTTGCACTTGCAGGAATCCAGAAAACAAAAACTGCAATCTGGGCAGTGGCAGGCATGAATGTTGGCACTGAGGCATCCACAGTGCCTCTGGAAGAAGGTCTTGCAAGTGCAGTCAGGACAGCAAATGCACAAGGCATGGGGAACAGAGAGAACAGGTCGGACAGCGAGGCGATGGGCATCAACAAGGGTTACATTCCTTCCTGTCCCACAATTGCATGAGCACACATGCCAAGAAGATCATCTGAATGGCCGACTTCTGCTCCTTTGTCTTATGGTCTTATGAATCCAAAAAATAAGAGATAAGAACATTAGACATAAGAGTAGAATTAGGCCATTCAGCCCATCCAGTATGCTCTGCTATTCCATCATGGCTAATTTACTATCTCTCTCAACCCCATTCTCATGCCTTCTCCCCATTATCTTTGACACCCTGACTTATCAAGTACTACACAGCTGGCTGTGGCAATCAATTCCAGATTCACTAGTCTGGCTGAAAAATGTCTCCTCTTCTCTGTTCTAAATGCACATTCCTCTATTCTGAGGCTATGATCTCTGGTCCTAGACTCTTCCACTATAGAAAACATCCTCTCCATATCTACACTAACAAGGCCTTTCAATATTCGATACAGTTCAATAAGATTCCCCCTCGAAACTCCAGCCAAGTGCAGGCTCAGAGTCATCAAACACTGTTCAAAAGTAAATCCGTGCATTCTTGAAATCATTCTTTTGAAAAACCCTCTGGACTCTAAGAGTCATAGAACACTACAGCACAGAAATAGTCCCTTCAGCCCATCTAGTCTATGCCAAACCATTAATCTGCCTAGTCCCATCGACATGCACCCAGACCAGAGTCCTCTATTCCCCTCCCATCCATTTACCTATTCAAGTTTTTCTTAAATGGTGAAATCGAACCCACAATCACTATCGCCACTGGCAGCTTGTTCTATGCTCTCACCACACTCTGAATGGAGAAGATCCCCCTCGTTCCCTTAAACGTTTCACCATTCACCCTTAACCCATGACTTCCAGTTGTAGTCTCACCCAACCTTAGTGGAAAAAGCCTGCTTGCATTTACCCAATCTAAACTCCTCATAATTTTGTATACCTCTATCAAATCTTCCCCCAATCTTCTATGTTCTAGGGAATAAAGTCCCAACCTATTCAATCTTTCCTTATAATTCAGGTCTTCCAGACCCGGCAACATCTTTGTAAACTTTCTCAGTACTCTTTCAACCTTATTTAAATCTTTCCTGAAGGTAGGTGACCAAAACTGCTCACAATTCTCCATATTAAGCCTCACCCCCTGGACTCAATACTTTAATATATGAAGGCCAATGTGGCAAAAGCTTTCTTTACAAACCTAGCTACATTTGATGCCACTTTCAAGGAATTATGTATCTGTAGTCCCAGATCCTTCTGTTCTACCATACACCTCAGAACTCTACCATTCACCTTATCCTGATTAGTCCCCCCAAAGCGCAGCACCTCACACTTGTTTGTATTAAGTTCTATCTGCCATTGTTCAGCCCATATTTCCAGCTGGTCCAGATCCTGCTGCAAGCTTTGATAGACTTCCTTGCTGTCCAGTACACCCCCCGCCCCAAGCTTAGTGACATCAGCAAATTTGATGATCCAGTTTACCACATTATCATATAGATCGCTAATATAGATGACAAACAACAATGGACCCAGAACCGATCCCTATGGCACATCACTAGCCACAGGCCTCGTCAGAGACATGATCATCTATAACCACTCTCTGGCTTCTTCTGTGACGCCATTATTTAATCCAAATGCTAGGCTTTTTGAACAACCTCCCATGTGGAATTTTGTCAAAGGCCTTGCTGAAGTCCATGTAGACAACATCCTTCAACTTTCTTGCCTTCAACTTTCCTGGTGACTTCCTCGGAAAACTCTCTAAGATTGGTTAGACATGACCTACCATGCACAAAGCAATGCTAACTATCCATAATCAGTTCATGTCTATTCAAATACTCATATATCCAGTTCCTTAGAAAACTTTCCAATAACAGATGTCAAGCTCACTGGCCTATAATTTCCTGGTTTATTTTTAGAGTCTTTCTTAAACAGTGGAACAACATTAGCTATTGTCCAATCTTCCAGTACCTCACCTGCTGATAAGGATGTGCTAAGGCCCTTGCAATTTCTGCACTTGTATCCAACAAGGTCCGAGGGAACACCTTGTCAAACCTTGGGGATTTATCCACCCTAATTAGCCCCAAGACAGCACACACATCCTCCTTTGTAATCCATATATGGTACATGACTTCGCTGCTGCATTGCCTCACATCTATACCCTGTGTCCGTCTCCGGAGTAAATACAGATGCAAAAAATCCATTTAAGATCTCCTCCATCTTTCGGCTCCACACATTGGTTACCACTCTAATCTTCTAGATGACCAGTTTTGTTCCTTGCTTTCCTTTCGATCTTACTATATCTGTGGAAGCCTTTAGGATTTGCCTTTACCTTGTCTGCTAGTACATCCTTACATCTGTTTTTTGCCCTCCTGATTTCCTTAAGTGTTATCTTGCATTACTTATATTGCTTCCTGCCTCTACCTGCTATGCATCTCCTCCTTTTTCTTAACCAAGACCTCAATATCTCTTGAAAACCAAGGTTCTCTAAACCTGTTATCCATGCCATTTATTCTGACAGGAACAAACAAGCTCTGTACTTTCAAAATTTCACTTTTGAAGGCTTCCTACTTTCCAAGTACACCATTGCCTGAAAACAAACATTCCAATCCACACTTGCCAGATCCTTTCTGATATCATCAAGATTGGCCTTTCTCCAATGAAAGTCTCAACCTGAGGACCAGACCTACCATTTTCCATAATTACCTTGAAACTAATGGAATTATAATCATTAGATGCAAAGTGTTCACCTACACAAACTTTCGTCACCTGCCCTGTCTCATTCTCTAACACAGCAGTCCCCAACCACCGGGCCGCAAGGCAAGTGCTACCGAGCCACGAGGAGACAGCATGATTTGGCGATATGAGTCAGCTGCACCTTTCCTCGTTCCCTGTCATGCCCACTGCTGAGCCATTACGCATACGAGGTTATTACCCGCGCGACGTCCATGTCAGCGCGGGAAGGAGATCAACTCCTCCAGCTTGCAAATGACGGCGGGCTGAAAAGTATGTTTGACGTAACATCTCTGCCGGCAATCTGGATCAAAGTCAAGGCTAAATATCCTGAGATAGCCACGAAAGCACTGAAAACGTTGCTTCCATTTCCAACATATCTCTGCAATGAATGCAACGAAAACTAAATTTCGGAATAGACTGGACATAAGGAACCCCTTACGAGTATCGCTGTCACCCATCACCGTGTTGTTGCAGGGAACAGGTATTCAGCCCAGGGCTCCCACTGATTCAGCGATATTAGTGTGTTGCAATAATTTTATATGTTCATATGGGGAAAATATGTGCTGTGTGTTTAATATCCAAATGTTACTTAAAATGTTATGATGCTATTGACTTATAAGTGACTTATATAACCGTATAACAGTTACAGCATGGAAACAGGCGATCTCAGCCCTTCTAGTCCGTGCCGAATGCTACTCTCACCTAGTCCCACTGACCTGCACTCAGCTCATAACCCTCCATTCCTTTCTTGTCCATATACCTATCCAATTTTTTTTTAAATGATAATATCAAACCTGCCTCTACCACTCCTACTGGAAGTTTGTTCAACACTTACTTCAAGCTCCCCTGTCCTCCCTTGATAATTGACTTATCACTGTATTCATGCGAGGAAAATATGCGCTGTGTGTTTAATATTAAATTCATTATATAAACCCTTTTAGAAACGAAATTGATTGTATTAGCCACTTATCACCTATATTCCGGTTGTGATTAAACCCTCCCCCCCCGAACAGAATCGCCAAAAACGATTTGTAGAAAAAAATCGGCATGTACACGCAAGCGCACTGGTGCCCGCACAAGGCTTCATGGTCATTGTAGTCATTCTCTGGGTAAACACAATGTATTCGACTGCTACTCTTGTCCGTTGGCAACCCTACCACCTCCGCCCCCCGGATCGATTGGTCCTCAAGAATATTCTCAATAATAAACCGGTCCACGTTGCAAAAAAGGTTGGGGACCCCTGCTCTAACAGATCTAGTATTGCCTTCTCTCTGGTTAGGTCTTTGATGTACTGCTTAAGGAAATGTTCCTGAACACACTTGACAAACTATTTCCCATCCAGCCCTTTTACAGTTTGGGATTCCCAGTCAATATGTAAAAATTTAAAATCCTGAATCCTTTGTTTATTAACATCCATCTCCCTCCTTCTTAAATTATTTTTCAGTGCCTTGGTCCTCTACAACATCCAGTGTAGAGAATTTCCATGGAATTACTACCCTATTGTGTAGAGCTTTCTCCCCATATCACATCCAGACTTGTCAACTGACCCCTGGCTCTTCACAACCTCCTTGCTTCTAGCCTGTCCACTCTTGTCAGTATTGTGAATGTTTCAATGAGATCTCCTCTCATTCTTCTGACGTGGTGTGAATAGAGGTCTTGCAATACAATTTCTCTTCATCCAACAGACCTGCTGTCTCAGAAATCAATCTGGTGAACCTTTGTCTCATTCTCTCTATGGCAAGCAAAAGTCTTGTTGTGTAGAGACTGAAGCAAGTCAACCAAACGGTTTACGAACAATGGTTTAGTTGTGTTTCTGTATTTATAAGCTCTTGCATTGAATGCATCGTAGGGTATGGCCAATTCATTGTTTGCTGTGACTGCTGGCTTGTTTTCAGCAACAGGAATACAGAAAACAGATAACTAACCTTTCATCAGTTAAGTGCTTCACTTTCACAGTTCCACCTTTGCCGCTGATGTAGCAGAGCTGACCTTTTTTAATCCTTTACTATCCATCTTTTAGAGTTTAGTTCAAAGGCAAAGGAATGTATACAACTGAAGATGTTGAATTACTCTTTATAAAATATTGTGCCTACAATTACAAAAGCAGAAAATGTTGAAACAACTCAGCAGGCCAGCCAGTAAAGTAAATCAAAATAACTGCAATTATTCAATGTAGTTTTTCATCACTTGCAGTTTTTTTTTGATTTTCATTGTGACTGCAGAATTGAGTGTAATCAAAGATTCTGTCTAAATATAACCGAATATTTACTCAATTATAGAAATTGATTGTACGTTGGATGGCTGTTCAGCTGTGATGCTACCCTCAGATGAGTAACACAATGGCACAACTAAGAGAGCCGTTTCCTCCAAGTGCCAGAAACTCCATGTTCAATCCTGACCTTGGGTTGTCTGTGTGGAGTTTGCACTGTCTCCCTATGACCACCTAGGTTTGGTCACACATCCCAAAACATGCATGGGTTGGCAGGCTGTTGTAAATTGCCTCTGGTGTGCAGGTGAGGATTAGGATGTGGAAGGAGTGTTTGAAAATAGGAGGAGAATTAACAATGTAAATGTACAATTAATTTAGACTGTTGGTTGGTACTCTCCCCTCTCTGTCTCTAAGTTGCTAATTCTTGGTCCTTGATTGATCAGAAGATAGCAATGCTCGAGTTTGCCTCACTGGAGGCTGCAGCCAACCACTAGTTACAGGTGCAGGGGTTTGATACATTGTCACCTACTAAAACGAACAGTTCAGCACAGTATGTGCACATCAGCTCATGATGTTGTAATCTATTCCACTATCAATCCAACATTTCCCTCCACACAGTGCATCATTGTTCTTTTTTCTTCTAACCCAAGTGCCTATATAAGTCTCTTAAATATCTCCAATATATCAGCCTCTAGGGCCACTCCTGACAGTGCGTTCTAGGCACTTAAGACTGTGTAAAAAAAACCTTACCTTTGACACAAACAACAGGAATTCTGCAGGTGCTGGAAATTCAAGCAACACACATCAAAGTTGCTGGTGAACGCAGCAGGCCAGGCAGCATCTGTAGAAAGAGGTGCAGTCGACATTTCAGGCCGAGACCCTTCGTCAGGCCTTACCTACCTTTGACATATACCCTAAACTTCCTCCACTCACCTAATAACTCTGGTGTTAGCCACTGCCACCCTAGGAAATATGTGCTGGCTATACACTTTATCTATGCTTCTTATACACCTCTCACCCAACCTCTGTGGGAAAAGTCGGCTCATGACGAACACCTGTTCTTAAGCTGACAAGGAGGTCAGTTCTCTGGGAACTTCAATGGAACACAAACAAAATCTTGTGTAACTTTGTCCCTGTAAATCAAACTAATATACAAAAATATAATAATGTCTTTGGATCAGAGGTAATATTTCTGATGCACAGCCACTAACAAGAGGGCAATCAGAAACCCTAGCCTGTGAATAATGTGATTACAGATTTAACAGCTAATAAACTATTACCTGGTTTCTGTAGAGTGTAATAAATCACCAGGAATCAATCATTTCACATTTTGATATAGTTTGAAAGAAACATTCTGTTCGGTACATCCTATATTTCTCCACCTTGCTTTGAACCCAAAAGGAATCTTTCAACTCAGTTTTGTGCAAAACCTCTGCCAAATACACCCTTGTGTATCACAAACGTGAGAAAATCTGCTGATGCTGGAAATCCAAAGCAACACACACAATACTGGAGAAACTCAGCATGTCAGGCAGCATCTAAGGGAAAGAGTGAACAGTCGACATTTCAGGCTGAGATCCTTCTTCAGGGTTGAGAAGGAAGGGGTGGGGGGAGATGCCCAAATTAAAAGGTGGAAGGACAGGAAGGAGGCTGGCTGAAAGGTGATAGGTGAAGCCAGGTGGGTGGGAAAGATCAAGAGATGGAGAAGAAGAAATCTGATAGGAGGGGAGAGTAGACCATAGGAGAAAGGGAAGAAAGAGGGGACCCATGGAGAGGTGATAGGCAGCTGACAAGAAGTAAAAAGGGAAAGTTCAGAGTAGGAAATGCAGGAGTTTGGGGGGGAATGGGGAAAAACAAACTTATGTAAACATAGGTGCAATGAAAAACCTATTTGTAGCAGCATCACTGGCATGTGGCATTGAATATACAACATTCACAAGAAAGACATAAACACAACTTTTACCAAGAAGAACAAAACTAAAACAAAAAAAAAAAAAGTGCATTGCAGTGCAAATCGACCATGGAGTTGTTCACTGAGCTAGTGATTAGATTGTGCAGGTTTGTTCAAGAACTGAATGTTTTAAGGGCTATAGCTGTTGTTGAACTTGGTGGTGTGGGACTTTAGGCTTGTCAACCACTATTCCAGCTTTGCTATCAGTTTCTTATGTCTCAGCCCAAGAGCAAAGGAAGAAATGGCATTTTAGGAATGGCAACTGCTTCCAGGGACCAAGGACAGCCCTATGGTTTAATTAAGGAACCTTCACTCAGAGAAGTGTTTGTTGCAGACCTGAAAGCTAGAATTGACCGTGAAATGCAACAAAGTGGGATTGGCTGTGTGGGGAGTAGCTTCTTTTCTTGTGTCTTCTGTGTGTAGCTGTCTTTCCTGCCTTTAAGACTAAGTGGTCCTATTGTAATCCTAACCGCATGAAGCATGCCCTCCCCTCTATGGACCCTGTATATACTTCACATTGCCTCAGTAAATCAGCCAGCATAATAAAATACCTCACTCACCCAAAACATTCTCTCTTCCCCCTTCTCCACTCAGGCAAAAGATCTGAGAGCACATAGGACCAGCACACTCAAAAGCATCTTCAATCTCTCTGTTATAGTGTCTGAACAGGTACACTAAGATAGACTCTTGGCCTCACAATCTACCTCATTATAATCATCCACTTTATTGTTTACTGAGACAGCACTTTATCTGTAGATTTTACATTTTATTTGGCATTGTTATTGTTTTACCTTGTTTTACCTGAATGTACAGTGTAATGTTTGATCTGAATGACGAGCATGCGAGACAAGCTTTTCACTATCTTGGTACATGTGACAGTGATAAACTAATACCACTGTTACCCTTTCTGGTACCACACCCGCTAATGGAGATATGGAAATTCTGTGGAGGCGAAGGCTGAATCAGAAAGAGCTCTGGAAATGCTGTTACCAACATAGAAAAAGGGAAAACACTACTAAATACAGTATAATCAGGAACGTTGTATTAACGTTGCTAGATATTTGATTATGAAAGAGTCACCTCTAATTGTTGTATAAGTTTATGACTAAGATGTTTTTGGTAATTTTGAAGCCTATTCACAGCTCTCACTATCTTTATAGTTTGTTCTGCTATCCTTGAGAACCTTCTCTTTGTACAAGTTCAGAGCATCGTGTTGTTTCGGATTCTCTTTTTCACTCCATGCCAGCCTTTTGTCCAATTTTATTTGTTTATTACCCTGTCCTAGATCTGCGTGCTAATTTAGCATAAGACCACAAGACATAGGAACAGGTCCTGAAAGGAGAATATAGGGAGCTAGGAAGGGAGTTGAGAAAAAGGACCGCAAAGGTAGTAATCTCAGGATTACTGCCTGTGCCACGCGACAGTGAGAGTAGGAATGCGATGAGGTGGAGGATAAATGCGTGGCTGAGGGATTGGAGCAGGACGCAGGGATTCAAGTTTTTGGATCATTGGGACCTCTTTTGGCGCAGGCGTGACCTGTACAAAAAGGACGGGTAACATTTGAATCCTAGGGGGACCAATATCCTGGCAGGGAGATTAGCGAGGGCTACTGAGGTGACTTTAAACTAGAATGGTTGGGGCGTGGGAATCAAATTAAAGAGGCTAGGCGAGAGGAGGTTAGTTCACAACAGGGGGATGGGAACCAGTGCAGAGAGACAGAGAGGTGTAAAGTGAGGGTAGAAGCAAAAAGTAGTAAGGAGAAAAGTAAAAGTGGCAGGCTGACAAATCCAGGGCAAGCATCAAAAAGGGCCACTTTTCAACATAATTGTATAAGGGCTAAGAGAGTTGTAAAAGAGAGCCTGAAGGCTTTGTGTGTCAATGCAAGGAGCATTTGTAACAAAGTGGATGAGTTGAAAGTGCAGATTGTTATTAATGATTATGATATAGTTGGGATCACAGAGACATGGCTCCAGGGTGACCAAGGATGGGAGCTCAACGTTCATGGATATTCAATATTCAGGAGGGATAGACATGAAAGAAAAGGAGGTGGGGTGGCGTTGCTGGTTAAAGATGAGATTAACGCAATAGAAAGGAAGGACATAAACCGGAAAGATGTAGAATCGATATGGGTAGAGCTGCGTAACACTAAGGGGCAGAAAATGCTGGTGGGAGTTGTGTACAGGCCACCTAACAGTAGTAGTGAGGTCGGAGATGGTATTAAACAGGAAATTAGAAATGTGTGCAATAAAGGAACAGCAGTTATAATAGGTGACTTCAATCTACATGTAGATTGGGTGAACCAAATTGGTAAAGGTGCTGAGGAAGAGGATTTCTTGGAATGTATGCGGGATGGTTTTTTGAACCAACATGTCGAGGAACCAACTAGAGAGCAGGCTATTCTAGATTGGGTTTTGAGCAATGAGGAAGGGTTAATTAGCAATCTTGTCGTGAGAGGGCCCTTGGGTAAGAGTGACCATAATATGGTGGAATTCTTCATTAAGATGGAGAGTGACAAAGTTAATTCAGAAACAAAGCTTCTGAACTTAAAGAGGGGTAACTTTGAAGGTATGAGACGTGAATTAGCTAAGGTAGACTGGCAAATGACACTTAAAGGATTGACGGTGGATATGCAATGGCAAGCATTTAAGGATTGCGTGGATGAACTGCAACAAATGTTCATCCCAGTTTGGCAAAAGAATAAATCAAGGAAGGTAGTGCACCCGTGGCTGACAAGAGAAATTAGGGATAGTATCAATTCCAAAGAAGAAGCATACAAGTTAGCCAGAAAAAGTGGCTCACCTGAGGACTGGGAGAAATTCAGAGTTCAGCAGAGGAGGGCAAAGGGCTTAATTAGGAAGGGGAAAAAAGATTATGAGAGAAAACTGGCAGGGAACATAAAAACTGACTGTAAAAGCTTTTATAGATATGTAAAAAGGAAAAGACTGGTAAACACAAATGTAGGTCCCCTACAGACAGAAACAGGTGAATTGATTATGGGGAACAAGGACATGGCAGACCAATTGAATAATTACTTTGGTTCTGTCTTCACTAAGGAGGACATAAATAATCTTCCAGAAATAGTAGGGGACAGAGGGTCCAGTGAGATGGAGGAACTGAGCGAAATACATGTTAGTAGGGAAGTGGTGTTGGGTAAATTGAAGGGATTAAAGGCAGATAAATCCCCAGGGCCAGATGGTCTGCATCCCAGAGTGCTTAAGGAAGTAGCCCAAGAAATAGTGGATGCATTAGTGATAATTTTTCAAAACTCGTTAGATTCTGGACTAGTTCCTGAGGATTGGAGGGTGGCTAATGTAACCCCACTTCTTAAAAAAGGAGGGAGAGAGAAACCGGGGAACTATAGACCGGTTAGCCTAACGTCAGTGGTGGGGAAACTGCTGGAGTCAGTTATCAAAGATGTGACAACAGCACATTTGGAAAGCGGTGAAATCATCGGACAAAGTCAGCATGGATTTGTGAAAGGAAAATCATGTCTGATGAATCTCATAGAATTTTTTGAGGATGTAACTAGTAGAGTGGATAGGGGAGAACCAGTGGATGTGGTATATTTGGATTGTCAAAAGGCTTTTGACAAGGTCTCACACAGGAGATTAGTGTGCAAACTTAAAGCACACGGTATTGGGGGTAAGGTATTGATGTGGATAGAGAATTGGTTAGCAGACAGGAAGCAAAGAGTGGGAATAAACGGGACCTTTTCAGAATGGCACGCAGTGACTAGTGGGGTATGGCAAGGCTCAGTGCTGGGACCCCAGTTGTTTACAATATATATTAATGACTTGGATGAGGGAATTAAATGCAGCATCTCCAAGTTTGCGGATGACACGAAGCTGGGCGGCAGTGTTAGCTGTGAGGAGGATACTAAGAGGATGCAGGGTGACTTGGATAGGTTGGGTGAGTGGGCAAATTCATGGCAGATGCAATTTAATGTGGATAAATGTGAAGTTATCCACTTTGGTGGCAAAAATAGGAAAACAGATTATTATCTGAATGGTGGCCGATTAGGAAAAGGGGAGGTGTAACGAGACCTGGGTGTCATTATACACTAGTCATTGAAAGTGGGCATGCAGGTACAGCAGGCGGTGAAAAAGGCGAATGGTATGTTGGCATTTATAGCGAGAGGATTCGAGTACAGGAGCAGGGAGGTACTACTGCAGTTGTACAAGGCCTTGGTGAGACCACACCTGGAGTACTGTGTGCAGTTTTGGTCCCTTAATCTGAGGAAAGACATCCTTGCCATAGAGGGAGTACAAAGAAGGTCCACCAGATTGATTCCTGGGATGGCAGGACTTTCATATTAAGAAAGACTGGATGAACTGGGCTTGTACTCGTTGGAATTTAGAAGATTGAGGGGGGATCTGATTGAAACATATAAAATCCTAAAGGGATTGGACAGGCTAGATGCAGGAAGATTGTTCCCGATGTTGGGGAAGTCCAGAACGAGGGGTCACAGTTTGAGGATAAAGGGGAAGCCTTTTAGGACCGAGATTAGGAAAAACTTCTTCACACAGAGAGTGGTGAATCTGTGGAATTCTCTGCCACAGGAAACAGTTGAGGCCAGTTCATTGGCTATATTTAAGAGGGAGTTAGATATGGCCCTTGTGGCTACGGGGATCAGGGGGTATGGAGGGAAGGCTGGTGCAGGGTTCTGAGTTGGATGATCGGCCATGATCATAATAAGTGGCGGTGCAGGCTTGAAGGGCCGAATGGCCTACTCCTGCACCTATTTTCTATGTTTCTATGTTTCTATAGGAGCAGAATTAGACTATTTGGCCCACCAGGTCTGCCCCACCATTTGATTATGGCTGATTTATTTTCCTTCTCAACTCCATTCTCTGTCTTCTCCCCAATAACCTTTGACACCCTGACTAATTAAAAACCTACCAAGCCCCTTTTTAAATATTCTCAATCTTAGCCTCCACAGCCATGGGTGGTAATGAATTCCACAGATTCACCACCCTCTGGCAAAATAAATTCCTCATCTGTTCTAAGAGACAGCCTTCTATTCTGAGACTCTTTGTACGTATGAAAAAATATATTTACAGTGGTAAAACGCCTAATTAAGTTTCACAGTAACTCCTTACATATAATTCTTGAAGTGCATTACCTTAGTTTGTGGCGGGAAGAAAGCACATTAAAAGCATCCCAAATGCTCATTTTTAAAATTTTTATAAGTTTATGTTCTTCCTGCAGTTTTCAAAATGTTCACTAGTAGATTGAGGTGTACTAACCGATATTCCGGAGCTAGATCCCCCCGAAACACCACACCGTGGAAGAAATTTTTTTCATACCTTGTATCAAACTTTGAGAACAAAAAGCTGCAGCTTCACGCAGATACCGAGTCTGGCCAATCCAAAAAGTGTTATACCGCGGCGTCTTGCAGTTTTCCCGGACCAAGATTTCTAGTCGATGTCAGCTCCAGGGTTTCCATCTCAGTCCACGATGTCTGCCTCTTCTCCCATCATTTGAATGCTTTTGTTTTTTTTTGGGCTGTTGTATCTGACACTCCAAACAGCTGAAAGGCTAAACGCAATTTAAAACTATCTCACGGATTAACTTAAATAACATACTTTTAATGATATATATAGGTTTCTCGCGAACAAATTTCAATATTCATGGTGTGCCACACTGCATAAAGTATTTACCGTTATCATCACTGAGTATCCTATGTCCAGTCTCAGAGGACAAAAGGAACAGTAGAAGCAGAGCGAAGTCACCACCAACCGGTCCCACCGTCCACCATCCCAATACCGACACGTTCACCAGGTTCGCCAGCGTTTCAAACCCGATCACCCAACTTCACCGGGTCTCGCAGCCATCTTCCTGGCGCCAAAACAGCATGAAGCCTCTCCTCTAGAAACATTTCCCCGCTTCGGGTTTGTAAAGCACCATTCGCTGCTTCATTCGGCAGTAAAATATTTTTCCCATCTTTTTAATAGGGATGGGGCGTTAGGAATCGAGGGTCAGCACTGCATGCCATATGGCAAGCAGGTTTTGTATGCGCCATCTTGGGTTGGCAAGCCACCCCTGTGCTAGGGCTTTGTTCCATCGGAGCAGAATGAGGGGAAATATTATAGAGATATTCAAAACTATGCATTTTCCCCTCGGGTTGGGTGAACCTAGAACTAGAGGTCATAGGTCTAGACCATAAAACATAGGAGCCAAATTAGGCCATTCAACCCATTGAGTCTGCTCTGCCATTCCATCATGGCTGATATGCTCTTACTACTCCAACTCCACCTTAAATATATCCAAAGATTCCATAGATTCACCACTCTCTGGCTAAAGAAATCACTCATCATCTTTGTTTTAAAGGGATATCCCACTATTCTAACATTGTGCCCACTGTCGATAGAAAACTTCCTCTCCACATCCACTCTAGGCCTTTCAATGGAAATGTATTTTTTTCAGATATATAAACAGTCTCAGAATAGGGCATCTGGAACAGGGATGAGGAATTTCTTTTAGCTAGAACATGGTGAATCCATGGAATTCATTGCCACAGACAACTATGGAACTAAGTCAATGGGTATATTTAAAGTAGGGTTAGATAAAGGTGTCGAGGGAAAGTAAATCAGCCAATAATGAAATGGCAGTGCAGACCTGAATGGCCTAGTTCTGTTCCTCTGTCTTATGTATTTTGAGGGGCATGAATAGGGTAAATGCAAGCTGAGGTTGGGTGAGACTAGAACCAGAGGTCATGGTTTAAGGGTGAAAGGTAAAATGTTTAGGGGCAACAAGAGGGGAAACTTCTTCACTTAAGAGGTTGGTGAGAGTATGCAACAAACTGTCAAACGAAGTGGTGCATGCGGGTTCGATTTCAAGATTTAAGAGAAGTTTGGATATATACATGGATGGTAGGGCTAAGGAGGATTATGGTCCAGGTACAGGTTGACTGGACTAGGCAGAACAGTTCAGCATGGTCCATATGGGCCAAAGAGCCTTTTTTTTTCCACTGTTGTGCGCTACGCAACTCATTCCATATGCACTAATCTCTCTGTACGCAATTTGCCCGTCAGGTCCCTTTTCAATCTTTCCTCTCTCACTTTAAACGAATGCCGTTTAGTTTTAGATTCCATTTCCTTGGGAAAAAGACTGTGCATTCGTCCTGTCTATGGCTCTTATTACTTTATTAAACATTGATAAGGTCACCCATCAGTCAAGCTTTGGCCAGCTTCTGCATCTCATATTCATGTGACATTTTGTCTACCTCAGGGCTATTTAATGGGGTACTATTCAACAGAAGAGTACAGCACCATTAAAAATGCTGGAGGATTGAGTTTATCCACCCAGCTGAATCCTAATGAATTGAGATAAACTGCATTGGTAATACATCCATTCAGTATTCCATTGTTTAATTTTAATCTCATGCTCAGGGAATAAAAATGTTTTTCAAAAATAGTAGCATCATGTTTATTTTCAAGTGCACAAGTACAGGTACAATGAAAAAAATTGCAGAATCACAGGTACATAGGTTCATTTATCTTCACCTGAGTAAGATAGGTACATTGAGTGATACCGCACAGATTGAGCCCCTCAGCTCACACTGCCTGTGCTTTTTTTCCCGGTGAAAGGAAACCAAAGACTAGAGGGCATAGGTGTATGGAGAGAGGGGTAAAGATTTGAAAGGTTCCTCAGAGGCAAATTTTTTCATTGATGGGGTGTTTATGTGATAAACTGCCAGAGAAAGTATTTGCGGCAGGTACCAAGACAATATTTAAAAGATATTTGGACAAGTACACGGATTGGAAAAGTTTAGAGAAATACAGGCCAAATGCAGGCAAATGGGACTAACTTCAGTGGATACATTGTCTGGCATGGACAAGTTGGTCTGAAAGGCCTTTTCCTTCATACCCACTAATCCATGCCAAAGAAGGACAAGCCTGTTTAATTAATCTACTCTTTATCATCTTCTCTGTGCAGAGGGCAGCTTTAATCAAACACTTCACAGGAAATTGATGGGATGAGGGCAGTACCAGATCTATATACAGCTGTAAGTGGGGAGCAACACTAAGTGGAGTGTGAACCCTGATTTCAGAATAGTTTCATGCACTCCTATCTGCTGAGTTAGGTTATATAATCACAGGGATGGTTTAGTGACAGGAATTATCACATTAATTATATACTGCACATCTCTTTCTTCCTTCAGGACCTGATATGGTCACTGAATGATCCAATAACTTTAATCTGCTGCTTTCTTTTCCTGGAGGTTGTGTTGGAGAATTGATCTGTCCCTCTGTGGAGAAGGGTTAATTCACCATGCTGCATTTTATAATGGTGTTTATCTGGCCCCAAGCTCTCTCAGATCCTGCAACTAGCCACTGAGTTAGCAGAAAAGGGTTTCCCTGTCACTGAAATTACAGTGTTTCACAGGGAGAGAGGAGCAAGGAGCCTGAAAAACCTCACTGAAAGGACCTCTGATTGAGGAGAGCAGTCCAAAAAATGGGCAGATATTCAATAATCCCCCTTTTAGCTCAGACCTTAAAGGTGAGTCATTCTGTTTTCCCTGTGATTCCTGTGTTGTTAGCAAATCCAACCAACTTAAGGTGGGCAGAATTAAACCAGTATACACTCAGATTCTCCAAAATACATTATGGTGTAAAGTGCACTTACATCCAGCGTAAACTCCAGAAACTACAACACACCGTGAGCTGATAATTGATCTTGTAATATTGGTTGAGAGATGTTTAATGAAAATATTTTAAAATTTGTTCCTTGCTCTTTTCAGATTCAGCAGCAAGTATCTACAAGCATAACCTTGGGCTCAAGGTTATAATAAATTACTTTATTGGATCAATATAAAGAATAAATACAGAAAGAAGAAAAAGTATTTAATGTAGTGAAAGACACTAAATAATATTTATTGCCCAATCACTAATTCACATTAGACAATAAACTGCAGAAGGAACTTCTTTTCCTCTCTCTCTCTCAACTCTACCACTAGGCACTACTTGCAGTGTGAGAATATTGTCATGTGCTCCTTTTTACACCCTTTGAAATATGTAGCATAATTTTTACATCTTTTAAATCTAACACCTAACTAAAATGCATATACACCATGTCCACTGCTCTACGTTCATCAATTTGACTGTCACTTCCTCAAGCAATTCAATCAGTCTCATAAGCCATGACCTGTCACTTAGAAAACTACACTGATTACCCTTAATTTAAATATGCTTCTCCAAATCCTCATAAATCTTGTCTAATAATCCTCTCCAACATCTTGCCCACCAGGCTTGTTGAACTCACTGGCCTATAATTCCCAGTATTATCCCTATATCCTTTCTTGAACAATCCAATAATATTTGCCACCCTCCATTCTTCTGGCATGAGTCCTGTGGCTAGAGAGGACACAAAGGTTATCACCAAAGATGCAGCATTCTCTCCCTCACTACTTGTGCATATCATGACTAACCCTGGACCTCACCTTTCTTAATGTTTTATAACGCTCCCATGCATCCTCTCTAAATGTTGATATGCTGCAGCATATTAGCCTGTCCTATGCTCATCTCACAATTGTCAAAATAGACAGAATCAGGCAAAAAAAGTGACAAAAAAAAAGAGAAAAGTTTGTGGACACAAGTAGAATGCACTTCAGCCTAGAGTTAGCTAAGATCTTGGCCCTGTGGAGAGAGAGAAAAGTTTCATCATAAATTTAAGTTATTTTTGCTCAATATATACTTTCAGCTGAAGCATTCAAACCAGACAGAGTGTAAGTGTGGGGACAAAATGAGCAACCTATATCCTTCTACACCTTGGAGTTTGGCAACTTCACAGCATTTAAATGATGTGTTTTATTTTTTTTCTTGTCAAAGTGGACAAGAGCACATTTTCCAGCATGATATTCTGTTATAAAAATTATGCCCTACATAGTCTTATACCTTCTTCAGAACATACTTTCAACTTGCATTTTGTTTTCAGTAAGTTTAGCAACCATACATTTGGTGCCTCATACAAATCATTTGACAACCAGAGACATACCTGCCCACTGCTCCAACAATTTGCTGATTTCCAATGCCTAAAGCAAGTGTAAATTTCCGGAGTCCCTTCCTCTCTCCATTCTTACACTTAAGCCTATGTAATTTGTATCTTCTGAGACCATAGGACATACAGCAGAGTACAGGCCCTTTGGCTGAACTTTGAACCTACTCTAAGATCAATCTAACCATTCCCTGCTGCATAGCTCTCTATATTTCTTTCATCCATGTGCCTGCCCAAGAGTCTCTTAAATTTCCTCAGTGTGTTTGCCTCTATCACCTCCCCTGGCAGTGTATTCCATGCATACATACCTCTGACACCCCACTCACCTATACTTTTCTTCAATCACCTTAAAGTTATGCCCCTCTGTATCAGCCATTTACAACCAGAAAGTTTCTGGTTGTCCACTGTATCTATCTATGCCTCCTATTGTCCTGTACACCTCGATCTATTCACCTCTCATCCTTAGAGAACCTAATTTACCTATCCTCATAAGACAGGCTTTTAATCTTGGCAGCATCCTGGTTTATGCCCTCTGTATTATCTCTAAAGCTCTGACATCATGCGCAGAGTGAAGGGAACAGAACTGTACACAATATCCCAAGTGTGGTCTAACCAGAGTTTTACAGAGATGAAATATTACATAGTGGTCTTGAACTTAATTCCCCACCCCACCCCCACCATCCACTGACTAATGAAGGCCAGTATAACATACACCTTCTTAACTACCCTAAAAGCTTATGTGGCAACTATGAGGTATCTATGGACATGGAACCCCTGCTCCTCCACACTGCTAATAATCCTGTCTTTAATCCTGTATTCTGCTTTGAAGCTCAATCTTCCAAAATGCATCATTTAACACATAACACATTTTTGGGATTGAACTCCATCTGCCAATTCTTAGCCCAATTCTGCATCCTATCTGTGTCCCATTGTAACCTACCACACCCTTCTTCAGCATCAACAACACCACCAAACTTCGTCTCATCTGCAATCTTACTAACCCAAATCATGTATAAAAATCACAAAGAGCAGGGGTCCCAGAACAGATCATTGTGGAACATGACTGATCACCGATCTCCAGGCAGGATATGCTCCATCTCTACAATCATGCTCTGCCTACTGTGGCAAGGCAATTCTGAATTCATGCAGCCAAATTTCCATGCATCACATGCCTCCTGGCTTTTTAAATGAGCTGACTATGAGAAACAATGTCAAACATCTTATTGAAACCAATATGGACCAATTCCATTCCTTTCCCTTCATCTATTAGTTTTGTCATTTCCTCAAAGAGTTCAATCAGGCTGGTGAGGCATGAACTGCCCCTCACAAAGCCATGCTGACTGTCCCTAGTTAAACTATGCTCTCCAAGTACTGATAAATTATGTGCCTAAGAATCTTCTCTAATAGTTTGTGCACCACTGACATTATATTCACTATTCTATAATTTCCAGGATTGTCCCTATTACCTTTCTTGAACATAGGAAAGACATTTGCCACCTTCCATTCAGCTACTCCTCCTGTGGCCAATGCAGACAAAGATCAATGCCAAATATTCAACAATCTCTTTACTTGCCTCCTGTAGTAATCTGGAGTTTATCCTGTCCAGCCCTAGGACTCAGCTGTCCAATTGTTTATTAAAAATTCCAGTACTATCTAGTTCTTGACGATGACTATGTTCCAGATATCAACTGTTCTTACACCCGTCAGGGCCCCTCTTACTGGTGAATACTAAAGCAAAGTATTCATTAAGTACTTCCCCACCTTCTCCAACTCCAAGTATATTTCCACATTTATCCCTGATAGGACGTACTCTCACACAAGTCATTCTCCTGTTTTTCACGTGTGTGCAGAATGCCTTGTGGATTTCCATAATCGTACTCACTAAAGCCTTTTCATGTCCTCTTCAAGCTCTCATAAGTCCATTCTTAAATTCCTTCATGGCTGCCAGCACACCAGCAGCTCAACTTCCTCAGGAGGCTAAATAACTTGACATATCCTCTTAGACTCTCACCAATATTTATTGATGCACCATAGAAAGCATCCTATCTGGATGCATTGTGGATTGGCATTACAAGTGCTGTGCCCAAAACTGCATAACTCAGCACATGGTAGAAACCAGTATTCCTCACACCCACCATGGACTGTATGTACTCTGCTCACTCTCTAGTTAAAGCAGACAACATCAATGATCACACACACCTCAGAAATTCTCTCCTCCCAACTGCTACTGGGCAGTAGATACAAAACCCTGAAAGTAGATACCACCAGGCTCAAGGCTTGTATCTCACTGTTGTAAAACTATTAAACAGAGCCTACTATGACAAGGTGAAATCTTGACCTCACAATCTACCTTACAACTTGATGCCTGCTTGCACTGCCCTTCCTTTGTAACTGCAGCACCTTAGTTTACCTTTGTTTGTTACTGATTTTCCTTGTACTACCTCAATGCAGTGATGCAATGAAATGATCTGTATGGATATCATGTGAAACAATGTTTTTCACAGTACTTCTGTGTATATGCCAATCATGGACCAATTTACCAATTTATACTTTTCATCATCCTTTTTTAATCATTCTGCATTTTAAGTTTCTTACAAGCTCTGGCCTGCCACCTGTCTCCGGACAACTCTAATTTTAGGTCTAGTGTTCATATTTGTCTTCTCATTTTTCCAGCTTGGATTAAGGGTCCCTGATTTGAAATGATCTGTCACTCTCCCTAAGGATGGCCCTGATCTGCTGAGTGCTTCCAGCAATGGCATAGCACTGCTCTTGGGCTGGCTTTAGAATGTACACTTATAGTGATCTGTCCCAAAAATTCCCCATGAACCCTTTATCTGATCTTTTAGCTATTTGGAATGAACGTCGGAGGCAGGGTATAATGAACTGAAACTTCTCTGTACACTTAACATTGCATTCCTGGGACTCATTTCTCAACAAAACTGTTTTACTAATATTGTTTGAAGGATTAATATTTTCCAGGATGCAAAGAAGATCTCCCTGTTCCTCAATGTATTGCTTTGGGAATATATACATTTACCTGAGTGAATAACTGATCTGAAAGACAGTACTTATGACAGTGACACACTCCATCATTATTGCATTGGAAAGTCTAAATCTCTCTGTGAGGCACTTGAACCTACAACCTCTGAGCTAGGGCTGAAAAACTCCAAGGAATTCTGGTGTAGGCCAGTTCCATTGCCTTGCTAAATATCCACTGGTGTTAAGTGACCCAGAAAACAAAAAACTGGAGAGCTTTGAGGATTTTCACATTTTATAAATAATAATTTGCTCAGCTTTGGTATGCTCTGAGTGAAATGATGAGTTGGCCAGGTTTAAGTCATTACTCTTGTTGGCTAGAAAGAACTACAGTTTGCAAATCAGTGAATTTAGATTAATCAAGGACAGTGGAAGCAGATGGACCAATTGTCTTTATTCTTGCCATCTGCTTGGAAATGGAGGCTGCCCTTTTGTGAACTGTTCTGTGACCTGAAGTAGCTTGGCTTGATCAGTGTTATAAAGTAGACACAATGATGCCCCAGGTAACCTGCTTGAGTAGAGATCATTTCCAAGTAAGAAGTTATTTATGAGGCATTCTCTGATGTCATATAACATGCTAGTTTGTGACTGTTGGGGTTTGTGCCTACCCGGAGAGAATCAAACTGGTTTCTGAAGAGAACCGGTTGTCACTTGCTGGGGGAGGGCAATAAATGGATGCTTCCTTGGAACAGAGCGAATAAAAAGTTAGGTGACCTGTAGTCAATAGAACTGAAATGCAACATATGAATTGGTAAGGAATGAATGTAAGATCAGAGGTTTACAGATACAAGGCAGCAATGATCTCTTTAGATGTCCATAATTGTGGATGTAATGTGCCCCACGGACATGGAGATTCGAAATGGGACTCTGAGGAAAATGTGGCCAGCAGAGACTCCTTTTTAACTGGTATTATCTTTTCTATTCCTTGACTGTTCATGGAAGGTCAAGAAAGCTTAACAGGGATATATATGTTCTATGCTCTAGGAATGCACACAGGTATTCGGTTATGTAAGTTCATGTGTTCTTCATTTGAGACAATAAAGGTAATTGTCGATGATTACAGATTATCTCTGTGTCTCCCTGATCATTGTTACCAAGGAGTAGATTCTTGTAACACTCTGTTGCTGAGGATGCCATTATATGGCCAACATGTAAATACTTAGGGCTCTTAAGAACTTTCGGGTACTCTTTAAAAATTCCCACTAGGCTTACCTTAAAACAATTTATATTTCCACAGAATATAGTGAGTAGAATATTAATCAGTAGTGCAACACAGATGATGAATTCAACAGCACTGATCACCAGTAGGATGGAGAATAACAAGATGTGCCAAAAGATCACATTTTCCGGCTCCATACACTTGATCCATAGACTGGAATTATTCAGGTAATCCCTGTCAACCAAGCATAAAGAATAGTTCACAAATCTATAAAGAAATAAACTAGGATCTGAAGTCAAGATAGATTTTGAAATTGGGAGTTCAAGTGTATAAATTTATTATTTAAAGAAGTCTTCAAAATAACACAATGGCATCTTTTTATGTCCAGCCGAGTGAGTAGCTTGTGTTAATACTGTAACTGAGTGTGGCTTTGGAAATAGAAGCATAGAAAACCTACAGCATAATACAGGCCCTTCGGCCCACAAAGCTGTGCCGAACATGTCCTTACCTTAGAAATTACCTTAGGGTGTCCCATAGCCCTCTATTTTTCTGAGCTCCATGTACCTGTCCAGGAGTCTCTTAAAAGACCCTGTTGTATCCGCCTCCACCACATTCGCCGACAGCCCATTCCATGAACTCACCACTCTCTGCATTAAAAAACTTACCCCTGACATCTCCTCTGTTACTACTTCCAAGCACCTTAAAACTGTGCCCTCTCGTGCTTAACATTTCAGCCCTGGGAAAAAACCTCTGACTATCCACATAATCAATGCCTCTCATCATCTTATACACCTCTATCAGGTCACCTCTCATCCTCCATCGCTCCAAGGAGAAAAGGCCGAGTTCACTCAATCTATTCTCATAAGGCGTGCTCCCCAATCCAGGCAACATCCTTGTAAATAACCTCTTGCACCTTTTCTATGGTTCCCACATCCTTCCTGTAGTGAGGTGACCAGAACTGAGCACAGTACTCCAAGTGGGGTCTGACCAGGGTCCTATATAGCTGCAACATTACTTTTCGGCTCTTAAACTCAATCCCATGATTAATGAAGGCCAATGTACCTTATGCTTTCTTAACCACAGAGTCAACCTGCACAGCAGCTTTGAGTGTCCTATGGACTCGGACCTCAAGATCTCTCTGATCCTCCACACTGCCAAGAGTCTTACCATTAATACTATATTCTGCCATCATATTTGACCTACCAAAATGAACCACCTCACACTTATCTGTGTTGAACTCCATCTGCCACTTCTCAGCCCAGTTTTGCATCCTATCAATGTCCCACTGTAACCTCTGACAGCCCTCCACACTATCCAGAACACCCCCAACCTTTATGCCATCAGCAAATTTACTAACCCATCCCTCCACTTCCTCATCCAGATTATTTATAAAAATCACGAAGAGTAGGGGTCCCAGAACAGATCCCAGAGGCACACTACTGGTCACCGACCTCCATATGAATATGACCCTGTCTACAATCACTCTTTGCCTTCTGTGGGCAAGCCAGTTCTGGATCCACAAAGCAATGTCCCCTTGGATCCCATGCCTCCTTACTTTCTCAATAAGCCTTGCATGGAGGTACTTTGTCAAATGCCTTGCTACAATCCACATACACTACACCTACTGCTCTTCCTTCATCAATGTGTTTAGTCACATCCTTAAAAAATTTAATCAGGCTTGTAAGGCATGACCTGCCTTTGACAAAGCCATCTGACTATTCCTAATCATATTATGCCTCCAAATGTTCATAAATCCTGCCTCTCAGGATCTTCTCCATCAACTTACCAACCACTGAAGTAAGACCCACTGGTCTATAATTTCCTGGGCTATCTCCAGTGAATATTCTGTAGTGAATAGTGAAGCAAAGTACTCATTAAGTACCTCTGCTATCTCCTCCGGTTCCATATACACTTTCCCACTGTCACACTTGATTAATCCTATTCTCTCACATCTTATCCTCTTGTTCTTCACATATTTGTAGAATGCCTTGTGGTTTTCCTTAATACCGTCCACCAAGGCCTTCTCATGGTCCCTTCTGGCTCTCCTAATTTCTTTCTTAAGCTCCTTCCTGCTAGCCTTATAATTTTCTAGATCTCTATCACTACTTAGTTTTTTCAACCTTTCTTAAGCTCTTCTTTTCTTCTTGACTAGATTTAGAACAGCCTTTGTTTGTACACCACAGTTCCTGTACCCTACCATCCTTTCCGTCTCATTGGAACTTACCTATGCAGAACTCCACGCAAATATCCCCTGAACATTTGCCGCATTTCTTCCATATAATTCCCTGAGAATACCTGTTACCAATTTATGTTTCCAAGTTCCTGCCTGATAGCTTCATATTTCCCCTTACTCCAATTAAACACTTTTCTAACTTGTCTATTCCTATTCCTCTCCAATGCTATGGTAAAGAAGATAGAACTGTGATCACTATCTCCAAAATGCTCTCCCAGTGAGAGATCTGACACCTGACCAGGTTCATTTCCCAATACCAGATCAAGTACAGCCTCTCCTCTTGTAGGTTTATATACATATTGTGTCAAGAAACCTTCTTGAACACACCTAACAAACTACCCCATCTAAACCCCTCGCTCTAGTGACATGCCAATCGATATTTGGGAAATTAAGATCTCCCACCACGACTACCCTGTTGTTATTACACCTTTCCAGAATCTGTCTCCCTATCTGCTCCTTGATATCCCTGTTACTATTGGGTGGTCTATAAAAAACACCAGTAGAGTTATTGAGCCCTTCCTGTTCCTAACTTCCAACCACAGAGACTCCATAGACAATCCCTCCATGTCTTCCTCCTTGTCTGCAGCCGTGACTCTATCTCTGATCAACAGTGCCACACCCCCACCTCTTTTTCCTCCCTCCCTGTCCTTTCTGAAACATAGAAAGCCTGGCACTCGAAGTAACCATTCCTGCCCCTGAGCCATCCAAGTCTCTGTAATGGCCACAACATCATAGCTCCAAGTACTGATCCATGCTCTAAGCTCATCCGCTTTCTTCATAATACTCCTTGCATTAAAATAGACACATCTCAAACCATCGGTCTGAGCACGTCCCTTCTCTATCACCCGCCTATCCTCCCCCTCGCGCTGTCTCCAAGCTTTCTCTATTTGTGAAACAATCACCTCTTCCTCCGTCTCCTCAGTTTGGTTCCCACCCCCTTAGCAATCCTAGCTTAAACTTTCCCCAATAGCCTTAGCAAACCCCCAGGATATTGGTCCCCCTGGGATTCAAGTGCAACCCGTCTTTTTAGTACAGGTCACTCCTGCCCCAAAAGAGGTCCCAATGATCCAGAAATCTGAATCCCTGCCCCCTGCTCCAATCCCTCAAGCACGCATTTATCCTCCATCTCACTCTATTCCTATACTCATTGTCACGTGGCACAGGCAGTAATCCCGAGATTACTACCTTTGTGGTCTTGCTTCTCGTAGACCTGGTCAGAAACATCCCGGACCCTGGCACCTGGGAGGCAAACTACCATCTGTGTTTCTTTCCTGCGTCCACAGAATCACCTGTCTGACCTCCTAACTACAGAGTCACCTCTCACTGCTGCCATCCTCTTCCTTTCCCTACCCTTCTGAGCCACAGGGCCAGACTCTGTGCCAGAGGCGCGGCCACTGTTGCTTCCCCAGGTAGGCCGTCCCCCTCAACAGTACTCAAGCAGGGGTACTTATTGTCAAGGGGTACACAGGGGTGCTCTCTAAACTCTGACTCCTGCCCTTCCCTCTCCTGACTGTTACCACTTATCTGTCTCCCCAGGCCCCAGTGTGACTACCTGCCTATAGCTCCTCTCTATCATCTCCTCACTTTCCCTGATCAGACGAAGGTCATCAAGCTGCATCTCCAGTTCCCTAAGGAGCTGCAGCTCGACGCACCTGGTGCAGATGTGGCTGTCTGGGAGGCTGGGAGTCTCCCGGACTTCCCACATCTGACACCGAGCACAAAACACCAGCGTCACACATAAATCCCACCACAGATTCTTAAATATGACTTAAACCAAAAACTCTTGAATCAGAGACAAAAGTGATACTCATTGAAGTCAGGTTCCCACCACACACTGAACCAACTTACTCTTCTGAGGTAGGCACTGTTCTTACCCTCTGTTGAAAGGATGCCTCCATTCTCCCAGCTGTGTTACACGGCATAATGGACCAATTTTCAATGCCATGGATGACACAATGAAGCCATATGCAGCTCCCATCACTCCCATCATACTGAAGATTAGCACATAGATCTAGGAAAGAAATAAACCAAAAATTAATAGGACAAGAGGCTTGTAATGAGGGAAGAAGAGAAACTAAACAACATTTTCTCTGTAATTATTTTAATAGAAGATTCTCAATGATAGTAGAATAAACTATTAAGATGATGAGAGAGGTAAAGAGTTCACAAAATGACAAAGTATTTATCTTCCTCCACAATTTAGGCAAAACTTTACAGGTGTCTCTTTCATAATATTCAAATATTTAGCACCATGAATCCAATTTTTCTGATTATCTTAGTGGTGTTTTTCTATGCTGGTGGCAGTATTTCCCGGGCTCTTTTCTTTCTGATTCAGCCTTCAGCTCCACACAATTTCAGTTTCCACTTCAGCGGGTTTAGTGCCAGAAAGGTTAATAGTCGTATTGGTATTGGTTTATTATTGAGATATGTAGCAAGAGACAGTGAAAAGCCTGTCTTGCACACTGCTTATAGAGATCAAACCATTAGACAGTGTATTGAGCTATAATATGGTAAAACAATAGCAATGCAAATTAAAGTGTCAAACTACCGAAAAAGTGCAGTGTAGGCAAGCAATAAAGTTCAAGATCAAGTAAGGTAGATCAAGAGGTCAACAATTCATTCTTATCGTAAAAGAGACCTGTTCAAGTGTCTGATAGCAATCAAATAGAAGCTGCCCTTGATCCTGGTGGTATGTGCTCTTACGCTTTTGTATCTTCTGCCTGATGGGGAGGGGTTAAAGAGAGAATGTCTAGGATGGGTGGGGTGTCTGATTATGCCAGCGGTGAGAAGTGTAGACAGAGTAAGTATAGTCACAGCCCATAGAGGGAATGCTGTGCTTTCTTTGGTTCAGATTACAGTGAGACCACTCGCCGGCTAAAGCCAGGAAAGACATTTCCATATAACACGCACATAAGAACTTACGTCCCACCACCCATGACATTTTAGTAAGCGTCATAGTCAATTCAAGATTTCAAAATTATATTTGATGAGTGGTAATATACTAAGAGTTAATTAAACTTCGTGAAATCCATGAATATATATCCCATTATGGAACACATTAATCTTGATGCAACACAAGAGGCAATGGAAGAATTCACTGGGCCAGGCAGCATCTATGGAGCCAAAGGACAATGGACATTTTGGGATGAGGCTTTGCAGATGAATGGCTGAACTGACTTAAGAAAAGGTCCGTTCCAGTGTTCCTAGGATGACATTACTATACATTTTAAGTTGAGATCTCTTCTGTTTCTCCCCACTCCACTGGATCTACTTTCTCTTTCCTGGAGTGAATCACTCAATCCATAGCATTGACTGTCCATCTCCCTGCACAGACACAGCTGCTCGGTTCCTGAAGAATGATCTCAGCCTGAAATGTTGACTGTTTACTCTTTTTCTGCTGAGTTCCTCTAGCATTTTGTGTGTGTTGCTTTGGATTTCCAGCATCTGCAAGTTTTCTTCTGTTTGCTTGGCTCCTCCATCAGTTTGTCGTTTTATTTCAGATTGCAGTATCTGCAGTCTCTTGTATCACCAAGTCCAAAATAAACATGGACACTGTCACCAAGAGAACCTTCTTCAATCCAACTGCACAACCAGCTAGGTCATAAACACCAAGCATTTGTCAGAATAATTCAAAGTGAAGTTCAAGTTTATTGTCACCTTCATCTGGTGATTACCAGTATAAGGAGTTGACAGGAAGCGGTGGACAAGAATGGCCAATAGCTATGGTAGTGAATGTGAGAAAGAACTTGTTCGAAGAGCAGGAGGAAGAGAAGAACGAGGAGAGAAGATGGCCAGCATAATGACAAGAGGGGAAGTGGAGGCAGAGAAAGGAGGTGCAAATGGAGTGAGATGAAGGAGTGGTAGGTGATGGTTGGAGATAGTTGCTAGACAGTGATGAGCAAGAATACAAAAACTTTTAGGTGTAATCTGACAAATAAAGGAGGTAAAATTGGAACCATCAGGAAAGAGATAAAAGGCATATTGAATATGAACCAAATGGGGAGGTGCCTGGGGGTGAAACTATGAGGGGGAAGAAGATGAAAATGGATGATGGGGAGGCTGAAGGGACATTAGAAAGGGGTCAAATGTGAGAGGACAGGTGGGGAATCAAACGGAGAGAGAGGAGAGGGTAAGCACACCAAAGGTGAGGGTTACCTAAAACTGGATAACTCAGTTATCTCAGACAACTTCTGCTTTGTAGATGACCCAAGCAGAATATGAGATGCTAGATACAAACTGCTGGAGGATCTCAGCAGGTCAAGCAACATCTGTGCACAGAAATGTGGACAGTTGGCATTTTCAGTTGAGACCCTTCATCTCTACTGGATCCAGTCTCCTGTGTGTCGAGAAAATGAGAACTCCCTTCTCTATGTGGTGTTGCGCCCCACCCTGGCAGTGGAGAAGGCCAAGGATGGATAGGTAGGTATGAGACTGAGAAAAGGATTTGAAATGGAATATCTGAGGGGAGTAGGTTCCAGCTATGGTGCTGGCAATCTGAGGGGGTGGCTGTAGTTTCCTGACCTTGAGGGAAAAGGTCCTGGCAGATGGGAGATTGAGCATTCTAGAGAAACCTCAGCTGAAGCTTTGCATCAGGTACTTTAAAAGTCCAGGGGTAGCAGTGACTGAGGAAATATAGATATGCAATCTTCAGTCCCTCAGACTGACAGACTACCCCAGAGTACCGATACTCAGGAGATTGTACTTGCAATTTAAACTGTGATGAAGTGGGACTGAGAATCACAGGCATTTCTTGGCAGATTAATGAGTTTGTAGCCTGCAGTGACCGAATTAAAATAGGAAATGGATTGAAATAAATATAAATAAATCACCACGATATGTAACTCTGCCTGGCGTTCCTTACCGGGGATTTTCTGTTGCATTGGCGTGGTCCGCACTTGCAGGAATCCAGAGAGCAACAGCTGCAGTCTGGGCATTGACAGAGTTGAAAGATGGCACCCAGACATCCACCAAGTTTCTGGAGGAAGGTCTTGCATGTACAATCGTAGCCGCAAACACATGGCGCACACTTGCATTCAGGGGAAGTCTTGCAGGTACAGTCACGACAACAAGCACAGGGGGCACACTTGCATTTGGGGCATGTTTTGAGGGTACATTCGTGACAGCAAGCACAAGGGGCACACTTGCATTTGGGGCAGGTCTTGCAGGTATAGTCACGACAGCAAGCACAGGGGTCACACCTGCATTCGGGGCAGGTCTTGCAGGTATAGTCACGACAGCAAGCACAGGGGGCACACCTGCATTCAGGGCAGGTCTTGCAGGTGTAGTCACGATAGCAAGTGCAGGGGGCACAATTGCATTCAGGGCAGGTCTTGCAGGTGTAGTTTCGACAGCAAGCACAGGGGGTACACATGCATTCAGGGCAGGTCTTGCAGGTTGCAGAGGATCCACAGGGCGGAATCTCCTGGCAGGGTCTGCAGTTACATGTGGGGCAAAGCTGTGATGATTGGCATTTTGGGCATTTGGGACAGTCACAAGGAGCGCAGTGAGTGCAGGCTTGGCAGCAAGGTGACGAACATCGACAAGGATCATTCCAGTTGATACATTCATTCCCATCCCGCAACTTCAGTATCACACATGCCGGGAAGATCATCTGTATCCAAGAAAAAAGAGATGTTAGTCTTTCATCCCTATTTCCCTAATGTAGGTTTCTTTTCCTCCTTTTAATAAAACAATACAAATTTCTAAGCTTAACAATAAAAAGTAAGACTCCCTGCCCCAATCTCTGTGGTATATCATTAGTCATAGGCTTTCAAACACAAGAAGTACTTTCCCCATCTTCCTGTTGCTTATTATCAAACCAGTTTTGGATCCATTTGCAAGCTGCCCTGCTTCCCATGGGCTCTAAGCAGTTGGACCAGATTCCCATGTCAAACCTTGTCCAAGGCCTTTGTGGAAATTCATGTGGCTTAGATGAACCTATCTTCATTACTTCATTTTGCTACCTCATCAAAACATCAATTAAAGCACTCAGCCAGGATCTCCCTCTAACAAAACTGTGCTCTCTTTGATTAACTCGTGCCTTTGCAAATATGAATTAATCCTACCCCCTAGTAATTTTCTCCAATACTTTCCCTCGCACTGATTTTAGACTCACTGGTCTGTAACTGTGGCTGATCCCTCCTACCCTTGAATAAAATATCAGGTTGTCTTCCAGCAATCTGGCACATCAGTGGCCAGTGAAGATTTAAACACCACTGTCACAGCCCTAAAAATAATTTCCTTTGACTCTCATAGCAACTAGGGATAAATCTCTTTTAGCCCCAGGATTTTAATCCGCTTAACCTCACAAAGATATTAAATATATTTTACTTTTTCACAATAATTAGTTTTAGTGTTTCATCGTTCCCCTCCTTGAATTCTCCAATTACGTTGTTTTTCTTCAGCGAATAAAGATGAAAAATATTCATTTAAGACCTCACCCACGTCCTCGAGCTCAATGCATGCTTGTCCCCTTTTGATCCCTTGAGGGCTCTACTCTTTCTCTGGCTACTCTCTTGCCCTAATATATTACAAAATGCTTTGGAATTATATGAACACTTTATCTTGTCCACTACACTTTATTCTTTAAGTGAGACTGTTACACTTTATCCTGCTGTCTGTTACTGTTTTACCTTGTTCTCTGAATGCGCTGTGTAAAAATTTTGATCTGTATGAACAGCATGAAAGATGAGCTTTTCACTGTATCTTCATACATATGACAATAATAGTAAACCAAACCAAATCAAAATGAAACCATTGAGCAAAATTTATGTTGACAAAATGCCTATGTTTGGCAGAAACTTCATACACATCAGTTAACTACTAAAGCGCATGAACACCTATTCTGACAGGAAAAGATACAAAATTTTTTTCTAAATACTCAATACTGTTTTTATTTTAAAATATTTTTCTCTTTATTGTAGTTTTCAAAATGCTCACTAGTAGGAGTGAAAAGTACTCACCAACATTCCAGAGCCAATAATTCCTCCTAGGTAGAACACAGTAGGAGAAATGTTATTTGTGGCATACTGCGTCTCAAAGTTTGGAAAAAACAGCAGTATGTTGGCACAGAAACTGAAAATGGCTAATACAAGGAGAGTCATAGCAAGAAACACAGCAGTCGTCCTGGAGTACAAAAACATGATTGCTATGAATTTCGGCTGCAGGTCCCAGTCAGTAATCAGGAATGAGCTGAAAGTCTTCAACCTGTTGCTGTATTTTGCTGAAACTTTTATTGGATTGTCTTGATGTAAGCTCTGGCTAAAGATGACTTTTTCCTCAGCACTTTAGTGCCTGTGCTAACTGTTGCTAGGTAAAATAAACTAAGTTGTCTGGCCACAATGAAAGCATTGATTTCTTTATGACACCACCAAAAGGTCTCTGACATCACAGGAACTCCTAGATATCACCAAGCTCAGGGGCTAAGTGCCGCAATGTTAATAGGCTAAAGGCCAACGGTTAGTGTTCAGGGAAATCATTTCTTATTTGTTTGCTAAATAATATGGTGACGTAAGATGTCTTGGAGCACATACAGTGCTGTTACACTTGTAGGTGACATCACCACAATGAAAATTATGAATGCCTTATCTGCTCTCTCTTAAAATAAACAGTTTTATATTAGTTATTGTAGTAGATTTATTTCATCTTGGCCATCTTTGCATGCTTTTGAAATTCCAAATAGGAAGAAGTATTCAAAAGGGAAGATGACACAACCGTGGTTAACAAGAAAAATCAAAGGCAACAAAAAAGACAAAGAAAGGGTATATAATAGAGCTAAAATTTCTGGGAAGGTAGATGATTGGGAAGTTTTTAAAAACCAACAGAAGGAAACTAAAAAAAGTCATTAAGGAAATAAAGATGGAATACAAAAGTAAGGTAGCCAGTAATATTAAAGAGGATACCAAAAATTTCTTCAGGTACATTTAAGTATAAAAGAGAGGTGAGAGTGGATATCGGACCACTGGTGAGGTAGTAATGGGGGACAAGGAATTGGTGGATGAATTGAATAAATATTTTGCATCATTCTTCACTGTGGAATACACTAGCAGTAGGGTTGTAATTCCTGGTAAGAGGGGACATGAAATGTGTGAAGTTACCACAACTAGAGAGAAGGTTCTTGGAAAACTGAAAGGTCTGAAGGTAGATAAGTCACCCAAACAGATGCTCTATACCTCAGATTTCTGAAGATGGTGCTGAAGAGACTGCGAAGGCATTAGTAATAATCTTTCAAGAATCACTAGATTTTGGAATGGTTCCAGAAGACTGGAAAATTGCAAATGTCACTCCACTCTTCAAGAAGGGAGAGAGACAGCAGAAAGGAAACTATAGGCCAGTTAGTCTGACCTCAGCGGTTGGGAAGATCTTGGAATCGATTGTTAAGGATGTGGTTTTTGGGTACTTGGAGGCACATAATAGGCCGTAGTCAGCATGCTTTCCTCAAGGGAAAATCTTCCCTGACAAATCTGCTGGAATTCTTTGAAGAAATAACAAGCAGGATAGACAGAGGAGAATTGGTTGATACTTTGTACTTGGATTTTCAGAAGGTCTTTGACAAGCTGCCACACATGAGGCTGCGTAACAAGCTGTGAGCCCATGGTACTACAGGAAAGATTCTAACGTGAATAAAGCAGTGGCTAATTGATAGGGGGCAAAGAGTGGGAATAAAGGGAGCCTTTTCTGGCGTTCTGCCAGTGACTAGTTATCTTCCACAGGAGTTTGTGTTGGGACCGATTCTTTTTATGTTATGTTGGTGATTTGGATGATGGCTTTGTTGAAAATTTTGCAGGCGATATGAAGACAGGTGGAGGGGCAGGTAGTTTTGAGGAAGTAGGGAGGCTACAGAAGGACATAGACAGATTAGAAGAATGGGCAAAGAAATGACAGATGGAATACACTGTCGGGAAGTGTATGGTCATGCACTTTGGTAGAAGAAATGAAAGTGTGACTATTTTCTAAATGGACAGAAAATACAAAAAACTGAGGTGCAAGAGGACTTGGAAGTCCTTGTGCAAGATTCCTTAAAGATTAATTCGCAGGTTGAGTCTGTGGTGAGGAAGGCAAATGCAATGTTAGCATTCATTTCATGAGGATGAGAATATAAAAGCAAGGGATTAGAATCAGGTTTATTATCACTGGCATGTGTTGTGAAATTTGTTAACTTAGCAGCAGCAGTTCATAATATAGAAGAAAAATAAAATAATAATAAATAAGTAAATCAATCACAGTATACGTATATTGAATAGGTTAAAAATCGTGCAAGGAACAGAAATAATGTATATTAAAAAAGTGAGGTAGTGTTCATGGATTCAATGTCCATTTAGGAATTGGATGGCAGAGGGGAAGAAGCTGTTCCTGAATTGCTGAGTGTGTGCCTTCAGGCTTCTGTATCTCCTACCTGATGGTAACAGTGAGAAAAGGGCAAGCCCTGGGTGCTGGAGCTCCTTAATAATGAACACTGCCTTTCTGAGACACCGCTCTTTGAAGATGTCCTGGGTACTTTGTTGGCTAGTACCCAAGATAGAGCCGACTAAACTTACAAACCTTTGTAGCTTCTTCTGGTCCTGCGCAGTAGCCCCCCCCACCCCCTGCGCCCATACCAGAGTGATGCAGCCTGTTAGAATGCTCTCCATTGTACATCTATAGAAGTTTTTGTGTGTATTTGTTGATTTACCAAATCTCTTCAAACTCCTGATGAAGTATAGTTGCTGTCTTGCCTTCTTTCTTGGGGCCAGGTTGACACCCAGGAACTTGAAACTGCTCACTCTCTCCACTTCTGATCCATCTATGAGAATTATTATATGTTCCTTCATCTTACCCTTCCTGAAGTCCACAATCAGCTCTTTTGTCTTACTGATGTTGAGTGCCAGGTTGTTGCTGCGACACCACTCCACTAGTTGGCATATCTTGCTCCTGTATGCCCTCATTTAAGTCTGGCGACCCAGGCCTGTACCAGAAAACCAGGTACGATTTGCGGAGGGCTATTTGATGGGCGAAGAGACAATTTCGAACGAGGTTGGAGGCAACATCGGATGTACGACAACTCTAGCAGGGTTTGCAAGACATTACTTCGTACAAAGCAAAACCCAATAGCATCAATAGTAGTGATGCTTCACTACCAGATGAACTCAATGCCTTCTATGCCCGCTTTGAAAGGGAGAACATAACTACAGCTGTGACAATCCCTGCCGCACTTGATGATCCTGTGATGTCTGTCTCAGAGGCCGATGTTAAGCTGTCTTTAAAGAGGGTAAACCCTTGCAAGGCAGAAGGTCCCAATGGAGTACTTGGTAAGGCTCTGAAAACCTGTGCCAACCAACTGGTGGGAGTATTCAAGGACATCTTCAACCTCTCACTACCATGGGCGAAAGTTCCCACTTGCTTGAAAAAGACAACAATTATACCAGTGCCTAAGAAGAATGGCCAAGTGGTTAAGGCATTCGTCTAGTGATTTGAAGGTCGCTAGTTCGAGCCTTGGCTGAGGCAGCACGTGTGTCCTTGAGCAAGGCACTTAACCACGCATTGCTCGCGACGACACTGGTGCCAAGCTGTATGGGTCCTAATGACCTTCCTTTGGACAACATCAGTGGCGTGGAGAGGAGGGATTTGCAGCATGGGCAACTGCTGGTCTCCCATACAACCTTGCCTAGGCCTGAGCTCTGGAAACCTTCCAAGGCACAAGTCCATGGTCTCATGAGACTAACAGATGCCTAAATAAGAAAATTAATGTGAGCTGCCTTCATGACTATTGCCCGGTAGCACTCACATCTGCAGTGATGAAATGCATGAGAGGTTGGCCGTGACTAGACAGAACTCCTGCCTCAGCAAGGACCTGGACCCATTGCAATTTGCCTATCACCACAATAAGTCAATGGTAGATGTAATCTCAATGGCTCTTCACAGGGCTTTAGACCACCTGGACAACACAAGTGTTAGGATGCTTTCCTCAACTATAGCTCAGCATTTAATACCGTCATTCCCACAATCCTGATTGAGAAGTTACAGAACCTGGTCCCCTGAACCTCTCCCTGCAATTGGATTCTCGACTTCATAACAGGAAGACCACAATCTGTGTGGAGTGGTGATAACATCTCCTTCTCACTGACGATCAACACTGGTGCACCCCAGGGGTGTGCACTTTAGCCCAATGCTCCATACCCATGACTGTGTGTCTAGGCATGGCTCAAATACCATCTATAAATTTGCTGATGATACAACTATTGTTGATAGAATCTCAACTGGTGACGATGTAATGTTGAGAATTTATAAAGCATTGGTGAGGCCTCACTAGGAGTACTGTGAGCAGTTTTGTACTCCTTATCTTAGAAAGGATGTGCTGAAACTGGACTGTGTCCAAAGGAGATTCACAAAAATGATTCCAGGATTGAAAGGCTTGTCATATGAAGAGTGTTTGATGGCTCTGAACCTGTATTTAATGAATTCAGAAGAATGAGCAGCGACATCATTGACACCTATCGCATGGTGAAAGGCCTTGATAAAGTGGATATGGAAAGAATGTTTCTTATGATGGGAGAGTCTAAGACCAGAGAACATAGCCTCAGAATAGAGGGGCATCCTTTTAGAATAGAGATGAGAAGGAATTTCTTTAGTCAGAGAGTAGTGAATCGCTGGAATTATTTGCCACAGGCAGCTGTGGAGGCCAATTCTTTATGTATGTTTAAGCCAGAGATTGACAGATTCTTGATTGGTCAAGGCATGAAGGGATATGGGGAGAAGGCAGGAGATTGGGGCTGAGAGATAAATTGGATCAGCCATGATGAAATGACAAAGCAGACTTGAGGGGCTAAGTGGCCTAATTCTGCTTCTATATCATGGTCATTTCAGAAAATATTATATACACTTGAATGTGCTTAGATTAACACTACCTAGGACAGAAGGGGGAAGGGGAATAACAGACATTTAAGATCAGTCAGATGAAACTGCTGAGGTTATATTTTCATCAGCTAAAACAGGATTCAGCACTCCACATGAGCATATACAATTCTGATAAGATGTTTACACCACTAAACTTAAATGAGAGCACAACCCAGAAAAATGAAGAAATTATCACTATTTGAAGAAAACGTTAACCAATAGAAGAGCATAACCCTCCATGGAAAATATCCCCACAATCTCAGCAGACTAGGGGTGTTGACATGGAAGCGTCAAATGCCTGGCTCTTCCCAGAAACAGAGGGTTTCCTTGTGGTAATACAGGATCAGCTGATTAACACAGCTGAAGACATGGGAACACCTGAAGTTACAATGAATATGCTAAAAGCAATTATTAAAAATATCCACAACTGGAAAAGTACTAGAAGTGATAATATTCATAATTATTGGCATAAAAAATTTACTTGTTTTCATCTGTACCTGTTAACACATAGCAACAATTTTCTTAAAAATCCTGAAGATGTGCTTGAATTTTTGACAGAAGGTAAAACGTATTTCTTACTTAAAGGAGAAATCAGAAACAAAAATATCATCCTATTACTTGTTCACAAACTATGTACAGTATAAAATTGTAACATCATGCATCTCACAACTAATCACCACCCACTTAGATAACTACAATATACTTACAGAAGAGAAGGATGCCATAAGGGTATGAAAGGATGTAAAGTACAACTGATAATAGATTCTACAATTCTAAATTAAGCCTGGCAGAAAAACAGTTATCTTTCATGTTGTTATATTGACTATCAGAAAGCATTTTATCCTGTCCTACACTCATGATTAATAGAAGTTCTTAAAATATATAAACTATACACAATACTTGTGAAATTCCTGCAATATCTGATGAAGCATTGCATACTATAATCACCCTATCTATTAACAGCCAAAACAGAACAACCACCATTATCAAAATAAACCAAGGCATTTTCAAAGGTGATTCTCTAAGCCCACTATGGTTTTGTCTAGCTTTAAATATGCTCTCTAATTTACTGAATTGGACGAAAACTGGGTATCGAATTAGAAACAACAAAATGAGCTATACTTTAACAAACATTCGATACATGGATGACTTGAAATTATATGCTCCTTCATCAGTAAAGCTATAACAATTAATTCAAATAGTAGAACTATTTTTGAAAGATATAAAATGAACTTTGGACTAGATACGTGCAGAACATTCAACATAAAAAGGTGTAATTGAGCTAATAGAGTACAAAACAGAGCTGCAGGATACAATACAACTGATGGATTAACGTGAAACATATCAGTGTCTGTGATGTCAACAAGCAAAGAAAATAGATCATAATGCAATAAAGGGAAAACTTTTTGACAGAATTCACGTCAAGGCTGAAGAAAACCTGCCGAATAGAGCTTAATAATACAAATATAGCAAAGACAATAAACACTTTCTCTATACCCATGTTAACGTATTCTTTTGCCAGAATACCTTGGTACAAGACAGATCTGAAACATTTCTAAGAAAAATAAGAACTGAAATGACAAATTTCAGAAAACATTATGTATACTTGAACACACTTAGACTAATACTAGATAGGACCAAAGGGGGAGCAGGAAGACCAGACCTTAACCCATGACCTCTGGTTGTAGTCCCACCCATTCTCAATAGAAAAAGCATGCATGCATTTACTCTACCTATACCCCTCATCAGTTTGTACACATCTATCAAATCTCTTCTAAATCTTCTAAGTTCTAAAGAATAAAGTCCTAACCTATTCAATCTTTCCTGATAACTCAGGTCCTCCAGACTCCTTATAATTTTTTCTGTACTCTTTCAACCTTGTTTACATCTTTCCTGCAGGTAGGTGACCAAAACTGCACAAAATACTCCAAATTAGGCTTCACCAACATCTTATACAACTTCAACATAACATCCCATCTCCTGTACTCAAGATAAGGTGCTAAAGTGCCAAAAGCTTTCTTTATGACCCTATTTACTTGTGACCCCACTTTCAATGAATTATGTATCTGTATTCCCAGATCCCTTTGTTCTATCACACTCCTCATTGCCCTGCTGTTCACTGTGTAAGACCTACTTTGGTTGGTCCTACTGAAGTGCAAAACCTCACACTTGTCTGCATTAAATTCCATCTTCCATTTTTCAGCCCATTAGTACCAGTTGATACAGATCCCTCTGCAAGTCAAGATAGCCTTCCTCACTGTCCACAACACCCCCATCTGCAAATTTGCTAATCCAGTTAACCACATTATTATCCAGATCATTGATATAGATGAGAAACAATGAAGGACCCAGCACTGATCTCTATGACACTCCACTAGTTACAGGCCTCCCGTCAGAGAGGCAACCATCTGCTACCACTCTCTGACTTCTTGCAAAAAGGCAATATCTAATCCAATTTACTACCGCATCCTGAATGCTGAGTAATTGAACCTTCTTGACCAGCCTCCCATGCGGGACCTTATCAAAAGTCCATTTAGACAACATCCACTGCCTTGCCCTTATCCACTTTCCTGGTAACTTTCTCGAAAAACTCTATGATTGGTTAGACATGACCTACCACGCACAAGCTGACCTACCTTAATCAATCCATGTCTATCCAAATACTTATATATTTGCTCCCTTAGATTACGTTCTAATAACTTTCCCACAACTGATGTCAGACTAACAAGCCTATAATTTCCTGGTTTATATTTAGAGCCTCTTTAAAACTGCGGAACAACGTTGGCTATCCTCTGATACCTCTCCTGTCACTAAAGATGTTTTAAATATCTCTACTAGAGCCATGACAATTTCTGCACTTGCCTCCCACAGGGTCCGAGGGAAGACCTTGTCAGTCCCTGGGGATTTAACCGCCTTGATTTGCCTCAGGGTAATCTGTACGGGGTCCATGAAGTTGTTGCCACTTTGCCTCACTTATATAGATTGTGTATCCATCTCCTGAATAACTGCATTTAAGATCTCCCCCATCTGTTTTGACTCCACACATGGATTACCATTCTGGTCTTCCACAGGACTCATTTTGTCCCTTCCAGTCCTTTTGTTCTGATCATATCTGTAGAATCTCTTGGGATTCTCCTTCACCTTGTCTGCTACAGCAACTTCATGCCTTCTTGATTTCTTTCTTCAGTGTTCTTTTGCATTTCTTGTACTCCATAAGCACCTCATTTGTTCTTACTTGCCTGCAGCTGCTATGCACCTCCTCTTAACCAGGGCCTCAATATCTCTTGAAACTGAAGATTCCCTGCACTTGTTATCATTACCTTTTATTCTGACAGGCACATTCAAGCTTTGTACTGTCAACATTTCACTTTTGAAGGCCTCCCACTTACCAAGTACACCTTTGCAAGCAAACAGCCTATTCTAATTCACACTTGCTAGATAATTTCTGATACCACCAAAATTGACCTTTCTTCAATTTAGAATCACAATGCACAGACTAGACCTATCTTTTTGAATATTTACATTGAGACCAATGGCATTGTAGTCACTAGTTGCGAAGTGTTCTCTTACACAAACTTCTGTCACCTGCCTGCCTCATTCCCATAATAGCAGATCCAATATCACATGGTCTCTCAATGGGATATCTTCCTACTGAAGAAAGAAACTTTCCTGAGCACATTTGACAAACCCTATCCCATCCTGCCCTTTTAAAGTATACGATCCCCAGTCAATACGTGGAAAGTTAAAATCACCGACTATAATAACCTTATGTTTCTTGCAACAGTCTGCAACTTCTTTACTAACGTGTTCCTCTAAATCCCTAGGTCTATTGGGTGTCTGTAATAAAGCCCCATTAACATGGTCATACCTTTCTTAATTCTTAGTTCCACTAAGAATGCCTCACTAGACAAGTTCCCCAGACTGGTCTGACAGAGCACTGTCATGACATTTTCCTTGACTAGTAATGCCACCACACCTCCTTTAATCCCTCCCATTCTGTCATGTTTACAACAACAGAACCCCGGAATATTGAGCTGCCAGTCTTGCCCCTCCTGTAACAAAGTCTCACCAATGGCTACAATGTCATAATTCCAGGTGTTGATCCATGCCCTGACCTTATCTGTCTATCAGCTGGTGTTTATCTAGAGGAAACCCCGTTTGCCCGCCAAACCGTGTCTCATGTTTGCTTAGTTGCTGTGTAATGCTACCTGGTACAAACTCACACATCAAATATCAGACAGCACACAATGTACGATTTACAGATTACACTTTATACATTTTACTGGAACTATGTAATTAATAGAGATACAATATAAAAGGAAAGCAAAAGGCGCCAAACTTATCAGAGTTCAACCACTTTGTGCACAACTGTTGGAGCTCAATTAACGGGGTTTTCGTTCCACCATTCGATCCCCGCTGACCTCCGCGACCCGCCGCCTGGGACCAACCACGGTGGTTGACGAGAGCGCGACCAGCACGTCCTTCCTCTTTGGTTCTCCTTCTGAAAAACCCGTGCACTCACCCAGGTTCACACACATACAGATAGAATAACATAGCTTCCATTGGTTAGTTCCTCCGTTACCTATAACTATAACCCAAACATTTCAGCTACGGAGAACATTACCTCATAGTTAACATTGCAAAGAAGCCATTTCATTATTATTATTATTATTATTATTATTACACTTCAGAGGAGCCATATTATAATTAGCAGTTAACAATTAAGGTTACAGTTAATATTACTGAGAACCCTATATTCTCCCCCCATCGAATTAAGTCATGCCCTCATGACGTTCCGATAATTCGCCAACCCTTCCTGCAGAACACACAGCCCAATCCAAGGGCAGAAAGCAGTGATATAACTCCCCAAAACAGTAGAGATCACACCCTGCTCCCGAAGCGCTACATAAGCCAACCTCTCCGGGGGTTCCTAATCCTCTGAGACCTCCGTACCCCCTCTTCTAGCTCCTCCGGCTCAGCCACTACTGGGGACACTTTGAGGCTACCTGGCGAAACCTCCCGTGATCTGTCACTCAAACCCCTCTGCAACTCAAAGCCCCCTGCCTCGGGTTCGGGCCTCCCTCCCTCTCCTCCAGAGTCCGGCTGCAGTCCCTGTTGCACACTAATAGCCCCCCTCACCTCCCCTGATGCAGTGGGAGAAAGGCCCGGAGTCTCTTCCTCCGTCACGGGGGAGTTAGCCAATGGCAGCATGTACCATACATCTGAATCGTCATCTTCCGAATCAGTATCCCTTCCTGGGGCTGGGCCCAGCCCTGTCTCTGTCGCGGTGGGCTCTTCCCTCGCCCCGCGCCTCCGCAGAGTCCTCGTACTAGGTGGAAACTCCCATTCGGGCTCTTGGTCTACCTGCACCTCTTGGCCCAGGGGCAATAGGTGGCTCTGATGGAGCATCTTGACAGGCCTCTTCCCATCCTCAGGCCTCACCCAGAAAACCAGTAGGTTGGGCATCTGACTTTCCACCACATAGGGTGTGGCCACCCAGAGGTCAGCCAACTTGTGCTTTCCAGGTAAACCCAAATTCCTTATGAGAACTCGGTCTCCCAGCAGGAGTTGGGAGAACTTTACTTTCTGGTCATACCTCCTCTTATTTCCCCGATTCTGCTTGGCAGCCGCCACCCCAACCAATTCATAAGCCCTTTTCAGCTCTCTCCTGATATCAGACACACACTTCAGATAAGGCTTTGGCTGTAGGTCACCCGCGTCAGTCCCGAAACAGAGGTCAATGGGCAACCTCGCCTCACGCCCAAACATCAGATAATAGATAATCCCCAATGACCACAGCGTGCCTCTTCTCCCCTCTTCCCTTCTAAGACACAAAGCCAGACTCAGTGCCAGAGACCCAACCACTGTGACTTTCATTGTTAGGTCAACCCCCAACAGTATCCAAAGTGATATACCTTTTGTTGAGGGGAGGGCCACAGGGTACTCTGTAGTGGTTTGTTAACCCCTTTCCCCTTAACTCCTTTATATCTCCTATCTAGGGTAGATGAAACTACACAGGAGTAACTGGAATTAAAGGATCATGAAGTCTTTCAGCTTCGGCTTTCCAAATCCACATTAACCAAGAACCATTCCTACCCATCTCATTTACCCTTACTTAATCCACAGCCCTTCACAGTATGCCTTGGTGATTAAAACGATCATAGTTCTTAAATGAGGCACAGCATTCTGACTGCCAAATTTACTGGCAGATTTTACAGTGTCACTGCAGTGACTTCAGCGGACATCCAGCACAAATCCAGTTTGTGTACATCTGTAGTGTCTCCACCAAACATTAGCCAACAATGCACCAGCGTAACCTCGACCATCCAGGTAAATTCACCCAGTTCCCCATGGCTGCCAATTGATTTGACTGAGTGTCAAGCTGATCACATCCCAGAAGATATTAGAACAAGCACTGTTCATTTATAGACTCAGTAGATGAAAATAAATCCTTACCAAGCCTTGCACCTGTAGCCACTGGTTGGCTGCTGGCTGTGCAACCTCCAGTGCAGACAGTAAATCATAGTGTAAAGCAACACACATCAAAGTTGCTGGTGAACGCAGCAGGCCAGGCAGCATCTGTAGGAAGAGGTACAGTCGACGTTTCGGGCCGAGACCCTTCGTCAGGACTAACTGCAGGAAGAGTTAGTAAGAGATTTGAAAGTGGGAGGGGGAGCGGGAGATCCAAAATGATAGGAGAAGACAGGAGGGGGAGGGATGGAGCCAAGAGCTGGACAAGTGATTGGCAAAGGGGATATGAGAGGATCATGGGACAGGAGGTCCGGGGAGAAATCCCCTTTGCCAATTACCTGTCCAGCTCTTGGCTCCATCCCTCCCCCTCCTGTCTTCTCCTATCATTTTGGATCTCCCCCTCCCCCTCCCACTTTCAAATCTCTTACTAACTCTTCCTTCAGTTAGTCCTGACGAAGGGTCTCGGCCTGAAACGTCGACTGTACCTCTTCCTAGAGATGCTGCCTGGCCTGCTGCGTTCACCAGCAACTTTGATGTGTGTTGCTTGAATTTCCAGCATCTGTAGAATTCCTGTTCTTTGCGAGTCATAGTGTAAAATCTAGGTACCAAAAGTTAGGTTTAGATTTATTCATCACATGTATATCTGTGAAAGAAAAAAATGAATATAGAGTTAAAAGACCTGTATCTGCCATCAAGGTTTATTTTTAAATCCCTTGACAATATTGAAACATGCAGTGAAAGGCATTGTTTGAGTTATTAACAAACATACGCATAGATCAGCTGGGGGCTGTCTGTAAGTGTTGCCATACATTCAAGTATCAACGTATCATGCCCACAATATTCAGTGGAACAACACAAGCAGCAACAATAAAAGCTTGACAAGAGGCTCTGCAAAATCCAGTGTAACGAACGTTTCATACCACAGTTTGAGTCTTAGAAATTTGTACACCTCTATCAAGTCACCTCTCATTCTTCTTTCCTCCAAAAGTGAAAAGCTCTAGCTCATCTTCTCTGAGATCAATGTCAGTCTTCCTTCCCACATATGGCTATCCATCCATGTGGTTATCTAAGAGTCTCGTAAATATCCCTACCGTATCAAAGTTCAAAGTAAATTATTACCATATACATGTCACTATATACCACCCTGAGATTCATTGCCTTGCAGGCATTCACAGTAACACAAATAAAAGATTAAGAAACAAGAGCTAAGAAAGCTTCTACCACCACCCCCACCTGTGCATTACATGCACCTACCATTTGCTGTGTAAAAAAAACTATCTCTGACCTCCCTCCTAAACTTTCCTCCAATCATCTGATAAATATGCCCTTTCATATTAGCTACTGCTGCTCTGGGATCCACTTTATCTATGCCTCTCATAATCTTATCCACCTCAATCAAGTCACCTATCATCCTTTGTTGCTCCAAAGTGCAAACCTCTAGATCACTCACCCTTACCTCATCAGAAATGTTCTCTAATCCAGACAGCATCCTTATAATCCTGCACTGCACCTTCTTTAAATCTTCCACATCCTTCCTGTAATGAGGTGACCATTGTGGTCTAACCAGAGTTTTATGGAGCCGCAGTAATACCTTGGAACACTTGAACTCAATGTGCCGACTAATGAAGACAGAGAGGGGCCATCCAGTGTGTAGCACTGGTTCAGTATTGGAAACTGATGTCAGGAACTCTTACAGTGCCAAATCCAAGAGTCTAGCACACCCAAAGCCCCCCTGGTAAATCTGCCCTGGGAACTGACCTCCTCAACTTCACTGGGTGCTGAGATTCGGCAGTAAAGGGGGTTCCTCATCATGTCAATGGTCCCTCACCCCAGGTTCACTAAAGTCTTGAGAGCTCCTTCTGTTCCAGTTCAGCTTTGTCTTTGTCTACTATCTGAGCCTGCCCTTCACCTCAGACTTACCATCACTATACACTCCCTCCCCCTCAAATCCTCCTTCAGTTCATACTTCACCACACACTGGTGTTCACTCAGGTTCATTACCACTGAAGCACAGCAACCCTTTCCCCACCGCGCTATCCTCTCCCTCCATCATTGATCAGGAAAACTACCAACCACTCAAAGTTCTTCTTCTTCGTCTTCCTCTTCTTCCTCTTCTTCTGAGGTTTTAATGTGGTTGGAAACAGCTTTAAGGTGCATTACCACCACCTTCTGAGTGTGGGTTAAGATATCTAATTCCTATATATTTATACTTGTATCAAATTCTGCAAAAGACCTGCCTTCTTAAGGAACTGCACAATAATAGTTAAAGCAATAATTCTGTGATCCTCTCTACAAATTATTAGAAACATAGAAAACCTACAGCACAATACAGGCCCTTCGGCCTACAATGCTGTGTGGAACATGTATTTACTTTAGAAATTACCTCGGGTTACCCATAGCCCTCTATTTTCCTAAGCTCTATGTACCTATCTAGGAGCCTCTAAAAGACCCTATTGTATCCGCCTCCACTACAGTTGCTAGCAGCCCATTCATTCCACGCACTCACCACTCTCTGCGTAAAAAAACTTACCCCTGACATCCCCTCTGTACCTACTTCTAAGCACCTTAAAACTGTGCCCTCTCGTGTTAGCCATTTGAGCCCTGGGAAAAAGCCTCTGACTATCCATATGATCAATGCCTCTCATCATCTTGTACACCTCTATCAGGTCACCTCTCATCCTCTGTTGCTCCAAACAGAAAAGGTCAAGTTCACTCAACCTATTCTCGTAAGGCATGCTCCCCAATCCAGGCAACATCTTTGTAAATCTCCTCTGAACCCTTTCTATAGTTTCCATTATTAATGGTAAATTGTATTTTATTCCATGATAACTTTAAAATCAACCATCCCCTCTCTTGATTACATCATGGACACCTCACCAGTACCTACTCAACCATTTCTTGCTGATTAGAATACTCACAACCTCTGATTATTGTGTTTATTCATTAAAAACAATGTAGTATTTAACCCTGTGTGTCCAAACCACAATCTCGATATCATCACCTCCACCCTCCTGCTCTTTCCTGCATTCATATCTTTCTGGTAAGGGTCTTTGCCTGAAACGTTGACTGTTTATTCTTTTCCATAGATGCTGTCTGACCATGCTGAGTTCCTCTAGCATTTTGTGTGTATTGCTTTAGTTTTCCAACACCTGCAGACTTTTTTGTTTCTTTTTTATTATTATAGATGTCTTCCTGTTCTTTCTTCATTCCCTTGTTTTCTCCACATTTTTGATTTCACTTTTAATGTTTTTCATTTCTCCTTCACTGTAATTTATTTGAATGCCCACTTCTGCACATCTATTTGCTTCCTTTTACTAATTTAAAGTCATAGACAAGTACAGCACAGAAACAGGCCCTTCGGTCAGTCCAATCTGTACCAAACCATATGAACTGCCTAGTCCCATTGAATTGCACCAGGACCACCGCCCTCCATAGCCCTACCATCCACGTACCTATCCAAACTTTGTTCTGACATTGAAATCAAGCTCACATGCACCACTTGTGCTGGCAGCTCGTTCCACACTTTCACGACCCTCTGAGTTCCCTTAAATGTTCCAGCTTTCACCCATGACCTCTAGTTGTAGTCCTACCTGCTTGCTCATTCCCTCTAATACCAACATGTGTTGGAATGCACATAAAACATACAGATTCCCATCGGTTTAAGTCTAAATAGGGTTTGTATTATCTCATACATAATGTCTTGTAAATTAACGGTACGACTTACAAATTTGCATTTCATTGCCGTGCAGGTGCCTTGCTAATCTTCTCTGCATTCTTTCAATCTTAGTATAGCTGTATGTGCTCCTGAAGCAAGCACAAACTTTGCCCTCATAAGTGATCAGTTAGCCCACCTGCCAGGCGAGCCCTGTCCTCCGTCATTGGTCAGTCAGCCCACCCACTGGGTGAGCCCAGCCCTCCCTCAGTGGTCAGTCAGCCTACCCGCCGTGGGAGTCCCACTCTCTGTCATTGACCAGTCAGCCCTCCAGCCCTGGGGGTCCCGCCATTCATCATTGGTCAGGAAAACTACAAAGCACTCGAAGTTTGCCCTATTTGTAACTATAAAAATGTATTCACGCAACACACACAATATGTTGGAAGAAGTCAGCAGGTCAGACAGCATCTGTGGAAAAGAGTAAACAGTCAATGTTTCAGGCTGAGACCCTTCGTCAGGACTGGAACAAAAGATGAGAAGAAGATAGGGAAAGAGGAAGAAGTAGTACAGGGTAGCAGGTGATAGGTGAAATTGGGATGGGGGTGAAGTAAAGAGTTGGGAAGTTTATTGGTGGAAGAGATAGAAGGCTGGAGAAGAGGGAATCTGAAAGGAGCGGATAATAGTCCATGGAAGAAAGGGAAAAGGGAGGAGCACCAGGTGGGTGATGGGCAGGTAAGAAGATAAGGTGGGAGTGGGAAACAGGAATGGGAATGGTGGGGGGGGGCGGGTATGCAATTACCAGAAGTTTGAGAAATTGACGTCCATGCCATCAAGTTGAAGGCTACCTGATGGAATACAAGGTGTTGCTCCTCCAAGCTGATTGTGCCCTCATCACAGTTGTAGAGTAGGCCATGGACTGGCATGTCGGAATGGAGATGGGAAGTAGAATTGAAATGGGTGGCTACTGGGAGATACTGCTTTTTCAGGCAGTTGGAGTGTAGGTGCTCGGCGAAGCGATCTCCCAATATACCTCGGGCTTCATTGATATTCAGGTACAAGAGGTCACACTGGGAACGCCAGATACAGTAGATGACCCCAACAGACTCACAGGTGAAGTGTTGCCTCACCTGGAAGGACTGTTTGGGACCTTGAATGATACTAGGAGGAAGTATAGGTGCAGGTATGGCACTTATTCACACAAAATAGACGAAATACAAACATCAAGTATTTACAAGACAGTGAACAAATTGAAAATAAATATGATTATTACTGTCTCTAAAATATTCAATTCCCCGGGGGGGGGGGGTGGAAGGGCACCGTTCCTGGAAAATTCCCCACTGTACCCATGGTGGCCACATGCTCCCTCTCCAAGGACACTGGAGCACGAACAAATCCCCAGAAGAGGGGGGCAGACAGTCGTCCCGGTCAAAGCCCTCAACTGCCTGCTGCTTGGACCCATGAAGGGCCCTCTCGGCCAGGCCCAGGAGCAAGCCAACCAGTACAGCGACCCAAACTGGGTCCCCATATATAGGAGCGCTGGAGTGAAGCTCCACCAAAACCTGAGGAATAGCCCCTTAAGATATTTAAAAATAAATAGTGTCTGCAATCTCTCATACCCCATAAACACGTGGTACACTCCCCTCCCTCTTCAGTCCTGATGAAGGGTCTCCGCCCGAAACGTTGACTGTTTGTTTCCACGGATGCTGCCCGACCTGCTGAGTTCCTCCAGCGTGTTGCTTTGACTCTTCTTCTTCTTCTTGTTTTACAGCGGTTGGCACCCAGCTTAATGGTACGTTACTGCCACCTTCTGCTCCGGAGTGTGCAATAGACTTACATTCTAAATCCCTTCACCCAATCTCACACACACACATACCCTAACCTACACTTAATCCTCCCATCTTTGGCCATCCTAGTACCCTATTCCTGCTTATCCATCATATCCTATAAGAAATCCTGTACCCCTTAAGAAAGCTAAAAATACCTTGGCCAGTGCTCGCTCACCCATGCCTAGCAACCACTTTAATGTGAATTCCTGCACCCCCAATTCCCTTAGATTAATTCTCATCATCTCTCTCCGTATCCCATACTTCCTGCAACTCAGAACTACATGTTCGACTGACTCCTCTTCCTGACATGCCTCACACAATCCTGTCTGGTGTTTCCCTATCATTTTCAATGTTTTATTTAATGCACAGTGCCCCAGCCTTAATCTAGTCCATACAGTTTCCTCACTTCTGTATCCACTACCTACCCTAGTACCTGCAACACCCTTTCGTATTTGATATAAATGCCTCCCTTTCCCCTCCCTGTCCCATCTTTCTTACCACATTTGGTTGATTTTTTCCCAGATTACACATTAATCTCTACTTCACTGATACTAATGTGCATTTCTATATTTTCTTTCTTTGCCAACTCATTAACCCTCTCATTCCCCTTCACCCCTACATGTGCTGGAACCCATAGAAATTTTACCTGACCTCCCTGATTTGCATTCTTGTAACTGACTGAAGGACTTCATAAAGTACATCTTGCCGACTGTTTGAGTGAAAAGACTTGCGAGAACTGAGGATGAATCTGATCACATCAACACTTTGACTTGTCTAGCTTTCTCCACCCATCGCAACGCAACCAACACCGCCAGCATCTCCACTGTATACACCCCTAACTTATTAGATATTCTTCTGCTGATTCCAATTTCCTTCGCTGGTATAGCCACCCCAAACCCTGTCACTTCTGTTTCAGGTTCCTTAGCACCATCCACATAAATCTGAGTATAATCACTATACTTTTCCATCACATGACAGTTATATGCACTTACCAAATCAGCTTTCTATTTTCCTTTCCTTTTTACCTCTAACAAATGCCAGTCTATGTCAGGCCATACAAGCTTCCATGGAGCTACAATCGGATAAACTACTGAAGGACTTATCCTTAGATCAAGCACTCCACATTCTTTAGCAATGTCTTTCCCTACCTGACTAAAGTTCTCCCTCTGAAACCTCCCATTTTCCCAGCACTCCTGCAACACTCCTTTTGCAGGGTGAGAATCATTGTGCCCCTGCAAATTAGCCCAGTAGTTTGCAATCAATTGCATCCTTTTTAGTTCCAAAGGCATTACTCCCACTTCTACCTGTAGGGCTGATACTGGTGATGTTTTAAAAGCCCCACTGCACACTCTCCACACTCTCAAAGCCTGAGCTTGAATCACATCCAGTTTCCTTATGAGACCTTGCTGCTGATCCATATGCTATATTTCCATAGTCCAACACAGATCTCACTAAAGCCACATACATTCTCTTCTACGCTGAACAACTTGCTCCCCATTCTCCACAAGTCAAAGATCTCATCACATTTATTACTTTTTTACATTTCTCCTCAACTTTCCTGATATAGTCTGCCCATGTTAATCGTGAATCAAATATAACTCTCAGAAATTTAAATGATCCAACCCTTGCTAATTCAATCCCATGCATCCTTAACTTCTTCCCTACCTCAATTCTTTTCCTGGTGAAAAATACAGTTTGAGTTTTTTCTACTGAAAATCTACATCCCCAACTCATAACCCTACCCCACCACTTCCATCAATTGCTTCTAGTAGTTTCCTGATTATATGCTCCATGTTCCTGCCTCTTTTCCACAAGGCCCCATCGTCCGCAAACAGTGGCCTACCTATATCCACTGGTACCTTTGTGAAGACATTATTGATCATAATGATGAAAAGTAACGGGCTAATCACACTACCTCGAGGTGTGCCATTTCCCACAATGCATTGTTTTGATCATTCTGATCCAATCCGAACTTAAATTTTTCCACCAAACAAAAAATCTTTAATCCAGTTAAAAACTCTCCCACCAACCCCCATCTTATGCAGTTTAATTAACAATCCTTCCTTCCACATCATATCATAGGCTTTTTCTATGTCAAAAGACACTGCAACTGCTGACTCTTTATTTGCCTGGGCCTTTCTTATTTCAGTCTCTAACCTTATCACTGAGTCCATGGAATTCCTTCCCTTTCTAAAACCACTCTGATAACTTGCCAGCATTCCCCCCTTCTCAAGCTCATACGATAACCTTTCTGTTATCATCCTTTCCATTATCTTGCATACATTTGATGTTAATGCTGTTGGTCTGTAGTGAGTGGGTTTTGACAGATCCTTGCTGGTTTCCTTATTGGAATTACTATTGCTTCTTTCCATGCACTTGGTAATCTTCCCTCCTCCCACACTCTGTTATAAAAATGCAGCAACTTCAAGAGCGCTCCTTCTCCTAGATTTTTTAGCATCACAGAGCATATCAGCTCTTTCCCTGGGGAGGTTGGTCTCGATCTCTTATTGCTCTCACCATTTCTGCTAATGTAAATGGATCATCAATTACATCATCTGTTCCTTCCCTTTTGTTTAACACACCTGGGTGTTGACTCATTGTTCTTTCCCTTCTCCTTCTCCCTTCTTCAGACAAGTTTTGCCATTCCCTTCTCGCAATTCCTCCGTCTCCGCCGCATCTGCTCTCAGGATGAGGCTTTTCATTCCAGGACAAGGGAGATGTCCTCCTTTTTTAAAGAAAGGGGCTTCCCTTCCTCCACCATCAACTCTGCTCTCAAACGCATCTCCCCCATTTCACGCACATCTGCTCTCACTCTATCCTCCCGCCACCCCACTAGGAATAGGGTTCCCCTGGTCCTCACCTACCACCCCACCAGCCTCCGGGTCCAACATATTATTCTTCGTAACTTCCGCCACCTCCAACGGGATCCCACCACTAAGCACATCTTTCCCTCCCTCCTCTCTCCGCTTTCAGCAGGGATCGCTCCCTATGCGACTCCCTTGTCCATTCATTCCCCCCCATCCCTCCCCACTGATCTCCCTCCTGGCACTTATCCTTGTAAGCGGAATAAGTGCTACACATGCCCTTACACTTCCTCCCTTACCACCATTCAGGGCCCCAGACAGTCCTCCCAGGTGAGGCGACACTTCACCTGAGTCGGCTGGGGTGATATACTGCGTTCGGTGCTCCCGATGTGGCCTTTTATATATTGGCGAGACCCGATGCAGACTGGGAGACCGCTTTGCTGAACACCTACGCTCTGTCCGCCAGAGAAAGCAGGATCTCCCAGTGGCCACACATTTTAATTCCACATCCCATTCCCATTCTGACATGTCGATCCACGGCCTCCTCTACTGTAAAGGTGAAGCCACACTCAGGTTAGAGGAGCAACACCTTATATTCCATCTGGGTAGCCTCCAACCTGATGGCATGAACACTGACTGGCCTGCTGCGTTCACCAACTTCCACTAATGCCCCACCTCCCCCTCGTACCCCATCCGTTATTTATTTTTATACACACATTCTTTCTCTCTCTCTCCTTTTTCTCCTTCTGTCCCTCTGACTATACCCCTTGCCCATCCTCTGGGTTCCTCTCTCCCTTTGTCTTTCTCCCCAGACACCCCGTCCCATGATCCTCTCATATCCCCTTTGCCAATCACCTGTCCAGCTCTTGGCTCCATCTCTCTCCCTCCTGTCTTCTCCTATCATTTTGGATCTCCCCCTCCCCCTTTTAAATCTCTTACTAACTCTTCCTTCAGTTAGTCCTGACGAAGGGTCTCGGCCTGAAACGTCAACTGCACCTCTTCCTAGAGATGCTGCCTGGCCTGCTGCGTTCACCAGCAACTTTGATGTGTGTTGCTGCATATTATGGGTTCTTTTAACTAGCCTGAATGCTCCATTTTTGCTTTTTTACAGCCTGCCAACATTCCTCTGTCCACCATGGTACCAGTTTTCTATTCATCCTATTTTTACTCCTGGGTATAGATCCTTCTGCTGCCATAATAATTGCTGAAGTCACCTGACTGTTTAATTCATCTATATTTCCAGAAATGTCAATCCTTGTCAATGCTTCTTGACTCAACTTCTGAAACTTACCCCAATCTGCTTTTCCAAACACCCACTTTGGGATTCCGCCACCTGGTCTTACTTCAACGCTTTCACCCGCTGAACATAAAACTGGGTAGTGATCATTGCCTACTGCTGAAGCAGTCCAAACTCCCCAGTTACTAACTCCAGCCAGGGTATTAGACACTAACATAATATCTAATACTGACTCAGTTCCTGTTGTTATGTCTATCCTTGTGCCTCTACCATCATTCATACACACCAAATCCCTTTCTTCCCTCAAATCTTCAATTACCTTTCCATTTCAATATGTAATTAGACTCCCCCCATATTGTACTGTGAGCATTGAAATCTGCACACCACACTGCTTTGTCTGTTTTGTCCTTGTATCCTTAATAGGCTGTCCAAATCCAACCTTTTACATATATTGTAGTAGTTAATTATAACCACTTCCTCCCCTCTCTCCCACACTTCCACCACTACGTATTCCTGATCATCTCCTTTTTCCAGTACCCTATATGGTATACCTTGCTTGATTAACATAGCACAACCCCCTCCTCCCCCTAGATTTCTATCTTTCCTTATCATTGTATACCCATTACCACAAAGTCTGAAGTTGGTTTCAACCAAGTTTTCTGAATACACACTACATCTGGTTATACAACCATTTCTTAAATAAAGTGCTTGAATTACTGGCTATTGGCCAGTAAGCTCCTTGCATTCCTTTGCAAAAGAATCACCATAACTAGTATTAACCAACCCATGACACTTCCTGGCTTGACTGATTAGTGAGGTTCTCCCTCACTTCTTCCCATGTCAGTCCTATTGACCCTAAATGGTTCACTGCTGCTTTTACCACCAGCTGAATTTTGTCACTTTTTGACTTTTCCTCAGTCGTACTATTATTCACTCCTGCAATGAATGTTACTAGAGCCTTTTTGTCCACATAAATCCTGTGATTTATTCTTTGTTGCATCTCTCGCATCCCTATTGCCCCCTGTTCATTAGGAGCATTATTCTGTTCTCTTGACAGTCTTACAGCTTCTGCATAAGTGAGCTTTCTTTTCACTCTTATTTCTTGAATTTTATTCTTCCGTCTCACAACCTCAAACCCACTGTATGCCACAGTATGAGCTCCTCCACAATTGCAGCATTTTGGTTGCACTCCTGTTCTGCACTTTCCATATTCATGATCACCCCCACATCTAGCACATCTCCTCTGCCTTTTACAGTTTTTAGCCATGTGTCCAAACCTTTGACAATTATAGCACCTCACTGACTTTGGCAAATACACCCTTACTGGGTAACTCATGAAACCAAGGAACACCTTCCTTGGCACACTTTCTTCTTCAATTCAGTCAATACTGTTTCACTTCCCTTTTGCATTCCCTCCTTTGTTGTTTTCAGTCTTTGAACATTCCTTACTTTTCCTCCTTTAATATTCCGCTTTAACTCCTCCATATTTATACTCATTGGTACGCCCGTGATCATGCCTTTACATCCACCACCATTCTGTGCTCCCACCCTCCCTGTGTATTCCACCTTGCATTTTCCTATCTCTTTTAGCTTGAGTGCTTTCTCAAGTTGTTCCTCATTCGCACATCTTACCAACAGCTTGCCATCATTAAGGGCTTTTACAAATGCTATTTCCCCTATCTTATTAGCCAGAGTTGTTAGCACAAACGGGTTAATTTTCTTCATGTTTCCTTGAGCCTTCTCATTAAACCTAACTATAATAACATCTTCTCTCTGAACTTGTTCATCTTCCTCCCTTTCAGAGCTCTCTCCACTATCACTTAATATTCATTTATTCCCTTCATTCATCCGTCCCCTCACTATCTCCTCATTCCCTTTATTTCTCCCTTCACAATAATCCATTTCTCCCCAGCTGCCTATCTCTGATCCCGCTCCTTCTTCACTCTCTTTCCCTCAAACCCAACCCCCCAGCTTGTCCACCATTACCGGACCCGCGCCACCCCACCCCCTCCCAGCAATTCCCGCTCTTTCCCGTTCTTCCCTCATTCGCGCATGCGTCCTCCTTAACCTCTGCCTCCTGCAACGACGACGATCGAGTTTGGCGCCATGCGTTCCCCCTGCGACGCCTCCCGTTCGGAGCTTGCTTCGACCCCAACATCTGCCGAGTATTTTGTGTTCAGGTGGTACACTGACTCCTCCCGGCCATAGAATGGACAGCTGGGCGGGGTGTCAGTGAATACCCTATGCAACACCTTCCACGCCAGGTCCCGTGGGGGCAGAGGAGATTTTCCCCCCGCCTCTGGATGGTGAAACAGACCGCCACGGGGAGTCTGGTCGGCAGACGAAGTGAGGGGTGTATAGGAGCAGCCCGTAGAAGCGCCGCCCCGGCCCGTCACGGAGAGGGACGGTGGACATCGCGGCAAGGCGGCTCCCGTCATGTGGAACCCTCTCCCGGGCCTCGGGCCCGATGAGGCGTTCCGGCTGACCGGTTATCAACGCAGCAGGGACCCCTCCACACTTCCGAGCCTCCTCGGCACCCACTGTGATGGGATGAGGGCCAGTCCCCCCTCACACCCTGACTGGATGCCCTCCGTCATTGGTCAGGTAAACCGCCAACCGCTCGAACTTCGCCCTCGTCGGTGGTCAGTTAGCCCGTTCGACCCGCGAACCCTCCCCTCCCCTCCCCTCCCCTCCGGTCAGTCGGCCCTTTCGCCTCGGGTGCCCCGTCTCCCCTTCACTGGGTAGGGTGCAGGACGACAGGACTGGGCAGATTAATTCAGTATAGACTAGATGGGCCGAAGGGCCTGTCTCTGCGCTGCGCACCGTTCCTGTTTTCCGCGAGAGGCGTTATTACTTTGTATAGGAAATGTATTAACTTTACACCAGATTCAAAAACGGGGCACAGAGTGTATTGCACGACTCTGAATGTGAGGAACACAACAACCTGTTGCAGATTTCTTGAATTTATCTTGTATGAATAAAGCTTACATGTGCAAATTTAGAAAAAATTTAAATAGAATGCACAGACAATAAAGTACAGAGGGACAGATGTTTTTACCAATGACAACTCTATAACATGAGTTTGAAGGGACAGCAAGTAGTCAGGAAGGTGAAAGTGATCATTGTAAAGGCGTTAGAGTTTAAAGTATTGTCACATAAAGGGGGTTTTGAAATCAAACTGGAATTTTGATGTTTAAAATTACACAGACCAGCACTGAAAGCAGACCAGAAGAGATACAGTGGACTAGTTCAAGGTTGCCCTCCCCTGAGGGGCTAAAAATCATTCCATCTGTATTGTTTGGAATTTAGATAAATAAGGGGTGATCACACCATCAACCAGTCCCAGCTCCCTCTCTCACCTCAGCCCAGTTACTATCTGGTGTTCAGTGTTTTCTGTGGCTCCTCACTAAATGTTGACTCTGCCTTTGACAGAAAGTACATTGTTCACAGTCTTGACACCTTCCTGTAACAAACCCCTACCATCCATACACCTATCCAGATTATCTTGAATGTTGAAATCGAATCCACTTCCGCTGGCAGCTTTTCCATACTCTCACCACTCTCAGAGTGAAGAAGTTTCCCCTCATGTTTCCCTTAAGCATTTCACCTTTCTCCCAGAATCCATTGTCTCTAGTTCTAGCCTCACTGAACCTCAGTACTGAGTACTGATAACATGAGTTGTAAAGATTCCAAAAATTGGTAGGTTGAGAATGAAATTATCCATGCTAGTTTAGGAGTCCAGTGGTTGTAGTTTACCAGCTGTGCCTGAACCTGGTTATGTTGGATAACCAGGCTTTTGTGCATTCTGTCAGATGGCAGTAGGGAGATGATAGTATGGGTGGTGGGGATCCTTGATAATGGATGCTGCGTTCTTACGGCAGTACTCCATGTAAATGCCCTCAATGGTGGGGAGAGCTTTGGCTGTGATGGACTGGGGTGGATCTACCACTTAATGCAGCCTTTTCTGTTCCGTTAACCTGTGCCCTCTAGTTCTGGACTCTCCTGCCCCGGGAAGAATTTTTGAGCATCTACCCTTGAAATCCCCTTCTTTGTGTGAAATTTATATTGAATTTATTGTTTTTTTTTGTGAATGGTGCCTATCTGAAGCTCTGTGACTGTGATAATGCAAGTAATTTTCATTGCACCTCTGCACAGTTGTATTGGTGCAAATGATGAAAAACTTGAATAAATTTATAAACCTTTTTAAAGTCTCTATTGCTACCAGATCCATCCTGTACGGTGGTGACCAGAACTGTACACAGTAATCTATGTCTTAACTAATGTTTTGTCTATCTTTTCCTCAATGTGAGAGGAACAAGAATGCATGTCAGTTGATGAAGGATGGGAGAAGTGTGTGGATCACCAACACAGGATGGGTTCATTGGTCTGAATCAGCTGTATTTGTGAATTTAATACTATTAAGTTCTGTTAAAATTTCCTTGCCTATTCCAGTTCCAGCACATAAGCCCCAATGCCAAATATGAGCTGTTTTGTTAATTTTATTGAGTTACATTTTAATTTCCTTATCTATTCAAGTTCCAGCATGTAGGCCCTGAGGCCAAATGTGAGCTGTTTCTGATCTTGTCTGGGGTTTCTCCTGAGCATGTTTTCCAGTACCCACGGCCCATTAAAGTTCATTCCATTACCTTCAGCTCTCTATCACTGCCACTCATTAGCAAGCGTAAGGGTGGGTTAGTAAGTCTGTGGATGACATGAAGGTTGGTGGTGTTCTGGATAGCTTAGAAAGTTTTCAAAGGATACAACAGGATTTAGTTCAAAGCTCAACATACATTTATTATCAAAGTATGTATACTTTATACAACCTTGAGGTACGTCTCCTTATAGGCGCTATGAAACAAAGTAACTCAATAGAATCCATTAAAACAGAAGAATGCTGTCAAACACCCAATGTGGAGAGAAAAAACTAATTATGCAGACAATAAAAGTAAGTAAATAGCTTTTAGAACCGAAGTTCGCAGAAGTGAGTCCACAGCCAGTCATCACTGCAGCTGATTCAGAAGCCTGTTAGTTGCAGGCCACAGCATTAGTTCAGTGCAGAGATGAGTAACCCTTGCTGAACAGTGGGTTGAACCAGCCCCGACACCCTGACCTTTCCAATCTCGTCAGGAGCTTATGTCATCCAACCTTTGGGTTGTTTACAAGAAAAAACGTGATTAATAAAGTACTAAGTTAATTTCTTTGTTTTATTTGCCACCAGCAAGTAGTCACTGACCTTCACCAGCCCCAACTTAAACCAGAAGTGTAAGATACTGAAAAGTGGCAGGTGCAGTTCATTCTGGAAAAGTGTGAAGTCATACATTTTGGAAGGTTGAAATCGAAGGTAGAATACGAAGTTAATGGCAGGATTCTTAGCTATGTGGAGGAACAGTGGGATCTTGGGGTTTACGTTCATAGATCCCTCTAGGTTGTAGTGCAAATTGATAGACTGAATAAAGAGGTGTATGGCATATTGGGTTTCATTAGTCAGGGGATTGAGTTCAAGAATTGAGAGGTAATATTGCAGCTTTATAAACTCAATCAGCTTGTGTTCCCTCCGGTAAGCAAGCACAAGATTTAAAAAGCAAGTGGGGCATTTCGGGACATTCTTCCTTTCTTCCTTTACTCACCTATCTACCGACCAACTGAAAGAATCTGTCCTTGATCCTGGTGGTACATGGTTTCTTCTGCTCAATGGGAAAGGGGAGAAGAAAGAATGTTGGGGTGGGTTGAGTCTTTAATTAATTTGGCCTCTTTATAGCAAGTATAGACAGAGTCCATAGAGGGTAAATTGGTTTCCGTGATGTGTTGTATAAGACAATGAGAAATAAAACTCCAAAACCAGGCATCTGTGCAAAAACTCAAATGGGAAACAATTCTACATTAGAACGTTAACAGTGGGTGGGGTCTTTATGCTGGCTGCTTTCATGAGGCAGTAAGAAGTATAGACAGTGAAGTAAATATTCATTACTTACTAGAATAAACCCAGCAGAAAGCTTATCGGAGTGTAAAATGAAATAGACCATAAGACAAAGGAGCAGAAGTAGGCCATTTGGTCCATCAAGTCTGCTCCACCATTTTATCATGAGCTGATCCATTTTCCTATTTAGTCCCACTCCCCCGCCTTCTCACCATAACCTTTGATGCCCTGGCTACTCAGATACCTATCAATCTCTGCCTTAAATACACCCAATGACTTGGCCTCCACTGCTGCCCGTGGCAACAAATTCCATAGATTCACCACCCTCTGACTAAAAAAATTTCTTCGTATTTCTGTTTTGAATGGGCGCCCTTCAATCCTTAAGTCATGCCCTCTCGTACTAGACTCCCCCATCATGGGAAACAACTGCCACATCCACTCTGTCCATGCCTTTTAACATTTGAAATGTTTCTACGAGGTCTCCCTTCATTCTTCTAAACTCCAAGGAATACAGTCCAAGAACGGACAAACGTTCCTCATAAGTTAACCCTGTCATTCCCGGAATCATTCTAGTGAATCTTCTCTGTACCCTCTCCAATGTCAGCACATCCTTTCTTAAATAAGGAGACCAAAACTGCCCACAGTACTCCCAAGTCTCACCAGCGCCTTATAGAGCCTCAACATCACATCCCTGCTCCTATACTCTATTCTTCCAAAAATGAATGTCAACATTGCACTCGCCTTCTTCACTACTGATTCAACCTGGAGGTTAACTTTAAGGGTATCCTGTATGAGGACTCCCAAGTCCCGTTGCATCTCAGAACTCTGAATTCTTTCCCCATTTAAATAATAGTCTGCCTGTTTATTTTTTCTGCCAAAGTTCATAACCGTACACTTTCCAACATTGTACTTCATTTGCCACTTCTCTGCCCATTCTTCCAATCTATCCAAGTCTCTCTGTAGACTCTCAGTTTCCTCAGCACTACCGGCCCCTCCACCTATCTTCGTATCGTCAGCAAACTTAGCCACAAAGCCATCTATTCCATAATCCAAATCGTTGATGTACAATGTAAAAAGAAGCGGCCCCAACACTGATCCCTGTGGAACACCTCTGGTAACCGGCAGCCAACCAGAATAGGATCCCTTTATTCCCACTCTTTGTTTCCTGCCAATCAGCCAACACTCTATCCACATATGTAACGTTCTCGTAATTCCATGGGCTCTTATCTTGTTAAGTAGCCTTAAATAGTTCCTTTGCCTTTCCCTTTGAGCAGAATTTATCCATTATATAAATACTACAGAGTCAGGGAACAAGACTGCTTCAACACTGAACATTTCTATAGCATGAGAGGTAAGTAGTGTGGTGGGGAAGTGGACTCTTGGAGGGAGGGAATGCTGTGGTTCAGTTGTTCAAACGTCAAAGATGAAATTTGCAGGAACTCACCCAACAAGAGATTAAGAATGGGAAGTTAATGCTGGTCATGTAGTAATGCCCACAGAAGGAGAATGATTAAATAAAACAGGTAAATTGACATTTTTAGAAGTGTCTCCATTAGGAGTCAAATTCAATTCCTTTTAAACTAATTCTGTCTCTACAAGATCACATTTCATCATGGATTTTTAAAGGAGAATGAACATTTAAAACATAGAAAACCTACAGCACAATATAGGCCCTTCGGCCCACAAAGTTGTGCCGAACATGTCCCTAACTTAGAAATTACTGGGGTTACCCATAGCCCTCTATTTTTCTAAGCTCCTTATACCTAACCAAAAGTCTCTTAAAAGACCCTATCGTATCCGCCTCCACCACCGTTGCTGGCAGCCCATTCCACGCACTCACCACTCTCTGTGTTTATAAAAAAAAAAAAAAAAAAAAACTTACTCCTGACATCTCTTCTGTACCTACTCCCAAGCACCTTAAACCTGTGTCCTCTTGTGGCAGCCATTTCGGCCCTGGGAAAAAGCCTCTGACTATACACACGATCAATGCCTGTCATCATCTTATACACCTCTATCAGGTCACCTCTCATCCTCCGTCGCTCCAAGGAAAAAAGGCTGAATTCACTCAACCTGTTTTCATAAGGCGTGCTCCCCAATCCAGGCAACATCCTTGTAAATTTCCTCTGCACCCTTTCTATGGTTTCCATGTCCTTCCTGCAGTGAGGTGACCAGAATTGAGCAAAGTACTCCAAGTGGGGTCTGACCAGAGTCCTATATAGCTGCGACATTACCTCTTGGCTCCTAAATTCAATTCCACGATTGATAAAGGCCAATACACCGTATGCCTTCTTAACCACAGAGTCAACCTACGCAGCTGCTTTGAGTGTCCTATGGACTTGGACCCCAAGATCCCTCTAATCCTCCGCACCGCCAAGAGTCTTACCATTAATACTATATTCTGCCATCATATTTGACCTACCAAATTGAACCACTTCACACTTATCTGGGTTGAACTCCATTTGCCACTTCTCAGCCCAGTTTTGCATCCTATCAATGTCCTGCTGTAACCTCTGACAGCCTTCCACACTATCCACAACACCCCCAACCTCTGTATCATCAACAAACTTACTAACCCATCCCTCCACTTCCTCATCCAAACAACAGGAATTCTGCAGATGCTGGAAATTCAAGCAACACACATCAAAGTTGCTGGTGAATGCAGCAGGCCAGGCAGCATCTCTAGGAAGAGGTACAGTCGACGTTTCAGGCCGAGACCCTTCGTCAGGACTAACGAAAGGAAGAGTTAGTAAGAGATTTGAAAGTGGGAAGGGGAGGGGGAGATCCAAAATGATAGGAGAGATGGAGCCAAGAGCTGGACAGGTGATAGGCAAAAGGGATACGAGAGGATCATGGGACAGGAGGTCCGGGAAGAAAGACGGGGGGGGGGGGGGGAACCCAGAGGATGGGCAAGGGGTATAGTCAGAGGGACAGAGGGAGAAAAAGGAGAGTGAGAGAAAGAATGTGTGTATAAAAATAAATAACAGATGGGGTACGAGGGGGAGGTGGGGCATTAGCGGAAGTTAGAGAAGTGGATGTTCATGCCATCAGGTTGGAGGCTACCCAGACGGAATATAAGGTGTTGTTCCTCCAACTTGAGTGTGGCTTCATCTTTACAGTAGAGGAGGCCATAGATAGACATGTCAGAATGGGAATGGGATGTGGAATTAAAATGTGTGGCCACTGGGAGATCCTGCTTTCTCTGGCGGACAGAGCGTAGGTGTTCAGCAAAGCGGTCTCCCAGTCTGCGTCGGGTCTTGCCAATATATAGAAGGCCACATCGGGAGCACCGGACGCAGTTTATCACCCCAGCCGACTCACAGGTGAAGTGTCGCCTCACCTGGAAGGACTTCCGCCACCTCCAACGGGATCCCACCACAAGCACATCTTTCCCTCCCCCCCCCCCCCCGCTTTCCACAGGGATCGCTCCCTATGCACTCCCTTGTCCATTCGTTCCCCCCCATCCCTCCCCACTGATCTCCCTCCTGGCACTTATCCTTGTAAGCGGAACAAGTGCTACACATGCCCTTACACTTCCTCCCTTACCACCATTCAGGGCCCCAAACAGTCCTTCCAGGTGAGGCGACACTTCACCTGTGAGTCGGCTGGGGTGATATACTGCGTCCGGTGCTCCCGATGTGGCCTTCTATATATTGGCGAGACCCGACGCAGACTGGGAGACCGCTTTGCTGAACACCTACGCTCTGTCCGCCAGAGAAAGCAGGATCTCCCAGTGGCCACACATTTTAATTCCACATCCCATTCCCATTCTGACATGTCTATCCACGGCCTCCTCTACTGTAAAGATGAAGCCACACTCAGGTTGGAGGAACAATACCTTATATTCCGTCTGGGTAGCCTCCAACCTGATGGCATGAACATTGACTTCTCTAACTTCCGCTAATGCCCCACCTCTGCCTCGTACCCCATCTGTTATTTATTTTTATACACACATTCTTTCTCTCACTCTCCTTTTTCTCCCTCTGTCCCTCTGACTATACCCCTTGCCCATCCTCTGGGTTCCCCCCCCCCCCCCCCGTCTTTCTTCCCGGACCTCCTGTCCCATGATCCTCTCGTATCCCCTTTGCCAATCACCTGTCCAGCTCTTGGCTCCATCCCTCCCCCTCCTGTCTTCTCCTATCATTTTGGATCTCCCCCTCCCCCTCCCACTTTCAAATCTCAATTACTAACTCTTCCTTCCGTTAGCCCTGACGAAGGGTCTCGGCCTGAAACGTCGACTGTACCTTTTCCTAGAGATGCTGCCTGGCCTGCTGCGTTCACCAGCAACTTTGATGTGTGTTACTTCCTCATCCAGGTCATTTATAAAAATCACGAAGAGTAAGATCCCAGAACAGATCTCTAAGGCAGCGGTCCCCAACCACCGGGCCACGGACCGGTACCGGGCCGCGGGGAAGCGATATGATTTGGCGATATGATTCAGCTGCACCGTTCCTCATTCCCTGTCACGGCCACTGATCAGCCATTACGCACGCGAGGTTGTGACCCGCGCGTCATCCGTGTCAGGGTGGGAAGGAGATCAACTCCTCGAGCTTGTAAATGACGACGGGGTGAAAAGTATGTTTGACATAATATCTCTGTCGGCATTTTGGATCAAAGTCAAGGCTAAATATCCTGAGATAGCTACGAAAGCACTGAAAATGTTGCTTCATTTCCAACATTTTTCTGCGAAGCGGAGTTTTCTGCAATGAATGCAACGAAAACAAAATTGCGGAATAGACTGGACATAGGGAACCCCCTTCGAGTATCGCTGTCTCCCATCACCCCTCGATAGGACGGTGTTGTTGCAGGGAAACAAACCCAGGGCTCCCACTGATTCAGCGATATTGGTGTGTTGCAATGATTTTATATATTTATACGGGGAAAATATGTGCTGTGTGTTTAATATCCAAATGTTACTTAAAATGTTATGATGCTATTGACTTATAAGTGACCCTATAACAATTACAGCACGGAAACAGGCTATCTCGGCCCTTCTAGTCCGTGCCGAACGCTACTCTCACCTAGACCCGCCGACCTGCACACAGCCCATAACCTTCCATTCCTTTCCTGTCCATATACCTATCCAATTTTTCTTTAAATGATAATATCGAACCTGCCTCTACCGCTTCTACTGGAAGTTCGTTCAACACTTCAAGCTCCCCTGTCCTCCCCTGATAATTGACTTATCACTGTATTCATGCAAGGAAAATATGCGCTGTGTGTTTAATATTAAATTCGTTAGATAAGCCCTTTTAGAAACAAAATTGAGTGTATTACCCACTTATCGCCTATATTCCAGTAGTGATTAACACCCACCCCCACGAACAGAATCGCCAAAAAGGATTTGCTCGTGGGGGTGGGCGGGAATCAGCAGGTCACGATGCGCATGCGCACTGGTGCCCGCGCAAGGCTTCATGGCCATTGTAGTCTTTTTGGGTAAACAATGCATTTGACTGCTACTCTTGTCCGTTGGCATCCCTACCCCCGCCCCCCGGTCGGCCAGTCCGCAAGAATATTGTCAATATTAAACTGGTCCGCAATGCAGAAAAGGGACCCCTGCTCTAAGGCATACCACTGGTGACTGAGCTCCATGCGGAATATGACCCGTCTACAACCACTCTTTGCCTTCTGTGGGCAAGCCAGTTCTGGATCCACAAAGCCATGTCCCCTTGGATCCCATGCCTCCTTACTTTCTCAAGATCTATTTGGGGAATAAGACAGTGCAGGTGACAAGAACTTTGTGTAGGGGAAACTTTGCATCAGCGATCATGCCATTAGTTTCAAGGTAACGATGGAAATAGATCGTCTGGTCCATGGGTTGAGATTCTAAATTGGAGAAAGGCCAATTTTGATGGTATCAGAAAGGAGCTGGCAAATATGGATTGGGATAGGTTTTCCGGCAAAGATGTGCATGGTAAGTGGGAGACTTCAAAGTTGAAATTTTGAGAGTAAAGACTTTGTATGTTCCTGTCAGAATAAAAGGCAAGGCTAGCAGGTTTGGGGAACTTTGCTTTTCGAGAGATGCTGAGGCCCTGGTTAAGAAGAGGAAGATATAGGAAGGAAGGAACAAATGAAATATAAGAAATAGAACACCTTAATGAAATTGGGAAGACTAAAAGAAGGGCATGAGGTTGCTCTAGCAGACACAGTGAAGGAACATACTAAGGCTTATAGATAAATTAAGAACAAAAGTGTAGTAAGGGACAAAATTGGTCCTCTTGAAGAATGGAGTGGTCATTTATGTGTTGAGCCAGAAGAAATGTGAGAGATCTTAAATTAGTTTTTTGCATCTGTATTGACTTGTGAGACAGACACAGAGTCTATAGACGTGAGGCAAAAGAGCAGTGAGGTCATGGACTCTATACAGATTACAGAGGAGGGGATGTTTGCTGTCTTGAGGCAAATTAGGGTGGATAAATCCCCAGGGCCTGACAATGTGTTCCTTCCTTTGGGAGACTAGTGCAGAAATTGCAGGGTCCCTAGCAGAGATATTTAAATTATCCTCAGCTGCGGATGAGGTGTCAAGGGATTGAAGGATAGTTAATGTTGTTCTGTTGTTTAAAAAAGGCTCCACAAATAAACTGGAAATTATAGGCTGGTGATCCTGACATCCCTAGCGGTTAGGTTTTTGGGAAATTTTCTAAAGGATCAGGTATTTAAATATTTGGATAGATACATTTCAACCTATCCAGCTAACTGCAGTTCCGCCTTAATAACTGGCTATCCTTCCTCACAGTTTCTCTACATGCTATGTCTACCTGAATGCCAACTGCTCAGTTCCCCTGCAAAGTAGCTAAACCCTCTCCATAGAGGAGGTGCTGCCTGTTTAGAGACACATTAGGGTGGATAAGACTCTGGCCCCTTGGACCTTGTATGAGGCTAGTGCAGAAATTGCAAAGTCCCTGGTAAAGATATTTAAAACATTTTAACCATGAATACAAGTGCCACAGGATTGGACAACAGCTATTGCTGTCCCGTTGTTCCAGAAAAACTCTATTAGTCTGCGAGCCAGTAGAGTTGGTCAGTACCATCTGAGGGGAATAATGCTCATAATGGTTTTTGGCAAGGTATACATCTCTGGAGTTAGAAAATATGTGATAGCATTGCACCAGTGGTAGCTTTATTACTTCAAATAAGTAATCACTTCTTGTATATATTCCATATTAACATCAGTACAACAGAAAATGTTACCCCACCCCCCCCAAAAGGTAAAAAAAAACCTCATTTGGAGAGATTTCTGGAGTTTTATCAATGTCATGATATTCTCCATATTGTTGTATCAAATCAAAACAATCCTTAAGTTTTGTCATGGCATATAGAATTACAGTACAGTAATTCAAAAGTGGGGTTCCACAAGGCCATAACCTAGGCCCCATTTGGTTGTAAAATGAATATATTTAATCAAGGACTGCTTTCCATACTTTCATAACCTATTAATAATCATATTTTTCCAAGTCTTCCACATCTTCATCTGAGCTTTCCACACCCTCTGAGGTGGATGCCTGGTTCTCACAGTCTGCCAGTCTACACATGTCAGTACACCTGAGGCCATTTGCAGCACACGTACATCTTGGGAGTGAACATTTTTTTGGACAGTTACAGGCCAGTAGATCCAGGACGGCATTGGGTGCTGGCTGGCCTTCCATACAGTGCACCACCAACTGTTCACCTTTCTCTTCTCTCTCCATCTTCCACCCTCTACCAACAGAGCTTGGCACTTGTGGGTTCTTCTCCAAACATCTTCTCCGGATACCAGCCTGGTAGTTGGCTCACTGTGCATGTTTTGTTAAGAAGTCCTTGCATGGTGGGAGTTGATAACTTTCAATTTCACCTTTTTTGGCCCAGAAAAGATGATAACTGAGCTCATTGACCTTGGTGGTAGATGCTTTTGGGGCATATAGGAGACATGTAAGTGCCTCCAGTTTGTCCATCAGTTCTGGGGAGAGGTCCCATTCCTGACCCAACTCTAAGAATGTGTCCTTAGTTTCCCTGTTGCTGGTCAGAAGTCTTAGGGCACTTGTCTTTCCTTTGCCTGCAAAAGCGCTTACAGTGTCACATCCTGTATATGCATGCATCCCAATGAGATCCCTATAAACCTGTATGCCAACAGTGGCAGCAACCTTCCTGATGTCTACAAGCCTTGTGCGGGTTCTAGTGCCACACTTCTAGAACAATGGGGCCTCAATCTAATCACAAAATGCTAAAGACATGATAAAGACATCTGTGTCTTCTGAGCAGATCACTACAGATTGGTATCCCTCTCTTGAGGCATGGACAGCATGGAGAAGTAGGCAGCCATTTGCTTCTTGTTGACACTGAGGAGCTGACCCCATCTTACTGTCTTGAGATGTGATTCTGTAACATTTGTCATTCACAGTTGCATACAGAATCTTCTTCTGTAGCTTTGCTCTGTACTTCGCCTTCCTCCATTCATGGAGTATGAAGCTAATGAGACTATTTTTGTTACTGACTTTGGTCAGAAAGCTCCTCCACTGCCTCACCATCTGTGTGCCTGTGATACCTTGCAACTCATGACCAGTCTCTTCACCCCGTAGAGATCTTTTACTATTCTTGATGGAGTTCTCCTTGTATGTGTCGAACGCAACATCTGTTCTGCTACTCTGACTGCCTTCCCTCAGAGCCATACCCAGAATTCTTGTGAACACAAAACACTCTGCAGATGCTGGGGTCAAAGCAACTCTCACAACACGCTGGAGGAACTCAGCAGGTCGGGTAGCATCCGTGGAAAAGATCGGTCGACGTTTCGGGCTGGAACCCTTCGTCAGGACTGTAGAGGGAAGGGGCAGAAGCCCTATAAGGAAGGTGGGGGGAGGGTGGGAATGAGAAGGCTGGTCGGTTCCAGGTGAAAAACCAGTAAGGGGAAAGATAAAGGGGTGTGGGAGGGGAAGCAGGGATGTGGTAGGCAGGAAAGGTGAAGAAGGAATAGGGGAAAACACAATGGGTGGTAGAAGGAGGCGGAACCAAGAGGGAGGTGGTAGGCAGCTGGGGGAGGGGGCAGAGTGACATAGGGATAGAGGAAGGGAGGCGGAGGGAATTACCGGAAGTTGGAGAATTCTATGTTCATACCAAGGGGCTGGTGACTACCTAGACGGTATATGAGGTGTTGCTCCTCCAACCTGAGTTTAGCCTCATCATGGCAGTAGAGGAGGCCATGTATGGACATATCTGAATGGGAGTGGGAAGCAGAGTTGAAGTGGGTGGCTACTGGGAGATCCTGTCTGTTGTGGCGGACGGAGCGGAGGTGCTCGACGAAGCGGTCCCCCAATCTGCGTTGGGTTTCACCGATGTAGAGGAGGCCGCACCGGGAGCTCTGGATGCAATAGATGACCCCAACAGACTCACAAGTGAAGTGTTTCCTCACTTGGAAGGACTGTTTGGGGCCCTGAATGGTGGCAAGAGAGGAGGTGTAGGGACAGGTGTAGCACTTGCGCTTCACTCTACAGTCCTGACGAAGGGTTCCGGTCCGAAACGTCGACCGATCTTTTCCACGGATGCTGCCCGACCTGCTGAGTTCCTCCAGTGTGTTGTGAGTGTTGCCTAGAATTCTTGTGGCAACATCTCTGAAAGTAACTTGATCACCTTTCACTTTTTGGACCAAGTTCATGCCATCAACCACTGTAGCAGAGTTTCCTGGGAGTTGCTCTTCTACTGCTACATTTTTCTGCAAGGTTGTGGCTAAAGTAGCTTTATTTGTCTTTCTCAGCAATCCTTCTCGTGTGGACGGAGCCCAGGACAATGGTCCAAGGGGATGGGAAAGGATATCCTCCATACGGAGACTGCGCCCTTGTGCCATCACTGTGATGCGTCCAAACAAAGACCTGTCTGTTTTCAAGGTGATCGCCCTCCCATTTGATTTCACTTCTCTCTTCTTACACATATCACTGAATGTTTTCAGCTTGTTGGTTTTCACTGGGTCAGGAAATTTCTTTGCTGATGGGTCTTCCTCTAGTCTCTCATCCTTGAAGGTTGCATAGCATTGCACACCAATCTCATATGCCTTCATCAGGTCAGAGGCAATGTCCTTGGGGGCTGCCTTTGCCATAGAGATGCTAATGAGGACCCGTTTCTCTGCAAATGGGTTGACCCATTCATATATGAGGCTAACCACTGTTGAAACTGCTTCCTCATCTTTCAGGATTCTTGGCCGCTGTAGCTCCGCATGACAAAGCTCTGATTTGTTGGTTTACACTGTCTCCCTTAACTGTCCCAGGAATTGCCTGCGGTGCTCAGCTGTTATGTAGTAACACTTGATAGCTCCAGTATTCAGGCTGAACCGTGATGTGCCTCCAGGAGTCTGTGTGTCCTTGTTCACTGTGTCTTCAATAGCCTGGTCCACAGGGATCTGCCCAAAGGGGTTATTACTTGACAGCAGCACTGAGAATTGGCCTGTCTTGAAGGCCTCATACACAGAAGGATTGTTCTCTGGGAAGTTCATCATCTGAGCAAAGTAAGGGGACAGGTATCTGGCATAATTCATCTTCTAGGCAAAGCACCATGGGATCATGGTTCTTATAGCATGGAGGTGCAACTCCCAGTCCCCCTCACAGAAAGCTACCACCGCTGCAATGCTATTGCATATTTTCTAGCACTAGGGGTGTATACCTTGCCAAAAATCACTATAAGAATTATTCCCCCAAGGTGGTACCAGTGGCCCAAATTTGGGGTCCTGGGTCACAGATTATATGAATGTCAGCAAATTATGGGCCAGTGAGCCTGACATTGATAGTGGGTAAATTATTGGAAGTTAATTGAAGAGCCAAGCGAAATACATTCAGTAGCCACTTTATTAGGTGGACCTGTACAGCTGCTTGTTAATGCAAATATCTAATCAGGCAATCATGTGGCAGCAACTGAATGCATAAATGCATGCAGACATGGTCAAGAAGTTCAATTGTTGTTTAGACCAAATATCAGAATGGGGAAGAAATATGATCTAAGTAATTTTGACTATGGAGTGATAGTTGGTGCCCTGGTGAATTGAGTATCTCCGAATCTGCGGATCCCCTGGATTTTCGTGCACAACAGTCTCTAGAGTTTACAGAGAATGGTGCAAAATAAAAACAAAAAGAAGATCCTGTGTGTGGCATTTCTGTGGGCAAAAACGCTTTGTTGGTGTGAGAGGTCAGAGGAGAATGGCCTGACTGGTTCAAGCTGACAGGGAGGTGCTACAAACTTAAATAACCACGTATTACATCAGAGGTGTGCAGTAGAGTGTCTCTGAACACACAACACATCAAACCTTGAAGTGGGTGGGGGCTACAGCAGAAGACCATGAACATACAGTCAGTAACCACTTCATTAAGTACAGGGGATACCTAATAGCTTGACCTCTGAGTGTAAGTATTTGCACTGACTGGGCCTGATTAGGGATAGTCAGCATGGCTTTGTGAGGGGTAGGTTATGTCTAACCAATCTTACAGAGGAGATTACCAGGAAAGTTAATGAAGGAAAAGCAGTTGATATTGTCTAAGTGGACTTCAGTAAGGCCTTTGACAAAGTCCACAAGGGAGGTTGGTCAAGAAGATTCAGTCTTTGGTCATTCAGAATGAGGTAGCATATTGAATTCAACATTGGCTTAATAGGAGAAGCCAGAGAGTAGTAGTAGATGGTTGCCTCTCTGACTGGAGGCCCGTGACTAGTGTGTGCTGCGCGGATAGGTGCTGAGTGCATTGTCATCTATATTGACAATCTGGATGATAATGCAGTAAACTCGGTCAACAAATTTGCAGATGACACAATTAGGGGTATAGTGGAAAGCGAGGAAAGCTATCAAACTTTGCAGGCAAGATCTGGAATGTTATGTTGAAGCTGTATGAGATGTTGGTGAGGCCAAATTTGGAATATTGTGTTCTGTCACCTACTGACAGGAAAGATATGAATATTGAAGGGTTATAGAGAAAATTTAGAAGAATGTTTCTGGGACTTGACGACCAAAGGTGTAGGGCAAGTTTATTGTTCCTTAAGACTTTATTTCTTGGAGCATAGGAGACTGAGGAGAAATTTGATAGAGGTATACAGAATTATGAGTGGCATAGATAAGGGTTAATGTAAGTTGGTTTTTCCACTGAGGTGACACAAGAACTAGCGGTCATGGGTTAAGGATGAAGTATTTCAGGGGAATCTGAGAGGGAAATTCTTCATTCAGGATGCTGGGAGTGTGGAACAAGTTTGGGTAAGTACATGGATGGGAGGGTAATGGAGGGCTGTAGTCCAGGTGTAGGTCGATGGAACTAGGCAGTGTAGTAGATTAACATGGTCTAGGTAGGCCGTAGGGTGTGCTTTTGTGTTGCTGTGCTCTATGATTCTAATAATCCTATTTAGAATGCACTTGGAATATTGTGTTCAGTTCTTGTTGTCTCATTTTAGGGAGGAAGTGGAAGCTTTTGAGAGAGTGGAGAAGAGATTAACCATGATGCTGCCTGGATTGGAGAGCATGTCTTATGAGGATTGGTCGAGTGAGTTCGGGCTTTTCTTTTTGGAGCAACGGAGGATGAGGGGTGACTTGATAGAGGTGTACAAGATGATGAGAGGCATCGATAGAGTGAACAGCCAGAGACTTTTCACCAGAGTGGAAATTGATTTAATGCCATTGGAGGAAAGTGTACAACGGATGTCAGAATTAATTTTTCATACAGAAACTGGTGGGTGTGTGGAACATGCTGCTAGGGCTGGTGGGACAGGCAGATACATGAAGAGCATTTAAGAAGCTCTTAGATAGGCACATGGATGATAGAAAAAACTAGAGGGTAATGTAGAGGGAAGAGTTAAGTTAATCTTGGAGTAGGTTAAAAGATTAGCATGAAATTGTGGGCTGAAGGGCCTGTGCTGTGTTGCAGTGTTCTTTGTTTTCTAGAGGAATAGAGTATAGGAGCAGGGATGTGATGTTGAGGCTCTATAAGGCGCTGGTGAGACCTCACTTGGAGTACTGTGGGCAGTTTTGGTCTCCTTATTTAAGAAAGGATGTGCTGACGTTGGAGAGGGTACAGAGAAAACTCACTAGAATGATTCCGGGAATGACAGGGTTAACATATGAGGAACGTTTGTCCGCTCTTGGACTGTATTCCTTGGAGTTTAGAAGAATGAGGGGTGACCTCATAGAAACATTTCAAATGTTGAAAGGCGTGGACAGAGTGGATGCGGCAAAGTTGTTTCCCATGATGGGGGAGTCTAGTACGAGAGGGCATGACTTAAGGATTGAAGGGCGTCCATTCAGAACAGAAATGGGAAGAAATTGTTTTAGTCAGATGGTGGTGAATCTATGGAATTTGTTGCCACGGGCGGCAGTGGAGGCCAAGTCATTGGGTGTATTTAAGGCAGAGATTGATAGGTATCTTGAGTAGCCAGGGCATCAAAGGTTATGGTGAAAAGGTGGGGGAGTGGGACTAAATGGGAGAATGGATCAGCTCATGATAAAATGGCGGAGCAGACTCCATGGGCTGAATGGCTGACTTCTGCTCCTTTGTCTTATGGTCTGAAGTCTTTGGTGAGACCACAGATTGAGTACTTTGCATATTTTTGGTCACTGTTTGAAGACATCATTAAACTGGAAAGAATGCATAGGACATTTCTGAGGGTACTGCCAGAACTAGAGGGCCTTAGTTATAGTGAAAGTTTGAACAGACTGCAACTTTATTCCTTAGAGACCAAGACCACTGGAGATCTTCTAGAACTATATGACATAAACCAGATGGATGCACTTAGTCTTTTCCCCAGGGCAACGGAACTAAAAGCTAGTGGGTGTAGGTTTTGGGTGAGAGGTGAAGGGCTTAAGAGATATCAGGGTGTTTTTTTTTCACCCAGATGATGCATCGTGTATGGGAGCTGCCAGAGAAAGTGGTTGAGCCGGTACACTAACAACATTCAACATGGATTGGAAAGCTTTCAAGAGGTATGGTTCAACATGGGCAAATGGGGCTAGTTCGGTGGGCGTCATTGTTAGCATGAATGAGTTGGGCTGAATGGCTTGTTTCCATACTGTTTTGCTGTATGCCTCTATAAGTTGTCCAGCGCAGCACTTCTCACTGTGCACCTTGTATTGAGGTTATATTGCATCTTGGAATTCTGTAAGGGAATTTCCATATTGTATCAGAACAAATGTGTTTTCCTGTTCTGAAAGACCCATTTCCTTGCTGTATCGCTGGATAACTCTTTTGATAACTGATTCTGTGCCAGCTGACAAACACCCACGTTAACAGTAACTTCTTACCCTACACCATTTTAATCTCCCCAGATTGTTGACCAATGCAGATATTATCACTTACCTGTGTGCCAGTGGTAATTTTACATTTAACCTATCAACAAGCATGTTTTGGGGATGTGGGAGGAATCCGGAAAGCCTGAAACAAAGCCACACAGATATGAGAAGATAGTAGAAACCTCACAGCAGGCACTGGAAGTCAGGAGTAGATTAGATTAGATTATGAGGACACTCAGTCCTCCTTTATTGTCATTTAGAAATGCATGCATTAAAAAATGATACAGTGTTCCTCCAGAAAGATCACAGAACCACAGGACAAACCAAGACTAAAACTTTTATGTGTGTTACTAAAACTGGGTTGCTGGAGCTGTGAGGCAACAGTTTTAGCTGAGTCACTGTACTTTTTTCAGGAAGGTCTTGAAGGGGAAAAATGCGAGAAAGGCAGGACTTGGTGCCCGAGAATTAAAGACGGGTTCTCTTAAACCTTCTTACAGGTCTGGCAATCTTTCATCTTCCAGGAGGTGATCTACTGACCTGACTTGTAGAACTGAACAGTGAGGCCTAGGGTGGGCCCGATCATGTGGAAACTGGCACTGACCCCAACAACCCTTGCTATTGAGACCTCCTTCACAGAAGAAAGAACCTGAGGATCTCCTGGAGTGAAGACCTGCCTAGCTAGAGCACCTGATGCCGACCCCAGAGGCCTGATTTAGCAGGACACCCAATCATCGGTGGCAGCTGGGCTCAAGGCCAGTATCAACATGTAACCCGACCCACCAAAGCAGGGACCAAGACCTGAGCCCTAACCAGACCTGCGAATCAGTGGGAGCCAACACACATCTCAACACGAGGCCCAATCCTTGGAGATGGCAGTTACTTGGGAAGCGTGGCAAGAGGACTGGACTGCAGGTGAGGCTGATGAACTTGGAGAGTTGTTTAGCACATGATATTATATTGCTGTAATCTCAGAAATGTGGTTGAAAGAATAGCAGGACTGGCAAGCTATTAAAGAGGAGATACTCTACCATCTCCATATTGATTAAGGAAAACATCACAGTTGTACTCCGGGGCCATATCTTGGAAGGCTCTTTTACAAGAGGTCAAACTTAGAAATGAGAAAAGCTGATCACTGTGTAGGGTGATACCACAGATCATTTTATAATCAGTGGGAGATAGAGGAGATGGGTCTCAGTGAAGAATATGGTAGTGAGAGATTTTAACTTCCTCAATATTGATTGACATTAGTGGGTGGATCTTGGATGTGGAGGATTCTGTAAAGTGCATTAGTTTTTTTTAAGCCAACAAAGCTATAGTCCTACTGGAGATAGGACTGTACTGTATTTAATCATTGATTGATTATCACCTGAAGGATTGTAATTTCAGGATTGCTCGGTGCCATGATCTTGTGACTACAGCAATAGAAGATGATCAGATGAGTGTGTGGCTGAAAGGATGATGTGGGGGGGGGGGGACTTCAGGTCCCTGGGTTGCTGGGACTGTTTTGGTGGAAGCTGGGATTGGTACAAGAGGGACTGTTTGCACATAATCTAGAACTGGACCAACATCTTGGTGGGGAGGTTTGCCGGTGCTGTTGGGGAAGCTCTAAACTGAGTTGGCAAAGGAATAGGGCTTAATATTGGTTAAGATGGTGGATCCAGTTACCTGGAAGAGAAACTTATTATTTACTTAGCGATGCCGTGTGGAGTATGCCAGTCTGACTTTCACCCTAACCAGTCTGTGATCCCTATAACAGTCTGTGCTCAGTATGACCGTGGTGTGTAGAACATCCAACATATCCTTTTGGCACACCAGGATTTAGTCCAGCAGGATGGGTGAGTAAAATCTATGCAAAATATTTTGTCCAGATCCTGGTTCCACAAATGCTGCAGAAATCTACAGTCGACCACAACAGAACTTCTGTTGAGCGAACACTGGGAGGGGGCAGCACTGACTCCAGCTTGGATGCCACCATGGCACACTGCCTCCGGACTGTTTAGAGTCTCTCCTGGTGACTTTAAACAGGTGACACCATGGCTTTAGGCCTAATCCGCTTGGACAGAGGCTATGCAGCTCCCCTGTTCTCCATCAATAACTTGGACAGAGGCTATGCAGCTCCCCTGTTCTCCATCAATAAATCAGTGAGTTGAACTTGCAGCATTCCACATTAGTGATGTCCAAAAGGATCTTGCGATCACAAGAAAAGTGACTCAGGCAGCAGCACGATCCGCAGCTCCTTCATCTTCTCTACCAATGAGGAGCCCGCTGATGGGGTAGACCTGCAGTACTTTAAGTTCTGAGTGTATAGCAGGATATTGTGATCGTGAAAAATACATTTAAGTTGGACAGTTGTACCTTTTGTTGACTCCTTAGAAGCTATTGTGACTCAAGGTGCTGGCAGTTTACTGGAATGCCGGTCAGGCAAAGGGTGGATGTAAGAGAGCAGGCGGCATTGAACTGCTGGTCAGGGAATTGAATATTTCAGTCTAGAAAGAGGATATCTAAGAAGACTCCTCAAATGAAGCCACAAGAGTAAAGATTAGGAATGAATCAAATGCTGTCACTTTGCTGGGGCATGTATTACAGACTTCGTAACAGCTAACAGGAGTGAGAGATACGGATATCTGGGTAAAGAGCTGAGAGATGTAATAAGACACTGCAGTAGTATATTTCAGTTTCCCCAAGTATTAATTGAGACTAATAATTAATTTTGTGGAGGATCTCAGCGAGTTGATTTCTTCCGGAAGACTGTTTGTTCCTCACATCCCAGAAATTTAGGAGTGCTTGAGGGTCAGATGGGAGAGTCCCATTAAAGCAAATAGTATGTAAGAGGTAATTGAAAAGGAAATTAGGAAGGGACCTAATATCACTGGTAGAGAGGAAGTAAATCATAGGTGGTACTCAGGAAGAATAGAGCCCATTCATGACTGCAGGGCCAACTGGTGCCTGGAGCCCTGAGGTGTAAGTGAAGTCCGAATGGGGGAAGGTGAAATTCTACTTGAAATCTCTGTAAGTTAAGAAGAGGTACCTGATATCTTAACAGACATAAAGGTTGTTGAACACAAGGACTGTGCAAAGCTATTGCTGTCAGAGTTTTTTAATGGAAGAGGTGGTCCATGGTGTTCCATTGCTGAGGTAGGTTTAGGGGAGCGCAGGTGAGTTCAACGAACTGATGGTTGTGAGAAAGTAGCTGCTCCTCAACTTGGCGCTGTGGGACTTCCAACTGTTCAGTGATGGCCTTTCTTTTCTGTTTTGTTGCGCGAGGGGAGGGTGTTTGGTGGTTGATGCTCTATTGTGTTTTGTTAGTTTATTTTGTGCAGGGAGGGTCCATGTGATGTCCCTCTCTTTCGATGAGTGTTAGTGATATCGTAGGATGGTATCATAGTTATGCATTTATGGATTGGAATATTGCATTTATGGACCGTGGGCTTGTTCAGACTTATTATTCTATGTTTTTTATTGCCAGTTCCTTTTCCATTCCGTTGTGTGAGAGGAGGTGGTTTGGGGATTGATGTTCTGTTAAATTTTTGTGCGGGGAACATTTGTTTTTTGGTTGGGGGGGAGGGGGGTCTGTGTTCCTGTTCTGTTCTGTGCCAAGGGGTGGGGTTGATGGGGATGCTGTTCTTTTTTGTATGCAGGTGGTGGGTTTGATGTTTCTGAATGACTTTCATGTCTTTCTTTGTTTTGTGGCCATCTGAAGAAGAAAAGCTTCAGAATTGTGTATGGGTACATGCTTTGATAATAAATGAACCTTTAATAGCAGTGAGAAAGAGGGCATGATTTAGATGTTGGAGATCCTTGATAATGGATGCTGCCTTCTTGAGACAGTGCCTCTTCTAGATACGTCACTGGTGGAAAGAGTTGTGCCCATGTGTAACAAAGTTATTTTAAAACTTGTTACGTGTTTTTTTTCTCACTCAACTAAGGGCAATCTCAAAAATAGGAGATACTGCACATGTATTCAAGGCCACAAGAAAACACTTCATTAGAACTATCATTAATGCAATATAGATAGAAAAACAAAAAGTCTACAGTAGTAGCAGTACTGAAATCAAAATAAATCTTATCATACACTAAACAATCTGATCTCTGCAATGTGGGAGCTACAGATCCTACAATCTTACAAGCACCCTGTTTCCCTCTAACTCTAACTCTGACTAATGTTCTTGTCCCCATCTCCTTAGCATAGCACCAGTTGTGACCTAGCCTAAGACCAAAACTCTGTCCCTTGCACAATGAAAGTGCCCTTTTTTCTATCCTTCAAACCCTTTTTCAACCCTTGTAGTACCAGCTACACACCTCTTATCTCATGACCTTCAGCATAGACTTGTTTTTCACTGTTTTCCGCTGTTATGACTGCAGATTTGTATTTCCTTGACTCGTTCAAACCATTGGAATGGATTCGTTCCCTTGTACTACCTCAGAACAATCCCACTCCAAGCTAACACCATTTTGTCTTCCAGAATTCTATTTTATTTTGGTATATACCATTTAACTGTTTCCTTACACCATGATGGAACAGGTTATATCTACTATTTCTGCAGCTTCCTATGCTCTTGAGTCATAGAATAATAGAACACTACTGCACAGAAACAGGCCCTTCAGCCCATCTGGTCCATGCCAAACCATGAATTTGTGAAATCTAAACGACCTGTACCTGGCCCATAGTCCTCCATACCTCTCCCTTCCATGTACCTATCCAAATTTCTCTTAAATGTTGAAATCAATCCCACATCCATCACTTGCACTGGCACCTTGTTCAACACTCTCAACCCTCTGAGTGAAGAAGTTTCCCCTTCTATTCCCCTTAAACATTTCAGCTTTCATCCTTAACCCAATACCTCTAGTTCCAGTCTCACCTAACCTTAGTGGAAAAAAGCATGCTTGCACTTTATCTATACCCCTCAATTTTGTATACCTCTGTCAAACCTCTCCTCAATCTTCCCATGTTCTAGGGCAGGGGTCCCCACCGTTTTTTGCACCATTACATAGGCTATGTAGTCGCCCCGGCCACCTTCAGGGTCGCTCGGCTCGCTATCATCTAGGGAAACAGCCCTCGGCCCCACCAAACTGGGTAATTAGTTTGTGTGGATGCTGTGTGATTTACCCCACCCCGCTCAAATAACAGACAATACACCAGATACGATTAAATGATTTACAGTTTATAGATATTACTGGAACTATATAATTACTAGAGAATAAAATATAAAAGGAAAATAAAAGGCGCCACACTTATCAAAGTTCAATCTCTTCGTGCACAAACATTTGGAGCTCAGGACCCTTCTTCTTCACCCTGCGACCCCTCAGACCACCGCGACCGGCCGCCTGGGACTAACAACGGTGGCTGACCAGACGCTCCACGTGAGTCCGTCTCCATCTCCGCTCCTTGCCGAATACCCTCCTCGAGGTCCGACCCTGTTAGCGGACTCACAGCACTCTTATCAGTAGATAATCCAAAACTAACTACCAGCACAAGAACTTTCTCAGCGTTTAACATAACAAAGAAGCATTCCCAAGTATAACATAACAAAGAAGCCATTTTAATTAGCGTACACAGTAACGTAAAAGACGAAACCCCCTTATACATAGATCTGTACAGTCATATACTTTCTCAGTTCAAGTTTCCAGTCAAGTTCTTCTGTTTAAGCAATCCTAATCCTTTTCATCAGTGATGCATTTTGGAGCTCCACTTCACCATTTGCCTGAGCCCACTTTAGTGCTGTTCTCAGGTGTTTGATTCCATTACTCTCACAACATTCCTTGAACTGTTCAGATCTGAATTGAGATCCATTATCTGATTTGATAAATACGGGCAGTCTGTATCTACTGGAAATGTTCTGCAGACTGTCAGTATTCTCTCTGCAGTTGTAGAGGTCAAAATGTCATATTCTTAAAATTGGCTGTAGTAATCAACTACTACTAGAATGGTATGGTTTAGTGGTAATGGCCCAAGCGAATCAACAGCTACCTCCTGCCAAGGACCGTCTGGTAATGGTGTCAGTTTTAGTGGCTCTAGATACAGTTTGACAGTCGTAACAAGTTTTGCAGTATTTTTCAGCTGCTTTATCCATACCAGGCCACCAAACCTTGTTTCTGAGATGCTGTTTTGTACCAGCTATTCCCAGGTGTTCTTCATGCGCTCTGGCAAGTCCCCTTGTGTGCAAGGCTTCAGGTAACACAATCCATGTTCTTCTGAGGATAAGGTGATCTATTACACACAGTTCATTTGCAGTGGATGCATATGCCTTACAGTTCTCAAACTGTCTACTCACGATTGCTTTATGCATCTCCTGCAGCTCTGCATCTGCAGCTGAGGCTCTCTTCACCTCTTGTGTGGGCAGGGCTTTAGGCTTGGCACTCACCACTATGAATCTGGCATATTCCTCTTAATCATGCTTGTGTGTCTCTTTGTAAGCGGTCGCTCCCAGTAGCTTGGGCAGTGGGTCTGCAATGTTCTGTTTTCCTGGCATGTGTATGACTCTGTCATCATATGGTTGCAATCTCAAGACCCACTGCTCTGTGCATGCACATGGTTTAGATCTTGGGCTGTAAATCATCTCTAAAGGTTTGTGATCTGTGATCAGGTCACATTTTCTCCCACACAAATAATGATTAAGTCTTTCACAGGCCCTTACTAGTGCTAGTGCTCTGTAAGTATTTTCATTCACAGCCTGTGAGACTATGGCTCACATAGCAGCCAGGTACCATTTCTTCATTTTGTTGTTGTATGAATACTGTCCCTAGTCTGACTGGGCTGACATCTGCTATTACTTCAGTTGGCGCAACTTTATCAAAATAGACCAATGTTCTTGCTCTTCCTAGCCCTTTCAGGGCTTTGAATGTTTGTTTCTGTTCTAATCCAAATTTGAACTCAGTGTCCTTCTTGGTCATTCATCTCAGTGGTTTTGACAAAGTTTCAAGCTGTAATATGGATCTGCTGCTGCAGTCTACAAGACCTCGGAAACTCAGTTCTGTGGCGTTTAGTGGTTCACGAGACTCCAATACTACTCATACTCTCTCCTCAGTTGGTCCGATGTCTTTCTGTGACAAGGGAATTCCCATGAAAACTCATCTGTCCATGTTGAGCTGATATTTCTCTGGGTTCAGTGTCAGTCCACACTCTGTGAGTCTCATTAAGACAGCATGCAGTTTTTGGTTCGGCTAATGTACAGTCACATCATCTGAGATGTTGTCAACTTCAATTCCAGCTAAAGCATTTGCTGTCTCATGCTGGTACTACTCACTGGCAGATGACACACTAAATATCAGTCTCTTGTACCTATACACCCCTTTATGCACAGCAAATGTGGTTTTCTCTCTAGATTCTGGAGTTAGTTCTTGGTAGTGATAGCTAGCCCATTTCAAGTCTAGTTTGCGAAACACCGCAGCTCCATTCATACCCTGTAGTATCCCATCTACATTTGGAATGGGATGTCTCTCCCTCACAATTGCTTCATTTGCCCTTTTCATGTCTATGTACATTCAGTCTTTGTTGGGCTTTGGTAAAATTACTACCAGGTTAACCCAAGGAGTTGGGCCTTCAACTTTCTCAATAATGTCCATTTTCATTAGTGGTTCAATTTTTTTTTTTCTCAACACTGACCCTTAAGTTTAAGATATGGATTGGGGGGGGCCACAGGCTTTACCTTTGGATCAGTGTACAGACTGATCTGCTTAGTGTTCAGCTTTCCTACTCCTTCAAACACTTCATATACTGCAGCTTAAGTGACTCTTTAACGTCTATCACTACTGACTCATTTTCTGCAATCTTGAACACCCCCAATTTTGTAGCTGTTTCTGTACCTAGGAGTGATTCACCGTTGCCTTTTATCACGATGAACTCTGCCTGGGCTGTTCTGTTTCCAATACGTATTTCACAGTCAAGCACTCCCTCGACCTTCATTGATGTGCTGGATGAATATGGGTACAGCTTTCTCTTCTGCTTAGGAATATATGAATGGAACTTTACCTTCTCTGACTTCAGTTCTTCCCAAACATTTTCACCTAGTATATTACTTCTGGCTGCTGAATCTACTAACATGCACAGATTTACACCTCCTACACAAAAAGTAATTTTTTCAGATGACTGTCTTATTACCAACAAATGCAAATTCCTTTCATCCTCAACATTGTTCACTTTCTGTGCCTTTAATCCTTTTGTCCAGCACATTTTTGCAAAGTGATCCTTTCCAATGCATTTTCTACACATCTTTCCATGAGCTGGGCACTTTGGATCTCTATCCGGGTGATCTGTGTTTCCACATCTGTAGCATTTCCTTTCATTTGTATCAGTAAACTTTCATATTCTCCTGCATATACCCCTGCATATTTTCCAGTAGTTTTTCTGCACATAGTCTGGGTTACATTTTCCTACTATGGCATCCCTGATTTGGTTGTCTGTATTAATTAGAAAATTGCAGTCCTTTGTTGCCTGCCGCGGGCGAGAAGAGAACTATTGAACTGTCTCGCCTTGTTTTTTGGGCAAGCTGATGAAAATGCTGTCGGGCAAACATAGTGTTGACCTGGGAAACAAAGTAAGCATTCAGCGCATCCACCACTAATATGCAGTCTGTGGCTTGTTCTGTGAATGGTAGTGTTGAGAATATATCCTGCACATCTGGTCCTGCAAGGTGCAAAAGTAATGTTAAAAATATAGAAACATAGAAAACATATAGCACAATACAGGCCCTTTGGCTCACAAAGCTATGCTGAGCATGTCCCTACCTTAGAACTAGCTAGGCTTTACCCATAGCCCTCTATTTTTCTAAGCTCCATGTAGCCATCCAGGAGTCTCTTAAAAGACCTTATCGTTTCCGCCCCCACCATCGCCGCCAGTAGCCCATTCCATGCACTCACCACTCTGCATTAAAAAAAGCTTACCCCTGACATCTCCTCTGTACCTACTTCCAAGTACCTTAAAACTATGCCCTCTCGTGCTAGCCAATTCAGCCCTGGGGAAAAGCCTCTGATTATCCACACGATCAATGCTTCTCATTATCTTGTATACCTCTATCAAGTTACCTCTCATCCTCTGTTGCTTCAAGGAGAGAAGGCCTAGTTCACTCAACTTATTATAAGGCATGCTCCCCAATCCAGGCAACATCCTTGTAAATCACCCCTGCACCGGTTCTGTGGTTTCCACGTCCTTCCTATAGTGAGGCAACTAGAATTGAGCACAGTACTCCAAGTGGGGTCTGACCAGGGTCCTATATAGCTGCAACATTACCTCTTGGCTCTGAAACTCAATCCCACAATTGATGAAGGCCAATGCATCGTATGCCTTCTTAACCACAGAGTCAACCTGCGTAGTAGCTTTGAGCGTCCTATGGACTCGGACCCCAAGATCCCTCTGATCCTCCACATTGCCAAGAGTCTTACCATTGCTACTGTATTCTGCCATCATATTTGACCTACCAGAATGAACCACCTCACACTTATCTGGGTTGAACTCCATCTGCCACTTCTCAGTCCAGTTTTGCATCCTATCAATGTCCTGTTGTAACCTCTGACAGCCCTCCACACTATCCACAGCACACCCAACCTTTGTGTCATCAGCAAATTTACTAACCCAACCCTCCACTTCTTCATCCAGGTCATTTATAAAAATCACAAAGAGTAGGGGTCCCAGAACAGATCCCTGAGACATACCACTGGTCATTGGCCTCCATGCAGAATATGACCCGTCTACAGCCACTCTTTGCCTTCTGTGGGCATGCCAGTTGTGGATCCACAAAGCAATGTCCCCTTGGATCCCATGCCTCCTTACTTTCTCAATAAGCCTTACATATGGGGTACGTTATCAAATGTTCTCCTTTGTTTTGTATTATCTGTTGTGTTATTATCCACTATCTGTTGTGTTATTATCCACTATCAGTGCTTTACAGTTCTTTACAGTTGGCATAAAGATCAAATGAGTTGAGCCACCATGTGCATCTCAAATTAAGCAAAGCTGGCTCTGTAAAATATTGAAGTATTGGATCTTAGATTTCTTCATTCTCCATCAACTAACTTTAAACTTACTTTCAAAATCTGTATCCTTGTTGCCATTGTTGTGTATTTGCAACCTATCTTAGTACTTAATTAGATGGTGTGTATATCATGTCTCGATGCTTTATGCTCAGAACATGTCTTTATTTCTCATTCTTGCTTCCATGCTCCCTGATATCATGTGTTGCTCTGTCCCAGACTGATAACATCATTACCATACTTGACAAGTGTCAAGCTACATTAACTGACCTTACTATTTCAATATATGACATAACCTAGTCAATCTTGACCTATAGCTCGGGTCCTCAAATCAGGCAACATCCAGTAAATTTATTAGATTAGATTAGATTCAACTTTATTGTCATTGTGCCGAGTACAGATACAAAGCCAATGAAATGCAATTAGCATCTGACCAGAAATGCGAAACAATAGTATTATTTACAAAATAACTGCGAATAAAAAGTAAGTGCTACAGCATACAAATATAAAAGTACTGGGACAGTCCAATATTGGTGCAATACTGCTTTGCGCTGTGATGAGAGGTTCAGCAGTGTCACAGCCTCAGGGAAGAAGCTCTTCCTGAGCCTGCTGGTGTGGGAGCGGTGGCTCCTGTAGTGCCTACTGGATGGGAGGAGAGTAAAATGTCCATGGTTAGGGTGAGATGCATTCTTGATAATGCTTTTCGCCTTGCCCAGGCAGCATTTATGGTAGATGTTCTCAGTGGTGACAATTGGGTGCCAATAATCCGCTCGGCAGTTTTCACCACCCACTGGAGTGCTTTGCGGTCCGATACAGGACAATTGTCATACCATACTGAGATGCAGTTGGTGAGTATGCTCTCAATGGTACAGCGGTAAAAGTTCGTCAGTATCCTGGGTACAAAGGTGAGCTTTCTTGATATTCTGCAGGAAATAAAGGCGTTGTTGTGCCTTTTTTGATCAGGTTGGAGGAGTTCAGGGACCAGGTGAGATCGTCGGAAATGTGGACACCAAAGAATTTGAAGCTTGATACACGCTCCACTATAGCTCCATTAATGTAGATGGGGACATGAGTGTGGCTCCTAGCATGCCTGAAGTCCATACTAATTTCCTTGGTCTTCTGGGTGTTAAGGGCCAGGTTGTTATCAGCACACCACACGGCCAGGTGCTGGATCTCGTCCCTGTAGACCATCTCGTCATCCCTTCTGATCAAGCCAACCACCGTGGTGTGTCTGCAAACTTGATTATGGAGTTAGAACCGTGTACAGGAATGCAGTCTTAGGTGTAAAGGGAGTACAAAGGAGGGCTCAGCACACAGCCGTGAGGCACACCAGTATTCAGGGTGAGAATGGAGGAGAAGAGGTTGTGGAACTTAACAGATTGGGGTCTGTTAGTCAGAGAGTCCAGGGTCCAATTGTAGAGGGATGAGCTGATACCAAGCTGGCGAAGTTTGGCAGTCAACTTGGAGGATGTCACAGTATTGAATGCCGAACTAAAGTCAATGAACAACATTCTGATATAAGAGTTGGGGCTGTCCAGGTAGATCAAGGCAGAATGAAGTGCTGTGGAGATGGTGTCCTCTGTAGACCTGTTGGTGTGGTATGCAAATTAATGGGGGTCCAGGGTAGTGGCCAAACAGGATTTCAGATGTGATAGAACCAGTCTGTCAAAGCACTTTGCAATGATGGGGGTGAGTGCAACTGGGCGGTAGACATTCACGCCAGTGGCAGTGGAATGCTTCGGCACTGGCACGATAGTGGCAATCTTGAAGCTGATGGCGACAACTGCCTGTGCCAGGGACAGATTGAAAATATCCGTGAAGACCCTGGCCAACTGTCCTACACAGACTCTGAGCATGTGGCCAGGTATTCTATCCAGATTAGCTGCCTTCCGTATATTCACCTCGCTCAGGGTGGCGCAAACGTCGGAGGTGGAAAGTGAGAGAGGCAGTTCACCAGGTGGGAGATTCACTTCGAGGGTGACCTCCTTGTTCCCTCAGTCAAAGCGAGCATAGAAGTAATTGAGCTTATCAGGAAGGGAAACAGAGCTGGAAGGGGGCACAGTACTAGGTGGTTTGAAGTCTGTAATAATCTGTGGTGTCCTGGGTATGACTCTAACCTGCAACAGGTGATGAGGCTCTGATTGGAGACTTTCAGAGCCTTGGGAAAAGTGGAGTTACCCCTTAGTCATTCATTGCTCCCAGGGCCGCTCTGACCCGAAACGGTAGCCCATGCAAGGGTTCCTGCTCAGGATACGAGAGAAGGCCAACGGCAGATCCGGCAGGTTTAGTAACTGAATTTATGACGGAGAAGGCAGATGAGCTAGGACCTCAAATGTCAACGGCTATAGTTCAGGCAGATGAACATTTGGGAAGAGAAATGGCGATTTCTTAGTTCGCTCAACGGTAGGGAATAGCAAACCACTGTTGCTAGATACTAGGTTTCCTGGAATCTATTTGCTAAGAAAACCATGGTCAAACTCACAAAATGTATCACACAACAACAGCGTCAGGAGGATCTTCAAGACAATTCTGAAGATGCTTCACTCGGTAGGGTTGATTCTGGTCAGCAGGGGATCCCCGACTGTCATCCAGATACTGCTCATAAAATTCAAGTAACACGAAAGAAAATTATTGCCACTTGGAATGTAAGAAACCTATATCAAGCAGGCAGTTTGGACAATGTGGTAAATGAAATGGAAAGACTAAAAATTAACATCATAGGAATTAGCGAAGTTCGTTGGATAGGTGCTGGAATATGTCAGAATAGAAATAAAACACTATTCTTGTGGAACATTCCATACTAATGGAGTAGACAACAGGAATTCTGCAGATGCTGGTAATTCAAGCAACACACATCAAATGTGTGATGTCATGTGTGTTGCTAACGGAGTAGGAATTCTTATGGATGAAATCATGGCCAAAAGTGTTTTAGGACATTGGGCAATATCATAATGAGTGCTCCTTGTTAGATTCAGAGGACAACCATTTGATTTAGCAATTATACAGGTATATGCACCAACAACAGATGGAACTAATGAGGATATAGATGAATTCTATGAAGAGCTTGAACAAGCAAAGAATGGATGCAAATCTCAAGATATTGTTATGGTCATGGGAGAGATAAATGCTAAAGTAGGACAAGGTACTGATGGAAATACCATAGGAAAATTTGGACTGGGGAAAGAAATGAAAGAGGTGAGAAATGGGTAGAATGGTGCAAGATGAATAATCAGGTCATTATGAATACCTACTTTAAAAACCATCTAAGATGCTTGTGGACCTGGAAAAGTCCAGGTGATAACAATAAAAATCAAATTGACTTTATTACTATAAACCAAAGATTTAGAAACTCAGTGACTCAATGCAAAACATATCCAGGTGCAGACTGTAATAGTGACCATAACCCAGTAGTATGTCATGTAAAAGTAAAACTAAAACAAAACTAAAGAAGCAAAAACCTGAACAATCCCTTAACTACTTGCAATTAATTAAAGAAGAAAACTTAAGACAACAATTTACAATTGAAGTAAGGAATGGATTTCAAAGTCTAGAAATAGAATCTGTTGAAGATGATAGCAATCATGTAGAAATGAAATTTAACTTTCTAAAGGATGCCTTGGTAGAATCAGCAAAGTCAGTGATTCTTAAAAAAGAAAAAAGCACAAAGAATAAATGGATGACAGATGAAATCAAAAATCTAATGGAAGAAAGGAGATGGAAGAAAGCAAATCCTATAGAATATAAATTTTTAGATAAAAAAGTTAAAAGCTTATGTCAAAAAGCCAAAGAAGAATGGTTAAACCAGCAATGTGAGCAAATAGAAAGAATTCCTATTCCTGATCCAAAAAGGTTACATCAACAAATCAAGAATATCACTGGTAAAAAGCTCCTCTGTTCTTCAGGTGGATGTTTGAAAGCAAAGGACGGTACCATTATGGAAAAAGATGAGATTATGAATAGATGGACTGAGTATATTCAGGAATTGTTTGAAGACGATTGAGGGCAAGAAACCAGAAATTAAGAAAAACATTGAAGGTCGAAGTATTTTAAAATCTGAAGTTCGTAATGCAGTAAATAAGATGAAGAAAGGGAAGGAAGCAGGTCCTGATGAATTAGTAATAGAACAAATTATCGTCCTTGAAGGTTATGGAATTGAAAAACTTACTGATTTAATCAATGACATTTATGAGACTGGAATAATACCAGAAGAGATGAAAAAATCAGTATTTATCACTCTTCCTAAGAAACCTGGAGCAATAGAATGTGAATTACAAAGGACCATAAGTTTAATGAGTCATATCACCAAGATACTTCTAAGAATTTTGATGACAAGAGCTGAAAGTAAGATACAAGCTGAAATAGGTAAAGAATTCTTGGGAATCATAGTTGTTGGTGAAAACATCAATAATTTCAGATATGCAGATGACGCTGTGTTAATTGCAAGTACAGAGGAAGAACTACAAAACTTAATTGATGTAATTGTTGAAGAAAGTGCAAAAATGGGTCTATTTATCAATTGCAAAAAGACAATGTATGGTGATATCCAAAAAGGAGAATCCTACCTGCAGGCGGAGAATAAACAGGGAAGACATAAAACAAGTACAGAACTTTTGCTACTTAGGAAGCTGGGTGACATCAGATGGCAGGTGCGACATGGACCATCAAGAGAAGAATAGGGATGGCAAAAGACACCTTTACGAGAATGGAAGAGTATACTGACCAATACTAAACTAGGCATGACAGCCTGCCTCAGAGCACTGAAATGTTACGTTTATCCAGTTATATGGCTCAGAATTTTGGACAATATCGAGTAACATGAGGAAATGAATTGTAACAGCAGAGATGTGGTTTTTGAGGAGGATGCAAAGAATATCATGGACGAAACAAATGTCTAACGAGGATGTCATGAACAGAGCAAACACAAAAAGAGAAATAATGTATGAGATCATGAAAAGGCAACATAACTTCATTGGACATCTGATTAGGAAAGAGAAGTTAGAATGCACGGTAATTATGGGAAAGATTGAAGGGAAGAAAGAAAGAGGAAGACAAAGACAAATGATGATGGAGACAGCAGCCAGAGAAGTAGAAATGAATACCAATGAATTGATCCACTTGAAACAGGAGTGTGTGGGTCATGGCAGCCAAAGCTCAAACTGGGCATGGCACCTGCTGATGATGAATAATCTGTATGCCATGCCACATGTGCTGGGGGTCTGAGGAGTGAAATGCTCCTCGATCCTCTGTGTGTTTAACCTGTGAGATTCCCCTCCTTCGGCTGGCCCTGGCTGAGCTGTAAGCCTCCTGGTCTCCAGACCTGAAGGCTGAATCTCTGGCTTTGAGCAGGAGGTGAACCTCACTGTTCATCCATGGTTTCTGATTGGGGAGAATTTTTATTTGTTTTTGTGATGTCACTCTATCTACACACTTGTTGATGTGCTCAAGGACAGAGTTGGTATATAATGAGAGTCTGTGGTGGCATGGGCAGCAAACACACTACAGTCTGTGTGCTGGAATTGGTGCCGAAGAACAGAGTCAGCATCCTCAAGCCAGATCTTAATGGTCTTCATTGTTGGTTTCACACGTTTAATGACCAGGCTATACTTGGGAAGCAGAAACAATGAAAGATGGTTGGACTGTCCCAGGTGGGGGAGGGTAGTGCTTTTGTAAGCATTAGCCACATTTGTGCAGACATGATCTAAGGTTTTATTTCCCCTTGTGGTGCATGATACATTTTGGTAATATCTTGGAAGCACGGTACGTAGGTTGCAATGATTAAAGTCCCCAGTGACAATGAAGGCTCCGTCTGGATGCAATATCTGCAGCTTGCTAATAGCGACACTGAGGTCTTTCATGGCTACTTTGGCATTAGCATCCAGTGGTACATAAACTGCAACAGCAATGATGCATGTAAACTCTCATGGCTGATAAAAAGGTCTGCACCTAATAATCAGGTATTCCAGATCAGCAGACCAATAAGTGTCAGCAATGGTAGAGTTAGTACACCATGATCGATTCATGTAGATGCATAAACCACTTCCTCTACTTGTACCTGTTGCTGTTGCAGCTCTGTCAGCCCTGAAGATCGTGCACCCTTCCAGTTCCACCACGTTGTTTGGGACATCACTGTTTAGCCACATCTCCTTAAAAGGCATGACGTTGCAATCCATAAGCCTTCTTTGTGTGAGGGTCCAAGTCCTTAGTTCGTCCAGCTTGTACATCACTAGAGACCAAACCTTGGCGAGGAAGATGCTAGGTAGCGCAGGCTGGTGTGGATTTAGCTGCTAGGTAGCGCAGGCTGCTAGGTAGCGCAGGCTGGTGTGGATAAATGCTGTCTGAGCTGATGAGTTCCTCCAGTAATTTGTGCGCGTTCCAGATTCCCAGCATCTGCAGAATCTTGTGTCTGTGATGCACTAATCAGAGATAGCCAAGATGACTTTGCAAGGACACTGTCTGAGTAAGCTGAGTGCATTTTATTGTGGAGGTATTAAAGTGTGTATTGATAAGTGCAGTGGTGATGGAAGGATCTGAGAGGGACATTTTTCACCCAGAGAGTGAAGGTTACCTGGAATGTACTGCCAGCAAAGCAGCTCTGCTGAGAGAATTTGATAAGTAATGCAGGTGAGCACTTGAATCACATCAGCAGAAAAGGCTGCGGGACCAGTGCTGAAAGATGGGATTAATTCAGGTCAAGTCAAGTCGCTTTTATTGTCATTTCAACCATAACTGCTGGTACAGTACACAGTAAAAATGAACCAACTTTCCTCCAGGACCATGCTGCGACATGAAACAACACAAAACTACACTAGACTACCTAAAACAACACAAAACTACACTAGAACTACCTAAAGCAACACAGAACGACACTAGACTACCTAAAACAACACAAAACTACGCTAGACTTCAGACCTACACGGGACTACATAAAGTGCACAAAACAGTACAATAATTAATAAACAAGACAATAGGCACAGTAAAGGACAAATTACAATATAATAAATGATGTAAATGTAAACCATGTTTTAGCAGGAACTGAGAAAGAAATGAGCAAAAATTGCAAAGGGAGTGGAATGGTGTTCAGTTAAGTGTGTTTTTTTTGTGTGTGTGTAGGTTGGTGTCAGACTAGACTCTGGGAATTGAGGAGTCTAATGGCTTGGAGGAAGAAACTGTTACACAGTGTGGTTGTGAGAGCCCGAATGCTTCGGTACCTCTTGCCAGATGGCCGGAGGGAGAAGAGTTTGTATGAGGGGTACGTGGGGTCTTTCAGAATGTTGTTAGCTTTGCAGATGCAGCGTGTGGTGTAAATGTCTGTAATGATGGGAAGAGAGACCCCGATGATCCCTTTAGCTGACCTATCCGCTGCAGGGTCTTGCAATCCGAGATGGTGCAATTTCTGAACCAGGCAGTAATGCAGCTGCTCAGGATACTCTCGATACATCCCCTGTAGAATGTGGTGAGGATAGGGGAGTGGAAGATGGACTTTTCTCAGCCTTCGCAGAAAGTAGAGACGCTGCTGGGCTTTCTAGGCTATGGAGCTGGTGTTGAGGGACCAGGTGAGATTCTCCACCAGGTGAACACCAAGAAATTTGGTGCTCTTAATGATCTCTACAGAGCAGCCATCGATGTTCAGCAGAGAGTGGTCACTCCGTGCTCTCCTGAAGTCAACAACCATCTCTTTTGTTTTGTTCGCATTCAGATACAGTCCGTTAGCCACTGCACCTCTTCTCTGCTGACTCGTCATTCTTGCAGATGAGACTCATTATGGTTGTGTCATCGGCGAACTTGATGTAATTCGAGCTGTGTATTGCTGCGCAGTCGTGGGTCAGCAGAGTGAACAGCAGTGGACTGAGCACACAGCCCTGGAGGGCCCCCGTGCTTAGTGTGGTGGTGTTAGAGATGTTGCTCCCGATCTGGACTGACTGAGGTCTCCCAGTCAGGAAGTCTAGAATCCAGTTGCAGAGGGAGGTGTTCAGGCCCAGCAGGCTCAGCTTTCCAGTCAGGTGCTGAGGAATGATTGTGTTGAATGCTGAACTGAAATCTACGAACAGAATTCGAACATACATATTCTTTTTGTCCAAGTGGGTGAGGGCCAGGTGGAGAGTGATGGCGATGGTGTCATCTGTTGAGCAGTTGGGACGATACGTGAACTGCAGGGGGTCCAGTGAGGGGGGCAGCAGGGTCTTGATGTGCCTCATGACGAGCCTCTCGAAACACCTCATGATGGTGGATGTGAGTGCAACGGGACGGTAGTCGTTGAGGCAGGACACTGAAGACGACTTCGGCACGGGGATGATGGTGGTGGCCTTGAAACACGTTGGAACGACGGCACTGCTCAGAGAGATGTTGAAGGTGTCAGTGAGAACATCTGCCAGCTGGTCTGCACATCCTCTGAGCACTCTGCCAGGAGTATTGTCTGGTCCAACAGCCTTCCGTGGGTTGACCTTGCATAGAGTTTTTCTCACATCGGCCACTGGAAGACACAGCACCTGTTCATTGGGAGTAGGGGTGGTCTTCCTCACCACCACGTCATTTTCTGCCTCAAAACGAGCATAGAAGTTGTTCAGCGCATCTGGGAGGGAGGCATCACCAGCACAGGCAGATGATGTTGTCCTGTAGTTGGTGATGACCTGAATGCCCTTCCACATGCACCGCTGTCCTGGAAATGGCTGTGGATTCGCTGGGCGTGTGCATGCTTTGCGTCTCTGATGGCCCGGGACAGTTTGGCCCTCGCTGTTGTTAGGGCTGCCTTGTCGCCTGCTCTGAAGGGGGAGTCTCGGGTCCTCAGCAGCGCATGCACCTCCGCGGTCATCCATGGCTTCTGGTTGCTGATTGTTTTATTGTTTCACAAAACTGACACCCAGTAAGAATAACCGTGACAGGTGGACGCTGCAACTATTTGGTTTTGCTTGAACAAATGGACCCAGACTCGGTAGTTCCTCCGAGACTCAGTTTATTGTTAATACAGAGAAGAAAATAGGGAATTGCGAGAAATGCTTTATATTGTACACTGTCTACATCACTAATAGGTAGGGCTATTGACATTTTTTTTTGGATGTAAGTATATTACAAGTCTTCAATACATATAGTACACACCTCTTATATATACATACACACAATATTTACATGATGGCACCACATGTATAAAGAATATACATCCTAGCAATATAGGTACACAAGTACAATAAACCCGAGAGCCAGATCCTTCAGGAACCCTGAAAAGGGCCCACATCATCCAGCTTCAACCCGCGTCCCGAAAGTACCTGCGCCCTGTTGTACAGATCGTAACACCCCAGCGACCCACCAATAACAAGAAAGGCAGCGTCCGACCGCACCACATGCGAAATTCCCAGAGAGGCGAGTGCGAGTGAGGATTTCTTAAACGTGATACCGTGGTACCCAATCATCACCAGTTCATGGTGTATCTCTCCAATGTCCCAACCAATGTGCTTAGTATAGTCCAAGATGGCCCTTTCCACTGAGGGCTTGCCATATTTTAGTCTTCTTGAGTCCGAGGTTTCTACCAAATGATCCTCCATAGGCACAGCAATGCCCATGACAATCGCAGCCCGACCCTGGTGGACAATTAACTTGGGCTTACAGAATGTCCCTGCTGTGGGGATTCTGGGCTTCTCGAGCACCTCAGCACCAACACGCTGAAAGGATTTCGCCAAAAAGTGGGTCACCTGATTATGCCTAGTACATCATGCTCGATGACTCACGGTACATGATTGTAGAATGTGGTGCAAGGATTCGGGTGCCCGCATAGTCCACAACACTTTAGGTTCACGCTTCCTGGACGACCTCGACAACATCGCACCCTGGTGCCCAGGGTGTTAGCCTGCAGTTGTAATCCTCTAATAAAGTGTCTTGGGAAGACCCTGTCAGGTGACCCGATCCAAGATCCTGACTCCCAGGTCACCTCGATGTGTCCGAGGTATTTACAATCCAGGTTGGCCGTGAGTGCGGCCCTCCAGGCGGCCTTGGCTTCGAGCTTGAACCCCACTGGGTTGCCCATGATGACACCAGGGCAAGAGAACTCCACGATGACCTTTGCAAACTCCGACTGGAGAACTGTTGCTCGAAGTACTGGATTGGTCGATGTGAGCAGCCTTTCCATCCGAGCAGTCTTCTGTATGGGAACGGAAGCCGCAAACGATGGGACTCCCAAACCATCGTCCTTCAGACCTGCATGGAAGAAGGCAGTTGAAGTATCAGTTGGGAACCTAAGCCAAGCGCGAATGGCAGCACGTACCTGCTTATCCAGGCCCTTCAGTGTGTTATAGTGGGCACGTCCAAGGACCGGACTGTACGTCAGCTTAGATATAAACCGCTGATGAGGCTTTAGTGGGGCCCGAGTGATGTTGTCTAATGCCCCAGCCAAAACCTCACGATGTTTCACTGGCCGATGACCACGCCAGTCAAACTGGACTCCAAGGTACCTAAACTCCTCTGCTGGGCCCAAAGATCTCAGACGGCCCCCACAGAAGTCCACACCATAGTCGTCCAGTGCGGTGAACTTTTTCTTGTGATTGCCACGAATGACGAGGGCAGAGGACTTACTCATGTTGATGCCATTGCCGGCCAATTGCAAAGCATCATCATCACGTGCCAGCTTCTGCGCCAACATCGATGCGGATTCAGAAAAGATGACAAGATCATCCGCGTAGGCAATCGCGTCTAGCGTTCGATCCTCAAAGGGGATGCCAGTTGTGGGGTCGGTGAGGGACACCACCTCATCAACCGCCATGATGAAAAGGAGCGGTGAGAGGCTTCCCCCGATGCACCCCAAGCCTAGCAACGATGTTTTGTCCCCTGAGTTGATCTGTTGCCCCCGTGTAGATGGACTTAATGTAGCTTACCAGCTCCGAACGCTAGAGCCGAATGAACTATGGTGTCAGTCGACACAGAGTCGAAGGCCTTGGAGATGTCGATGCATGCCATTACCACGTCTTGGTAACGGTCCCGGGCTCTTCAAAGAACACAATCCAGCAGATTGACCGCCTCAAAAGTGCCGTTACCAGGCAGAAATCCGAACTGCAACATGGGTAAATAGAGAATGTTAGACCATCTGAAGGCGAGAATCTGATGATACGCCCTAAGAATGATGGAAGAAATACTTATAGGGCGTAAATACAAAGGGGAGGTAACGCCACAGGTATGTTTGGGGACCAGGGTAACGTGGGAATGCATGAAAGGGGAGGGAAGTACACCCAGATACATGATGATATTATAATAACCAGCCAAGTACAGAGGGTCTATTTACCGTAGTTGTTCATAAGTAATCTGATCAGGACCCACTGCTACCCCAGACCTACATTGAATAGCTGAGGATATGTCAGATGACTCAATAGGGCGAAGCAGGTCCCAACTGGTCAACGAGACCCGCCTGGCTAGATGGGGGTCGGGACTACCTTCCGTAGATAGAATTCCTGACCAGAATTCATGGGTGCCAGGCGGAAGGGCCCGCTCCTGCAAGTGAGCAGTCTTCCAGGCCCCCGAGATGACCTCCTGGGCCGCATCCTTCTGCCTAGAATGGTACAAAGCCTGAAGTTGGGCGTACTGTGCACGGCGTCCTTCTTTCTTCTTCAGCCCACCCGTCAATCCAGTCCGCTGTTGACGAGGGGCCGTAGGCTTCCATCAAGTTGGAAAGTGAAGCCTAGCGTGAGTGTCCAGACGCAAGATGGCCTCTTCTGTCGAGATCTTCCCTGCCCAAAGTAACTCGACCAGAGTCCGAACTTCACCAAGGCCGAATAGATCTTGTCGACAGGAACGAAACTGATGGACCGCCACATCTTAACAGGTGCCTCCTCCACTCAGGCTCCCCTTCATCCTCATCTCTACCTGGAGTTGTTGCTTCTTCTACTAGCTCTGCAGGAGGCATCCCAGATCCCGCTTCTAGGGTGACTTCCTCAATTGATGGACCAGAAGGCACGGTGTCAGGAGGAGATCAGCCAAGGAGCTTCAACCGCTTCTTGATAGCTTCGACTGATCTACCAGGCGGCAGGGGTGCAAGGTTCCTAGAGAGCCCAATGAGCCCCAGCTCTGGCACCCATCGCTCCCCCACACCACGCGTAAGAGCTCGATCTTCTTGCTCGGACCAACGGCCCCGTCGACTCGGGAATTCCTCCAGTCTCCGGATATCATGTTTGACAGGATGTTGTCTCTGCGTGTGCTGTCCCAACCCAGCCTTCGTGCGAAACACAGCTGAGAAAATTTCCGCACGTGAAACTAGCCCCGCTGCCCCCCCCTCCGTCGTGTGGGTACGGAGGGGGGGCAGCTGGACATACCAGACCGTGAGCAGAAGGCGCGACCACATCGGGACACGGAAAACCTACCTGGCTCTCGGGTCTCGGGAGAAGCCCCGGGGCAGTGGCCCCAAGGTCCTTTACATTTCTCTTTGACAGAACCCGAGAAGAGGACCCGGTGTGGGAGGTTAGCCCACATCAGGTTTGGCCCGGATCTTAGCTCAAGGGGCGTACAGGTATGCCCCTATCCCCAGGGGTTGCTGCGAGGAAGCGGCCTGGCCGTGTGAGTGTGGACATCAATCGATAGCCCTCACCCATTCCCCCTCAAGAGCAACCCCTGGTAGTCTACATTGCTGAGTATACTTAGCAACGTCTGTGTGGTCCCTGAAGCAGGTGATCGACCGTGGACTGTCTAGGGTGGAGGTCCTTGGTGCCGTTTCAGCTGCTCGGCTGGAAGGTGGGACCCAGGCGAGTGGTCTGCCCAAGGAAGAACTTATTCCTTTATAGCACTGTCGCCACTTCCCAGTCCTGCTGGAAGGGGCTTGGCATCCAATCCAATGATAACCAGGGAAAGGGTCACCACTCCACAGAAGGAGGTCTGTGGAGTTGCTGGCCCAAAGCGGTCAACTCCGTTTGAATATGGTCTGCCAAATTGGTAATGTTCTCACTCTCATCCAGAATGTAAGTACAACATTCTTGACCGATTATGGCACAAGTTCCTCCCTGCTTTGCTTGCAAAAATTCCAACGCCATCCGATTTTGCAGGGCCACTGTATGGATAGCAACTAACTGGGCATTAACCATCTGAAACGTTTTACTAGTCTTGGCTAAAGCTAGGACAGTTTCATTGGCTAATTTTCCCATTGCATCAGACAAATGAATCACCTCTCGGGAAATATGGGCGGTACCACAAAAAGGAAACAGTGTAAGCCAGAAACGCTCAGATTCGGTAATGTGCTTACGAGGGTCACAAGGGTACCTTGCCTTCATAATATGGATGGTCTGTGAGAGAATACAAATGATGATAGTAAGGTACAGCATAAGCAAGGTAACAACAACCTTTCCAAGCATGGGGTAGCCAAGGGTAAGCATTGTCACCACAAATCCAATATGTGCCATTTAGTGCTCGTAAGACCAATGGTATCTGATTGGGAATTACAGTAGTGATCCCAGTACAAGAACTAATCCCCAACTGTATTTGACCTATATTTACAGAAACACTCAAAACCTCGTATGTGAGGGGATACCTTAAATGTAGGGGGCATCTTAGTCATATATAGGGACAAAAACCACCTTTTGAACACTGGCTCAGCGTAACGGAATCTGTATTATACTTGGGTCAACAACATGTTCCCCAACAGCTGTATCCAAGGTAGTGGTGGGGGACTATGGTCATCCTGGAGTGGTTATTAAATGCACGCCAAGCCCATTCTTCCTCAGCCGTGAAGGGTATTTGGATCATAGGGGTCCCTCCCAATGCATGTAACGGTCCCATTGAACACACCCAACACTTTGATACGTTCAATCTTACAACGTATTCATAACTCATTCTCAAAAACATATTTCAATGCTTGATATTATCATCAAAGTCCTCAATCCTTCGGCGCGGTCGCACCGTCCAGACCTCCTCAGTCCAAATCCCTCGACAAAGAGGGACAGCAGAGGGAATCCGCGACTCCAGACGGTGACCCATGGACCGAGGGTGTTTTCTTTGCGCCTTAGACAGAGCATCTGTATCCCTCATTGAACTGGGAGTTTGCCTATATTGATTGCGTAAGGTTCCACTTTCTTTTATAATTGGCTGGGGAGGTGTTCGAAGCTCCGACCCTAGGGTCTTCCCCTGAAGTGCCCCTAATAGAGCAATGTAACATAGCAGCATTCCAACCATTGGTTTGTAATACAAAAGAAAACAGTCCTAGTTCTGAGCTGTCAGGCATTCGGAATTCAAACATTGCAATTTCTCCTGTCCTTCTATAGCGACCCGAGTGTTGCCATGTGCGGGGCTACTATTTCCCCCTTCTGTAGTTCCCTTTTTGGCCCTGTCACCCATACTTTACTAGCTACCTCACTTATCTCACTCGTGGGAGCCCCCTCTAAAATACCCTCTAAAGCCACAGGATAAGTCTGAATCAAATGGGAAATAGGGGAACCCCCCATTTGTGTTCAATTGTTCATAACGTTCACCCCTTGTTGCGGCACTGAATGCCATCCCTTCATAGTGTGGGTGGTGGTCATCAATCGAATCTGCTGTTTCAAAAGTCCACTTAATTGTTCAATCAAGCCAACTGCCTGGGGGTAATAAGGTATACGGTGGACCCAATAAGTACCTTGCTCTTTTGCCCAATCCTTCTGCTTCTGCTTGATACTGTGCAAGCACTGCCGGACGGCTGTTATAATGCGCAGTCGGTGTGAAGGGCATGGGAGTTAGATTGTAAAGTAAGCTTTTTTGACTAGATCCCCTAAGTCGATTTGATTGAGTATCTTTAAAAAATATTCATGTCAGAAATACTGCGCAGGTCTGGTGGCAGAAAATTCCACTCTCTTGTTGATCTTCGGTGGAGGGAGTAGCAAATCTTACTGAATGAAGGAGTTTCCAATATGTGAGGTCAAGTTTGTGGTCGAGTTGAACTGAACTGAACTGACCTGACCCTGTGACGAATTTGGATGTTTGATGGAGTGATGTTGTGAAGTTCTTTGAAAATGAAAATTAGCCATAGTTTAATATGTCAGTTTTCAAGTGGTTCCCATAGAAGGTTAGAGAGCACGTTGGTGACACTGGCTTTCCTGCTGTAATAGTTTAACACAGTGGTCCCCAACCACCAGGCCGCAAAGCATGTGCTACCGGGCTGCGAGGAAACGATATGAGTCAACTGCACCTTTCCTCATACCCTGTCACTCCCACTGTTGAACTTGAATGCACGCGAGGACATCACTCAGTCATTAACCTACAACTACTTGTGAGTAAAGAACAAACGTCGCTTGAGAGTTTCTTTGGAAGAGATGGTAGGGGACATAAAAGGCCTAACGATGATGATAACGCAGAGACAGCTATGGCCGAGACTGCAAAAAAATGAAAGCTTCCTTCAACAGAAAATACAACGAGTCGTATATAAAATATGGCTTTATTGCGACCAGTGACTCACACGCTCCAAGCTCCCTGCGTGTGATATGTGGAGACAAGCTGTCTAATGAGGCAATGATGCCCTCAAAACTGCTTCGGCACATTGAGTCCAAGCACCCTGTGCTTAAAGACAAACCCGTTGAGTTTTTTGAGCGGAAAAAATGTGAGCAAGCAGGACAGAAGCAAGTGCGGAGAGCCACCACCTCCACAAATGCTGCTGCTCTGGGAGCGTCGTACTTACTGGCTAGCCGTATTGCTAAGGCTAAGAAGCCTTTCACTGTTGGGGAAGAATTGATTCTGCCTGCTGCCAAGGACCTGTGCCGTGAACTTTTGGGAGAAGCTGCATCTAACAAGATGGCACAGCTTTCTCTTTCAGCTACCACAGTTTCAAGGAGAATCGATGACATAGTGGAGGACATCGAAGCACAGCTGTTGGAACGGCTTAACGAGTCTGGTTTCACTACCCGAGTTAAAGTGGTTGCTCCTGAATGCCAGTCTACACACTGTGTCACATACAGGGAAATGCTGGCTAGTCGAAAAATGTCACCTGATCTTAACAGCGTATTGAGTGACGTTCTTGAAGTTATTAATCACATCAAAGCAAAAGCCCTTAACTCACGTCTGTTTGAGCAGCTTTGCGAGGAAATGGATGCAGAGCACAAACGCCTTCTCTTACACTCTGAAGTCAGGTGGCTATCAAGGGCGAGGACCGGGGCCAGGGTTTTTGAGTTAAGAGAGCAGCTACAGAGATTCCTTTCAGGAAAAAAGTCACCACTGGCAGCACACTTCAGTGACGAGGAGTGGGTAGCAAAACTCGCTTATCTGTGTGACATCTTCAACCTGCTCAATGAACTCAATTTGTCACTTCAGGGGAGAATGACAGCTGTCTTTAAATTGGCAGATAAAGTGTCCGCTTTCATAGCCAAACTGAAACTCTGGGGATGGTGAGTGGACAGGGGCATATTTGACATGTTCCCAACATTAACTGGGAATTTGGGAGAGACTGAGGCTCACAGCTGGTACGCGAACACCTATCTTTGCTGTCGACAGAATTCGAGCGTTATTTCCCAACCGCAAATGACCCAAGACGTGCAAAGGAATGGGTCTGTGACCCACTTATGAATGTCCCCGGTGAATCATCCATGTCAGCGCGGGAAGAAGATCAACTCCTCGAGCTTGTAAATGATGGTGGGCTGAAAAGTCTGTTTGACATAACATCTCTGCCAGTATTCTGGATTAAAGTCAAGGCTGAATATCCTGAGATAGCCACGAAACCACTGAAAACGTTGCTTCCATTTCCAACGTCATATCTCTGCGAAGCAGAGTTTTCTGCAATGAATGCAACGAAAACTAAATTGCGGAATAGACTGGACATGAGGAACCCCCTTATGACTTATAATTGACTTATCACTATATTCATGCGAGGAAGATGTGCTTTGTGTGTTTAATATTAAATTTATTAGATAAACCCTTAGAAACAAAATTGAGTGTATTAGCCACTGATAAGTGACTTATAGTTGACTTATCACCTATATTCCAGTCGTGATTAACACACCACCCCCGTCGGCTGGTCTGCAAGAATATTGTCAATAACCGGTCTGCAGTGCAAAAAAGGTTGGGGACCCCTGGATTAACACAAAGCAAAAGCACAGTGTTGGATTTTTTCGGTGGACGACTTATTGTTAGCTTGCTGAGGATCCCATATGGCTGCGCAACACTCAAGCTTTAGACGGACGTGTGTCTTATATGCCATGTCCTTGACGGATTTACTACATGAGTGGAGGTTCCTTCTCAGGATACCCAGCATTTTATTTGCTTTGGCTGTAATCTGATTGATGTGGCATGCCCAGTTAAGATCCTTGCTAATTTCAGTGTGGGTGGTAGGTGACTGTTTCAAGAATCTGTCCATTCATGTCATATGTCGCGTTGATTAGTTTAACTTTGTGACTGACATGCATAGCATAACATTTAGATGAGTTGAAGGATATTTGCCATTGAGACTCCCATTGACATAATGAATCAATATCGTGTTGCAGCAGCTGAGCATCTTGGTCATTTTTTATCTCATAGTAGATTATGCAGTCATCTGCAAAAAGTCTGACTTTGGACTTCTTTGGCAAGTCGTTGAGTAAATGAGAAAAAGTAAGGGTCCCAACACGGTCCCCTAGGGCACTCCGGATGTTACTGGAGATTTGAGGGACTCTGCCTCCTCAAGAAGCACACGTTGCTGTCTGTTGGTAAGGAGCATGTTTAACCAATGTAGAAGGCTGTTGTTAATGCCCACATGTTCAAGCTTGTGTAGCAATCTCTGGTGGGGCACCGTGTCACATGCCTTACTGAAGTTAAGTATGATCAAATCTGCTTGACTTCTCTTGTCAAGGATCTTTGCTAAGTCGTTGATCAACCCTGCAAGTTGCGGGGGGGGGGTCACGTGATGATGTGGGATTGAGACATGTAAATCCAGCTGTCCCGTAAAAAATCAGCAAAGTACCGTTTAAACAAAGTAAAGTTAATAAATACTTTCTGAAAATTACTTATAAACTTCGTAAAACTACTCTACGATATGCCTTGTAAACCGCAACAGAAAAAGGTCTGTTGTTGTGAAGTCGCCGCGAGATGGGAAGAAAAAAGGGCCTACTGCAGCGATGGAGCCTCGGATTCAGGTTGGATCTCCTTCGGAGGAGACGTAGTTTATCTCTGGCGTACAAGAACAGGGAACAATGGCGGCGGTAGCGGTCTCTCGGAAGAAGATACTGGAATTGCGCATGCGCAAATCAACACAACTTAAACTACAAGAAGCGACGGCCACTGCAACTGGAAGTAACTCAGAGTCAGAATTGGATACCGCAGAGAATACAAATAAAGAAGAGGAGGAAGAACTGGAAGAGACTGGAAGTAAAGGAGACAACGGAGACATAAGAGAGGCTTTATTGCAATTAACGGTTGAATTAAGAAAATTAAGAACAGAGCTTAGAGATGTGAAGATGTGCTATGATAAAGCTATGAAAAGAAAGGATAAAATGGATAAGAAACTTCAGAAGATGGAAAGAACAATGGAGCATATTAACGATAGAGTGGAAAAAACAAAATGATGTACTCGTCTGGAATACGGAAAGAAATCGACTCTTGGAGAAAGTGGACGTGTTAGAAATTTTAGTAGACGTAACAATATTAAAATTGTTGGTCTTAAAGAAGGTATAGAGGGAGATAATCTGATAGAATTTTTTTCAAAGGTGGATCCCGAAAACCTTGCAAATGAAAGAGGAAGACTAATCAATTGAAATTGAGCGGGTACATAGAGCTCTAAGACCAAAACCACAAGATGACCAATATCCACAATCAATTTTAATAAAATTCTTAAGATTTCAAGACAAAGAAAGGATTCTACAGGCAGCTGCCCAAGCTGCCAAGAAGAGAAAAGGGCCACTGATGATAGAAGGGAAAAGAAATTTTCTTTTACCCTGATATAAATTATGAACTTTTGAAGAAAAGGAAGAAATTTAACCCAGTGAAAAAAAGCCCTAGGGGATCACGGCTATCAATTTATATTGCGTTATCCTGCAACCTTAAAGACTTTTTTGCCTGGTGGAGAAAAAAGATTTTTTGACGATTACCGGAAAGCGGAGGAGTTTGTACGAGATTCTTTGAATATTCACCAGATACAAGAACAAACCCAGAGGACCGAGATGGATTGAAGATGAAGACTGGATCAAGGATTAGGCCTGTTGGACTTTTAGGCGGATGAGTATATAAATATATCATTAATTATATGAGGGAGGGGAAGAAAGGTTAAAATTTGAGGAATATTAGCTGGGAATAATGACATTAATTTTTTTTATATGTATACAATTTTTTGTTACGGGGGAGCTGGAGGAAACACTGACCAATCGTGATTCATGTGTGCAAGCGTGGCAATAGCTATAACCCACACAATGGAGTTGGGGTAGTGTTGTGTATCTTTTCATTCACAACATTAGTGGGGGGGGGGGTATTTTGTTTCTTCTTTTTTTCTATCTTATCTATCTTTTTTTCTTTTTGCCTGGATGATTGGGAGGGAAACACATAGCAACATGGTGAAGTGCAAAGAGATTCCCCAGGGAGCTATGAGAGTTAAGCTAAGTAATGTTTTAGATTTTAAGAGATAAATATGAAACATTTTTGAATAGTTGGAGCCCCTATTACAGCTCCGATGATAAAGATCTTGGTCCCTTGGGGAAAGTAACAAATATATATAAAATTTATTTTTAATCCCATGGAGCATGTGCAAACCTTCCAATATTCAGGCAGTTCTTTTTTTTTCTTTCTCTTTAGGTAGGAGTATATATCGGGGGGGGGGGAGGGTTAAGGGGAGGGGAGAAGGTAGATATTATTTTCTCATGTATTTACTTTGAAAACTCAATAAAAATTATATTAAAACCCTGCAAGTTGCGTGTCACAAGATCTACCGTGATGGAATCCATGTTGATGGTGAGTAAGAGCATTGTGTCTGGTCCATAATGTGATGGTGAATAATATGTTCCAGAATTTTACAACGGATTTTACAATCCTGGATCTGTTGCCCTGTAAAATGGGATCCATTATCTGACTGTATTTCCTCAGGTGTGCCATAATGTGACATCAGGTATTCTACCCCCCGAATAGTAGACTCCTGACTGACACTAGGAAAGGGTCTGGCCAACAGGAATCCAGAATAAGTGTCCATCATTGTCAATGCATATTTATCATTCTTATGTGGGTGTCAACACATATTTATCATTCTTATGTGCGGGCAGGGGTCTAATGTAATCAATCTGCCATACTTTAGCTGGTACGGAGCCTCTCTTAATATGGGCGAAAGGTCCACGCGGTACAGAGTGAGGCTTGACTTGCTGGCAAATAGGACACTCCGACACAATATTCCAGCAGTTATCCACCGTCAAAGATATCCCATGGTCTCGTCCCCGTTCTTGCGTCCCCTTCTCCCCGAGATGGCTGGACTGTTTGTGGGCCCGTCTAACTAGAAGCACTGTAATAGCAGATACTGCAGCCAATCCGTCTACTTGATTATTGTAGAGCGTCATAGGGCTAATGTCCTTTTGGTGAGCATTCACATGATACACATGAATGTCGCGCCTTTGCGCCTCCTGCCATATCTGTTGCCAATATTCCTTGCCCCAGATAGGTTTATTATTAACTGTCCACTGGTGCATCTGCCAGCTCACCATCCAGATAGCTGTTCTATTAGCCACCACCTATGAGTTGGTATATATTCTAATTTCCTTGGGGAGTGAAAAGGGCAGGGTAACCTCTACAAGTTCTGCCAGCTGACTGGATCTGCCCTCTCCTCCTTGTATTAACTAAGTATCGTCCGAGGGTTGCAGAGCAGCGGCCTTCCACCGTTGGCGCCCCGACACCCAACAGCTCGAGCCATCCGTAAACCAGGCACTAGCCTTTTCATCCGATGTCAATTCCTCGTATGGCCGGCCCCATCGAATGTGGGAGGGTTTGAGAGGGGGGACTGCCTTCTCTTCCTCGGTTCCAGCTGTTATAGGTAATTTGGCTACTTGTTCATGAAGGCAGATGACTCCTGCTGATCCTTTAGCGGCCCAGTCCTGTATATACCATTTTCACTTCACTATGGATGATTACTGTGCACGCCCCTGTCTTACCTTCGTATCTGGGGTGAGCACCCAGGACATAATAGGCAAATTGGGTCGCAACACTGTGGGGTCTGATCGCCTGATGGACTCCGTTTCCACCAGGGCCCAGTAGCAAGCCAGGAGTTGTCGTTCGAACAGAGTATATCGTTCGGCAGCCTCCGGCATAGTGTGTGACTAGAACCCTAGGGGCACCCTCCTTCCATTCTGCAGATGCCACAGACTCCATACGGCCACATTATCTTGAACAGACACCTGTAATTCATACGAGGCCCCCAGGACCTGAGATGAAAGGGGAAGAGCCTGTTCAACTGCCATTTTGGCCTGCTTGAATGCCTCCTTTTGCTCATCTCCCCATGTGAATTCGCTCTTCTTACAAGTGACAGCATACAGTGGTTTCAGTAGGAGAGTCAAATGGGGAATAGGTCTTCTCCAATATCCCAATAACCCCACAAAGCACTGAGCTTCTAGCTTATTAGTGGGGGTAGCTGTGGCTTGTATTTTATTTCGTACCTTTTCTGGTATAATCCCCTCCCCCGCATGCCAGTGAATCCCCAGAAACGTCACTGATTGACTGGGACCTTGACTCTTATCTTCATTCACAGCCCATCCCCTTTCTCGCACACACTGTAACAGGGACCGCAGTGCCTCTGCGACACTCTCCTCGTCAGGTCCTTGTAACATAACATCATCGATATAGTGGTGTATTCTGACGTTAGGGGGTAGTGCGCACGTCTCCAAATCAAGTGCCACTATCCCGTGGCATAAGGTGGAACTATGAACATACCCCTGTGGCAAACAAATAAAGGTATATTGCCTACCGTTCCAGGTCAAAGCAAACTGCTCCTGTGATTCCTCCTCCAAGGGAATCGAAAAGAAGGCGTTGGCCAGATCAATAACAGCATATCATTGACCATCTGCATCATCCGAAATATTATCTACCAGCGTCACTATGTCGGGCACAGCAGAGCTCAACAGGGGAGAGTATCTATTCAATTGTTGATAATCAACAGTCATTTGCCAGGACCCATCTGGTTTCTTTACTGGCCAGACTGGGCTATTGTACGGGACGTGGTGGGTCGAATAACCCCAGCTTGCTCTAAGGAGGCAATAGTATCAATTATTTCTGTGTGACCTCCCGGGATCCGGTATTGTGGAATTGACACTATCTGCGTCGGTGGAGGGATAAACAGGGGCTTCCACTTAGCCTTTCCGATTACCACCTGCATGCTCCGGATCCCAAAGCTAAAGGTCCCTAACGATGTCTTCAATTGCATTCTCTTTAACACATTCATTCCTAAGATGCACTTGGTGGTTACAGCAATCAGGACAGATACAGAACGCGGGACATTTTAATAATAGTAGAAGAAGAAGAAGAAGATTGTTGTGGAGCAATGAAACACAGTTTAGCAGCTCAACGTTTTGCAGCATGACAAAGAATATATGCATAAAATAAATTCTAAAACCTCAGGAGTGCAGTCCAAAATTAATAATATATGGATGGGGGGGGGGGAGGTAGGACTATTGCACACCTGCCGTTCCTGGAAGTGTGATGCATTTAGCTGCCGCCGTCTTAGGAGGGGGGCAGGAGGAGGGAAGGGGGTGTTATACATTTCACTGCTTGTGGGTAGAAGCTGTTAAGGAGTCTCTTTGTTTTCATTCTTAATGCTCTGTATCTCTTCCCAGAAGGTAGAGGGGAAAATAGGTGATGTCCAGGATGAGTGGGATCCTTTGAAATACAAGTAGCCTTCTTTTGAAGTCTGCCAGTATAAATGTCTCTGAGGGAGGGTAATGTTGTGCCAATAACCCGCTCTGCTACCCTCACCACCCACTGCAGGTCCTTCCTGTTCTGTTCTGTGCAGCTGGTAAACCACACTGCACAGCAATATGTCAGGAGGCTCTCTATAGTTGTCCGATAGAAGTTGATCAGCAGGTGATGAGAGAGGAGAGCGTGCTTTAGCTTCCTTAAGAAGTAGAGCCTCTGTTGGGCCTTCCCCACCTGATAAGAGATATGGGCAGTCCAGGTGAGGTCAGCTGAGATGTGGACTCTGAGGAACTTGAAACTCTCTACTCTCTCCACCTCTTTCCCGTATATGTGCAGAGCAGAGTGCTCGACGCGCTTTGATTTCCTGAAGTCTACTATCAGCTCCTTGGTTTTTGTGATGTTCAAGTCCAGGTTATTATGACAACATCATTCTGTCAAATGCTGTACCTCCTCCCTATAGGCTGTCTCATCACAATCTGATATGGTACCTATTAGAGTGGTATCGTCAGCAAATCTGACAATGCTGTTGGTGGAGTGAATGGTAGAGCAGTCATGGGTGAAAAGAGAATAGAGGATGGGGCTGAGAACACACCCCTGTGGTGTACCGGTGTTCAGGATGAGAGTAGATGATGTGTGTTCTCCCATCCTGACACTTTAGGGTCTGTTACTGTTACGTAACCGGCAACAATGAATATTAATCGAGACAGGGTTTATAAAAACAACAAAACATTTATTAAACACGTATAAGCGATAAGGGAAAAAAAATAAGGAAAACTTTGATCGGAGGTTAACAGGTACACAGCCGTTCATCAACTCCACTCGGCTCTGGCTCTTAAAGAGTTAAATGCAGAAACAGTTCTTAAAGCAATACAGTCAGATACAGTTCTTAAAGCGATAACTTCGAAAGTCCAACAGTTTTACACATTCAATTGGGAGAGACTTCTCTGGAGAACGATTTCTTCACCGATGCACCTTTACTGCCGGTTCTGTCCACAGGATTCCCAATCCGAAAATGAACAGTTTAAATCAACTGACCTTAAAATTCCTTTAGAGAGAGAGCCTTTCTGCATGAACTCATTGTGCTTTTACAAGGGTTATCTCAATGCAGATTCTCTTCAACGAAGACTCAATAAGGTCGATCCTTTATTAAACTGCCAAACCGGTGCCGACTTCTCTCGATCCTTCACTTCGACGAATTCTTCACTCTTCCTTCAAAACTGTCAGAATTGAGTAGATTGGCACTTCCAGCCACAAATTCCCAGTCCAATAATACAAATCTTGTAAGAGAACGCACCTTCCGTTTTAAAAATGAAACTGCGTCACAAAAACAAACACGCAACAGAAACGGAGGCACAACACATTCTACCTAGAAATCTACAAACTCAAAAACCCACTGCGTCACCTGAGTCGACCCTTATATAGTCACGGGGCACGTGTCATCACGTGACCTCACATCGGTGGGAAAATCACATCAGGTGACCTCCAAAAGACCATTATAGCATTCTCACAAAAAAAAAAACAGATCTCCTTGAGCATGTAACAGCTCCCTCTTAAAAAAAAATTTTGGTCTTTTGAAGAACTAAAATTTAACAATTTATACAAAAACAAACAAAGGTATAAAATTCACAAAATACACAATATATACAATCTTATCTTTCAGCCCGTTACAAACTAATGTACAGTAGGAGTGTTACAAATGATAAAATATCACTCCAAAAAAAAAACAAATTTTCATTGTACATTTAACATCTAGACAAACAGTCAGCAATCACATTATCTTTACCCTTGATATGAGTGATCAAAATATTGTACTCCTGTAACATTAAGTTCCAATTTAATCTTATATTTTTGTTTTTCATCTTACTTAAAAACACTAATGGATTGTGATCGGTATAAACTGTGAGCGGTTTATGCGTAGAACCAACATACACTTCAAAATGTTGCAAAGCTAAAACAAGAGATAACAATTCTTTTTCTATTGTTGAATAATTTCTTTGATGGGTATTAAATTTTTTTAGAAAAATAAGCTACCGGATGGTAACATCATCACCATCATTTTTTGAAGCAACACTGCTCCTGCAGCTTCATCACTCGCATCTACAGCTAACGAAAATGTTTTTTTTCAAAATCAGGAGATTTAAGTACAGGTTGACTACATATTATAGCTTTCAATTTATCAAGTGCCTCCTGACAAGACTCTGTCCAAACAACTTCTCATTTTTCTTCAAGGGATTAGTTAATGGAAGAGCAATGTTTGCAAAATCCTTACAAAATTTTCTGTAATATCCCACCATACCCAAGAATCTTCTGAGGGTTTTTCTACCAGTGGGAGTGGGTACTTCCAAAATTGCCTGAACTTTTGCTTGAACAGGTGCTAATTTCCCCTGACCCACAACATAACCAAGGTAAGTCACTGTGGCATGACCAAATTCACTTTTGGGTAAGTTAATAGTTAAATTAGCTTTTGAAAGTCTCTCAAATGATTTCTCCACCGCCGCAATATGTGCTTTCCACGTGTTCTTCCCTGTAACCAGATCATCAATATAGGCATCTGTATCTTCTAATCTCAGAATCACGCTATTAATCATCCTCTGAAAAGTACTTGGTGCATTCTTCATCCCAAATGGAAGAACATTATATTCATATAACCCAGATGGGGTTAAAAATGCTGAAATCTCTCTACCTCTATCCGTCAATGAAATACACCAATAACCTTTTAACAAATCAATTTTTGTAAGGAATTTGGCCTGTCCAACTTTATCCACACAATCATCTACTCTAGGGATTGGATATGCATCGGTCTTTGTCACAGCATTCACTTTTCTGTAATCTGTACAAAACCTGATACTATTGTCTGGTTTAGGGACCATGACACACGGTGAACTCCAATTCGAATTAGAATGTCTAATAATATCATCCTCTAACATGTACTTAATTTCCTGTTCAGCAAGTTCACATTTTTCCCTGTTCATCCAATATGGATGTTGTTTTATGGGTTTTGCATCTCCTACATCTACATCATGTGTAGCTACGGTGACAACCTGACTGAAATAATGTTGGGTTTAAAATGAGTTTCAGATGAATCCTCTAGTAAGTTTTCATCAAGATCAGACTCATTATTATTCACAACAGTCATAGTAGCAACCTCTCTTTCATAATAAGGTTTTATCATATTTATATGACACAACTGTGTTGCCTTTCTATCAGGAAGAGCTTGTTCTTTTAATTTAACTATCTCAGGATCCCTACCCTGCTCTGCTATCATCTTCTTCCGAGATAATCTTCCTGAACAGACTTACCATTAAAATCCTGATCAAATAAGGTAGGTAAGAAAATTTTTGATACATCCTCAAAATTCAAATCTTGATTTGAACTGTCATGGGTAACAACCACATCCTTTACATCAGTCTTTTTAGCCATAGCTCTTGTTACAACACAGGAAGAATCTGTGTTAGAATCCCTATGTGGTTCCTCAGAATTTGAATTTATTGTCAAATGCACTTCAGGAAAAACTTGTCCACCTGCTGTCATTCCCTAACAAAAGAGAAACATCATTCACAGGTAAACTGGATTGTAGTCCTACTTTAACAACCCCTGTAGCTAATCCTGACCTTAAATTTACTCTATGTAAATGTACTGGCCTAAGGGCACTCCCTACTCCTCTTATATAATTTACTTCACCAGTGTCAGACTCATCATTAAACCTTAACACACTACCTAATATTAGTGATTGTGAAGCTCCAGTATCTCTAAGTATCCTCATCGGTACTGCATTGGATCCTTCTTTCAAGGATACAAATCCTTCTGTTATAAAAGCTTCATATCCCTTCTTAACTTGGTCAGACTCTGACACATCTTCATTAATATTTTCTAAACCCTGTGGGTTTTTACATGTTTTCCAATATGCTGCACACAAGCATCTGGGGCCACTTCTTTCTCTTTCCATTTCAATCGGAAGCAGTTTCCCACTACGTTTCCAGGTTTCTTACAATAATTACAAATAATACCAAAGTGTCTTTCCTTCACATGTCTCGCTTCATCCTTACTTTTCTCACTAACTTCAAATTTAATGTCTGATTTACCTTGACTCTCTGTGCTAGTTCTCCTTTTAAAAAATTTTCCTGGAGAAAATTTATTCTTGTGAATTAAAACATACTCATCAGCCAATTTAGCAATTTCCTGAAATGTAGCAGTGTCCCGTTCATTTAAGTATGTTCTTACTTCAACAGGAATGCTTCTTTTAAATTCCTCCTGCAAAATCAGCTCTTCCAATTTATTATACTCCCCATTCACATTTTTAGAGGAAACCCATCTCTCAAAACACACAGATTTCTCATACGCAAATTCCACGTAAGTTTTTTCCACCGATTTCTTTAAACTTCTAAATCTTTCTCTATACGTTTCCGGAACCACCTCGTATGCTTTTAGTATATTCTCTTTAACAATATCATAATCCAGTGCTTGCTCAGCATTTAAAGCTGTATAAACTTGTTGTACCTTGCCCTTAATTACACTTTGTAACATCACTGGCCATTGGCCCCTCGGCCACTTTAAACTCAGAGCAACTATTTCGAAATGCTGAAAATATGCGTCCACATCAGCTTCATTAAATGGAGGAGCCAAAACAACCTCACGACTAGCAATAAATTGTTTTGTAGAACCAGAAGACTAATTCCCAGACCTTATTTTCTCCATCTCTAGCTCAAATTTCCTCTGGCTTTCAGCTTCTCTTTCTTTCATTTCCACTTTAAATCTTTCAAACTTCAACTGTTCAAGATGCAACTGCATTTGCAGATTACTCATTGGAAACTTATCTAACACCTCCTCCTCAAAATATTCTAAATTAATATAATGTTCAGCAATTTTCCTTTGTATGAAAACCTTGGTAGAACTTCTCGTAATTCCTTTAATATCCAACTTCTTAGCAATCTCCAATACCACAGGTTTTCTCGCATTCTCTAAAAATTCTGAATCAGGTGTCTTCAAAAACTTGTCAATATCCATTTTTACCGAATACCACACGCACACCAATCAAACCAAAAAAAATTGAGTATTCCCTTTCCAAATCAAAATGGCAATTATCAGCACTTAAACTCAAAATCGAAACATATCCCCGATGAGCCCCCACAAAATTATGTTACGTAACTGGGAACAATGAATATTAATGGAGACAGGGTTTATAAAAACAACCAAACATTTATTAAAGACGTATAAGCGATAAAGCGATACAGTCAGATACAGTTCTTAAAGCGAAAACTTCGTAAGTCCAACAGTTTTACACATTCAATTGGGAGAGACTTCTCTGGAGAATGATTTCTTCACCGATGCACTTTTACTGCCGGTTCTATCCACAGGATTCCCAATCCGAAAATAAACAGTTTAAATCAACTGACCTTAAAATTCCTTTAGAGAGAGAGCCTTTTTCATTGAGCTCGTTGTGCTTTTACAAGAGTTATCTCAATGCAGGTTCTCTTCAATGAAGACTCAATAAGGTCGATCCTTTATTAAACTGCCAAACCGATGCCGACTTCTCTCGATCCTTCACTTCGACGAATTCTTCATTCTTCCTTCAAAACTGTCGGAATTGAGTAGATTGGCACTTCCAGCCACAAATTCCCAGTCCAATAATACAAATCTTGTAAAAGAACGCACCTTCCGTTTTAAAAATGAAACTGCGTACAAAAACAAACACGCAACAGAAATGGAGGCACAACACGTTCTACCTGGAAATCTACAAACTCAAAAACCCACTGCGTCACCCTTATATAGTCACGGGGCACATGTCATCACATGACCTCACATCGGTGGGAAAATCACATCAGGTGACCTCCAAAAGACCATTACAGCATTCTCACAAAAAAAAAACAGATCTCCTTGAGCATGTAACAGTTACTCAGAAAATCCAGTATCCATGAGCACAGTGAACTGCCAAGGCCCAGGTTGCTCAATTTCTGCACCAGTTTGTAGGGGATGACAGTATTAAAAGCTGAGCTGTAGTCCACAATCAGCCTTCTTACATAGGTGTTATCCTGATCCAGGTTTGTAAGGGCTTTGTGGAGAGCTGTGATGACTGCATCCTCTGTCGATCTGTTTGCACGATACGCAAACTGGTATTTATCAAGGTCAGCAGGTATGGCAGACTTAATATAAGACAGTATGAGTCTCTCAAAACGTTTCATGATGATAGGAGTTAGAGCAACTGGGCGATAGTCATTAAGGCAGTTCACTGTACTTTTCTTTGGTATGGGTATTATTGTGGCTGACTTAAGGCAGGTGGGGACTACAGACTGTAGTAGCGAGAGGTTGAAGATGGTAGTAAATACTCCCGCTAGTTGATCTGCGCAGTCCTTAAGAATCCTTCCGGTGACTCCATCTGGGCCAGCTGCATTCCTCGCATTGACTCCGCGCAGGGCGGATCTGACCTGGTGTTGGTGTAATTGGAAAGGGTCATCCTTCTCTGTTAGTGCTGACTGGATGCCAACTTCTCCATTCTGACTGTCAAAGCGAGAAAAGAACTGGTTCAGAGTGTCTGGCAGTGTCCTATCTGAGGAATTTGTGACTGTATAGCTGTCCTTGTAGCCAGTAAGAGTCTTTATCCCCTGCCACATACATCTGGAGTTGTTATTGGTAAAGTGCTTCTCTATACGCTGTTTATATCTGCGCTTGGCCTCTCTGATGCCACTTTTCAGAGCTCTTCTTGCCTGCCCATAGTCCTGTTGATCCCCAGATTTAAAAGCAGCATCCTGTGTTCTTAGCAAGATCCCTCACCATGCTATTGAACCAAGGTTTTTGGTTGGGGAACACCTTAACAGACTTTGTGTCCATGACATTCTCAGCACAAAAGTTTATTTATGAAAGAACAGCTGATGTGTGCCCTTCCAGATCTCCCCCTTCATGAAAAACTTCCCAGTTTGTGTTATCAAAGCAGTCTTGTAGGGCAGAGGTAGCCTTCTTAGTCCATACTTTGACTGTCTTCATATATGGTCTTTGTCTACAGCTGAGTGGTTTATATGCCGGGGTCAGGGACAGAGACAGATGGTCTGAGAGTCCCAAATGTGGCAGAGGGCTGGCTTTATATGCATGAGGAAGATTGCAGTAGACTTGATCCAAGGTGTTCTTTTCCCTTGTCGGGAAGTTCACATACTGATGGAATTTAGGTAAAACAGACTTCAAGTTGGTATGATTGAAGACCCCAGCTGCTATAACAATGCTGTCTGGTTGTGCTGATAGACACTGGCTAATGGAGTGATGTAACTTCTCCATAGCTAGCCTGCGGTGGTATGTAAACAGCTGCTATAACAACCGATGTAAACTCTCTCAGCAAGTAAAAAGGTCTGCACTGCAACATCAGGTATTCAGTGTCCGGGGAACAGTGAGTATCTATAACTGTAACTTCTGTACACCAACTATTATGTATATAAATACAAAGTCCCCCTCCTTGGAATTAAAATATTATACTCAGGTCCCCTCCAGTTGTCGGGATCGCCCGGGATCACAGTATATTCTGCTCCCGTATCCACCAGAGCAGCAAACGGTTGATCATTTCCCTTAGCCCAGTGGACCACTATAGGTACATAAGGTCTAGGGTCCCCCTGGGTCCACATCAAATTGATCTTATATGTCGGGGGATCCCGGCCACCCCCCTAGGTCCGGGAGGGATTGGGAGGCCGCCATTTCCCAGTCTCCTCCTATATGGCTTCCTTTACTACATACTGCAATTCAGCTAACGATGGGTACAGTGAGGAGGCAGGAGGAGCAGAAGGGGCAGCCGGCGTCTTCCCAGCTTTCATGTGCTCATGATACATAGCATACGATACATTAGTTGGTACGCCATCAATCTTCTCCTTACTGACGCTTGCTTTCAAAAGGGTAGTGAACATCTCCCTGCGTGTCAGGGCAGGATTCCTAGTCCTATTGGTACCATTAGTATCTTCCCCTCTAATATTCGTTAGCCGTGTCGAGCGGACTCAGGGTTTAACTACCTGCAAGTTCGACAGGTTTGCCAAGGCATTAGTCACACCCTCCACATCCTCCTGAACTAAGGGCCCCAATAATGCAAGAACCACACCCCAAATGGATGGGGCAGCTGACCGCACCAATCTCGTGTATATCCATCCGGTGAATTCCTTTTGGTCGGGACCTCGACCCAGTCACCACTGTACGTCCCAGTCCCCATACATCCTATTGACCAGGGCCTGTTGTCTTAAGCAGTGAATGCCTTCAGCGGCAGTGTCCCAGTCCCCCTGTACCTGTGAATCCCAATCAAGGGGGTGCGAGAATACCTTCTTAACAGCCTCCAACACTTGAAAAAAGAACTATCTGCATGGGGAAATTGGCGTAACTCAGTATTAATACGGGGATTCAAGGTTAAAGACCTAGACTTGCTAGTTCTTCAGGATAAAAGGTTATACTAGCACCTCCGTCATCCCACAAGTGGAGTAACCATTCGGCCAGCGATTCCCCAGACCTTTTGTTTAAAACAGGCCGTCACCTCAAATAGCTCCCTATCATTATACTCCTTGTACTCAAGAGTCTGTACGCCTGGCTGCCCATGTACATTCTTTTGAGAAGTCACCACAGCAGGCCGAGCCTGCAATGGTTCTGGGGGAAAAGCAGTTTCCCCCTCAACAAAGGATTATCATTATCATTATCATCATACCATATATCCCCATCCCAGGTATCTGGGTCTCTCCTAGGTAACAATATTGATCTTATTTTCTTGGGATCAGGGGTATAATTCTGGCAGCAAGCCGCCTCCTGATGTTTGATTTGCACTAGCCTACATGCCATCTTAATTCCCTTCTCCTCAGCTTCCTGTGCCCTATTCTGACTGGTCCTCACCACCTCAGTCATTACTGAGCACCTCTCCTTCATAGTATTCACTTCATCCCTTAACTTATCCCTTTCTTGTTCTACTTCACGGGTCTTTTCCAGCTGTTGGCGCAAGGCTGTGGCCAGCAGCCAATAGCCATCAGTATGAGAACCTCGTTTCGATGGAAAATTTATTTCTCACAACAACCTAGCCATCTTACTTCTCAATTTCTGGCCAGTATTATCTGGGCGATCATCCCAGCTTATGGGAGTTCCCAATTTAGCAAGGGTGTTAGCAAGCACAGCAAGTCCATCAGTATTATCCATTCACCCAGGTATTCATAGAAACATAGAAACATAGAAAATAGGTGCAGGAGTAGGCCATTCGGCCCTTCGAGCCTGCACCGCCATTTATTATGATCATGGCTGATCATCCAACTCAGAACCCCGCCCCAGCCTTCCCTCCATACCCCCTGACCCCCGTAGCCACAAGGGCCATATCTAACTCCCTCTTAAATATAGCCAATGAACTGGCCGCAACTGTTTCCTGTGGCAGAGAATTCCACAGATTCACCACTCTCTGTGTGAAGAAGTTATTCCTAATCTCGGTCCTAAAAGGCTTCCCCTCTATCCTCAAACTGTGGCCCCTTGTTCTGGACTTCCCCAACATCGGGAACAATCTTCCTGCATCTAGCCTGTCCAATCCCTTTAGGATCTTATACGTTTCAATCAGATCCCCCCTCAATCTTCCAAATTCCAACGAGTACAAGCCCAGTTCATCCAGTCTTTCTTCATATGAAAGTCCTGCCATCCCAGGAATCAATCTGGTGAACCTTCTTTGTACTCCCTCTATGGCAAGGATGTCTTTCCTCAGATTAGGGGACCAAAACTGCACACAATACTCCAGGTGTGGTCTCACCAAGGCCTTGTACAACTGCAGTAGTACCTCCCTGCTCCTGTACTCGAATCCTCTCGCTATAAATGCCAGTATACCATTCGCCTTTTTCACCGCCTGCTGTACCTGCATGCCCACTTTCAATAACTGGTGTATAATGACACCCAGGTCTCGTTGCACCTCCCCTTTTCCTAATCGGCCACCATTCAGATAATAATCTGTTTTCCTATTTTTGCCACCAAAGTGGATAACTTCACATTTATCCACATTAAATTGCATCTGCCATGAATTTGCCCACTCACCCAACCTATCCAAGTCACCCTGCATCCTCTTAGCATCCTCCTCACAGCTAACACTGCCACCCAGCTTCGTGTCATCCGCAAACTTGGAGATGCTGCATTTAATTCCCTCATCCAAGTCATTAATATATATTGTAAACAACTGGGGTCCCAGCACTGAGCCTTGCGGTACCCCACTAGTCACCGCCTGCCATTCTGAAAAGGTCCCGTTTATTCCCACTCTTTGCTTCCTGTCTGCTAACCAATTCTCCACCCACATCAATACCTTACCCCCAATACCGTGTGCTTTAAGTTTGCACACTAATCTCCTGTGTGGGACCTTGTCAAAAGCCTTTTGAAAATCCAAATATACCACATCCACTGGTTCTCCCCTAGTTACTCTATTAGTTACATCCTCAAAAAATTCTATGAGATTCGTCAGACATGATTTTCCTTTCACAAATCCATGCTGACTTTGTCCGATCATTTCACCGCTTTCCAAATGTGCTGTTATCACATCCTTGATAACTGACTCCAGCAGTTTCCCCACCACCGACGTTAGGCTAACCGGTCTATAATTCCCTGGTTTCTCTCTCCCTCCTTTTTTAAAAAGTGGAGTTACATTAGCCACCCTCCAATCCTCAGGAACTAGTCCAGAATCTAACGAGTTTTGAAAAATTATCACTAATGCATCCACTATTTCTTGGGCTACTTCCTTAAGCACTCTAGGATGCAGACCATCTGGCCCTGGGGATTTATCTGCCTTCAATCCCTTCAATTTACCTAACACCACTTCCCTACTAACATGTATTTTGCTCAGTTCCTCCATCTCACTGGACCCTCTGTCCCCTACTATTTCTGGAAGATTATTTATGTCCTCCTTAGTGAAGACAGAACCAAAGTAATTATTCAATTGGTCTGCCATGTCCTTGCTCCCCATAATCAATTCACCTGTTTCTGTCTGCAGGGGACCTACATTTGTCTTTACCAGTCTTTTCCTTTTTACATATCTATAAAAGCTTTTACAGTCTGTTTTTATGTTGCCTGCCAGTTTTCTCTCATAATCTTTTTTCCCCTTCCTAATTAAGCCCTTTGCCCTCCTCTGCTGAACTCTGAATTTCTCCCAGTCCTCAGGTGAGCCACTTTCTCTGGCTAATTTGTATGCTTCTTCTTTGGAATTGATACTATCCCTAATTTCTCTTGTCAGCCACGGGTGCACTACCTTCCTTGATTTATTCTTTTGCCAAACTGGGATGAACAATTGTTGTAGTTCATCCATGCAACCTTTAAATGCTTGCCATTGCATATCCACCGTCAATCACTTAAGTGTCATTTGCCAGTCTATCTTAGCTAATTCACGTCTCATACCTTCAAAGTTACCCCTCTTTAAGTTCAGAACCTTTGTTTCTGAATTAACTCTGTCACTCTCCATCTTAATGAAGAATTCCACCATATTATGGTCACTCTTACCCAAGGGGCCTCTCACGACAAGATTGCTAATTAACCCTTCCTCATTGCTCAAAACCCAGTCCAGAATAGCCTGCTCTCTAGTTGATATTGTTCCGGGGCAATCTCTTTGTTTCAGCGAAATATTGTCAGTAATCCATGTATCCTGCCGACTACGCCAATTGTTTTATTGTTCCACAAAACTGATACCCAATAAGAATAACCGTGACGGGTGGATGCTGCAACTATTTGGTTTTGCTTGAACAAATGGACCCAGACTCAGTAGTTCCTCCGAAACTCACTTTATTGTTAATACAGAGAAAAAATAGAGAGTTGCGAGAAATGCTTTATATTGTACACTACCTACACCACTAATAGGTAGAGCTAACTTAAGCAACCCCTAGTAGTCTACACCACCAAGTATACTTAGCAACGTCTGCGTGGTCCCTGAAGCAGGTGATCGACCGTGGACTGTCTAGGGTGGAGGTCCTTGGCCCTGGTTCAGCTGCTTGGCTGGAAGGTGGACCCAGGCAAGTGGTCTGCCCAAGAAAGAACTTTCCCACCTTTATAGCACTATCACTACCTCCCAGTTGAGCTGGAAGGGGCTAGGCGTCCAGTCCGACGCTTACACGACCCTAACTTGAGCCTGCAAGTACCACGGTCGGGGGACCTGTACCAACCGGCCTTTGCCCCCTCAGGGACAATGCATCCTATTAATCTTACAACCAAACAATGTAAAAAAAAACATTCTTTAGAGACAAGGTGATTAATTACTTTTACACAAATCATCACTTTTAGCATGCGCTTAGGCATGTTATCTGGTAGACCAGAATTACATATTGTTCTCCCCTTATCTAGTATCAAGGGTCAATCTGCTCAACAACATAACAAGCCCACAAATTCCTAATTGTTAACTGTTTCCCTGCTGTGCCAATTTTCATACCCACTCACCTACCCATACACCATACACTTACTTATATACTGATGTAGCTAGTCAGTGATGCCATGTACTCCTCTAAGTTGGTGGGGTCGCCATCGGTTGCAGCCTCCCTGAACATGTGCCAGTCAGTGTTCTCAAAGTTGAAGAGCAGAGATGGCTCCTGCTGGCCAGATTTTCACCTACTTCAGAACTGATCCGGAGCGTCTGACGAGCGGTCTGTGTGCTAGATCTGTGCCAGACTGGTTGTTTACAAATGGGTTGGGTCGAATGGCCTGTTTCCATGCAGCATCACTTCATAAATTTGACTTCCAAAGTGAAGAACCTTGAGTGTGTGTATTAAGTGCCATCTGCCACTCTCTATCCAGTCTTTTAGCTGATCAATGTCCTTTGTGCTGGTAGATACCTTGCCTCACTGTCTACAATGACAGGAGGTTATGAGTATATGGAGTTGGTAGCAAGAATCTTTTTCCCATTGTGGCAGTGTCTAAAACACAAAACATAGAGTACAGACACAAGCTCTTTAGCCCACAATACTGGTACCAACACTGACAACTATGCAAACTAATCTGATCTGTCTGCATATGGTCTATATCTCTCCATTCCTCTTCTATTCAATTTAATTTTTAAGTTTATGCGTCTTATATTTTCCCATTGTATCTATATCCACTTCCACCTCTGCTAGCATCGTGTTTTAGGTACCTATCATTCGCTGTTTTTTTAAAAAAAAGCAACTTCTTCTTAAATCTTCTCTAAACTTCCCTCCTCCACCTTAAATCTCTGCCGGCTTGTACTTGACAATTCCACCCTGAACAATGACTCATTGTATATATATATAACTAGTCTGTTCAACTCACCTAAATCTTCAGAGCTTCAGAGAAAAATATCTAAGTTTGACTAAACTTACCTTAGAGCTAATCCAGGCAGCATTATGGTGAACCGCTTTTGCATCTCTTTTTCCTGTAATGTAGAAACCAAAACTGAACACAATAGTATGGTGGTTGTCTCTCAGGGTCCGAGGAAGACTAAACATTATGCAGTCATCTGTGGATACGCATGTGGCTTCAGAGGCCGAAGGCCAAAGCACATATGCAGTTGCAGGTTGAACATGGAATAGCAGTTGTTAGAACAGGTGCATACACAGCTTTGTGCCGTTAGTCTTGTGCTGCTGCAAGACACTGATTTCGGTCATCCTCAAAGATAGATGCAGCTTTTTTGGTCAGGGCACGCCACACAGCCCTGTCGGCTGTGGACTCCTCAAGTTGTCGAGGCTGGAGGTCTGCCCATTTGATGTATGATTGCAGATTGTCTTTGAATCTTTTTCTGGGTAGCCCTAATTGCGACTGCCATGCTCAAGCTCACCGTAGAGCAGCTGCCTGGGGATTCTTGTTTCACCCATGTGGATTACAGGGCCAGTCCAGTGTACATGGGTCTGGAGGATCCTTACCTCAATGCTTGTGCTGTTGGCTCTGTCAAGGACTTCCTGGTTGGTGATTCAGTCCTGCCATTGAATCCTCATGATCGACCGCAGAGAGCGACGTGAAACTGCTCCAGCTGTTTGATGTGCCTGCGGTACAGGGTCCAGGTTTCGCAGCTGTACAGGAGAGAGGTGAGGACCACAGCCTTGTACACCTTGAGCTTGGTTGAAAGCTGAATGTCCCTGTGCTCCAGAACTTTAACATGGAGTTTCCCGAGTGCCTGGCTGGCTTTCTGGATCCTTGCTATGATCTCTTTGTCAAGGGATCCATCACTGGAGATGGTGCTTTCTAGATACTTGAAGCTCTCCACATTCTTCAGGACAATGTTGTCGATGGTGATGCATGGCTGAGGCGGGTGACTGTTTGGTGCAGGTTGTAGGGGAACTTCTGTCTTACCAAGGCTGATTATCAGGCTGAACAGTTTTGAGGCTGCAGAGAACTTGTCGACAATCATCTGCATGTCGTTCTCCTGGTGTGCCATGAGAGCACAGTATTCAGCAAACAGGGCTTCAGTGATGAGCCTCCTCAACGTTTTGGTCTTTACAACAAGGCATCTCAGGTCAAACATCGATCCGTCTAGGTGATATCTTATGTAAATACCCAGGTCTAGGTCCTTAACAGCATGTTTCAGCACTTGAGTGAAGAAGAGGTTGAAGAGCACTGGTGCTAGAATGCACCCTTGCTTCACGCCATTTGAGATGTTGAAAGTCTCAGATAGGGAACCATCTGAGAACACTTCTCCTGTTTTGCCATCATGGAGTAGGCGGATAAGTGTGAATTTCTGCAGGCAGCCAAACTTTCTAAGGATGATCCACAGCATGTTTCTGTTGACCATGTCAAACGCCTTCGTCAGATCAATGAAGACAGAGTATAATGTCATGTTCTGTTCCAGGCACTTCTGTATCTTTCTCACTGCGAAGATCATGTCGACAGTTCTGCGTTCGGGACGAAAACTGCATTGCAACTTGGGAAGGGTTCTCTTCTGACACTGTTGGAATCAATCTGTTGAGGATGATGCAGGCAAGGATTGTTCCAGCAATGGAAAGTAGTGAGATGCCTCTGTAATTCCTGCAGTCAGTCCTTGAATCTTTATTTTTATAGGGGGCTATTATCGTTGCTTCTCTGAGGTCAGGGGGCTTCTCCTCTTCTTCCCAAATGCTAGTCAGGGTGCTGTGGAAAGCCTCAAGTGATTCCTTGCTGAGTGCCTTGTACAGTTCAGCAGGTATTCCATCCTTGCTGGGTGCCTTGCCACTGTTCATCTGCGTGATAGCCTTTTTGACTTCATCTATCGAAGGAGGATCATCTAGTTCCTCGTGAATAGGCTGTTGGGGGATTTGGTCCAGAGCAGACTGGTCGACAGATGAAGGGCGGTTCAGGAGCTGGCTGAAATGCTTTTCCATCTGTGTTGGATGTTCTCTTTGTCCTTTAGCAGTGTGGTTCAGTCAGCAGATGACAGTGGAGATGAACCAGATCTTGAGGGGCCAAAGATCACCTTGATGGAGTGAAGAGCAGCTTTGAGTTGTTGATGTCGGCGAAGCGTTGCACCTCTTCAGCTTTTCTATCCCACCACAGATTGTGCATTTTGCAAATTTCCCATTGGGCATGGGCCTGAAGGGACTTGAACCGGTCTTTTTTAGTAATGGAGCTTGGGTCGTTTTGCCACTCCATGAATGCTGTGTTCTTCTTGGCCAGGAGATCTTTGATGGTACTGTCATTCTCGTTGAACCAATCTTGGTGGTTCCGGTCCTTGGGACCGAGGACTGATTTTGCTGTCTCCGTCACCAGCTGCCTAAGCTGATTCCACTTCTGGGTGGTCTGTTGGCAGACAGCTTCTCATCAAGGGTCGTCTGGAACTTGTGAAGATACAGCGGCTCTTGGAGTCTGGCGGTGTTAAAAGCTGTTCTGATGAACTTAGGGCGCTTGGGATGGTGGGGAGCAATACGTAGCTTCAGTGTGGTGCGGACAAGCCTGTGGTCAGTCCAGCACTCCTCTCCTCGCATGGCTCTGGTGACGAGGACATCCTGGATGTCTCGACGACGTACTATTACATAGTCGATTATGTTTGGATCTTGGGTGCATCCATGTTGTCTTGTACTTGTTCGCCAGCCTGAACACTCTGTTTGTGATGAGGTCGTATTCTGCAGATTTGCTAAGGAGCAAGAGGCCGTTGCTGGTTATATTGCCAGTACCATGTTTGCCTAGAATCCCTTCCAGTGACTGTGATCACAGCCTACTCGGGCATTGAAGTCACCGAGCAGGATTAGTTTGTCGTTGGCAGGGACCGAGCATAGAACAGAGCTAAGATCGGCATAGAACTGTTGGATGATCTCATATTTGCTGGTCATGGTGGGGGCATAAGCGCTGATGACTGTTGCGTGATGTTTGTGGCTGAGGGGCTGACGTAGCCACATAAGCCTTTCGTTGATTCCCACGGGCAGGTCGGAGAGTTGTTTCAGGAAGCTGGACTTGACTGCAAATCCAACTCCATGAATCCCCTCTTCATCTTGAGCTTTTCCTTTCCAAAAGAAAGTGTAGCCGCTGGTGGTTTCAGTCAGGGATCCTTCCTCTGTAAGGCTGGTTTCACTTAGGGCTGCCATGTCGATGTTGTAGCATGGAAGTTCCTTGGCAACAAGGGCTGTTCTTCTTTGGGGTCTTGCTGAGTTCTCTCTGTCCATGAGTGTGCAGACATTCCATGATCCTAACAGATGTTTCTTTCTTCTCCTTTGAGTGTAACCACATTGGCGGTTGAACTGCCAGCTGTGGCAAGCTGGTCAGTTATCTGTCTGTAGGGCAGGCAATGTTTAGGCCACTTTTTTTCAGCCCCTCCCTATCAAAGGGTGAGCAGTGCAATCCTGAAAAGGGCTGCTCAGTCGCCATTGGTGCTGTCAGACTCCTCTGCTGCCCTGGATACAGAGAAGAACAACCACTTGTCCAAAGGCCACTTACGAGCGGGTTTGTGACTACAACTCCCAGTGGTCATCTCCACCTGTTGCTTCGCCACTCCCCCATCGCCATAGGACTTGTAGAAGACTGGTAGGAATTGAACATTGGGAGATGAATGTTGCATACTGTAACCAGTGTGTGAAAGATATTAAAGTGGAAAAGCCTTGCACAGAGACGATCCCACGCTCAGGGCCTCAGAAGTCAGGATCCAGTGGCATGAAGAATTGTTAGTCTGACAACTCCCTTGGCTGCATTGGATGGCCGCATCTTCTTAAGTGCTCTGCCGCACCCTATGCACTCCACAATGCACTGCTGCAATACCTTCTCAGCCGTTGAACCCCCGGGGTTTCCTCCACCTGATCCACCGAAGCAGTCTTCGCATGCTGGGATGAGAAAATTCCTATCTCACCAAGGGTTTCAGACCCGTTGGCTATCCTCTCTTAGTTTAGCTGTCCTGTCGAAGCCATTGCCTGGGGTGTGGCCGCTGTCGCATGCAAACAGCTACAAGGAGCCACAGGTGAGAGCTGGGTGTTGGTGGGGTCCGATAGATGGCGCGCCACTCCAAGTAGTGCGACAAGGCCCCTATCTAGAGGTGCTTCTGCTCCCATACACCCCACACAATAGTATAAAAGTGGCGTAAAAGCATTATACAGCTTCAGTATACCTTCAATATATAAAAGGACTAATGGAATTTATATACAGTCCCCCAAACAGTTATGAGGATGTGGTCTACAAATTCTAACAGGAGATAGAAAATGCATGCCAAAAAGTCAGTGTTACAATAGTCATGGAGGATTTCAATATGCAGGTAGATTGGGAAAATCAGGTTGGTGCTGGATCCCAAGAGGGGGGTTTTCAGAATAGCTATGAGATAGGTTGAGCCCACTAGAGGATCAGCTATTCCGGATTGCGTGTTGTGCAATGAACTGGAATTGATTACAGAGTTTAAAACCCACTATTAGAGGTTGTACTCCCCATGATAATCATGAATAAAGTTCTCTTTACTTCGTAGTCCATCCCAGACAGGAGGGCCAGCCATGGAAGTCATGACCAATTCTTGCATTAAGGTCCCGAAAATGAATAGTGGCTCTTGAGAAGGGACTTTTTATATGGCAGCACTGAGTTCATCATAGAACTTGTGCTTAGCTTCCTGGGTAGAGGTTAATGTAGACGCATAAGCACTAATAATGCTAACCAGGCCCACGGACTTTTGAAGCTGAATCCTGAGCAGTCTTTCAGTTCCTTCAGTTGGCAGTATGATGGTGCCAACTAGGCTGTTTCTTATGGCGAAGATCTTCTGGTGGCTTTCCATGCCGGATGAAGGAGAAGACTTCTCTTGAAGGCTTCCAGAAGAAGAGAGCTTTGTTTCTTGAAGGGCGGCAATGTCCTTCTACAGTCTGCTCAGTTCGCTGTTGATGACCGCGGTCTTGCGGGTGTCGCTCATATAATGCAGGTCTTCTGTAAGGCCTGGCGTCATGGTACATTCCAAGTACCTATCTTGAGGGCTGGATACTTTTGACGTTTCCTTTTTCTGCCAAGTATAAGGTTATCGAACCACCTGTCAGGGGTTCCCTGAGCCCCACACATCCAGTGGAGCAAATGGACTGTGGCAAGGCAGCACCTATTTGACTGGGCACTGCCTAGCTTGAGGGGGGGGGGTGGTAGCTCCCCAGTGAGGTCGTAGGACCTCTCCCAATGTTAGAAGCAGCCCCTGGCGCCTCACTCTAGGCCGATCGAGTGCTGCGGCTTATCACCAGTAACTGCTGCTTCCTGTGTTGTATCAACGCTGAGAAGCAATGCTTGAGTGCCTTCTCCAGGGTACAAGCCTGGGAGGGAAGATTTGAAGAACTGGCTGTTGCCCATGCAGCGGGTTCCCCTCCTCCATGTCACTGATGTAATCAAGGGAAGAGCAAGTGCCAATACAGCTTGGCACCAGTGCCATCCCAGAGGCTGCCAGAGTGAAATTGTAAACAGCATCAAACTGCCTTAGGGACCCTGGCTCTGGGTTTCTTCCGCGGGGTTTACTCCTGAAGCCTTTCCCGTGGGTGGGTGTGGCCGCAAGGCAGCGGAGGTTTAAAATCAGAGTTATCCTTCTCTTAGTCGGGCTGCCGTCCAAGGCTAACAGGCCCCACTTGCCGGAAGCAGCTGGTTTTGAGGTGCCAGTGGCCCAACTTTGCCCCTTCTCTTGTCGGTAGAAACAGTTCCACTGGGCCTAGTAGCTAAGCCACACGTGAAGGCAAAGAGTTAGGCTTGGTTGTCAGAGGCTGTTAGAGACTCACTCCATTTGGAGCACTTTATAGGTAGTGTGAGCTTATCCCCACTACCAGCCCCACTAATGACAACCTTAGGAACTGGAAGTGCAAGTATGTAGACGAAAAACAACAGATGGTTATTATGGAACTCGCACTTCTCTGGCTTGGCCTTATGGACTTGCTGGATGTATTCCTGGTGAGAGCGAGGGTAGGTCAGAATGTCTTCCAAATATACAAAAGTGAACTGATTCAACATGTTCCTGAGCACATCGTTGACCAGGGTCTGAAAAACCAGACCAAAGGGGATCACAAAATACTTATAGTGGCCAGTGGAGGTGTTGAAAGCTGTCTTCCGCTCATCCCCTTCTCTGATATGAACAAGATTATAAGCATTGAGCAGATGTGAATTGGAAAATATGGTTGCTCATTGGAGATGTTCGAATGCAGATGCAAGCAAGGGAAGAGGGTAGTGGTCCTTCATAGGGATATTGTTTAGCGACTTTTAATTAATGCAGGGACAGAGCTTGCCTTCCTTGTTGCTCACAAAAAAGAAGACCGCCCCCACTGTCGAGGTTGATGGACAGATAAAACCCAAGGCCAAAGCCTCCTCAATGTATTCTTCCATGGCTATCATTTCTGGCTGAGAGAGAAAAGAGCCGGCCCTGGGCAGGACTATTGCTGGGTAATAGGTCAATGACACAGTCATACAGCCAGTTGGAGGCTGGGAGGTGGCCTTCTTTTTACTAAAGACCTCAAGAAGATCAACATTTGCAGTCTGTCTGCCGGATAGGTCCACATCAGTGGTGGACACAGGAGGGGATTTGAGGACCAGAGCTTGAGCTGAATCCAGATAGGTGGACAGGTATGCTGTTCCCCACTCGTGGAATACTTTAAGGGACCATCATGGATTATGTTGGGATAATCAGGGGAGACTAAGCCCCAGCAGCAGTATAGACAGGAGAGTTGTTCCCTATGGTTACCCTCCAGGGGTTTGGTGGAAAGGTGGATCTGGCTGGTGGCCAGAGGACAACCATCCAGGGTCTTCACATTGATCTTTTGAGTTGGAACACCCCATCAATGAGCCAAAGAGTTGTCCATGAGGTTCCAATCTGTCCCAAAGTTGATAAATGTCTAACGTTCATAGGTCTGAGACCCCCACGACGAGAGAACTGGGAGCATCAAATAATTGCAGGAAATCAATTCCAGGGTGAACTGACCTGTCAGGATTCCCCTCCTAGTTGACAGCTATCGTCTTTTACTAGACACTTGGGATATTAAGCCTGGTAATATTCTGAATCACTACAACAGAGGCAGGAAACTGTTCTCCCTTGCAAATCTCGTTCCTCCCACTTGCATTGGCTCTTCCTTGGACTGGGTACTAGGTGATGAAGGAGAGGGTGATCCATAGAGTAGAAAGCTCAAGACGTTCTTTCCTTGTGGCACTCAGTGATGTGGCCATCAACTAGAATAGCGGATCAGTCAGGTTATCAAAGCCATTCGTTCATGATGGACAGCAATCTTGTACGTTCAGTCCATGCTGGAAGGCAGTGATGAATGATCTCTCGTCCTATCTTGTCTCCACGACAAGTGTGGGGAATTTAACTGCATGGTTCCTTTACCTTGGAGCAGGTCCAAGAGTTGGTGGACAGCCTCCTGACCCCATAATGGAAGATCAAAAACTTTCCATACTTCGGCAAAAAAATAAAGTTGAAATGTCTAAGCTGTGAAGAAACCTTGTTCTCATAGAACATTGAACTGAGTTGAGGTCCATCCAGTAAACTTACCATGTTCGCCAGTTTACACACATCATCCCCAGACCCACCAGGCTGGGTTTGAAAAATTAGCTGACAATGGGTAATTAAATGCCTGCAGCCGTTCAGGTTACCTGAGTATCTGCCTGGTGGAGGAATACTCACTAGAGTCGGTTCAAGTCTGGGCATGGGAGCAGGTCAGTAGTTGTTAAAGTTGTTGGGACAACTGCTGAACTGCTGCTGTGAGGGATGTTGTCTGTTCCTCCAAATGAGACTCTGCTTGTCGAACTGAGATTATCTGCTGCATTGCTTCGGTCACTTACCCCAAAACAGACTGATTACCTGTAAATTCTCCCCTACTTGGCCAATGAATTGTAAGGCTAAGGTTAACTGTTCTCTCTCTGTTGTGTCCATTTTCATGTTGAGTCTCACTGTAAAAATGTTTGGGTATGGCTCAAGTGTGGGGAGAGAGAGAAAGACACTGAAGTGGATTGACAGTTCATTGACTTTTGCAGAATTTAAAAAAAATACTATATTTTCAAAATTTTCAAAAAATACAATGAAATCAACAAAAACATACCAGCTCAGATATGTATAAAAAAGAAATAAGCAAAAAGAAAACATGTTGTTCGTCCTTCGTAATCGAAGATGACCATGACTTCAAAGTCAAGTGGGAGATTGGTGGCTGTGGGTCCAGAGGTGACTGATGAGGCCAATCCGGGCCCTGAAGGCTCGCCCGCATGTGGGACACAAGTGGGTGGGTGCTGTCGTGGCAGTGGATGCTGCTCGGGCCTTGCGCACAGCACGCTTTCGTTGCACCTCGATAATGCGCCTGACTTCAGCTGCACAGGCTCCTGTGGTGATCCTGCTGCGCCAAGCTGGACAGTCGAGGGCAAGCGTCTCCCATGTGTTGATGTCGACACCCAGCCCTTTGAGGGACGCTTTGAGTCAGTCTTTGTAATGTTTCTTCTGCCCCCCGACTGAGTGCTTGCCCTGACACAGTTCTCTGTACAGCAGCTGCTTAGGCAATCGGCTGTCTGGCATTCTGACCACATGTCCAGCCCACCTGGCTTGGGCTTTCAGCAGGAGGGTGTAGACGCTGCAGAGCCCACCTCGTTCCAGGATTTCCGTGTCGGGGACTTTCTCCTGCCACCTGATGTGGAGTCGTCTGCGGAGGCAGCTCAGGTGAAAGTGGTTGAGCTGATTGGCGTGTCTGCTGTAGACAGTCCAGGTCTCGCTGGCGTAAAGGAGGGTGGTAAGGACCACTGCACAGTAGACCTTCAGCTTGGTGGTAAGGCTGAGTCCTCTCTGCTCCCAGACATTCTCACAGAGTCTCCCAAAGGCGGCGCTGGCTTTGGTAATCCTGTTGTTGACCTCAGCGTCTATATTCACTGCACGAGAGAGTATGCTGCCTAGGTAGGTGAAGTTGTCGACTGCCTGGAGGTTCTGGCCCTTCACCGTGATGCGCGGCTCCTGGTATGGCTTTCCTGGGGCAGGCTGGTACATAACTTCAGTCTTTTTGGTGCTGATAGTGAGTCCGAAGTTATTGCAGGCTTGTGAGAAGCAGTCCATTTCACGCTGCATCTCCTGCTCTGTGCTGATGTTGAGTGCGCAGTCATCAGCAAACAAGAAGTCTCTGATGACAGTCTCTTGCACCTTTGTAACTGCCTGCAGGCGCCTAAGGTTGAACAACCTGCCGTCAGTCCTGTACCTGACGTGGATTCCTTCTTCGTAGTTACGGAAGGCATCTGTCAGCATGGCAGAGAATACCATACTGAACAGAGTCGGGGCAAGAACGCAGCCTTGTTTGACGCCATTTGTCACTGGGAAGGCCTCCGACTCGTCGCTGTCATCCAGAACTTGCACCATCATACCGTCGTGGAACTGCTGGACAATTGTGATGAACTTGCTGGGGCAGCCAAACTTCTCCATGATCTTCCACAAGCCTTCTCTGCTGACCGTATCGAAAGCCTTGGTTAGATCGACTAAGGTCACGAAGAGGTTGCTGTGTTGCTCCTGGCATTTTTCCTGGAGTTGGCGCACAGCAAAAATCATGTCCGCGGTCCCACGTTCAGCACGGAAGCCGCAGTGGCTTTCTGGGAGCAGACCTTGCTCAAGATGTTGGAGAAGGCGGTTGAGCAGGACGTGGGCCAGAAACATAATATTAGAGGGATGCCTATTGTACGAAGTGCTCAAAAATACTAAACACTAAATCTCAAATGAAGGCTGTGAGAAATCAGCTGGGGGGAGATTGTTCATCCGCCCCCGGCCTCGTCCAGGTAGGCAAGAAATGGATCCCAGATAGCCAAAAATCTTTTAATTGAATTGGTTCTCAAGAACCTAAGTTTCTCCATCTGTATAACTGAGATCGTATCAGCCATCCATCTCCGAAAGGAAGGGGGGGAAGGTGATTTCCATTCCCTCAAGATATTTCTTTTGGCAACAATCATCCCCAGCATCAGAGACTGTTGTATGGCTGCAGGGAAACAAATAGTAGATTGCGAGCAGCCAAATATAACGAGACCAGCTTCCAAGGGGAAGGATCTTTTATAGGCCTTTGAGTACCAGTTGAATATTTTGGACCAAAATACAGACAGTAATGGGCAAAACCAAAAGGTGTGTGACAACGTGGCTTCCGTCCCTTGGGATCTATCACACATTGGTGAGACAGAAGGGCAAATCCTCTGCAATCTAAGTTTAGACTAATGGAGACAGTGGACAACTTTAAACTGGATCAATTTAACAGAGCAAGCCTGTATCATAGACAAACACTTATCCCAGGCAGCTTCAGGTAATTCAATGCCCATCTCCTCTCTCCAGGCGTCTCTAATCTTCACAGTAGACGCTACAGTGCAATTATCAAACAAACACACAAACTTAGAAACGAGATGCCTGGAGTCAGAAGGGTTCTTTAAAATATCAAAACATATATTTCCCTAGAAGGATTTCAAAATTACAAATCTTAGATTGAATGTAGTGTCTAATTTGTAAATAACAAAAAAAGTGCAAATGAGGCAGCTCAAATTTCTCTTTCAGCAGACTAAATGTTGCAAACCGTCCCTCTATGTACAGGTTTTCAATAGAAACTAGACCCTTCTCCCTCCAAGCATGGTAGGTTTTATCTGACCATGAGGGTAGAAAGGAGTGATTCAAACAGATTGGTGTTTGTACAGAGGTCTCTGGTAAACTCAGAATGCTCCTAATCTGATTTAGAATTCTGACGGAATTTTTCAAAAGAAAACCCAAACTTTTTGAAGTCCCAGGCTTCCCAGCTTGGAGAACAGCATGGCTGGCAAGGAGGAATTGACAACAGAGTTGGACTCCATACATAGCCAAAAGGGAGCCCCAGGGGCTAGGTTATCCAGAGCCTCCTGTTGCCAAAACATTAAAGCCCTAGCATTGACAGCCCAATAATAGTGTCTAAGTACAGGTAATCCCAGCTCTCCTTCAGACTTGGGCTTTTGTAAATGAATTTTCGAAATCGTGTGATTCTTATAATTCCAGATATAAGACAATATTATGGAGTCCAACTCTTTAAAGAAAGCTGATGTAAGAAAAATGGGGAGATTTTGACAAAGATAGAGAAACCTAGGAAGGGAAACAATTTTAATTGAATTTATACGACTAATCATGGACAGAGGTAGGGTTTTCCAACTTTCTATATTCTGTTTAAGTTTTGAAATAAACTCCACGAAGTTTAATTTGAATATTAATTTAGGATCCTTGGGGATTGTCAAGCGGAGATAAGTAAAATGATCGGGACACTTTCCAAAAAACCCCGCGTGTAGTCGTTGGAGAGGGGCACCAAGTCACTTTTTGTCCAATTGATTATCCTGATAGCCTGCCAAAAGAGGTGATTAAATCTAGAAGAGGAACTGACTTTTCTGAGTTTTGTAAGTCGAGTATCACATCGTCAGCATATAAACTAATAAGAGTTTCAATACCTCCCACTTTCAAACCCAGAATATTTGGGTGACTTTTTATTTTAAAGGCAAAGGGCTCTACCGCGATGGGAAAAAGGGCCGGCGAGAGAGGGCACCCCTGCTGGACTGGACGGTGTAGGGGAAACAGAGTTGAATTGTCACCATTAGTTGTAATAGAACACATTGGGCTGGCATATATCAGTTTTACCCAAGATACAAATGACTCGCCAAACCCAAACCTGTACAGTGACTCAAACATGTAAGGCCACTCAATTTGGTCAAAATCCTTTTGTGCGTCAAGGGATAAAATTGCTGCCCCATTAGCTTTTCCATGATCAGCATATATAGTATTAAGAAGACATCTGACATTGGAAAAAGAGAACCTACCCGGGACAAATCCTGTCTGATCAGGATGAATGATAGATGACAAATGTTTATTTAGTTGGTTAGCCAGCATTTTAGTAATTACCTTTCTATCAAAATTCTGGAGTGCAATGGGCCTATAGCTGGCCGGGTCTGTTTCCTCTTTACCTTTCTTTAAAATGAGGGAAATGTTAGCCTCATATAATGTCGTAGACAAGGCTTTATGTCTCTTAGAGCAAGATATCATTCTGAGGAGAAGTGGGGCAAGGATATCACAGAATTTCTTATAAAATCACAGCCAAATCCATCCGGCCCAGCAGCCTTGCCAGACGGAAATGATTTAATGGCAGAAATTATTTCTTCCAATGTGAAGTCAGAATCTAAGTCCTCCCTAGCAGCGTCACTACGTTTCGGCATTACAAGAGAATCAAAGAAGTCATTCAAATCAGATTTAGTGGCATTGCATTTTGAGGTGTAGAGTTCACTGTAAAATTCTTTAAAACAGTCATTTATCTCCTTGGGATTTGTTAACAGGGTACCCGCCCTTGATCTAATGCAATGAATTGACCTTAGGGCCTGAGCGTCCCTGAGCTGCCGCGCCAGGAGCCCCTCAGGCTCTCAGGCTTTTCCCCCACTTCGAAATGCTTTTGTCTTAATTTTAAGAGGAGATTGTTTATTTGACTACCCAAGATACAAGTGTACTCATATTTAAGCTTCATTATTTTATTATAATCTTCAGAGGATTTCGAAGCCTGGTATAGAAATCCCCTGCTTTTCGAACGTTCGCTTTACGACACCTCGCTGTTACGAAAGACCTACATTAGTTACCTGTTTTTGCTAACAGAAGGTGTTTTCAGTGTTACGAAAAAAGCAGCGCGTACCCTGATCGGCTGCTCTCCCCCAGATTCGGAACTGCATTCTCGCCAGCATTGCTTAAACACGTGCCTGTGACCATCCGTTTGCAAGATGAGTTCTAAGGTATCGGAAATGCCTAAAAGAGCTCGTAAGGGTGTTACACTTAGTGTAAAACTAGACATAATTAAGCGTTTTGATTGTGGTGAACAAAGTAAGGACAAAGTGAGTTTGGCTTGTGGAAGTTGAGGAAGATGATGTTGAAGAGGTTTTGGCATCTCACGACCAAGAACTGACAGATGAAGAGCTGATGCAATTGGAAGAGGAAAGGATAACAATCGAAACCGAATGCAGTAGCAAACAGACCGAAAGTGAAGTCGTCCAGGAACTGAACGTGAAGCAACTGTGTGAGATTTTTGCTGCAATTATTGCAGAAAAGTACTACTTTAATTTTGAAAGGTTACGTCGGTTTAGGGCATATTTGCAAGATGGGTTGAGTCTTTACAAAGAACTGTATGATAGAAAAATGCGCGAGGCTAAGCAGTCAAGCATACTGTCGTTTTTCAAGCCTTCCACATCAGCCACAGCAGACGACGAACCTTGACTTTCGACATCGAGGTAGGCAGACATAGAAGAAGATGACCTGCCTGCCCTGTTGGAAACAGACGAGGAGATGACACCCCAGTGTCCCACCACCCCAACCCCAGGGCCATGGACAGATACCAATCCGTGAAGGATGCAGCGGTAGCCGGAACGCATCCAGCACATCTTTAAGAAAAAAAGCCGAAATAATCAAGCTAATTAATTAGGGGCTGCCCGGCACATAAATGTCGGCCCAGATCAGAGGTATTACGTGGTGAGCTCCCTTGACCAGGAGACAGCCGCATGGGTTGGGGATTTCATACACTCACCCCCTGAAGAAGGCAAATATGCAGCATTCAAAGCGCTGCTCTTAGAGACCTTTGGCCTCTCATGGCGTGAGCGAGGTGCCTGCTTGCTGCACCTGGAGGGTTTGGGAGATAGACCGCCGTCAGCATTAATGAACGAGATGCTGGCCCTGACTGAAGGACCCAAGCCCTGCCTCATGTTTGAGCAGGCGTTCCTAGAACAAGTGCCCGAGGACATATATCTGCTGCTGGCTGAGGCAGACTTCAGTGACCCCCGGAAAGTGGCGGCCCGGGCAGATGTACTGTGGAAAGCCAAGAGGGGGAGTGGGGCATCCGTCGGACAGATTACCAAGCCACGCGCCCAACAGCAGGCCAGACCAGGCCCGGCAATGGAGCGCACGCAACCCAGAGGCAGGAGTGAGGAGGCCAATGAACAGTGGTGTTTCTACCACCAGTGGTGGGGCACAGAAGCCCGCCGTTGTCGCCCACCCTGCAAGTTCCCAGGAAACGACCAGGGCCAGCTGCCGCAAATGGCTACGGTGGCTGACCACCAGGACAGCCTCCTGTACGTCTGGGACAAACAGTCGGGACGCTGCTTCTTGGTCGATACTGGAGCGGAGATCAGCGTCTTACCCCCGACGGGGTATGACACCCGCAACAGGGCGACGGGACCCACCCTGAGGGCCGCAAACAGCAGCACGATTCGGACCTATGGCACCCGCAAAGTGCAGCTACAGTTCGGCGCCAGCCGGTTCACGTGGGATTCACACTGGCCGCCGTGGCCCAACCACTCCTGGGGCGACTTCTTGCGAGCCCAGAGCCTGCTGGTCAACTTGCAAGGGAAAAGGCTGGTCCATGCCAAGACTTTACAGATGTTCTCCCTGGGTGAAGCCAAGTTGCCGGCCCCACACCTGGACTCCATCACACTGTCTGACAATGAATTCACCAGAATCCCGGTGGACTTTCCATCGGTTCTGGCACCGCAGTTCACGGTAGCCATGCCCAGACACGGAGTACAGCACCACATTCCGACCCAGGGACCACCCCTCCACGCCTGCGCACGAAGGCTCTCCCCGGACAAGCTCCACCTGGCGAAGGAAGAGTTCAAGAGGATGGAGGAATTGGGGATCGTACGGCGGTCCGACAGCCCATGGGCCTCCCCCTTGCACATGGTGCCCAAAGCAGCCGGGGGCTGGAGACCATGCGGCGACTACCGCAGACTGAACGAGACTACAACTCCAGATCGCTACACCGTCCCGCACATGCAGGACTTTGCAGCAAACCTGCATGGGGCCAGCACCTTTTCCAAAATAGACCTCGTCCAGGGGTAACATCAAATTCCAGTACACCCTGAAGACATCCCCAAAACAGCACTCATCACCCTGTTTAACCTATTCGAATTTCTCCAAATGCCGTTCGGCCTGAAGAATGCTGCACAGATGTTCCAGCGACTAATGGATGCGGTGGGACGCGACCTGGACTTTGCGTTCATCTATTTGGACGACATCCTCATAGCCAGCAGTAGTCGTCAGGAGCATCTGTCCCACCTCCGCCAGCTCTACTCCCGCCTGAGTGATTTCGGCCTCACGATCAACCTGGCCAAATGTCAGTTCGGGCTCGACACGATGGACTTCCTGGGCCACAGGATTACCAAAGACGGGGCAACACCTCTGCCCGCCAAGGTAGACGTGATCCGCCACTTTGCCCGGCCCAACACAGTCAAAGGCCTGCAGGAGTTTGTTGGTATGGTGAACTTCTACCACCGCTTCCTCCCCCCAGCAGCCCATATCATGCGCCCTTTGTTCACCCTGATGTCGGGTAAAGGCAAGGACATTACTTGGGGCGAAGGGGCCACGGCCGCTTTCGTTAAAGCCAAGAAAGCCTTGGCAGATGCCGTGATGCTGGTGCACCTCAGAACGGACGTTCCAACCGCCCTCACAGTGGACGCATCTAACACAGCAGTCGGTGGGGTGCTGGAGCAACTCATCGAGGGGCGCTGTCAACCCCTGGCGTTCTTCAGCAGGCACCTATGGCCACCCGAACTCAAGTACAGTGCTTTCGACCGGGAGCTTTTGGCAATCTGGCAATCTGGCATTTCAGGTACTTCTTAGAAGGCAGGCCATTCACCGCGTTTACGGACCACAAACTGTTGACCTTCTCATTCACGAAGGTGTCCGGTCCCTGGTCGGCCCGCCAGCAGTGACATCTGTCCTACATCTCCGAGTACACGATGGACATCCAGCATGTCTCGGGAAAGGACAACGTCGTGGCGGACGCACTCTCCAGACCAGCTATCCAGGCCCTGTCCCAGAGGGTGGACTATGTGCCTCGCAGCAGGCAGACGAGATGCCCAGCTACAGGACCGGGTCTCGGGTTTGCAGCTGCAAGACTTCCTCGTAGGCCCAGTTGAGAGGACCCTCCTGTGTGATGTGGCTACCGGCCAACCTCGCCCCATCGTCCTGGCAGCGTGGTGACGGCAAGTTTTCGAGTCCATACACAGCTTGGCGCATCCATCTATCAGGACAACCGTCCGGCATGGACTTTGTAAACAGGTCAGTGAATGGGCCAAAATGTGCACTCAGTGCAAAACAGCCAAGGTGCAGCGGCACACCAAAGCCCCGCCGCAGCAGTTCGAACCCACCCGCTGGAGGTTTCACCACATTCATGTGGATATCCTGGGGCCCCTGTCAGTGTTGTGAGGAGCATGGTACCTTCTAACTATGATAGACTGGTTCACGAGATGGCCAGAGGCGGTCCCACTCAACGGCACCACCGCCGATTCCTGCGCCCGAGCGCTGATTGCAAACTGGGTAGCACGCTTCGGGATGCCGACCCACATTACCTCCGACAGAGGCGCCCAGTTCACCTCCAGCCTGTGGTTGGCTGTAGCCAGCCTGCTGGAAACACAATTACACCACACAACTGCCTACGGACTAGTGGAACGCTTCCACTGTCACTTAAAGTCGGCTCTCATGGCCCACCTGAAAGGGCCTAACTGGGTGGACGAGCTTCCCTGGGTCCTTTGTGCCCCTTTGGAATCCGCACAGCACCCAAAGAGGATCTGCACACCTCGTCGGCTGAGCTGGTGTACGGCACACCCCTGGTCGTCCCAGGAGAGTTCGTACCAGCCTCAAGGGGGCAAGAGGAAGAACCCGCAGCAGTACTGGACAGACTACGCGAAAGGCTCAGCGACATGGCCCCTGTACCGACTTCACAGCACGGACAGATCCCGACCTGCGTACCCAAAGACCTGCAGAACTGTAAGTCTGTATTCATACAAAGGGGCGCACACCAGGCACTGCTGCAGCAGCTGTACGAGAGACCGTTCAAGGTGAACAGTAACAACGGGTCCACGTACGTTCTGGACGTTGGGGGGAAAGAGGAGGTTTTCATGGTGGACCGACTCAAACCGGCCCATGTGGACTTGGTGCAGCCGGTTGAGGTTCAGGCACCATGTTGCAGAGGCAGACCACCCAAACAGACACTGATCCAGACTGTGGACATTGGGGGTGTATCACCAGTTCTGGGGGGGGGGGGTGGGGGTTACTTGGCGACCCACTTTCTACACAAGCGAACCAGCTCACAAAATAGCCCGCGTGCAGGGAGAGACTTTTGTAATGCACCTCTGATGTCATTTCCGCCCGGAGAGGGCTGGGAGGGAACTGCTTAAAACCAGTGCCGCGAAGTTCGAATAAACTAGTCTCGAGTGTGACTTACAGACTGCGTGTCGTTATTTCTAGCTCTGTGTGTAGCACATCGCTACAATATCAAAGATAGAAATAAAGCTGTTTCTGAAGCTGCAAGTAAAGGAGTTGCCATTTAGCGCCATTATCACTTAGCTCCGCCTCTTCTTGCTGTGCCCCACTTGTATTGGCTTCTCTGTGGGCTGAGTACTGGGTGATGATAGACAGTGATCCAAAGTATAGGGAACATGAGACCTTCTTTCCCTATGTCACTCAGTTGCATGGTTGTTAACTCAAATGGCTAGCTTAATCAGGTCATCCAAGCTGTCTTGCTCGTCAGTGATCTTGTGCTGTATCGCTGCATTTAGTCCACACTGGAAGACAGTGATGAGGGATCCCTTGCTCCTTCCCAACTCAACCAGAAGCACAGTGAGTTTTACTGCATATTCCCTCACCTTTGCACAGTTCCAGGAATCGAGCAGCCTCTTGACCCCATACTGGAAGGTCAAAAAGTCTCCTTAACTCAGCAACAAATTGTCAAAACAACTGGGCTGTGGCAAACCTTGCTCCCATAGGGTGTTGGACAGGATAAGTGGAGGTCCATGCAGGAGATTTAGCATGTATGCACATTTACATATCTCTTCATCAAACAGCTGCAACCATCAGGGTCACCAGATTATTTGCCCATTGGAGGAATACTCATTTCTGGTACGAGCACGAAATTTGGTTCTGATCCCAAAGCAGGAGTCCAAGCATTAGTGTCCAGATTGTTGGAGCAGCAGGAAAGGAGGATCTGTGAAATGCTGGGAATGGGATTGATGTGGCCAAAGGCTGCTGACTGCATTTGCCAGAACGCTAATGGTGGTCAGCTGATGCTGGCTGTCGGCTGTATGTTTGTGGACTGTAGCTGTGAGATTAGAGATGGTTACCTCTGATTCCAATTATCTGTGGTGAGCTGCTGAACTGCTACTGTGAGGGCTGACACCTGTTCATCCAGCTGAGACTCGGCTTGTCGAACTGAGATTATCTGTTGCATTGCTTCGGTCACTTCTCCAAATACAGGTTTCCCCCACCATCCGAAGGTAGAGCGTTCCTATGAAACGGGTCATAAGCCGAAATGTCGTAAAGCGAAGAAGCAATTACCATTTATTTATATGGGAAAATTTTGTGAGCGTTTGCAGACCCAAAAATAACCTACCAAATCATGACAAATAACACATAAAACCTAAAATAACAGTAACATATAGTAAAAATAGGAATGATATGATAAATACACAGCCTATATAAAGTAGAAATACTTCTCTACAACAATTGCCTACACAGATCTTCGTAGCGAAAATCTCACGCAAGCGCTCTTGGCAGAAAATCTCACGCCAGCGCTGTTGGCATAAACGCACTCTCCAGTAGCCTTTAAACTATGAAGCTGCCAAATCTACCAAATAACACGTTAAAATACACAGCCTATATAAAGTAGAAATAATGAATGTACAGTGTAATATCACTTACGGGAATTGGGAAGATATCGAGCACACTGATGATGGTGTGTTAGACTGAGTCGTCGCAGGTTGGGTGGTGCAGTGGCTCCCACCCTCCGGGCTGCCGACTGGATACATTGCCGCAAAGCACGCAGGGGTAGCCGGGAGGCACACAGCACATAGTTAAGAAAAAAGCCGAAATAAACATGCTTATTAATTACATGCTAGGCGGCACCTAATTAATTAGCATGTTTATTTCGGCTTTTTTCTTAAATATGTGCTGTGTGCCTCCTGGCTGTCCCTGCATTCTCCGCGAATCGGTACGGTATCTGTCCGGGGCCCGAGGGTTGGAGTGGTGGGACATGGGGGTGTCATCTCGTCGTCGATCAGGGCAGGCAGCTCATCTTCTATGACTGCCCGCCTCGATGTCAAAGGTCGAGGTTCGTCGTCTGCTGTGGCTAATGTGGAAGGCTTGCTTGACTGCTGAGCCTGGAGCATTTTTATATCACACAGTTCTTTGTAAGGACTCAAAACATCCTCCAAATATTCCCTAAACCTACGTACCCTCTCAAAATTAAAGTCGTACTTTATTATTGCAGCGAAAATTTCACGCAGTTGCTTCACTTTCTGCATTCGGTTGAATTCGGTTTCGATTGTTATCCTTTCCTCTTCCAATTGCATCAGCTCTTCATCTATCAGTTCTTGGTCATGGGATGCCAAAACCTCTCCAACATCATTTTCGTCAGCTTCCACAAGCCAAACTCACTTTGTCCTTGCTTCGTTCACCATGATCGAAACACTTAATTATGTCTAGTTTTACACAAAGTGTAACACCCTTACGAGCTCTTTCAGGTTTTTCTGACACCTTAGAACTCATCTTGCTAACGGCTGCTCACAGGCTCGTGTTTAAGCAATGCCGTTCTGAATCTGGGTGCAAGCGGCTGCTTGGGGTGCGCGCTGCCTTTTATCGCGCTGATTTTTTATTGTGCGCTGCTTTTCTCCGTAACAGTGAAAATACCTTCTGAAAGCGAAAACAGGGTACTAATGGAGGTCTTTCGTAACAGTGAGGTTTTGTAAAATGAACGTTCGAAAAGCAGGGGACACCTGTACAGATTTGACTGCCTGCAACTTCTCCCCTACCTGGCCAATGAATCTAAGGGCCAACGTCAGCTGTTTTCTCTCTGCTGGGTCAATTTTCATGGTCGAGACTTGCTGTCAAAACGTTCAGATATGGCCCAAGTGCGAAGAGAGAGACAATGAGGCCAATTGACAGTTCGTTGACGTTAAAGAGAACTGTTGGAGAATATAAAGCAAAAGAAAAACAGTAAACACTAGGCCAACAGGGCTGTGAGCTAAAAACTCAAACTGAAAGTTAAATGCCGACACTGAGGCTGGAAACAATAACTAATACTAAATGAATACCGCTGCTGGACAGTGTCAGTCAAAATGGTAGTCCTCTTTCCCAGAGAAAGATGAAGGAGCAAAAACATTGCTGTGCTTTCGCTCAAGTCTCGACAAGAGTAGAATAGAAAGAAGGAAGTTAAATACCATCATAATGGAACACCAATTAGCTGGGACATGCATACTCAGGAGTGTGATTGTCAAACCTGTTTGCATAGCCCACTTGCGCAGGTGCAAGGACGCTGCAGCACAGCCTATGGCTGTGACAATGAGCAATTTCTTTCTCATTCTTCTAAACTCCAGTGAGTACAGGAGCAGAGTAATCAAACACTACTCACATGTTAATCCTCTCCTTTGTGGATCATTCTTGTAAACCTCCTCTGTACTCTCTAGCGCCAGCATGTCCTTTCTTCAATATGGGGCCCAAAACTGCTCTTAATATCTTGAACAATACCTTATTAATCCTCAGCATTAGATCCTAGTTCTTGTATTTCAGTCCTCTTAAAAAGAATGCACACATTGCATTTGTCTTCCTTACTACTGCTCCATCTGCAAGTTAACCTTTAAGGAATCCTGCACTAGAATTCCCAAGTCCCTTTGAACCTCCTATTTCTGTATTCGCTCCTTGTTTAGAAAAGAGTTTATGCAGTTGAGGGGGGGCACAGTGAGACCTATGGAATGTTGAAAGGCCTTGAATGAGTTGGTGTAGTGAAGATGCTTCCGATGGCAGGGGAGTCTAAGACCAGAGGGGACAGCCTCAGAGTAGGGGGGTGTCCTTTTAGAGTGGAGATGAGGAGGAACGTCTCTAGCTAGGGAGTGGTGCATCTGTGGAATTTGTTGCCACAGGCGGCTGTGGAAGCAAATCATTGGGTATATTTAAGGCAGAGTTTGATATATTTGTAACTTAATTTAGGGGATGATAGCCCCCAGCCTGGCTAAATTTAAGAAATCTTGTTCAGGTGGCTGCTGCACGATGTGTCCCCAATACAAATCAGTACCATGAAATAACTAACAGTACACAATATGCGATTAAACGATTGAGCTTTATAATTCTTAATTTGATTATATAGTTAGTAAAGAAAACAGAAAAAGAAAAAGGACCCGTTCTCATGAAACAGTCTAATGCAAAATGTTGGAGCACACTGATAAGGCCGTTCATCCACCATCGATCTGATCGTTGCTGGCCTTCGGACCCTCGCTCCAGGTCCACTCTGTCCACTGGTCTACCAACTTTCTCCATTTGCGTCTTCTCTCTTCATCTCTCCCCGCAGAACAGAACAGGAAGGACTTGCAGCGGGTGGTGAGGGTAGCAGAGCGGGTTATTGGCACAACATTACCCTCCCTCAGAGACGGTTATACTGGCAGACTTCAAAAGAAGGCTACTTGTATTTCAAAGGATCCCACTCATCCTGGACATCACCTGTTTTCCCCTCTACCTTCTGGGAAGAGATACAGAGCACTAAGGATGAAAACAGACGCCATAACAGCTTCTACCCACAAGCAGTGAAAAGTATAACACCCTCTTCCCTTCTCCTGCCCCCCTCCTAAGACGGCGGCAGCTAGATGCATCACACTTCCAGGAATGGCAGGTGTGCAATAGTCCTACCCCCCCCCCCATCCATATATTATTAATTTTGGACTGCACTCCTGAGGCTTTAGAATTTATGTATATATTCTTGTCGTGCTGCAAAACGTTGAGCTGCTAAACTGTGATACGCCGTTATCTCTAGTCATAACCCAAACATTGCTGCTACAGAGAAACCATTACCTTAGCAGTGGAACTTTACAGAGAACCCATTGCATTAGCAGTGAAACCTTACAGTCCATTACACTCTCCCCCCACCAAATTTAGTCATGTCCTCATGACGTTGAGATAATTCGCCAACTCTTCCTGCAAAACGCAAAGCCCAATCCAGGTGTAAAAGGCAGTGACATAGCTCCCCAACATGGGAGGGATCACACTCTGTTCCCCTGGTGCTAAGTAGTCCAGCCTATCCAGTGGTCTCCTAATTCTCTTGAGACCTCCGCACACCCCTATCTAACTCTTCAGGTTCAGACATTACTGGGATACTTCCGGTCTACCTGGTGAGGCCTCTCCCGACCTATCACTCATGCCCACCTGCAACTCTGACCCCTCTGTCCCGTAGCCGAGCCCCACTTCCTCCCCTGTAGGGTCCCGCAGCAACCCAGGCTGCCCACAGGTAGCACTTGACTCAGTGGGAGAAGGGCCAGGAGTCTCTTCCTCAATCAATGGGGAGTTAGCAAAAGGTGGCCTATACCACCCATCCAGGTCCCCATCTTCTGAATCAGTATCCCTCTTGGGTGGGGGCCAGCCTAACCTCGCCTGCTGCAAGCCCTGCAGCCACCCTCCATTTCCGCAGAGTTCTCTTACTAGGTGTAGGCTCCAAGTCGGGCTCTAGGTCTACTTGCACCTCTTGTCCCAGGGCAGCAGGTAGTTCTGATTGAGAATCTTGACAGGCCCATACCGATCCTCTGGTTTCACCCGGAAAACTTGTAGGTTTGGCATCTGACCCTCCACCACATAGGGCATAGCCGCCCAGTGGTCAGCCAACTTACGCTTTCCATGGAGCCCCAAATTCCTTATGAGGACTCAGTCTCCCGGTAGGAGTTGGGAGAACCTCGCCTTTTGATCGTGCCTCCTCTTATTTCCTTGATTCTGCTTGGCAGCTGTGACCCAAACTAATTAATAAGCCCTTTTCAGCTCTCTTCTCATATCAGACACATACTTCAGATAAGTCTTTGGGGGTAAGTCATCCTTGTCAGTCCCAAAACAAAGGTCAATGGGCAACCTCACCTTGCGCCCAAACATCAAATGATATGGTGAGTACCCAGTAGCTTCATTTTGTGTACAGTTGTAACTGTGAACCAAATGCCCAATATGTTGACTCCACTTGCTCTTCTTACTGATCTCCAGGGTCCCAAGCATGTCTAGCAAGGTCCAATTAAACCTCTCTGGCTGGGGATCACCCTGCAGATGATAGGGCGTGGTCCTCGACTTCTCGACTCTAAGCATGCCCGGTAACTCACGGATGAGTCTGCTCTTGAAATCCTGTCCCTGATCACTATGTATCTGCTTGGGAAGGCCATAATAGATTAAATACTTCACCCATAACACCTTTGCCACCATAGACGCCCTCTGGTCCTTGGTAGGAAAAGCCTGAGCATATCTGGTGTAGTGGTCCATGATGACTAAGACATTCGCCGTGTTGCTGGCATTGAGTTCTGTTGACAGGAAATCCATACACACCAGGTCCAGAGGCCCCGCACTCTACAAGTGGGACAAGGGAGCTGCCTGCGTAGGCGGTGTCTTTCGCCATATGTATTGAATGCACGACTTGCAGTATTCTTTGACCTCTGATTTCATCCAGAGCCAGTAAAACCGGTCTCTGAGCAATCCATAGGTCTTTTCCACTCCTAAGTCATCAGGAAGTGACTTAAACGCAATCCCCCGATACTTCTTGGGCAGAACTAGCTGGCAACGCCGAGGTTGGTCTGGGGCTGACGTGACCCGGTATAAGATCTGGTTCTTCAACTCTAAATGAGGCCATTCTCGCAGTAATGGAGGCATCGACGCATATTTCGTCTTCTCTGCCTGAGCCATGTCTCTCTTTTCGACCACTGTCCAAATGGTGCCTATGCCCGGATCATCTTGCTGAGCAGCTGCCACTTCCCCAGGACTCAATTCAGACAGCTGATTTGTCTTCAGAGCAGTCAGGTTACAGTAAACTTGGGGAATGGTGTCATCAGAAGTTCCCAATTGATCCACCGCTCGATCCTTCCCCTCCTTTCCCGCTGCTTTCACAGTGATGGCAAACTGACACATGGCCTTCACCCCCGGGGCAGGAACACTCTGCCACTCCTCGTCCCTGTCCAGTCCCTCATGCGCCAATTGGGACAAAGCATCAGCATCAATGTTCCTGCTTCCCGGCCGGTACTTCAGGCTGAAATCATAGGCAGACAATGCCGCCAACCACCAATGGCCTGTGGCATCCAGTTTTGCCGAGGTCAGGATATAAGTTAGGGGGTTGTTGTCCATCCTCACCTCAGACTTGGCCCCATAGAGGTAGTCAGTTAGCTTATCCACCACCGTCCATTTCAACGCCAGAGAGGTGAGGGCGGATACTAACTCAGAATTCTCACTCTTCACCAGGGGACATGGACTAATTAGACATTCCAAATCCAACCACTCCTTCCCCTCACTCCTCAGAAATGATCAAACCCTGTCTTTGAAATCTACGCCCCCAGCTACCACTACGTCAGCACTGGTCTGCATTAAAAGGAGAGCTGTGCCAGCCATTTTTATTTAGATTATGAGGATACTCAGTCCTCATTTATTGTCATTTAGAAATGCATGCATTAAAAAATGATACAATGTTCCTCCAGAATGATATCACAGGAAAACACAGGACAAACCAAGACTGAAACTGACAAAACCACATGGTTATAACATATAGTTACAACAGTGCAAAGCAATACCATAATTTGATAAAGAGCAGACAATGGGCACAATAAAAAAAAGTCTCAAAGTCCCGATAGACTCATCATCTCACGCAGGCGGCAGAAGGGAGGAACTCTCCCCGCCATGAACCTCCAAGCGCCGCCAACTTGCCGATGCTGCACCATTGGAAGCACCCGACTGCAGTGGACTCTGAGTCCATCGGAAAACTTGGAGCCTCCGACCAACCCCTCCGACACAGCCTCTCTGAGCACCATCCTCTGCCAAGTGCTTCGATCTCGCTTTGGCCGCTGAGCAATAAGCAAAGCCGAGGACTCAGGGCCTTCTCCTCCGGAGATTCTGGACCACACAGTAGCAGCAGCAGCGAAGCAGGCATTTCAGAAGTTTCACCAGATGTTCCTCTGTGCTCTCACATCCGTCTCCATCAAATCAGGATTGTGCACGGCACCCTACTTGACAAATAACAGACATCACCACCGGAGTGGCCGCTGCGAGCTGCGTCGTGCCGCCATCTTCTCCTCCCAAATTCTCTCTCCCATTTTATCAAACTTCTGCCCACAATTGCAATTTTAACAGTACTTAACAGGCAAATTAACAATTTTTCCAGAGTACGATTATCTACCCTACTGGTTCAATGATCAGGGTAATCACACAGCATCCAACGGAATCAATCCCGAATGTAACCCTCACAATTGTAACTTTCGGTTCGGCTAGCGGCTTAATATAGGGGATGATAGCCCACTCCTGGCCTGGCCAAACTTAAGAAATCAAGTTTGGGTGGATGCTGCACGACATGTCCCCTGTTACAAATCAGTACCACAAAATAACAAAAAATACACGATATACAATTAAATGATTGAGCTTTATAATGCTTAATTTCTTCTCTCTGGCCCGCCATCGATTTCGATGTTGACTGTGCTGTTTTTTTTTAACATGCCTTGCACAGTAATAAGACAGATGGTGTCGTTACCCCACCATACAGTCTCCCTGGGCTTCCAAATCTGATGCTAAGTGGTACACAGGAGTGTAACAGACTTTGCGGATAAGGAAGCTGCCCTGCAGTGACAATTAACTAGTCTAGTGATACCATCCGTTGACCAGCTCTCTGGTTCCTCCGCATGCCACAGGGTGGCTGTACCATTGACCCTTTTGGATTCATCTGCCACAGACACCATCAGACGCCCTGCTGCCGGCGTCCTCTTTGGGTGCAGCCTTTGCCTGAAGAGGCATAACCTACAAAGTGGCATACTGACCTCCTTGACTCAGCTAGCCACGATCCTACTACTAGACCTAGTCTAGTAGTATACCAATGGAGCATCACCTTCACGGCTAAGTTAGACCTGCCAGAGAACGAATCTCCGCCGTACTTCGCTGAAGTTCAGCCAGTGTCAATCCTACGCCACGGTGAGGTGCCAAGGTAGGATTTTGTAGGATTATAGTTAGTAAAGAAAACAAAAAAAGAAAAAGAGCTCATTCTCATGAAACAGTCTAATGTGCAATTTTGGAGCTGTCTGATAAGGCCGTTTGTCCACCATCGAACTTTTCCAATCATTGCTGACCTTCGGACCTTCGCTCCAAGTCTACCCTGTCTGGTGGTCTACCAGCTCTCTCCACTCGTATCTTCTCTCCCCGACAAAAGACCCCAAATTCCCGGCTCCCAGATACACATGAAAGAACAACATACAGCTCATTGGCTAATATGCTCTGTTACCGCTAGTCATAACGCAAACATTGCTGTTACAGAGAAATCATTACCTCAGCAGTGGAACTTTACAGAGTAGCCATTGCATTGGCAATGAAACCTTACATTGCATTACATATTCTTGATTAGTCATGCTATGAAGTGTAACGGGGAGAAGGCAGGAAAATGGAGCTGAGAGAAAAAGTGGATCAGCCATGTTTAAATGGCAGAGCAGACTCAATGTGCCAAAGGCCTAATTCTGCTCCTATATCTTATGGTCTATCTATTCATTCTACCGAAGTCCATGACCATACACTTCCTTACTCTGTATTCCACCTGCCACTTAGAATGAGATTAGATTAGATTCAACTTTATTGTCATTGTGCTGAGTACAGATACAAAGCCGATGAAATGGATTTAGCATCTGAGCAGAAATGCAAAACAATAGTATTATTTACAAAATAACTGCGAATAAAAAGTAAGTGCTACAGCATACAAATATAAAAGTACTGGGACAGTCCAATATGGGTGCAATACTGCTTTGCGCTGTGATGAGAGGTTCAGCAGTGTCACAGCCTCAGGGAAGAAGCTCTTCCTGAGCCTGCTGGTGTGGGAGCGGTGGGTCCTGTAGTGCCTACTGGATGGGTGGAGAGTAAAATGTCCATGGTTAGGGTGAGATGCATCCTTGATAATGCTTTTCGCCCCGCTCAAGCAGCGTTTATGGTAGATGTTCTCAATGGTGGGCAATTGGGTGCCGATAATCCGCTGGGCAGTTTTCACCACCCGCTGGAGTGCTTTGCAGTCCAATATGGGACAATTGCCATACCACACTGAGATGCAGTTGGTGAGTCTGCTCTCAATGGTACAGCTGTAAAAGTCCGTCAGTATCCTGGGACAGAGGTGAGCTTTCTTGATGCTCTGCAGGAAATAAAGGCGCTGTTGCGTCTTTTTGATCAGGATAGAGGAGTTCAGGGACCAGGTGAGATCATCAGAAATGGGGACACCAAGGAAGTTGAAGCTTAATACACGCTCCACTACAGCTCCGTTGATGTAGATGGGGACATGAGTGTGGCTCCTAGCATGCCTGAAGTCCACACTAATCTCCTTGGTCTTCTGGGTGTTAAGGCCAGGTTGTTACCAGCACACAGGCGGCCAGGTGCTGGACCTCATCCCTGTAGGCTGTCTTGTCATCCCCTCTGATCAGGCCAACCACCGTGGTGTTGTCTGCGAACTTGGTTATGGAGTTCAAACTGTATACAGGAACGCAGTCATAGGTGAAAAGGGAATACAGAAGAGGGCACAGCACACAGCCTTGAGGCATGCCGGTATTCAAGGTGAGAATGGAGGAGGAAAGGTTGTCTAACTTAATAGATTGGGGTCTGTTAGTCAGAAAGTCCAAGGTCCAATTGCAGAGGGATGAGCTGATACCAAGCTGGTGAAGTTTAGCGATCAACTTGGAGGGGATCACAGTATTGAATGCCAAACTAGAGTCAATGAACAGCATTCTGACGTAAGAGTTGGGGCTGTCCAGGTGGGTCAGGGCAGGATGAAGTGCCGTGGAGATGGCGTCCTCTGTTGACCTGTTGGTGCATTTGGCAGATTGATGGGGGTCCAGGGTAGTGGGCAGACAGGGTTTCAGATGTGATAGAACCAGTCTCTCAAAGCACTTTGCAATGATGGGGGTGGGTGCAACTGGGCGGAAGTCATTCAGACCCGTGGCAGTGGAATGCTTCGGCACTGGCACGATGGTGGCAATCTTGAAGCTTGTGGGGACAACTGCCTGGGCCAGAGACAGATTAAAAATATCTGTGACGACCCTGACCAACTGCCCTGCACAGACTCTGAGCACACGGCCAGGTATTCCATCCGGACCAGCTGCCTTCCCTATATTCACATTGCTCAGGGTGGCACAAACATCGGAGGTGGAAAGTGAGAGAGGCAGTTCACCAGGTGGGAGATTCGCTTCGAGGGTGACCTCCTTGTTCCCTCGGTCAAAGCGAGCGTAGAAGTAATTGAGCTCATCAGGGAGGGAAACAGAGCTGGAAGGGGGCACAGTACTAGGTGGTTTGAAGTCTGTAATAATCTGTATGCTATACCACATGTGCCGGGGGTCCGAGGAGTTGAAATGCTCCTCGATCCTTTGTTTGTATGTGTGTTTCGCCTAAGAGATTCCCCTCCTCAGGTTGGCCCTGGCTGAGCTGTAAGACTCCCAGTCTCCAGACTTAAAGGCTGAATCTCTGGCTTTGAGCAGGAGGTGAACCTCTCTGTTCATCCATGGTTTCAGATTGGGGAGAACTTTTATTTGTTTTTGTGATGTCACTCTATCTACACATTTGTTGATGTGCTCAAGGACAGAGTTGGTATATAAGTCAATGTTAATCTGAGAGTCTGTGATGGCATGGGCAGCAAACGCACTCCAGTCTGTGTGCTGGAATTGGTGCCGAAGAGCAGAGTCAGCACCCTCCAGCCAGATCTTAATAGTCTTCGCTGTGGGTTTCACACGTTTAATGACCGGGCTATACTTGGGAAGCAGAAACAATGAAAGATGGTCGGACTGTCCCAGGTGGGGGAGGGTAGTGCTTTTGTAAGCATTAGCCACATTTGTGTAGACATGATCTAAGGTTTTATTTCCCCTTGTGGTGCATGATACATTTTGGTAATATCTTGGAAGCACGGTACGTAGGTTGCAATGATTAAAGTCCCCAGTGACAATAAAAACTCCGTCTGGATGCAATGTCTGCAGCTTGCTAATAGCGGCACTGAGGTCTTTCATGGCTACTTTAGCATTTGCATCCAGTGGTACATAAACTGCGACAGCAATGATGCATGTAAACTCTCATGGCTGATAAAAAGGTCTGCACCTAATAATCAGGTATTCCAGATCAGCAGACCAATAAGTGTCAGCAATGGTAGAGTTAGTACACCATGATCGATTCATGTAGATGCATAAACCACTTCCTCTACTTTTACCTGTTGCTGTTGCAGCTCTGTCAGCCCTGAAGACCGTGCACCCTTCCAGTTCCACCAGGTTGTTTGGAACATCACTGTTTAGCCATGTCTCCGTAAAGAAACATGATGTTGCAATCCATAAGCCTTCTTTGTGTGAGGGTCCAAGTCCTTAGTTCGTCCAGCTTGTTTGTCAGAGACGGAACATGGCGAGGAAGATGCTAGGTAGCGCTGGCTGGTGTGGATTTAGCCTTAGCCTAGCACACAGACCTCTACGCTTCCCCCATCTTTGTATACTGTCTCGATGCTGGCGCCAGGCCCTTCCGGTGGGAGTGAATTGAATGCAGGTCCATGGTGTCCTTACTAACTCCAGAGGTAGTTGGTCAAAGTTGAATGGATAGTCCAAAACTGTGTTGGTGCATCGGTAGTTAATGACCAGAAGTGCCTGTTTGCTGTAAGTGTAGTTCTCATAGCCGAATCGAGCGAACTTGCAGGAAACAAGCAGATAAATTAACACTATTTTTCGAAATCCGGTAAGACACTGAGCCTCGCGATACACGTGCGCTGCTGCCATCTTTGCCTATTCTCCTAATCTGTTCAAATACTTCTGGAGACTTTCTGCTTCCACCTATCTTTGTATCATGCACAAACAAGGCCACAAAATCTTCATTTCTGTCATCAAAATCATTAACAGATAGTGTAGAAAGTAGCAACCCAATATCAACCCTTGCAGAGTACCACTAGTCACCAGCAACCAGCCAGAGTAGGTTGGCTTTATTCTGTTTCTTTGCCTCTTGCCAGTCAGCCAATCTTCTTCCCATGCTAGCATCTTTCCTGTAATACCCTGGTCCCTTATCTGGTTAAGCAGACTCATGTCTGGCACCTCATGAAAGGCCTTCTAAAACTCCAAAGTAACAACATTCACTAACTCTCCTCTGTCTATCCTGTCTGTTATTTCCTCAAAGAATTCCAACAGATTTGTCTGACCAATGCCTTATAAAGCCTCGATGTTACATCCTTGCTTTTATATTCTAATCCTCTTGAAGTGAATGCTATCGTGCCATTTGTCCTCCTCATCACCAACTCAACTTGCAAGTTAATCTTTAGGGAATCATTTAGGAGGACTCTCAAGTCCCTTGCAACAGATTTTTGAATTTTTTCCCAATTAGAAAATAGTCCACAACTTTATTCCTTCTTCCAAAGTGCATGGCCATACACTTCTCTACACTATATTATATCTGCTAGTTCTTTGCCCATTCTTCCGATCTGTCCAAGTCCTTCTGCAGATGTTTTGCTTCCTCAGCACTATATACCACCCCCACCCATCTGTGTATCATTTGCAGATTTGGTCAGAAAGCTATTAATTCTTTCATTTACTTCATTAACATATAATGTGAAAAGAACCGATCCCAATACCAACCTCTGTGGCACACCACTAGTTACTAGCAGCCAACCAGAAAAGGCCTCATTTATTCTGCCATTTTGACTCCTGCCAGTCAGCCAATTTTTTATCTATGCTTGTATCTTTCCTGTAATAGTATCTCTCCCTTTATCTTGTTAAGCAGCCTTATGGTTGGCACCTTGTCAATGTCTACTGAAAATCCAAATAAACAACATCCATTGACTCTCCTTTGTCTATACTGCTTGTTATTTCCTCAAAGAATTCCAGCAGAATTGTTGAACAAGATTTTATCATCTGCCTCCAAGTACCCCGAAACTTCATCCTTAATAATGGATTCTTAACACTTTTCACCTGCTGCAGTCAGGCTAACTGGCCTATACTTTCCTTTCTTTTTCCTCTCTCCCATATTAAAGAATAGAGTGACATCTGTAACTTTTTCAGCTGATGATTGTGGGTTTGCTAACCACAAAGTTCTAAACTCAAACGAAAACCTTAAGCCCTATCGGACATAAATACACTAAAGGGAGATTATAACTACCCAATGTCCAAAGACTAGTTCAATTCCCTGTTTATTCTCTACAGTGAGTTTAGCTGCCAATACCCACTATTTGAGTGGTGAGTCTTCTCCTCCCTACCAATGAGAACAAACTAAAACACTGTTAATTTGTTTTCAGTGACACACATTTAAATCCACTCATTCTTAAAACACATTTAAAACTCAGAGATTCCTATCTTAAACTTTTCCAAATTACAAACCATTTCCAAAACACAGGTACAATTCCTATAAACTGAAAAGACATACACACGATATAGTCGAACAAATCGTCTGTTGCAGTAAACGAAGTGGGAGGAATAGATTCTACTTCACCCTGTGTTTCTTCCATATTTCTTTTGATGTTCCTTGTTACTGTTAAATGCCATTGAATCAACGTCAACTCATGGATAGTTGCCCCATGAGTTTCGACCTTCAAAAGGGCGGCTCATTGTAGATAAAGTTGCATTCATAGCTGTCCTTATGATGTTTGAAACCCTCTGGTTTCCTTGGCTGAGTAAGTCTAGGAAAGGCATGCTCCAGTCCCACCAAACCTGTGAGATAGATTGAGATGGCTCTTCCATCCCAAACGCCGGCTTGTGTGGATGCTGTGTAATTTGCAACCTTATTACAAAGTAGCGCTGCAAAATAACAGACTGCATATGATTAAAATAATTGTATTTGTGAATCTTAACTAAAGGGTCAGTAAAGAAAAACAAATACGAAAGGTCCTGTTTTAATTAAACGGTCAAATGTGCATAAGTTGGAGCTTAATGTTTCACCGATATTCACTGATCCTCGATCAATCTTGGCACCTGGCTCCATCGAATCACAGTCCCACACCGGGTCAAATCCTATGACCTGTTCTCTCCAGTGTCTTCTCTCTTCATCTCCTGCTAAAGCCAAACCTTAGTGTTCCTCACCAAAAAAATCTTCCCCCAGTTGCCCCATCCTAATTGGATGGCACACATTCCTCATCATCCCTTATTTTCAACAATAACCCAAACAGGCTGAAAGCAGAACAGAATGCTCTTATAGAACTGCTAAATGAAATTCCTACAGCATAACAGTGAAAATGTGAACCAGGGCATTACATGTTGATCCATCTGATTGGCAGCCTTCAATTCAATTCAATTCAATTCAAATCACTTTGTGCAGTGGAGAACATCATAGAACTAAACATACACAACACCAGACTACATATAGTTAAAAACACAATATAAAATACTTAACAATAGATAAATACTAAAAATTTATGGATATAATTTAAAATAAATGATTCTGAGATACATCCTTCGGATGCGCTGGGACACATCATCACTGATAAAACATTGGGTCATCAGGTGTTCCGGGTCTTTCAGCATCATACACCCTTGCCCAGGCGACCCAGCCCGGGTTGATCAGACCCCAGCTTGTGACCCAGCAGCAATAGCCCACGGGTCACCCCTTCTGATCCATAGCCATCTGGAGGCTCTCTCAGCGGCCTCTGTGATGGTCCTGATAGCTTTCCTCTTGCCAGCCCCAGTGATGCCAAGTAGGGCGTAGACTCTGCAGAGTGAGTGGCCGGCAAAACCCCTGCACCCGACTTCGATGGGTTCGCAGCAAGCCTTCCAGCCTTGCCTCCAGCTCTGCTCCACCAGCTCCTGGTACTTGGCCCGCTTCCGCTCATTTGCCTCCTCAATGCGGTCCTCTTAGGGAACTGTTGACTCGATGAGGACAACCTGCTTCAAGGACACTGAAGAAAGGACCACATCCGGCCTCATTAAAGTTGTTGGTATTTGGTTAGGAAACTTCAGCTGCCTCCCCAGGTCAACTTGAAGCAGCCAGTCTGCTGCGGTGCTAAGCAAGCCCGATGATGATGCGGTCTGGGCTGACGTAGGGGCTGTGCTCCGGCTCTGACAAAGGAGATGTTCTTCCTCTGACCACTCTGTTTGTTGGTGGTCATGGCCATCGCAATGCTCTCTGCCACTGCCTTCAGCACCTGGTCATGATGCCATCAGTAGCGACCTTCCCCCAAGGCTTTACTTTTACTTTACTTTATACTTTATTGTTGCCAAACAATTGGTACTAGAACGTACAATCATCACAGCGATATTTGATTCTGCGCTTCACACTCTCTGGATTACAAATATTAAATATTAAAAATAGTTAAAATTAGTAAATATTAAAAATTTAAATTATAAATCATACAAACATTTGTAAATAGAAAAATGGGAAGTAAGGTAGTACAAATAAACGGAGAGGCAGGTCGGGATATTTGGAGGGTACGGCCCAGATCCGGGTCAGGATCCGTTCAGCAGTCTTATCACAGTTGGAAAGAAGCTGTTCCCAAATCTGGCTGTGCGAGTCTTCAAGCTCCTGAACTTTCTCCCGGAGGGAAGAGGGACAAAAAGTCTGTTAGCTGGGTTGGTCGTGTCCTTGATTATCCTGGCAGCACTGCTCCAACAGCGTGCGGTGTAAAGTGAGTCCACAGATGGAAGATTGGTTTGTGTGATGTTCTGTGCCGTGTTCACGATCTTCTGCAGCTTCTTTCGGTCTTGGACAGGACAACTTCCATACTAGGTTGTGATGCACCCTAGAAGAATGCTTTCTACAGTGCATCTATAAAAATCAGTGAGGGTTTTAGGGGACAGGCCAAATTTCTTCAGTTTTCTCAGGAAGTAAAGGTGCTGGTGGGTCTTCTTGGCAGTGAACTCTGCTTGGTTGGACCAAGTCAGGTCATTTGTGATATGGCAGCTTTAGGGCAGCTGCTAAGGATGTGCTCCAGTGATCCTTTTCCTGGACAGAGGGGACATGCTGGTGTATCGCTCTTGCCCCAGACATGGAGGTTTGCAGCGCTTGGCAAGACATCATAGACAGCCTGGATCATAAATTTAATGCGCTGGGGTTCTGCCTGCCAGATGTAAGACCAGGAGGTTGTCCGCACCAGTGCACCTTCTCACCTTGTCCATGCTCCCTGCTGCCGCATGCCCACCATCCTGCTATTCCTTTCCTCTTCAATGCCAGCCCACACTTCCTCCAGGACTAGTTGGTGTCTGTCCTTGCCTTTGGCCTTGTCACAGTGAGGTTGTAAAACGGAGCCCAGCCCCGCTCGCCCAGTTGACACTGTCCCCACCAGAGCCCTGTGTCTCAGCTGGGACTCTGCTACCACCAGCCTTAACTGTGTCTTCCACTTGCTGCCAGTCTGTACCTGGATGCCTGCTGCTGCCACTTTATGGTCCTTGGAATCCCTGTACTGCAGCACCCCTCTTGTGCGGGAAACCCCGAACTCCTCGTCCAGGCTGCTGAAGGGAAGTCGCAGCTTTTTGCACCTCCCGTACAGTGCTGAGCCGCTCAGACTACAAGGTAGGCCCAGCTACCTTCAAAGGTAGTTACTGACCTTCCTCTCCAGCAACTCCACAGTTGTCAAAGGCACCTCGTATACCAGTAGCGGCCATAGTATTCGGGGTAGGATGCCATGCTGCATCTCCGAGGCTACAGTTGAAGGTCTTCCCCAAGCTCTTACCTGGCTTCGCGGTGATAGATGGAATTGTAGTGCCATCCAAGGTAAAACGAAACTTGTCCACCACTTTGCCCTTCTTCAACACCATGAAACTGGATTTAGCTGGTTTGACAGTGAGGCCATCCATAAAGGCTCTGATCAGGGGCTGCCGAACAGCAGACAGTCAGCAGGCCTCTACACTCTGCCTCAGTTGCCTTGACTATCACATTCATGGCAAGGGCAAAGAGAATAATGGAAATTGTGCACCCAGTTATAACCCCCCTTCTCCAGCCTATGCCAGTCTGATGTCAGAGCTCCAGAAGTGATTCCATGTCTGAAGTTCCCATAGTAGTCCATGATGAGGTCTTTGACCTTTCTGGGAACATGGTGTTGGTCCGGTGTAAACTCCACCAATTTGTGGGGTATTGACCCATACGCATTGGCGATACCTAGCCAAAGCATGACCAGCTCTCCCTTCCCCATGTGCGCCTCTCTGATCAGCTGGGTGACTACTCCACTGTGTTCCAAGCATCCAGACGCTCCCTGAATTCCACCCTTCTGCACTGAAGTGTGGACGTAAGCGTTCTTGAGGAGAAAGTCCATCATCCGGTGGGACAAGACACTAAAGAAGATTTTCCCTTCCGTACTAAGCTGCGAGAAGGAGAATAAAGCTGTATATTATACACATAATAAAACTGACTCTTTTTACTGTCAAAGCTTCTATGCATACTATATATTCAAAATTGGGTGTTGAGGCGAGTGGAGGAAGGCACAAAACTGGATAAGGCTCCTCTGGTGCTGATGAGCAGGGACCTGTAGCAGTATCCAGATGGCATGAGAGTGTAGTGTGTGAGAAGTGTATGCATAATGTCCTCTGCTATTTGTTGAGCTTTCTTTATTGTCTGTCTCTTTATGGATGCTGATGAGTGAATCATTCTTGGCCAATGATTTTACTTATTTTGACAATGCTGTTGAGTGGGCTGAGGTAGATAGTATTCATCGCTGTGAACCGTGCTGTCATGTTGTAAGTTAATATTGATTCAATAAAGCATTTATAAAATTTCTGGAGAATCGATGGCTGGACCTGAAGTTACTGCATCTTCCTAAGGAAAAATTGCCGTTGTTGGCACTTGGAGAATATAGACCAACCATTGGTCTTAAAGGTGATTTTGTTATTTATAGTTATGCTGAGGTACTTGTATTCTCCAATGCGCTCTATTGACTGGCCACTTAATTCCAGGGTTGGGACAGTGTACTGCTATCTTCTAATAGAATCAGAATCAGGTTTATTATCACTGGCATGTGTCGTGGAACTTGTTAACCTAGCAGCAGCAGTACAATGCAATACATAATATAGAAGAAAAAGCAAGTAAATCAATTGCAGTATATGTATATTGGTAAAATTCATGCAAAAACAAATATATATTTAAAAAGTGAGGTAATGTTCAAGGGTTCAATGTCCATATAGGAATCGGAGAGGAAGAAGCTGTTCCTGGATCACTGAGTGTGTGCCTTCAGGCTTCTGTATCTCCTACCTGATTGCAACAGTGAGAAAAGGGCATGCCCTGAGTGCTGGAGATCCTTAATAATGGACGTTGCCTTTCTGAGACACCTCTCCTTGAAGATGTCCTGGGTACATTGTAGGCTAGTATCCAAAATGGAGCCGACTAAATTTACAACCCTCTGCTGTTCCCTCCGGTCCTGTGCAGTAGCTCCCACCCCTGTACCAGACAATGATGCAGCCTGTCAGAATGCTCTCCACAGTACATCTATAGAAGTTTTTGAGTGTACTCTTCAAACTCCTAATGAAGTATTGTTGCTGTCTCGCCTTCTTTATAACTGCATCAATATGTTGGGACCAGGTTAGGTCCTCAGAGATCATGACACCTAGGAACTTGAAACCGCTCACTCTCTCCACTTCTGATCCCTCTAAGAGGATTGGTATGTGTTTCTTTGTCCTACCCTTTCTGAAGCCCACAATCAGCACGTTCATCTTACTGACATTGAGTGCCAGGTTGTTGCTGCAATACCACTCACTAGTTGGCATATCTCGCTCCTGTATGCCCTCTTGTTACCATCCACTACCACTACCATTTCCTTAGTTTTACAGGGTTCAGGTCCAGATAGTTGTTCGTGCACCATCCAGCAAATTTATTGACTTCCTCAGTGATGCAGTCATCAAAGTTGGTAGTGTCAATGATGACTGTGTCATCTGAGTATTTGATGTACTACAGGCCTGGGTGTGAACTTCTGCAAGCATCTGTGTACAGTGTGAACAAGTCTGGTGAGATAACCGAGCCCCGTGGTGTTCCAGTTGGTATTTGCCTGTTGGTTCTCATATGACCATTACATCTCATTTTTTTTTTGATGAGTTCCATAGTTTGTCATGATCAATGCAGTCGAAGGCCTTGTTGTAATCAATAAGGCACATATAGATGACCTTCTGGTGTTCTTTTGTCTTCTCGAGAATCCATCTCTGCAATGATGTCTCTTGTTCCCCTTCCTTTACTAAAACCTGCTTGTACTCAGGAAGCTCCCGCTTGAAAAATGTTTGAAGTTTTTTTCTGAATGACATTCAGTAAAATCTTGCTGGTGTGAGGAATGAGGGCGATTGTACATTAATCTTCTCATGCAGCTGGATCACTTTTTTTCAATATTGGTAAAAACACTGATTTCCTCCTTTCGCTTGGCCATGATGTTGTCTTGCAGATCAGCTGGCAGAGCGCTGTCGATATTGTAACAACTGTGTCTGTTTGCTTTAGTATTTCAATTGGAATTCCATCAATGCCAGGTGCTTTGTTCTTTGGTGGGGCTTTTAATGCTGCTCTAATTTCATCCTTCATCGCTGTTGGCTCCTGATTGTAAGATATAGGATGATACTCGTGGTAGAGTTGATTTTCCTGGTATAATGACTCACAGTAATCCTTTCATCGTTGTTTAATCTTCAGATTTGCTGAGCATGGCACCTTGTGCATCTTTCAGCATTCCTTTTCGAGGCTGGAATTTTCTCTTCAGTTTCACAGCTTCAAGAAGACTGGTTTTGTGCTTCCTTCTTATTTTCCATTTTTTCTTCTTCACACATTATTGTAGTAGTTTTCTTCGTCTTGCCGAGCAGGAGGTTAGAAAGTGCGATTGAAAACTGTGTCTGCAACCCTTTTTCCCTTAGCTTTGGCTTCTCTTTCCTGTGCGATTTTCAGAGTTTCTTCACTCATCCACTTCAGTCTCTTCTGTGTTTTTGCCTTATGCAGATTCGTTTCATACTCTTCGTGTACAGCATTCTTGATACTTCTCCACAATCCCTCTGGCGTCCTATGAGTTGTGTTTAGAGCAGCAAAGTAATCGTTTTGGCCATTATTAAATTCTGGTGGAATATTTTGAAGATGTTGTGGTAAATGGGTGAAGCCAAACACAGAACACTGATACGGAGAGACAGAGTTAACACTGGCAAACAACAGCGCAGAAATAAAATTTAGAATACACAATTCTAAGCGGCCTAGGACATGAGCTACCACACTGGCTGAAGCAATGATCTGGCGATGAGTGGATGGAAAGCCAGGGTATTTATGCTGCAGGTTAGATGAGATTCAGGTGGCACCGCAATCGGGAAGCCTGGGAGAACAAAAGGAAACACACGTGCACGCACACACACAAAAACACATGCGCGCACACACAAAAACACACACCTACACACACAACACACACACACACACACACACAAACACGCGCGCACACACATACACACACAAAAACACATGCGCACACAAAAACACGCACATACACAGACACACAAATGCACACGCACACAAAAACATACATACACACACACAAAAACATACATACACACACACACAAAAACATACATACACACACACACACACACACACACACACACACACACTTGGAGAACATGAGGAATAAACGGAAGGGACGGCTGGGACCGTGATAGTATCCCCCCCTCAATGGGAGCCTTCAGGTGAACCAGCAGACTTGCCTGGATTGTCGTGATGGAAGTCTTGGATGAGGGAGGGGTCTAAGATGAAGGAGCGGGGGATCCAGGTGCGCTCCGCAGGACCGTATCCCTCCCAATCGACGAGGTATTGGAAACCGCTGCCTCGGCGGTGCACGTCCAGTATTCACCAGACGGTGTAAGCTGGGTGAGTGTCGACGACTCAGGCAGGTGGAGGGGGTTTGGCAGGAGGGCACAAAGGGCTGACAGACACAGGTTTCAGTTGGGAGACGTGGAACGTGGGATGAATGTGCATGGATCTGGGTAGCTTGAGTTTGACTGCCAAGGGGTTGACGATGCTCTTGATTTCGAATGGTCCAATGTAACGAGGTGTGAATTTCTTGGATTTGGTTTTGAGGGAGATGTCTCTTGAAGAGAGCCAAACCTTCTAACTGGGCTGATAGTTGGGTGCTGGAATCTGGTGGCGATCAGTGATATGCTGGTTGCAGTCAGTGGAGCGGAGCAGGGCCAAACAAGCGTCCCTCCAGACCTTGCGGCACCACAGGAGATGGGCCTGAACTGAAGGCACAGCAATGTCGTCTTCGTGGGCAGGAAACAGAGGGGGTTGATAGCCTAGGGAACGTTCGAAAGCGGACATACTGGTGGCAGCACTGGTCAGGGAGTTGTGAGCATACTCAATCCAAGCGAGATGCGTGCTCCAGGATGATGGGTTATTGGCGGAAATGCAGCGTAGTGCTGCTTCCAGGTCTTGATTGGCTCGCTCCGTCTGACTGTTAGTCTGTGGATGGAAAGCAGAAGACAGACTCACTGAAGCTCTGAGGGCTTAACAGAAGGATTTCCAGACTTGGGGGATGAGTTGGGGGCCCCAGTCAGAAATGATGTCAGAGGGGATTCCATGTGGGCGGAAGACGTGTTGGACAAGGAGGTCGGCAGTTTCACGGGCTGTAGGGAGTTTGGGAAGGGCTATGAAGTGCACGGCTTTGGAAAAATGGTGCACAATGGTGAGTATAGCTGTGTTACCATGTGAAGGGGGTAGACCAGTGATGAAATCGAGAGCTATGTGGGACCAAGGGCGGCCAGGGACAGGTAGGGGACGAAGCAGCCCAGCAGGTGGCCGGTGGGAGGCTTTTCCACGGGCACATACAGAACAGGAGAAGACAAAGGAGCAAATGTCAGCATCTATGGTGGGCCACCAGAAATATCGCTTCAAAAGGGATAGGGTGCAACCAATTCCTGGTTCGCCTGCCATCCTGGAAGTATGCCCCCACTGAAGAACTTGAGAATGGACAGAGTCAGTCGCGAAGAGACGATTGGGGGGCCATTTTCTGGGTCTGGCTGAGTCCGTTGGGCCTCTAACTACGGACTCGATCTCCCAGGTGAGGGCAGCCACAACACAGGATGGTGGAAGGATAGTATCAGGATTGGAAGGATCCTCCTTGGAGACGTACTGATGAAAGAGAGTGTCTGGCTTTACGTTCCTGGAACCAGGACGGTAGATAAGAGTGAAGTTGAAGTGGCCAAAGAACAGTGCCCAAGAGGCCTGGCGGGAGTTAGGCGGTTAGCTGTCTGAATTTATGCCAGGTTCTTATGGTCCATCCAAACAATGAACGGATGTTCTGCTCCCTCCAGCCAGTGCCTCCACTCCTTCCAGGCAAGTTTAATGTCCAGCAACTCATGATTCCCAACGTTGTAGTTACATTCAGCGGGGGATAGATGGCGAGAGAAGAAGGTGCAGGGATGGACTTTCACTCTGGGACGGAGTGTTGAGTGAGGACTGCCCCCACCCCTCTGCCAGATGCGTCCACCTCCACTGTGAACTGGCAAGATGGGTCAGGCTGGACCAGGATGGGAGCAGAGGTGAAACGCATCTTAAGCTTTGAGAAGGATGAGTCTGCTTCGGGAGTCCAGGGGAAGGGGGGGGGTCACAGGAGAGGTGAGCTGGGTAAGGGGTGCTGCCACCCGACTGTAGTCCCTAATGACGCAACGGTAGAAGTTGGCGAATCCCAGAAATTTCTGGAGTTGTTTAAGCAAAGTGGGTTTGGGCCACTCTGCCACCGCCCAGATCTTTTCGAGATCCGTCTTCACCTGCCCACTTTCAATGATGTACCCCAGGAAACTGATGGAACGAGCATGGAATTCGCATTTCTCGGCCTTAACAAATAGTTTGTTTTCCAAGAGCCTCTGAAGAACCTGGCGGACATGGATGGTGTGCTCCTGGAGGTTACGGGAGAAGGTTAGGATATCATCCAGATAAACGAAGACAAATCGGTTGATAAAGTCCATAATGATGTCATTGACCAGAGCCTGGAACACCGCGGGAGCATTGGTCAGGCCAAAAGGCATCACCAGGTATTCAAAATGGCCGAGGGGGGTGTTGAAGGCTGTTTTCCATTCATCTCCTTCCCGTATCCTGACCAGGTGATAGGTGTTCTGCAAGTCCAATTTAGTGAATACAGTGGCTCCATGAAGGGGCTCGTATGCTGAGTTGATCAAGTGCAGAGGATACTTATTTTTTATGGTAATGTCGTTCAGGCCACGGTAGTCGATGCATGGGCGTAGCGAGCCGTCTTTCTTCCCCACAAAGAAGAAACCAGTGCCTAAGGGGGAGGATGAAGGTCGAATGATGCCAGCCACGAGGGAGTCATTTATGTACGTCTCCATAGCTTCTCTTTCTGGAGGGGACAGGCTATACAGCCAACTGGTGGGTAATGAGGCTCCGGGGAGAAGGTCAATCGTGCAGTCGTAAGGGCGATGTGGAGGCAGAGAAAGGGCCCGTTGCTTACTAAACACCTCTCCAAGATTGTGGTATTCTACGGGAACGATGGACAAGTCAGGGGGCTCAGAGGTGGACGAAGTAGCAGTGACCTCCACTGGGGAAAGGGCTGATTGCAGGATGAGCTCCAGTTGACTATCTTCCCGGTGGACCAGTCAATGTGGGAGTTATGATGGCTTAGCCACAGGTGGCTGAGTACTAAAGGGGCCTGAGGAAAGGAGATTAGATTGAACCGTATCTGTTCCCAATGGTTCCTGGAGAGAAAGAGAAGCAGGGGTTCCGTACAGTGTGTGACATGGGCCAGGAGTCTACCGTCTAGCGTATTGGCGTCCGGGGGGTACACAGAGGATCACTAGAAATACTGGCTTGGAGGGCAAGGTTTTCGTCCAGGAAGTTTCCTTCTGCGCCGGAGTCCACTAGTGCTAGCGGTGGCAAGGACTGTTGATTATGACACAGAGTGGCTTGAAACTGCATTCGGGGTCAGGGGACGAAAGGGGAGATGGTCTGGCTCACCAGGGTCCCCACTGCTACTGGTGACCCCCCCCCCCCTTTTGCCAAAGGGGACAGGTGGCAAGGAAATGGTTGGACTGACCGCAATATAGACACTCACCTGCTCTCATTCTCCGGAGTCGTTCATCGGGAGAAAGGTGGGCCCGCCCCAACTGCATGGGTTCCTCTCCTGGGGTGGTCGAATCTGCAGGGCTGGGAGCTACTCTGGGGGTGGGGGGAGAGAGAGGCTTGTTCTTGTGGGAGGCGGTACATAGAGCCGAGAAGTGGCCAAAGGTGGTGGACGACCAGTTCTCTCTGCGGTGCTCCTGGAGGCGATTGTCCAACCTGGTGGCCAGAGAGATCAGGGAATCCAGGCTGTCGGAATCGTCTCTCGCTGCCAACTCGTCCTTCACCAGGTCGTTAAGTCCACTCAGAAATAACCCCTGGAGCGACTCATCGTTCCACCCTGAGTTGGCTGCTAATGTCCGGAACTCCACTGAATATTCAGCAACACTGTAGGAGCCCTGGTGGAGAGTGAGTAGGCGCTTGGCAGTGTCTTTACCCTGGACTGGGTGATCGAAGACCTTTCTCATCTCCGCAATGAAACTGGTGTAGCTCCCCCGGCCACCCTCAGGGTCGCTTGGCTTGCTGTCGTCTAGGGAGACAGCCTTCGGCCCCGGCAAACTGGGTAATTCGTTTGTGTGGATGCTGTGTGATGTACCCCACGCCGCCCAAATAACAGACAATACACCAGATACGATTAAATGATTTACAGTTTATAGATATTACTGGAACTATATAATTAAGAGAGAATAAAATATAAAAGGAAAATAAAAGGCGCCACACTTATCAAAGTTCAATCTGTTCGTGCACAAAACTGTTGGAGCTCAAGGATCATCTTCTTTACCCTGCAACCCCTTGGACCACCTCGACCGGCCGCCTGGGACCAACAACGGTGGTCGACCAGACGCTCCACACGAGTCCGTCTCCATCTCCTCGCCGAACGCCCTTCTCGGGGTCCGACCCCGTTAGCAGACATCACAGCACATCGTCCATCCTCTGTCTCGCTCTCCCGCCTTCTGACCCAAAACCCCGCGCATACAGTATCTTCAAATACACCAAAACCATAACAACTATCCCAATTGGTTAATAGCACTTTCTTATCACACTCTAAAGCAAAACAAGCCGCTAGCGCAAACTTTCTCAGCGTTTAACACAACAAAGCCGCATTCCCCAGATGAACATAACAAAGACGCCATTTTAATTAGCCTCTGCAGTAATATAAAAGTTGAAAACCCCTTACACTCTCCCCCCCCACCAGATAAAGTCATGTCCTCATGACTTCTAAATAACTCGCCAACCAGTCCTGCCGACACACAACACACACATACACACAGTGATAGTGCTCCCCAAACAGTGGACCTTCCTCCCGTCCCACGGGCGCTACATAGGCCAACCTATCTGGGAGCTTCTTAACCCTCCAAGACCTCCATACCCCCTCACCTAAACCCAAAAGTCTCAGACACTACTAGGGATACCTCGGGCCCGCTTGCCAACTCCTCTCTCACTCAGGCCAACACTGCAGCTCAGAGCCCCCTGCCCCATGTCCGGGGCCTCGCCTCTACTCCTTCCCAATCCTGCTGCAACTCAGACTGCCCACAGCTAGCCCTCCCTACTACACCTGACTCAGTGGGAGAAGAGAAAGATCTCTTCCTCAATCACGGGGAAGTTAGCGAAAGGCAGCATGTACCACATGTGCAGCACATCATCCTTCGAATCCGTATCCTTCCTCATTCCTTCAATCGGTAGCTGCTGTTTGAGTTTCTCCAAACTGAAACATTTAGCCGGGGCTACCCCTTCAGCCTCCTGCAGTCGAGGCGTCAGCTTCTTTGGGGACTCCTTCAACTCTCACCACAGCCTCAACAGTTCTGACTCAGGGTTCCTGGCCATCTCAATCTGGGACGCAGTTACCCCACCAGCTTCTTCCACCCTGACCTGAAAAGCAGCAGTTAAAAAATGTTCAGCCTCCTGTTGTTTCTTCCTGAGGATGTCTTCCAGGTCAACTTTCAGTTTTTCCACTTCATTTAAACTCGCGATAGTCACCTTCAGGTTCTTTTCAAGCGTCCGCCTCCCTTTTCTGAGATCTGTCCTCCATTTCTTCACCTCCTCGGGAGTGTAGTCAAACTCCCCTCCCTGGGCTTTTGGTTTTCTGTTGACCTTAGTCAGAACACTTCCTTGATCTTCCCCAACTTGTAAGTCTTCCAATCTTTTCTGAATCGACGTCTTGAGTTTCTGCTGATCCCTTCGAAGGTGGGTCATTGCTTCTTCTCGCTGGATTAATTCATCAGTACATGACTGCAGTGTGGTGCAAATCCCCTTGCTTCCCTGTGTCTCATTCAGATTGACGACCTGGGTTTCCATCCCCCGGTCCACCACTGTCTGTCCCAACACCAGGAAGTTCAATTGGTATGTCGGGTCATTTTCCTCACATTGAACCAAACTCCTCCGGCTAAAAACTCCTCCATATTTGACACTTCGCTTCGGTTGCCCGGGCTCAGCCACTCGCCTCGCCTCGCCTCGCCTCATAGTCCCCCTAGGCGAATCCAAGCTCTAGGCGGTCATCCACATACGTCAAAACTCCACACACCTTCACTTCCCCCATGGTCTTCCTCATGCCCCGCGAGAAGGATGCAGGGGCTCCGGATATGCCCTTGGGCGTCTTTTCGGATCGGAAGAATCCTAGGGAACTAGTAACGGCCATCTTCGGCTCAACAGCCGCACTCCTCGGGATTTGGCAACACCCACTCCTCAGATGCAGCACGTTAAACCACATCACATAATCCACACACACGCTGCCTTCCTCTTCCACGCTGCTAGGGTCCAGTTGCCGCAACCTCTCTCTCACTGAGGTGTCTTCAGCGGTCAACTCCCCTCCCTCGTGGTAGTTCGGAGCATCTACTAAGAGGGTCTCACCCTCAGCTACTTTCCCCAATCCGTACCACCGCTGGGTCTCGTGTAATTTCGGTATCGGATCAAGGCTGCTACACACGTCCTCAGAAGCAACTCGACACGCTGGGTGCCCAGACAATGCTTCCATGAGCTCCAGGGTCACTAACCAATCATCGTCTTCTGGATAACTACTGCCACTAGTACCCAAAGTCTCTGGTGCCCTTGCGGTTGTCAAGGGTAAATGCTTCAGACACCGGTTGTAAAACAAACTGTACAACAACTTGACCTGCGCCCTGGTGTCGAGGATAGCTTCAGCATCGCTTCCCTCTATCCGTAACGACACCCTGGGGCATGGTCCCTCTAAGCCTTCAGGAATAGGGTCTTTTCCTTTCGGAAGTACATTGGTACATTGCTGGGAACGTGCTTCCCCAGAGACCCCAAGCCGTTCCCCCTCTGGGCCTCCACTAAGTTTCCCGACACCTCTCTGAACAGCTGAACAACTGAAGGAGGGGCTGATCCCCTGAAATGATCCCCCTGGCACTGCAAGCAATTTAGCCGCCCTCCTAGCCAGAGAAGACACACTGAAAACTTTCTCCCCTCTTTCAAATAACTGACAGCTGTCACTATGGTGTAAGTGAACCTGACAGCTCTAACACCGTCACCAGCCCGCCTACTCAAACTTTCAACCAATCCCTGTCGCTCTCCCTCAGCCGAGCACTGCCACTCATCTAACAACTGAGAGATCCGCTCCGCCCACGTCTCGCATGTCTCCGCCCCTCTTGGGGTGGACACTATCCCAAGTGCCAGGCGGAGCCTGCCAGAGCGAGAATATTTATTCGCAGACCCTACCTCCAAATCAGACCACTGTTTCCTCTCTCTCCCAACCGCATGTACAGCCCCGAGTGCCACCTCCAACTCGTCAATGCCAGCCTGGACTCGAACAAAGACCGCACCCACAACACATATAGCAATAACCAGCAAATAACCCACAGAGACACACATTACAGATTTAAACAGGGTACCCACACAGCATACCAGCAGACTCTATCCCAGACAAAGCCCACACAATGTAGCCCCCCCCGGCCACCCTCAGGGTTGCTCAGCTCGCTGTCGTCTAGGGAAACAGCCCTCGGCCCTGGCAAACTGGGTAATTTGTTTGTGTGGAGGCTGTGTGATTTACCCCACCCCGCCCAAATAACAGACAATACACCAGATACGATTAAATGATTTACAGTTTATAGATATTACTGGAACTATATAATTAAGAGAGAATAAAATATAAAAGGAAAATAAAAGGTGCCACACCTATCAAAGTTCAATCTCTTCATGCACAAAACTGTTGGAGCTCAAGGACCTTCTTCACCCTGCAACTGCTCGGACTACCTTGACTGTCCGCCTGGGACTAGCAATGGTGGTCGACCAGACGCTCCACACGAGTCCGTCTCCGTCTCCTCGCCGAATGCCCTCCTCGGGTTCCGACCCTGTTAGCGGACATCACAGCACATCGTCCATCCTCTGTCTCGCTCTCCCGCCTTCTGACCCAAAACTCCGCGCATACAGTATCCTCAAATACACCAAAACCATAACAACTATCCCAATTGGTTAATAGCGCTCTCTTATCACACTCTAAAGAAAAACAAGCTGCTAGCGCAAACTTTCTCAGCGTTTAACACAACAAAGCCGCATTCCCCAGATTAACATAACAAAGACGCCATTTTAATTAGCCTCCACAGTAATATAAAAGTCGAAACCCCCTTACGCTCGCGAAAGAGGAGCAGATACCAGGTTGGTTTTAAACTGCTGTGGTCCATGCTAATGCGTTTCCCCTTAGCAACGCAATGACATAAGCAACTTTAGACTTATCTGTGGAGTAGGTCGAGGGCTGCTGCTCAAACACCAGGGAGCATTGAAGGAGGAAGCCCGGCACTTCCCCAGTTTTCCAGCATAGTGCTCCGGCTCTGGTACGTGAGGCTCTCTGGGCGGGGTTCCAGGAGTGGGTTGAGTGATATGAGTGGAGACACGGTCCACTTGGTTACTGATCTGTGTGACATAAACAGACAGGGAACGGAGGTTCTCCATGACCTCCTGGAGGAGTTGGTCGTGCTGTCCCAGTAGGGAACCTTGGCTGGCGAGGGCTTGTAGGATGGTGTTTGTGCTGCTGGGTTCATGTTGGCCAGATCGTTCTGTTGTGGCGAATGGGTGAACCCAAATGCAGGACACTTGACCTGGAGAGACAGAGTTAACACAGGCCAACAACAGCGCAGAAATAAAATTTGGAATACACCATTCTAAGTGGCCTAGGATGTGAACTACCACACTGGCTGAAGCAATGATCTGGCTATGAGTGGATGGAAAGCTGGGGTATTTATGCTGCAGGTTAGATGAGATTCAGGTGCGTCGCAATCCGGAAGCACGGGAGAACAAAAAGAAACACATGCACATGCGCACACCCACCCCCCCACCCCCACCCCCGGAGAAACACGGGGAAAAGGGAATTAGGAGAACATGAGGAATAAACGGAAGGGACAGCTGGGACCGTGACAGAAGATCATATTTTGGTACTCTGGTGAAAGGCTTGTGCTTCCTCAACTTTACTTTGAGCTTGCATATTAGTAGTTGGTGGTCTGAGCCACAGTCAGCTCTAAGTTTTGTTTTCTCCTACATCATAGAACTTTGCTGACTGCTGCAGATATAATCTACTTGGTTTCTGTGTAATCCGTTGGGAGAGGTCCAAGTGTACAGTCTGTGCTTGTGTTGCTGGAAAAAAAATGTGTTTGAAATGAACAAATTGGTTTTGCAGAAATCAACTAAATGTTGTCCAGCATCATTTCTGGTACCCAATCCATATTTCCCGATTTCTTGAGCATTTTTCCCACTCCCAACTTTTGCATTCCAATCTCATAACTAACAGTACATTGTGTTTGCATGTTCCATCATGTTCAGCTGGTATTTGCTCATAGAAGTGATCTACTTAATCTTTCACTGCACCTATTGTTGATGCATATACTTGTACAATGGTAACGTTGATAGGTCGCCCTCATGGATGAATTGAGATTAGGCAATTGTTGACTGTATTGTATTTCAGTATAGTTCCAGCCAGTTTCTTCTTCACTATGAATGTGACATCATTTTTCCTGTACTTGTCATTTCCAGCATTGTGCATCAGTGTTAATCAAGTTGGAAGTGTTCTATACCAGTCCACTTCAGCTTGCTGATTCCAAGTAGGTCATCTGCAAGCATTTCATTTCATCTTTAGCCATCTCCAGCTCTCCTTGATTCTTACTGCGTATGTTCCATGTAGCCAGGGGTGCAGTGCTAATTTTTTAGGTGCCGGAACTGACAAAATGCTTGCCATTTCCTATATTCTTATTCTTTCTCTGTCTGTCTGTCTCTCTCTCTCTCTCTCTGTCTCTCTCTCTCATATGTCACACCGAAGTTGTGTACCTCCTCATTGATGTACTGGGCAACTTCCTTGCCCCATTCATGTAATGAGCCAGTGGCGGCGCTGAGGTAGTGCTACAAATTGCAATAGCACCACCAAGAAATTAACTGAAATTTGACGTACAAATTGGAACTGTTTTCTCTGTATAATTTTGAATACAGCTTGTTTCTCCAGTTGATCTAGTGAAACAGCACTGCCAATTACCATAGCACCTATGGGCAATAAAGTTATAAACTCTGTGCTGGTCTAAGGTCAGATCCACTCTACACTTCTGCTTATTTGTTCATTGTCAATGTCTTGCTGTTGCTGTCCTCAGATCAGTTGCTGTCCTCAGATCAGTTAAGCTGATGTAAGATTACTTAAGGTGGTGATGTCAATGCTTGAAACTGACATGGAAACTGTCTGGCCTTGCGATTACGTATTACCATATAGTACATCCTTCAGCACCATCACTGAATAATTCAGCCCCACTGTAGCACCAGCAAGAAAAAATCTCTGGCGCCACCAGTGTAATGAGCAGGTACACAAATTGGGTTTGACATATATGTATGAATAGGGCTTCTTATGTCAAGCACTAAACCAAGAATGAAATATATGAATTCCAGAGCTCCACAGAAATATAGTGATAGTTAAGACAATTAACAAGGTTATAGCCTATCACTACATTTCAGTGTATAACTGGTACAATAATGAATAAGTGAAATAGAAACATAGAAAATAGGTGCAGGAGTAGGCCATTCGGCCCTTCGAGCCTGCACCGCCATTTATTATGATCATGGCTGATCATCCAACTCAGAACCCTGCACCAGCCTTCCCTCCATACCCCCTGATCCCTGTAGCCACAAGGGCCATATCTAACTCCCTCTTAAATATAGCCAATGAACTGGCCTCAACTGTTTCCTGTGGCAGAGAATTCCACAGATTCACCACTCTCTGTGTGAAGAAGTTTTTCCTAATCTCAGTCCTAAAAGGCTTCCCCCTTATCCTCAAACTGTGGCCCCTTGTTCTGGACTTCCCCAACATCGGGAACAATCTTCCTGCATCTAGCCTGTCCAATCCCTTTAGGATTTTATATGTTTCAATCAAATCCCCCCTCAATCTTCTAAATTCGAACGAGTACAAGCCTAGTTCATCCAGTCTTTCTTCATATGAAAGTCCTGCCATCCCAGGAATCAATCTGGTGAACCTTCTTTGTACTCCCTCTACGGCAAGGATGTCTTTCCTCAGATTAGGGGACCAAAACTGCACACAATACTCCAGGTGTGGTCTCACCAAGGCCTTGTACAACTGCAGTAGTACCTCCCTGCTCCTGTACTCGAATCCTCTCGCTATAAATGCCAGCATACCATTCGCCTTTTTCACCGCCTGCTGTACCTGCATACCCACCTTCAATGACTGGTGTATAATGACACCCAGGTCTCGTTGCACCTCCCCTTTTCCTAATCGGCCATCATTCAGATAATAATCTGTTTTCCTATTTTTGCCACCAAAGTGGATAACTTCACATTTATCCACATTAAATTGCATCTGCCATGAATTTGCCCACTCACCCAACCTATCCAAGTCACCCTGCATCCTCTTAGCATACTCCTCACAGCTAACACTGCCGCCCAGCTTCGTATCATCTGCAAACTTGGAGATGCTGCATTTAATTCCCTCATCCAAGTCATTAATATATATTGTAAACAACTGGGGTCCCAGCACTGAGCCTTGCGGTACCCCACTAGTCACTGCCTGCCATTCTGAAAAGGTCCCGTTAATTCCCACTCTTTGCTTTTTGTCTGCTAACCAATTCTCTATCCACATCAATACCTTACCCCCACTACTGTGTGCTTTAAGTTTGCACACTAATCTCCTGTGTGGGACCTTGTCAAAAGCCTTTTGAAAATCCAAATATACCACATCCACTGGTTCTCCCCTATCCACTCTACTAGTTACATCCTCAAAAAATTCTATGAGATTCGTCAGACATGATTTTCCTTTCACAAATCCATGCTGACTTTGTCCGATGATTTCACCGCTTTCCAAATGTGCTGTTATCACATCTTTGATAACTGACTCCAGCAGTTTCCCCACCACTGACGTTAGGCTAACCGGTCTATAATTCCCCGGTTTCTCTCTCCCTCCTTTTTTAAAAAGTGGGGTTAAATTAGCTACCCTCCAATCCTCAGAAACTAGTCCAGAATCTAACGAGTTTTGAAAAATTATCACTAATGCATCCACTATTTCTTGGGCTACTTCCCTAAGCACTCTGGGATGCAGACCATCTGGCCCTGGGGATTTATCTGCCTTTAATCCCTTCAATTGACCTAACACCAGTTCCCTACTAACATGTATTTCGCTCAGTTCCTCCATCTCACTGGACCCTCTGTGCCCTACTATTTCTGGAAGATTATTTATGTCCTCCTTAGTGAAGACAGAACCAAAGTAATTATTCAATTGGTCTGCCATGTCCTTGTTCCCCATAATCAATTCACCTGTTTCTGTCTGTAGGGGACCTACATTTGTCTTTACCAGTCTTTTCCTTTTTACATATCTATAAAAGCTTTTACAGTCAGTTTTTATGTTCCCTGCCAGTTTTCTCTCATAATCTTTTTTCCCCTTCCTAATTAAGCCCTTTGCCCTCCTCTGCTGAACTCTGAATTTCTCCCAGTCCTCAGGTGAGCCACTTTTTCTGGCTAATTTGTATGCTCCTCTTTGCAATTGATACTATCCCTAATTTCTCTTGTCAGCCATGGGTGCACTACCTTCCTTGATTTATTCTTTTGCCAAACTGGGATGAACAATTGTTGTAGTTCATTCATGCAATCTTTAAATGCTTGCCATTGCATATCCACCGTCAATCCTTTTAAGTGTCATTTGCCAGTGTATCTTAGCTAATTCACGTCTCATACTTTCAAAGTTACCCCTCTTTAAGTTCAGAACCTTTGTTTCTGAATTAACTATGTCACTCTCCATCTTAATGAAGAATTCCACCATATTATGGTCACTCTTACCCAAGGGGCCTCTCACGACAAGATTGCTAATTAACCCTTCCTCATTGCTCAAAACCCAGTCTAGAATAGCCTGCTCTCTAGTTGGTTCCTCGACATGTTGGTTCAAAAAACCATCCCGCATACATTCCAAGAAATCCTCTTCCTCAGCACCTTTACCAATTTGGTTCACCCAATCTACATGTAGATTGAAGTCACCTATTATAACTGCTGTTCCTTTATTGCACACATTTCTAATTTCCTGTTTAATACCATCTCCGACCTCACTACTACTGCTAGGTGGCCTGTACACAACTCCCACCAGCGTTTTCTGCCCCTTACCCTTAGTGTTATGCAGCTCTACCCATATTGATTCCACATCTTCCCGGCTTATGTCCTTCCTTTCTATTGCGTTAATCTCATCTTTAACCAGCAACGCCACCCCACCTCCTTTTCTTTCATGTCTATCCCTCCTGGATATTGAATATCCATGAAGTTGAGCTCCCATCCTTGGTCACCCTGGAGCCATGTCTCTGTGATCCCAACTATATCATAATCATTAATAACAATCTGCACTTTCAATTCATCCACCTTGTTACGAATGCTCCTTGCATTGACACACAAAGCCTTCAGGTGCTCTTTTACAACTCTCGTAGCCCTTGTACAATTATGTTGAAAAGTGGGCCTTTTTGATGCTTGCCCTGGATTTGCTGGCCTGCCACTTTTACTTTTCTCCTTACTACTTTTTGCTTCTACCCTCACTTTACACCCTTCTGTCTCTCTGCACTGGTTCCCATCCCGCTGTTGTGAACTAACCTCCTTTCGCCTAGCCTCTTTAATTTGATTCCCACCCCCCAACCATTCTAGTTTAAAGTCACCTCAGTAGCCCTCGCTAATCTCCCTGCCAGGATATTGGTCCCCCTAGGATTCAAGTGTAACCCGTCCTTTTTGTACAGGTCACGCCTGCGCCAAAAGAGGTCTCAATGATCCAAAAACTTGAATCCCTGCCTCCTGCTCCAATCCCTCAGCCACGCATTTATCCTCCACCTCATCGCATTCCTATTCTCACTGTTGCGTGACACAGGCAGTAATCCCGAGATTACTACCTTTGCAGTCCTTTTTCTCAACTCCCTTTCTAGCTCCCTATATTCTCCTTTCAGGACCTCTTTCCTTTTCCTACCTATGTCATTGGTACCTATATGTACCACGACCTCTGGCTCCTCACCCTCCCACTTCAGGATATATTGAACACCATCAGAAATATCCCGGACCCTGGCACCAGGGAGGCAAACTACCATCCGGGTCTCTGGACTGCGTCCACAGAATTGCCTATCTGACCCCCTTACTATCGAGTCCCCTATCACAACTGCCCTCCTCTTCCTTTCCCTACCCTTCTGAGCTACAGGGCCGGACTCTGTGCCGGAGGCACGGCCACTGTCGCTTCCCCCGGGTAAGCTGTCCCCCCCAACAGTACTCAAACAGGAGTACCTATTGTTAAGGGGCACAGCCACCGGGGTACTCTCTATTACCTGACTCTTCCCCTTCCCCCTCCTAACCGTGACCCACTTGTCTGCCTCCCGTGGCCCCGGTGTGACCACCTGCCTGTAACTCCTCTCTATCAACTCCTCACTCTCCCTGACCAGATGAAGGTCATCAAGCTGAAGCTCCAGTTCCGTAACGCGGTCCCTTAGGAGCTGCATCTCGATGCACTTGGCGCAGATGTAGATGTCCGGGAGGCTTGGAGACTCCAGGGCCTCCCACATCCGACACCGAGAACAACAAACTGCCCTCACACTCATACTGCCCCTCTCCTCAAATAACAACAGAAAATGAATACCAAACCTTCCTCACCTCGCCCGTTTCCGCCTAAGCCCTTTGAGCCGAAGCCCTTAAGTCTTCACTCTGCTCCCGGCTCACTCCGCCGCCCGCAAACTCAGCTGCCCGCTGTATGAGGCTCTGTTCCTTTTAAATCTGCCGCGCTGCACTGCCCGACATCACACGCCTGCGCAGTCCTGCCTCTCTGAACGCCATTGGAGAAAAAAAACAGAAAATTTCAAAAATGTCTTCCTCCGCACTCCCGCTCCGACTCTCAGACTTCCTTCTTCGAATCAAACCCAAAGCAGGATTTCTGCCTTTTTAAATCTGCCGCGCTGCACTGCCCGACGTCACATGCCTGCGCAGTCCCGCCTCTCTGAACGCCGTTGGAGAAAAAAACCCGAAAATTTCAAAAATGTCTTCCTCGGCACTCCCGCTCCGACTCTCAGAAATGTCTTTATTGTCATTGCATAGTACAATTTGTCATGCACAAATATAGCGAAAATGAGTTTGCAACTCTCATACTCAATGCTATAAAGCAACAAATAAAATAAATGAACAATAAATAAAATCAAGTAACCACCCAGTACAAGCAATGTCCAGCAGTACAAAAGCACAACTCAGATGCGTGACAGCCATAAAACCAGTATTAAAAGTAGCAATCTAACAATTTATGGATGATGCTTGATCGATTGGTTCAGAGCAATTATAGCTCTGGGGGAGAAAGCTATTTTTCAGTCTGGAAATGTGTGCATAGAAAATCTTACAACGTCTGCCAGATGGAAGAAGTTCAACAGATGATTGCATGAGTGTGTATTGTCCTTACAGATGCTTGTAGCTTTCCTTAGGCAGCGTTATATTATAAAACATATAATATTTAATTTAATAATATAGTAAAGTATTGCATGGTTGCACTCACTAATTATCATAAAATATAATTATCAAGCAAGTGAAGAAAAAGACAGTAATCATGTATTTTACCAATTTAAAAGTAATTACCTACTTACCAAATGCCACAAATGAGAAGTTTGACAATAATTTCCACAAAGGGTCAGGCATAATATGTGTTTGGGGTCTGAAGCAACTCTTGTCCTGGTGCCATCTGCTGATCTGTGGTACCACAGCCATGATGTGACGTACGGCTCAGGATTCCACTGAACTAGAGGAGGTCCGTGTAGTTTAACAAACATAAGTGCTGATATATGATATGAGAATTCTTGAGTGTGTTGTTGTTATTAACAAGTTCATGTGACTGAATCCTCTCTCTCACTCAGTAGTGCCAATAAGAATAACTTGTGAATAGCTCAGTAATGGGTGTAAATCTTGGGGGATGCGGCGTCCATGATCCTCCACATAATCTCTGAAGGCATTTATTACAGAGGAAAAAGAAGGCTTAAACCTCCTACAGAGAGATGATGTTGCAGCTTCTCCATAATTAGGTGGTATTTCAGCAGGCCAGTTATCTTTATCAAGGACACACATTTCATTTAGCAGGGATTTATACATACTTTGAGCACTAAGTTTTTTACACTTTTAGCCACCTAAATTGGAACCAAGTAATCAAGTATGAAAAAAGAACTATTGCTAAAGCCATGAACATTGCTGAATATTAGTATCAAAAATGATAGGTTGACAACCTTGCCTCGTACTGTTTCTCTCGCAGAAATGTTTGGACAAGAAGTGTACTTGTGAGTGTCGATACTCACAATATCCTCACACATCTTTAAATATATAAAAAGTTAAAGAAGCTTGCATTTTTACATAAATTATTATCGTATCTAAATGAGTAAAAAATACCGTATTTTGGAAGTGACAAATGTTAACAGGGAGGAGAGCAACCATTTGGGTGGTTTGGAAATGTGTTTCGTCTCATTCATTGCCTCACTAAATTACTCTTTTTTCTATCAACACAAGGAGAAAAAGAGCCTCTTTCCAATCAACTATAGTTGGTTGAGCTAGGCCAACGGGTTGATTTGCTATTAATGATAGTGGAAATGACGTAAAACTAGCTTATAGCCTAGAAATGCTTTTTTCCATTTGGCTTGTAAAAAAAACTAAACGTATCCAGGTATATGTATGGTATGTTATGTACGACTAGATGTTAATATCCCTTATTTGCACTCCTGAAACATGCTGCTTAGACTCTGTGGGGCGGCCAAGTGAATGGTGGCATCTTCTGGGTTATCAAGTGGGCGCCCTCTTTCCTCAGTGTTTCGCTGCTAGGCCCACGACACCTCCAGAGGGTTCAGCAGTGAATCCCGGTGTCCCGGGCTCACCCCCTAGATGCCTTTCACTCACTTGGGGGCCCAGATGGAATCCTTTCTCTTCATCTAGAGCCACTGACTACCCTCTTCAGCAGCTCTGGAGAGGTCTTTGACTGCTTGTCGGTGTGTCTTCCCTCATTCTCCTAACTCCCAGAGTAGCCTTGATGTGGCTACAAATACTCTGCAGCCTACTTTGACCAAGGATTTTGGATGATTACCTTGAATATTTCATCAAAATCAGGCCGAAGATAAGCCAGCGGTGAATTTTTCTTTCGTTATTTTTGACTTTTAACCTTAGGTTTCAATGTTCATTGCTTGCTTAACATAGCTTCTACCTGGAATCCAATATTATCCATTGGAAAAAGCAGAAAAATGCTCACACTTGGGTACAATCGTCCCTCGGTATCCGAGGGGATTGGTTCCAGGGCCCCCCGCGGATACCAATATCCGTGGATGCTCAGGTCCTTGATATAAAATGGCATGGTATTTGCATATAACCTATGCACATCCTCTCATTTACTTCAAATCACCTCTAAATTACTTATAATACCTAATGCTATGTAAATAGTTGTTACACTGTATTGCTGAGGGAATAATGACAGGAGTTTCTTGAACTCTTCTGGGAACGCTGATGCTGCTTTGGCATCAGCCGATGCCAATTCTCTCTTAAGTTTTTGAGGCTGTAGTGCTTTACGTAGCTAGCCAGCCATCCCTTACTAGCCTTAAACTCCTTCCTCTCACTCTCCTCAACCCTTCACAGTGGTGCTCATAGAGGCTAAGTGCTTTTTCATGCATAATTTTGCCATCAACAGGGACATGCTTCTGGACATGTCCTCTAGACACATACTTAATGCTTTCTCAGTCTTTGCAAGCACTTTATCATGAACCAGAGAGACCATTTTTGCCATTGTAGGGGTAGCACTAACACTTCCACGAATTTCAGCTTTATTGTGCGAATGCTCAATTTGTTCTTACCGACCTTACGGTCCACTTCGGTAAGCAACATGCAACTTTTCAAAAGGTCTAAGATTTTGATTTTCTCGGCGAACAATGTTCAAAACAACGAGTGCCGGAGAGAGACTGAAGATCTGTGAAATGGCGGGAGGCTACAGCAGGGTATGCTGGGACAATGGGTCGAACAAGGAGGAAGTTCACAAGTACCTAAATAAAAAACAGTCACAGCTCCAGGATTTCACCAGAAACGATCAAATATCCTAATGGGTATTTTCCCCACCAGTCACCACCCCCTCTCCCCAACCCCTGCTTCCGTAAAATTCCCTCTATTTAATATGCGGCTGCTGTTAAATTCCCCGCTTGTCTATTTTGATTTTTTTTTTTTACAGAGGTGCCGGAGCGGTGCTCTGGTGAGCTCCAGCAGCACTGCACCCCTGCATGTACCTAAAATCAACATATTTTTGCAGCCTCTGACCGTCATTTCATGCCCAGGAACATCAGCAATTGAAGGTCCTGAAAACTTTACTCCATATGCATCATATGTTTGTCCACCTTTGGTCCCCACCGGAACTCAGCTCTCACCTGTGGCTCCCCATAGCTGTTTGCATGCGACAGCAGCCACACCCCGGGCAACGGCTTCAACAAGCCGGCTAAACCAGGTGGAGGTAGCCGATGGGTCTCAAACCCTCGGTGAGATAGGGAGTTGTCTATCCCAGCATGTGAAGACAGACTCCTGTGGATTGAGCGGATGAGACCAATGGAAGGTCCAACGGTCAAGAAGGCAGTCTCTGCAAGCGTCGTGGAACGCGTAGAGCATGACAAGACACAGAAGATGTCCTGGTTATCCACTGCGCCTCGACCCATCTGCAGCCGTCTCGACTCTTGTCCTGCCACTGGATCCAGATGAGAATTGGGAAGAGAGAGTGAGGCTGACGCTGCGCAACTCTCCCTCACTTAAATCCAAATCAAGCGCTAGTCTCGACACCATCATCATCATCACCCTCAACCTTTGAAGTCCTGTGGCGATGGGCGAGCGACGAAGCAGCAGGTGTGGATGCACTGGGAGCTATAGTCACGGACCTGCACAAAGGTGGCTCAGGTCTAATGGTCGCTTTTCGCTGACTGAAGCAGCAGTGAAACTCGGCGTCTACCTGGACGACTGAGTAGCCCTCTTTAAGAATGCACTGCTCAGCTCTGTAGTATGAGGAAGGGGCTAGAAAAGGTGCCCTAAACATTACCTGCTTCATTACACCCTGGCCAGTTTACCACGGCTGGCGGGGATCCTATCTTGGCGGTCGAACAAACACAACAAAAGGCAAGGTGACACTTCTCACCGTTGGCACTTGGAACATGTGCACGCTATTGGACAACCCTACAGCAAACAGATCAGAGAGAAGAACAGCCTTAGTTGCCAGAGAGCTTGCAAGATACAACATTGGCATTGCAGCCCTGAGTGAGACTCGTCTTGCCAACGAAGGTCAGCTGACTGAAACTGGAGGTGGATACACTTTTCTGGAGCGGTCGCAGCAGCGATGAGCGTCATGATGCTGGAGTTGGATTCACCGTCAGGAGTCACCTTGTTCGGAAACTTGCAAGTCTCCCCAAGGGTGTGAACGATCGGCTCATGACACTTCAGCTTCCGCTAGAGAACAGAGGATAAGTAGTCATGTCCTCATGACATTAAAGGAGTTCACCAATGCTCCTTGCAAAACACAACACCCAACCCAGGTGCATAAAGCAGTGACATTACTTCCCAGGGCAGTAGAGATCACACCCTGTTCTCCCGGCGCTGTATAGGTCAACCTCTCCGGAGGGTGCCTACTTCTCTGAGACCTCTGTACCTCCTCTGCCGACCCTTCCGGCTCAGACACCATGGGAGACGCCCGGGCTTTCCTGTCGGACCCTCACCCTCTCCCTCACTGGGACCCCTTATCACCTGTGAGCCCTCTGTCTCGGGTTTTGGTTCCACCTTTCTCCCCCAGATGCCGGCTGTATCTCAGGCTGCTACTCAACATCCTCCTTCCTGTCACCTAACTCAGTGGGGGAAGGGTCAGGAGCCTGTTCTTCTGGTACCGGGGAATTAGTGAACGGAAGTAGGTACCACACGTCCGAATCATCATCTTCCGAAGCAGTATCCTTTACCAGGGTGGGGCCGGCCCCATCTCTTTTGCAGTGGGCTCTTCCCTCACCCCGCGCCTCCAGAGAGTCCTCGTACTAGGCGTAAACTCCCATTCGGGCTCTTGGTCTACCTGCACCTCTTGACCCAGGGGCAATAGGTTGTTCCGATGGAGTACCTTGACAGGCCCCTTCTCATCCTCTGGTCTCACCTGGTAAACAGGTAGATTCGGCATCTGACTCTCTACCACATAGGGGGTGGCCACCCAGCGGTCCCCCAACTTGTGCTTACCAGGGAGTCCTAAATTTTGTAGGAGGACCTGGTCCCCCGGCAATAGTTGGGCGAACTTTACTTTCTGAACATACCTCCTCTTATTCCTCTGATTCTGCTTGCTGGCTGCCGCCTCAGCCAACTCGTACGCCCTTTTCAACTCTCTCCTCATATCGGACACATACTTCAGATAGGGCTTCGAAGGTAATTCACCCGCTTCAGTCCCAAACCACAGGTCAATGGGCAACCTCGCTTCCCGCCCGAACATCAGATAATAAGGCGAGTACCCCGTAGTGTCTTTGCGAGTACAATTGTAACAGTGAACCAATGCCCGATGTGCTGACTGCACTTACGCTTCTGACCGATCTCCAGAGTCCTGAACATGTCCAACAGGGTCAGGTTAAACCTCTCAGGCTGAGGATCACCTTGCGGGTGATAGGGTGTGGTCCTGGATTTCTCAACCCCAAGCATATCCAGTAATTCATGGATAAGCCTGCTTTCGAAGTCCCATCCCTGATCACTATGGATCCGCCTGGGGAGGCTATAATGAACAAAGTACTTCTCCCATAACACCTTCGCCACTGTAGTCGCTTTCTGGTCCTTAGTGGTAAACGCCCGCGCATATCTAGTGTAGTGATCCGTGATGACTAAGACATTCGTGGTGTTTCTGGTGTCTGACTCAATAGACAGGAAATCCAAACACATCGCCCTCCGAGAATTCCAATCTCACTGACAGGTACCCGTCGTACGGGTAATCACCATCACTTATACCCCAAATCTCCAGTGCATTAAACGGGGTTACTGGCAAATGCTTTAGATATTTGTTGTAGAACAACCGGTACAATGAGGTAACCTGCGACCCTGTGTCAAGGATGGCTCTTGCAGAGATTCCCTCTATCTGTAGGGACACAATGGAATGGGGTCCACTAATCCATCTGGAATAAGGGCTTGGGCTTTCGGGGGTCCCATGGCTGATTTCTGGGAACGTGTTCCTCCAGAGACTCCAGTCCGTTCCCTCACTGAGTCCCTCCTAAGTTTCCTGACACCTCTCCCTTCTTAGTCGCCCAGGGGCTTGCCCTCCACGGGGCGCCTTGTCTCTCACAATCTCTCCGAAAGTGTCCCTCTTCTCCACAGCTGTAGCACGCCCCCGGTCGCTCACACTCCCGCTGGAAATTCTCCTCTTTCCCACAGTTATAGCACACACTACCCTCTGCCCCTCTCCTCCCGAGACGCCTGCCACTCCCAGCCCACTGCGCGGGCAGTCCCCCGAAGGGGGTACTCTTCCTGTCCATCTCCTCAAGTGAGGGTTCCCTACCCGCCCCCCCCCCCGGGACCCCTTGGGTTTCTCGGTTCTCAACCTGGACACCACTTCCTGTACTGCTGAGGGTCGTCCCCGGTGGCCAGAGCCTTCTTTCCGGGCCGATGCGCTCTCATCCTCCCGCACCTCTCTAATCAGCTGCCTGAATGATGGAGGGGGGCTCCTTTTATAGGACTGCCGGAGACTCCAAGCCACCTTGTCCTCCTCCAGGGAACCACTAATAATCTGACATCCTCAACCTCGCCACCTCGTCTGCCTTCACTACCCCTCGGTGCTGCAACCCAGTAAGCCTTCTCTCCAGCCGAGAAATGTATTCTGAGAGCTTTTCTCCTCTTCCCTGCTGCATGTGGTGAAATTCTGCTAAAAGCTCCCAGGAACCTCCCAACATTCCAAACGCTCCCTCCAAAGCTTCCAGGTACTCCACCAGGGAAGCCGAGGGCTGTTCAGCTTTCAGCTCCTGGACGACACTGGCCGCCCCTCCCCGCAAACTTTCCACCAATCGCTGTCTCTTTTCCTCATCCGAGCCTGGCCATGCCTCTAACAACTGGGATGTATTTTCGATCCATGTTTCATAATTGTCCTCTCCTTCCAGGGTGGGCGTGGCTCCTGAGAAATTTCTCAGCTTCGGGCTGGGCCCCTTGGCCCTTCTCACTAGGAAGGTAATGGTGGCTGCTAACTCAGAGGTCTCATATCTAGCTGGAGGACGGGGCCTGGTCAAGCCTTCCCACTCTGACCCTCCACCACTGGCTACTGGCACCTCCCCTGGGGTGTCATCTAGCTCCGCCTCTGGCATCTCCTCACTTTCTTCCTCTGGGAGGGTGTGGAGGCCCCACGGCCCACCTTCCCCGGACGCTGACCAATGTTGGCAGTTCCAACGTCATGACGTCAGCACTCGTACGAACCAACACCCAGCTGGATTCCACTTTACGGCACCTTCTAGCTATCACTTTTACCTAGCAGATACCTTTGAGCAAACTCAACCCTCGCACTAGTACTTCTCCCGAAGTGCGGAAATCCACCCCACTTAACACGCACGCATGATTAACCGGTACGTCCTCGAACTCACACCAGCTTACAATCTTATCCCAGTCCATCTCCGCACTACTTAACGTGGCGATTTGTACAGCCTACTGAAAATTCAAACCTGGAAGCTGCCCCCCCCCAATGTAACGCTCAGCTATATCGGCTCGTATTTAGGGGAAACCCCATCTGCCCAACCCTGTCTCCCGGTTGTGTCGGTTGCTGTGCAATGCCACCTGGTATGACCTCAAACATCAAATATCAGACAGCACACAATGTACACTTTACGGATTAGACTTTATAAATCTTACTAGGACTATGAGATTAATAGAGATACAATATAAAAGAAAAAGAAAAAGGCACCAGACTTACCAAAGTTCAATTTCTTCGTGCACACAGTTGGAGCTCAAATACCCGGGGTCTTCTCTCTTCACCCTGCGATCCACTCTGACCCCTTCGACTCGCTGCTCAGGACCACCCAAGGCAATCGATAAGTGCACTTCCAGCACATCCGTCTTCTCCCGGTCTCTCCTGAAAAGCCCGCCAAAAACCCCGGTTCCCAGCCATATGAGACAGAATATCACCCCAAAAAAAAGAATAACATGGACACCCATTGGTTCATTATCTCCTTATCATTATTGATAACCCAAACAAGCTGCTAGCTGCTAGAAAAAGAAACACTGTCTCAGCAGTTAACATCACAGAGAAACCATTTTAATTATAACATAACAAAGAAGCCATTTTGATTAGCATGCACAGTAACATAGAAGAAGAAACCCCTTACACGTATAACGATTACAGCACGGAAATGGGCAATCTTGGCCCTTCTAGTCCGTCCCGAACTCTTTACTGTCACCTAGTCCCACCGACCTGCACTCAGCTCATGACCCTCCATTCCTTTCCTGTCAATATAGCTATCCAATTTAACTTTAAATGGCAACATCAAACCTGCCTCAACCACTTCCGCCAGAAGCTCATTCCACACAGCTACCACTCTGAGTAAAGAAGTTCCCCCTCATGTTACCCCTAAATTTTTGCCCTTTAACTCTCAACTCATGTCCTCTTGTTAGAATCTCCCCCACTCTCAATGGAAAAAAACCTATCCACGTCAACTCCATCTATCCCCCTCATAATTTTAAATACCTCTGTTAAGTCCCCCCTCAACCTTCTACGCTCCAAAGGTTAAAGACCTAACTTGTTCAACCTTTCTCTGTAACTTAGGTGGTGAAACCCAGGTATCTTTCTAGTAAATCTTCTCTGTACTCTCCCTATTTTGTTGACATCTTTCCTATAATTCGGTGACCAAAACTGTACACAATACTCGAAATTTGGCCTTACCAATGCCGTGTACAATTTCAACATTACATCCCAACTCCTATACTCAATGCTCTTGATTTTTAAAGGCCAGCATACCAAAAGCTTTCTTCACCACCCTATCCACATGAGATTCCACCTTCAGGGAACTATGCACCATTATTCCTAGATCCCTCTGTTCTACAGTATTCTTCAATGCCCTAGCATTTACCATGTATGTCCTATTTTGATTGGTGGCATCCGTTAGTCTCGCGAGACCATGGATCTGCATCTGGAAAGTCTTGCTTCAGTCTGTGTTAGAGCAGCGTCTGTTGTGGCTGTAGAGGCCCACACGGGAGTGACAGTCTTGGCTGCAGCGACTGCACTTGAAGGCACCGTCCTCCGGTGTTATCTTGGTGCTGTTTCTCCGGTGAGTGCAGTTTTCTTCAGCAGTAAGCTTCAGCTTCTCTTCTCCTCTTTTTAGACCTCTGCGTATTTCCAGCCTCCAGTGAGAGCGATCGCTTGCAGTGTCCTCCCACCTCTTGACGTTCATTTTCAGTGATTTCATGTCTCTCTTGCAAACGTCTTTGAAACGAAGATGGGGCCGCCCTTATGCTCTCTTGCTGGAGGTCAGTTCCCTGTGCAGCAGGTCTTTCGGGATCCTCCTGTCTGACATGCAGTGTACGTGGCCCAGCCAGCGGAGACGGCGGTGTTGGAGCAGGGTGAAGAGGCTGGGTATCTGGGCGCGGGCCAGGACCTCATTGTTGGTGACTCGGTCAGTCCATGTGATGTCCAGGATGCGTCTCAGGCTGCGAAGGTGGAAGGCGTTGAGACACCGCTCTTGTCTATAGTAGAGGCTCCAGGCCTCGCTGCCGTAAAGCAGTGTGCTGAGGACGCAAGCCCTGTAGACTGCAACTTTGGTGTGCGTCGTCAGCTTTCTGTTCTCCCAGACTCTCTTTGTCAGCCTGGCGAATGTTGAGGCTGCTCGTCCGATCTGTCTGTTGATCTCGGGGTCTAGGGAGCGGCTGTCCGTGATGGTGGAGCCAAGGTATGTAAACTCGTGAACTACCTCCGGCTCGTAGTTGTTGATGGTAATGGCAGGGGGGTGCTTAACGCCTTGGCCTAACACGTTGGTTTTCTTCAAGCTGATGGTCAAGCTGAAGTCCTGGCAGGCTCTTGAGAAGCTGTCCATGAGGCGTTGCAGTTGCTGTTCAGAGTGTGTTGCCAGTGCCGCATTGTCTGCAAACAACATGTCCCTGATGAGTACTTCATGAACCTTGGTTTTTGCCCTCAGCCGGGACAGACTGAACAGCCTCCCGTCCGATCTGGTGTGGAGGTAGACACCATCAGTTGCATGTTCCAAAGGCGTGTTTCAGCATGACTGCGAAGACGATGCCAAACAGGGTGGGGGCAAGCACACAGCCCTGCTTCACACCGCTGCGGATGTTGAAGGTCTCCGAAGAAGAGCAGTCGAACTGAACGACGCCCTTCATGTCTGTGTGGAATGACTGAACTGTCCTGAGAAGCCTCGGGGGACAACCAATCCTGGCGAGGACTTTGAACAGGCCGTCTCTGCTCACAAGGTCGAAGGCCTTTGTAAGGTCAATGAAAGCGACGTAGAATGGTTGCCTTTGCTCTCTGCATTTCTCTTGTAGTTGTCGAAGGGAGAAGATCATGTCCATTGTGGAGCGTTCCGACCTGAAACCGCACTGAGACTCAGGATATACCCTTTCGGCTATTGTCTGCAGTCTGTTCAGGACCACGCGGGTGAAGACCTTCCCAACAATGCTCAGCAAAGAGATTGCCCTGTAGCTGTTACAGTCGCTTCTGTTCCCTTTGTTCTTATGTAGGGTGACAATGTTGCAGTCTCTCATGTCTTGCCGCACTGCTCCCTCTGTCCAGCACTGGCACAGTAGTTCATGCAGGTGGTTTAGCAGGATGCCCTTTGCACATTTGATAGCCTCTGGTGGAATGCTATCCAATCCTGGTGCCTTCCCAGTAGGCAGGCTGTCGATGGCTTTACTCAGCTCTTCAGCAGTCGGCAATGCATCAGGTTCCTCCAGGACAGGCAGGCATTCCATGGCGTCTAGCGCGCTGTCCGAGATGCTGTTTTCTCTAGAGAAGAGTTCAGAGTGATGCTCCACTCCTCTCTCCATCTGCTTGCCTTTGTCATTGATGGTCTCGCCTGTTACGGTTTTCAATGGTGTTGTCTTGCTCTGGGTTGGTCCAGTGGCTTTCTTGATGCCCTCATACACTCCATTGATGTTGCCTGTGTCAAATGATGTATGAATACTTTCGCATAGTTGTAGCCAGTAGTCATTTGCACAGCGTCTGGCTGTTTCCTGGGCCTTGCTTCTTGCCGTCCTTAGCGCTTGCAGTATTGCCTGGGTGGGATGGCGTTTGTGCTCTAGTGGTGCAACACGCTTCACCTCGATGACGGGTGAGCTTACTTGAGCTTGCTTCAAACCGGTCCTGTGTCTTGCCTGGTTTCTTCCCAAAGGCCTTGAGTGCAGTGTTCCTGAGAGAGTCCCATCTCTGCTGAGCATCTCCTTCTGGTGGGTCTGCAAGGAGAGCATCCTCCAGTGACTTGATAAACTCCACAGCTTTGCCTGGGTATTGCGTCTTACTGGCATTGATGCACTGCTTGCCTGGAGGCTTGGTGCAGCGCATCTTCTTCGGCCGAAGTCTGATTGTGCAGCAAACCAGAGAGTGATCCGTGTCGCAGTCGGCACTCTGAAAGGAGCGAGTCATGAGCACATTTCTCAGGTGATGGCGTCTTGTGATTATCAGGTCTAACTGGTGCCAGTGTTTGGAGCGGGAATGCCGCCAAGACACGGTGTGCTGAGCTTTGGTCTGGAAGTAGGTGTTGGTGACACACAATCCGTGGATCATGCAAAGCTCGAGCAGTCGTTGCCCGTTGTTATTCATGCTGCCAATCCCATACCGCCCCAGGCAGCTTGGCCAGGAGTCATGGTCAGCGCCCACTCTGGTGTTGAAGTTGCCAAGTAGCAGCAACTGTTCCTGACTTGGGATCTCCTGTATCATCATTGAGAGCTGGTCGTAGAACTTGTCCTTTGTGTCTTGTGTAGAGTAGAGGGTTGGGGCATAGATGCTGACAAGGTTGACAGGCCCATTGGATGTGTGGAGTCGAAGTGAGAAAATCCGCTCTGTCCCTTTCTCGCTAGGCTCTACCATCTTCAGCAGCAAGTTCTTCACGGCAAAGCGGACACCATGCTCTCTGGTCTCGTCTGAGCCCTTCCCCTGCCAGAAGAAGGTATAGTCTCTTTCACGTAGGGTTCCCAATTCTGCGAGGCGTGTCTCTTGGAGCATTGCGATGTCTACTGGGAGTCTTGACAATTCATTGTTGATCACTACTGTCTTGCGTGTGTTGCTGATCTCCCGAAGGTCATCTGATATACCAGTTGTCGTGGTCTGTATATTCCAGCATCCTAGTCTGAGTGCTGGCTTCTTTCTTTGTCTTCTAGTTGTGCTTGGTGCAGTGTTTACAGTCCGCAGTTCGGGCTACTTGTATCCCTAAGCTCCACGCACCCAGTGGAGCGGGCGGACTGTGGCGGGACAGCCCCTAACTGGCTGGGGGCTGCCCAGCTTGAGGCAGGCAGTAGCTGTCCAGTGAGACGTGATGGTCTCTGCCTCCGTCGAAAGCAACCCCTGGGGCCTTGCTCTACGCCAGTCGAGCGCAGGCGTATAACCGGTAGACTGCTGCTTTCTGCATTGTGCCATCGCGGTGAGGCGACGCTGGAGTGTCCTCTCCAGGGCGCAGGCCTGGGCAAGGTTGTATGGAAGACCGGCAGTTGCCCGTGCTGCAAGTCTCCCCTCTCCACGACACCGATGTTGTCCAAGGGAAGGGCAAGAGCCAATGCAGCTTGGCACCAGTGTCGTTGCAGGAGTTGCCAGAACGAGGTTGAAGGCAACGTCAGACTGCCTTAGGGACTCCAACTCCGGATTTGTCCTCCGGGTTTACTCCCAAAGCCTTTCCCATGAGTGGGTATGGCCGCAAGGCAGCGGAGGTTTGAAATCAGAGTTTCCCTCTCTTAGATGGATTGCCTTCCCAGGCTGATGAGCTCCATCTACCCGAAGCACTGGTTTTAAGGCGCTAGGACCCGCCTTCACCCCTTCTCCTGTCAGTAGAAACAGTTCCGCCGGGCTTAGAGGCTAAGCCACACGAGAAGGCCAGGAGTTGGACTTAGTTGTCAGAGGCTATTTGAGGGGCATGCCGTGAGGAGCACTTTTAGGTAGTGGGAGATTGTTCCCACTACCACCCCTGGGCTTGACAACCTTGGAACCACCTATTTTGATTAGTCTTACCAAAATGTAGCACCTCACATTTTTCAGCATTAAACTCCATCTGCCATCTTTCAGCCCACTCTTCTAACTGGCCTAAATCTCTCTAAGCTTTGAAAACCTACTTCATTATCCAAAACACCACCTATCTTAGTATCATCTGCATACTTACTAATCCAATTTACCACCCCATCATCCAGATCATTAATGTATATGACAAACAACATTGGACCCAGTACAGATTCCTGAGGCACACCACTAGTCATCTTCTCCATGAATTCCAAGTACTGTTGCTGCATCTCAGGTTTCCTTTTCAGGGTTCATTGCAAAGATGTGAACAGGTTGACTGCCTGCTCTTTGTTGTTTGGCAAGCGCTGGTGTGGTTCTCTGAACGGTAGTGGGGTAACCCAATTGTTTGCTTCGTCTCTAAAGACCTTTGTGTCCATTATTTTTAAGAAGATGGTGCCTTCCACTGATGGAGCAAGTTTATTGTCGTGCTCAGTTTGGGCGAAGACTGACTGTCCCAGTGTCTTCTCAGTTACTTTACTAAGCTTGTTAAAGTTTTGTTGTGCTTCCTTGATACACATAAAGCTTGTGCAGGGCTGAAAAATTAAATGTGGGCTACTCTCTAGCTTGTTAGCCTTGAGCGTCTGAACTGTCGGTTTGTGTGCATTGCCAAGGCACACCACCCCTATCACCACCCTGCCCAGATCCAGACGTTGGGCGTAGGGGGCGTCGTGTGCTCCATTGACCTGCTGCCTGACCTTGTGCACCCTAAGGGTAGCAGGAGTATTTCTGCTTCTGGATCCAGTTCTGGGATGTGAATGAATGAATGAAATTTTATCTCGGTCTGTACAAACATAACAAAAAGCAACATTTTCAACAATGATTTCATAACGATGATTTCATAAGACAAAATTAAATAATAAAAAATATTTAAAACAGACCGAAAGGGTGTAGGCTGAAACTACAGCTTATTACGCCTACCCCACTTATACAAAAAGATATTAGGCATCGATCATCATATCAAAACAAAAAAATTCATAATCTTTTAACACAAAATTCAATTCCAGGTGTCATTTATTTACATTACTCCCGTTCGTTTTAAATCATGTATTTTATATTTGTCCATTAAATTATTTTTAAACTTTTTTAAAACTTAAGTGTGGTACGTTTTTAAATTCTCACTACAACTATTCCATAGATTCACCCCTCTGACTGAAATACAATGATTTTTACATTTGTTCTTATCCTTTGTTTTTGAAATATACATGTTCCTCTCAAATCATGTTGACTTTCTCTCATTTTAAACAATCTTTGGATACTTTGTGGTAACTGTCCATTTTTTACTTTATACATAATTTGTATTATTTTAAAATCTACGAAATCTCTGTATTTTAAAGTGTTTAGTTGAATAAATAGTGGATGGTTGACTCATAATAACTTGTGTTATTTACAATTCGTATGCCTTTCTTTTGGAGTAGAAAAATTGAGTTTGTATTTGTTTTGTATGTACGTTTGTATTTCCCCATACCTCTACACAGTAAGTCTTGTATGGGACTGTAAGTGAACAGTATAATGTATACAGAGATTCCTGATTTAAGAAATCTTGTGCTTTGTACAGTATTGCAATTGATTTTGACATTTTTGCTTTGACATAATTTATATGTGGTTTCCAGCTTAATTTATTTTCTATTACCACTCCTAAAAATGCTGTTTCAGATACCTTATCAATTTCAACATTTGAGCTCGACTGACCTGGACCGCAAACTTCTGTGCAGCTCGAGCTGATGATAGCTGTATCGGAGTGATGCTCTCCCTCCTTGTCGTTCTCTTGTGAGAGTGAAGGAGCCTTGGCAGTTTGCGGTGACGGGCTGGGATGCATAGCCCCATTATGATTAGTACTGTTGCATTCCAAGCACTTTATGGGGGACAAACACTCTTTAACGAGGTGGGAGGTGGAGGAATGGCACTTAAAACATATTCTTTTTTCCTTGAGAAGGACCTTTCTTTCGTCAAAGGGTTTGTTTCTAAACATTCTGCATTTTTTGAGGGGGTGGGGTTGTGCAATAGAAGATTCTTGCTAGGGTCATCTTTGGTTGTGGAGACTTCGATTTTATGCACTGAGATGGGTCTATTGATGTTAAAATTGCTTAAAATAGATTTGACTAGCTTGGTGTGAGTTGTAGTGCTACCTTGATTCATGAAGCTAGGGTCGTTTCGCTTCTTCGCCTCATTGCACACAAACCTACTAAAGTACTCAAAAGGAGGGAATCGACCTCCGTTCTCTTCTTTGTACCACGAGCCAATAGACACCCACTTTTCCTGCAGCCCACATGGAAGTTTGTCCACAATTGGTCCAATTCCGCGTGAAGTATCCAGATAGGACAGGCCAGTTAAATAGCCATCTTCTTTAGCACCTTCCATGAGTGAATCACCGAGTTCTCGTAATTTAATGTGGTCCTTGGCTGACACTGTAGGAAAATTGTCCAGCCGTTGAAATAGCGCCCTTTCAATAATTTCAGGGGCTGCATAGCACTCCCATAGTCTCTCCTGTGCTTTGCGTAAGGCTAGATTGGGGTTGTTGACGTACACTGAGAGTATGCATTTCAACTGTTCACTTGTTTCCTTTCCCAGCCATTTAATCATAAGGTTCAACTCCTGGATGGCTGTGATCTGGACTCCGCCGGCTGTACTGGTGAATGAGGAGTACCATGCACGGTAATTTTCAGGCTTATCGTCAAACTGGTACAGTCCTGAATTGACGAGGTCTCGTCACACTAAATACTGTGCCAAAGGTTCTGTTGCAGGTGGTGTGCTAGCTGGGGGAATATGTCAGGGAGCATATGACTGAGCGTGTATGTTCATGATGAGGTTTGATGTTCTGACTTAAGCCTTTGCCTCTGCTCTCGCCGGATCTGGTAAGTTTGGTGTGGGGAAGTATTTGTAGTCAGCTCTTTCATACTTGAGTTTGTTGCCAGGTTGCAATTGTGAGTTGTCTTCCCCAGGTGGATGCGATGCAATGAAGCTTCTCTGTGATTCCACATGAGATGGGATGCCAACAGGCAAGTATGGAGAGGGAGATTGATTCTGCAGGTCAATTTGAGATTGGACATATTCGCTGGTGCGTTCCAATTTGACCCTTACTGATATAGATTTTCCAGTTTCATCTAGAACGTGCATTTCTTCAGCATTTTCTAACTCTTGTGCTTCCACCACGGCTGCATCAGCTTTTAGTTGTAGCATCAGAACTTCTAAATCTGTATCTATCCTTGCTTCTTCCAACTGGTTTTGTGCATCTCTTGTGATACTTTCTGCTTCCATCTTCAGTTTAGCCTCTTGGTTAACATATGACACTCGCACCTTGGCGGCTTCTGCTTTAGCTCTTGCGAGGGCAGCCACAGTTGTTGACGTCCTACTGCTCTTGGTGCAGGATACAGACGACTTGGTGCTTGATCGCGAAGCCATCGTACTACCTGTCGAAACATCTAATGATTTTGCCTTTTCACTGTAGTGTTCTCATGCAGTGTGTTGAAACTCTGACTAAACACCAAGTTAAACCGGAGCCAATGAAGACAGAGTTGGAGTAAGGTTAACCGTTTTACTGTTCACTGTTCCACATCAACGTCGTATGGTGAAAAGGCATTGCCTCTATAATGTTTCTTTATGTATAGAAATGCAGTCTTTCACAATCATGCTGCATGCGTGAACCTCGCTTCCGTTGTTTTTTTACGAACCGGAAGTTACTGACAAGACGCGGCGGAACCGGAAGTGATGTCATCACATGTCGTGATATACCATGGACAATAAATTTTACCTTTTGTTAGACTGTAATGTAACTTTAACTTTAACTAGGAAATAGTTACAAACAAATTATTTAAAGTGGAAATTTAATAAAATTAAATAAATGCCTTAAGGGCAACACAAAGTATAACACTAGATCTAATTAGTTAGAGAGATTAGAGTAATAAAGGAATCTCACTGATTCTAATTAAAAAGGAATTTGTTTTGGTTTGATATCTAAGATTTGGAACCTAAACAGAACGTTGCAATTTTGATTTGTTCTTGCTCATGTAAATATTTTGTACATATTTTTTCTTACAAGCAAAACCTTATCTCCAGAAGTGTGTGGTTTCTATTCGCTGCCTCCTTCCGATACCAGAATCTTCTGATGGCCCACTATTGATTTTCTCAAAGAGTGCGGCGATTAGTCACATGGGATAAGACCCGTGCTACACAGGTGTTACACTTGGTTCCAAACAGTGTCATACGCAGCAGGTAAATCGATTAAAAATTGCTCCGGTTTTCTTTTTGAGTTCAAAGCCTGATTCGATGTACAATGTGAGTACAAGAACTTGTGATGTTGTCTGAAGCCAGCTTGTTCGATCGGTATGAAAAGATCTATCAGTGGTAATATTCTGGATAAAATACTATGCTCAAGAAGTTTGTAGGTACAGCAGAGGAAAAAATTTGGGCGGTAACTTGTGGGATCATCTGCAGCCTTTCCTGGTCTAGGTATTGCAATAACGTTTCCAAGTGTCAGGGTATTTTTCTTTTGTTGACATCAGTGAAAGCGCTAGTTAGCCACTTGATACCCCTTCTCTGAGATGTTTCAGTGGACACAACCCACCCAGCCAACACACTTTTGTCTCTCTTCCCTCCGGGAGAAGGCTCAGGAGCTTGAAGACTCGTACGGCCAGATTTGGGAACAACTTCTTTCCAACTGTGATAAGACTGCTGAACGGATCCTGACCCGGATCTGGGCCGTACCCTCCAAATATCCGGACCTGCCTGTCAGTTTTTATTTTGCACTACCTTACTTTCCATTTTTCTATTTTCTATTTATGATGTATAATTTAAATTTTTAATATTTACTATCGATTTGTAATCCAGGGAGCGGAAAGCGCAGAATCAAATATCGCTGTGATGATTGTATGTTCTAGTATCTATTGTTTGGCGACTATAAAGTATAAATAAATACTGGCAATGCTGGCGGCTTTTACCGATTTAGTGCTTTGCAAGCTGGATTTTACTTCGACTGGAATTATTGGAGGTGTAAGTGTGTCATCATCTTCTGGCATGCTATTGTAAAGTTTTTGGTATTTGTGTCTGGCTTGTGTTCGAATTTACGATCAGGAGCATGCATTTGTCTGATGTGTTTTGCTACTGTGTCTACACTGAGTGGATAGTTGGTTTGTTGCTTTGGTGCTGTGCTGGGGTCTAGTTATTGGGGGGTGGGGTCCATGCAGGTTTGCTGAAGTGAGTGAAGTTCCATGTATTTGACAATTTCCATCCATCTATTTCATCTGTCGTTGTGGAGCGAATTGAGGAGATCATTAGCTGTAGTCGGGTCGCCTGTTGTTTTAAACTCTTGAAAAGGTTCTTCGCTTTCTTTAGACCAATAAGATCAGATATTCCAAAAGCTGATGTGTCAGGTGTACTCATGACGTCAAATCTTATTTAACGATCACCAGGAGAGTTTCCCATCTTGGACTCCATCGAATTGTGCATTCTCGTTGAAACAAATCCTACGGCTAGTTCTTTCGAGCTTCTCTCTCCATCTCCCACTGATAAAACCTCAACCCACCCCAGTGTCCATCACAAAAACTTCACCACCAAGTGATCTTTTGATCATCTATTTTCTTGGTTCTCTGCTGGGTAGTAGAGACCTCTGCTAGTTCATAAGCCTTCCTCATATCAGACACATACTTCAGATAGGTCTTCTGTGACAAGTCTTTCCTGCCAGTCCCAAGGCATAAGACTATAGGCAATCTTGTTTCATGCCCAACATCAAATAGTATGGTGAGTAGCTGCGTTCTGTGTACAGTTGTAGCTGTGGACCAGATACCAAATATGTTGATGCCATTTGTTCTTACTGATATCCAGGGTTCCAAGCATGTAGAGCAATGTCCGATTGAAACTCTCAGGCTGGGGATCACCTTGAGGGTGATAAGGCATAGTCCTCAGCTTCTCAACTCCAAGTATGCCCAGTAACTCATGTATGAGCCTACTCTCAAAATCCCTTCCCTGATCACTGTGTATCCATCTTGGAAGGCCATAATGAACAAAATACTTTTCCCATAACACTTTGGCCATAGTGGACACCCTCTGTTCCCTTGTAGGGAAGGCTTGAGCATATCTGGTATAGTGATCAGTAATAACCAAGACATTCACGGTGTTGCCGGAATCAGGCTCTATTGATAGGAAATCCATACATTAGATCAAATGGCCCTACACTCTGTAATTGGGATAAGGGAGCGGCTCTCATAGGCAGCGTCTTCCTCTGAATACATCGAATACACGACTTACAGTGCTCTTCAGCCTCAGGCTTCATTTGGGACCAGTAGAACCAACCTTTGACCAATCCATAGGTCTTATCCAATCCCAAATTACCTGAGTCATCATGAAGTGACTTCAACACAGTCTTCTGGTACTTCTCAGGCAAAACCAACTGGGAATGCCAAGGCTTCTCTGGAGAAGACATGACCCTTTATAGATCGCTCCCTACGCAACTCCCTTGTCCATTCGTCCCCCCCATCCCTCCCCACTGTTCTCCCTCCTGGCACTTATCCGTGTAAGCGGAGCAAGTGCTACACATGCCCTTACACTTCCTCCATTACCACCATTCAGGGCCCCAAACAGTCCTTCCAGCTGAGGCAACACTTCACCTGTGAGTCGACTGGGGTGATATACTGCGTCCGGTGCTCCTGATGTGGCCTTTTATATATTAGCGAGACCCAACTCAGACTGGGAGACCGCTTTGCTGAACACCTACGCTCTGTCTGCCAGAGAGAGCAGGATCTCCCAGTGGCCACACATTTTAATTCCACATCCCATTCCCATTCTGACATGTTTATCCACGGCCTCCTCTACTGTAAAGATGAAGCCACACTCAGGTTGGAGGAACAACACCTTATATTCCGTCTGGGTAGCCTCCAACCTGATGGCATGAACATCGACTTCTCTAACTTCCGCTAAGGCCCCACCTCCCCCTCGTACCCCATCTGTTACTTATTTTTATGCACACATTCTTTCTCTCACTCTCCTTTTTCTCCCTCTGTCCCTCTGAATATACCTCTTGCCCATCCTCTGGGTCCCCCCCCCCTTGTCTTTCTTCCCGGACCTCCTGTCCCATGATCCTCTCGTATCCCCTTTTGCCTATCACCTGTCCAGCTCTTGGCTCCATCCCTCCCCCTCCTGTCTTCTCCTATCATTTTGGATCTCCCCCTCCCCCTCCAACTTTCAAATCCCTTACTCACTCTTCCTTCAGTTAGTCCTGACGAAGGGTCTCGGCCTGAAACGTCGACTGCACCTCTTCCTAGAGTTGCTGCCTGGCCTGCTGCGTTCACCAGCAACTTTGATGTGTGTTGCTTGACCCTTTATAGAACCTGGTTCCTCATCTCTAGTTTGTTCTGTTCCCTCAAAAATAGAAGTATAGTATCAGGGTGTCTTGTCTTTTCAACTTGGGCCGTATTCCCTTCCACAACAGCTAACCAAAAAGTACCTATAAGAGGATCACATGCAAAATGCTGGAGGAACTCAGCAGGCCAGGCAGCATCTATGGAAAAAAGTACAGCCGAAGTTTCGAGCCACAATCCTCCAGCATTTGCAGATTTTCTCTTGTTTGTGGTTTGACCTATACAATGATCATCTCGCTGAGCTGCTGCCACTTCCCCAGGACTCATGCAGACAACTGTTTCGTACTCAGAATGGTCAAGTTGCAGTAAGCTTGTGGAATGGCGTAACCAGAACCCCCCAAATGAGCCACAGCTCTATCCTGCCTTTTGTTGTTGTTCAGTCATTAAGTCAAGTCCAGCTCTTCGTGACCTCATGGACTGCTACACACCAAGCCTTCTTGTTGGAAACTGCCTCCCTAAGATCCCCCAAGGTCATACACATTGTCTGAGTAATATTATCTATCCATCTCTTCTTCATTTACTTTCTGTTTTACCTAACATGAGAGTTGTCTCCAAGAAATCCTGTCTTCTCAAGATGTGGCCAAAATATTTGAGCTCTTGTCTCATAATCAAGCCTCCTAGTGAGCAGTCTGGCTGTATTTCTTCAAGTTTTGAACTGTCGAATCTTCTTGCTGTCCAATGAACTCTTAACACTTTCCATTAGCATGCAAGTTCAAAGGTGTTAATTCTTTTGTATTCAGCCTTACTAATTGTTCAGCTTTCCCAGCCATATATCACAGCTGGAAATACCATAGACTTAACTATACGGATTTTTGTAGACAATGTTATGTCTCTGCTGTTCAGTATTTTATCTAAATTTGCCATTGCTGACCTCCCCAGAAGTAAGCACTGTTTAATTTTGTGGCTGCAGTTACAATCCAGAGAAATCTTTGAACCGAGGAAGACAAAAATCCGTCTTTGCTTCCATTTTCTTTCCATTTATTACCATGTAGTTAATAGGGCTGGTCGTTGTGATCTTGGTTTTCTTAATGTTGAGCACAAGTCAGCTTGCACTTTCTTCTTTCACTTTGATTAGAAGCTTCCTCATCCTCCTCACTTTCAGCCATGAGAGTAGTATCATCTGTATATCTGAGGTTGTTAATATTTCGTCCGGCAATTTTGATTCCAACATTTGAGTCCTCTGGACCAGCATTCCTCATGATGTGTTCAGCATATAGATTAAATAGGTAGGGTTGATATAGACAGTAGACAGTAGGTGCAGGAGTAGGTCATTCGGCCCTTCGAGCCAGCACCGCCATTCACTGTGATCATTGCTGATCATCCACAATCAGTATCCAGTTCCTGCCTTATCCCCATAACCTTTGATTCCGCTATCTTTAAGAGCTCTATCAATCTCTTTCTTGAAAGCGTCCAGAGACTTGGCCTCCACAGCCTTCTGGGGCAGAGCATTCCATAAATCCACCACTCTCTGGGTGAAAAAGTTTTTCCTCAACTCCGTTCTAAATGGCCTACCCCTTATTCTTAAACTGTGGCCTCTGGTTCTGGACTCACCCATCAGCAGGAACATGCTTCCTGCCTCCAGTGTGTCCAATCCCTTAATAATCATATATGTTTCAATCAGATCCCCTCTCATCCTTCTAAATTCCAAAGTATACAAGCCCAGTCGCTCCAATCTTTCGACATATGACAGTCCCACCATCCTGGGAATTAACTTTATGAACCTACGCTGCACTCCCACAATAGCAAGAATGTCCTTCCTCAAATTTGGAGACCAAAACTGCACACAGTACTCCAGGTGTGGTCTCACCAGTGCCCTGTACAGCTGCAGAAGGACCTCTTTGCTCTTATACTCAATTCCCCTTGTTATGAAGGCCAGCATGCCATTAGCTTTCTTCACTGCCTGCTGTACTTGCATGCTTGCTTTCAGTGACTGATGTACAAGAACACTTAGATCTCGTTGTATTTCCCCTTTTCCTAACTTGACTCCATTTAGATAATAATCTGCCTTCCTGTTCTTACCACCAAAGTGGATAACCTCGCATTTATCCACATTAAACTGCATCTGCCCACTCACCCAGCCTGTCCAAGTCACCCTGCATTCTCATAACATCATCCTCACATTTCACACTGCCTCCCAGCTTTGTGTCATCAGCAAATTTGCTAATGTTACTTTTAATTCCCTCATCTAAATCATTAATATATATTGTAAACAGCTGCGGTCCCAGCACTGAACCCTGCGGTACCCCACTGGTCACCGCCTGCCATTCTGAAAGGGACCCGTTAATCGCTGCTCTTTGTTTTCTGTCAGCCAGCCAATTTTCAATCCATGTCAGTACTCTGCCCCCAATACTATGTGCCCTAATTTTACCCACTAATCTCCTATGTGGGACTTTATCAAAGGCTTTCTGAAAGTTCAGGTACACTACACCCACTGGCTCTCCCTTGTCCATTTTCATAGTTACATCCTCAAAAAACTCCAGAAGATTAGTCGAGCACGATTTCCCATTCGTAAATCCATGCTGACTCGGACCAATCCGGTTACTGCTATCCAGATGTGTCGTAATTTCATCTTTTATAATTGACTCCAGCATCTTTCCCACCACCGACGTCAGGCTAATCGGTCTATAATTCCCTGTTTTCTCTTTTCCTCCCCTCTTGAAGAGAGGGACAACATTAGCTACCCTCCAATCCACAGGAACTGATCCTGAATCCATAGAACATTGGAAAATGATTACCAATGCGTCCACGATTTCTAAAGCCACTTCCTTAAGTACCCTGGGATGCAGACCAGCAGGTCCCGGGGACTGATCAGCCTTCAGAGCCAACAGTCTATCCAACACCATTTCCTGCCTAATATAAATTTCCTTCAATTCATCCATTACCCTAGGTCCTTTGGCCACTATTATATCTGGGAAGCTTTTACTATCCCCCTTTATATTCTTGGCTAGTTTACCTTCGTACCTCATTTTTTCTCCGCGTGTTGCCTTTTTAGTTACCTTCTATTGCTCTTTAAAAGTTTCCCAATCCTCTGGCTTCCCACTCATCCTTGCTATGTTATACTTCTTCTCTTTTATTTTTATACTGTCCATTACTTCCCTTGTCAGCCACGGCCTCCCCTTACTCCCCTTAGGATCTTTCTTCCTCTTTGGAATGAACTGATCCTGCACCTTCTGCATTATTCCCAGAAACACTTGCCATTGCTGTTCCACTGTCATCCCTGCTAGGGTATTGTTCCATTGAACTTTGGCCAGGTCCTCCCTCATAGCACATAGTTCCCTTTGTTCAACCTTACTACTGACACTTCCGAGTTTCCCTTCTCCCTCTCAAATTGTAGATTAAAACTTATCATATTATGGTCACTACCTCCTAATGGCTCCTTTACCTCAAGGTCCCTGATCAAATCCGGTTCATTGCACAACACTAAATCTAGAATTGCATTCTGTCTGGTAGGCTCCAGTACAAGCTGTTCTAAGAATCCATCTCGGAGGGACTTCACAAACTCCCTTTCTTGGGGTCCCTCACAGTTCACCAGTTTATTATTCCCTGTATTTGTTTGCTTGATAGCCTTTTTTCTAGCAAATGCTTTCACTGCCTCTACATAACTGATCCCTTGAGTTACTTTTACATATTGTATCTCAGCCTCTTTCTTGCTAATAATGCACCCTTGATAAGCTGCAGTGTTCCTCACCACAATTGCAGCATTTCAGCCTAGCTCCTGCTGCACATTTCCCATATTCATGTTCTCCAGCGCATCTTCCACATCTTTGTTTCCCTCTGCAGACCACCGCAATATGCCCGAATTTCTGACATTTAAAGCATCTTAAAGGCGGTGGTGTATGTATTCTGACCTCATAACACATATACCCTAAATAAACTAATACACAAGACACTGTATACAAGTTATTTCCAAATGTATCATAAAGATAGGCTACTGGTAAGCATGATATTGCTACATACAATGTATCTTATGCACATTTTCTCAATACAAGCTAGCCAGAACATGTGGCCCACATGAATACACCATCAGTATTTTTATCTGCACAGAAACCGTTCAAATATCTCTGATTTGTGAAAATATGCATATACATCAATAAATGATAAACCCAAAGGTTACTTTTAGATACCAACGATGCTTTCAAAGATCTGGACGTCAGGATAATGTCGGATGAAAAAGCATGAGCTTTCCCTGGGCTCTAATATGGAGAACTGATGAGATGCCTACTGATGATGTCATCAACTAGAGACACAGATCACATGACTGAAGTGCTGTACAAAACCACTGGAGGGTGCTAGATGACAAATAAAAATAACTGACTACTAAGGCAGCACACTCCCCGCCTGGTATCCCTAGATACCACAATAATACTTTCACAGTCCACCTCTAAATGAGGAAGTTCCTCGTTCCTAGTCCTCAGGGGAGAGCAGCAGGACCTCTTCAGCCACAGGCCTGAGAAACAGCTTTGTTCCATCGCCTCTGTTGATCTTCACCTCAAACTTACTGACTCGTCCGTCCATGCTGGGAAATACTATATAACATATAACCATATAACAATTACAGCATGGAAACAGGCTATCTCGGCCCTTCTAGTGCCGAACTCTTACTCTCACCTAGTCCCACCAACCTGCACTCAGCCCATAACCCTCCATTCCTTTCCTGTCCATATATCTATCCAATTTAACTTTAAACGACAACATCGAACCTGCTTCAACCACTTCTGCTGGAAGCTGGTTCCACACAGCTACCACTCTCTGAGTAAAGAAGTTCCCCCTCATGTTACCCCTAAACTTTTACCCTTTAAATCTCAACTCATGTCCTCTTGTTTGAATCTCCCCCATTCTCAGTGGAAAAAGCCTATCCATGTCAACTCTATCAATCCCCCTCATAATTTTAAACACCTCTATCAAGAACCCCCTCAACCTTCTACACTCCAAAAAATAAAGACCTAACTTGTTCAACCTTTCTCTGTAACTTAGGAGATGAAACCCATGCAATATTTTAGTAAATCTCCTCTGTACTCTCTCAATTTTATTGACATCTTTCCTATAATTCGGTGACCAGAACTGTACACAATACTCCAAATTTGGCCTTACCAATGCCTTATACAATTTCAACATTACATCCCAACTCCTATACTCAATGCTCTGATTAATAAAAGCCAGTATACCAAAAGCTTTCTTCACCACCCTATCCACATGAAATTCCACCTTCAGGGAACTATGCACCATTATTCCTAGATCCCTCTGTTCTGCAGCATTCTTCAGTGCCCTACCATTTACCATGTATGTCCTATTTTGATTAGTCCTACCAAAATGTAGCACCTCACATTTTTCAGCCTTAAACTCCATCTGCCATCTTTCAGCCCACTCTTCTAACTGGCCTAGATCTCTCTGCAAGCTTTGAAAACCTACTTCATTATCCACAACGCCACCTATCTTAGTATCATCTGCATGCTTAGGAATCCAATTTACCACCTCATCATCCAGATCATTAATATATATGACAAACAACATTGGACCCAGTACAGATTCCTGAGGCACACCGCTACACACTGTCCTCCAATCTGACACACAGTTATCCACCACTACTCTCTGGCGTCTCCCATCCAGCTACTGCTGAATCCATTTTACTACTTCGATATTAATGCCTAACGATTGAACCTTCCTAACTAACCTTCCGTGTGGAACCTTGTCAAAGGCCTTACTGAAGTCCATATAGACAACATCCACTGCTTTACCCTTGTCAACTTTCCTAGTAACCTCTTCAAAAAATTCAATAAGATTTGTCAAATATGACCTTCCACACACAAATCCATGTTGACTGTTCCTAATCAGACCCTGTCTATCCAGATAATTATATATACCATCTCTAAGAATACTTTCCATCAATTTACCCACCACTGACGTCAAACTCACAGGCCGATAATTGCTAGGTTTACTCTTAGAACCCTTTTTAAACAATGTAACCACATGAGCAATACGCCAATCCTCCGGCACCATCCCTATTTCTAATGACATTTGAAATATTTCTGTCAGAGCCCCTGCTATTTACACACTAACTTCCCTCAAGGTCCTAGGGGATATCTTGTCCGGACCCAGAGACTTACCCACTTTTATATTCCTTAAAAGTGCCAGTACTTCCACTTATTTAATCGTCATACTTTTCATAACTACCTGTCACGTACCCCGTGATGGGGATAAAGAACCAGCAGAGATGGAAAACACTTTGGAGTCCAGTATTGCTATAAACTACTAATATTTATTAGTAACTACGCAATACGGTAATATAAACGTAGATAAATCAAACAGGTTAGCAATGATTATATATAAAAGTAAGTGTGGAATATGTATGTATGAAAACCAAGCTTCTTTAAGTCTAGGGGTAAAAAAATACAGTCTTACAATGTTGAGTAAAGTTCAGTTCAGTTCAGTTCGTGGTATTTAGTTGAGTAGCGATAGAGAGAGAGAGTTGAGTCGAGTCTTCAGGTGAGCTGTTGCCGTCGATCTTCTCGTCGTCCTCCGAAATCCTTCACAAGTCACCCACTGTGACTTTAACCAGGGGGACCGGTCTTTGGTGAAGCTGTCACCCAGGCGAGGGTGGACACATAGACAACTCCCCACCAGTCAACCCCTTCTTCGGCGGTGGAATAGCAATTTGGATCGATCGCCTGATCGATCCTCCAAAACCCACTTTCTCTGCGGGCAGAACAATGCTCATTCAGTGTCCAGACCATGTGTCTGAGGTCTGTATCATCTGACCTCCCATTCATTTCTCTGTGCTGAGCATCACCTGCCATTCAAAGAGTCCCTCCTTCCTTTGTCTGCAAAGAAGTGAACAAGCAGGCAGCAAGTCCTTGAAGAAATATCAACAACCTGCTGAAAATCATAACATCGAGTGTCCATTAAATAACACCGCCTTCGGTCACCATAGCAACTTACGAGCTGCTTGGTGCTGTCTCCAACTCCAAACTCAGTAAAAATCCAAAGTTACTTCCAATGCCTTGAAGTGACAGTCCAACCGTTAATCTTCATCTCTCTCTCTCTCTCTTTTCAAAAGCAACATATCGGTGGTAAATAACTCTGTCTCTCTCTCCTTTCCAAACAAACCATCAATGATAAGTATCTCTCTCCAAACAGTTAATAGGGGCACTCCTAGATCCCCTCACATACCCTTCTTGTTTCTTTTACCTTACACAATTCAATATCCTTCTCCTTAATGAATACCGAAGAAAAATTGTTCAAAATCTCCCCATCTCTTTTGGCTCCGCACATAGCTGTCCACTCTGATTCTCTAAGGGACCAGTTTTATCCCTCACTATCCTTTTGCTATTTATATAACTGTAGGAACGCTTTGGATTTATTTTCACCTTACAAGCAGCCTTATATCTTCTTTTAGCTTTTCTAATTTCTTTCTTAAGATTCTTTTTACATTCTTTATATTCCTTGAGCACCTCATTAACTCCAAGCTGCCTATATTTATTGTAGATCCCTCTCTTTTTCTGAACCAAGTTTCCAATATCCCTTGAAAACCATGGCTCTCTCAAACTTTTAACCTTTCCTTTCAACCTAACAGGAACATAAAGATCCTGTACCCTCAAAATTTCACCTTTAAATGACCTCCATTTCTCTATTACATCCTTCCCATGAAACAAATTGTCCCAATCCACTCCTTCTAAATGCTTTCGCATCTCCTCAAAGTTAGCCTATCTCTAATCAAATATCTCAACCCTGGTTCCAGTCCTATCCTTCTCCATAATTATATTGAAACTAATGGTATTGGGATCACTGGACCCGAAGTGCTCCCCAACACATACCTCCGTCACCTGCCCTATCTCATTCCCTAACAGGAGATCCAACACTGCCCCTTCTCTAGTGGGCACCTCTATGTATTGCTGCAAAAAACTATCTTTCACACATTTGACAAACTCCAAACCATCCAGCGCTTTTACAGAATGGGCTTCCCTTTCGATGTGTGGAAAATTAAAATCTCCCAGAATCACAACCTTGTGCTTACTACAAATATCTGCTATCTCCTTACAAATTTGCTCTTCCAGTTCTCGGTCTCCTTTAGGTGGTCTATAAGACATCCCTATAAGCGTCACTACACCTTTCCTATTCCTCAATTCCACCCAAATAGCCTCCCTAGACAAGTCCATTCATCTATCCTGTCAGAGCACCGCTGTTATATTTTCTCTGACAAGCAATGCAACACCTCCCCCTCTTGCCCCTCCTATTCTATCACACCTGAAACAACGAAATCCTGGAATATTTAGTTGCCAATGACACCCCTCCTGCAACTACGTTTCACTAATAGCTACAACATCATATTTTCAGGTATCAATCCATGCTCTAAGCTCATCCACCTTTCTTACAATGCTCCTAACATTAAAGTAGATGCATTTAAGAAACTCTTCACCTCTTACTCTCTGTTTATCCTTAATGGAGCAAACAACTTTTATCTTTTTCTTCCTTCTCCCCTACATCTTTGGTCTGAGTGCTCCTGATCTCTGTCCCCTGCCTATCCTCCCTCATACACTGTCTACTAGCTTTCTCTATCTGTGAACTAACCTCCTCTCTCCTAGTCTCTTTAATTTGATTTCCACTCCCTCAACCATTCTAATTTAAAGTCACCTCAGTAGCTCTTACAAATCTCCCTGCCAGGATATTGGTCCCCCTAGGATTCAAGTGTAACCCGTCCTTTTCGTACAGGTCACACTTGCGCCAAAAGAGGTCCCAATGATCCAAAAACTTGAATCCCTGCCCCCTGCTCCAATCCCTCAGCCACGCATTTATCCTCCACCTGATTGCATTCCTACTCTCACTGTCGCGCGCCGTTTTCTCCTCCCGACTGACTCTTCCCCTTCCCCCTCCTAACCGTGACCCACTTGTCTGCCTCCCGTGGCCCTGGTGTGACCACCTGCCTGTAACTCCTCTCTATCAACTCCTCACTCTCCCTGATCAGACGAAGGTCATCGAGCTGTAGCTCCACTTCCCTAACGCGGTCTGTTAGGAGCACCTGGCGCAGATGTGGACATCCTCTTTCCTCACATGAGTTTCTTGTGCAAAAGTAATATGAGCATTCAGTCTATGGAATACTTTAAAAACCTTTTTCCGTTGAATCGTGTGGTTTAAACCGTTTGTATTCCAATAAACAAAATTAATAGTCTGATCCATATTTTCCTAAGATCAACCCTTTGGTATGTAAAGAGTTAACCAAAATGTAAACTCATGAAATCGGAAGAGGAAAAAAAATTCAGAAAGGAACCAGAAGTCACGACACTGCAGACATTTTTGTATTTGTAAGTCAGCCCTTTTGAAAAAACTAATAGTAAAGATCCCCCCACTCTCCACCCACAAAGACCCAAAACTAAGCCAGGAAAAGGCCAGACAATAAACTAATACTAAATCAACCCCCATTTCTCCAGAAGGCAGCTCAAAAGATAAATGTTGAAAAGAGAACCACCCAAAATTCAAAAAAAATTAAACTCTGCACTATAACAAAAAAAATACAAAAATTTGACATATACAATAAAGTAAGGCGTCTTCATGTTATGGTTTCTAAAATGAGAGAAAAGAGTAAGTGCCAATACATATTATTAGTCATTTGCAAACATAAGCAATTAAAAATGGCACTTCAAGAAAAAGGAAGGACTTATGGGAAGAGGAACACGAAAAAATGGTCCAGTAAAAAAGACAAAAGGTATTATGAAAAAAGGAAAACAAAACGCCATCTTGGTTATACAAAGCAAGAAACACACAAGATATTCCCCCAGTGAAATAAAAATTCAACATCAAACCATTAATGACAGTTTCAAAAATCATATAGTTAGAAAGTAACAGAATGGGAAAAAAAACGAATTCATCAACAAAGAAAAACTTAACTAAAATATGAAAAATACCTACACTACCAACCAAAAATGAAAATCTTGAACTTATAAAGGTCCATCTTCATAAGTTAATTATAGGCTTTTAAAAGAAACACGTAAAAACAGAGCCAATACTATGAGAGCCATACATTAATTAGAGCAGAGTAGCTGGATAATGCTCATCCAGGAAACTTTGCACAGTGCTTGTGGAATAAAAGAAATGACATGCGCTGTCCGGAGGAGGAATTCCCAAACGCGCTGGATATAATAAAGCTGGTCTGAGACCTTTTTGGTAACAATCCGATACCACGGTTCGAAAGTCAGACGCTCCTTCATCACTTCTGGTCTAAAATCTTCAACGAGACGGAATTGATGATCTTGAAATTTAATCATACCTTTCCAACGGGCAATTCGGATGAGCTGCTCTTTGACATGAATATGATGAAACCAGATAATCACTGGTCTCAGTTTAGTCTGCGGATCTGGTTTGCGACATAAAGAACGGTGAGCTCGATCCAGTAATGGAGGATCATTTGGGAATTCAGAGCTAAACACATGCTTTAAAAGTTGAAAAAAGAATTTTAAAGGATCCCCTTCCTTAACATCCTCGGAGAGACCAATTATACGTAAGTTCTGTCTTCTTGATTGATTTTCAAGATCAATAATCTTGGATTTAAAACTCTCCAGCTGTTCAGACATGAAGACAATTTTTGTTCCAAACTCTCAATTTTCACATCTCTCCTCCGAGCTTTCTCATCCAATTCTGCAATTTTGCTTTGTTGCTGCTTTACTTCGCGACCAAGGGATTTAAAAGAATCCATAATTGACTTTAACTGTTCTTTAAAACTTTGACGTTGTTCCTCAAATCTTTTACTTAAAAGCTTCAACAGTGTATCATAAGTTAATTCAATTTGCTTAGGTTCAACTTTTTTTTTCCCGTTACCGTCGGAATCTTCCCCGTTTTTTGGATCTCGCCCTTTAGATCTTGTACTTATTTCTTTGCTCATCTCTACAAAGTTTATGGTCAAAGCTCAAGGATAATTCTGTAATATAAATCTTTTAGTGTAGGTAAAAATAAATTAAATGAGGGTGATCATAGGTTAAAAAAAAGTAAAGGTAATGGAGTGAAGCCAAAATTAACCTCACGCCATGAGCGCCTCCTGGAGAATCTGCGGTTGATGCCTCTGAATAATTGATATCAGGACAGTGCACACAAAAAAAAACAATCAAACATCAGCTCCCAGGTTTGTGGTCAGTTATAGTAGTAAGACCTTACAGAAGAAAAGTCATTTATGTTCTATTTTTAGGTTCTTAAGACAAAGTCAATTATAGTTTGGTGTTAGGTACATGTGATTTTACCGACCTGGCTGAAGGATATTTTATCACTATACTTTTGAGAGCTCTCATACAGTATCTTTGTTGCGTTGAAATTCCTTTAGCTTGTCCTGGATGTGTTTCAGACATGTTTCTTGGTCCCGGTGGGACTTTGCACTAGCTGCCTCCCAGGAAAATTGTCTCAGTTTCGCCGTGGCCATGACTTTCATGGGGGCCACGATTCCGGGACAGTCCGGGAAAAATCCCCTGTTCTTCAGATCTTTCGTTTCCTCTGATGCATTACTGTAGATGACTTGTCCAGTGTCAAAAAACACTCGGAAGTTTGGCTGGGTAAAGAGTTTGGAACCGGAGCCCCTTTTCTTTAAGTGTCTTTCAGATGGTGGAGTAAGCCTTTCTTTTCATATGTATTTCGGTCAGGTAGTCTTGATCAAAAAATGCTCTTTACCCGTCGTAATAAATCTCTGGTTTTTTCAAAGCAGAGCGAAGCACCATCTCTTTAATTTTATACTCCAGAAAGTAGATGACCATGGACCTTGGGTTGGAACCTTGTGATGGTTTGGATCCAAGAGATCGATGGCAGTGTTGTATGCCAAGGGCAGCATCAGGAAGGGACAACTACGTTTGAATAAATGCTTCCAGAAATTCCTGTATGTTGTCTCCTTCCACCCCCTCAGAAATTCCATGAATATGTATGTTACTCCTGCGTTAACGTGCCTCCTGATCTGTTAGTCGAGCTTGAATGATCTCCTAAAGTTCCAGTATGTGGGAAAGAACCTCCCTGGCTTTGGCATTCCATTCCTCCATTTCTGCCACCCTTTGCTTCATATCCTCAACTCTGCCCATTATTTCTTTTAAATCACCAACAATAGCATTTAGCTTCTGGTTAATTTCTTCTCTGAAATCCACCAGCTCCTTCTTTAGGAAACCCAAGGTACCACTCAATTCTTTTTTCATGTCTAAACGAAGCGTCTGTATTTCGGCCATGATGTTAGCATAGCACAGCCTCCATATCCTTGTGTTCAGCTTGGTTGCTAGCACCGTCGTCAGTGTTCTCACTGTCAGTCGGTATTTTATCGCTTGTCTTCGGTTTTGTTGAGGTTTTCCTCTTGTCTTTCTTTTGTTCCCCCCTGTCATGCTACAAGACCCACTTTTCTATTTAAATAACCGTTTCTTATTTAGCAGGAAATAAGACTATCTGGAAGCACTTACTGATTATGCTGCTGGTTGTATCTGCACCATGTTGTTGTTGTTGTTGTTCGTCCTTCGTAGTCGAAGATGACCATGGCTTCAAAGTCAAATGGGAGATTGGTGGCTGTGGGTCCGGAGGTGACTGATGAGGCCAATCCGGGCCCTGAAGGCTCGCCCACGTGTGGGACACAAGTGGGTGGGTGCTGTCGTGGCAGTGGATGCTGCTCGGGCCTTGCGCACAGCACGCTTTCGTTGCGCCTCGATGATGCGCCTGACTTCAGCTGCGCGGGCTCCTATGGTGATCTTGCTGCGCCAAGCTGGACAGTCGAGGGCAAGCGTCTCCCATGTGTTGATGTCGACACCCAGGCCTTTGAGGGACGCTTTGAGGAAGTCTTTGTAACGTTTCTTCTGCCCCCCGACTGAGTGCTTGCCCTGACACAGTTCTCCGTACAGCAGCTGCTTAGGCAATCGGCTGTCTGGCATTCTGACCACATGTCCAGCCCACCTGGCTTGGGCTTTCAGCAGGAGGGTGTAGACGCTGCAGAGCCCACCTCGTTCCAGGATTTCCGTGTCGGGGACTTTGTCCTGCCACCTGATGTGGAGGAGTCTGCGGAGACAGCTCAGGTGAAAGTGGTTGAGCTGTTTGGCGTGTCTGCTGTAGACAGTCCAGGTCTCGCTGGCGTAAAGGAGGGTGGTAAGGACCACTGCACAGTGGACCTTCAGCTTGTTGGTAAGGCTGAGTCCTCTCCGCTCCCAGACGTTCTCACGGAGTCTCCCAAAGGTGGCGCTGGCTTTGGCAATCCTGTTGTTGACCTCAGCGTCTATATTCACTACGCGAGAAAGTATGCTGCCCAGGTAGATGAAGTTGTCAACTGCCTGGAGGTTCTGGCCCTTCACCGTGATGCGCAGCTCCTGGTATGGCTTTCCTGGGGCAGGCTGGTACATAACTTCGGTCTTTTTGGTGCTGATAGTGAGTCTGAAGTTGTCGCAGGCTTGTGAGAAGCGGTCCATTTCACGCTGCATCTCCTGCTCTGTGCTGGCGTTGAGTGCGCAGTCATCAGCAAACAAGAAGTCTCTGATGACAGTCTCTTGCACCTTTGTAACTGCCTGCAGGCGCCTAAGGTTGAACAACCTGCTGTCAGTCCTGTACCTGACGTGGATTCCTTCTTCGTAGTTACGGAAGGCATCTGTCAGCATGGCAGAGAATACCATACTGAACAGAGTCGGGGCAAGAACGCAGCCTTGTTTGACGCCATTTGTCACTGGGAAGGTCTCCGACTCGTCACTGTCGTCCAGAACTTTCACCATCATACCGTCATGGAACTGTACCATACCGGAAGTCAGAAACCGGTTTTAATTGGGAAACGTGAAATGTGGGATGGATGTGCATGGATTTAGGCAGTTTGAGTTGAACCGCCGTGGGGTTGATAATACTTTCAATCTCGAAAGGTCCCAGGAAGCGAGGGGTGAGCTTCTTGGGCTCGTTCTTTTTTTTTTGTGTGTTTTATTTTAATATAATTTTTATTGAGTTTTCAAACTTGATTACATGGAATAATAATATCTACCCTCCCCTTCCCCTTAACCCTTCCCCCCGATATATACGCCTACCTAAAAGAAAGAAAAGAAAAAGAAAAAAAAAAGAAAGAAAGACTGCCTGGATATTGGAAGGTCTCATTCTTGACAGGAATGTCTTTAGATGAGCCACACCTTCTGCTCAGGTCAATATTCAGGTGCAGGAGTCCGATGGCGATTGGCAGTCCTCCGGTTGCAGTCGGCTGAGTGGAGCAGGGCCGTGCGTGTGTCTTCCCAGACCTTGCGGCATCAGTGGATATGGGCTTGAACAGAAGGCACTGCAATATCTTCTTCCTGAGTGGGAAACAGCAGGGGTTGGTAACCAAGAAAGCATTCAAAACGAGATCTCCGGTGGCGGTGCTAACCGGAGAGTTGTGGGCGTGCTCTACCCACGCAAGGTGGTTGCTCCGGGTAGACGGGTTGTTGACTGTTATGCAGTGTAGCGCCACCTCCAAATCCTGGTTGACCCGTTCCGTTTGCCTGTTCGTCTGTGGATGAATGCCAGATGACAGGCTAGCTGAAGAACCCAGGGCTCAACAAAAGGATCTCCAGACTTGCGAAACGAATTGAGGGCCCTGGTCAGAGATAATGTCCGAAGGAATTCCGTGAAGGTGGAAGACATGGAAGAGAAGCTCTGCAGTCTCCTGAGCAGAAGAGAGTTTAGGGAGGGCTACGAAGTGCACAGTCTTGGAGAAACTGTCCACCCCGGTGAGTATGGCGGTGTTCCCATGTGAAGGAGATAGTCCCGTGACAAAATCCAGTGCTGTGTGAGACCAAGGATGACTAGGGACAGGTAGGAGACAGAGTAATCCAGCAGGTGGTAGGTGGGAAGCTTTTCCACGGGCACAGACAGAACATGTAGAGACAAAGGAATGGGTATCAGCGTCCATAGAAGGCCACCAAAAGTGTCTTTTCAGAAGGGATAGTTTCCAATCACTCCCGGGATGGCAGGCGAAATGAGACGTGTACCCCCACCGGAGAACCTGAGATCGAATGGAGTCGGGCACAAAAAGGCGATTGGCGGGTCCATTGCTGGCCTCTTTTACTATGGCCTCGATTTTCCAGGTGAGGGTCTGTTGTAAGTGAGGAAACAGATTCGGTAGGTCTCAAAGGCGAGGACTCTAGACACGTAGTCTTGGTAGTAAAGGATTTTATTTACAGAAGGCAAACGTGGGAAAATGGCAACAGAAGCAACACGCACAAGCGCGCAATTTACAGCAGTCGTGGGAAAAGTCGGATCGGTAATAAAACACACGTGGACAATTGATAACGAACTTGGGAAAATCGTGTGGGAATAAAGTACACACACACACACACAACCAAGGGAAAAGTCAATACGTAATCCACCACCCCTTGACTCTGTGCAGGCACGGCTCCCTGCTATTAGGGACAATAATTAACGCTCCCAAACCTATTCAATGCACAGCTCACCAACAGTTTCTCCAGCGCTGTTCCACGGTTCTCAGCCTGGAGCAGGGTTGTCAGATTAAAATTTTAATTTAAAGCCAGACAATACTAGGAAAAAACACAGAAAAAAGCCAAACAAATTTCAATATATTTTTCATACTCACATCACATGAAAAGTTCCAGATCCAGGTCATCCTCTTCACTGGAATCAGTGGAACATACGGCATAAACCTTGTCCAATGTGAAGTTCTGTTAGCATTTCTGGAGATGCACTGAAGTCTTCACAACATTTGCCCTGATAGTTCTGCAATAGTTCTGCCCTGATTCTCACAATAGCATCAAGAAGATTCAGCTGCATTCTGTTTCTTGCCTTTGTTTTAACAGAGGATACAAGAGAAAGTATCCTCTCAACTACAGCATTGCTGATGGGTATTAGGCAAGTAAGGGCAAAGGTGGCAACCTCTTTAAATGCCTGTTGGTGAAGTACACCAATCTAAAACTGTTCAGTGTCTGGAGGGAGTCCATCTTTCTTAAATGGAGCTTCTTCTTTCCAGTCAACAAAAGGCAATACTGCTGACGTTGTTTCCTGCAAGGTGTATAAAGGGTAACTCGGAAAACATGAACCTTGAAACTTGATTTAAAATTATCACAGGGCTCAATTTTGATAAACTTTCAAATGTAACTCTCGCCGACAAGAGTCTACATATAACTTGACTGAGAGCTTCTTCTAGCATAGACATACATCTTTGACATTTTTTATATCTAGATGGGCCTCAGCACTGTTGTTCTGCTGTAGGAACTTATTACATGCTGTTAAGAATTTGATGCCAAAACCAACTTCATGATTTTTTTTTCTGTCTTTTGGCATCATACAGTCTGTTCTGAAAACTCTTCTGGTGTAAGAATATTTGTTGGTACAATTCATAAGCATCAGCTTTGGTTTGCTGAAAAAGGCTGTCAGTCTTTCAAATTCCTGCACAACAGGTGTTGCAAACTCAAAGAACAAGTAGTTTTTGTAGTCTGACAACATTTCCTTTAGGAGTCTTGCTTTGAATTTTGTATCAGACTTTGATGGGGCTAGTTCAACAAAAGTGATATAAGCCTTTAGCTCTCCCCAGTTCATCAAAATATTAAACATAACCTTTCCACGCACAAGTCACCGAGTAGATGAAGGGTTTTCAAAGGGGAGGGGGGCAGTTCGGGTTAGCTCAAATTCTGTAGCTGTGTTCATCACTCTAAACAATGCTTTGTATGCTTATCATCTTAATTCACTATGGTGAAACCAATTGGGTATTTCTGACAGCAAAAATCCAATATTTGATGGTAGCTTGGATACTGCATATTGAATGCACAGTGCTAGTGAATGACAGATACATTTGAATTGCACACAGAAAGGAGGCACATCTTTTAGTCTAGATCACACAGAGTTGTTATGCCCAACCATGTTTGATGCACCATCCGATGTAAAACCAATGCAATTTGCAAGACTTTGGCCACATCTTTTGATTTGCTTGTCAATCAGATTGAATATGTTTTCTCCTGTAGCCTCTTGCACCGGAATTAAACCTAGAAATCCAGTTACAATTTCCTTTGTCCTGTCACTTAAAAATCAAAGTAAAAGGCCCTGGAGTGAAGCAAGGTGGTCCCTCGGAGATGGCAAAGAGAGCGAGTCCGGCACATGTGGCACCCTTTTAGTGCAGGAGGGCTGGAGGGTCCAGCCCAGGTAATTCACAGCGGGCCAATAGCTCGGTGCCAGCCGAGTTAAGCTGATTACAAAGGCCAATTGCCCAAGGCCAAGTACAAGGCTAGGTGTGCGTTTTTGGGCGAGGAGGGGTCAAACCTTGACTGGCAGGTGGCATGTCTTCTGACCGTCACGTAACAGTCACGGCCCCTCCAATACAGTCCACCCCTTGGAAGCCACGCCACTCGCCAAGCATTACATGTAACACGGTCAGAGAAAAAGTAATGTATCCTAATGTATATATATCTAAGTAATATATATCTAAGATTAATGCTATATGTGACTATACAGAACTAAAGAAAGGCAGACGTGCTCTGAATAGCTTGGCAAGCACAACGTAATAATTACACACAGCGATGATAACGAGAATGAGTGCGATCGACCAGTGGATGACAGTTGCGCACCATCCCCCCCGAGATCCAAACAGCCACCAGTTTCTGCATGAGGTGTCGTGCTGGAGGAGCTGGTCCCTGGATTTTTGAATTTTAGCCACCAAGTCCTGAATGTGAGCAGCCAAATGGGTGATTGGGATATATGGAACAGCCACAAGATCCCCGCCTCAGCAGCCCAGCTCTGAACTTTGGCCCCAGCAAAGTGTGAGCCCTGATCGGATTGTACCTCCCACGGGACTCCATAGATGGAGGAGAGGTACTGTAATCCTTTGATGGTGCTGTTCTGGTCGGCCCTCTCACAGGGCACCGCCACCAGGACTCCAGAGTATGTGTCCACCATTGTCAGAGCGTACTGCTTTTTATTTTGGCGTGGGAGCGGTCCAATATAGTCAATCTGTCATACGCGACCCGTTCCTGAGCCACGACGAATGTGACCCGGTGGCCCTGTCAGCCAGTCCCGTGGTTTCACCTGTTGGCAGATGGGGCAGTTGGCAACAGAGGTCTTACATTGATCTAGCGTGAATTCGAACCCAAATTGCTCTGCCCAACGCCGTGTACTGTCGGCCCCTAGATGGCCACCTTTGCGGTGCGCCCACGCAGCTAGCACACCGCATTGCGGGATGCCCAGATAAGCCCTGGTATGCGGTAGTGGACTTGGCCAACGCACTCTTCTCCATTCCCCTCCATCAACATTGAATCCCGAGGAACAGGACATTCTGGCTGGGGCCCTGTACCTTTTCGATGTTAATTGCCCAGCCACTTCCCCTGAGGGTGGAGATTAACATATCAAGTGCCTCTGAGACAGCGGTCTCAGGTGGACCTTGCAGGAGGATATCATCTATATAATGGGCGATTGACACCTCTGGGGGCAGTTGAATTTGATGTAAACCACGGGAGATTAGGCCATGGCAAATCATTAGGCTGTGGACATAGCCCTGGGGTAAGTGAGAGAAAGTGCATTGTCTCCCGTCCCATGTAAATGCAAATTGCTCCTGGCAATCTTGATGGAGGGGGATGGAGAAGAGTTCATTGGCCAAGTCCACTACGGCATACCAAGAATTACCTGGGGTCCCACAATGTCTTCTACAAGGGTGACTATGTCGGGTACTGTGGTAGCAAGGGGGGGGGTTGCCTTGTTTAAGTGTCAGTAGTCCACCGTCATGCATCACGACCCATCCTTTTTGCAGACGGGACTGTTGAAGGGGGAGCCTGTGTGTCTAATGACACCCTCCGTAATAGGGCTTGGATGGCCTTAATAATGTCTTGGTGTCCCCCTGGCACTCGGTACTGACGGTTACAGATGATCGTTGGAGGGAACAACGATAGGTTCCCACTTGGCCGCTCCAAGTACAATAGTGGCCTGTGCGACCGAGGTAAAGCTGCCTCTGTTAGTGTCAATGGACTGTCCTTTTAAAACATTAATGCCGAGGATGCAGTCAGGCGAAGCGGCTACAAGGACTTTTACAGGTCAGGGAGGTTGGTTCTCAATGGCTAGACGGAGTGTGACCTCCTTCGCGAGTAAAAGGGAACCCCCTAAGCCCTCTACCAGCATCTCGGTTCCCTTCCATGTGGCAGGATTGCCCAGGATGGTGGTGTGTTGGGCACTGTGTTGATGAGTGCCACCCACCTCTGTGTGTTTCCCTTTCCCCAATATACAGAAATGGGTATATGAGGCCTCAGGTCCCCCGGGCCAGATGGAGTAAATGCGCCGGGTGCCCTGGCCTTCATCCTATGGGAGGGGGGTGGAGGTCTGCCACCCCGTGGGTGAATTGCTCTGCTGGTGAAGATGGGATATTTCCTGTCTCAGCAGCTTTCTGAACTCTGCCTTGAGAGTAGGAGAGACAGTTTCGATTGGGGGAGGGGCAGAGGGCAAGTTAGTGCTGGCGTGGGCTGGCCGCATGGTCCAGAGGTTGCGGGTGCCCCCTGTGTTGGGGCTGATCCCAGTGTGGGCGTTGGTTTTCCCCTGGCCTGTATTCCCCCCACAGCGCGTAGAGGTCAGGGTGGCGGATCCCGTCTATGCTGTCGCGGTCCACCCCTGCGCGCACCAGGTCCATGTACAGCTGCCTGCGCGTAAAACGGGGAGGAACTGTGTTTCCAGCCCTTGCCTCTGCCCTACGGACCTGGGTGGGTGCCCCCCCGCTGCATAAATTCAAGCCCTTCCAGGATGGTGATGGCATTCCGCACAGTCATCCCGTTAGTTGGTGCCATGAGGGGCAGGATCACTGACTTTAAATCAGGACACGCGGTAGTGACCAGATATCCTGCTAGGGCACCGGTCATCCGGGTATTTTCTAAAAAATTACGGTCACAGGCTCCCTGGTAGATCCCTGGCAGCGCCCACTCTCTAACAACCCGGGTGCCCTCACTGACCGTTCCCCATTGCAGGCGCCCGTGTAGATCCCACTCCAGGAGGGTGGGGTATCGGACCCTCACAGCAGTCACCACTCGATCCCACAGGATAGTGCCTTCCCAGATCTCTGGCTGTGGCGCCCGTAGGGTGTTGTTGATGCTTTGTTGGTCAGAGAGGCTACCCTGGGCGCTCACCTCTTGATGAAAGAGGCTCAAGTTGGGGGCCCCCTCATCCCACAGTTGGAGCAGCCCCGCAGCCAGGTTCTTGCCCGGCCGTTGGAGGTACCGATCCGCCAGCTGGGTCAGCTCCTTTGGGGAGAAATCCCGGGTCTTGGTGGTCTCGAAGGGACCACCGGCATGCCTCTCCGCTGGTTGGTCATCCTCATCCCCCTCCTCTCTGTGGTGGACCTGGGATCGTGTGGTGACGGGTCGAGCTTGCAGGGGTTTGGGTGCATAGGGGGAATGGTGGTTGTGGGACCTAGGGTCCTCGGGCACCCCTCCTTGTCACTGTTTAGCCAGATATCCCCATCCCCCAGCCATGCATCAAGCTTGTCGCCGCGCTGGACCAGGGCTCGAATTTTTAGCGGGTCCGGCTACCAGCCAGACCAGCGGGCAGCCCGTGCCTGCTGCAGCTGTATTAGCCTTCAGGTGACTTCAGTACCCCTTATTAAGTACACGCAACGGTTTAAAAGAACCAGCAGCAATAGAACACACCTAGAGTCTGGTTTTGATGTTAAAACCCACTATTTATTAGTAACTACTTAATGTAGTAATTTAAACCAGTTAAATCAAAACTTAGCAGTGTATATATATGCATGTATATATGTGTAAATATAATTCCCAAACTCATACAAGCTCGGGTGGCAAGATTTAAAGTCTTACGATGGTAATGTAAGTAAGTTCATTTCAATGCATGGAATTGTTGTTATTTGTGAGAGAGAAAGAGGTATTTGTAAATCAAGGTGAAATCCACGGTAGGAGAAGAACAAATAAACAGGTGCCGTTGGTCTTCCGTCGTCGGACTCTGAATCCACTGGTAGCTTATCACAAAGGGAACCGTCTTCGAGAGAAAACTACCACCCAGGGAAGAGTAAACGCACTGGCAGCCTCCACAGGGTCAGCCCTTTTTCACACCATGATAGCCACTAATCGATCCTCAACCCACCCTTGTGGGCACTCAAAAGTTTTATCGAGTGACTCTTCTGTCACTGGCTTCCTTTTCGTTGACCAGTCACGTTAACTGGTGTTCCACTCTGTCTCTGTCTATGAGAGTCATCTGCCTTGCTGAAATAGACATGCTGTGAAGCAACCATAACATCGATCTGTCTGTCAAATAACTCCACCTCTTTCTTCACCATGGCAACCCAGAAGCTAGCAGCTGTACTGTAGTCAGTTTCTCTCTGTCTCTCTCTTAAAGGCACAGTCCATATCCATCACACCTCCCTCAAAAAGAGAAAATTTTGATCAAGGAGCAGAATTTTTAACTGAATTACAGAGTAATAAGTAACACATCTTCAAAGACTTCAAGAAGGCGTTTGACAGAGTCTGGCATGATGGCTTATGGACCACCATGAAGAAATTCAGCATGGGGCAGAAGCTGATTCATACAATCCATCAGCTTTGCGCCAAGGCAACCAGTGCAGTGCTCGCTCAGGGCACCATCGGGGAGTGGTTCCATACCTCTGTAGGAGTCCATCATGGCTGCCTCTTTTCCCCCACTCTCTTCAACGTCTTCCTGGAACGAATCATGAGTGTTGCCCTTGAAGATCATGTGGGCACAATCAGCATCGGAGGGAAGAACATCACAAACCTAAGATTTGCTGATGACATTGATGGACTTGCAGGAAAAGAGAATGAACTGGCCAACCTGGTCAGCCATCTTGACAGAGCCTCCACAAAGTCTGGAATGGAAATAAGTGCCGAGAAAACCAAGCTCATGGCAAATGCCAACGATGCCACAACAGATATCTCAGTCCATGGTCAGAAACTTGAGACAGTGCAGCAGTTCAAATACCTGGGGACAATCATCAGTGAAGAAGGATCAAGACCAGAAGTCCTGACAAGAACCGCACAGACAGTGATTGCACTATCCAAACTCAGGACAATATGGAGGGACAACAACATCACCAAGAAGTACAAGATCAGACTCCTGCGTGCATTGGTATTCTCCATCTTCCTGTACGCATGTGAGACAGAGCTACAGAGGAAGATACAGGCATTGTAAATGAGATGCTTTCGCAACTTCTTGAGCATCTCATACTTGGACCACATCACAAACAAGCAGGTCTGCAAGACCATCCAGCACCACATTGGCCCCCATGAAGACCTTCTCACAATGGAGAAGAAAAGAAAGCTGAGATGGTACGGCCACGTAACAAGATCCAGTGGCCTTGCAAAGACCGTTCTACAAGGAACTGTGGAGGGGAAAAGAAGGAGAGGTAGACAGAGGAGAAGATGGACGGACAACATTAAAGAATGGACAGGGAAAACATTTGCGGTGACCCAGGCTCTGGCACACAACTGTGACAGATGGAACAGACTGGTGCAAAGCTTGTCATGATGGCGCCCTGACGACTCCACCAGGAGTTAAGGAAGGAAGGAAGCAGTACGTAGGTAACTACCAGGTAACATATTACAGAAGTGTATACAAACTTTAACTTAACACCTAGACAAACAATCTGCGATTATGTGATCAGTACCTTCTACATGTTTTAGTACCATGTCATACTCTTGCAAAATCAGACTTCAGTTTAACAACCTTCTATTCTTGACCTTTATCTTACTCAGAAACATTAACGGATTATAATCAGTGTAAACCACAAGTGGTTTCTGCGCGGGACAGACATAGACATCAAAATGTTGCAAGGCCAAAATGAGTGAGAGCAACTCTTTCTCGATAGTGGAATAATTCTTCTGATGTTCATTAAATTTCCTTGAAAAGTAAGCTACAGGATTCTCAACATCATCATCATCCTTTTGTAACAGCACTGCCCCAGCAGATCATCACTGGTATCCACAGCTATAGAGAATGGCTTTTCAAAGTCAGGTGCTCTGAGCACAGGTTGATAGCATAGAATAGTTTTCAGTCTATCAAATGCCTCCTGACAAGGATCAGTCCAAACAAATTATTCACCCTTCCTTAGGAGATTAGTTAGGGGAAGAGTAGTATCAGCGAAGTTTTTACACAACTTACGGTAATATCCAACCATTCCCAAAAACCTTCTTAAAGCCTTCTTACTCATCGAAATGGGAACCTCAGCAATTGCCTGAACCTTGACCTGAACAGGAGCCAATTGGCTTTGACCTACTACATAGCCAAGATAGGTAACAGTGGCATGGCCAAATTCACTTCCAGCTAGGTTGACAGTAAGGTTGACCTTGGAAAGCCTGTCAAACAGCTTTTCTACTGCTGAGATATGTCCTTCCCACGTGTCGCTCCTTACAACTAAACCATCAGTATAAGCATCCGTATTTTCTAACCCTCGGATCACAGAATTAATCGTTCTTTGGAATGTTCTTGGAGGATTTATCATTGCAAAGAGTAAAACTCTATGCTCATACAATCCAGAAGGTATTACAAATACAGCGATTTCCCTGGCTCTCTCTGTCAATGGAACACACCAGTACCCTTTTAACAGGTCAGTCTTCATAAGGAATTTAGCCTTTCCAACCTTATCAATACAATCATCCATCCTAGGGATAGGGTAAGCATCTGCCTTTGTCACTGCATTTACTTTCCTGTAATCGGTACAAAATCTGACACTACCGTCAGGCTTGGGCACGATAACACGGGGAGGCCCAATCAGATGTTGACAGCCTAATAATACAATTTTTCAGCATGTATTCAATCTCTTGCTCAGCTAATTTACTCTTTTCTAAATTCATCCGGTAGGGGTGTTGTTTAATTGGGCCAGCTTGACCTACATTTACGTCATGCACAGCAGCGGTGGTTTGTTTGGGCATATTGGGAAATAAATCCTTAAACTTAAAAAGTAATATTTTCAGTTGTTCTTGCTGCTCCGGCTCCAGATGGCTTAATTTGGTATCAGTATTTTCCAAGATAACTGAATTCATGAGCTGCACTGGGACTATGTTTGATTTGTTACAGTTCTCTGATACGTCGATTACCCCTTTCTCAAGCTCTCCAGCTTCGTGTGTTCCCACAACAATACTCACAGGTGCCTTTTCTGAGTCATAATAACGTCTTATCATATTGAAGTGTACTACTTGAGTGGGCTTCCTACGGTCAGGTGTTTTAATAATGTAATTCAAAGAATCAACTTTAGGGATTATTTGGTATGGCCCAGTAAACTTTGCTTGGAGCGGGTTGATCAATATCGGAAACAGCACCAGCACTTTGTCTCCCATGTGATATGTCTGTTCTCGAGCTCGTCTATCATACAAGACCTTCATTTTGTTTTGAGAACTCTGTAGGTTCTGTTTTGCAAGATTACAAACCCTGTTGGGTCTATCCTTGAATTCCAAAACATAACTCAACAAGCTGACATGCACCTTCTCATCAGACCACTGCTCTCTAAGCAGGGTCAAAGGTCCTCTCACTCTGTGACCAAATACGAGTTCAAATGGACTAAACCCCAACAACTCCTACACTGAGTCCCTTACGGCAAACAGGAGCAAACATACCCCCTCATCCTAGTCTTAACCATTCTCAACACAGTATGTCCTAATCATTGTTTTAAGGGTAGAATGAGATCTCCCTAGTGCTCCTTGGGGTCCTGGGTGATCTGCAGACGATGTAATTTGTTTAGCTCCCAGTTCATAAACTACCTGTTGGAATAATCCTGATGTAAAATTACTGCCTTGGTCGGATTGAATCTCTTTGGGCAGACCAACCAAAGTAAAAAATTTAATGAGAGCTTTCACCACAGTTTTAACCTTAATATTCCTGAGAGGGATCACTTCGGGGAACCTGGATGCAATGCACATAATGGTTAACAAATACTGATGGCCAGCTGCAGTCTTTGGCAATGGGCCAACACAATCTACGATGACTCTTGGAAAAAGGTTCTGCAAAAGCTGGTATCGGCCGAAGTGGGGCCACTGGGATGGCCTGGTTAGGTTTACCGACAACTTGACACGTGCGACAGGTCCTGCAAAAGGTTATAACATCTTTCCTTAAATTAGGCCAGTAAAATTCCTTCATAATCCTTTTCATGTTCTTATTCACTCCAAAATGTCACCTAAAGGCATACTATGGACCATGTTTAAAATTTCAGTCCTGTAAACCTTCGGGACCACAACTTGGTGTACTCACAGGTCCAGTAGGTGGTCTCCACTTCCTCATTAACACCCTGTCCTTGAGATAATAGCCCACTGGCACTTTCTGAATCTCATCACCTGAGAGAGTTGTTTATTTTAAAGCTTCAATCTCAGAATCTCGATTCTGTTCTGCTAGAAATTCCTTTCTGGACAAAGATAAATCTTTCCCATCAGGCTTATTACCTACATCCTGTTGAAACATAGAGGGTAGAAAAGTCTCTGATAAATCATCATAACTTGAACCCCGATTTTGGCTATCATGAGCATCAGAATCAACTTGCCCAGAACTGTCTGCATCGGCAGACCTTTTAGACATGCTTCGCGTTACTGCACAGGCGGAATAAATATCAGTATCCTTGTATGGATCATCAGTGGCAGGCTTGCTTGTTAGCTGCACTGCTGGATAAACATCACCCCCTGCAAGGTCATTGCCCAACAACAAGAAACATTCTTCAGTGGTAGTTCAGGTTGTAGTCCTATCTTAATCTGTCCTGATACCAATCTGGACTCCAAAATCACCTTATGCAAAGGCACGGAAACAGTCCCTTTCCCAATACCTCTAACAATATTGACTTCATCAATTTTTGTTTTGTCACCAAACTTCAGATCACTGTACAATATAAGGGACTGAGAAGCCCCAGTATCTGGAAAAATCCTCACTGGAACTGGGGATGACCCCTCCTTTATGGACACAAACCCATCTGAAATGAAATGATCGAATCCCTTCTTAACTTGGTCAGTCCCCTCCGTCCTTAGCCGTGTCTTAACAGACTGAACACAGGCATTTGAGACTGCCTCCTTTTCCTTTTCCATTTTCTTCTTCAGAATGAAAAAATTAGTTATCATATGACCAGGTTTCTTACAATAATAACTAGTAAGACTGGAAGATTTCTCCCTGGACTGCTTCCCTTGGTCCTTACTTTTGTCACTAGTCCCCGATTTAATTTCTGATTTACCCCGTGGGTTATCCCTGTTACTCCTTTGGAAGCTCCTATGCAGGGTAAACCTAACCTTATGGGTTAAAGCATACTCATCTGCTAGTCTGTGTGGTGCATAGCCAAGTGGTTGGGGCATTGAGTCAACAATCTGAAGGCCGTGGGTTCGAGTCTCGGCCAAGGCACTTAACTACACACTGCTCCAGTTCACCCAGCTGAAAATGGATACCGGCAAATGCTGGGGGTTAACCTCGCGATAGACTGGTGTCCTATCCGGGGGGGGGGGCGCGGGGGAGTCTCATACTCTTCAGTCGCTTCACACCACAGAAACTGGCACTATCACTGGCCTGATGGGCCACAAGGCTCGGGACAGACTTTAACATCTGCTAGTCTAGCAGACTCAAAGTCGGGTGACGTATGGTGGGTGACCCGGGCCAGAAGTCTTCCGTCCAGCGCCCGGGCTTCCAGAGGGGTACTTAAAGGTTCCCGAGGAATTCCGGCCCAGGAGGCTTTGTCCTCATCCAACAAATTTCCCTCGGCACTGGAGTCCACCAAGGCGGATAGAGACAGGGACTGTTAATTGAATTGAATGATCTTTATTGTCATTATACATAGGTACAATGAAACTCTGTTTGGCTTCCTCTCAGGCATTTAAATAAAGTGGTAGATTAAACCAAGACAGTAATAGAAAAACAATATTAAATAGCAGGAAATAAGTTGCAGCAGCACCAGAATATCACAGTAATGCAAATATTTGAGTCCTTGTGTGTGCATGTGTGTGCTCACAGTTTCAATCATTGTTCTGTGGGAGTGGTGTGATAGAAGCTGTTCCTCAGTCTATTTGTTCTGGCTTTTTTGCTGGACAGCAGCGGGTCAAACGGAGTGGCCAGGGTGTGTGGTGTTTTTAGTTATGCTGATTGCTTTCCTCCTGAGTCTGCTGGGATAGATGGTGTCCAGTCCTGGGAGCTCCATCCTGACAATTCACTGGGCCACCTTCACCACATGATGCAGGCCTTGTCGCTCAGCGGCTGTGCAGCTGGCATACCACACTGTGGCACTGTTGGTCAAGATGGTTTTAATAGTGCTTCTGTAGAAGTTAAGCAACAGCTTTTGTGGGAGTTTGGCCTGTTTCAGCTTTCTGAGGAAGAAGAGTCTTTGTTATGCCTTTTTTACAAGCTGCGAGGCGTTGGTGATCCATGTCAGCTGTTTTGACAGCATAACTCCAAGGAACTTTAGGTTTTCCACACTTTCCACTACCTCTCCATGTATATGGAGGGGGATGTGTACTCTGACCTTTGATCTCCTTCATCCTTAATCCATCACACTCCCCTGGATTTCTTCCTGTGTCTAGCGAATATTCAAAGATTCTTGTACAAACTCCTCCACCTTCTGATAATCAATAAAAAAATTTCTTTTTCTGTCAGTCAAAAAAATCTTCAACGTTGCAGGATGGCGCAGTATAAATTGATAACCATTTTCCCATAGGACTTTTTTCACTGGGTTGAATTTCTTCCTTCTCTTCAAAAGTTCATAACTTATGTCAGGGTAGAAAAGAACTCTGTTCCCTTCTATCATTAATGGCCCGTTTCTTTTTTTGGCACCTTGGGCAGCTGCCAGCAGGATCCTTTCTTTATCTTGATATCTTAAACATTTTATTAAAATTGATCGCGGATTTTGGTCATGTTGTGGTTTTGGTCTTAAAGCTCTATGTGCCCTTTCAATTTCAATTGACCAATTTCCCTCTTCCATTTGCAAAATTTCCGGGATCCATCTTTGAAAAAATTTTATTGGATCCTCCCCCTCTATACTTTCTTTAAGACCCACAATCTTAGTATTATTTCGTCTACTAAAATTTTCTAGCACATCCATTTTCTTTCTGTTCTCCAGGCAAGGATATTATCTTCTATCTTGTCCACTCTATCTTTGGTGTCCTCCATTATTTCTTCCAACTTTTTAACTTTCTTATCCGTTTTCTCCTGTTTTTTCATAACATTATCAAACATAGTCTTCATGTTTTTAACATCTGTTTTTATTACTTTTAATTCAGCCATTATTTGCACTAAGGCCTCTCTTATGTCTCCATGATGTTTTTTTTACTTTTAATCTCTTCTTGTTCTTCTTCCTCCTTTTCTTCATCTGTATTCACTGGGGGATCTGATTCTAACTCCAAATCACTCTCACTTTCAGTGGCAGTTGGATCTTGTAGTTCGGCTTGTACCGATTTGCGCATGCCCGTTTCTTTACACATGTGCAATTCCCACTTCTTCTTCCTAGAGACTGCTGCTATTGCCACTGCCTCCTGTTCTTCAACGCCGGAGACAAAGTGTGTCTCCTCGAAAGGAGATCCAACCTGAACACGAGGTTCCATCGTAGTAGTAGGTCCTTCTTTCTTCCCATCTCGCAGTATCGTCAGAACGGTAGTCTTCTTTTGTTTCTGTTTATAAGGCATATCTTAAAATAATCTTGAGTAGTTTATAAGTAGTTTTCAAAAAATATTTATTAACCTTTCTTTATTTAAACGATACTTCACTGATTTTTTACGGGAGGACTGGATTTCCACGTCTCAATCCTATGTCATCACGTGACGTCACCCTGGCCTTTGATCTCCTGAAGTCAATGATCATCTCTTGTGTTTTAGAAGTGTTAAGGACCAGGTCGTTGTCTTTACAGCATTCCATCAGATGATCCACCTCAAGCCTGTATGCTGTTTCATCCTCGTCCGAGATCAGGCCAACCACTGTGGTATTGTCCACAAATTTAATTATGGAGTTGGAGGTGTAGATGGGGGTGCAGTCATGTGTGAAGAGTGTGTAGAGCATAGGGCTCAGCACACAGCCCTGGGGGGTGCCTGTTTTGAAGATGAGGTTGGTGGAGGTGTGCTCACCAATTCTGACTTGCTGTGGTCGGTCTGTGAGAAAATCCATGACCCATGAGCACAGGGAGGAAACAAGAGTGTTCACTTTGCTGACCAGTTTATGGGGGATGACTGTATTAAATGCAGAACTGAAGTCTACAAATAACAACCTCACATAAGTGTTCGGTTCCCCCTCTAAGTGAGTCAGAACAATATGCAGGGCTGTTGTGATTGCATCCTCTGTGGAGCAGTTTGCCCGGTAGGCAGACTGGTGTTTGTCCAGATCAGGTGGGATTATAGCCTTAATGTGTGAGAGCACAAGTCTCTCAAAGCGCTTCACGGCTATGGGTGTCAGCGCTACAGGGCGATAGTCATTCAGGCGCTTAACAGCTGATTTTTTGGGCACTGTGATGATGGTGGAGGTTTTAAGGCATGTTGGAACAACAGCTTGTTGCAGTGAGAGGTCAAATATGCTTGTAAACACCTCAGCAAGCTGGTCGGCACATGCTTTCAGTACCTGGCCGGGCACTCCGTCTGGGCCAGCTGCCTTCACTTTCCTTGGTGGATCTCACCTGATGTTGCTTAAGGACCAGTGTGGACTTATCATCAGGTGGGTTGGTGAGTGGAGCAGCCTCTTCCCTCTGAGTATCAAAGCGGGCAAAGAACTGGTTTAGGACATCAGGCAGTGTGGCGTCATCATCTGATAGCAGATTACTGGTTTTGTCGTCTGTCAGCGCCTTAATTCCTTTCCACATACTGCGGGGGTTGTTGTTATCAAACTCATTTTCAATGCACAATTTGTATTTGTGCTTTGCATCCCTGATACCCCTGTGGAGATTCTCCCATGTTTCACTGTAGGCTTGTTTGTCTCCTGACCTGAAGGCTGCATCGCGTTTCCTGGGTAGTGCCCTCACATTGCTGTTAATCCATGGCTTTTGATTGGGAAACACCTTAATTGTCTTTTGTGTTATTACATTTTCTGTGCAAAATTTAATATATCCTAGGACTGAACCAGTATATTCCTTCAGGTCTGCTCCCTTTGCAAACAAGCCCCAATCTGTGTTGTCAAAACAGTCCTGTAGCATTGAGGTGGCTTCCTCAGACCATACATGTACTGTCTTGATAGTTGGTTTTACTCTGCAGATCCGTGGTCTGTAAGCTGGGGTCAGTGTGAGGGAGATAGGGTCTGATTGTCCTAGGTATACAGATGGAGTCGCTTTGAATGCTCCTGGAATATTTGTGTAGACTTGGTCTAGTATGTTATATTCTCCTGTCAGGAAATTCACATTTTTGTAAAATTTGGGCATGACCATTTTAAGATCTGTGTGATTGAAGTCCCCTGCTACAATGATTACTCCGTCCGGGTGAGCCATGAGCTGTTTGTTGGCGCTATCATGTAGCTTTTCCAATGCTAACTTAGCTTTAGCTTGCGGGGGAACATATACAGCCGTAATTATTATCGTCGTGAATTCCCTTGGGAGGAAGTACGGTCTACACCTTACCGCTAGGAGCTCCAAGTTCGGGCAGCAGTGCTTATCCACAATGTTTACAGCTACGCACCAATTATTGTTTACATAGACGCACAGTCCTCCTCCCCTGCTCCTCCCGGAGTCCTTCGTGCGGTCGGCCCGGTGAACAGAGCAGCTGGGCAGCTCGGTAACAGTGTCAGGTACGTTTGGGTTCAGCCATGTCTCCGTGATGATAGTCGCACAGTGAGGAATGGTTCTCACTCTGATCTCATCCATCTTGTTGGTGAGGGATCTGGCGTTAGCGAGAAACAGGCTTGGTAGTGCTGGACTGTACGGGTTAGCCTTTAGCCTAGCACGTAGCCCTGCCCACTTTCCACGCTTCTGTTTCCTCTCCCTCCGCCGCCTGCGCTGCCTCGCCGGTGGGTTGGTAATTCTGAGGGGCTTTGGGGTACGTAGAATCTCCGGTGGGAAGAGAGTTGTGTTAACTCCGGGATCTGTGTAGTGTTCTCAAATGAACAGTAGCTGGGATTGATCGTAACTGGTGAGAGCTGCTACTATACTTAGGGTACTTAGCAGAACTAATAAGTATACAAGGCCAAGAGTGAGCCGAGCTGCTGCTGCATCCGCAAACGCCTCCATTAATAGTTCACAGTAGTTTGGATCTGCATCTGGGTTTGAGGGACTGAAGGGTGTGTTGTCTGGCTCACCAGGATCCCCCTTTCTACTGGTGAGCCCTCCCTTTTGGCTGAAGAGAACAGGTATCATGGAACTGTCCAGATTGGCTGCAATAGAGACAATCCCCTGATCTTAATCTCTGGAGCCGCTCGGTGGGAGAGAGACGGCTCTGTCCCAGCTGATTGGTTCCTCCCCCAGGGTAGTGGGAACGGTCGAAGCGGTATCTATGCTAGGAGCAGAAGGGGGAGAGAGGTTAGGGCTGGTCGGAGATGGTAAAATGGGCCGTGGGGTGACCCGAGGAGTGGGGCAACCGGTTTTCTCTCTCTGACGTTCTCGGAGTCGGTTATCTAGCCTGGTGGCTAGAGAGACCATAGAGTCCAAGCTGTTTGCATCATCCCTCGCTGCCAATTAGTCTTTTATCCTGTCACAGAGGCCTTGTTGAAACACTTCCTGGAGTGGCCCCGTCATTCCACCCCAAGGCGGCCGCTAGTATCCAGAACTCTATGTAGTGTTCGGCTGCACTTCCTGAGTCAGTAGGCGCTTCGTGGCGTCCCTACCACGAATGGGATGTTCAAAAACCTTCTTCATTTCAGAGATGAAGGTGGGAAAAGAAGAGCAGGTCTCTGGCTGGTTATCCCAAATTGCGGTGGCCCATGCTAAGGCCTTCTCTCGCAACAACCCCATGATGTATGCTATTTTTGATCTGTCCGTGGCATACGTACATGGCTGCTGCTCAAAAAGCAAGGAACATTGCAGTAAGAAAGCCTGGCACTTCCCTAGGGTTCCAGTTCAGGTACGTGTAAGGCATTTTCGTCTTTTATGTTACTGTGTAGGCTAATTATGTGGGCTACATACATATGGCTGTCTTGGTTATCGTGTTGCTGACCCATAGGGCGTTTCCAGCCCAGGCTGTGCGGTTTGGTCAAACCGGGTTCTCGGAAGGGACTGAGTAAGGGGAGCGGATGCTCAGCCTCCTCCCTCTGAGTATCAAAGCGGGCAAAGAACTGGTTTAGGACATCAGGCAGTGTGGCGTCATCATCTGATAGCAGATTATTGGTTTTGTAGTCTGAAAGCGCCTTGATTCCTTTCCACATACTGTGGGGGTTGTTATCAAACTCATTTTCAATGCGCAATTTGTATTTGCGCTTTGCATCCCTGATGCCCCTGTGGAGATTCTCCCATGTTTCACTGTAGGTTTGTTTGTCTCCTGACCTGAAGGCTGCATCGTGCTTCCTGGGTAGTGCCCTCACATTGCTGTTAATCCATGGCTTTTGATTGGAGAAACACCTTAATTGTCTTTTGTGTTATTACATTTTCTGTGCAAAATTTAATATATCCTAGGACTGAACCAGCATATTCCTTCAGGTCTGCTCCCTTTGCAAACAAGCCCCAATCTGTGTTGTCAAAACAGTCCTGTAGCATTGAGGTGGCTTCCTCAGACCATACATGTACTGTCTTGATAGTTGGTTTTACTCTGCAGATCCGTGGTCTGTAAGCTGGGGTCAGTGTGAGGGAGATAGGGTCTGATTGTCCTAGGTATACAGATGGGGTCGCTTTGAATGCTCCTGGAATATTTGTGTAGACTTGGTCTAGTATGTTATATTCTCCTGTCGGGAAATTCACATTCTTGTAAAATTTGGGCATGACCATTTTAAGATCTGTGTGATTGAAGTGCCCTGATGCAATAATCACCCCGTCCGGGTGAGCCATGAGCTGTTTGTTGGCGCTATCATGTAGCTTTTCCAATGCTAACTTAGCTTTAGCTTGTGGGGAAAATATACAGCTGTAATTATTATCGTCATCAATTCCCTCGGGAGAAAGGACAGTCTACACCTTACCGCGAGGAGCTCCAAGTCCACGCAGCAGTGTTTATCCACAATGTTTACAGCTGTGCACCAATTATTGTTTACATAGACACACAGTCCTCCTCCCCTGCTCCTCCCGGAGTCCTTCGTTGGGTCGGCCCTGTGAACAGAGCGGCTGGGCAGCTCGATTACAGTGTCAGGTACGTTTGGCTTCAGCCAGGTCTCCGTGATGATAGTCGCACAGTGAGGAATGGTTCTCACCCTGATCTCATCCATCTTGTTGGTGAGGGATCTGGCGTTAGCGAGAAACAGGCTTGGTAGTGCTGGACTGTACGGGTTAGCCTTTAGCCTAGCACATAGCCCTGCCCACTTTCCACGCTTCTGTTTCCTCTCCCTCCGCCGCCTGCGCTGCCTCGCCGGTGGGTTGGTAATTCTGAGGGGCTTTGGGGTACGTAGAATCTCCGGTGGGAAGAGAGTTGTGTTAACTCCGGGATCTGTGTAGTGTTCTCAAATGAACCGTAGCTGGGATTGATCGTAACTGGTGAGAGCTGCTACTATACTTAGGGTACTTAGCAGAACTAATAAGTATACAAGGCCAAGAGTGAGCCGAGCTGCTGCTGCATCCACAAGCGCCTCCATTAATAGTTCACAGTAGTTTGGATCTGCATCTGGGTTTGAGGGACTGAAGGGTGTGTTGTCTGGCTCACCAGGATCCCCCTTTCTACTGGTGAGCCCTCTCTTTTGGCTGAAGAGAACAGGTATCACGGAACTGTCCAGATTGGCTGCAATAGAGACAATCCCCTGATCTTAATCTCTGGAGCTGCTCGGTGGGAGAGAGACAGCTCTGTCCCAGCTGATTGGTTCCTCCCCCAGGGTAGTGGGAACGGTCGAAGCGGTATCTATGCTAGGAGCAGAAGGGGAAGAGAGGTTAGGGCTGGTCGGAGATGGTAAAATGGGCCGTGGGGTGACCCGAGGAGTGGGGCGACCGGTTTTCTCTCTCTGACGTTCTCGGAGTCGGTTATCTAGCCTGGTGGCTAGAGAGACCATAGAGTCCAAGCTGTTTGCATCATCCCTCGCTGCCAATTAGTCTTTTATCCTGTCACAGGGGCCTTGTTGAAACACTTCCTGGAGTGGTCCCGTCATTCCACTCCAAGGCAGCCGCTAGTATCCTGAACTCTATGTAGTGTTCGGCTGCACTTCCCGAGTCAGTAGGCGCTTATTGGCGTCCTTACCACGAATGAGATGTTCAAAAATCTTCTTCATTTCAGAGATGAAGGTTGGAAAAGAAGAGCAGGTCTCTGGCTGGTTATCCCAAATTGCGGTGGCCCATGCTAAGGCCTTCCCTCGCAACAACCCCATGGTGTATGCTATCTTTGATCTTCCCGTGGCATATGTACATGGCTGCTGCTCAAAAAGCAAGGAACATTGCAGTAAAAAAGCCTGGCAGTTCCCTAGGGCCCCAGCGTAGGGTTCCAGTTCAGGTACGTGTAAGGGGGTTTCGTCTTTTATGTTACTGTGTAGGCTAATTATGTGGGTTACATATGTATGGCTGTCTTGGTTATCGTGTTGCCGACCCATAGGGCGTTTTCATCCCAGGCTGTGTGGTTTGGTCAAACCCGGTTCTCGGAAGGGACGGAGTAAGGGGAGCCGATACTCAGTCGACCTGCTCACTGACCTTCGCTACATTTTCAGACAGGGCATGGAGGTTCTCTATGACATCTCTGAGCAGTTGGTCGTGTAGGCCCAGTAGGGTACCCTGGCTGGCGAGGGCCTGTTGCAGGGGGTTCGTGTCCGCTGGGTTCATTCTTGGCCAGTTCGTTCTGTTACAAGGAGTGGCTGGGGGCAAATCCAAGTGCAGGACACTGACATGGAGATAGGGTTGAGTGGCGCTTGCACAGTTGCCAACATGGAACAGATAACCATGGGAGTCTTGACTCAGAGACGAGGTTTTCATAGAATATCTAGAGACTGGAGCTGAACTTAGGAACTAACCATCCTAAGTGATTGAGAAACAAAGTTAACACACCAGAATCGACCAACGAACTGGTGACCCGTGGTTGTGATGCCAGAGTTCTTATCCTGCAGTCTTTGATGGAAACCAGGTGTGCTGTAATTAAGTGAACTAGCAGCAATTGAGAATCTAACGACTGGAATTAAGGCATAATCAAGGAGATAGGAGTGAGATGGGGAACAGCCAGACGGGACCATGACACCCCCTAGCTTCCCACAGAGGCAAATGTTCTGTAAGGCTGTTACAGACATACATACTGTCAGAGTGTATGACTGACCCTGGCCGAAAACGTTCTGGATGGCTAACCACATATGCTACAACTGCCAATTCTGCTGCCTGTGCACTCATGGTTTTGGGTAACCTTAAAGCTATACTATACCTTTCCTGGCCATGTTCATCCTCTACATATATGCCACACCCAGTTCAGATTTCAGTAATATTGGAAATATATTGTTTATTAAGAACTCCTGTTCATTTAAATAATTAATTATGGGATATATGTAAAAATAACTGAATTGATACATCGTGATAGTATCATGTCATACGTACACGCCTCTCTTACAGTTAAAAAATGAAGTTAGACTCGCATTCTGGGCTCTCCTCATTTTCTGCCCAATTATTTCAACGTTTTGGAGTTACGAAACATAACTGTAGTGCCATGTGTTAATTAAAGCTTCGAGATCATGTATCTCAGAACTAAAATAGATACAATTTAGATTCAGTTTTCTGTCTTGTGTATTTACCTTCTGCTCTGCCTACTGAACTTACTAACTTCTTCAAAGTTGCTGGTGAACTCAGCAGGCCAGGCAGTATCTCTAGGAAGAGGTACAGTCGACGTTTCAGGCCGAGACCCTTCGTCAGGACTAACTGAAGGAAGAGCTAGTAAGAGATTTGAAAGTGGGAGGGGGAGGGGGAGATCCAAAATGATAGGAGAAGACAGGAGGGGGAGGGATGGAGCCAAGAGCTGGACAGGTGATTGACAAAGGGAATATGAGAGGATCATGGGACAGGAGGCCCAGGGGGAAAGACGATGTGGGGGGGGAGGAATCCAGAGGAAGGGCAAGGGGTATAGTCAGAGGGACAGAGGGAGAAAAAGGAGAATGAGAGAAAGAATGTGTGTATAAAAATAAATAATGGATGGGGTACGAGAGGGAGGTGGGACATTAGCGGAAGTTAGAGAAGTCAATGTTCATGCCATCAGGTTGGAGGCTATCCAGATGGAATATAAGGTGTTGTTCTTCCAAGCTGAGTGTGGCTTCATCTTTATAGTAGAGGAGGTCGTGGATAGACTTGTCAGAATGGGAATGGAATGTGGAATTAAAATGTGTGGCCACTGGGAGATCCTGCTTTCTCTGGCGGACAGAGCGTAGGTGTTCAGCAAAGCGGTCTCCCAGTCTGCGTCGGGTCTCGCCAATATATAGAAGGCCACATCGGGAGCACCGGACGCAGTATATCACCCCAGCTGACTCACAGGTGAAGTGTCGCCTCACCTGGAAGCGCTGTCTGGGGCCCTGAATGGTGGTAAGGGAGGAAGTGTAAGGGCATGTGTAACACTTGTTCCACTTACAAGGATAAGTGCCAGGAGGGAGATCAGTGGGGAGGGATGAGGGGGAACGAATGGACAAGGGAGTCGCGTAGGGAGCGATCCCTGCGGAAAGTGGGGGGGGGGGGTGGGGGGCGAGGGAAAAATGTGCTTAGTGGTGGGATCCCATTGGAGGTGGCGGAAGTTACGGAGAATAATATGTTGGACCTGGAGGCTGGTGGGGTGGTAGGTGAGGACCAGGGGAACTCTATTTCTAGTGGGGTGGCAGGAGAATGGAGTGAGAGCAGATGTGCATGAAATGGGGGAGATGCGTTTGAGAGCAGAATTGATGGTGGAGGAAGGGAAGCCCCTTTCTTTAAAAAAGGAGGACATCTCCCTTGTCCTGGGATAAAAAGCCTCATCCTGAGAGTGGAGATGGAGGAATTGCGAGAAGGGGATGGCATTTTTGCAAGAGACAGGGTGAGAAGAGGTATAGTCCAGATAGCTGTGACTCCCTAACTCCCTACGCGACTCCCTTGTCACATCTTTCCCTCCCCCCCCTCTGCTTTCTGCAGGGATCGCTCCCTACACGACTCCCTTGTCCATTCATCACCCCCATCCCTCCCCACTGATCTCCCTCCTGGCACTTATCCTTGTAAGCGGAACAAGTGCTACACATGCCCTTACACTTCCTCCCTTACCACCATTCAGGGCCCCAGGTGAGGCGACACTTCACCTGTGAGTCAGCTGGGGTGATATACTGCGTCCGGTACTCCCAATGTGGCCTTCTATATATTGGCGAGACCCGACGCAGACTGGGAGATCGCTTTGCTGAATACCTACACTATGTCCACCAGAGAAAGCAGGGTCTCCCAGTGGCCACACATTTTAATTCCACATCCTATTCCCATTCTGACATGTCTATCTACGGCCTCCTCTACTGTAAAGATGAAGCCACACTCAGGTTGGAGGAACAACACCTTATATTCTGTCTGGGTAGCCTCCAACCTGATGGCATGAACATTGACTTCTCTAACTTCCACTAATGCCCCACCTCCCCCTCGTACCCCATCCGTTATTTATTTTTATACACACATTTTTTCTCTCACTCTCCTTTTTCTCCCTCTGTCCCTCTGACTATACCCCTTGCCCATCCTCTGGGTTTTCCCCCTCCCACCTTGTCTTTCCCCCTGGGCCTCCTGTCCCATGATCCTCTCATATCCCCTTTGCCAATTACCTGTCCAGCTCTTGGCTCCATCCCTCCCCCTCCTGTCTTCTCCCATCATTTTGGATCTCCCCCTCCCCCTCCCACTTTCAAATCTCTTACTAACTCTTCCTTCAGTTAGACCTGACGAAGGGTCTCAGCCTGAAATGTCGACTGTACCTCTTCCTAGAGATGCTGCCTGGCCTGCTGTGTTCACCAGCAACTTTGATGTGTGTTGCTTGAATTTCCAGCATCTGCAGAATTCCTGTTGTTTACTAACTTCTTCTCGTCTAGGTGACTGTGCCTCTGTCCTCTTTGAACCCTGACCTCTATTCCATTGCCAGCTCAATTTAAGCCTTCTCCAATGGCACAGCAAAATCTTTCTGCTTAGGTTTTGGTTCCATTTTGCTTAATTAAAAGTGGTCCCTTTTGTACAGGTCCCTCCTAATGGAAAAGTCACAATGATCCAGAAATCTAAAATCCATCTCTTGTTTCTTTTTCAATATTTTTATTAATTATTTGCATAGATTAATACAAAATACATTATGACATTATGAAAACTGAAACAAGATTGAAATGCCCCATAACTATTAAATTAACCATAATATTGAAATGATATATTTCATTCTAATCTAAAGCAAAATCAAAACCCTATAACAAAGCGAAAAAAAAAGAAAAAAGGATCGCTATTTGGTTAAAAGAAAAGAAACAAAATCTCTGACATATAGTCGTAAATTCAAACATGTAATAGCATCATCATTGCTGAACAAGTCAAAGATTGTGAAGGTAGTTCCAAAAAGGTCCCCATATTGTGAAAAATCTTAACTAGGTATAGAAATAGAACACCTAATCTTCTCTAGATTTAAACATGACATAACATCAATCAACCAATGGGCATGAGTAGGCGGAGAGGCATTTTTCCATTTAAGCAACAAAACTCTTCTGGCTAAAAGAGAAATAAAAGCCAAATATACAAATCATTCAGCTTAAGAGTAAAATGATTTCCTCCAACAATGCCAAACAAGGCAGTCAGAGGGTTAGAAACCATAGAAAAACTACAGCACAGAAACAGGCCTTTTGGTCCTGCTTGGCTGTGCCAAACTATCTTCTGCCTAGTCTCACTGACCTGCACACGGACATATCCCTCCATACACCTCTCATCCATGTATCTGTCCAATTTATTCTTAAATGTTAAAAAAGAACCCGCATTTACCACCTCGTCTGGCAGCTCATTCCATACTCCCACCACTCTCTGTGTGAAGAAGCCCCCCCTAATGTTCCCTTTAAACTTTTCCCCTCTCACCCTTAACCCATGTCCTCTGGTTTTTTTCTCCCCTTGCCTCAGTGGAAAAAACCTGCTTGCATTCACTCTATCTATACCCATCATAATTTTATATACCTCTATCAAATCTCCCCTCATTCTTCTATGCTCCAGGGAATAAAGTCCTAACCTATTCAACCTTTCTCTGTAACTGAGTTTCTCAAGTCCCGGCAACATCCTTGTAAACCTTCTCTGTACTCTTTCAACCTTATTAATATCCCTCCTGTAATTTGGTGACCAAAACTGAACACAATTCTCCAGATTCGGCCTCACCAATGCCTTATACAACCTCATCATAACATTCCAGCTCTTATACTCAATACTTTGATTAATAAAGGCCAATGTACCAAAAGCTCTCTTTACGACCCTATCTACCTGTGACGCTACTTTTAGGGAATTTTGTATCTGTATTCCCAGATCCCTCTGTTCTACTGAACTCCTCAGCGCCTTACCATTTACCCTGTATGTTCTACCTTGGTTTGTCCTTCCAGGGTGCAATACCTCACACTTATCTGTATTAAACTCCATCTGCCATTTTTCAGCCCATTTTTCCAGCTGGTCCAAATCCCTCTGCAGGCTCTGAAAACCTTCCTCACTGTCCACTAAACCTCCAGTCTTAGTATCATAAGAAAATTTGCTGATCCAATTTACCACATTATCATCCAGATCATTGATATAGATGACAAATAACAATGGACCCAGCACTGATCCCTGTGGCACACCACTAGTCACAGGCCTCCACTCTGAGAAGCAATTCTCTACTACCACTCTGGCTTCTTCCATTGAGCCAATGTTTAATCCAATTTACCACCTCTCCATGTATACCTAGCGACTGAATTTTCCTAACTAACCTCCTTGTCAAAGGCCTTACTGAAGTCCATGTAGACAACATCCACTGCCTTCCCTTCATCCACTTTCCTGGTAACCTCCTTGAAAAACTCCAATAGATTGGTCAAACATGACCTACCACGCACAAAGCCATGTCAACTCTCCCTAATAAATCCCTGTCTTTCCAAATCTTGTAGATTCTGTCTCTTAGTACTCCCTCCAATAACTTACCCACTACCGTCAAACTTACCGGTCTATAATTTCCTAGATTACTTTTCGATCCTCTTTTAAACAACAGAACAACATGAGCCATTCTCCAATCCTCCGGCACCTCACCCGTAGACACCGACATTTTAAATATATCTGCCAGGCCCCCTGCAATTTCAACACTAGTCTCCTTCAAGGTCGGAGGGAATACCCTGTCAGGTCCTGGGGATTTATCCACTTTAATTTGCCTCAAGATAGCAAGCACCTCCTCCTTTTCAATCTGTACAGTTTCCATGATCTCACTACTTGTTTCCCTTAATTCCATAGACTTCATGCCAGTTTCCTTAGTAAATACAGACGCAAGGAAACCCAGTTAAGATATCCCCCATTTCTTTTGTTTCTGCACATAGCCGACCACTCTGATCTTCAAGAGGACCAATTTTATCCCTTACAATCCTTTTACTCTTAATATACCTGTAAAAGCTCTTTGGATTATCCTTCACTTTGACTGCCAAGGCAACTTCATGTCTTCTTTTAGCCCTCCTGATTTCTTTCTTAAGTATTTTCTTGCACTTCTTATACTCAAGCACCTTATTTACTCCATTTTTCTTATACATGTCATACAACTCTCTTCTTTATCAGAGTTGCTATATCCCTTGAGAACAAGGTTCCTTATTCCTATTCACTTTGCCTTTAATCCTGACAGGAACATACAAGTTCTGCACTCTCAAAATTACTCCTTTGAAAGCTTCCCACTTACCAATCACTTCCTTGCCAGAGAACAACCTGTCCCAATCCACACTTTCTAGATCCTTTCTCATTTCTTCAAATTTGGCTTCCTTCCAGTTCAGAACCTCAACCCTAGGACCAGATCTATCCTTGTCCATGATCAAGTTGAAACTAATGGTGTTATGATCACTGGAACCAAAGTGCTCCCCTACACACACTTCTGTCACTTGTCCTAACTCGTTTCCTAACAGGAGATCCAATATTGCATCCCCTCTAGTTGGTACCTCTATATATTAATTTAGAAAACTCTGCTGAACACATTTTATAAACTCCAAGCCATCTAGACGCCTAACAGTAAGGGAGTCCCAATCTGTATATGGAAAATTAAAATCCCTGCTATCTCTCTGCAGGTTTGCTCCTCCAATTCTTGCTGACTATTGGGTGGTCTATAATACAACCCCACTAATGTGGCCATACCTTTCCTGTTTCTCAGCTCCACCCATAAGGACTCAGTAGACAAGCCCTCTAGTCTGTCCTGCCTGAGCACTGCTGTAACATTTTCCCTGACAAGCAATGCTACCCCCCGCCCACCTTTCATTCCTCTGCCTCTATCACGTCTGAAACATCGGAACCCTGGAATATTAAGCTGTCAGTCCTGCCCCTCCTGTAGCCAAGTTTCACTAATTGCTATAACGTCATCATTCCACGTGTCAATCCATGCTCTCAACTTGTCCGCCTTCCCTGTAATACTCCTAGCATTGAAATATATACACCTCAGAAGATTTTTACCACCACTCACAACCTTTCTATTTGCAGCTTTGCTTGAACTTTTAACATCATTTATTTTCACCCCAGCCACACTGTGAGCTCTGGCACTCTGGTTCCCATCCCCCTGCAAATCTAGTTTAAAGCTTCCGCAATAGAACTAACAGACCTCCCTGAAAGGATAATAGTTCAAGTGTAACCCGTCTCTCTTGTACAGGTCCCACCTGCCCCAGAAGAGGTCCCAATGATCCTGGAATCTGAAACCCTGCCCCCTACACCAGTTCCTCAGCCACTTGTTCATCCTCCAGAGCATCCTATTCTTACCCTCACTGGCACGTAGCACAGGTAGATAGATAGATAGATAGATATACTATATTGATCCCGAGGGAAATTGGGTTTCATTACAGCCGCACCAACCAAGAATAGAGCTTAAATATAGCAATACAAAAACCACAAACAATCAAACAACAAAATGCAAACTATGCCAGATGGAAATAAGTCCAGGACCAGCCTATTGGCTCAGGGTGTCTGACCCTCCACGGGAGGAGCTGCAAAGTTCGATGGCCACAGGCAGGAACGACCTCCTGTGACGCCCAGTGTTGTATCTCGGTGGAATATGGCCGGGGTCCAACAGCAAAAAGTTCAATATCCGGTCTACAAACATGTTCCTCGATCGTAATATGACCCACATTGCACCATCGTTGTTAACCAGAACAGTAAGCACCCAACTCCTTTACGCTTACCGCTCTCAGTGCACTTCCGGTCAAACCCGAAGGGTCTGGAAGCCGTCCATGGAAAAGATTTGATCGGGTATGTCCTCGTGCAGCCCCGTTCCAGTAAAACACATAACATTGCACTCCTGAAATGTTCTCTGACGCCTGGCTAGCGCCGTGAACTCGTCCATTTTATTACCCACCAAACTCCTCTTCTCCATAAGTCTCTGTTGTCTTGACCCGGTCCTCTTTCCTCGCGTTTGTGATCCCCCTCTGCTTCCTCTGTGTATTTTCCTCCAGATTTCAGCAGGGGTGTCTCCGCCGCTCTGCTCGTTAAACCGGCCTGCATAAGCTCAATCAGCTGGTCCCTGGAATGAACAATGTGACCATACTGCTGCCCCGCTAATGAGACGTGTCGGAATGTAACTATTTTCAGCACTAAAAACCCAAATACAACTCTCTCTACCAGCATGTTAGAGAGGGTGCAGCTTCAACGTGTTACCGTGAAAAAGAATACAACAAATAACATAAGTTAAAAAAGTAAGAAGTAAAAAGTAAGAATACTTGTTGGAACGGCTGTAACAGGCTGCATGCACAACCGGCGCATGCTCACTCCTGAGATTACCACCCTCGAGGTCCTGCTTTTCTACTTCCTACCAAGCTCCCTATACTCACTCTCCAGGACCTCCTCACTCTTCCATGCTATGTCATTGGTACCGATGTGCACCACGACATCTGGCTGATCACCCTCCCACTTGAGAATGTCATGCAAGTGATCAGAGACATCCTTGACCCTGGCACCCGGGAGGCAACAAACCATCCTGGATTCTCTGTCATGACCACAGAACCTCCTATCTGTACCTCTAACTATCGAGTCCCCTATCATTACCGCTCTCCTTTTTTTCCACCCGCCCTTCTGCACTGCAGAACCAGACTCAGTGCCAGAGGTCTGGCTGCTGCAGCTTGTCCCAGGTAAGTTATCCCCCCCACAGTATCCAATGCGGTATACTTGTTGTTGAGAGGAATGGCCACAGGGCAACCCTGCTCTGCCTGCCCTTTCCTCTTCCCTCGCCTGACAGTGACCAAATTTCCTGTGCTCTGCTCCTTTGGCATAACTACCTCCCTGTAGCTACTATCTATAATCTCATTCTCCCAAATGATCCGGAGGTCATCCAGCTCCTGCTCCAGTTCCCTAATGCGGTTTGTTAGGAGCTGCAGCTGGATACACTCCTTGCAGGTGTTGTCAGGGAGACTGGAGGTCTCCCTGACTTCCCACATCCTGCAAGAGGAGCATTCCAACATCCTGCCTGGCATTCTTACTACTCTAAGCAAACTGGACAAAAACTTACCGGAACCTACCCTGGTCTTTGCCTGTTCTCGCGGAAGCCTGTTGAGCCAAAGCCGTCCCACTCTGACTCAGTCCACTCGGACGATGGCCGCTGTACATGATGGTCTGTTTTTAAACCTTGGCGCACTACGTTACGCGCCTGCGCAGTGCAGACCCTTCTCCCCGAGCAGAGTTTAAAAAAAAGACTTTTTCTACCCGATTTCTCACACACATCTTCTCAGCTGCTTGCTTCGACTGAAACAATAACCGTTGAAAATTCCTCTTTTTAAACCTTGGCACGCTACGTCATGCGCCTGCGCAGTGCAGACCCTCCTCCCCCAGCAGTGTTTAAAAAAAAGACTTTTTCTACCCTATTTCTCACACACTTCTTCTCAGCTGCTTGCTTCGACTGAAACAAGAGCCGTTGAAAATTCCTCATTTTAAACCTTGGCGCACTACATCACGCACCTGCACAGTACAGACCCTTCTCCCCGAGCAGTGTTTCAAAAAAAAGACTTTTTCTACCCAATTTCTCACACACTTTTCTCAGCTGCTTGCTTCGACTGAAACAAGAACCGTTGAAAATTCCTCTTTTTAAACCTTGGCGCAGGTTTAAAGTTTACTTTAAAAAGCTCTGAGAAAGTTTGAAATACTTCTTTCCAAAACTTATCAAGCCGCGGGCAAGACCAAAACATATGAATTAGAGAGGCCTCTTCGACATTACAGTATGGAGAAAAATCTGAGTAAAAACAAGAGAGCTTATCTTTAGTCATCTGGGGTCTATGAACCTTTTTAAATTGTAAAGGAGAGTGACACGCACATAACGAAGAAATGTGAACAAGTTTAAAAATTTCATTCCAAGTATCCTCATCAATTGAAATCTGTAGGTCTTGTTCCCAGAGGTTTTTAATTTTGCCTAACGGAATGTTTTTCATTGCCAACAACATACTATAAATATTAGAAATAGATCCATTATGAAAAGATTTCAATAGAGCTACTAAGACTTGATGTTTAAATCCCTATGGTAAGTCGGCACTCTCGATGTTGGCAGTGGGCTTGGAGTGGTGACAAGGAGGGAGGGTAGGTACATCATCGGGGTCATCAGTTGGGCTCCCTCCTTCTTTGACATTTCTTTGATAAGCCCACAACATCTCCAGATACACCCCCCTCAGATCCATACCCTCCTCTCTTCATCTTGCAGCCCAGTTGTTGTCTTTCCTTTTAATCCAAATCCAATTGCTGCTTTCTTCTGCTGCATTTGACAAGGACTTGATTGCTTGTTGGAGGGAATGACCCCTCACCCCCATCTTCCTCAATAGACTGGTCGTAGATGTAGCAACAAATTTACGGGGAAAATCTTGGTCTTCCAGCCATTCTGGGCAGCTTCACTTGCCAGTTCAGAGTACTTAGTCTTTTTCTTCTCATAAGCTTCTTCGATACCATACTTCCCATGGTACTGTCAATTCCATAACATATGCTTTCGGGAGGAGAAGATGGCGGCACGACACAGCTTGCAGCGGCCACTCCAGTGAAAGATATCTTATCTGTCAAGTAGGGTGCCATGCACAATCCTGATTTGATGGAAACAGACGTGAAAGCACGGAGGAACATCTGGTGAAACTTCTGAAATGCCTGCTTCACTGCCGCTGCTACTGTGTGATCCAGAATCTCCGGAGGGGAAGGCCCCAAGTCCTCGGCTTTGCTTGTTGCTCGGCGGCCGGGGCGGAGTTGAGGTGCTCGGTGTCGGAGGGCTGGTCGGAACCTCGAAGTTTTTGGATGGACTCAGAGTCGGCTGTGGTCCGGTGCTTCCAATGCATCGGCAAGTTTGCAGCACTTGGAGGTTCATGGCAGGGAGAGTTTCTCCCTTCTACCGTCTGCGTGAGATGATGGGGCTATCGGGACTTGAGACTTTTTTTTTACCGTGCCCATGGTCTGCTCTTTATCAAATTATGGTATTGCTTTGCACTGTTGTAACTATATGTTATAATTATGTGGTTTTGTCAGTTTTAGTCCTGGTTTGTCTTGTGTTTCTGTGATATCTTTCTGGAGGAACATTGTATCATTTTTTAATGCATGCATTTCTAAATGACAATAAATGAGGACTGAGTGTCCTCATAATCTAATCTAATCTAATATGCCAGTTTGGCTGTTGTGGACCACAGAACCATGTCTGGTGGGAGTGTTGTAGCCGCAATATCTGGGGGAAACACAAGCTTTTTTTCCAAGTCCATGTCCATTTTCTAATCCCGAGCAACCTGCAGAATGCTTACATCTTTTGATGTTGTTTGGTGCTGTGGAGGTTGGCCTGCTGGTACAAATCGTGTGATGTGGACATTTCCTGCCGATGTTTGTGGGAGAGCATTTGTGGTGATTTGCCTCTGTTCCAAGATTGATGCCAGCTGTCTGAGAACTTGGTTATGCTGCCAAGTGTACCGCCCCTGGGTGAGACTTGTGGTGCATCCTGTTAAAATGTGCCTTAGTGATCCAGGTGCTTGACAAAGAAAGCAAGCGGGGTCTTCTCCCCACCACTGGTTCAGGATCTGGGGTGTGGGTAGGAGGTCATAAGTGGCTCTGATGACAAAACTTAGCCGAAATCCCTCCATCTCCCAGATGTCACGCCAGCTAAGTTTCCTCTTCTCCAGGCTCTCGCAATTAGTCTATTGGCCCTGCTTGGCCATTGAGACGGCTCTGCCTCCTGTCTTCTCAACTCCTCCACCACGAGCCGTCTCTTCTGCACTGACGTTGCCTTGTGCCACTGAGCAGTTTTTGGGACATGCCCGAGCCCGGCTCTCCCATCTTGGACTTGGCCAACCACATCCCTGAAGCGAAGAGCGGACTTAGCACTCAGAACAGCTTCAGATGGTGTCCACTTCCTTCCTGTTGCCACTGTTTGAATAACAGTACCTTCAGATTCCATGAGGGTCATGACCAATCTTGCTTTGGTGCATTTGAATTCTTCCACAAGACTTGCAATTGGTAAAAATTGTATCAATTGAATTCTTATCTGGACATTCAGGAAGTGTATGAAGTTGAGAACGCAAGAAGTCTCTAATTTGTAAATATCTAAAAAAAGTGAGCTTTACGAAGATTATATTTAATAGATAGTTGATCAAATGAGGAAAGACTATCTCCACAAACAGATCCTGAAAATATTTAATACCTAGTCTATTCCACTCTTTAAAAACTACATCAGTCAAAGAAGGTTTAAAACAATAATTAGAAAAAATGGGACTAGAGAGTGAAAAACCAAATGAACCAAAGAATTTTCCAAATTGTAACCAAATCCTCAAAGAGTGTTTAACTACATAATTACCAGTTAAATTACTTAAGGATAGAGGAATTGAAGAACCAAGAAGAAAAGTAATAGAAAATTTATTAACTTCTGAAGAAACCCAAACCGGACAGTCTTCACGATTAATGTAGTATAACCAAAACGTATGTTGACTGCCCAATAGTGAAAACCTAAAATTGGGTAGAGCTAATCCCCCATTTTTTTTAGTTTTCTGAAGATGAACTTTGTTTAATTGGGGGGTTTGATTCTTCCATAAGTAAGAAGATATAATTGAATCTAAAGAGTCAAAAAAGGATTTAGGAATAAAAACAGGTAGGGTTTGAAATAAGTATAAAAATGTAGGCAAAATATTCATTTTAATAGAATTGATACGTCCAATCAGCGATAATGAAAGGGAAGACCAATTTGATAGTGCCTTCTTAACATATTCCAAAAGAGTGATTAAGTTTTCTTTAAAAAGAAATTTATAATTCCTAGTAATTGTTGTACCCAAATAAGTAAATTGATTTCTTACGATTTCAAAAGGAAGGTCAGAATTGACTGATACCAAATTATTCAAAGGAAAAAGTTCACTCTTATGAAGATTAAGTTTATATCTTGAGAACTGACAAAATTCAGAAAGTAAGGAGAGTCTTGAGGGTAGAGAGGAATCCACATTAGAGATGTAGAGCAAAAGGTCATCAGCATAAAGCGACAACTTATGGGTGATACCCCTCCTTAAAATACCTGAGATGTCAGCGGATTCACGAAACATGATGGCTAAAGGCTCTAAAGCCAAATCAAAAAGCAAAGGACTCAAAGGACATCCTTGTCTGGTTCCATGTTGGAGATTAAATGGTTTAGAACTCTGAGAGTTAGTAAGAACCTGTGCAGTGGGAGATGAATAAAGTAATTTAATCCATTGAATAAAATTGGACACACATTTAAATTTTTCTAATATTTTATTATAAATAATTCCATTCAACCCGGTCAAAGGCTTTCTCAGCATCCAAAGAAATCACGCATTCCGAAGTTTCTTTATAGGGAGAATAAATAACATTAAGTAAATGACGAATGTTAAAATGAGAATAATGATTTTTAATAAATCTGGTCTGGTCATCAGAAATAATAAAAGGCAGAATATTTTCCATCCTATGAGCCAAAAGTTTAGATAAAATTTTAGCATCAACATTAAGTAAGGAAATAGGTCTCTAGGAAGAACAATCAGTTGGATCCTTATTCTTTTTGAAAATAAGTGAAATAGGCGTCATAAAAAGATTGTGGCAACCTTCCTAATTTAAAAGAGTCAGAAAGGACAGAAAGTAAGTGACGAATAAGCAAAGGAGCCAAAGCCTTGTAGAACTTTCCAGAAAATCTGTCAGGACCAGGAGCCTTCCTCGAACTCAGAGAATGGACAACCTGGGCAATTTTTTCAGAAGAAAAAGGTTGATCTAACCATTTTCAATTAACCGCAGAAAGTGACGGAATGTTTAAACAATCTAGAAAATTATTCATAGCAAAATTGGCTTTAGGGGAATCGAAACTATACAGTTTAGAGTAAAATTCTCTAAAAGTATCATTTATTTCTAATTGACCAGAAGTTTTATCACCATTTGCTTTGGAGGTTTCCTTAATTTGACATTTAACTGTTAACGTTTTAAGTTGATAAGCCAAAAATTTGCCCGTTTTATCACCATGAACATAAAATTGACTTTTATCTTTTAAAATTTGAGTTTCAACAGAGTAAGTTAAGAACAGATCATATTTAATTTTAACTTCCATACGTCTTTTATATAAGATGGGATCCGGATCAGAAGCATATTTTTGATCTAAATGAAATAAATAGCTGATTGGCTAAATCAGTTCTCTCCTTATTAGCTTTTTTCTTAATACTTGCTGTATAGGAAGTAATTTGGCCTCTAATATAAGCCTTGAAAGCATCCGAAATAATAAGGCTAGAAGTGCCATCTAGCGTATTCTCTTCAAAGAAAAAAGTAACTTGACTCTAAAAATTTTTTTAAAAGCCTTATCCGATAGTAAAATTAAATTAAAAAGCCAAAATCCGTTTGATTGAGAAGCACCCGGAAGATTTAAAGGTAAAAAAACGGGCATGATCTGGAACAGCAATTTCTTTATAATCACAGGTTCGAACAGAGGGTATCAACAAAAAAAATCCTGGAATAGGTATGATGAACATGAAAAAAAAAGGAATATTTAGATTGTGAGAACACTCAGTCCTCTTTTATTGCATTAAGAAATGATACAATGTTTCTCCGGAGTGATATCACAGAAAACAGGACAAACCAAAGACTAACACTGACAGAACCACATAATTATAACATATAGTTGCAGCAGTGCAAAGCAATACCATAATTTGATGAAGAACAAACCATGGGCATGGTAAATAAAGTCTCAAAAGTCCCCGAGTCAATCGACTCCCGAGTCCCCGATAGCAGGTGGCAAAAGGGAGAAACTCCCTGCCATAAACCTCCAGGCACCGTCAACTTGCCGATGCCTTAGAACCAGCCGACCACAGCCGACACTGAGTCCATCCATCCGAAAACTTCGAGCTTCCGACCAGCCTCTCCGATACAGCCTCCCGAGCGCCATCCTCTGCCGAGCGCCTTCGACCTCACCCTGGCCGCTGAAACAAGCAAAGCCGAGGATCTTGGGGCCTTCTGCTCCGGAGATTACGGTTACCACACAGTAGCAGTGGCAGCGAAGTGGGCATCTCAGAAGTTTTCCAGAAGTTCCTCCGTATTCTCACGTCCCTCTCCATCAAATCAGAATTGTGCATGGTCCCCTACTTGACAGATAACAGACATCACCAGTGAAGTGGCCGCGTGCGCTGCCGTCGCACCGCCATCTTCTCTTCTTGTTGTAGAGGAAATATCCTCTACTTGTTGGGTATAAAAGAAAACGCTGAACATCAATGATTCACATTTCATTAGAAAAGATTGGATATAGGAGGCAGATCTACTAATATTCAGTTGTTTCGAAGATGAACGGTCAAGAGAGCAATTAAAATCCCCTCTCAAGATTAAAGAGTCCAAATTTAAGTCTGGTAAAAATAGAAAAAAAACATTCAAAAAAGCCGGGATCATCTATATTTGGAGCATAGAGATTAGCAAAAACTATTAGTTTGTTATCTAATTGTTGCAAGGACGTGGTTGGGGACGGACCCAAGTGCAGGACACAGATGCTGAGGCAGAGCCGTTAGGCGTAGCACCTCTGTGAACGGGGAGCCGATATCCAGGAGACGATGCGAAGCTTAGAACTAACAGTTCTCAGGAATAGGAAACAAGGTTTACTCTCACAAGAGTTGACCAACAAACTGGCGAATCTGTGTAGTGACGCCATTGTACTTATTTCACAGTCTCTGATACAAACCAGGTGTACCATAATTGAGTAAACTAGCAGCAATTGGAAATCTAATGTCTGTAATAGGGCATAATCAGGGAGAAAGGAGCGTTAAAGGGGAGCAACCAAACAGAACCATGACACTAATTTCCCTGAGACTATAACGAACCGCCTGTTGTGGTCAGAGATTACATCATGTTGAACAAAAGCAACTGAATTGTCAATCAAAATCGAAGTACCTCTGGCTTTGGCTTGAAAGGAAGTGTCAAAAGGTGGGCATTGGGAATGGACCCAAATGCAAGACACAGACACTGAACTACTAGGAACAGGAACGGATGAAACTAAATGACGAGACAGGACGCAGACTAGGAGTAGGGACGGGAACATAGAGTAGGCTAGGGAAGCAGGACCAGACGAGGGACTGGGAACAAGGAGCCTGGACATGGACTCCGAGCCAGAGACTGGACAAGGACCCAGAACCTGGGTCTTGACTCAGGCTCGGACCCCAAAACCAGGCGAAGACATGACAAGGCTTGGGTTCCTAGAGGCCAGGCGGAGACGTGGCGAGGTTTCGGTTCCTGGAGGCCAGGCGAAGACGTGGTGAGACTAGACGAGGACATGGCAGGACAAGAGAACTACGAGGCAACCCCTGGGAAGGATGCGGGACTACCCCCATGGAGGCAAGGACAGGAAGGGACAGACCCAACCGCGGGGTAACAGCAAACAGCCTGGCTTACCCGACGGAGGCAAGGGATATAACCAACCGCAGGGTAACGGCAAACAGCCTGGCTTACCCAACAGAGGCAAGGGACAGAACCAACCGCAGGGTAACGGCAAACGGTCTGGCTTACCTGACGGAGGGAAGGGACAGAAAGGGAGCTGGGTCTGGAGTGGCTCCAAGACTCGAGGCAGCCGGTAACCTTGGCGGGCTACAGTACAGCCACATCCATATCTCGAGACTGCACTAGCCTTCCACCAGTGGGTTGCTCCAAGGGGAGACTGATGAAGCTACCCAGCAACCACACTCGATCCCAGGGCCACTTATGTTCCCAGCCCCAGGATGAGCACCTGGTGCTTATGGTTAAGTTAACCGAAACTGGGGACAGCCAGAAGACCCGGAGTCTGGAATCCGCGGACCAGATCGTGAACTGGAATGTGGACTTCGGACCGGACCATGACAGGAAGAATGAAAAGCTAGACCATTCCAACGTTTGAATAAATGCCCACACTCAGATCTGCAAACATGTGTCACTTGTAAAAAAATAATTGAGGCATTCAATTTCTTAATATAGGTAAAAATCTATACAGATTTGTAAAAATTGTAATGTAGGTAATAAGTAAAAAGTATACAGTAAAAATCTGTAATATAGGTAAAGAGAGAGGGCGAAAGCTGATCTACTGATAAATCCAACCCCTGACATCCTACTGGCAGAGCTCCAAGAGAAGAAAAAATTAGTACAGAATGAATTCCAACCTAGACTAAATAACCTTCAAAAGAACTAAAAAAATTCAAAACATAATGTTTGCAAAAAATAATTACAAAGAAAACTTACTGAAGTTGTCTATTAATTTCCTAAACAGAAAAAAATAAAAAACGAGAAGAAAAAGAAATTATTTATGAAAATATATCGAAAAAAAGAATTGTTCAAAGAAAAAAGTAATAAACAAATAAACTGCACAATTACAACGAATTGATCAGTGATACCAAGGGAACAAGGTTGTATGAAGCAGAAATAAACATTTAAACTTCTGGAGTTGATAGACTAAATATTATTCAGAAGTGGTAAAGAAGAGTTCAAAATATCATGTTGAAAAAAAAATTAACGTAGCAAAGAAAATACGATAAGAACAGAAATTGATTGTAAGAGTATACAGGAATAGAGGAGAGAATTGTTCAAAAAAAAGACGTACTAAACCATTAGACTGCAAACTTCCAACAACAAAGAATCGGTCAACCTAAGGAAGTGTAATTTATATGATATAGTATTAAACAATTAGTCTTCTGGACTTGATTTGGCCTGAAGAAAATGGTGCACTTCCTCAGTCGAACGAAACCACTTAGGAGATCCATTTTCCAAAATGATCCTGAGGCAAGCTGGGTAATTTAGTGAAGGTTTATAGCCTTTGTTATATAACTCTGCCATGACCTTTTTATACTTAAAACGTTCATTTAATACCTTAGGCGAATAATCTTCGAGCAGCCTTATCTTATAATCTTCAAAAGTTAATCATACCTAAGCGACGAGATTGGTGAAATATAGAAACCTTAGTTTGGAAATCATGAAAAACAATTATCACAGGTCGAGGTTTTTGTTGAGAAGCCGATCTAAACACTGGGGCTCGGTGTACCCGGTCTATTCTTGGTGGAGTATCCAAAACATCAGAAAACAAATGAGCCAACAGATTTACAAAAGATTCTGCAGGTGGCTTGCCTTTCACCAACTGAGGAAGACCCAAAATTCGTATATTGTTCCTTCTTGATCTATTCTCCAAAGTGACGATCTTTTGTCTTAAAGAGTCAACGATTTTCAATTGTTTATCTCCGAGCTTTTCCAATTCATCAGTCTTAGTATCCAGTCTGGTTAAAGCATCTTCATGTTCTTGAATCTGAGTAGTATGTTCCTGTAAAGTGTTTTGAAAAGTTAGCAGCAGAATTTCCATTCGTTTAAGCTCTGTGGTAACTTTTAAACAGATATCCGAAAGCTGTTCAGACGTTTCGCTCTGACCTTTTCGAATTAACTCCGTGATAGCTTCCATAGTCACAGATGGATTCTCTTCTTTTTTAGAAGTTTTAGCACGAGACATCATAATAAGTTTTCGAAGCAGATGGGATTCAGTCATTTTAAAAGAATGGAGCCGTTCAAGAAACACGCCTGCTCCATGCAGTGCCAGTAGGAGGAGCCAAAATCCACCTCTGCACCAACATTTAAACCATGCATTCATTTGACTCTTTCTTCTGCTGCTTTATTCCAGGAACAATCCTGATATTACAAACTTTTGAGGTCCTGATCTTAACACAATTAATTCCCATATAATCTCAAACGTAGCAGGACTGTCTACGTATTAGCCCAAAGAACTCTTCAAAATCCAATGCACAACTTCCTCTCCATCCAAGACCCTTGCACTAAAGGAATCTCTGCCAATCCATAGTTAATATAATCCTGTTGTTCTTACATCTTGCTAGGATTTGTAGGTTCTCTATTTCCCACTGACTGCTTGAGGAATTGTGGCATAACCCAGCCAACTAATAATGTTTGTAATCTTTAAACTTGACCCAAATGTCCTTTTTAGAAGATATCCTGCCTCAATACTGCTGTGATGTTCTCCCCGATCATTATTATAGAACCCCATTTTTGCAGCAAGGGGGCAGCAAGTAATCAGGAAGGTAAAAGGCATCTTAGCGTTATCATGAGGGTAGTGAGGGTAGTTATCATGAACTGTTCCTCATCCCACCTGAAACTTCTAAGACGGAGAACAATGAGTAGTCAGTCCTGTTCTTTTACCAACCATATTTCTGTGATTACAACAATATGTTATTTCCATGTGCTGATCAGTACTCCGAGTTCATCAGTCTGTAAGGCTCCCTGCATTAAAATAAATGAATTTCACATCACCAGCCTTGTTCAGTGAGTAGTATTAGTGTTTTGTATGTAAAATGTATTAACGATATGAATGTGCAAACAGGACAATGAGTTTATAGTTTGTATGACACGATCAATGTGAGCAATTCAATGTACTATATATATTTCAATATAATTTTGTGAATAAACTTATGTTTGAATTTTAGAAAAATCTAAATGGAAAGAATTCATAGATTTCGAATCAAACTACAGAGGGATTGATGTATTCATATGATTGAAACACTGTAAAGTAAGCCTTAATGTGCAGCAAGTAATTGGGAAGGTAAAGGGCATTTTAACATTATCATGGGGGGAGGGGACCGTTATCACATAAAGGAGGGAGCCTGAAGTCAAAACAGAATATTGTATCTAGTTTTGTTAACATAATTTATACAAGGGTACAGACCAGCAATTTCTTGAGGTTGTTATAGCCGGGAGTAGTAATGGGAATAAGCTCGCACTGCCTATTAAATGCTCCCAACGGAGCATTTAATAGCCTCTGTCAACCAAGTCCAGCTCCTGGCCTTCATGTGTGGCTTACCTAGTAACCCCAGTGGAACTATTTCTAGTAGCAGGAGAATGGGAAATGGGGTGTTATTGGTGCCTTAAAACCAGTTGCTTCAGGCAGCTGGGGCTTGTCAGCCATTTTTGGCAACCTATCTCGGAGAAGGAAAACTCTGCTCTCAAACCACCACTGCCTTACGGCTATACCTACTCATGAGGAAGGAAACCCCGAGTGAAAAATTTGGAGCTGGAGACCCTAAAACAGTCCTAAATTGAGTTCAATGCTGACTAGAGAAAGTCTTGTGACTTTCTCTAGTCAGGTGCCTAACTGTATCGGTCTCTGCCGTTCCTTTGGATTTATCGGCTGTGTGGAGAGGGGGAGCCTGTTGCATGGGCAACAGCTTGCTCTCCATTTCGCACTGGCCTGGCTGGTGTATAATGTAGACAGCTAGAACAAAACATCCATGATCAACCCTGACCAACGGGGGGCTTCACTCACTGACCAGCATTGAAGCAAGGCCTTAAGAGATTTGCTTGGCTAATTCCTGAGTGAGAAGGCTATCCTCACCTGAGGGTTGAAAAGCATTAGATCTGTATTGTTTGGAATTTAATTACAATTATAATATTCAAAAAGCATTTAGTCAGGTACTTCGATAGGAAAGACACAGCAGGATATGGACCTAATGCAGATAAGTGGGATTCGCTAAGATCAACCTCACTGTTGCCCTGGACGAGGTTGGTCAAACAGGCTCGTTTCTGTCCTGAATGTTTCTATAATAATTTATCTCTCCAGGATGAATTCACTCCTATGCCAGTGTTGGACATTGGGCTGCGTGGACAGGGATATTATGAACAGAAAGGGTAAATACCCCAATCCAGCACAGTGTCAGACTTGGACTTCGTGCAGGCAAGTAGGATTAGTTATGATTGGCACCATATCTAGCATAGATATTGTGGGCCAAAGGGCCTAATCCTGTGGTGCACTGATTTGCAGGAGGCATTATTGCTTTGTACAGAGAATGTATGAACTTGATACCATAAATTTGTTAACGGAACATAGAGTTTATATTTTGTGTCTCAGTGTAGACAAGCCTAAAGAGATGTTTGTGGACCTCAGGAGGGTGCAGGCTGACTACTCCCTACTGCATATCAATGGCTCCTCCATAGAGAGAGTCAGGAGCAGCAAATTTCATGGAGTTCACATTATGGATAATCTTACCTAGCCCCTCAACTCTACCTCTGAGTTAAGAAAGCCCAAGAATGCTTCCACGTCCTGAGGAGACTGGGGTAAGTGAGGCTACCTGCCTCTTTTCTAACCACATTCTACCAGAGCACTGTCGAGAGTGTCCTGTGTTTGGTATGAGCATTGCAAGGCACCTGACTGCATGACTCTGCAATGAATTGTGAGGACTGCTGAGAGAACTATCGGGGTCTCTCTGCTCCCCCCTCTCAATTCAGGACCAGAAGCACTGTGTTTGCAGAGCCCTCAACATTGTCAAAGGCTCCTCCCATCCATCCCTTAATCTTGACCCTCTGCCCTCAGACAGAAGGTATCATAGTCTAAAAACAAGGACTGTTAGGCTGGGTAACAGCTTCTTCCCCCAGGCTGTGAGACTTCTGAACACCCTGCTACCACCAGTGCACATTATTTACGTCAGCACCAGTAGTATACAGTTGAATGTCATATATGCACTTTATGTCAACTTGTAAATACTTTTTTATTATCTGTTGATATTATTTTATGTGTTGGATGTAATATATGTATTGTGTTTTGTATCTTGGTCCCTGAGGAGTATTGTTTTATTTAGCTGGGTATATGTGTACGATTGAATGACAATAAGCTTGTACTTAAGTTTTTGCATGATGCAGAATGTGAAAAATGTAATGTACTGCTCCATATTTCTTGAATATATTTTTTATGAATAAAGTTTATTTCTGAAATATTAAAATTCTAAATGGAGAGAATTCACAGGGTACAGAGGTTGGGTGATGGGTGGAAATACACCTCTACCAAAGGAGGTGTAAAGTGCTCCTTCCCTCCCCTAGCCTGCAGGTCACCCTTGGGCAAACTGCAGCACCGCCTAGCCCCCGGGTCAGGGTCACGTGAAGCCATGGGAGCAGGCGATGGATGGTGTTTGAGCAGCTGGTGCACATCACAAGTCACAATATTTAAAGTGGAGGGTGACAGGTTCTTGATTAGTACGGTGTTAAAAGTTATGAGGAGAATGAATCAGAATCAGATTTATTAGCACCGGCATGTGACATGAAATATGTTAACTTCGTAGCAGCAGTTCAATACAATACATCATCTAGCAGAGAAAATATATAATAAAAAATAAAATAAAAATAGTAATAATAATTAATATTATTAGTAATAATAGTATTACTATTAAGAGAAGGCCTTGGCGAGTAGGGTAAAGGAAAACCCCAAGGCATTCTTCAATTATGTGAAGAAAAGAAGGATGACAGGAGTGAAGGTAAGACTGATTAGAGATAAAAGTGGGAAGATGTGCCTGGAGGCTGTGGAAGTGAGCGAGGTCCTCAATGAATACTTCTCTTCGGTATTCACCAATGAGAGGGAACTTGATGACAGTGAGGACAATATGAGTGAGGTTGATGTTCTGGAGCATGTTGATATTAAGGAAGAGGAAGTGTTGGAGTTGTTAAAATATACTAGGATGGATAAGTCCCTGGGGCCTGTCGGAATATTCCCCAGGCTGCTCCACGAGGCGAGGGAAGAGACTGCTGAGCCTCTGGCTAGGATCTTTATGTCCTTGTCCACGGGAATGGTACCGGAGGATTGGAGGAAGGCAAATGTTGTCCCCTTGTTCAAAAAAGGTAGCAGGGATAGTCCAGGTAATTATAGACCAGTGAGCCTTATGTCCGTGGTAGGAAGGCTGTTGGAAAAGATTCTTAGAGATAGGATCTCTGGGCGTTTAGAGAACAATGGTCTGATCAGGGACAGTCAGGATGGCTTTGTGAAGGACAGATCATGTCTAACAAGCCCGATAGAGTTCTTTGAGGAGGTGACCAGGCATATAGAAGAGGGTAGTGCAGTGGATGTGATCTACATGGATTTTAGTAAGGCGTTTGACAAGGTTCCACACGGTAGGCTTATTCAGAAAGTCAGAAGGCATGGGATCCAGGGAAGTTTGGCCAGGTGGATTCAGAATTGGCTTGCCTGCAGAAAGCAGAGGGTGGTGGTGGAGGGAGTACATTCGGATTGGAGGGTTGTGACTAGTGGTGTCCCACAAGGATCGGTTCTGGGACCTCTACTTTTTGTGATTTTTACTAATGACCTGGATGTGGGGTAGAAGGGTGGGTTGGCAAGTTTGCAGACTACACAAAGGTTGGTGGTGTTGTAGATAGTGTAGAGGATTGTTGAAGATTGCAGAGAGACATCGATAGGATGCAGAAGTGGGCTGAGAAGTGGCAGATGGAGTTCAACCCGGAGAATTGTGAGGTGGTACACTTTGGAAGGACAAACTCCAAGGCAGAGTAGAAAGTAAATGACAGGATACTTGGTAAAGTGGAGGAGTAGAGGGATCTGGTCCACAGATCCCTGAAAGTTGCCTCACAGGTAGATAGTGTAGTTAAGAAAGCTTATGGGATGTTAGCTTTCATAAGTCGAGGGATAGAGTTTAAGAGTCACGAGGTAATGATGCAGCTCTATAAAACTCTGGTTAGGCCACACTTGGAGTACTGTGTCCAGTTCTGGTCGCCTCACTGTAGGAAGGATGTGGAAGCATTGGAGAGGGTACAGAGGAGATTAACCAGGCTGCTGCCTGGTTTAGAGAGTATGCATTATGATCAGAGATTAAGGGAGCTAGGGCTTTACTCTTTGGAGAAAAGGAGGATGAGAGGAGACATGATAGAGGTATACAAGATATTAAGAGGAATAGATAGAGTGGATAACCAGCGCCTCTTCCCCAGGACGCCACTGCTCAATACAAGAGAACATGGCTTTAAGGTAAGGGGTGGGAAGTTGAAGGGGGATATTAAAGGAAGGATTTTTACTCAGAGAGTGGTTGGTGCGTGGAATACACTGCCTGAGTCAGTGGTGGAGGCAGATACACTAGTGAAATTTAAGAGACTACTCGACAGGTATATGGAGGAATTTAAGATGGGGGTTATATGGGAGGCAGGGTTTAAGGGTCGGCACAACATTGTTGGCCGAAGGGCCGGTACTGTGCTGTACTATTCAATGTTCTATGTGTTCTATAATAAATAAACAAGTAAATCAATTACATATATTGAATAGATATTTAAAAAATGCAAAAAAAAACAAATACTGCACATTAAAATAAGTGAGGTGATGTCCAAAGATTCAATATCCATTTAGGAATCGGATGGCAGAGGGGAAGAAGCTTTTCCTGAATCACTGTGTGTGTGCCTTCAGGCTTCTGTATCTCCTACCTGATGGTAACAGTGAGAAAAGGGCATGCCCTGGGTGCTGGAGGTTCTTAATAAGGAAAACTGCCTTTCTGAGACACCGCTCCCTAAAGATGTCCTGGGTACTTTGTCAGCTAGTATGCAAGATGGAGCTGACTAGATTTACAACGTTCTGTAGCTCCTTTCGGTCCTGTGCAGTAGCCCCTCCATACCAGACAGTGATGTAGCCTGTTGGAATGCTCTCCACTGTGCAACTATAGAGGTTTTTGAGTGTGTTTGTTGTAATGCCAAATGTACTCAAATTCCTAATTAAGTATAGCCGCTGTCTTGTCTTCTTTATAACTACATCGTTATGTTGGGACCAGGTTAGATCCTCAATGATCTTGACACCCAAGACCTTGAAGCTGCTCACACTCTCCACTTCTGAATCTTCTGAGGATTGGTATGTGTTCCTTCGTCTTACCCTTCTGGAAGTCCACAATCAGCTCTTTCGTCTTACTGACGTTGAGTGCCAGGTTGTTGCTGCAGGCACCACTCCACTAGTTGGCATATCTCACCCCTGCACGCCCTCTCGTCACCACCTGAGATTCTACCAACAATGGTTGTACCGTCAGCAAATTTATAGGTGGTACTTGAACTATGACTAGCCACACAGTCATGTGTACATAGAGAGTACAGCAGTGGGCTAAGCACACACCCATGAGGTACACCAGTGTTGATCGTCAGCGAGGAGGATATGTTATCACCAATCCACACAGACTGCGGTTTTCCGGTTAGGAAGTTGAGGATCTAATTTCAGAGGGAGGTGCAGAGGCCCAGGTTCTGCAACTTCTCTTATCAGGGTTGTGGGAATGATTGTATTGTATTGTATTGTATTGAGCTATAGTCGATGAACAGCATCCTGATGTAGGGGTTTGCGTTGTCTAGGTGGTCTAAAGCCATGTGGAGAGCCATTGAGATTGTGTCTGCCGTTGACCTATTCCGGCGATAGGCAAATTGCAATGGGTCCAAGTCCTTGTTGAGGCAGAAGTTCAGTCTAGTCATAACCAACCTCTCGTGTCCCTGTCGATGTGTGTGCTACCGGGCGATAGTCATTAAGGCAGCCCACGTTATTCTTCTTAGGCACTGATATAATTGTCGCCTTTTTGAAGCAAGTGAGAACTTCCACCCATATCAGTGAGAAGTTGAAAATGACCTTGAATACTCCCACTCTGTCATGGTCCAGTCCGTGAAGTCCGTATTCCAGTTCATGGTCCAGTCCGTGGACTCACGACTCTGGGTCTTCCAGCTGTCCCTTCTTTGAGTTAATCATTGGCACCTAATTCCCATCTTTGGGCTTGCAATATAAGTAGCCTTGGGATTGGGTGTGGGCTGCTGGCTGGAGTTGGTGCTGTAGATGTATGAATGTGGTTTGGAACTTGCTGAGGGAAAGAGGGTGGGGAGGGAACAAGAATTGCTGGGAGGGAGTCATGTGGGTCTGGTAATGGTGGACAAGATGAGAGAGGGGGTTGAGGGGAAGAAAGTGGAGAAGGAGTGGGCTAGGGATTTGGGATCAGAGGTAGGCAGCTGGGGGGAGATGGATTATTGTGAAGGGAGAAATAAAGGGAATGAGAAGATAGTGAGGGGATAGATGAATGAAAACTGAGACAAAGGGAATAAAAGAATAAGAAATAACAGTGGAGAGAGCTCTGAAAGTGAGGAAGATGAACAAGTTCAGAGAGAAGGTGTTGTCATAATTAGGTTTAATGAGAAGGCTCAGGGACACATGAAGAAAATTGACCCATTTGTGCTAACAACAACTCTGGCAAATAAGATAGGGGAAATAGTATTTGCAAAAGCCCTTAATGATGGCAACTTATTAGTAAGATGTGCGAATGAGGAACAACTTGAAGAAGCACAAGCTAAAAGAGATAGGAAAATGCAAGGTGGGAATACACAGGGAGGGTGGGAGCACAAAATAGTGGTTGTAAAGGAGTGGTCACGGGGGTACCAATGAGTATAAATATGGAGGAGTTAAAGAGGAATATGAAAGGAGGGAAAGTAATGAATGTTCAAAGACTGAAAACAACAAAGGAGGGAGTGAAAAAGGAAAGTGAATCAGTATTGATTGAAATTGAAGAAGAAAAGAGTGCGAAGGAAGGTGTTCCTGGGTTTCATGAGTTACCCAGTAAGGGTGTATGTGCCAAAGCCATTGAGGTGCTATAATTGTTAAAGGTTCGGACACATAGCTAAAAACTGTAAAAGGCAGAGGAGATGTGCTAGATGTCGGGGTGGTCATGAATATGGAAAGTGTGGAACAGGAGTTCAACCAAAATGCTGCAATTGTGGAGGAGCTCATAATGTGGCATATAGTGGGTGTGAGGTTATGAGATGGGAGAATAAAATTCAAGAAATAAGAGTGAAAAGAAAGATCACTTATGCAGAAGCTATAAGACTGTCAAGAGAACAGAATAATGCTCCTAATGAACAGGGAGCAATAGGGATACGAGAGATGCAACCAAGAACAAATGACAGGACTTACGTAGACAAAAAGGCTCTAGTAACATTCATTGCAGAAGTGAGTAATAGTACAGCTGAGGTAAAGTCAAAAAGTGACAAAATTCAGCTGGTGAAAAGCAGCAGTGAACCATTTAGGGTTAGTAGGACTGTCATGGGAGGAAGTGAGGGCGAACCTCACTAATCAGTCAAACCAGGAAGTGTCATGAGTTGGTTAGTACTAATCATGGTGATTCTTTTACAATAGAATTTAAAGAGCTTACTGACCAATGGCTAGGAATTCAAGCACTTTATTAAAGAAATGGTTGTAAAACCCGGTGTAGCGTGTATTCGGGAAACTTGGTTGAAACCAACTTTAGACTTTGTGGTAAATGGGTATACAATGATAAGGAAAGATAGAAATCTAGGGGGAGGAGGGGGTTGTGCTATGTTAACCAAGCAAGGTATACTATATAGGGTACTGGAAAAAGGAGATGATCAGGAATACATAGTGGTGGAAGTGTGGGAGAGAGGAGAGGGAGTGGTTATAATTAACTACTACAATCCATGTAAAAGGTTGGATTTGGACAGCCTATTAAGGATACAATGACAAAACAGACATAAAGTAGTGTGGTGTGCAGATTTCAATGCTCATAGCACAATATGGGGGGATCAGATTACAGATCCAAATGGAAAGGTAATTGAAGATTTGATGGAAGAAAGGGATTTGGTGTGTATGAATGATGGTAGAGGCACAAGAATAGACATAACAACAGGAACTGAGTCAGTGTTAGATATTACGTTAGTGTATAATACCTTGGCTGGCGTTAGTAACTGGGGAGTTTGAACTGCTTCAACAGTAGGCAGTGATCACTACCCAGTTTTATGTTCAGTGTGTGAAAGAGTTGAAGTAAGACCAGGTAGCGGAATCCCAAAGTGAGTGTTTGGAAAAGCAGATTGGGGTAAGTTCCAGAAGTTGAGTGAAGAAGCATTGACAAAGATTGATATTTCTGGAAATGTAGATGAATTAAACAGTCGGTGACTTCAGCAATTATTATGGCAGCAGAAGGATCTATACCCAGGAGTAAAAATAGGATGAATAGGAAACTGGTACCATAGTGGACAGAGGAATGTTGTCAGGCTGTAAAAAAACAGAAATAGAGCATTCAGGCTAGTTAAAAGAACCCATAATATGCAGCATTTGGTTCAATATAAGAAAGCACAGGCAGTGGTGAGAAGAACTATACATCAAGCTAAGAGGGCAAGTTGGAGTTTTTGCAACAAAATAGGAAGAACAACACCTGTGGGAGAGGTATAGGGAATGATTAAGAGGATGGGAGGAGATAGAAGAGAATGGGAATATCCAGTAATGATATCTGAGGAGGAAACAGCAGTTTCCAGTAGAGATAAGGCTGGGATCATGGCCAAGTCATTTGTACAGATACACAGTTCAGAAAATTTGTCTGAAGAAGGGAGAAGGAGAAAGGAAAGAACAATGAGTCAACACCCAGGTGTCCTAAACACGAGGGAAGGAACAGATGATATAATTGATGATCCATTTACTTTAGCAGAAATGGTGACAGCAATAAAGAGATTGAGACCAACCTCCCCAGGGAAAGATCTGATATACTCTGTGATGCTAAAAAAATCTAAGAGAAGGAGCGCTCTTGAAGTTGCTGCATTTTTATAACAGAGTGGGAGGAGGGAAGATTACCAAGTGCATGGAAAGAAGTGGTCGCAATTCCAATAAGGAAACCTGGCAAGGATCCATCAAAACCCACTAGCTACAGACCATTAGCATTAACATCAAATATATGCAAGATAATGGAAAGGATGATAACAGAAAGGTTATCATATGAGCTTGAGAAGGGGGGAATGCTGGCAAGTTATCAGAGTGGTTTTAGAAAGGGAAGGAATTCCATGGACTCAGTGATAAGGTTAGAGACTGAAATAAGGAAGGCCTAGGCAAATAAAGAATTGGTAGTTGCAGTGTTTCTTGACATTGAAAAAGCCTATGATGTGATGTGGAAGGAAGGATTATTAATTAAACTGCACAAGATGGGGGTTGGAGGGATAGTTTTTAATTGGGTTAAAGATTTTTTGTTTGGTAGAAAAAATCAAGTTCGGATTGGATCAGAATTATCAAAACAGTACATAGTGGCAAATGGCACACCTCAAGGTAGTGTGATTAGCCTGTTACTTTTCATCATTATGATTAATGATGTGTTCACAAAGGTACCAGTCAATATAGGTAGGTCACTGTTTGCGGTTGATGGGGTCTTGTGGAAAACAGGCAGAATATGGAGCATATAATCAGGAAACTACAAGAAGCAATTGATGAAGTAGTGGAGTGGGGTTATGATTGGGGATGTAGATTTTCAGTAGAAAAAACTCAAACTGTATTTTTCACCAGGAAAAGAATTGAGGTAGGGAAGAAGTTAAGGATGTATGGGATTGAATTAGAAAGAGTCGGATCATTTAAATTTCTGGGAGTTATATTTGATTCACGATTAACATGGGCAGACCATATCAGGAAAGTTGAGGAGAAATGTAAAAAAGTAATAAATGTGATGAGATATTTGACTGGTAGGAAATGGGGAGCAAGTTGTTCAGCATTGAAGAGAATGTATGTGGCTTTAGTGAGATCTGTGTTGGACTATGGAAATATAGCATATGGATCAGCAGCTAGGTCTCTTATAAGGAAACTGGATGTGATTCAGGCTCAGGCTTTGAGAGTGTGCAGTGGGGCTTTTAAAACATCACCAGTGTCAGCCTTACAGGTAGAAATAGGAGTAATGCCTTTGGAACTAAGAAGGATGCAACTGATGGCAAACTACTGGGCTAACTTGCAGGGGCACAATGATTCTCACCCTGCAAAAGGAGTGTTGCAGGAGTGCTGGGAAAATGGGAGGATTCAGAGGGATACCTTTAGTCGGGTAGGGGATGATATCGCGAAAGAATGTGGAGTGTTTGATCTAAGGATAAGTCCTTCAGTAGTTTATCTGGTTGTAGCTCCATGGAAGTTTGTATGGCCTGACATAGACTGGCATTTGTTAGAGGTAAAACGGAAAGGAAGATATAAAACTGATTTGGTAAATGCATTTAACTGTCACGTGATGGAAAAGTATGGTGATTATACTCACATTTATACGGATAGTGCAAAGGAACCTGAAACAGGAGTGACAGGGTTTGGGGTGGTTATTCCGGCAAAAGAAATTGGAATCAGCAGAAGAACATCTAATAAGTTAGGGGTGTTTACAGTGGAGATGCTGGCAGTGTTGGTTGCATTGCAATGGGTGCAGAAAGCTAGACAAGTCAAAGGGTTGATATGGTCAGATTCATCCTCAGTTCTAGCAAGTTTAAGGTCTTTTCACACAAACAGTCGGCAAGATATACTTTATGAAGTCCTTCAGTTAGTTGCAAGAATTGCAAATCAAGGAGGTCAGCTAAAATTTCTATGGGTTCCAGCACATGTAGGGGTGAAGGGGAATGAGAGGGTGGATGAGTCGGAAAAGAGGGTGTTAAAGAAAGAAAACATAGAAATGCACATTAGTATCAGTAAAACAGAGGTTAAGTGTGTAATCTGGGAAAAAATCAACCAAATGTGGCAAGAAAGATGGGACAGGGAGGGGAAAGGGAGGCATTTTTATCAAATACAAAAAAGTGTTGCAGGTACTAGGGTAGGTAGTGGAAACAGAAGAGAGGAAACTGTGTGCACTAGGTTAAGGCTGGGGCATTGTGCATTAAACAAAACATTGAAAATGATAGGGATTTTAGACAGGACTGTGTGAGGAATGTCAGGAAGAGGAGTCAGTAGAACATGTAGTTCTGAGTTGCAGGAAGTATGGGATACAGAGAGAGATGATGAGAATTAAACTAAGGGAATTGGGGGTGCAGGAATTCACATTAAAAGGGTTGCTAGGCATGGGTGAGAGAGCACAGGTTAGGGTATTTTTAGCTTTCTTAGGGGGTACAGGGTTTTTTTATAGGATATGACGGATAAAAAGGAATAAAGTACTAGGATGGCCAAAGATGGGAGGATAAAGTATAGGTTAGGGGGTGAGTGGGTGTGGGTGTGTGTGTGTGAGAGAGGGGGAGAGGGGGCGGAGGGGAGAGAGGGAGAATATTTAGAATGTAAGTCTATTGCATACTCCGGAGCAGAAGGTGGTGGTAATGCACTATCAAGCTGGGTGCCAACCACCGTAAAACAAGACACAGACAGTGTGGGCTGCTGGTTTGTCTTGTCAGTTCCCCTTGGAGTAACCTGCTGATAAAACCATTTGTGATCTCTAGGCCTGGTTGGAGGACCACTGCTTCATGGAGCTTTGTTGCCACTTGTAGGAGTAGTCATGGCGGTATAGATTTGGCTGTTTCCCGGGCCAGCTGAGTGGCTCCCAGCCACTCTGAGCTAGGCAGGGATCTGGCTGTTTTTGCAACCAGCTGAGGTTGCTGGCTGAACTGAGACTTGGAGCTACCCCGGAGCAGAGGTGGAACTGTTTGTTGTTCTTTGGTGTTTGTCTCTTGTCCTCGCCTCCGTGGGGTAAGTCAGATTGTCTTGCCGTTGCCCTGCAGGAGGTCATGTCTTGTCCTGTCCCCACCTCTGTGGGGTAAGTCAGGCTGTCTTGCCGTTGCCCTGCGGGGGGGCATGTCTTATCTTGTCTTTGCCTCTGTTGGGTAAGTCTGGCTGTCTTGCTGTTTATTACCCAACAGATGGACCTGTCCAACCTTGGTGTGGAGAAGTTGAGTCCTGGCTTGTCTTAGGATAAGTCCCAGCTCTATGTCTATGTTCTGTCCTGTCTCCTGTTAGTGTCATGTTAAAGATGAGTCCTGGCTTGTTGAAGGATAAGTCCCGGTTCTGTGTTGATATTTAGTTCCCAGTCTGTCTCTGAGCTCCAAGAACCCAAGCCTCGACGATCCCGCAGCTAAGCCCCAAGAACCCAAGCCTCGACGATCCCGCAGCCAAGCCCCAAGAACCCAAGCCTTGACGATCCTGCACCCAAGACCCAAGACCCCAGCCTCAAGCCATGTCATGTCCTTGCCTGGTTTTGGGGTCTAAGCCCAAGGCAAGACCCAGGTTTTGGGTCCTTGTCCAGTCTCGGGCTTGGAGTCCGAGCCTTGTCTCCTAGTCCATGGTTCCTAGTCCTGGTCCTGCTTTCCCTAGCCCAAGTCTGCATTCTTGTCCCTGCTCCTGGTCTGAATCTTGTCATGTCCCTATTCTAGTCAAGTCCTGTTCCTTGTACTTCAGTGTCTGTGTCTCGCATTTGGGTCAGTTCCCAGCACCCCTCTGTGACACACTAGTTGGTTGGCACAGGTTTTCAGAGCCTTACCAGGTACTCCATCGGGACCTTCTGCCTTCACCCTGTTTAAAGACAGCCTAACATTGGCCTCTGAGACAGAGATCGCAGGGTCATCAAGTGCAGCAGGGATCTTCACAGCTGTAGTTAGCTTTCAAAGCGTGCATAGAAGGCGTTGAGTTCATCTGGTTGTGTGAAGCATCGCTGCCATTCATACTGTTGGATTTCTCTTTGTAGGAAGTAATGTCTTGCAGACCCTGCCAGAATTGCCATGCATCTGATGTCGCCTCCAACCTCATTCGAAATTGTCTCTTCGCCCTTGAAATAGCCCTCTGCAAATCATACCTGGTTTTCTGGTACAGGCCTGGGTCAGCAGACTCGAATGCCACATATCTAGCCTTCAGCAAATGATGTACCTCCTGGTTCATCCATGGCTTTTGGTTTGGGAATGTACAGTAAGTCTTTGTGGGCACACACTCATCCACATAGGTTCTAATGAATTCAGTAACAACTGCAGCATACACATCCAGGTTCGAAGATGAATCCCTGAATACAGTCCAGTACACCAATTCAAAGCAGTCCTGTAGGTGTTCCTGTGCTTCCCTTGTCCAAACCTTCTTGGTCCTCGCTGCTGCTGCAGTATTCAGTCTCTGCCTATACTCAGGGAGTAGAAGTACAGCCAGATGATCAGACTTCCCAAAGTGAGGGTGTGGAATAGCACAGTAGGCATTCTTGATTCATTATTTGCCATATCCCTTTCTATCCATGTATCCAGACAAAAGTACTTTTTAAATGTTGTGAATGCACGACTTTCAACTACATTCTCTGGCAGACCACCATTAGAGTGATGAAAATGCCCCACAGGTCTCTTTTAAATCCTTCATCTCTCAGGTTAAACCTACACCTTGTAGCTTTTAGTTCCCTTTCCCTGGGGAGAAAAAAGGCTATATGCATTCATGATGTCTATATACTGTTTTATAAAGTTCTATCAGGTCGCCTCTGGCCTCAATCTTCCAGTAAGATGGCTATGTATTCAGACACAGTGGCCTCTCGGGCCAACTATTTCTTTAGGATCGTAGGACAGTGCTACACATTACGAACTTCAGGTGCTACAGGAGATGTACCCCAGGCTACTGTGGGAGGTGAGGGAGGAGATTGCTGAGCTTCTGGCAATGATTTTTGCATCATTAATGGGGACGGGAGAGGGTCTGGAGGATTGGAGGGTTGCGGATGTTGTTCCTTTATTCAAGAAAGAGAGTAGAGATAGCCTAGGAAATTATAAACCATTGAGTCTTACCTCAGTGGTTGATAAGGTGAAGGAGAAGATTCTGAGAGGCAGGATTTATAAACATTTGGAGAGGTATAATATGATTAGGAGTAGTCAGCATGGCTTTGTCAAGGGCAGGTCATGCCTTACAAGCCAGATAGAATTTTTTGAGGATGTGACTGAACACATTGATGAAGGAAGAGCAGTAGATGTGTATATGGATTTCAGCAAGTCATTTGATAAGGTACCCCATGCAAGGCTTATTGAGAAAGTAAGGAGGCATGGGATCCAAGGGGACATTGCCTTGTGGATCCAAGGGGACATTGCTTTGTGGATCCAGAACTAGCTTGCCCACAGGTGGCAAAGAGTAGTTGTAGATGGGTCATGTTCTGCATGGAAGTCTGTCACCAATGGAGTGTCTCAGAGGTCTGTTCTGGGACCCTTACTCTTCGTGGCTTTTATAAATGACCTGGATGAGGAAGTGGAGGGATGGGTGAGTAAGTTTGCTGCTGAACAAAGGTTAGAGGTGATGTTTAATAGTGTGGAGGGCTGTCAGAAGTTACAGCGGGACATTGATAGGATGCAAAACTGGGCTGAGAAGTGGCAGATAGAGTTCAACCCAGATAAGTGTGAAGTGGTTCATTTTGATAGGTCAAATATGATGGCAGAATATAGTATTAATGGTAAGACTCTTGGCAGTTTGGAGGATTAGAGGGATCTTGGGGTCCAAGTCCATAGGACACTCAAAGCAGCTGCGCAGGTTGACTCTGTGGTTAAGAAGGCATATGGTATATTGGCCTTCATCAATTGTGGAATTGAATTTAGGAGCCGAGAGGTAATGTCGCGGCTATATAGGACCCTGGTCAGACCCCACTTGGAGTACGGTGTTCAGTTCTGGTCGCCTCACTACAGGAAGGATGTGGAAGCCATAAAAAGGGTGTGGAGGAGATTTACAGGGATGTTACCTGGATTGGGGAGCATGCCTTATGAGAATAGGTTGAGTGAACTTGGCCTTTTCTCCTTGGAGCGACAGAGGATGAGAGGTGACCTGATCGAGGTATATAAGATGATGAGAGACATTGATTGTGTGGATAGTCAGAAGCTTTTTCCCAGGGCTGAAATGGTTGCCACAAGAGGACACAGATTTAAGGTGCTTGGGAGTAGATACAGAGGAGATGTCAGGGGTAAGTTTTTTTACTCGCGGAGTGGTGAGTGCGTGGAATGGGCTGCCGGCAACGGTGGTGGAGGCGGATACAATAGGGTCTCTTAAGAGACTTTTAGGTAGGTACATGGAGCTTAGTAAAATAGAGAGCTATAGGTAAGCCTATTAATTTCTAAGGTAGGGGTGTGTTCGGCACAACCCTGTGGGCCGAAGGGCCTGTATTGTGCTGTAGATTTTCTATGTTTCTATGCTACAGGTCTCCCCCATCAGCGGGCTGCTTGTTGATGGAAGAGCTGGATGGTGCAGACTTACTGCCTGCCACAGGAAGGTATTCGAGTCAGTGCGCGAAGGTGGTGTGCCGTCTGAACGATTGCCTTGGATGTTTCTCTTGCGATTGCAAAACCCTGTCGGACATTAATAATGTAAAATGCTGCAAGTCCGTTTCCCTTGTTTAATGGCGAGGCAGACGGCGGGTGACTGCATGGCCTTGGTTCTAGTGAGGACTAGGCTTCAAGCAGCAAACTTGCCTATTGCAGCAGGCCAGGAGCGGAGACACTGGATGCAGCGTAACTCTGCGTCCATGTTGGATTGGGGGCTGGCATTTCCCATCAGTGCAGCCCTCCTGTGCTCAGTCTGTGGAATGACAAGCTGCATTGTGTGCTGACATGCAAACTGCTGAGAAATGCCTGCTCTTGCTGAGAAGACCCATTCACCATTAATTTACAGGACATCACTTTGGGACTTGGTCTATATTGTATTTTTTAACGTGACTGCATGTTTCACATGCTATATGTGCCTTCTGCTGTGTATGATTGTTGGTACTGTGTTTTACACCTTGGTCCCGGAGAAACAACATTTCATTTGACTGGATTCATTGGTATTCATGTATGGTTGAATGACAATTAAACTTGAACTAGAGTCTCCAAGGAGTCAAGTTGTAGACTGCCCAAACTCTCCCCACAAGTCAGGCCCTCAAGTCCTGGCAGCACCCTCATTCTGAATTCCATCTGGTTTAATTATGTCTTTAACAGGGTGACCACAACTGTACACAATACTCCAGCTGTGGTCTCATCAAAATTTTGTACAACTGCAACATAACTTCACTCCTGTACTCAAAGCCATGACTGATAAAGGCCACCACCTGCAGAGCACTGACCAGCCTATTTGCACTGCAATTGGCTCCATGCCATAGTTGTCTAGCCTCTACATTCCAGAGCAGCTTCACTAAACCTCACCAGTTTTTTGTTCCCAACTTTGATTAGCTTTTGGTCAGTTAGTCTAACTAACAACATGCACAACATGCTGGAGGAACTCAGCAGGTCGGGCAGCATCCGTGGAAACAATCAGTCAACATTTCGGGCCGGAACCCTTCGTCAGGACTGTAAAGGGAAGGGGCAGAGGCCCTATAAAGAAGGTGGAGGGAGGGTGGTAAAAAGAAGGCTGGTAGGTGCCAGGTGAAAAACCAGTAAGGGAAAGATAAAGGAATGGTGGGGGGGAGAGGGTGGAAACAGGGAGGTGATAGGCAGGAAAGGTGAAGAAGGAATAGGGGAAAGCAGAATGGGTAGTAGAAGGAGGCGGAACCATGAGGGAGCTAATAGGCAGCTGGGGCAGGGGGCAAAGTGAAACTGGGATAGGAGGAGGGAATTACCGGAAGTTGGAGAATTCAATGTTCATGCCCAGGGGCTGGAGACTACCCAGACGGTATATGAGGTGTTGCTCCCCAACTTAACATCAGTCTAACTAACATCTGTCCTTCCCCAATGATAATTTCCATCAATGATGGAATGAGATGGGCAACTGGTGGTAGGTATGGGCCTAAAGGAAGTTTTTTGACTACAGTCATTGAGGCCTGGAGCAAATAGACCAGGATTGTTTTGACTGGCAGCTCAAACTTGAGGAGCCAGGTGAAACAGCCATGGTCCTATTGTGTTGTGTTTTTGTGCAAAGAGGTGGAGGAGTCTTGGGAGGTAATTACAGAGCAGGGAAGGGTGTCTTGATGAACAGTGTTGGGTGGATTAAATTCAGAGGGCAGTGATGATTCATAGAATGGAGAACGGTACAACACAGTCCAGGACCTTCAACCCCTGATGCAGTGCTGATCTTTTAACCTACTCCAAAATCAAACTAATCCTTCTCTCCTACATCGCCCTCCATTTTTCTTTCATTCATGTTCCTATTTAAAAGCCTCATAAGTGTCCCTAATATATCTGCCTCTCCCACTATCCCTGGCAGTGTGTTTCATGCACCCACCACTCTCTGTAAAAAAAAAGCTTCCTTTGACATCCCCCACACTTCCTTCCAGTTACCTTTGAAGGCAGTAGCTATTGTCATTAGCCATTAGCAACCCTTCTCTCTCCTCTGACCCCTCTAACTCTCTATCTCCTGACCCTAGCTCTACTTCCTGCTGCATTTTCACCATTCCCTCTCTGAGACAGAATGTTCCGTCCTTGATAAGGACCTTACCTTTGTCCCACTGCTCCCGCACCTCAATGAGTTCTGTGGCTGCCACGACACTGAGCTCTTCATCTGTCACCTCTGTCTCTGAGCCTACTTCTTTGGCAAGGATTCCCCATCGCTCACTGATGAACTCTTCTCCCTTTTTCAACCCTCTTCCTCTTGGACACCCTGCTCCAGCTTTCTGATTGTCTGGGTGGTTTATCACTGCTTGCTGATGAGACATCAAACGTCTCGACTTCAATACTCCTGTCTCCTATTAGGATCTTACACACTGTCCTCCACTCTCTCCGCACCAAACCAACCTCACCATCAAACCTGCAGACAAAGGGAGTGCTGATGCAGTCTGGCGGACTGACTTCTTCCTTTCTGAGGCCAGGCAACAACTCCAGACACCTCCTCTCATATACTCCCTGAAAGGACTTCACTAAGTAGTATCAGGAATTAAATTGTCTCCTACATCATCACTAACCTCATCAAATCTGGAGATCACCCATCCACTGCCATCAACCTCATGGTTCCTTTCCACACATTTGTCTATACCTCCTACCCAAGATCCACAAAGACGGTCCAGATAGGCACTGAACTTGAGTCCACATACCTCAACTCCATTTTATCCCCTATTATTTCACATGCTGTTGATCTCCTGAACTACTTTCAACTCCCTGGCCGTAATCACCTCATTTTCACACTGGATGTCCAATCCCTACACACTTCTATTCCTCCATAAAGAAGTGCTAAAGCTCTCCTTTTTAGACAACAGACCCAACCAGTTCCACCCCCACCCCCGCCCACTACCACCTCTTCCTCCATCTAACAAATCTGGTTCTCACGCTCAACAATTTCTCTTTCAGCTCCCCTCACTTTCTTCAAGCCCAGGGTGTAACCATGGGCCCCAGCAATGGCTGCCTTTTTGTCAGCAATGTGGAACAGTCCATGTTCCAAACCGACACTGGGAACACTCCCTAACTCTTTCTACGCTACATTGATGACTGCATTGGTGCTGCTTCCTGCACCCATGCTGAGCTCATCAATTTCATCAACTTTGCCTCCAATTTCCACCCTGCCCTCAAATTTACTTGGTCCATCACTGGCACTTCTCTCCCCTTTCTCAATCTCCTTGTCTCCATCTCTGGAAGCAGTCTGTCTACTGATATCTTTAATAAGCATACTGACTCTCACAGTTATGCTGACTATACCTCTTCCCACCCTGTCACTTGTAAAAATGCTATTGCCTTTTCTCAATTCGTCTGTGTTTGCTGCACCTGTTCCCAGGATGAAGCTTACTAGTCATGAATATCTAAGGCGTCCTCCATCTTCAAAGAATGGGATTTCCCTTCCTCTACCATTGATAGTCATAGTCATACTTTATTGAGCCCGGGGGAAATTGGTTTTCGTTACAGTTGCACCATAAATAATAAATAGTAATAGACCCATATATAGTTAAATAGTAATATGTAAAATATGCCAAGAAATTATAAAATAAGTCCAGGACCAGCTCAGGGTGTCTGACCCTCCAAGGGAGGAGTTGTAAAGTTTGACGGCCACAGGAAGGAATGACTTCCTATGACGCTCAGTGCTGCATCTCGGTGGAATGAGTCTCTGGCTGAATGTACTCCTGTGCCCAACCAGTACATTATGTAGTGGATGGGAGACATTGACCAAGATGGCATGCAATTTGGACAGCATCCTCTTTTCAGACACCACCTTGAGAGAGTCCAGTTCCATCCCACAACATCACTGGCCTTACAAATGAGTTTGTTGATTCTGTTGGTGTCTGCTACCCTCAGCCTGCTGCCCCAGCACACAACAGCAAACATGATAGCACTGGCCACCACAGACTCATAGAACATCCTCAGCATCATCCTGAGATGCTGCCCTCATCTGCAACTCTTCCATTTTCTGGACATCTGCCCTCACCCCATCTTCCCACCGGCATAACAGGAATATAGTTCACCTTGTCATTACCTTCCACTCCACAAGCCTGCACACCTAGCACATCATTCTCTGTAACTTCTGCCATCTTTAACTGGATTCTACCACTAAACTCATTTCCCATCCGCCCACGTACTCTCCATCTTCTGCAGGGATCATTCTCTATGTGACTGTGTTGTCCACCATCCTTTAGCACTGATCTTCCTCCTGGTACTTGTCTCTGCAAGCAGTACAAATGCTACGCCTGCCCTTACAACCCCATCCCTCACCATTATTCAGAGCTCCAAACTGTCCTTCCAGGTGAGGTGACACTTCACCTACAAGCCTAGTGTATCTGGAGCTTTTGGTGATACCCAATGTAGATTGGAGGAGAGCTTCATCGAGCACCTTTGTTCCATCTATCACAAAAGGTTTTTTTTCTGGTGACCACCCATTGTAATTCAACTTCTCATTCCCATTCCGATACATCGGTGTATGGCCTCCTCTACTGCCATAATGAGACCACTTTCAGGTTGCAGGAACAACACTTCATATTCCTTCTGTGTAGCCTCCAAGCTGGCAGCATGAACATCAATTTCTCTAACTTTTGGTAACCTGCCTCCTTTTTTGCATCCCCCATTCTGGCTCCTCTTTTACCCCTTCTCCTCACCTGCTCATCACCACCTCTGCTCCCCTTTCTCCCATGCTCAGTTCTCTCTTATCAAACTCCATCATCTTCAGCCCTTTACCTCTTCCACTTATCACCTTATAGCTTCACACTTCATTCCCCCCTTCACCTGATTTCACCTATGACTTGCCGGTTTGTACTCCTTCTCTTTCCCCCGCTGCCTTATTCTGGCTTCTACCCCCTTCCTTTCCAGTCCTAATGAAGGGTCTTAGCCCAAAACATCAACCGTTTATTCTTCTCCATAGATGCTGCCTGACCTGCTGAGTCCATCCAGCATTTTGTGTGTGTTCCTCTGAATTTCCAGCATTTACAGAATCTCTGTGTCCATCCCTTCACACTTTTTTTGGATTGAACTCCATCTGCCACTCCTCACCCCAGTCTGCATCTTGTCTATGACATGTTGAAACCTATGACGACCTTCTAATGAGGTAAAACAATAACAAGGGTAAAAGAGTAAGTGTAGGTGTAGCACAGGTGAATGATAAAATGCAAGATCACAACCAGGTAGATTTTGAGTCCCATCTTATGGTACAAAAGGTCCTTTCAAGAATTGGATAACATCAGGATGGAAGCTATCCTTGGGTGTGATGGTATGTGCTTTTGGATTTCTTTCTCATCTGCGTGCCTCATTTGAGAGGGGAGAAGAGAGAATGCTCAAGGTGGGTGGGACCTCTGATTATGCTGGCTGTTTTACTGAGGCAGTGAGAAGTACAGAGTCCATAGAGGGGAAGCTGGTTTCTGTGATGTGCTGAGCTGTGTCCAGAACCCTTCGTGGTTTCTTGCAATCACGTACAGAGCAGATACCATACAAAGCTATTATGCACTCTGACAGAATTGTAGATCAGCTTTATTTATTATGAAATTCCCTTATCGGGCTTGTATGCAAACTTGGCTTGTTGCTGGCCCCGCTGACAGCCATGGGAACCAGTGGTGAGAAGGCCACATTTCATAAACAATAGGTGTCTAGGGTGGATCTGATTTGGGGTTCAACCAAACAGGAACATCGTGATGTTCCGATTAATGAAACCTTGATTTGATTGAACGCTGCGTTAAATATCGCCCATACACAATTTGCAGTCGGCAAGAAATAACAAATCCTATACCGCATAAAATTATAAAGAAACTGTATTTACAAATCTCAGCTTTATCGAACAGTTAGTAGGAAAAGGGGAAAAAAAAAGAGACAATTACAGTTAAACCAGTCTAAATGTGCACATTGTTGGAGCTCATCTTGAAGTTGTCTTTTTACTTGTGCGCAAGACCTATGGTCTGCGTGAAAGCACACACCACATTATGAACGTCGCTCGAAATCTATCTCGAACAAATAGGCTCTCTCTCAGGAGTATTGGCCCTTCCTCCTTGGAGCCATTCAGCTGAACAAAGCACCTTGTGCAATGGGGATGCTCCTTTCCACGGCATCCTCAACTATCTTGCCTCCTGTCCTCTCCGCAGTTCCTGCCAAGAAAAAAAACCATGAACCACGCTGTCCATCATACATCTCTCTCCATCCTGCTCGCACAAACTTTCTGCTGATTCTGTCATCCTGATTAGCTGTCACAACTTTCCAAGTTGACCATCGTAGCCCCTTATCTTGTAGCTGAAACCAAAACATCCTAAAAGCACAACACACTGCTTTTATAGAAGTGCCAAAATGAAATACCTACAACATAGCAGTGGAATTCTTAACCATGACAATTACAGTTACATATATATCAAAACATACAGTGAAAGGCATTGTTTGTGTCAAACCAAATCAGTGATAGTGCTGAGCAAGAGTCTCGATGTTTCCACTGCCAACATAATATGCCGGAACTCAGTAGTCCCAAATGTAAAAATAAAGGCATCCGTTAGTTTTGTGAGACCATGGATCTGCACCTGAAAAGTCTTCCCTCTCCAGGGTGCAGGCCTGGGCAAGGTTGTATGGAAGACCAGCAGTTGCCCATGCTGCACGTCTCCCCTCTCCACAACACCAATGTTGTCCAAGGGACAATATCAATGTTGTCCAAGGGACATATCATGCAGCATAGAATACATTCTATCATCAACAGCAGGATTACCAGTGCGGAGGAACAGATGAATTTTGTGGTTCATGTTCATAGATCCCTCAGTTGTTGCATGTTGATAGGTTCGTTAAGAAGGTGGCATGACTTTCATTAGTCAGAGTATAGAGTTCAAGAATCGTGAGATAATGTTGGAATTCTATAAAGCTCTGGTTAGACCACATTTGGAGTATTGTGATAAGTTCTGATCGCCTCATTGTAGGAAGGATGTGGAAGCTTTAGAGAGACTGCAGAGGAGATTTACTGGGATGCTGCTGGACCTTCCCTTATAATTTCCTTTATCGGATTCTACCTATAACCCATCAGTGTCTGTCTCACCCCTCCCAGATACTGGCAATCTTTCCCTTACAATCTCAACCTGAACCATCCAACCACCCTTTCGCCCCCTACTGAATCCTCAGGTCGTTTTTGGAGCTCTGGCAATTCTGGATTCCACCACTAGATGGAGCACCATTCCTCACCAACAGCTCCAGACAGACTACTGGTTGGTGTTGAGGAATTGGGCTGGATCACTCTGTAATTTGTTGACAAATAGTTGAGTACACTCCCCACACCAAATCAAACTCCCTGCAAAACTATAATCAAAAAGCCAGGCAAATTTATGTCAGGATGTTATGTTAATGTGCCTCGCATGCAGGAAGAAGATCAACTGAAAACAGATTGTGCTGTACATCAAGGCTCTCTCTCTCTCTCTCTCTTCCCCCCCACTCCTCCATCTCTCTCTCTCTCTCCCCCCCCTCTCTCTCCCTCCCTCTCACTGTCTTCCCCCCCTCCCTCCCTCTCACTCTCTCTCACACACAATAATTCATACCAGACCCTTGCATACACACGAATATCAACAAAAGTGCATACAATAGACAATAGGTGCAGGAGTAGGCTATTCGGCACCTTCAAGCCAGCACCGCCATTCACTGTGATAATGGCTGATCATCCACAATCAGTACCCCGTTCCTGCCTTCTCCCCATATCCCTTGACTCCACTATCATTAAGAGCTCTATTTAACTCTTTCTTGAAAGCATCCAGAGAATTAGCCTCCACTGCCTTCTGAGGCAGAGCATTCCACAGACCCAGAACTCTCTGGGTAAAAAAGTTTTTCTTCAACTCCGTTCTAAATGGCCTACCCCTTATTCTCAAATTGTGACCTCTGGTTCTGGACTCACCCAACATCGGGAACATGTTTCCTGCCTCTAGCATGTCTAATCCCTTAATAATCGTATATGTTTCAATCAGATTCCCTCTCATCCTTCTAAATTCCAGTGTATACAAGCCCAGTCGCTCCAATCTTTCAACATATGACGGTCCCGCCATCCCAGGAATTAACCTCGTGAACCTCCGCTGCGCTCCCTCAATAGCAAGAATGTCCTTCCTCAAATTTGGAGACCAAACCTGTATACAATACTCCAGGTGTAGTCTCACCAGGGCCCTGTACAACTGCAGAAGGACCTCTTTGCTCCTATACTCAACTCCCCTTGTTATGAAGGCCAACATGCCATTATCTTTCTTACACCCTCTGACAAACACAGCTATTCACATGAATACACACAACTACATAGAATCATTCCCTCAAGAACACACACACACCTAGATGCACACTTGAACGGACCTCTAGTACGATGAAGATAAGCTCTTGATCTCAATATGTAACTATAACTCATTGTGGCCCTAGCACCTTATTGCTTATCTGCACTGCACTTTCTCTGAAATTGTAACACAATATTCTATTATTGTTTGCCCTTGTGATGATTTTAAAAATTAGCTTTATTTGTCACATGTACATCGGAACATACAGTGAAATGATTCATTTGCGTTAACGACCAGCACAGTTTGAGGATATGCTGGGGGGGCAGGGTGGGGGTACCATGCTTCTGGCACCAACATAGCATGCCCACAACTCACTAACCCCAACCTGTATGTCTTTGCAATGTGTGAGGAAACTAGAGCACTCGGACGAAGCCCTTATGGTCACAGGGAGAATGTACAAAGTCGTTACAAAGAGCGGTAGAATTTGAACCTCAAACGTTAGCACTGAAAAGCATTACACTAATCGCCATGTCACCGTGTGGACTCAATGTACTGATGGATAGCTTTTTCCCTTCATCTTAGTACAGATGGCAATAATAAACTTATCTATCAGTTTACCAAAATTACCACAGAAAGGAACTGCTGTTCTTAACATAGATCATAGAACTGTACAGCACAGGAACAGGCCATCTTGCCCACAATATTGTGCCAAACGAATAAAATTGACTTGACTTTATTACTTACATCTTTCATATACATGAGGAATAAAAATCTTTACGTTACATCTCCATCTGAATGTGCAATGTGCAATTACAGTAATTTATAATAAATATTATGTACAACAACACAGTCAATATAACATAGAAATACAGTTGTCAGCATTAATTAAGCAGTCTGATGGCCTGGTGGAAGAGCTGTCCTGGAGCCTGTTGGTCCTGGCATTTCCCTGATGGTAGCAGCTGGAACAGTTTGTGGTTGGTGTGACTCGGGTCTCCAATGATCCTTCGGGCCCTTTTACACACCTGCCTTTGTAAATGTCCTAAATAGTGGGAAGTTCACATCTATTGATTGAGGGAAATACAGTTCCCATACTAGGCAGTGATGCAGCCAGTCAGGATGCTCTCAGTCGTGCCCCTATAGAAAGTTCTTAGAATTTGGGGGGCCATACCAAACTTCTTCAACTGTCTGAGATGAAAGAGGTGCTGTTGTGCCTTTTTCACCACACGGCCGGTATGTACAGACCACGTGAGATCCTCGGTGATGTTTATGCTGAGGAACTTAAAGCTGTTCACCCTCTCCACCCCAGATCCATTGATGCATATAGGGGTTAGCCTGTCTTTGTTCCTTCTCTAGTCCATAACCAGCTCCTTTGTTTTTGTGATGTTGAGGGAGAGGTTGTTTTCTTGACACCACTGTGTCAGGGTGTTGACTTCCTCTCTGTACCTATTCCTGAATCTGGTGGTGTGAGTCCTGAGGCCTGTACCTTCTTCCTAATGGCAGCAGCCAGGAGAAGAGAGCATGTCCTGGTAGTTGGTGGTTGGTGGTTGTGGGATGTCCCTGATGGTGGATGCTTTATGTGGATATGCTTGATGATTGGGAGGGCATTATGCATGATGGACAGGGCCATATCCATTCTTTTTGCAGCAGGACTAGAAAGAGAAAGGGGAGATAGCTGATATAAAAAGGTGGGGGGGGGAGGTGTGAAGCAAGAGTTGATGGGTGCCAGGTGGATCCAGGTGACTCACCTGATCCAGTAGTGTTAGGCAGGTGAAGGAGGGAGACAGAGAGAGAGAGAATGATATCAAAAGCTGGGACATGATAGGAGGAATTGACAGAGGGCTGAAGAAGATGGAATCTGATTGTAAGAACAGTGGACCAGGGAATAAAGAGAAGGGGAACTGAAGAGAGGAATTTGTGGGTGATGAGTAGATCGAAAGGTTGGGGTGAAATGAGATGGGTATGGGAACAAGTAGGGAAAAAGACAATGGGGGGGGGAAACAAAGGTGAATTGTCACCAGATGTTACAGAAATTGATGCTCATGCCATCAGGTTGGAGACAGGAGTGCTGTTGTTCTAATCTATGTCTTGCCTCAACTTATTGGTAGAGAGGGCACTGGACAGACATGTCCATATGGGAATTGGAAGTGGAATTAAAATATCTGGCCAGCAATACTGATGTGTTCACCTGTGAAGATCTGCCTTACCTGAAAGAACTGTTTAAGGGAAAGACTGGACTGTTTTGATCTACTTGAACATAATTAAAACTGAAACTGCTGATCTGGCGACAGAATCACTGATACAGCAGTTTCTACTTTAAAGGACTTTGCTAAATTCTACCTTATGCTCATACTGAAGGGGAACGAGCTCTAACAAAATTAAACAGAGTCATACAGTACTGAATCAAGCACTTCAGCCCACTGAGTCATTTTGACCATGAAGCGCTCATTTACACAAAATACATTTTATTCCGTTGTCATTAAACGTCCTCAGATTCTACCACTCATCTACCCTTGGAGCAATTTACAGCAGCCAGTTAACCTGCTAACCCAAATCTCTGGGGTGTGGGTGGAAACTGGAGCATCGAAAGGAAGCCCACACAGTCATGGGGAGAACAAATGTGGTGTCGCAGAGAAAGCACAGTGCAAGCGGACCCTTGAGAAGGTGCCATGGGGAGATGAGAGATCAAGGGTCTGTCTTTGTTGTATGAGAGGTTCATTCAAGGGCCTGATAACAGTGGGAAAGAAACTGTCCTTGATGCCAGTTTTCTGATTGGCTGCCAGTCACTAGTGATGTTCTGCAGGGGTTGGTGTTGGGACCATTTCTTTTCACGATAAATGCCAAAGTTTTCACTGACAGAGTTGATGGCTTTGTGGCCAAATTTGCAGATGATACCAAGATAGGTGGAGGGGCAGGTAGTCTTCAGGGAGCAGGGAATCTGCAGAATGACTTAGGCAAATTAGGAGAGTGGGCAAAGAAGTGGCAGATGGAATACGGTATTGGAAAGTGAATGATCATGCACTTTGGTAGAAGGAGTAAAGGCATAGACTATTTTCTAAACAGGGAGCAAATTCAGAAATCAGTGGTGGAAAGGGACTCGGGAGTCATTGTGCAGGATTCCCTCAGGGTTAACTTACAGGTCGAGACTTTGGTGAGGAAGGTAAATGCAACGTCAACATTCAATTCAAGAGGAGCAGAATATAAAAGCAAGGATGCAATACTGAGGCATTGGTCAGCTAGCACTTGGACTATTGTGAGCAGTTATGGACTCCTTATCTAAAAAAGGATGTGCTGACTTTGGAGAGGGGCCAGAAGATGTTCATGAGAATAATCCTGGAAATGAAAGGGTAAATACAGTTCATGAGGAGTGTTTGACGGCTCTGGGCCTTATTTGCTGGAGGTTAGAAGAAGGAGGGGCATCTGATAGAAACCCATCAAATATTGAAAGGCCTGGATAGAGTGGATGCGGAGTGAATGTTTCTTATAGTACAAGAGTGTAGGAACAGAGGGCACAGCCTCGGAGTATACGGATGGCCCTTTATACTGAGATGAGGAGGAATTTCTTTAGTTAGAGGGTGGTGGACCTGTGGAGTTCATGACCACAGATGGCTGTGGAGGCCAGCCAAGTCATTGGTATGTTGCGATAGCAGGAAGTGTAGACAGAGTCAGTGGAGGGGAAACTGGCTTACATGATCTGGGCTGTGTCCACAACTCTCTGAAAGTTGATGTCGTTTTAAAGATCAAAAGATTCATTTGTCACATTGAAACATATAGTGAAATGTGCCGTTTTGTGTCAACAGTCAATGCAGTCCGAAGGTTGTGCTGGGGCAGCCCACAAGTGTTATCATGCTCCTGGTGCAAACTTAATGTGCACCAAACTCACTAACCCTAACCATATACCTTTGGAATATGGGTGGAACACTGAGTACCCAGAGGAAACTCACACACTCATGGGAAGAACCTACACAGTCCTTGCAGGCAGCAGCAGGAATTGAAGACCAGTCGGTGCCCACAAGTGGTGTAATGCATTGCACTAACCACTAATCTCAAGACCATAAGATATAGGAGCAGAATTAGGTCTCTTGGCCCATCGGGTCTGCTGCACCATTCCATCGTGGCTGTTTTATAGTGGAACTCTCCCACTATTGGAAACATCCTCTCCATGTCCAAGCAACACACATCAAAGTTGCTGGTGAACGCAGCAGGCCAAGCAGCATCTGTAGGAAGAGGTGCAGTCGACGTTTCAGGCCGAGACCCTCCTACAGATGCTGCTTGGCCTGCTGCGTTCACCAGCAACTTTGATGTGTGTTGCTTGAATTTCCAGCATCTGCAGAATTCCTGTTGTTTGCCTCTCCAAGTCCACTCTATTTAGGCCCTTCAGTATTCAGTAGTTTCAATGAGATCTGCCCCTCATTCTTCTAAACACCAGGGAGTGCAGGCCCAGAGCCATCAAACACTCCTCACATGTTCTCTGTCAAGTTTGCCGATGGCTCAAAATGGTGGGGCTTATCACCAACAATGATGGGACAGCCTACAGAGAGGAGATGGAAGACCGCGAGGTCTGGTGCCAGGCAAATAACCTCTTCCTCAATGTCAACAAGGCAAAAGAGATGGTTATCGACTTCAGGAGAACTCGCACCACTCACATCCCACTTCACATTGGTGGCCCAGCAGTGGAAACCGTTAAGTATCAAACTCCTGGGAGTGCACATCTCACACAACCTCTAATGGCTCCAAAATACATCCTACACAATCAAAAAAGCTCATCAATGCCTCTGCTTTCTGAGGAGGCTGAAGAGAGCTGGACTATGCACATGAATATTCATGACCTTCTGCAGATGTGGAGTAGAGAGCATCCTAACATGCTGCATCATAGCATGCGGTGGAAGCTGCACAGGTAGGCTCTACAATAGGTAGTCAAAACTGGCCAATGCATCACCCGCACCAGTCTACCCACATTAAGGACATGCATACAGAAAAGTTCCAGTAACAGCATGAAGGATTCCACCCATTCTGCTCATGTACTGTTTGCCCCACTGCCATCAGTGTGGATGCTATATAGCACAAGACTCAAAAACAGTTACTTTCCCCAAGCACTAAAGCCAATGAACATCTCCACTCACTAAACTACCCCACCACCACTACTACTTTATCATTTCCTGGTGGAGTCACCTTCTGTACAGAAACTTTTGTGTACAGCGTCACTCTCTGGAGATACAATCTATGTATATAATTTATCTTACGTATTTATTTTTATTGTGTTCTTTATCTCATTGTGTTTTTTGTGCTACATTGGATCTGAGTAACAATTATTTCATTCTCCTTTACACTTGTGTACTGGAAATGACATTATACACAAATCTTGAACCTTGAATCTTTCATTCCCGGAATCATTCTCATGAACCTCCTCTGAACTCTCTCCAATGTATGCACATCCTGGACAGGCAGACAAACAGGAATGTCTGCACAGCCAGGAAGCAAAGAGAGGGAATAAACAGGACCTTTTCAGAATGGCAGGCAGTGACTAGTGGAGTACCGCAAGCCTCAGTGCTGGGACCCCAGTTGTTTACAATATATATTAATGACTTAGACAGGGGAATTAAATGCAGCATCTCCAAGTTTGCGGATGACATGAAGCTGGGCGGCAGTGTTAGCTGTGAGGAGGATGCTAAGAGGATGCAGGGTGACTTGGATAGGTTAGGTGAGTGGGCAAATTCATGGCAGATGCAATTTAATGTGGATAAATGTGAGGTTATCCACTTTTGGTGGCCAGGACAGGAAAGCAGATTATTATCTGAATGGTGGCCAATTAGGAAAAGGGGAGGTGCAACGAGACCTGGATGTCATTGTACACCAGTCATTGAAAGTCGGCATGCAGGTACAGCAGGTGGTGAAAAAGGCGAATGGTATGCTGGCATTCATAGCAAGAGGATTCGAGTACAGGAGCAGGGAGGTTCTACTGCAGTTGTACAAGGCTTTGGTGAGACCACACCTGGAGTATTGTGTGCAGTTTTGGTCCCCTATTCTGAGGAAAGACATTCTTACCATAGAGGGAGTACAAAGAAGGTTCACCAGATTGATTCCTGGGATGGCAGGACTTTCATATGAACAAAGACTGGATCGACTAGGCTTATACTCGCTAGAATTCAGAAGATTGAGGGAGGATCTTATTGAAACGTATAAAATTCTGAAGGGATTGGACAGGCTAGATGCAGGAAGATTGTTCCCGATGTTGGGGAAGTCCAGAACGAGGGGTCACAGTTTGAGGATAAAGGGGAAGCTTTTTAGGACCGAGGTGAGGAAAAACTTCTTCACACAGGGAGTGGTGAATCTGTGGAATTCTCTGCCACAGAAAACAGTTGAGGCCAGTTCATTGGCTATATTTAAGAGGGAGTTAGATGTGGCCCTTGTGGCTAAAGGGATCAGGGGGTGTGGAGAGAAGGCAGGTACATGGTTCTGAGCTGGATGATCAGCCATGATCATACTGAATGGCAGTGCAGGCTCGAAGAGCCAAATAGCCTACTCCTGCACCTATTTTTTATGTTTCTATTTTCTATCCTGTCTTAGATGAGAAGGCCAAAACTGCACACAATGCTCCAAGTGCGGTCTGAATAATGCCTTATAAAGCCTCAGCATTACATCCTTGCTTTTATATTCTAGTCCGCTCGAACTGAATGCTAACATTGAATTTGCCTTCCTCACCACTGACTCAATCTGCAGGTTAATCCTTAAGGAATCCTGCGCAAATCCCTCTGCATCTCTGAGTTTTCAATTTTCTCTCCATTTAGAAAATCATCTACTCCTTTATTCCTTCTACCAAAATGCGTGACCATTCACTTCCCTACACTGTATTCCATCTGCCACTTCTCTGCCCATTCTCCCAATCTAAGTCCTTATGCAGAATTTCTGCTTCCTGGATACTGCCTGCCTCCCCCCCCCCCCCCCCCACCTGCCTTCATATTGTCTGCTAACTTGACCACAAAGTATCAGAGGATTTCTATGGTGCAACTACAAAAGTTAGTGGGAATCATGTGGAAAATGCTGGCTTTCTTTAGTTGTCTGTGGAAGTAGATGTATTGATATGTTTTATTGGCTGTAGCGTCCACATGGCTGGACCAGGACAAATCGTTGATGATATTTATGCCAAGGAACTAGGAGCACTCAACCATCTCCAGCTCAGCACCATTGCTACAGACAGGAGTGTGCACCAAAAGGCCTAGATAGAAAGGATGTGGAGAGGATATTTCCAAGAGTGGGAGAGTTAGGATCAGAGGCAACCACCTCAGAATAGAGGAACATATACAAAATGCTGGAGAAACTCAGCAGGTCAGGAAACAATGCAGAAAGGAATAAACAGTTGATCTTTGAGGCTGAGACTCATCACCAGGACTGTAAAAGAAGGGCAAAGCCAGAATAAGAAGGTGGAGGAAGGGGAAGGATTACAAGTTAGAAGGTGATAGGTGAAGCTCGGTGATGGGTAATGTAGGTAGGTGGGGGGGAGAGGTGATGACACGAGAAGCTGGGAGGTGTTAGGTGGAAAAAGTAAAGGGCTGAAGAGTGGACCATGGGAGAAAGGAAAAGAGTTGGGGCAGCAGTGGGATTTGATAAGCAGGTTGGGAGAAAAGGGGTTAAAGGTGTTAAGTGTTCATGTATATTTTGAACCTTGTAGGTTCCCTGTGTGATATGTACTGAAGATAATGAGAGAGGGCATTCTGGGTAGAAGACTTACAAGCAAAATAAACAGCTGCACGTTTGTTTCTCACCTTTCCCTCTCTCATGTGTGTTATTCACAGCCACCTGGCTTCCCAATACATGAACATGACATGGAGAGGAATCAGCCTCCCTCATGTGTTATTCACAGCCACCCAGTACCACGAACATAACATGGAGGGGAGTCAGCCTGCCTCAGTGGAAGGAGCAGGGGAATATTTGAGGTAATCCGCACTGTATCTCAAAAAATAAACAAACCTGGAAATGAGACCGAGGGCGAGACAGAAGGACAGGCTTTGATGACTGCTTCCCACCATCAACAGAGTTTGAATCAGGTATAGCTGAAGGAATGCAGACTCATACAATTTCAGGATTATCCCAGCTTTGTAATCAGCAGTCATTGGAAAGTATCTCCCACCAAGTCTTCCCTTAAGTTGAGTACTAAACAGGCTCCAGATACAGAACATGGATGTCCAATGTTCGGTGTAAGCTCTCTCCCCCATCGCCCCCCCCCCCGGAATCCACCTACCCTGATCATTGACTGTTTGCCCCTCTCCCTTCAGGGAGGAGGCTATGTAGCATCCATGGCAGGACCACCAGACTCTGTTACTTTCCCAAGCAGTAAGACTGATCAACATCTGCAACCATTAACCCACCCCATTACAGCCCCAACCATCACTACTTTATCATTTCTTTATGTACAAAGTTAAAAGTAAATTTATTATCAAAGTACATATATGTCACCATAAATAACCCTGAGATTCATTTTCCTGCAGGCATACTTAATAAATATATAATAGAATAATAACCATAACAGAAAGACTTTCCAACTTGTGTGTTCAACCAGTGTGAAAAGACAAGGAACTGTGCAAACATGAAAAGAAATAAATAATAATAATTAGTAAATAAGCAATAAATATCGAGAACACAAGATGAAGAGTCCTTGAAACTGAATCTATAGGTTGTGGGAACAGTTCAGTGATGGGGCAAGTGAAGTTCTGTGAAGTTATCCCCTTTGGTTCAAAAGCCTGATGGTTGAGGGGTAGTAACTGTTCCTGAATCTGGTGGTGTGATTCCTGAGGCTCGTGTACTTTCTTCCTGATGGCAGCAGCAAGAGAAGAGCATAGCCTGGGTGGTGGTGGTCCCTGATGATGGATGCTGTTTTCTGGCAACAATGCTCCATGTAGATGTGCTCAATGGCATGGTGGGCTTTACCTGGACTGGGTTGTATCCACCAATCTTCGCAGGATTTTCTGTTCAAGGGCATTGTGTTTCCATACCAGGCTCTGATGCACCCTGATAAAATACTCTCTGCTACACATCTATAGAAGTTTGTCAAAGTTTCAGATGTTATGCTGAATCTTCACAAACTCCTAAGGCGGTCGAGGCACTGCTATGCTTTCTTCATAATTGCACTTAAGTGCTGGGCCTAGGACAGGCCCGCCAGAATACTAACACCGAGGAATCCGAAGTTGCTGACCCTCTCCACCTCAGATCCTCTGATGAAGGCTGGCTCATGGACCTCTGGTTTCCTTCTCCTGAAGTCAATAATCACCACCTTGGTCTTACTGTTAGTGAGTGAGAGGTTGTTGTTATGGCGCCACTCAGCCAGATCTCCCTCTTACATGCTGATTCATCACCGCCTTTGATTCGGCCCACGACAGTGGTGTCGCCAGCAAACTTGAATGTGGCATTGGAGCTGTGCTTAGCCGCACAGTCGTAAGTGTAAAGCAGGAGGCTAAGCACACAGCCTTGTGGTGCACCTGTGCCAATAGAGATTGTGGTGGGGATGCTGCTACTAATTCTAACTGGCTGGAAATCATGGATCCAATTGCACAAGGAGGTACTGAGGCCAAAGTCTTGAAGTTTCTTGATTAGTTTTGAGAGGATGATGGTATTGAATGCTAAGCTGTAGTCGATAAAGAGCATTCTGATGTATACATCTTTGGTGTCCAGATATCCCAGGGTGGAGTGAAGAGCTATGTAAGATGGCATCTGCTGTGGACCTGTTGCGCCAGTAGGCAAATTGTGGCAGATCTAAGTCACTCCTCAAGCAGGAGTTGATATGTTTCATCACCAATCTCTCAAAACACTTCATCACTGTGGATGCAAGTGCTACTGGACGATAGTCATTAAGGCAGGTTACCTTATTCCTCTAAGGCACTGATACAAGTGAAGGTTGCTTGAAGTAGGTGGGTACCTCAGACTGCTGAGGCGAGAGGCGAAAGATATCAGTGTACGCTCCAACCAGTTGATCAGCACAGGACGTCAGTACCTGGCCAGGTACGCCTTCTGGGCCGGATGCTTTTGTTGATTCAAGTTTAGTCTGGAATTGCCACTTTGTTCATGAGATAGCTTTCCCCAGATTGTACTTGGACATCTTGCAACTTTCTTGGTCACCAGACTTGAATGCCAGTGATCTGGCCCACAGCAGATTGTGGATCTCATGGTTCATCCAGGACTTCTCGTTGGGGAAGACTCTGAACAATATTGTGGGCACACACTCATGTACAGCTATTTTTATGAAGTCCATGACAACCACAGTGTATTCATTTAGACCCACAGATGAATCCTTGAACACAGCCCAGTCCACCAACTTGAAGTAATCAGGTAACCACTCCTCTGCCTCCCACAACCACCTCTTTGTAGTCCTAATCTCTGGAGCCTAGCTCTTTAACCTCTGCCTGTATGCAGCTAGAAGAAGGACAGCCAAGCAATCAAACATCTCCAAATGCAGTCTTGGCATGGAACTGGTAGGCATTCCTTCCTTTAGTATAACAGTGGTCTAGTGTGTTGGCGTCAGGGCGCTGGAGCAGGGATCCAATCGCAGACCCAGTAGTGTGCACAAAGAGACATAATTGAATAACAAATCCCGAGGTGCAAACAAAGTCAGCATCAAAGTTCAGGCAGAGATCAAAACATCTAGAGAAATCCAAAATCCAGAATGGGGAAACAGGCAAAGTTGACAGACGGACGGACAGACAGACAGACAGACAGACAGACAGACAGACAGACAGACAGATACAAAGGCTGGAAAGGCTCAGAAAACTTCACTGGCGTAATCTAGCAACAAACAGGTGAAAATACAGGACTAAAATACATGGAGCAATGAACAGAGAGCCAGATGATAGGTGGAGCACAATGAGACAGACGTGGCAGCAAAACAGGTAATAATGAGAAACAGGTGAGAGGCAGAGTTCTCAGTAATACAGGGGCCGGAGTAGAGCAGAAGTGGGGACAGGAGCACATGGGGCATGAAAACAAACAAGAGCACATGGCAATACAAAACCACAGACTGACGGCTAGGGGCAAAACACACAAAAAGAAGAGTTCAACTGGAGGTACTGACAGTTGGGACCTCTAGTGCTACAGGTTATATGCTGATGGTAATTAGGCAGGGCTTTCTTCAAACAAGCCTATTTGAAGTCCCTGGCTATGATTTGAAATGTGTCAGAATGGACTAATTCTTGTTCGGAGATGGCATTATACAGTCTCTCAAGCGCTTGATTATAGTCATCTGTTGCTGGTGTGTAGCTCTGCTGAAGATCATGGATGGATGGCATTTGATCATTAGATCATTGTCAATGACATAGGCAGGAAGAATGACAGGGTTCTGCAAAGTGAGTTCAGTGAGTTAGATGCTAAGTTAAAAAGCAGGACCTCCAGGGTTGTGCTCTCAGGATTGCTACCCCTGCCATGTGCTAGAGAGGCCAATACTAGGAAGATTATACAGTTTAACATATAACTAATGAGTTAGGATAGGAGAGGATTTTTGGATCATTGGGCTAACTTACAGGGGAGGTAGGACCAGTACAGAATAGATGGCTTACACCTAAGCTGGACTGGACTAATATCCTAGGGGGAACATTTGCTAGCGCTGCACTGGACCATGGGGATTTATACTAGAGTTGTATGGGGATGGGAACCAAAGGCCTCAGACAGAGTCAGGAATCAAAAAGTTGAGCATGGTGCAACAAATGCCCTGAACTGCATATATTTCAATGCAAGGAGTATCATAGGAAAGGCAAGTAAGCTCAGGGCATGGATCGCCACATGGAATTATGACATTGTTGTCATGGTCTGGTCCGTGAATTCCAGATTCCGGTTCACAGTCTGGTCCATGTTCCTTATTCCAGGTTTTCTGGTTTTCCCCAGTTTCTGTTGAGGCAGCCGATTCTCGTTTGGGCTGGCTTCATAAATAGCTTCAGGATTCAGCCTTGGGCTGTGGAGGAGTGGAAGCAGAGTCATAGTTGTGACTGGAAAGTGATGATGATGATGATGATGATGATGATGATGATGATGATGATGATGATGATGATGATGATGATGATGATGATGATGATGATGATGACGACGACGACGATGACGACGACGACAGAAAGCTGTTGAAGGAAGTTTCTGGTGAGAGTGGAAGTGAACTACAGATGGAGGTTTGTGGGAAAGAGGAATGGAATGGAAAGAGGAAGAAAAGAATGCAGAGGTATGGGATATCAAACTCTGAGGAGTCAGTGGATGATCAAAACAGGACAGCAAAACAATGGAAAGAAGATGAGATTAAAGCAATTATAAAACTAAGTGAAGATGGGGTGTCTTTTGGTGATTGGAACCTGATTTGTTTGATGAAGATGCTCAACAAAATTATAGGTGAGATTAAAGGAGCAAAGATTTTATGAAATGGATCGCTATTAGTGATTTGTCGGGATAGTGCTCAGCAAGGCAAAGCAATAAGATTATATAAAATAGATGACAAAGAAGTACAATGCTCAATACCCAGCAATAGAAAGTGGACTAGAGGAGTTATTTTGGGGATACCAACAAAAGTTGCTATGGATGAGATTAAACAGAACATAAAAGGAGCAAAAATTATTGAGGCCAAATGTTTGAAAGTTACAAGAAATGGGAAAAAGTGTGATAGTTTATCGGTAATGATTAACTTTGATGAAGAGAGATTGCTGACTAATGTTTATTTCGGGTACATGTGTTATGCGGTTAGAATATATATACCACTGCCTTTAAGATGCTATAAATGTCAGAAATTCGGGCACATTGCGGCGGTCTGCAGATGTGGGGGATGTGCTGGAGAACATGAATATGAGAAATGTGAAACGGGAGCTAGGCTGAAATGCTGCAATTGTGGCAAGGAACACAGCGCAGCTTACCGAGGGTGCATTTGTAGCAAGAAGGTGGCTGAGATACAATATGTAAAAGTAACTCAAGGAATCAGTTATGCAGAGGCAGTGAAAGAATTTGATGAAAAAAAGGATGTCAAGCAAACATATACAGGGAATAATAAACTGGTGAATTGTGAGAGCTGTAATATGAAAAATAAGGATACACTATTAATGAGTAGAAAGGATTTTGTGCTTTTTATGGTGGATGCAATTAATTGTTCAGCTCAAACAAGCAAAAGAACTGAGAAAATTAAAATTATCGTCAAGTCTGCAGAAAAGTATCTTGGTATTAAAGGGAAACAACAGGAATTCTGCAGATGCTGGAAATTCAAGCAACACACATAAAAGTTGCTGGTGAACGCTCATAAAAGTTGCTGGTGAACGCTCACCAGCAACTTTTATGTGTGTTGCTTGGTATTAAAGGGATTAGGTGGGGAAAAAGTCAAAGAAATGCTGAATGGAGGATCGAACAGTTCACAGGCAGGAGAGATGGAATCTTAATGGCAGTATATTTATCGCAAATGGTCAAGAATTTAAGAAATGTTTCAGAACTTGAGAAAAATCCTCAGATTTTATGGTTGAAGCCCAGGGTAAATGTGCAGAACTCCTACGACAAATAGAAGTACCTGACAAGAACAACGGTGAGTTGGAAAGAGATTGGAAAATGGAGGAAATTATTACAAGGATACAAAAGGAAAAGGAATTCGTCGTAAAGTGAATTATCTACATTCAGATTATAAAATGAAAACATGGAAGCAAATGAAGAAGAACTCCGCGGTCTCAGTAAACAACTGCAGACTATGATCCAAGAAAAGGAAAACCTGAAAAAGCAGATAGACTTGGAAAAACAGCAATTTTAAAACTATAACGTGCAATAATTACTATTCTTTAACAAGACGATTTTAGTCTTACAAGTGATGTAGATGAAATCAATGTAATTGAGGTAATGCAACTACATGAAAACATCTGACAAAATTAGGGAAGAATAGCAGTTTGCGGCATCATCTAACGAGCGCATTAAGCGTTCACGAGGAATTGCAACTACAGAGTGATGCTAATAGAGAGTTGCAGGCTGAACTAGATTGTCTAAAGCAGAGAACTACAGGTCATATTTGGTTGTAACACAAGAAGTTTAGCAGGTGGCGGTAATGAACTGAAAACTGGAGGAGAAGGAGAAAGAGGAGGAGGAGGAGGCTTGGGCTGTGGTGGTGTGGGTGAAGGGATTTGGCTGCTGGCTGGCTGGTAGCCTTGGGATTCAGTGTGGCTGGCTGGGTGGGTGGGTGTTGTGGGGGACATTCTGTGGGAATATTGACTGATGGCCTCTATAGGTCTGGAATGATATTTGTACACGGTTCCTTGCAAACTCTGATAGGATGGCAGGGAGGGAGACTGATGGTGACAGCAACAGCACAGAGTGTGAGTGGGAAGAGGTGGGGAGAGGGACTAAGAACAGGAAGGTGATGGGTTGGACGAGAAAGAAAGGAGGTGGGTCTAGTATAGGTGGATCAGAAAGTGAGGGAAGAGAAGTTGAGGAGAAGGGCCTGAGGGCAAAATTGCTGAATGCAGTGGTAAGATTTGAGGGAGAAGGGGGTGTAAAGAAAATTGATCCGCTTAAGCTAACAAAAATCATTAGAAGATAAGTAGGGGAAGTGAGCCATGCGAGAATTTTAGGAGATGGAAACCTGCTGATAGGATGTAAAACTGAAGAGCAGACGGAGAAGGCAATGAAGGTGACTAATGTTGGGAAAGTCAAAGTGTCCAGGGTTGTAAGAGTTGGAGCACAAAGGGTCAATGGTTGCAAGGGGGTGATATCTGGGGTTCCCCTCAGTGTTAATATGAAGGTGCTAGTGGAGAACTTGAGGGTGAGGAATAGTTCAGTGAAGAGTGTGAAAAGAATGACAAGGGGAGCAGAGAAAAGGGAGACTGAAACTGTTCTGGTAGAATTTGAGGATAAAGTGCCTCCATAGAGTTATATTTTGGATTTCTAAGATACAATGTAAGAGAATATATACCAAAACCTATGAGATGTTTCAATTGCCAGGAGTTTGGGCATGTGGCCAAAGTGTGCAAAGGGAAGAGAAGATGTGCAAGGTGTAGTGGGGAACATGAATATGGAAAATGTGGAGAGGGAGTGAGACCAAAGTGCTGTGATTGTGGAGGTAACCATTGTGTAGCGTACTGGGGATGTGAAGTGTTGAAAAAAGAGGTGGAGGTGCAGCAGATAAGGGTGAAGGATAAAGTCTCATATGCTGAGGCAGTCAAGTTGGTAGGACAGAAGAAAATGAACGAGGGAGGATGTAGCAAAGAGAAAGTGGCAGCTAAAGAAAGGCAAGATAAGAAGAATACATGGATAGAGAAGAAGAAATTGGTGACCTTTATAGCAGGAGTGGTAAATGCAACTTATGAGATCAAATCTAAAACTGAAAGGATTTAGATTATTGTGCAGAGCACCATTTGGATATGATAGGATTAAAATGGGAAGAGGTAAACGATGAACTCAGGGTACAGTCAAGTCATGAGACAGTATGTGTGGGTTGATATTACTAATAATGCTACTTCTTCAATGGAATGCAAGAAGCCTGATTGCTAATGGACAAGATTTCAAGCAGTTTATAGCTAGTAGGAGAGAAAAGCCAGATGTTGTGTGTATCCAGGAGACCTGGTTAAAACCTAATTTAGATTTTGTTTTATATGGATATGAGGCAGTAAGGTGGGACAGGAGAGGGGGGGGAGGAGGAGGATGTGCAACTTATGTAAAGCAAGGTATTCCTTATAGAATACTAGGTATAGGAAGTGAACAAGAGTATGTGGTAGTAAAAGTATGGTGATTTTAATGGACATAATGTATTATGGGCGAGTGACAGAACAGACATCAATGGTTGGGTAATCGAGGAGTTGCTAGATGAGAAGTATTCAGTGTGCCTAAATGATGGCAGTAGTACTAGAATTGATGTTAATACAGGTAAGGAATCTGTGCTTGATCTTACATTAGTATCAAACTCCATTGCATCAGTGTGTGATTGGTTAGTGTACCAAGAAGGAACTGTAGGGAGTGATCGTTACTCAATCTGGTGCAAGATAAATATTTCTGCCTCATTGGTCACAGAGAATACAGGTGGGAAATGGATCCTTGAGAAAGCCAATTGGGAGAAATTTCTGGAAAAAAGTGATAGATATCTAAGTCAGGTCAGTGATGGAATGGACATAGAAACACTTGACAGCATATTAAAACAAGATATAATATCAGCTGCATTAGAACCCATTCCTAAAAGTAAAGGAAGAACAAAGAAGAGGGTAATACCATGGTGGGATGATAATTGTAAGGAAGCAGTGGAAAATAGAAATAAGGCATTTAAACTGGTTAAAAGAACTTATAACTTCCAACATATGATTCAGTACAAACAAGTTCAGGCAGTAGTAAGGAGGACAATAAGACATGCTAAAAGGACGCACTGGAGAAAATATTGCGATTCAATTGGAAACACAACTCAAGTAGGAAAGGTGTGGGGGATGATAAAAAGGATGTGAGGGGACAGGAGAGAGTGGAGGTACCCAGTTCTGGTTGATGGAAATGTGACTGCAGTAACAAATAAGGAAAAGGCAGAGCTGTTAGCAAACACTTTTGTCATGGTACATAGTTCCGATAATTTGTCTGAGAATGGAAGAAGAGGTAAAGAGAGAACAAAAGCTGATAATATGGAGGCTTTATGTAGGAAAACTAACCTTGACGGTGTGCCAGATATCCCTTTCAGCATGGGAGAATTAAGAAGGGCACTAGATAAAACAGGAAAGACTGCACCAGGTAAAGATGAAATATGTTATAGTATGATAAAACACTTGAGTGAAGGAAGTCTGGAGAAACTACTGCTTCTGTATAACAAAGCCTGGGGTGAAGGGAGAATACCAGGGAGCTGGAAAGAGGCAATAGTTATTCCAATAAGGAAACCTGGGAAAGATGCCAGCAGGCCAGGAAACTACAGGCCAATTGCCTTGACGTCACATGTATGTAAACTTATGGAACGTATGATAAATGAGAGGTTAGTGTACTTCTTGGAAAGTAGAGGTATGGTGGCTACGTATCAAAGCGGGTTCAGGAAAGGAAGGAAAACTATGGATCCAGTGTTGTGTCTAGAGGATGAAATAAGAAAAGCTCAAGTAAATAAAGAGACAGTGGTTGAAGTTTTTTTTTGATGTTGAGAAAGCTTATGATGTGTTATGGAAAGAAGGACTCCTAATCAAGCTACATTTAATGGGAATCGGGGTAGGGGGTGCAATGCTCAATTGGGTTAAGGACTTTTTAACGGAAGAACTATACAGGTGAAGATAGGATCAGAGCTATCAAGCCAGTATGTTGTAGAAAATGGGACGCCTCAGGGGAGTGTAGTGAGTCCAACTTTATTCTCCATTTTGATAAATGATATATTCATAAATATTCCAACGGAAGTGAGGAGGTCATTGTTTGCAGATGATGGGGCTTTGTGGAAAAGAGGGAGAAATATTGAACATGTAGTTACAAAAATGCAAGATGGAATTAATCAAGTTGAAGAGTGGGGGACAAAGTAGGGTGTTAAATTTTAAGTGGAGAAGACAAAAGCCATGATCTTTACAAGGAAAAAGCTCAGGGGACTTAATTTGAATCTGTATGGAAGTAACCTGGAGAGAGTTGAAAGTTTTTGGTTTTTGGGAGTGCACTTTGACATGAGATTAACATGGAGAGAACATGTTAGATATGTAGTTAGTAAATGTAAAAATGTGATAAATGTCATGAGGTATCTTGCTGGATTGGAATGGGGTGCTGATTTTGCATCACTGAAGTATATTTATGTAGCATTAATAAGATCAAGGTTAGACTATGGAAGTATTGTATATGAGTCAGCAGCAAAATCTGTGTTAGCAGAACTGGATATCGTGCAAGCTCGGGCTCTAAGGGTGTGCTTGGGAGCGGTTAGAACTTCCCCAGTGTGTGCACTTCAAGTTGAAGCAAATGAAATGCCACTGGGGCTGCGGCGTAAACAGCTGGAGGCCAATTACTGGATTAATTTAAGGGGCCATAGTGATAGCCATCCTACAAAAAGGGTGCTGCAGACATGCTGGGAGAAGGAGAGGACACAAAGTTTTGGCTGGACAGGAGAGCAAACAGCAAAAGATATGGGTGGATACGATGAAGAGTTTTGTCCAAGTGTGGCGTGGCCTGTCAGACCTCTCTGGGTATTAGAAAATCCCTCTGTAGATTTGGAATTGCTTAAGATTAAACACCGTAATAAGATGGCTGATATACTCAGTGAATATCATAGTTATAGGGAATGTAAATATAAAGGCATACAGATTTTTACAGATGGATCAAAGGATCCAGAAACAGGTGCAATAGGGTCTGCAATTGTTGTGCCAAGTTATCAAGTGGAAATTAGCAAGAGAATACCTGATTGCTTGAGTGTATATGCAGTTGAAATGTTTGCCATATTGTTAGCACTAGAATGGAGTCAGCAGGTTGATTGTAATAATATTGTGATATATAGCGATTCTGTATCGGCCCTTACAAGCATTAAGGCGGGTACAGCTAGTGGCCACCAGGATCTGCTTTATGAAATCCTGTTTGCAAATTCAAGACTGGCTAGACAGGGCAAAAATATCACATTCATGTGGGTTCCAGCACATTCGCGTATTATGGGAAATGAGACAGCAGATAAACTGGCAAAAGCAGCAGTCAAAAAAGGATCTATATAGGTCAATATTAAACTATCAAAATCAGAGAGGAACAGCATAGTGTGAAGGATAAATCAACAGTGGCAGCAGCACTGGGATAGAGCAATAAAAGGAAGACATTTACATTCAATTCAGAACAGAGTAGATATGGGAAGAAGTAGAGGAGTAAAGCAGAAGGAGCAAGTAATTATAAGTAGACTGAGAATTGGGCACAGCAACCTTAATGGCACTCTGGCCATCATAAATAAGCATCCAACAGGTTTTCGTGATCTGTCAGGAGACTGAAACAGTAGAGCATATCCTTATTTCATGCAGGACATTTGCACAAGAAAGACAACAAATGTTACAACAATTATGCAAAATAGGACTGGTAGAGAACAGTGTTAATGTTTATTGGAATGTGGGGAGAGTGATCAGGGGAGGAAACGGTTGTTTAGTTTTTTAAGGGCGACGTGACTGGAAAGATGACTTTAAAGTGAATAGGCAATGAGGGACAATAAATACTGAAGATGGCAGTAATGCAACAGTGTGGATGCCAACTGCTGTAAAAACTCAAAGAAGAAACAGCCTCGGGCTGCTGGATTGTTCCTTTCCGAATCCCTTCTCTGCCCCTTCCTCCTGAAGTCTTGCCATGCCCCTGCAACCTGTGTCTGAAACCTTGCCTTGCCTGGAGCCTTGCCTCACCTGTAACCCTGGCCTGCACCGCTGTGAATTTCAATCGCCGGAGCAAGATAAGGAACCGTCTATTGCTGTTTTGAACTGTCTCTGTGTCCACGCCTTCAGTAGGTAGGTCTGGCTGTTTGCCGCTACCTAGTGTTGGGATCTGTCTTTGTGTCCTCGCCTTCACTAGGTAGGTCTGGCCGTTTGCCGCTACCTAGTGTTGGGAACCGTCTGTGTCCATGCCTTCGCTAGGTAGGTCCGGCCATTTGCCAATACCTTGAGTGGAGAACTGTCTCTGTGTTCTGTGTATGAGTCCCAGCCCTACATCCTGTTTCCAAGGACGGGTCCTGGCTCTGTGTTCCATGTTCCTGTCTCTCCATTGACCAAGGCTCTGCGCTCCTGTCTCTCCCTCGACCAGGTCAAGGCTTCAGGGTCTCGTCCAGTCCTAGCCACGATCCAAGAACTCTGTCCTGTCCAAGCCATGCCTTTGTGTTCTCATCTTGTCCATGTGTCTCACCCAGCCCAATGCTGGGGTTCTCTTGTCCTGTCCAGGAGTCTCACATCCAGTCCTGTTGCCACTCCTCTTCCTGTAGCCACACCTAGTCCTCGCCTAGTTCTGGAGTCCGAGCCTGAGTCAAGTTCCAGGTTCTGGGTCCTTGCCTAGTCTCTGGCTCGGAGTCCATATCCAAGCCTCAAAGAACCCAAGCCTTGTCATCTCCTCGCCTAGTTCCGGGGTCCGAGCCCAAGTCAAGACCCAGGTTCTGGGTCCTTGTCCAGTCTTTGGCTTGGAATCCAAGCCTAGGCTCCTGTTCCCAGTTCCATGTCCTGGTTCCACTATCCTAGTCAAGTCCTAGCCCAGGCCCTGAATCCTTGTCTCGTTTCTTCCTGACACACCTTGCTACCTTGATAATCCTAGTCCTGGATTTAGTAGTTCAGCGTCTGTGTCTTGCATTTGGGTCCACCTGCCAGCGCCCCCACTATGACAATTATAGCCATTGGTGAGACTTGGTTGCAGGACGGGCAGAACTGGCAGCTCAATATTCCAGGGTTCTGTGGTTCTACATGACAAAGCAGGAGGGATTAAAGGAGGAGGAGTGGCATACGAGTCGGGGAAAATGTCACGGCAGTGCTCAGACAGGACAGACTGGAGAACTTCTCTAGCAAGGGGTTGTGAATGAAAATGAGAAAGGTATGACCATTTTAATGGGGCTATTTTACAGACCACCCAACAGTCCTAAGGATTTAGAGGAACAAATTTGTAGAGAGATCACAGACTGTTGCAGGAAGCATAAGGTTGCCATATTAGGTGATTTTAACATCTGTCAATTGTGTTCATGAAAGTTTCCTTAATTAGTTTATACAAGTCCAAAAGAAAGTGCATACGATACTTGATCTGCTATTAGGGAATGAGACAGGGCAGGAGACAAAGTTTGTATAGGGGAACGTGTTGAAACTGCTGATCATACTGCCATTGGTTTCAAAGTAAGTACGGAAGAAGATACAACTTGAGATACCAAATTGGATAAAGGCCAATTTTGATGGTATCAGAGATGATCTGGTAAGTGTGGATTGTTTTCTGGCAAAGGTGTACTTCGTAAGTGAAAGGGCTTCAATGTGAAATTTTGAGAGTATAAAATTTGTCTGTGACTGTCAGAATAAAACTTAAAGATACTGGGTTTAGGGAACCTTGGTTTTCCCGAGATATTGCAGCCCAGGCTAAGGGGGAAAAAAAGGTGTATTACAGGTATAGGCAGGTAGGAAGAAATGAGGTAATTATGGAGTATAAGAAATGCAAGAAAACACTGAAAGAAATCAGGAGGGCTAAAAGAAAGCACAAGGTTGCCCTATCAGACAAGGTGATGAATTCCAAGGGATTCTACAGATACGTTAAAAGCAAAATGATTACAAGGGACAAATTTGGTCCTCTGGAAAATCACAATAGTAGTCAATGTGTGGAGCCAAAAGACATGGGGGAGGTCTTAAATACATTTTTTTGCATCTGTATTTACTCAGGAGCTGGATACAAGGTCTATATAAGTGAAGCAAAGGGGCATCTACTTCACGGACCCTATACAGATTACAGGGAGGTGGGGTGTTTGCCGACTTGAGGCAAATTAGGGTGGATAAATACCCAGAGCCTGTCAAGGTATTCCCTCAGACCCCCTGGGAGGTAATCGCAGAAACTGCAGGGTCCCTAGCAGAGATATTTAAATCATCCTTAGTGATGGATGAGAGATCAGTGGATTGTAGGATAGCCAATGTTGTACTGCTATATCAGAAAGGCTCCAAACATAAACCAGGAGATTATAGACCTGTGAGCCTGACGCCAGGTGTGGGAAAGTTATTGGAAGGTATTTTAAAGACTGGATATATGAGTATATGGATAGACATGGACTGGTTAGAGATATTCAGCATGGCATAGTGCATGGTAGGTCATGTCTTATCAAACATAATTTTTCAAGGAAGTAACCAGGAAAGTGGATGAAGGCAAGGCAGTAATGTTGTCCACATGGACCGTAGCAAGGCATTTGCAAGGTCCCACATGTAAGAATGGACAAGAAGGTTCAGTCGCTTTGCATTCAAGATGAAATAATAAATTGGATTAGACCTTGCCTTTGTGGGAAAAGTCAGTGTGGTAGCTGATGGTTGTCTCTTCGACTGAAAGCTTGTGACTAGTGAAGTGCTGCAGGGATCGGTGCTGGGTCCATTGTTGTCAATGATCTGGATGATAATGTGGCTAACTGGATAAGCAAATTTAAGACAATTTGACCATAAGGTATAGGAGTAGAATTTGGCCATTTAGCCCATCAAGTCTACTGCAACTCTTCATCACCATTTTTATCTCCCAATCCCAATTTCCTGCCTTCTCCAATATCCCTTGATGCCTTGACCAGTCAAGAATCTATCAAACTTGGCCTTAAATATTTGTAAAGACATGGTCTCCACAGTTGCCCTTGGCAACAAATTCCACAGATTCACCATTCTATAGCTAAAGAAATGCCTCCTCATCTCCTTTCTAAAAGTATGCACCTCTATTCTGAGTCTGTGTCTTCTGGTCCTAGACTTTCCCACCCTAGGAAGCATCCTCTCCACATAAACTATCAAGACCTTTCATCATTTGATTAGTTTCAATGAGGTCACCCCTATTCTTCTGAACTCCAGAGAATATAGGCCCAGACCCATCAAGGGCTCTTCATCTGACAATGCCGTGGAAACCTTTTCATGACTCTCCTTTGAACCCTCTCCAGTGTTAGCATATCCTTTCTTAGATAAGGGGCCCAAAACTGCTCTCAATACTCCAAGTGAGGCCTCACCAGTGCTTTATAAAGTCTCAACATTACATCCTTGCTTTTATATTTCAGTCCTCTCGAAAAGAATGCGAACATTGCTTTTGCCTTCCTCATCACAGACTCAACCTGAAAATTAACCCTTATGGAATTCTGCACAAGAACTCCGAAGACCCTTTGTGCCTCAGATTTTTGAATTTTCTCTCCATAGTCTATCCTTTTATTCTTTTACCAAAGTACATCACCATCACTTCCTGACACTGCATTCTATCTGCCATTCTCCTAATCTATCTAAGTCCTACTGTAGCATCTCTGCTTCCTCAAAGCTACCAGCTCCTCTACCTATCTCTGTATCGTCTGCAAATTTTGCAACTCTTGAATACTCCTGCCAGTTGGTTGGCACAGGTTTTCAGAGCCTTACCAGGTTCTCCATTGGGACCTTCTGCCTTGCGAGGGTTCACTATCTTTAAAGGCAGCCTAACATCAGCCTCTGAGTATCACAATTGCGGAGCACAAGTGGACCCAAATGCAAGACACAAACACGTTTTGTAGCATTAACAAGAATAAAGTTTATTAATCCTTACTAGAAAAGCAGGGAAGCAAGGATTGTTCAGAGAGAAATCTAGGAGTGAGCAAAGCAGAAGCGGGAATAAGCGTGGCTAGACCTGGAACTTGGAACTCGAGACCCGGAACTTGGAACTCAAGATGTCAGAAGCCTGAATGCAGAACATCGAAGCCTGGACCTTTCTTAGACACAGGACATGGAACACTGAGCCGGGGCTCCTCCTTGGACACAGGACATAGAGCCAGGACTCTTCTTTTAGACACAGGACGCAGAACACTGAGAGACAGGATTCCCCAACTCAGAGTAGTGGCAAACGGCTGGACCTACTCAGTAGAGACGAGAACACGAAGAGCCAGTTCCCCACTCGGTAGCGGCAAACGGCTGGACCTACCCAGCAGAGATGAGGACACGAAGAGACGGTACCACACAATGATAGACAGTTCATACCTTGACACGAAATGGCTCCAAGTTGTGGCAAGCCCTTGACGTGGCCCAGGAACTACAGAGAGTGGCTCTAGTCTCACTCCAGCGGGTTAATTTGACCATCCCGCTCCAGCGAGGTAGCTTAGCGGCTCGATCAGGCAAGGTAACTTAACAGGTTGGCTCCGGTGAGGAGAGGCGATTTACTGGCACTCGCTTCGGGGAGAAGACTTGAGTAGCTCCGGCAATGTAACTTGGCCTGTTCCAGCAGGGTGACTTGCTCGCACTTGCTTCGGTGACGTCTGATGACAATCTAGCGCCAAGTAGCTGTAAGCCGGACACTAAGTACTGCTCGTTCAGCCGAGACTCAAGTGCCTTTAATTACAGAGCCCAAGAAACATGGGGAAACAATGAATTAAGGAAAACAAGGAGTCAACGATCCTGATCGTGACACAAAGTAAGATTAAAGGGACACAGGGAATAACCGATCAAGACCGTGACACTGAGACAGAGATCACAGGGTCATTAAGTGCAGCAGGGATCTTCACAGCTGTAGTTTATTCTCTTTCAAAGTGGGCATATAAGGTTCATATTCCATCATTACCTTAATGATTTTTTTTAGTTTCCTTCTCTTGGTATTTAAAAGCTTCCTAATCCTCTAACTTCCCACTAATTCTTGCTCTAATATATGACCTCTTTGGCTTCTATGTTGGCTTTCACTTGTTAGCCATGGTTGTGTCATCTTGCCTTTAGAATTCTTCTTCCTCCTTGAGATGTATATATCCTGTGCCATTCAGATTGCTTCCAGAAATTCCAGGCATTGCTGCTCTGCTGCCAGCCCTGCCACTGTCCTTTCCAATTAATTCTGACCAACTCCACTCTCATGCCTCTGTAATTTCCTTTACTCCACTGTAATACTGATATGGTCACTTTCCTCTAAGGGTTCTTTTACCTTTAGCTCTCTCATCTATTCTGGTTCATTGCCCAACATGCACTCCAGAATAGCTGATCCTCTAGTGGGTTCAACCATGAGCTGGTCAAAAAAGACATCTTGTAGATATTCTAGAAATACCCCCTCTTGGGATCCAGCGCCAACCTGATTTTCCCAATCTACCTGCATATTGTAAAACCCATGACTATCATAACTTTGCCCTTTTGGCTTGTATCTTCTATCTCCCATTGTAATCTGTAGATCACATCCTTACTTCTGTTTGGGGGGGGGTCTGTATATAACTCCCATCAGGGTCTTTTTACCTTTGCAGTTTCTAATGATTTTTTTTTCCAACAGAGACATGCCACCACCTCTGCCTACCTGCTGTCCTTTCAATACAATGTGTGTCCTTGGATGTTAAGCTACCTTTATTCTCCTGACAGTCAGCCAGTTACCTGTCTCCTGTAACCTAAATCTGACTACCTCCCTGCAGCTTTGATCTATTACCTTCTCATTCTCCCGTGTGACTTAAAGGTCATCAAGCTGCAGCTCCAGTTCCTTAATAGGTAAATTTATTGATGACAGCAAGATTGGGTGTCGTGGGCAGCAAGGAAGATTATCCAATAATGTTAAAAAGTTTCTTCAGACACATGAAGTGTAAAAGAGATGAGAGTGGATATTGGACTGCTGGAGAGGTAGTAATGAGGGACAAGGAAATAGCAGATGAACTGAATAAGTATTTCACATCAGTCTTCACTGTGGGAGACATTAGCAATATGGTGGAAGGTCCAGGGGTCAGCAGTCAAGATATGTGTGAAGTTACCATAACTAGAAAGAAGGTTCTTGGAAAAATGAAACGTCTGAATGTAGATAAGTCATCAGGACCAGATGGTGTACACCCCAGTGTTCTGAAAGAGGTGGCTGAAGAGATCATGGAGGCATTAATAATGATCTTTCAAGAATCACCAGGTCCTGGAGAGGTTCTGGAACACTGGAAAATTTCAAATGTCACTCCACTCTTCAAGAAGGGAGCAAGGCAGAAGAAAGGCAACTATAGGCCAGTTAGTCTGACCTCAGTTGATGTCATTCTTAAGATATTGAAGTCAATTATTAAGGATGAGAGGTATTTGCCTCAGGGTATTTTGAGGCAAATGATAAAATTGGCCATAGTCAGTATGGCTTCCCCCATGGGAAAATTATGCCTGACAAATCTGTTGGAATTCTTCGAAGTAACAAGCGGATAGACAAAGAAGAATCGGTTGATATTTTGTACTAGGATTTTCAGAAGGCCGTTGACAAGGTGCAATCCATAAGGCTGCCTAACAAGCCATGAGCCCATGAATTTACAGGAAAGATTCCAGCATGGATAAAGCAATGGCTGATTGGAAGGAGCAATGAGTGGGGAAAAACAGAGCCTTTTCTGGCTGGCTGCCAATGACTAGTAGCGTTCCACAGCGGTCTGTGTTGAGACTGACTCTTTTTATGTTATATGTCAATGACTTGGCTGCAGAAATTGATGGCTTTGTTGCAAAGTTAGTTAAGGTAGTTTTGAAGACGTGGAGAGGTGACAGAAGGACTTAGACAGATTAGGAGAAGAGGGAAAGAAATGGCAGATGGACTACGGGGTTGGAAAGTGTATGGTCGTGCAATTTAGTAGAAGAAATGAAATGGTTGACTATTTTCTAAATGGAGAGAAAATATAAAAAATCTGAGGTGCAAAGAGACTTGGGAGTCCTTGTGCAGGATTCCCTAAAAATTAACTTGCAGGCTGAGTCTGTGGTGTGGAAGGCAAATTTGATGTTAGCATTCATTTCGAGGGGACTAGAAATCCAAGGATGTAATGTTGAGATTTTATAAAGCACTGCTGATGCCTCATTTGGAATACTGTGAGAAGTTTTAGGGCCATATGCTGAAACTGGAGAAGATTCAGAGGAGATTCACGAAAATGATTCCACGATTGAACAGCTTGTCATATGAAGTGAGTTTTATGGCTCTGGGCCTGTATTCACTAGAATTCAGAAGAATGATGGGTGACGTCATTGAAACCTATTGAATGGTGAAAGGCCTTAATAGAGTGGATATAGAGAGGATGTTTCCTGCGGTGAGAGTTTAAGACCAGAGGTCACAGAATAGAGGAGTGTCTTTTTAGAACGGAGATGAGGAGGAATTTCTTAGCCAGGGAGTGGTGAATCTGTGGAATTCTTTGCAACAGACAGCTGTGGAGACCAAGATTTTATATATATTTAAGGCAGAAGTTGACAGATTCTTGATTGGTCAGGGCATGAAGTGATATGGGAGAAGGCAGGAGATTGTAGGTGAGAGGAAAATTGGATCAGTCATGATGAAATGGCAGAACAGATTCAATGGGCCAAATGGCCTAATTCAATTCCTATATCTTATGGTTGTATGGTCTATCAGAGTTTGCAGTGGGTTCTGGACCAGCTCAAAATAAGGGCTGAAAATGGTAGATAGAATTTAATGCCAACAAATGAGGTGTTGCACTTCAGTAGGACCAACCAAGGTAGGTCTTACACAGTGAACTGTAGAACAAAGGGATCAGGGAATTCAGGTCCATAATTTATTGAAAATAGTGTTACAAATAGATAGGGTCATAGAGAATTGTTCAGGCACATTAGCATTCAAAAATCTAAGTAGTTAGTACAGGAGTTGGGATGTTTTGTTGAAGTTGTATAGGATGTTGGTGAGATCTAACTTAGAGTATTATGTGCAGTTTTGGTCACCGACCTAAAAGAAGGATGTAAGTAAGGTTGAAAGAGTACAGAGATAATTTACAAGAATGTTGCCAGGACTGCAGGACTGGAGTTACAAAAAAAGATTGAATAGATTAGGATTTTATTCTTTAGAATGTAGAAGATTGAGAGGATATTTGATAGAGATATACAAAATTATGAAGGGTATAGATAGAGTAAATGCAAGCAGGCTTTTTCCACTGAGGTTGTGTGAGACTACAACCAGAGGTCATGGGTTAAGGATAAAAGGTGAAAAGTTTAATATAAACATGAGGGAAAACATCTTCACTCAGAGGGTCATATGAGTGTGGAACAAGCTGCCCATGCAAATATCTATGTCAGGATGTTGTTTATTAACTACAGCTCTGCATTTAACACAGTTATTCTTAGAATTCTGATCAAATCCTAGATTAGCTCTGCAACTGGATCCTAGACTTCCTGCCTGGGAGATCCAATCAGTCTGGATTGGAAGCAGCATCTCCAACACCATCACACAGAGCACGGGGGCCCCCCAGGGCTGTGTGCTCAGTCCACTGTTGTTCACTCTGCTGACCCACGACTGTGCTGCAACACACAGCTCGAACCACACCATCAAGCTTGCCGATGACACGACTGTGGTGGGTCTCATCAGCAAGAACGATGAGTCAGCATACAGAGAGGAGGTACAGTGGCTAACGGACTGGTGCAGAGCAACAACCTGTCTCTGAATGTGAACAAAACAAAAGAGATGGTTGTTGACTTCAGGAGGACACGGAATGACTACTCTTCTTTGAACATCAACAACTCCTCTGTAGAGATCGTTAAGAGCACCAAATTTCTTAGTGTTCACCTGGTGGAGAATCTCACTGTCAAGGTCCAGTCCGTGAAGTCCGGATTCCGGTTCATGGTCTGGTCCATTGTTCCTTATTCCAGGTTTTCTGGTTTTCCATTTTTCTGTTGGGTGCTCTAATTGAGGCAGCTGATTCACATTTTGGGCTGGCTACATAAATAGCTCCTTGGGTCAGCTTCAGTGGCTGGATTGTTCCTGTCAAAACCCTCTGTCTGAATCCCTTCTCTGCTCCTTCCTCCTGGAGCCTTGCCCTGCAACCTGGTTAAGTTCAACCACCAGAGCGAGACTGGAGCCTTGCTGTGTCAAGATAAAGAACTGTCTGTCATTGAGTTGGAACTGTCTGTGTCCACGCCTTCGCTGGGTAGGTCCGGCCATTTGCTGCTACATAGTGTTGGGAACCACCTCTGTGTCCATGCCTTCACTAGGTAGATTCGGCTGTTTGCCGCTACCTTGTGTTGGGAACCGTCTTGTCATGTTCAGTATTCTGTGTATGAGTCCCGGCCCTGCGCCCTGTTTCCAAGGAGGGGTCCTGGCTCTGTGTTCCATGTTCCTGTCTCTCAAGATTACCAAGGCTCTGCATTCCTGTCTTCCTCGACCAAGTCAAGGCTTCGTGTTCTCATCCTATCCATGTGTCTAGCCTGTCCTGGTGCTGGGATTCCCCCATCCTGTCCAAGCCTCATCCAAGAACCCCGTCCTGTCCAAGCGTTTTGTCTTACCCAGGAGTCTCTCGTTCTGTCCTGTGGCCTCACCTATTCCTGTCTCCCAAGACCACGTCATGCCTTTGCCTAGTTCCGGAGTCCGAGCCCAAGTCAAGAACCTGGTTCTGTGTCCTTTTCCAGTCTCTGGCTCGGAGGCCGAACCCAAGCCATGAAGTACCCAATCCTGTAGCCACGCCATGTCCTCTCCTGATTCTGAGGTCCGAGCCCAAGTCAAGACCCAGGTTCTGGGTCCTTGTCCAATCTCCGGCTCAGAGTCCAAGCCCAGGCTCCTAGTTCCCAGTTCCTTGTCCTGGTCATGCTTACCTAGCTAATGTCCTAGCCCAAGTCTATGTCCTTGTCCCAGCTCTCTTGTCAAGTCCTGCTCCTAGTACTTAAGTGTCTTGCATTTGGGTCCACTCCCAGCGCCCACCCCCCCATATGACACTCACCTGGTCCCGCAACACCAGCTCCATAGTAAAGAAAGCCCAGCAGTGTCTCTACTTAGCCTTCGCAGAAAGAATGGTCCATCTCCCCCCCCCCCCCCCCCCATCCTCACCACATTCTACAGAGGTTGTATTGAGAGCATCCTGAGCAGCTGCATCACTGCCTAGTTCGGAAATTGCACCATCTCAGATCGCAAGACCCTGCCGCGGGTAGTGAGGTTAGCTGAGAAGATCATCAATGTCTCTCTTCCTGCCATTACCGACACTTACACCACACGCTGCATCCGTAAAGCAAACAGCATTATGAAGGACCCCACACACCCCTCATACAAACTCTTCTCCCTCCTGCCATCTGACAAAAGGCACTGAAGTATTGGGGATCTTACAACCAGACTATGTAACAGTTCATGTAGCACCATGGTCCTGAAAAATGTCTCATTTTTACTGTATACTGTACCAGCAGTTATGGTCGAAATGACAATAAAAAGCTCCAGAACCTGGGCCTCTGTGCCTCTCTCTGTACCTGGATCCTGAGGTACCTAACCAGAAGATCACAATTTGTCAGACAGAAACAGCTGACGATCAACACTGGCTCACCTCATGGTCGTGTGCTTAGCCCACTGTTCTACTCTCTCTACACTCATGACTGTGTGGCTAGGCATAGCTCAAATGCCTTCTATAAATTTGCTGATGATACCACCATTGCTGGCAGAATTTCACATGGTGACAAGAGGGCATACAGGAGTGAGATATATCAGCTGGTTGAGTGGTGACGCAGCAACAACCTTGCACTCAACATCAGTAAAACCAAAGAACTGATTGTGGACTTCAGGAAGGGTAAGGTGAGGGAATACACATCAGTTCTCAGAGGGATGAGAAGTGGAAAGAGTAAACTATCTCAAGTTCTCTAGTTTCAATATCTCTGAAGATCTAACCAGGACCCAACACATTGATGCAGCTACAAAGAAGGTACAACAGCAGCTATATTTCATTAAGAGTTTGAAAAGATTTGGTATGTCACCTAAACCACTGAAAAATTTCTATAGATGTACGGTGGAGAGCATTCTAGCTGGCCGCATCACTGTCTGATATGGAGGAATGGGTGGGGGGGGGTGTTACTGCACAGAATGGAAGTAAGCTGCAGAGAGTTATAAACTTAGTCAACTCCATCATGAGCACTAGCCTCTGTAATATCCAGGACATCTTCAAGCAGATGCCTTAAAAAGACAGCGTCCATCATTAAGGACTTCCATCACCCAGGTCATGTCTTATTATCAATGTTTCCCTCAGGAAGGAGGTACAGAAGCCTGAAGGCACACACTCAGTGATTCAGGAACGGTTTCTTCCCCTCTCCCAGATTTCTGAATGGACATTGACCCCATGAGCACTACCTCACGACTTTCTTATTTCTATTCTTGCACTACTTATTTAAGTTAACTATTATATATACATAAACAACAGGAATTCTGCAGATGCTGGAAATTCTGGAGATGCTGGAATGGAGGGTCTCGGCCTGAAACGTCGACTGCACCTCTTCCTACAGATGCTGCCTGGCCTGCTGCGTTCACCAGTAACTTTGATGTGTGTTGCTATTATATATACATACTGCGATTCACATTTTTATCGCTCTGTGTTTATGTATTTCATTGTACAGCTGCCATAAAGCTAACAAATTTCACGACATATGCCGGTGGTATTAAACCTAATTCTGAATTCTGCACTCGAAGATTTCGCCCGGCACTCTATTCTCTCACCGGTTGAATGTGCTTCTATTTTAACCTTTTCCTGCCAAAACGGACAATGTTACATTTTCCTACAGTATAATCTATTTGTCAGATTTTTACCTACCTTTTTATATTACTAATATTAACCATGTATATTAGTTTGTATCTCAATCTTTGAGTCATCAGCAATTTTATATTCATCTAGCTTGTAAAACAGTAAAGACTCGAACATTAATCCTTGGGCAGATCATTTTTATATCGTACCCAAATGTAAATACTAAAAAGAAAAACAGGCTGAAGATCGGAGAGAATATAAAGGTAGAGGAAATGTGATAAAAGAGCAGTACTTTAAACTAGAGTGTACAATAAAAGGAGCCGAAAACATTTAAAAAGTAGATGTCATGAATGAATTAAGCGCCACCGATCAAGGACAATGTTTTATAAGAGAAAAAAAAATTTGGTGACAAGTCAGAAGCCCTATACTGATTATGTTAAAATCACGTTTGAGGAGAATCGATCTTATTGTAACTACGTTTTTTTTTTGTTAAACTTCACTGAATACTTCCGGTTTGATTGTCATCGGAGCTGAAATGTCAGGGAACGCGGTGTGGCGCTTACAGTCACGCCCCATGAGATGTAAAGAGGAAGAACGGGCTGACTGAGAGAACCCTGCGGAATTGTCCAGAGAAGAGAGAGGAAGAGAGCTCGGACTAGGATTCGAGTTTCCGTCGATACGAACCCAGACTCTCCTTCCAAGAAACCACCAGTAGCATCACTAGTTTTCTCCATCTCCTAAGGAATGCGTTGGATCATTTGCTGAATATCTTGTGGAAGGTAAATTTGATAGCGTATGATGCGGTTATAATTGCACCTCTTTAGAACTTGCTCCTCTCTGATGAAAGATCTTCGACCTGGCACATTAATGGTCTCACATTGCATACAGAGGTTTAGCTGCTCATTACGCTGCTAGCGTTGAGAGCAGCAGTGGAAGCCCTCCATCTCGGCGGCGTTCAGCAGCTATCCCTCGGTTTACTGCAAGTCCCGAGTGGAGTGTCAGGAAAACGGTCGCACTCAGATGTAAAAGGGTTCTTCATTGCTGTTTCCGTGACATTTCTTTACAAGTCAGGTTTGTTAGCCCTGGGCTACACCCCCGAACCTGGAAGACTCGTAGTTTGGCCTCTACCTTTTAACCTGTTCGGCATGGGTGACCCTACCAAAAGCCAAAGCATAAAATCCTGATTTCAACCGGCATAGCTCTCTGGACGGTTATCCGGTTTGCTTCCAGTTCCTTGTGCTGGAGAGGACAGGAACAGGGAGATAGGGGATCTGAATGTATGGCTGAGGAGCTGGTGCGGGGAGCAGGGATTTAGATTTTAGACCACTGGGATCTGTTTGGGGGTGAGGATGATTTGTACAAGAGGGACGGGTTGCACCTTAACAGGCGGGGGACCAGCATTCTCGCAGGCAGGTTTGCCACTGCTATACTGGTGTGTTTAAACTAAGTGGCGGGGGGGGGGGGGTAGAGATGAACTGGAAATATAAGGATGGAGTTAAAGGGAAAGAGAATAAGAAAAGTTAAGAAAGACAACAGAATTAACGGGACAGAAAGCTCAGGAAGGGATCGGAGAGTACGGTCAAGTGCAATAGGAACCGATGTGAAAAGTGAGGGGAGTAATGGATTAAAAGTATTATATATGAATGCACGAAGTATAAGAAATAAAGTGAATGAGCTTGAGGCTCAGTTGGAAATTGGCAAATATGATGTTGTAGGAATAACAGAGACATGGCTGCAAGAGGACCAGGGCTGGGAAATGAATATTCAGGGATATACATCCCATCGAAAGGACAGACAAGTGGGCAGAGGGGGTAGGGTGTCTCTGTTGGTGAGGAATGAATTTCAGTCCCTTGCGAGGGGGGACATAGAATCAGGAGATGTAGAGTCAGTATGGATAGAACTGAGAAACTGCAAGGGCAAAAAGACCCTGATGGGAGTTATCTACAGGCCCCCCAAACAGTAGCCTGGATATAGGGTACAAGTTGAATCAAGAGTTAAAATTGGCATGTAGCAAAGGTAATGCTACGGTTGTTATGGGGGATTTCAACATGCAGGTAGACTGGGAAAATCAGGTCGGTACTGGACCCCAAGAAAGGGAGTTTGTGGAGTGCCTCCGAGATGGATTCTTAGAGCAGCTTGTACTGGAGCCTACCAGGGAGAAGGCAATTCTGGATCTGGTGTTGTGCAATGAACCGGATTTGATAAGGGAACTTGAGGTAAGGGAGCCATTAGGAGGTAGTGACCATAATATGATAAGTTTTAATCTACAATTTGAGAGGGAGAAGGGAAAATTGGAAGTGTCAGTATTACAGTTGAACAAAGGGGACTATGGAGCCATGAGGGAGGAGCTGGCCAAAGTTGACTGGAAAGATACCCTAGCAGGGATGACAGTGGAACAACAATGGCAGGTATTTCTGGGAATAATACAGAAGGTGCAGGATCAGTTCATTCCAAAGAGGAAGAAAGATCCTAAGGGGAGTAAGGGGCGACCATGGCTCAAGAAGGAAGTTAAGGACAGTATAAAAATAAAAGAGAAGAAGTATAACATAGCAAAGATGAGCGGGAAGCCAGAGGATTGGGAAACTTTTAAAGAGCAACAGAAGATAACTAAAAAGGCAATATGGGGAGAAAAGATGAGGTATGAATGTAAGCTAGCCAAGAATATAAAGGAGGATAGTAAAAGCTTCTTTAGGTATGTGAAGGGGTAAAAATTAGTTAAGACCAAAGTTGGGCCCTTGATGACAGAAACAGGTGAATTTATTATGGGGAACAAAGAAATGGCAGACAAGTTGAACAGGTACTTTGGATCTGTCTTCACTAGGGAAGACACAAATAATCTCCCAGATGTAATAGTGGCCAGAGGACCTAGGGTAACGGAGGAACTGAAGGAAATTCACATTAGGCAGAAAATGGTGTTGGATAGACTGATGGGACTGAAGGCTGATAAATCCCCAGGGCCTGATGGTCTGCATCCCAGGGTACTTAAGGAGGTGCTCTAGAAATCGTGGACACATTGGTAATTATTTTCCAATGTTCTGACGGAATATTCCCCAAGCTGCTCCACGAGGCGAGGGAAGAGATTGCTGTGCCTCTAGCTAGGACCTTTATGTCCTCGTTGTCCACGGGAATGGTACCGGAGGATTGGAGGGAGATGAATGTTGTCCCCATGTTCAAAAAAGGTAGTAAGGATTGTCTGAGTAATTATAGACCAGTGAGCCTTACGTCTGTGGTGGGAAAGCTGTTGGAAAAGATTCTTAGAGATAGGATCTATGGGCATTTAGAGAATCATGGTCTGATCAGGGACAGTCAGCATGGCTTTGTGAAGGGCAGATTATGTCTAACAAGCCTGATAGAGTTCTTTGAGGAGGTGACCAGGCATATAGATGAGGGTAGTGTAGTGGATGTGATCTATATGGATTTTAGTAAGGCATTTGACAAGGTTCCACACAGAAGGCTTATTCAGAAAGTCAGGAGGCATGGGATCCAGGGAAGTTTGGCCAGCTGGATTCAGAATTGGCTTGCCTGCAGAAGGCAGAGGGTCGTGGTGGAGGGAGTACATTCAGATTGGAGGATTATCCCACAAGGATCTGTTCTGGGACCTCTACTTTTCATGATTTTTATTAACGACCTGGATGTGGGGGTAGAAGGGTGGGTTGACAAGTTTGCAGATGACACAAAGGTTGGTGGTGTTGTAGATAGTGTAGAGGATTGTCAAAGATTGCAGAGAGACATTGGTAGGATGCAGAAGTGGGCTGAGAAGTGGCAGATGGAATTCAACCCGGAGAAGTGTGAGGTGGTACACTTTGGAAGGACAAACTCCAAGGCAGAGTACAAAGTAAATGGCGGGATACTTGGTAGTGTGGAGGAGCAGAGGGATCTGGGGGTACATGTCCGCAGATCCCTGAAAGGTACCTCACAGGTAGATAGGGTAGTTAAGAAAGCTTATGGGGTGTTAGCTTTCATAAGTCTAAGGATAGAGTTTAAGAGTCACGATGTAATGACACAGCTCTATAAAACTCTGATTCGGCCACACTTGGATTACTGTGTCCAGTTCTGGAAGGATGTGGAAGCATTGGAAAGGGTACAGAGGAGATTTACCATGATGCTGCGTGGTTTAGAGAGTATGCATTATGATCAGAGATTAAGGGAGCTAGGGCTTTACTCTTTGGAGAGAAGGAGGATAAGAGGAGACATGATAGATGTGTACAAGATAATAAGAGGAATAGATAGAGTGGATAGCCAGTGGCTCTTCCCAAGGTGCCACTGCTCAATACAAGAGGACATGGCTTTAAGGTAAGGGGTGGGAAGTTCAAGGGGGATATTAGAGGAAGGTTTTTTACTCAGAGTGGTTGGTGTGTGGAATGCACTGCCTGAGTCAGTGGTGGAGACAGATACACTAGTGAAGTTTAAGAGTCAACTAGACAGGTATATGGAGGAATTTAAGGTGGGGGGGGGGTTATATGGGAGGCAGGGTTTGAGGGTTGGCACAACATTGTGGGCCGAAGGGCCTGTAATGTACTGTACTATTCTATATTCTATAGATTCACGATCTGTTCCTGAGGATTGGAGGGTAGCTAATGTTATCCCACTTTTTAAGAAAGGAGGGAGCAAGAAAGCAGGGAATTATAGACCAGTTAGCCTGACATCAGTGGTGGGGAAGATTGCTGGAGTCAATTGTAAAAGATGAAATAACGGCATATTTGGATAGCAGTGGCAGGATCGGTCCGAGTCAGCATGGATTTACGAAGGGGAAATCGTGCTTGACTAATCTTCTGGAATTTTTTGAGGATGTAACTATGAAAATGGACAAGGGAGATCCAGTGGATGTAGTGTACCTGGACTTTCAGAAAGCCTTTGATAAGGTCCCACATAGGAGATTAGTGGGGAAAATTGGAGCACATGGTATTGGGGGTAGGGTACTAATATGAATAGAAAATTGGTTGGCAGACAGGAAACAAAGAGTAGGGACTAATGGGTCCTTTTCAGAATGGCAGGCAGTGACTAGTGGGGTACCGCAAGGCTCGGTGCTGGGACTGCAGCTATTTACAATATACATTAATGATTTAGAAGAATGGATTAAAAGCAACATTAGCAAATTTGCAGATAACACAAAGCTGAGTGGCAGTGTGAAACGTGAGGAGGAAGTTATGGGAATGCAGGGTGACTTGGACAGTTTGGGTGAGTGGACAGATGCATGGCAGATGCAGTTTAATATGGGTAAATGTGAGGTTATCCACTTTGGTGGCAAGAACAGGAAGGCAGATTACTATCTGAATGGTGTCAAGTTAGGAAAAGGGGAAGTACAACGAGATCTAGGTGTCCTTGTTCATCAGTCACTGAAATTAAGCATGCAGGTACACCAGGCAGTGAAGAAAGCTAATGGCATGTTGGCCTTCATAACAAGGGGAATTGAGTATAGGAGCAAAGAGGTCCTTCTGCAGCTGTACAGGGCCCTGGTGAGACCACACCTGGAGTATTGTGTAGAGTTTTGGTCTCCAAATTTGAGGAAGGATATTCTAGCTATTGAGGGAGTGCAGCGTAGGTTCACGAGGTTAATTCCTGGGATGGCGAGACTGTCATATGTTGAAAGTTTGGAGCTACCGGGCTTGTATACACTGGAATTTAGAAGGATGAGAGGGGATCTGATTGAAACATATTCGATTATTAAGGGATCAGACACGCTAGAGGCAGGAAATATGTTCCCGATGTTGGGGGAGTCCAGAAGCAGGGGCCACTGTTTAAGAATAAGGGGTAGGCCATTTAGAACGGAGTTGAGGAAAAACTTTTTCACCCAGAGAAGTTGTGGATCTGTAGAATGCTCTGCCTCAGAAGGCAGTGGAGGCCAATTTTCTGGAGGCTTTCAAGAGTTAGATAGAGCTCTTAATGATAGTGGAGTCAAGGGATATGAGGAGAAGGCAGGAACGGGGTACTGATTTTGGATAATCAGCCATGATCGCAGTGAATGGTGGTGCTGGCTCGAAGGGCTAAATGACCTACTGCTGCACCTATTGTCTATTGAGGCACATAAGCCTAAAACCACAAGGTTGGGTTGTTGTCCTCTTGGATGATTGCATACAGAGTGTCTTGAGGAATTTTCTAATGCTTTTTCAGATTCCCAGTATTTTCATTGTTTTGAGTTTTGCGTTTCCAATGAAGTCCACCTTGCCGAGCTGGTTGATAAAGGGAGCTGATCGATACAGGTCAAATGTCCTTCAACACTTTGCACCCTGTACACACTGTAAATGCAGATGCGAGATGTTGAGTTGAAAGAGAAACAAATTCAGGTGAACTATCCGGACAGGAATGTTTGCAATTCTTGATGCAGTTCAGGACAGTCTGGAGAACTCGTCTACTAAGGCATTACAGGCGGAACTAAGAAATAAGAAAGGACTGACCGCAATAATGTGGGCAATATTACAGACCATTCAATAGTCCGGTGGATTTAGAGAAACAAATTTGTAGAGAAATTTGCAGATTGTTGTAAGAAACATAACATTGTTATAGTAGGTGATTTTAACTTCCTACATATTGACTGGGGATCCCATACTACCAAAGGGCTGGATAGGATGGAGTTTATCAAATGGGGGACTTCCGGTAGCGCTCATGGAGTGAAGTCGTGTTCTTGACTTGCTCCATTACCTATGAGTTTTTCTTCTTATGATCAGCTATATTTTAATTAACCATTAAGGCATCGACTTTTACAATACTTTGAAACAAATTGGGCTCTTCGATAATCGGATGTTTTTAAGGTCTGCTATGTCTAAGAATGGAAAAAACGGGAAGGACGGCAAACCTCTGGGTAGACCGAAAGGTACCGATTTCCCTCCGACTGAACCACCGGTGACTTTGAAAGCTATATCAGAGCTAATTCAAAGGGAAATTTCAACCTCTATTACGGAGCTGATTCGTGAGGAAATTTCAATTAATTTCCAGAAAATTGCCGATTCAATCGAGAAGATCAAATGTGTTCAGGATAGTTTCGTGTAGCAGTATGTACAAGTGCCAACCAGAGAGTATGTTATACTGGATCTGCAATGAGAGAACGAGACAGGGCAGGAGACAGAAGTTTGCATAAGGAAACATGTTGAAACAGCTGATCATACTGCTATTAGTTTGGAAGTAAATACAGAAGAAGATAAGTTTGATCCATGGCTTGAGATTTCAAATTGGAGAAAGGCCAATTTTGATGGTATTGGGAATGATCTGGCAAATGTGGATTGGGACAGGCTGTTTTCTGGCAATGGTGTACTTGGTAAGTGGGAGGCTCTCAAAGGCAAAATTTTCAGAGTACAACTCTTGTAGGTACTTTTCAGACTAAAAGGTAAGGATAACCTTGGTTTTTAAAAGATATTAAGGGCCTGGTTAAGAGAAAACAGAAGTTCATAGCAGGTATAGACATGCAGAAACAAATTATGGCTTATGATGTATAAGAAATGCAAGAGAACACTTAAGAAAGAAATCAGGAGGGCTAAAAGAAGGCATGAAGTTGCTCAAGCAAAGAAGGTGAAGAAATATTGACAGATATGTTAAGAGCAAAAGGATTGCAACCGACAAAATCGGTCCTCTGGGAGATCAAAAATGGTAGTTCATATGTGGAGCAAAAGCAGGTGGGGGAAGTCTTAAACAAAGAAAATCTGCAGATGCTGGATATCTGAGCAACACACACACAATGCTGGAGGAACTCAGCGGGTCAGGCAGCATCAAGGCAGAATAGTTCATGTTTCGAGCTGAGACCCACACTTTCCACAGTTCTCCAGCCCTTTATCTCTTTCACCAATTGACTTCCCAGCTCTTCACTTCACCAGCCCCACTCCCAGTTTCACCTATCACCTACTACCTTATATTTCTTCCTCCCCTCCGGCACCTTCTTACCCTGACGTCTCATCTTTATACTCCAGTCCTGATGAAAGGGAATTGCCCGAAACGTCGACTGTTTATTCTTTTCCATAGATGCTGCCTGACCTGCTGAGTTCCGGCAGCATTTTGTGGTGTTGGGGGTGGTCTTAAATACATTTTTAGAACCTGTATTTACTCAGTAGATGGACACAGAGTCTATATAAGTGAGGCAAAGTGACATCAACCTCATGGACCCTGTAGAGATTACAGTCATAGTCATAGTCGTAGTCATAGTCATACTTTATTGATCCCGGGGGAAATTGGTTTTCGTTACAGTTGCACCATAAATAATAAATAGTAATAGAACCATAAATAGTTAAATAGTAATATGTAAATTATGCCAGTAAATTATGAAATAAGTCCAGGACCAGCCTATTGGCTCAGGGTGTCTGACCCTCCAAAGGAGGAGTTGTAAAGTTTGATGGCCACAGGCAGGAATGACTTCCTATGACACTCTGTGTTGCATCTCGGTGGAATGAGTCTCTGGCTGAATGTACTCCTGTGCCCACCCAGTACATTATGTAGTGGATGGGAGACATTGACCAAGATGGCATGCAACTTAGACAGCATCCTCTTTTCAGACACCACCGTGAGAGAGTCCAGTTCCATCCCCACAACATCACTGGCCTTACGAATGAGTTTGTTGACTCTGTTGGTGTCTGCTACCCTCAGCCTGCTGCCCCAGCACACGACAGCAAACATGATAGCACTGGCCACCACAGACTCGTAGAACGTCCTCAGCATTGTCCGGCAGATGTTAAAGGACCTCAGTCTCCTCCACAGGAAGAGGTGTTTGCTATCCTGAGGCAAATGGGGGTAGATAAATCCCCAGGGCCTGACAAGTGTTCCCTTGGACCCTGTGGGAGGCAAGTGCAGAAATTGCTGGAGCCCAGCAGAGATATTTAAATGATCTTTAGTGACAGGAAAGGTACGAGAGGACTGGAGGATAGTCAATGTTGTTCTGCTGTTTAATAAAGGTTCTGAACATAATCCAGGAAATTGCAGGCTAGTGCGTCTGACATCGGTTGTGGGAAAGTTATTGGAAGGTATTCTAAGGAACCGGATATATATTTATAAATAAAGTCCTTCATGGGAAGTTGGTTTTGAATTGAATTGATTTTATTTCTTTCATCCTTCACATACACGAGGAGTAAAAATCTTTACATTACATCTCCGTCTGAATGTGCAATGTGCAAGTTATAATAATTTGTAATAAATAGTATGTACAGTAAGATATACATCAGAATAATCAATATAGCTTAGAAATACAATTGTGTCAATGTGAATTAATCAGTCTGATGGCCTGGTGGAAGAAGCTGTCCGGAAACCTGTTGGTCCTGGTTTTAATGCTGCAGTACTATTTCACAGATGGTAGCAGCTAGGACAGTTTGTGGTTGGGGTGACTCGAGTCCCCAATGATCCTTCGAGCGCTTTTTACATACCTGTCACTGTAAATGTCCTGAATAGTGGGAAGTTCACATCCACAGATGCGCTGGTCTGTCTGCACCACTCTTTGCAGAGTCCTGCAATTGAGGAAAGTACAGTTCCCATACCAGGCAGTGATGTAGCCAGTCAGATTGCTCTCAACTGTGCCCCTGTAGAAAGTCCTTGGGATTTGGGGACTCAAGCTGAACTTCTTTAACTGTCTGAGGTGAAAGAGGCGCTGTTATGCTTTTTTCACCACACAGCCGCTATGTACAGACCAAGTGAGGTCCTCTCTGATGTGTATACAGAAGAACTGAAAGCTGTTCACCCTCTCAAACCCAGATCCATTGATGTCAATAAGGATGAGCCTGTCTCCATTCCTCCTGTAATCCACAACCAGCTCCTTTGTTTTTGAGACATTGAGGGAGAGGTTGTTTTCTTGACACCACAGTGTCAGGGTGATGACTTCTTCTCTGCAGGCTGCCTCATTATTATTTGAGATAAGGCCAATCAATGTAATATCATCTGCACATTTAATTAGCAGATTGGAGCTGTGGGTGGTGACACTGTCATGGGTATACAGAGAGTAAAGGAAGGGGCTTAGGACACAGCTTTTTTTTTTTTTTTTTTTTTTTTTTCAAAATTCTTTATTACAAATGTCGGTGCTATACAATATTTACAAACCCAGTGAATAACACATTTACTACACTACAAACAGACAATACATGTTAAACCAATATATTGCCATCCTCGTCAATGATGGCATTTACACCCCGCGGAGCCCAACGGTCCCGGAACATCTCGACGGTCGCCGTGGACTGTGCGTATTCCTTTTCAATGTTCACCCGGGCTCGAACATACCCCCTAAACATAGCCAGGCAGTCCGCCCTAGGACACAGCTTTGGGGAATTCCTGTGTTGAGGGTCAGCGGGGCAGAGGTGAGGGAGCCCACTCTTATCACCTATTGGTCAAGATGGTTCAGTCACTTCTCATTCAAGACGAGGTAGTAAATTGAATTAGACATTGCCTTTGTGGGAAAGGCCAGGGAGTGGTAGTAGATGGTTACCTCTCTGACTGGAGGTCTGGGACTAGTGATGAGCCACAGGAATGGGTGCTGGGTGTGTTATTGTTTGTCATCTACATCAATGATCTAGATCATAATGAAGTTGACTGGCTCAGTAAATTTGCGGATGACACCAAGCTTGGGGGTGTAGTGGACAGCAAGGAAGGGTATTGCGGCTTACAGGGGGATCTGGATCAGCTGGAAAAATAGGCTTGAAAATGGCAGCTGGAATTTGATGCAGATAAGGCAAGGTATACAGTAGGGCCATCCAGGGTAGGTCCCACCCAGTGAAAGGTAGGGCACTGAGGATTGTGGTAGGTCAAAGGGATCTGGGAATACAGGTCTCAAGATCATTGAAAGTGGTATCACAGCTGGAAAGGGTCATGAGGAAAGCTTTTGGCATATTGGCCTTCATAAATCAACGTATTGAGTACAGGAGATGTGATGTTATGTTGAAGTTGAATAAGACGTTGGTGAGGTCTAATTTGGAAAATTGTGTGCAGTTTTGGTCACTTACCCACAGGAAGGATTAGATTAGATTAGATTCAACTTTATTGTCATTGTGCCGAGTACAGATGCAAAGCCAATGAAATGCAGTTAGCATCTAACCAGAAATGCAAAGAATAGTGTTATTTACAAAATAGCTATGAATAAAAAGTAAGTGCTACAGCACACAAATATAAAAGTACTGAGACAGTACAATATGGGTGCAATACTGCTTAGCGCTGTGATGTGAGGTTCAGCAGGGTCACAGCCTCAGGGAAGAAGCTCTTCCTGTGCCTGCTGGTGTGGGAGCGGAGGCTCCTGTAGCGCCTACTGGATGGGAGGAGAGTAAGAAGTCCATGGTCATCCTTGATAATGCTTTTCACCCTGCCCAGGCAGCGTTTATGGTAGATGTTCTCAAAGGTGGGCAATTTGGTACCGATAATCCGCTGGGCAGTTTTCACCACATGCTGGAGTGCTTTGCAGTCCAATATGGGACAATTGCCATACCACACTGAGACGCAGTTGGTGAGTATGCTCTCAATGGTACAGTAGTAAAAGTCAGTCAGTATCCTGGGACAGAGGTGAGCTTTCTTGATGCTCCGCAGGAAATAAAGGCGCTTTTTGATCAGGATGGAGGAGCTCAGGGACCAGGTGAGATCGTCGGAAATGTAGACGCCAAGGAATTTGAAGCTTGATACACGCTCCACTACAACTCCGTTGATGTAGATGGGGATGTGAGTGTGACTCCTGGCATGCCTGAAGTCCACAATGATCTCCATGGTCTTCTCTGGGTGTTAAGGGCCAGGTTGTTATTGGCACACCACCCGGCCAGGTGCTGGACCTCTTCCCTGTAAGCCGTCTCATCATTCCCTCTGATCAGGGCAACCACCGTGGTGTTGTCTGCGAACTTGATTATGGAACTAGAACCATGTACAGGAACGCAGTCATAGGTGAAAAGGGAGTACAGAAGAGGGCTCATCACACAGCCTTGAGGCACGCCTGTGTTCAGGGTGAGAGTAGAGGACGAAAGGTTGTATAACTTAACTGATTGGGGTCTGTTAGTCAGAAAGTCCAAGGTCCAATTGCAGAGGGATGAGCTGATACCAAGCTGGCGAAGTTTGGCAATCAGCTTGGAGGTGATGTAAACAAGATTGAAAAAGTATGGAGACATGTCTGGATGACCAAAGTTATAAGGAAAGACTGAATAGATTAGGACTTTACTCCTTAGAATGTAAGACCATAAGCAGAAGTCGGCCATTCGGCCCATCGAGTCTACTCCGCCATTTTATCATGAGCTGATCCATTCTCCCATTTAGTCCCACTCCCCCGCCTTCTCACCATAACCTTTGATGCCCTGGCTACTCAGATACCTATCAATCTCTGCCTTAAATACACCCAATGACTTGGCCTCCACTGCCGCCCGTGGCAACAAATCCCATAGATTCACCACCCTCTGACTAAAAAAATTTCTTTGCATTTCTGTTCTGAATGGGCGCCCTTCAATCCTTAAGTCATGCCCTGTCGTACTAGACTCCCCCATCATGGGAAACAACTTTGCCACATCCACTCTGTCCATGCCTTTTAACATTCGAAATGTTTCTATGAGGTCTCCCCTCATTCTTCTAAACTCCAAGGAATACAGTCCAAGAGCGGACAAACGTTCCTCATATGTTAACCCTATGTAGAAGATTGAGAGGAGATTTGATGGAGGTATACAAAATTATGAGGGATATAGATAGGGTAAATGCAAGCAGGCTTTTTCCGCTGAGGTTGGGTAAAACTACAACCTGATGTCATGGGTTAAGGGTGAACTGTGAAGAGTTTAAGGGGAACATGAGGAGAAACTTCTTCACTCTGAGGGTCGTGAGTGTCTGGAAAGAACTGCCAGCATAAGCGGTGCATGTGATCTTGATTTCAATGTATAGGCTACATTTGGATAGGTACATGGATATTAGGGGTATGGAGGTGCAGGTCGACGGGAGAAGGCAGTTTAAATGGTTTCAGCATGGACTAGATGAGCTGAAGGGTCTGTTTCTGTGCTGTACTTCTCTACCATTGCATGGGTCTTAATTTGTTAGATTCCCCAGAGCAAATGTAGATACAGGCAATGAATGAGTTATAATATCTCTGTGAAAAGGGGAACTCCAATTACCCACTTATACAGTTTTGATGCAAAGACAACAAACGTTGTCCACCCATCCAATTCAGATTCAGGATCAGGTCAGTACTCACTGTCTGATATGACATATAGTCACCGATTCACCACAGAAGTAGGCTCTTCTGTCCATCTATTCCATGCCAAGCTGTTATGCTGCCTAGTTCCGTAGATCTGGACCCATACCATAGCCCTCCATACCCCTCCAATCCATGTACCTATCCAGATTTCTCTTAAATTCTGAAATCGTCCCTGAATCCTCCACCTCTGCTGACAGCTGATTCCACACTCACACCGCCCTTTAACTGAAGAGGTTCCCCCTCACGTTCCCCTAAAACATTTCATCTTTCACCGTTAATCCATGACCGCTAGCTCTAGTCTTATGAAATGTTTTGCACCACTACAACAAGGCATAAATATTACTATGTTACAAAATAAATAAACGATAAAAAAATGGAAACAATGAGGAAGTATTCATGGATTTGTGGACTTTTCAGAAATCTGATTATAGAAAATAGAACATTACAGCATAGTACAAGCCCATCAATCCACAATGTTGTGCTCAACATTTTTTATTTATCCTAAGATCGACCTAACTGTTCCTTCCTACATAGCCCTCCATTTTTCTATCATCCATATGCCTATCTATGTGCCTCTTAAATGTCCCTATCCACTACCCCTGGCTGGGCATTCCATGCACCCCCCCACTCTCTGTGTAAAGAACCTATCTCTGATAACCCTCCTACAGTATACTTTCCTCCAATCACCTTACAATTCTGACCCTCCAGTAGATTGTTTATAAAAACATAGAAAACCTACAGCACAACACATGCCCTTCGGCCCACAAAGCTGTGCCAAACATGTCCATACCTTAGAAATTACCTAGGGTTAGCCATAGCCCTCTATTTATCTGAACTCCATGAATCTGTCCAGGAGTCTCTTAAAAGACCCTATCATATCCGCCTCCACCACCAGTAGTCCATTCCATGCACTCACCACTCTCTGTGTAAAAAAACTTACCCCTGACATCTCCTCTGTACCTACTTCCAGGCACCTTAAAACTGTGCCTTCTCATACTAGCCATTTCAGCCCTGGGAAAAAGCCTCTGACTATCCACACGATGAATGCCTCTCATCATTTTATACACCTCTATCAGGTCACCTCTCATCCTCCATCACTCCAAGGAAAAAAGAATGAGTTCACTCAACCTATTATCATAAGGTATGCTCCCCAATCCAGGCAACATCCTTGTAAATCTCCTCTGCACCCTTACTATGGTTTCCACATCCTTCCTGTAGTGAGGCGACCAGAACTGAGCACAGTACTCTAAGTGGGGTCTGACCAAGGTCCTACAAAGCTGCAACATTACCCCTCGGCTCCTAAACTCAATCCCACAATTGATGAAGGCCAATGCATCATATGCTTTCTTAACCACAGATTCAAGCTGTGCAGTATCCTATGGACTTGAACCCCAAGATCCTTCTGATCCTCCACACTGCCAAGAGTCTTACTATTAATACTATATTCTGCCATTGTATTTGACCTACCGAAATGAACCACTTACACTTATCTGGGTTGAACTCTATCTGCCACTTCTCAGCCCAGTTTTGCATCCTATCAATGATAGCCCTCACACTATCCACAACACCCCCAACCTTTGTGTCATCAGCAAATTTACTAACCCATCCCTCCACTTCCTCATCGAGAACATTTATAAAAATCACGAAGAGTAAGGGTCCCAGAACAGATCTCTGAGGCACACTGCTGGTCACAGACCTTCATGCAAAATATGACCCATCAACAACCACTCTTTGCCTTCTATGGGCAAGCCAGTTCTGGATCCACAAAGCAATGTCCCCTTGGATCCCATGCCTCTTTACTTTCTCAATAAGCCTTACATAGGGGTACCTTGTCAAATGCCTTGCTGAAATCCATACACAAAACATCTACTGCTCTACCTTCATCAATGTGTTTAGTCACATGCTCAAAAAATTCAGCGAGGCTCGTAAGGTACAACCTGCCTTTGACAAAACCATGCTGACTATCCCTAATCATATTATGCCTCTTCAAATGTTCATAAATCCTGCTTCTCAGGATCTTCTCCATCAACTTACCAACCACTGAAGTAAGACTCACTGGTCTATAATTTCCTGGGCTATCTCTACTCCCTTTCTTGAATAAGGGAACAACATCTGCAACCCTCCAATCCTCCGGAACTTCTTCCGTCCCCATTGATAATGCAAAGATCATCGCCAGAGGCTCAGCAATCTCCTCCCTCGCCTCCCACAGTAGCCTGGGGTACCTCCCGTCCAGTCCCAGTGACTTATCCAACTTGATACTTTCCAAAAACTCCAGCACATCCTCTTTCTTAGTATTTACATGCTGAAGCCTTTCAGTCCCCTATAAGTCATCCCTACAATCGCCAAAATCCTTTTCCATAGTGAATACTGAAGCAAAGTTCTCATTAAGTACCTTTGCTATCTCCTTCGGTTCCATATACACTTTTTCACTGTCACTCCTGATTGGTCCTATTCTCTCACGTCTTATCCTCTCGCTCTTCACATTTTTGAGGTATGCCTTGGGGTTTTCCTTAATCCTGTCTGCCAAGGCCTTCTCATGGTCCCTTCTGGCTCTCCTAATTTCTTTTTTAAGCTCCTTCCAGCTAGTCTTATAATTTTCTGGATCTCTATCATAACCTAGGTTTTGAACCTTTTCTAAGCTCTTCTTTTCTTCTTGACTAGATTTACAACAGCCTTTGTACTCCATGGTTCCTGTACCCAACCATCCTTTCCCTGTCTCATTGGAACGTACCAGTGCAGAACTCCACGCAAGTATCTCCTGAACGTTTGCCACATTTCTTCCGTACATTTCCCTGAGAACATCTGTTCCCAACTTATGCTTCCAAGTTCATGCCTGATAACTTCATATTTCCCCTTACTCCAATTAAACGCTTTCCTAACTTATGTGTTCCTATCCCTCTCCAATGCTATGGTAAAGGAGATAGGATTGTGATCATTATCTCCAAAATGCTCTCCCACTGAAAGATCTGATACCTGATTAGGTTCATTTCCCAATACCAAATCAAGTACAGCCTCTCCTCTTGTGGGCTTATCTACATATTGTGTCAAGAAACCTTCCTGAACACACCTAACAAGCTCCACCCCATCTAAACCCCTTGCTCCAGGGACATGCCAATCAATATTTGGGAAAATGAAATCTCTCACCATGACAAAAGTGTTATTATTACAACTTTCCAGAATTTCTTTCCCTATCTGCTCCTCGATGTCCCTGTTACTATTGGGTGGTCTATAAAAAACACCCAGTAGAGTTATTGACCCCTTCCTGTTCCTAACTTCCACCCACAGAGACTCCGTAGACAATCCCTCCACGTCTTCCTCCTTTTTTGTAGCCATGACACTATCTCTGATCAACAGTGCCACACCCCCACCTCTTTTGCCTGCCCCCCTGTCCTTTCTGAAACATCTAAAGCCTGGCACTCTAAGTAATCATTCCTGCCCCTGAGCCATCCTAGTCTCTGTAATGGCCACAACGTCATAGATCCAAGTACTGATCCACACTCTATGCTCATCTACTTTGTTCATAATACTCCTTACATTAAAATAGATACATCTCAAACCATCGGTTTGAGCGTGTCACTTTTCTATCACCTGTCTATCCTCCCTCTTTCACTGTCTCTAAGCTTTCTCTATTTGTGAGCCAACTGCCTCTTCCTTCGTCATTTCAGTTTGGTTCCCACTCCCCAGCAATCCTGGTTTAAACTCTCCCCAATAGCCTTAGCAATCCTCCCCGCAAGGATATTAGTCCCCCGGGATTCAAGTGCAACCTGTCCATTTTGTACAGGTCACTCCTGCCCCAAAAGAGGTCCCAATGATCCAGGAATCTGAATCCCTGCTTCCTGCTCCAATTCCTCAGCCACGCATTTATCTTCCACCTCACTCTATTCCTATACACACTGTTACGTGGCACAGGCAGTAATCCGGAGAATACTACCTTAGTGGCCCTGCTTCACAACTTCCTTCCTAACTCCCTGTAGTCTGCTTTCAGGACTTCCTCCCTTTTCCTGCCTATGTCGTTGGTACCAATATGTACCATGACCTCTGACTGTTCTCCTTCCCACTTCAGGATATCGTGGATGCGACCAGAAACATCCCGGACCCTGGCACCTCGGAGGCAAACTGCCATCCGCGCTTCTTTCCTGTGTCCACAGAATCGCCTGTCTGACCCCCTAACTATAGAGTCTCCTATCCCTGCTGCCATCCTCTTCCTTTCCCTACCCTTCTGAGCCACAGGGCCAGACTCTGTGCCAGAGGTACGGCCACTGTTGCTTCCTTTTGTAGGCCATCCCCCCCCAACAGTACTCAAGCAGGAGTACTTATTGTCAAGGGGTACAGCCACAGGGGTGCTCACTATCCTCTGACTCCTGCCTTTCCCCCTTCTGTTACCCACTTACCTGTCTCCCGAGGCCCCAGTGTGACTACCTGCCTTTAGCTCCTCTCTATCACCTCCTCACTTACTCTGATCAGACAAAGGTCATCGAGCTGCATCTCTAGTTCCCTAACGAGGTCCCTTTAGATTATGTTGATCTAGATTCCAGCTTCTTCTGTCCCTTGATTGACTTTCAATGAGCCCATCCTGTCAAACTTCTGAACTGTACTTTATGGTCATACCTAGTTACATTGCCAGGTTAAAGGGCCAAGTTGAGTAATCCTAGCAGTGTGTGCAATTCTAGTTGCCCTATTATGGGAAGGGTGTGGAGGCGTTGGAAATGGTGCAGAAGCAGGCTGGATTCCTGAGCTTCGAGAAGAGATTGGGCCACCTGTATGATCCTAAGACCATAAGGCATAAGAGCAGAATTAGGTGTGGTCTACCATTCCATCATGGCCGATTTATTATCCCTCTCAACCTCATTCTCTTGCCTCCTCACCATTACTTTTGACACCCTCACTAATCAAGGCCCTAGCAATTTACGCTTTAAATATACTTTAAATATAATATGACTTGGCCTTCACAGCATCCTTTGGCAATGGATTTCACAAATTCACTACCCGCTGGCTAAAGAAGTTCCTTCTCATCTCTGTTCCAAGCCAGCACATGTTTTCTTAGGTAAGAGTCCCAAAACTGCTCACAATGTTCCAAGTGCAGTCTGACCAATGCCTTATAAAACCTCAGTAATTCACCCTTACTGGTATATTCTAGTTCTCTCAAAATTAATGCTAATATTGTATATGCCTTCCTTACCACCGACTCACCCTGCAAGTTATCCTTCCTCCAGAAGGACTCTCAAGTCCCTTTGTACCTCTGATTTTTTAATTTTCTCCCCATTTAGAAAATACCCTATGTCTTCATTCCTTCTATGAAAGTGCATGCCCATATATTTCCCTACATAATATTCCATCTGCTACTTCTTTTCCCATTCTCCCAATCTGTCTAAGTCCTTCTGCAGACTCCCTGCTTCCTTAACATTACTTGCCCCTTCACCTACCTTCATATCATCTGTAAACTTGGCCACAAAGTCATGAATTCCGAAATTCATCCGAACACCAACCCCTACGTATACAGGGAAGCCAACCAGAAGAGGCCCCCTTTATTCCCACTCCTTGCCTCCTGCCAGTTAGCCATGTTATCCATTCTATCCATGCTAGTGTGTTTCCTGTAATACCTGCTTATCTTGTTTAACAGCCTCATGTGCGACACCTTGCAAAGGCCTTCTGAAATTCAAAGTAAACAACACCCACCAATTCTCCTTTGTCGCTCTTACTTGTTATTTCTTTAATGAATTCCAAAAGATTTGTCTGACAAGATTTCCTCCGAGGGAAACCATGCTGACTTTGGCCTATTTTAGCATGTGCCTCCAAGTACCCCAAAACCGCATCCTTGAAAATGGACTCCAACATCTTCTCAACCACTGAAGTTGGGCTAACTGGCCTACAATTTCCTTTCTGCTGCCTCTCTTCCTTCTTAAAGAATGGAATGATGTTTGCAATTTTCCAGTCCTCCAGAACCAATCCAGAATCTAGTGATTCTTGAAAGATCATTACCAATACCTCCCCAATCTCTTCAGCACCTCTTTCAGAACCCTGGGTGTATTCTGTCTCATTTTGGTTACTTAGCTATCCTAAGGCTTGGGCGAAAACAGCTGTAGGCGCTAGTTTTAATAAGGTGTTCTTTTCCTCTGTTAGTGCATATGTAGCTAGTGCGCTGATAATTGAGCCAGATTTAGTGATATGTTCCCTGTCTGAGATGTGGTAACTTTAGGAGACCTCCCGACTCCCTGATAAACACATCTGCATGAAGTGCACCGAGCTGCAGCTCTTTAGAGACTGTGTTATGGAACTGGAACTGCAGCTCGATGACCTTTGGCTGATACGGGAGAATGTGGAGGAGATAGATAGGAGCTACAGGGAGATAGTCATCCATAAGTTGAAGGACGCACATAATCAGTATACTGCTTTGGATACTGTTGTGTGTGAATGTGGGGGGGTGGTGGCGTACCTGGAAGAAACCGCAATGAGCAGATCTCTGGCCGTGAGTCTGACTCTGTAGCTCAGAAGGGAATGGCAGAGTACAGTTGTGACAGGTGATTACATAGTTAGAGGAGCAGACAGGCGATTCAATGGATATGAAAAAGACACCTGGATGGTACTTTGCCTTCCGTAGTTCCAGGGTCAGGGATGTCTTAGATTAGGTCCATTCTAATCAGAAAGACTGACCAGAAGTCGGCCATTCGGCCCATCGAGTCTGCTCCTCCATTTTATCATGAGCCGATCCATTCTCCCAATCCCCCGCCTTCTCACCATAACCTTTGATGCCCTGGCTACTCAGATACCTATCAATCTCTGCCTTAAATACACCCAATGTCTTGGCCTCCACTGCCGCCCATGGCAACAAATTCCATAGATTCACTACCCTCTGGCTAAAAAAATTTCTTCGCATCTCTGTTCTGAATGGGCGCCCTTCAATCCTTAAGTCATGCCCTCTCGTACGAGACTCCCCCACCATGGGAAACAATTTTGCCACATCCACTCTGTCCATGCCTTTCAACACTCGAAATGTTTCTATGAGGTCTCCCCTCATTCTTCTAAACCCTAGGAATACAATCCAAGAGTGGACAAACATTCCTCATACGTTAACCCTCTCATTACTGGAATCATTCTAGTGAATCTTCTCTGAACCCTCTCCAACGTCAGCACATCCTTTCTTAAATAAGGAGCCCAAAAATGCCCACAGTACTCCAATTGAGGTCTTACCAGTGCCTTATAGAGCCTCAACATCACATCCCTGCTCCTATACTCTATGCCAACATTGCATTTGCCTTCTTCACCACTGCTCAACCTGGAGGTTAACCCTAAAGGTATCCTGCACGAGGACTTCCAAGTCCTGTTGCATCTCAGAACTTTGAATTCTCTCCCCATTTAAATAATAGTCTGCCCGTTTATTTCTTCTGCCAAAGTAACCTCATCCTTGACAATCGACTTCAACAACTTCCCAACCACCGATGTCAAGCTAACAGGTCTATAATTTCCTTTTTGCTTCCTTGCCCCCTTCTTAAATAGCGAAGTGACATTTGCAATCTTCCAGTCCTCCGGAACCATGCCAGAATCTATCAACTTTTGAAAGATCATCGCTAATGCCTCCACAATCTCCACAGCTACTTCCTTCAGAACACGTGGGTGCATTCCATCTGGTCCAGGAGGTTTATCTACCTTTAGACTATTCAGCTTCCTGAGTACTTTCTCTGTCGTAATTGTGACTGTGCACATTTCTCTTCCCTGCCACCCTTGAGTGTCCAGTATACAGCTGATGTCTTCCTCAGTGAAGACTGATGCAAAATACTCATTCAGTTCCTCCACCATCTCCTTATCTCTCACTACAATTTCTCCAGCATCATTTTCTATCGGTCCTATATCTACTCTCACCTGTCTTTTACTCTTTATATACTTGAAAAAGCTTTTAGTATCCTCTTTGATATTATTTGCTAGCTTCCTTTCATAGTTCATCTTTTCCCTCTTAATGACTTTCTCAGTTTCCTTTTGTAAGCTTTTAAAAACTTCCCAATCCTCTGTCTTCCCAATAATTTTTGCTTCCTTGTATGCCCTCTCCTTTGCTTTAACTTTGGCTTTGACTTCTCTTGTCAGCCACTGTTGAATCCTTTTTCCATTAGAAAATTTCTTCTTTTTTGGAATATATTTGTTTTGCACCTTCCTCACCTCTCGCATAAACTCCAGCCACTGCTGCTCTGCCGTCCTTTCCGCCAGTGCTTCTTTCCCAGTCAACTTTGGCCAGTTCCTCTCTCATGCCACAGTAATTTCCTTTACGCCACTGAAATACCGACACATCGGATTTTGGCTTCTCTTTTTCAAATTTCACAGTGAACCCAATCATGTTATGATCACTGTCTCCGAAGGGTTCCTTCACCTGAATCTCTCTAATCTCCTCCGGTTCATTACACAATACCCAATCCAGTACATCCAATCCCCTAGTGGACTCAACAACAAGCTGTTCTAAAAAAGCCATCTCCCAGACATTCTAAAATTCTCTCTCTTGAGATCCAGTGCCGACCTGATTTTCCCAATCCACTCGCATGTTAAAATCCCCCACAATTATCATAACACTGCTCTTCTGACAAGCCTTTTCTATTTCTTGTTGTAATTTGTAGGCCACATCACTGCAGCTGTTTGCAGGCCTGTACATAACTGCCATCAGGGTCCTTTTACCCCTGCGATTTCTTAGCTCAACCCATAAATGTTCTGCACCTTCTGATCCTATGTCACCTCTTTCTAATGATTTAATATCATTTCTTACCAGTAGAGCCTTGCCACCCCCTCTGCCTACTTGCCTATCCTTCCGATACACCGTGTATCCTTGGACGTTCAGCTCCCAGAGACATGCATCCTTTAGCTACGTCTCAGTGATGGCCACAATATCATACCTGCCAATCTGTAGCTGTACGACAAGATCATCCACCTTATTCTTCATGCTGCGTGAATTTAAGTATAACACCTTAAGACCAGTATTTGGTACTTTTTGCTTTGATTGCACTGCAACTCATCCCAATGGCTGCAAATTTGCCCCATCACCTGCCTGTCTTTCCTGACGTCTTTACTGCTCACTATCTTAGATTTATTTCTGCTTTCCCCCTCCTCTGCTCTATCATTCCAGTTCCCATCCCCCTGCCAAATTAGTTTAAACCCTCCCTAACAGCTCTAGTAAATCTTCCCACCAGGATACTGGTCCCCTTCGGGTTCAGGTATGACCCGTCCTTTCTGAACAGGTCATACTTCCCCCAGAAGAGATCCCAATGATCCAAGAATCTGAAGCCCTGCCCCCTGCACCAGTCTCTCAGCCACGCATTCATCTGCCTGATCCTACTATTTTTGCCCTCGCTAGCACGTGGCACAGGTAGCAATCCTGAGATTACTACCCTGAAGGTCCTGCTTCTCAGCTTCCTTCCTAACTCCCGGAAATCTCTCTTCAGTACCTCCTCCCTTTTCCTATCTATGTCATTGGTACCAACATGTACCAAGACAACTGGCTGCTCCCCCTCTCGCTTCTGAACATTCTGGTCCCGATCCGAGACATTCTGTACCCTTGCACATGGGAGGCAACACACCATGCGGGTATCTCTATCTGGCTCACAGAATCTCCTGTCTGTTCCCCTGACTATGGAATCCCCTATGACTACCACATTGCTTTTCTCCCTCTTTCCCTCCTGCACAACAGCGCCAGGCTCAGTGCCAGAGACCTGGTCACCGTGGCTGTCCCCTGTCAGGTCATCCCCCTCAACAGCATCCAAAACGAGATACTTGTTGCCGTGGGGAGCAGCCACAGGGGTGCTCTCCACTATCCAGGCATTTCCCTTCCCTCTCCTGACAGTCACCCAGTTTTCTGACCCCTGTAGCCTAGGGATGACTACCTCCCTGTAGCTCCTGTCTATCACCTCTTCACTTTCCCTAATAAGCTGTAGGTCATCAAGCTGCAGCTTCAGATCCCTAACACAGTCTCTGAGGAGCTGCATCTCGGTGCACCTGGCGCAGATGTGGCCATCAGGGAGGCTGGAGGTCTCCCAGGATTCCCACATCTGACACCCTGAGCAAAGCACTAACCCTGCAGGCAGGCTACCTAATTCTACAGGAATGAAACAGGAAAAATAAGTCTACTCACCCACTTACCTCGCCAAACACACAAACTTTTTAAACCATTAGTTCATACCGTTAGCTGTGTGAGCCCTGCTGTTCCTCTGTCTGTCTGGGCTGATTCGCCAAGGGGCAAAAAAAGAGTTGGTGCCTTGCTCTCGCCTCTTCCCATTACCACATAAGCCCATTGAGCCAAAGCCCTACACTGCTGCTACTCACTCCACTGCCCGCTGTATAGGGTGGTCTCCTTTTTAAACTCTCCGCACTGTCCTGTATACGTCACGCGCCTGCACAGTCTCGTCCTTCTTGTACTCGAAGAAGTGTTTTAGAAATCTGCCTTTCTTCAGAATTCAGCTCTCACGCCACTCTTCTTGTCCCGATCCAAAAGACATGGTAGAGTACATATTGATATCAATGACATACAGTGTCTATAAAAAATATTCACCCCTCCTTCGAAGTTTTCATGTTTTATTGTTTGACAACATTGCATCACAATGGATTTACTTTGGCTTTTCTGATGCGGAACAACAGAAAAATAATCTTTCATGTCAAAGTGAAAAACCAATCTCTGCAAAGTGATCTAAATTAATTACAAATATAAAATGCAAAATAACTGATTGCATAACTGTTTGCCCTCCTTTAATGTGACACACCAAATCATCACTGGTGCAGCCAATTTGTTTGAGAAGGCACATAATTAATTAAACGGAGATCTGTTTTCGGAGATGTGGGTGCAGTAAAGTAATTTCAACAGAATGCAGTAAAAATACCACCTGTATCTGGAAGGTCCAACTGCTGGTGAGTCTATCCTGGCAAAAATTACATCTTAAAGTCAAGAGACCACTCCGAGCAACTGTGTGAGAAAGGTTATTGAAAAGCACAAGCCAGGAGATGGATACAAGAAAATGTCCAAGTCACTGAATATCCCTTTTTCAAGTTTCAAGTCGTCATTTTATATTGTCATTTTGAGCATAACTGCTGGTACAGTACACAGTAAAAACGAGACGATGTTTTTCAGGACCATGGTGCTACATGAACAATACAAAAACTACACTGAACTACGTAAAACAACACAAAACTACACCAGACCACAGACCTTCCCAGGACTGCATAAAGTGCACAAAACAGTGCAGGCATTACAATAAATAATAAACAAGACAATAGGCACAGTAGAGGGCAGTAGGTTGATGTCAGTCCAGGCTCTGGGTATTGAGGAGACTGATGGCTTGGGGGAAGAAACTGTTACATAATCTGGTCGTAAGAGCCCGAATACTTTGGTGCCTTTTGCCAGATGGCAGGAGGGAGAAGAGTTTGTATGAGGGGTGCGTGTGGTCCTTCATAATGCTGTTTGCTTTGAGGATGCAGCGTGTGGTGTAAATGAAGAGAGACCCTGATGATCTTCTCAGCTGACCTCACTATCCGCTGCAGGGTCTTGTGATCCAAGATGGTGCAATTTCTGAACCAGGCAGTGATGCAGCTGCTTAGGATGCTCTCAATACGTGGTGAGCATGGGGGGGGGGGGGGGCGCGGGGGAGGAGGTGGTGGGAGATGGACTTTTCTCAGCCTTAGCAGAAAGTAGAGACGCTGCTGGGCTTTCTTTGCTATGGAGCTGGTGTTGAGGGACCAGGTGAGATTCTCCACCAGGTGAACACTGAGAAATTTGGTGCTCTTAACGATCTCTACGGAGGAGTCGTCGATGTTCAGCAGAGAGTGGTCGTTCCTTGTCCTCCTGAAGTCAACAACCATCTCTTTTGTTTTGTTCACATTCAGAGACAGGTTGTTGGCTCTGCACCAGTCCGTTAGCCGCTGCACCTCCTCTCTGTATGCTGACTCATCGTTCTTGCTGATGAGACCCACCACAGTCGTGTCATCGGCGAACTTGATGATGTGGTTCGTGCTGTGTGTTGCAGCACAATTGTGGGTCAGCAGAGTGAACAGCAGTGGACTGAGCACACAGCCCTGGGGAGCCCCCGTGCTCAGTGTGGTGGTGTTGGAGATGCTGCTTCCGATCCGGACTGACTGAGGTCTCCCAGTCAGGAAGTCTAGGATCCAGTTGCAGAGGGAGGTGTTCAGGCCCAGTAGACTCAGCTTTCCAATCAGTTTCTGAGGAATGATTGTGTTGAATGCTGAACTGAAGTTTATGAATAACATTCGAATGTATGTGTCTTTTTTGTCCTTGGAGTACAGTTCAGTCAATCATCAAGAAGTGGAAAGAATATGGCACAGCTGTAAATCTGCCCTAGAGCAGGCTGTCCTCAAACACTGAGTGACCGTGCAAGAAGGGGGACTAGTGAAGGAGGCCACCAGGAGACCTATGACAACTTTGGAGGATTTACAAGCTTCAGTGGCTGATGTGGGAGAGACTGCGCATGCAATAACTGTTGCCCGGGTGCCTCATCAGTCACAGCTTTATGGGAGAGTGGCAAAGAGAAAGTCACTGTTGAAAGATACTCACATGAAATCTCAGCAGACTCTGAAGTTAACTGGAAGAAAATTGTATGGTCTGATGAAACCAAAATTGAGCTTTTCGGCCATCATCTAAACACTTTGTCTGGTGTAAGCCAAACACAACACATCATCAAAAACACACCATCCCTACTGTGAAGCACGGTGGTGGCTGCATCATGCTGTAGGGATGCTTCACTGCAGCAGACCCTGGAAGGCTTGTGAAGGCAGAGGGTAAAAAAAATTCAGCAAAATGCAGGGAAATCCTGGAGGAAAACCTGGTGCAGTCTGCAAGACAACTGTGACTTGGGAGAAGGTTTGCTCTCCAGCAAGACAATAGCCCCAAGACTAAACCCAAAGCCGGACAGGAATGGCTTAAAAACAACAAAGTTAATGTCCTGGAGCGGCCAAGTCAGAGACCGGACCTCAATCCAATTGAGAATTTGTGGCTGGACTTGAAAAGGGCTGTTCACTCACGATCCCCATGCAATCTGACAGAGCTTGAGCAATATTGTAAGGAAGAATGTGGGAAAGTTGCAGTGTTCAGATGTGCAAAGCTGATAGAGACCTATCCACATGGACTCAAGGCTGTAATTGCTGCCAGAGATCCATCTACTAAATACTGACTTGGTGGGGGGAATACTTATGCATTCAATTACCTTGGGTTCTATGTTTGTAATTCACTAGATCATTTTGTAGAGATCTGTTTTGACTTTGACACAAAAGAGTCTTTTTCTTTTGATCAGTGTCATAAAAAGCCAAATTGAATCCACCATGATTCAATGTTATAAAACAAGAAAACATGAAAACTTCCTGGTGGTGGGGGGGGTGGTGGGGGTGAATACTTTTTAAAGGCACTGTATGTAGGAAATGGGAGGTAGTCCTTAAGAGAGAATATAGGGAGTTAGGTAGAAAGCTGAGCAGTAGGATTTTCAAGATAGTAACCTCTGGATTGCTGCCTGTGCTATGCACCAGTGAAGGTAAGAATAGGATAATATGGTAGATAAATGCTTGGCTGAGGAATCAGTGCAGGGAGCAGGGTTTCATATTTCTGGATCATTGGGATCTCCGCTAGGGAGGGTATGACCTGTACAAAAAGGGTAGGTTACACCAGAAACCCCTGATAATCTTGAATTTTTGGCATACTGCTACTGTCTTTCATAGTGAAAACTAGCGCAAAATACTGATTAAGTTCATCCGCCATTTTTTTGTCTACCATTACTACCTCTCCAGCGTCATTTTACAATTGCCCAGTATCCACTCTCACCTCTCTATTATGCTTTATATATTTGAAGCAACTTTGGCTACACAATTTTATATTGTTGGCTAGAGTGGTTCAAGCTGACAGGAAGGCAACAGTAACTCAAATAACTACATGTTGGAACAGTGATGTGCAGAAGCGCATCTCTGACTGCAAAACATCTTGAACCTTGATGTGGATGGGCTACAGCAGCAGAAGACCACGAGCATACAGTGTGTGGGTCAGTTGTCGTCATCGTGGCTATCCCTCGAGGTCGAGGATGATAGTCTTCATTCTGAAGAAGTGCCCCACAGAGCGAAGACGCCTGTGCGTGTATTTGTTTAACCTGTGCTTGATGTTGCAGTCCAAGAAGCACACAGTATTTCACAAATCAACCAACTGATTCCAATGGCATGGGAACCTCGACAATTGAAGCTGATGGATTTGTTGCAGCCTTCATCCAACTTCACAGCCGTTGAGTTCAAAGTAACTTCGTCCATCTGTTCCACTGTTGAGGTCTTGGTTGGATTGTTCTTTGTCAGGGACCTCACCCTCAACCTTACCACCATGGGTGACCCTACCAGGAGCATAGCTCAGACGGCATTGCTCTTGGGGTCACAGGACCACACAATCTTCTCCACCACGACAAGGTGACAATCCACGGAGAAGTGTGGATCAGTGCATTGAGACAGAACAAGGTGAAAAAATGACAATAATAAAGTGTCATCATTGAGGATTTAGGGTAAGACTTTTAGGATGAGTGGAGGAGAAATATCTTCACTGAGAGTTGGTGAACCTTTGGAATCTTTGCCCCAGAGGGTTGTGAAGGCTGAGTGATGATATAAGATAATGGAGACACAAAGGGAATCAGGAGGTATTGAGAGGAGCAGGAGTATGAGTTTGTGGTTGAGGATGAGCTGTAATCATATTCAATAGCAGAGCAGACTCAATTGGCCGAATGGCCTACCCTGCCCTTATTTCCACACTCCATGGCACTTACTGCTGGTATCCTTATGGGTCCCAACTTCCTGTGGTCCATCTCACCCAGCAAGAACATCCACAACTGGTGACCACTGAAGCTTCCACATAGGCCTCACTGGTAACCAAACAAGAAGCCATAAAACATAGCTTCAGGATTAGGCTATTTCGCCCATCAAGTCTGCCCTGTTACTAGATCATGGCTGATTTATTTTTCCTCTCAACCCCATTCTGCTGCCTTCTTCACATAATCTTTGACACCCTGACTAATTGGATGGCTGACAGAAAACAAGGAGTAACGACTAACGGGTCCCTTTCGGAATGACAGGCAGTGACCAGTGGGGTACCGCAGGGTTCAGTGCTGGGACCGCAGCTGTTTACAATATATATTAATGATTTAGATGAGAGAATTAAAAGTAACATTAGCAAATTTGCTGATGACACAAAGCTGGGTGGTAGTGTGAAATGTGAGGAGGATGTTATGAGAATGCAGGGTGACTTGGACAGGCTGGGTGAGAGGGCAGATGCATGGCAGATGCAGCTTAATGTGGATAATTGTGAGGTTATCCACTTTGGTGGTAAGAACAGGAAGGCAGATTATTATCTAGATGGAGTCAAGTTAGGAAAAGGGGAAGCACAACGAGATCTAGGTGTTCTTGTACATCAGTCACTGAAAGCAAGCATGCAGGTACAGCAGGCAGTGAAGAAAGCTAATGGCATGCTGGCCTTCATAACAAGGGGAATTGAGTATAAGAGCAAAGAGGTCCTTCTGCAGCTGTACAGGGCCCTGGTGAGACCACACCTGGAGTATTGTGTAGAGTTTTGGTCTCCAAATTTGAGGAAGGATAATCTAGCTATTGAGGGAGTGCAGCGTAGGTTCACGAGGTTAATTCCTGGGATGGCGAGACTGTCATATGTTGAAAGTTTGGAGCTACCGGGCTTGTATACACTGGAATTTAGAAGGATGAGAGGGGATCTGATTGAAACATATTCGATTATTAAGGGATCGGACACGCTAGAGGCAGGAAATATGTTCCCGATGTTGGGTGAGTCCAGAAGCAGGGGCCACTGTTTAAGAATAAGGGGTAGCCATTTAGAACGGAGTTGAGGAAAAACTTTTTCACCCAGAGAAGTTGTGGATCTGTAGAATGCTCTGCCTCAGAAGGCAGTGGAGGCCAATTTTCAAAAGATTCAGTGAAATGTGCTTTTACATCAAATCAAATCATTGAGGATTGTGCAGGGCAGCCCACAAGTATTGCTACACTTCAGGTGCCAACAGAGCATACCCACAACTCATTAACCCTAACACTAATTATAGGCATTTGGAATGTGGGAGGAAACCAGAGCACCCAGAGGAAACCTGCAGTATGTGGTCACGAAGAGAACATACAAAGCTCTTCGAAACAACAGTGGGAATCGAACCCTGATCAGTGATCACTGGCAGTGTAAAGCTATAGTGCCAACCGCTATGCTGGCATGATACCTTAACCCCATTCTGTGATTATTTTCTCTAACCTTTCACTCTGTGACTAGTTTGCCTTTTACTTCTCCCCTGTTTACTATATCTCTGGTTCCTTTCACTTCGGGCAAATAGTTTTCATCCTGAAAATCTACCTTGATTTCTATTGCTACTTGGTCAGCTGAGTATTACCCGAGCTGGAGAAGTTAAATTCATGAGTAAAAGGGAAAGAAATACCATTCCAAAATGTTTCTGTATTTACCAGAGGCTTTAAAGGCAATTTGTTTTCCAATGGGTTTCAATTTATCTCAGCGGTGGAGGATAAGAGGTGGTGAAGGTCAGCAACTTTAAATTCCTCGGTGTTTTCATTCCAGGGGATCTGTCCTAGCCCAGTACAAGCGTGCAATTCTGAAGAAAACACAGCAATGTCTGTACTTCCTTAAGGGTTTGCAGAGATTGGGCATGACATCCAAAACTTGGACAAACTTCTATAGACGAGCTGCCAATAGGAACACCAATGCCCTTGAATGGACAATCTGACAAAAAGCAGTGGATGGGCACAATCCATTAGGGGTAAAGCCCTCCCCACTACTGAGCACAATTACACAAAACATAAAATAATCTGCAGATGCTGGGGTCAAAGCAACACTCACAACACACTGGAGGAACTCAGCAGGTCGGGCAGCATCCGTGGAAACGATGAGTTGGCGTTTCGGGCCGCAACCCTTCTTCAGGACTGAAGAGGGAAGGGGCCGAGGCCCTATAAAGAAGGTGGGGGAGGGTTGGAAGGAGAAGGCTGGTAGGCTCAATTGAAAAACCAGTAATTTGAAAGACAAAGGGGTGGGGGAGGGGAAGCAAGGAGGTGATAGGCAGGAAAACAATGAGTAGTAGAAGGAGGCAGAACCATGAGGGAGGTGATAGGCAGCTGGGGGAGAGGCAGAGTGAAATAGGGATAGAGGAAGGGAGGGGGAGGGAATTACTGGAAGTTGGAGAATTCTATGTTCATACCAAGGGGCTGGAGACCTCCTAGATGGTATATGAAGTTTTGCTCCTCCAACCTGAGTTCAGCCTCATCATGGCAGTAGAGGAGGCCATGTATGGATATTTCTGAATGGGAGTGGGAAGCAGAGCTGAAGTGGGTGGCTACCGGGAGATCCTGTCTGTTGTGGCGGACGGAGCGGAGGTGCTGGACGAAGCGGTCCCCCAATCTGCGTTGGGTTTCACCGATGTAGAGGAGGCCGCGCCGGGAGCACCGGATGCAATAGATGGCCCCAACAGACTCACAAAGCATAGTTGCAGGAAAGCAGCATCCATCATCAAGGACCCCACCACCCAGGACATGCTCTTTTCTTGCTGCTGCCTTCAGGAAGAAGATACAGGAGCCGCAGCTCTCACACCACTAGGTTCAGAAACAGTTATTACCTGTCAACCATCAGGCTCTTGAACCAGAGGGGATAACTCCACTCAACTTCATTTGCCCCATCATTAAAATATTCTCACAACCTATGGACTCACTTTCAAGCACTCTTCATCTCATGTACTTGATAATGATTTCTTATTTATATATTATTATTCTTTATTTCTTTTTTTCTCTTTGCACAGTGTACTGTCGTTTGCATACTGGTTGATGCCCAAGTTGGTGCTGTCTTGCATTGATTCTGTTATAGTTATTATTCTGTTGCTTTATTGAATATGCCCACAAGAAAATGCTGTCGTATACGAGGGGTGATTGATAAGTTCGTGGCCTAAGGTAGAAGGCGTCAATAGTCCAGCGGTCGTGGAGCATATGGATCCCTTCTTTGTAGAAGTCAGCATCTTGGACCTCCAGGAGTGGTCCACAGCAGGGGTGATTGATAAGTTTGTGGCCTAAGCTAGAAGGAGATGAGTTATTAACTTCAAACTTTCTGCATATTCACTCAAAGAGTACATGCATGTAACAAGAGCGGTATAACTCATCTCCTTCTACCTTAGGCCACAAACTTATCAATTGCCTCTGCTATGGACCACCCGGAGGTTCAAGACGCTCTTGTGACATGCAAATGCAGTTCAGCTCTTTTAGTGATAATGCAGAAAGTTTGAAGTTAATAACTCATCTCCTTCTACCTTAGACCACGAACTTATCAATCACTCCTGCTGTGGACCACTTCTACAAAGAAGGGATCCGTATGCTCCACGACTGCTGAACTAGGTGTGTACATGTAGGAGGGGATGATGTTGAAAAATAAATATGCTAGGTTTTCTAAAATTGACTCCTTCTACCTTAGGCCACAAACTTATCAATCACCCCTTGTAAGTACACTGATAATAAATTTACTTTGAACTTTGATTGTCCTATGCACAGTACAGTGAGGTTTAATATAATGAAACCTTGCTTCCAGCAGTATCACAGACATGTCAGAATCGGACATGTACATGATAAATAAATATAGTATAAATATAGTATGTGTGTATTATGTAGTTGTTAAAATAAGCAGTGCAAAAAAGTAGAACTTAAATTAAAAAGTAGTGAGGTAGTGTTCATGGGTTCAATGTCCATTCAGAAATTGGATAGCAGAGGGGAAGAGGCTGTTCCTGAATTGTCGAGTGGGTGCCTTCAGGCTTCTGTACCTCCTCCGTGATGGTAACAATGAGAAGAAGCAAGTAACAATGTAGGCAGAGACAACACACCAATTTTACATACCAATTGTATATAAAATTATGCCATAAAATGGAGAAAATGATTGTGCGAATGCAGGACCTAATTGCCAACAAAAACAAAGGCACAATAAAAGGAAATTGGAATAAACAAAATAAAGTCAATTTTAGTGGAAAATGGTCATAGTTTTGCTAAACTGTAGTGATTAGGGTTGTTTCAGTTGGTTCAATTACCAAATGTTGAAGACGAGAAGCTGATCCTGAAACCGATGTTGTAGGACTTTAGTCTTCTGTATGTCCTGCCTGATGCTAACTCTGAGTAAATGGTATGACTTGGGTGGTGGAGATCTTCAGTGATAGATGTTGCCTTCTTGAGGCAGCACTTTCCTGTAGATTGTAGGAAAACAGGTGCCCATGATATGTCCACTACTCTCTGTTTGTTTCAATTCAAATTGATGTCATGGTAAAATCGGTTAAGCAAAGTGCTAGAATTGTAAGTGTATATGAAAACAAACAGGATTGAAGTGTTGTGGTAGAACTTTCATGTAGACATTTGAATATAGAACAATGGATCTCAAATGGCGATAATTTGGAGTACAGGAAGGAAATGGAAGCCCTAGTGACATGATGTCAGGACGGCAACCTTTCCTTCAATATCAACGAAACAAAAGAGTTGGTCATTCAATTCAGGAAGGGGGTGGGGTTGGTGTTGGTGGGAGAAGAGGGTAATGCCTTGCGTATGCTTCTGTTTACATTGGCGGTTCTAAGAATTGAGAACTTCCAGTTCCCAAGTGAACATTATCAATAGCCACATGGACATCTTGGCAAAGAAACCACACCAACACATCTACTTCATCAGGAGGCTATGGACATTCAGCAATGTCCTTTTTGTCTCTCACCAATTTTTATAGATGCAGCCCAGAAAATATTTTATCTGGACACATCATGGATTGGTATGGCAGCTACTCTGCCCATGTCCGCAAAATACTGCAGAGTTGAGGACACAGCTCGGTACATCATGGAAAATAGTCTCCCCTCCATAAACATAGTTTATACTTCTCAGAGCCTCAGTAAATCAGATGACAGAATCAAAGAAACCATCCAAAAGCACATACCACCAGGCTCAAGAGCATCTTCTATGCACTTTTATAAGATTATTAAAGATTCAAGATTCAAGACTGTTTAATGTTATTTCCAATACATAGTTGTAAAGGAGAATGAAATAATTGTTACTCCAGATCCGATGCAGCACACAGAAATAGCACAATAATAAAAAAAAACATAAGATAGCTTCTCTGCATAGATTGATTATACGTCCATAAAATGAAGCTAGGTACAGGAGTGCATGTACATGAAGCAGCTCTAACAGGAAATGATAAAATATTGTGGTTGGGGTTCTTGAGGGGTGGATTAGTAGGTGAGAGTTTTGGTCAGCCTTACTGCTTGGGGAATGTAAATGTTTTTGAGCCTGGTGCTCCTGGTGTGGAGGCTATATAGATTCCTTCCTGATGGAAGTAGGACAGACAGTCCATGAGCAGGGTGGGTGGGAGTCTTCATAATATTACTGACCCTTTTCCAGTTTGCTTCTGTATATATGAGCAGCTTCCTGGCTTGATAAGATGGATTCTTGACCTCACAATCTACCTCGTTATGGCCTTGTTCACTTTCTCTTTAGCTGCAGCACTTTATTCTGCATTCTGTTGTTTCCCCTTGTACTACCTCAATGTACTGAGGTGATGAGATGATCTGTATGGACAGCATGCAAAACAAAGTTTTCCCAAGATTCAAAGTGCATTTATTATGAAAGTGTGTATGTAGTATACAACCCTGAGATTTGTCTTCCCACAGACAGCCACGAAACAAAGAAAACCATGGAGCCTGTTCAAAGAAAAACATCAAACCCCCAATGCACAAAAAAGAAAGACCAAATCCTGGAAACAGCAAAAATGTGAGCAAAAACTACAGAATATTAAACATCAAACCAGAGAGATTTTAACTCTCTCAGTACACCTGGCAATAATAATATGAAGCACACCTTATGAGGAAAGGTTGAACGCGCTACAGCTTTTCTCTTTGAAGCCAAGAAAGATGAGAGGTGACTGATAGAGGTGTACAAGACGAAAAGAGGCATTGGCCAAATGGACAACCAGCAACTTCTTCCCAGGGCAGAAATAGCCATCATTTCCAACATTGGAGGAAATGATGGGGTGGGTGGGGGAATTTTGGAGGTAGATTTTTATTACGCAGAGAATGGTAATTGGGTAGAATGTACTGCAAATTTGAGACTGTTCTGTGTGAAAATCTCAGGAGTTAAGCAGTTTCTGAGATATTCAAACCACCATATCTGGCATCAATAATCATTCCGGAGTCAAATTCAGTTAGATCACATTACCTCCCCATTCTGATGTTCGGTCTGAACAACAACTGAACCTCTTGACCGTGTCTGCATGGTTTTATGCATTGAGTTGCGGCCACATGTTTGGTTAATTAGATATTTGCATTAATGAGCAGGTGTGCAGGTGTACAGGTGTAGTTAATAAAGTGGCCGCTAAGTGTAAATCTTTCTTTGCTGTTGCAGATGTTCTCACAAGAATGGCCTGAGCAGGGAGATGAGATCTGCAAAGTTGACAAGGACTTTGAGACATACTACCTGCCCATCATTTACATCATCGTCTTTGTCACCGGCCTCATCGGCAACGGTGTTGCCCTCTGGATGTTCATATTCCACATGCGACCTTGGAGCAGCATCACCATCTACATGTTCAACCTCATCCTGGCTGATCTCTTCTACATCTTCTCCCTGCCCATTCTGACCTTTTACTATCTCAAGGCAAGTGACTGGATCTTTGGTGAGGTCCTGTGCAAGCTGCACCGGTTTATATTCCACGTCAACTTGTACAGTGGCATCTTGTTCCTCACCTGCATCAGCGTCCATAGATACACGGGGGTTGTCCATCCCATGAAGTCACTGGGCAAGCTGAACAAGAGGTTGTCCACCATTGTTTGTGTGTGTGTGTGGATTGTCGTGGTGGCAGGCATCTCCCCAATACTCTACTTCTCTAGAACACACCTGCACACCAGTTCCACGCCACAACAAGATGCTAATCGTACCATTTGTTATGACACGACATCAGAGGAACTCCTTCACAAATACTTCATCTACACCATGAGTACCACCTTCTTTGGATTCTGTGTCCCCTTCGCCACCATCCTGGTCTGTTATGGTTTCATAGTGAAGGCGCTGATACGTAACAAGATGCAGTCTCCCTCCCGGAGCAGGTCCGTGCGTTTGGTCATCATTGTGTTGCTGGTCTTTGCCATCTCCTACCTGCCCTTCCACGTGATGAAGAATCTAAACCTTCAGTCCAGACTTTATTACCAAGGGATAGACACGTGCACGTGGAATAAAATGGTGTACGCCATGTACCAAGTGACCAGGGGTCTTGCCAGTCTCAACAGCTGCATGGACCCCATCCTGTACTTTCTGGCTGGTGACAACTTCAGGAAAAGATTTTCTAATGCAGTTTTTAGGACGACCTTTCGGAATGAGAACATTGTGTAGGAATTTTCTGGACATGATAGTTCAGTCATAGGATGTAGGTGAACCTACAACCAGTACTTATACCCAGTGGCAACTTTTGTACGTTCACCTGTACACTGTTCATTAATGCAAATATGTAATCAGACAATTATGTGGCAGCAAATCAAAGTATTAAAGTATGCAGACCAAACATCAGAATGGGGAAGAAATGTGATCTAGATGATCCACTTCAAGGTTTGATGTGGTGTGTGTTCTGAGATGCTCTTCTGCACACCACTGTTGTAACGCATATCAACTTGAACCATTCTAGCCATTCTCCTCTGACCTCTGTCAGAAAGAAGTTTTTATCCACAGAACCGTCACTCACTGGATTTTTTTTTATTTCTCGCACCATTCTCTGTGAACCTTTCTGTGAAGTTGCTATTTCTAAGGATAAGGTTCTTGGGAAATGGAAAGGGTTGAAGGTATGTCACCTGGGCCAGATGGTATATACCCCGGGTTTTTGAAAGTGGTGGCTGAAAAAATCGTGGAGGCCTTATCAATGATTTTTCAATTGATTCTGGAATGGTTCCAGAGGAATGGAAAATTGCAAATGTCACTTCACGAAGGGGGGAAGGCAGAAGAAAGGAAATAATAGGCCAGTTAGTGATGTTGGAGTTGATTGCAAAGCATGTGGTGCGGGGTACTTAGAGGCATATGATAAAATAGCCTGTAGTCAGCATGGTTTCCTTAAGAGAAAATCTTGCATGACAAATCTGTTGGAATTTTTTAAGGAAATAGCAAACAAGACAGACAAAGGAGAATCAGTGAACGTTGTTTACTTGGATTTTCAAAGGCATTTGACAAGTTGCTACACACGAGGCTGCTTGCCAGGTTAAGAGTCCATAGTATAACAGGAAATATACTACCATGGATAAAGCATTGTCTGATTGGTAGGAGGCAAAGTGTGAGAATAAAGAGAGCCTTTTCTGAGTTGGCTGCCAGTGACCGCTGGTGTTCCATAGGGTCTGTGTTGGGACCGACTTCTTTTTACATTATATGTCAATGATTTGGATGACAGAATTGATGGATTTGTGGCCAAATTTGAAGACGATACGAAGATAGGTGGAGGAGCAGGTAGTTTTGAGGAAATAGAGAAGCTACAGAAGGATGTAGATAGATTAGCAGAAAGAGCAAAAAAAGCAGCAGGTGGAATACAGTATCAGGAAGTGTACGGTTATGTACTTTGGTAGAATAAATAAATGCATAGATTATTTTACAAATGCAGAGAAAAGTCAAATATCTGAAGTGTGAAGGGACTTGGAAGTCTCTGTGCAGGATTCTCTAAAGATTAATTTGGTTGAGTTGGTGGTGAGGAAAGTAAATACGATGTTAGTATTCATTTTGAGAGGTTCAGAATATGAAATGGAGGATGTAATGTTGAGGCTTTACAAAGCACTGCTGAGGCCTCATTTGGAGTATTGTGAGCAGTTTTGGGCCCCTTATCTAAGAAAGGACGTGCTGACATTGGGGAGGGTTCAAAGGAACTTTATGAAAATGATTCAGGGATTGAATGGCTTGTCAGATGAGGAGCATTTGATGAATCTGGGCCACTATTCACTGGAATTCAGAAGACTGAAGGGTGACCTCATTGAAACTTACCAAATGGTGAAAGGCCGTGATAGTGGATATGGAGAGGATGTTTCCTATAGTAGGGGAGTTTAAGACCAGAGGACGCAGCCTCAGAACAGAGGAGTGTCTTTTTAGAATGGAGATGAAGAGGAATTTCTTTAGCCAGAGTAGTGAATCTGTGGAGGCCAATTCTTTGCGTATATTTAAGTCAGAGGTTGATAGATTCCTGATTGGTCAGAGCATGAAAGGATACAAGGAGGAGGCAGGAGATTGGGGCTGAGAGAGGAAGAGTGGATCAGCCATGATGAAATGGCAGATCAGACTTGATGGGCCAAATTGCCTAATTCTGCTCCTGGTCTTATGGTCTAGAACCTAGAAGCTGGTGTGCATGAAAAACCAAGGAGGTCAGCAGTTTCTGAGATACTCAAACCACCCTGTCTGGCACCATCAATCATTCTACTGTCAAAGTCACTTAGTTCACATTTCTTCCCCATCGATGCTATGTATCAGTTAACTGAATGGATTGCTACGGTGGAGACTGGTTACTGATTGGAACTCCATTGGAACCAGCTTCCTGTGTTCCACTTTCTATCTGGTTACTGTTCTGGTGGCACATAGTTACTACATTGTGTTCCAGTAAAGGATGCTTGTTAATGATCTATTTATCACACATGGAACCTAATTGCACAACTTTGTCCATGGTTACCACTCAGCACTCCATAGTCTAACTTTTCCGCAGCACAAGGGTGTCAGGGTCACACCACAACTTTAAGGTTGAGCAAGCACATAGATAACCGCAGACAGACTGAGGAACTAACGGTGTCTCTAAGCAAATTGCACTCTCAAAACGATATTACTTTTCAGATACTGTAAAGAATTATAGTTCCTCAGAGTAGTATGGTTAAAAGCAGGCAGGTAGCACCACAGAAGTCTCAGCTGCATGGGGGATTTTGTTGTCAAGGGGCCTGCGGAGAAGGATGATCATATCATGATGGAATTTTACTCTGAATGTGAAACCAATGTAGTTCAAAACAAAACCATTGACTAGAATCCCAAAATAAATGTGAAGCTATGTAACAAGAGTTGTCTGTAGTTGATTATAATTGCAAAGTATGATGCTGAATAAGCAGATGTTACTGGGAGCACAAGAGATTCAGCACATGCTGGAAGTCCAGAGCAACACACACAAAATGCTGGGGGAACTCAGCAGGTCTTCAACGTACATGGAGAGGAATAAACAGTCAACATTTCAGGCCGAAACCTTCATCAGGACTAGAAAGAAAGGACAAAGAGGTCTGAATAGGAAGGTGGGAGGAGGGGAAGGAGTACAAGTTGACAAGTGATAAGTGAAAACGGGTGAGGGGGAAGGTGGGGAGAGGTGACGAAATAAGAAGCTTGGTGGGGATAGGTGGAAGAGGTAAAGACCAGGAGAAAAAAAAAATCTTATAGGAGAAGAGAGTAGACCATGGGATAAAGGGAAGGAGGAGGAGCACCAGAGGGAGGTGATGGGCAGGTGGGGAGAAAAGAAGGGAGTCAGAATGACAAAATGAAAAAGAGGGAAGGGAGGGAATGTGAGAAATCACTGGAAATCAATGTTCATTCCATCAGGTTGGTGAGTACCTTGATGGAATATGAGATGATGCTCCTCCAACCTCAGAGTGACTTCATTGTGGCAGTTGAGGAGGTCACGGACCAACATGTTGAAATGGGAATAGGAAGTGAAATTAAAATGAGTGGCCACTGGGAATCCTGCCTATAGAGTGAAGGAGCTCAATGAGTACCATAAGACATAGGAGCTGAAGTAGACCATTTGGCCCAATGGTATGCTCCTCCATTCCAACTTGGAACTGAGAGATTTTCCCTCTCAATCCCATTGTCCTGCTTATCACCATAACTTTTGATGCCCTGACTAATCAACAAACTATCAACCTCCGTTTTAAATATACTCAATGACTTGGCCTCCACAAGCATCTGTGGCAATGAATTCCACAGATTCACTGCCCTCTGGCTAAAGAAATTTATCTTGTTCTAAGTGGACATCTGTCTATTCTGAGGTTGTCCCCTCTGGTCTTAGACTCCCCCATTATAGGAAACATCCCCTCCACATCCACTCTATTTAGGCCTTCCGTTGTCTGATAGATTTCAATGAGATTCCCCCCTCATTCTTCTAAACTCCAGCAAGTACAGGCTCAGAGGCATCAAATATTCCTCATGTATACCCTTGCATTCCTGGAATTATTCTGGCGGACCTCCTCTGGATCCTCTCCAATGCCAGCTCATCTTTTCTTGGATAAGAGGCCCAAAACTGCTCACAAATCTGCAAGTGTGGTCTGACCAATGCCTTATAAAGTCTCAGCATTACATCCTTGCTCTTGTATTCTAGTCCTTTCGGAATGAATGCTAACAATATATTTGCCTTGCTGACCACCAACTCAACCTGCAAGTTAACTGTTAGGGGATCTCGCATGAGAACTTTGTACCTCCGATTCTTAAAATTTTCTCCCCACTTAGAAAATAGTCTACGTCTTTATTCCTTCTACCAAAATGCATGACCATACAAGTGTGATTTTGGAGCCTTTTGGAATCCAAAGGAGGAACGAGAAATTGTCAAAGAAAGGCAAGATATATGCCGGTGGAAATTTGCGAGAGTCTTTGGTGACATGTCCAATCTCCTCAAACTCAAATTCAACTAAATTCAAAGTTCAAAGTAAATTTATTATCAAACTACATATATGTCACCATATACAACCCTGAGATTCATTTTCTTGTGGGTATTCACAGTAAATACAAAATACAATGGAAATCAATGTAAAACTGCACATCACAAGACAGACAAACAACCAATGTGCAAAAGGCAACAAACTGTACAAATACTACCTAACTAACTAACTGACTATATATATTGAGAACGTGAGATGAAGAGTCCTTGAGAGTAAGTCCATAGGTTGTGGGAACAGTTCAGTGTTGGGATGAGTGAAGTTGAGAGGTTATTCCCTCAATAAACACTGTCAGTCAACCAAAGTGTAAGTGAAGACAACTTCTACAGGTGAAAAGAATAATACTGAGAATGTGAGTTGTACAGTCCTTGAAAATGAGCCTGCAGATCATGGAATCGGTTCAGAGTTGTGTTGAGTGAAGTTATCCACGCTGGTTCAGGAGCCTGATGGTTGAGGAGTAACTACCGTTCCTGAACCTGGTGGTGTGGGTCCTGAGGTTCCTGTTTGTCCTTCTTGATGGCAGCAGCGAGAAGAGAGCATGACATTGATGGCAGAGGCCCTTGATGATGGATGCTGCTTTCCTCCGGCAGTGCTCCTTCGTCTAGTGGGCACGTGGCCATGTGGTTAAGGCATTGGACTAACGATCCGAAAGTCGTGAGTTCGAGCCCAAGCCAAGGGAATGTGTTGTGTCCTTGAGCAAGGCACTTAATCACACATTGCTCTGCGACGACACTGGTGTCAAGCTGTATGGGTCCTAATGCCCTTCCCTTGGACAACATTGGTGTCGTGGAGAGGGGAGACTTGCAGCACGGGCAACTGCTGGTCTTCCATACAGCCTTGCCCAGGCCTGCGCCCTGGTGAGTGAAGACTTTCCAGGCGCAGATCCATGGTCTCGCAAGACTAACGGATGCTCCTTGGTGGGGAAAGCTTTACCTGCGATAGACTGGGCTGCATCCACTACTTTTTGTATGCTTTTCCATTCAGGGAGCATTGGTGTTTCCATACCAGGCCATGATGCAGCCAGTCAATATACTCCCCACCGTACATCTCTGTAAGTGTGTCAAAGTTTTAGATGACGAGGGAAGTTGAAGCATCAAGGTAAATGCAGAGGTTTGGAGATCATTTAGGTGCTTCAGTCTCTGAGAGAATTCCAGGCAGTAGAGGCAGTGTGTTTGAACTTCCTGGCAGGTAGGCTGTAGGATAGGGCGTGAGCTGATCTTCAACTCTATTTCGCCGATTAATGCTTCCATTGTTTGCCAATTAATGCGACGAGGGAGATTGAAACATCGAGGTGAATGCTGTAGGTGAGCATTGATTTTGATCACTGGGAACTGCTCTGCTACACTGCCAGAGAGGGGAGAACCTGCTGCTGTGCCAGGAGAATGTTGCCTAGGTTTCCTATGTTTTGGATGGGGACTTGGACTGTGACTTTTTACAATCTTATAGTTTTTTTCGTATTCTGTGTTTTTCGCCCAGTCTTTCTCTTGTTTTTTGTACAGCGGGGTTGATGTGCCTGGTCCAGTTTTGTTCACTATTTTGTGCGGAGAGGGGGGATCTGGGGGACGATGATTGTGCTGCCTTTTGTTTCTTTCTTGGTTTCATGGCTACCCAGAGAAGAAGAACTTCAGAATTGTATACTTTGACAATAAATGAACCTCTGAACATGCTGAATCTTCACAAACCTCTATGGAAGAAGAGACACTGTTGTGTTTTCTTTTTAATGACACATATGTACTGGACCCAGGACAGATCCTTTGAAAAGATAACTGAGAAATTTAAAGTTGCTGACCCTCTCCACCTCTGATCCCCTGACGGACACTGAGTCATGGACCTCCGGATTCCTCCTCCTGAACCCAATAATCAGCTCCTTATCTTGCTGCCATTGAATGAGACTGAGTGATTGAACTCCTAATGAAGTATAGATGCTGCATGCCTTCTTTATAATTGCATTACTATGTTGGGCTCACAATAGATCTTCAGAGATATTGACACCAGGAGTTTGAAGTTGTTCACCGAAAGAAAATGATGGGTAAAATTCATATGCAGCAGGTCATCAGACAGGTAAATGATACTTTTAATGTCATTCTAAGAGGATTTGTTTACAGGGGTAAACAAGACTACTTGCAATTCCATAGAAACTTGGGTAGGACCATTCCCAGAGTAAGCGTAAGTGCTACACCTGTCCCAACACCTCCTCTCTTGCCACCATTCAGGGCCCCAAACAGTCCTTCCATGTGAGGCAACACTTCACTTGTGAGTCTGTTGGGGTCATCTATTGCATCCGGTGCTCCCGGTGCGGCCTCCTCTACATCGGTGAAACCTGACACAGATTGGGGGACCGCTTCGTCGAGCACCTCCACTCCATCCGCCACAACAGACAGGATCTCCCGGTTGCCACCCACTTCAACTCTGCTTCCCATTCCCGTTCAGATATATCCATACATGGCCTCCTCTACTGCCATGATGAGGCTAAACTCAGGTTGGAGGAGCAACACCTCATATACCGTCTAGGTAGTCTCCAGCCCCTTGGTATGAACGTAGAACTCTTCAACTTCCGGTAATTCCCTCCCCCTCCCTTCCTCTATCCCTATTTCACATCACCTCCCTCATAGTTCCACCTCCTTCTACTACTGCGCATTGTTCTCCTGCCAATCACCTCCCTGCTTCCCCTCCCCCACCCCTTTGTCTTTCAAATTACTGTTTTTTTTCAACTACCAGCATTCTTCAGACCCTCCCCAAAGTTCTTCCTTCAGTCCTGACGAAGGGTTTCGGCCCGAAACGTCGACTAATCTTTTCAACTGATGCTGACTGACCTGCTGAGTTCCTCCAGCGCATTGTGAGTGTTCCTTTGACAACAGCATCTGCAGACTATTGTGTGTTTACCATTCCTGGAGTATTGTGCACAGGTTTGACCCCAAGAATGTACTTGTTGTAGAGGGTGTGCATCAGAATTTCAGTAGACAAGTTCCAGAGATGTACCACTTTCTGTATTCTCTGGTATTTAAAAGAATAAGGTCACGCCTAAACTTGCAAAATGATTAAAGTGTTCAGTAGGATCAGACGTAGGAAAAATGATTCCCTAACTGAAATGAGGAAAACATTTCTTTCCCCAACACATAATAGATTTTGGGAATCTGGATCAACACACAGAAAATGCTAGAGGAACTCAACAAGTCAGGCAGCCTCTATGGTCCTGCCGAAACATCGACCACAGATACTGCCTGGCTTGCTGAGTTCCTCCAGCACTTTTGTATGTGTTTCTCAGTCAGAACCTTCTGAATTCTGTATCCCTGGGGAGTATGAAGACTGAGTGGTGGGATTAGTTAAAATAGATAGTCCTTTGGACTTAAAGTGAATCCAGGAATATGGAGTTGATGCCGGAATATACCAGATCCAAGATGGCACTGGTGATATACAGCAACATTTTGCAGGCAGTTCACAAAACTACTAAGTATACTTCTTCAGAACTATGATTGATGCAATCTGTAAACACAAAATAATCTGCAGATGCTGGGGTCAAAGCAACACTCACAACACGCTGGAGGAACTCAGCAGGTCGGGCAGCATCCGTAGAAACGATGAGTCGACGTTTCGGTCCTGACGAAGGGTTCCGGCCTGAAACGTCGACTCATCGTTTCCGCGGATGCTGCCCGACCTGCTGAGTTCCTCCAGTGTGTTGTGAGTGTTGCTTTGATGCAAACCACAGCCTGTAATTTCTCTTCAAGAAACATACATTTGAACCGTAAGCGAACTAGCGATTTTACGATCTCCCAAAGGATTCAGCAAACTTGACTCAGGAATGCAGGCACAGCACCTTGAAGTGGACAAAGGTTGGCCATCACTACAAGAGAGGGTCAGTCTTCAAGCAGGATTAAAGTGTCAATGCCCGCTAGTGGGAAACAAAGGGGTGTGCAGTCCCACTATGGCGTGCTAGCCAAGGTCCCTCACCTGAGCCCATCCCATCTGCCTATGTTTGACCCGTCTCCCTCTTTTCTCGTTATTACCATCGGGCAGGAAATGCAGGAGTCTTGGGTCCTAAGCCACCAGGTTCAGGAACAGTTGTTGCCTGACAACCATCGGGCCCCTGGACTGGCTTTCTTCATTTCAGACTTCACAGCCTGCAGACTTGGTTTCGGGGATTCTGCAGCTCACGTTCTCAGAATTATTGTTTACATTTTTATTATTTGTACGACTTGTCCTCTTTTACACTTTGAATGTTATCAGTCTCCAGCGCCTCTTCTCTGGGTAGTTGCAACAGGTGACCACAAGGTATGAGGAATTGGTCTGTGCAATAACTCAAGGATACGCAGTTCCTCTGTGTCAGTCTTGGTAATGAATTGGACTTTCATTAGATGGTCCAAACTGGACTATCCTAGTTTGCCCGACCTCTTTTAAGGGACTTCCTTGCAGTTTCCCATCTCAAGAGAAAGGTATGGCAGCCTGTTTGTCCCTCCAGATATTTAAGAGGGGTCAGTTGCAGAGTCATTGTTGTACATGCTCTTTAAACCATATTGTAAAAGAGGGAAGTATTCAATTTGAGAGGCTCCCACAGGCAGCAATAATGTAGCTGTTCTCACTATCACAGATAGGTGCTGCGTCCAAGGAAGTTGTGGATTCAAATCCCCCGCCAGAAGCTCGGAGTTAATGCAGTGGGGTCTTGAGGTAGTGCTGCACTTTTGAAAGTGCCGTGCATCCTTCATGTTTTTTAAGCAGATGCAAACAGCCCCATGAAGTCATTCTGAACAGGAGCAGGAAATCGATACAGGAGTCTGTCAATATCATGGAGACTGATTATCTGGCCCTAATCATAATCCTGTTTGTGGGAGCCTTCTGTGTCAATACAGTCGGACACTGCAATAGTGATAGCAACACACATCAAAGTTGCTGGTGAACGCAGCAGGCCAGGCAGCATCTCTAGGAAGAGGTACAGTCGATGTTTCGGGCCGAGACCCTTCGTCAGGACTAACTGAAGGAAGAGTGAGTAAGGGATTTGAAAGTTGGAGGGGGAGGGGGAGATCCAAAATGATAGGAGAAGACAGGAGGGGGAGGGATGGAGCCAAGAGCTGGACAGGTGATTGGCAAAGGGGATACCAGAGGATCATGGGACAGGAGGTCCGGGAAGAAAGACAGGGGGGGGGGGACCCAGAGGATGGGCAAGGGGTATATTCAGAGGGACAGAGGGAGAAAAAGGAGAGTGAGAGAAAGAATGTGTGTATAAAAATATGTAACAGATGGGGTCCGAGGGGGAGGTGGGGCATTAGCGGAAGTTAGAGAAGTCGATGTTCATGCCACCAGGTTGGAGGCTACCCAGACGGAATATAAGGTGTTGTTCCTCCAACCTGAGTGTGGCTTCATCTTTACAGTAGAGGAGGCCGTGGATAGACATGTCAGAATGGGAATGGGATGTGGAATTAAAATGTGTGGCCACTGGGAGATCCTGCTTTCTCTGGCGGACAGAGCGTAGATGTTCAGCAAAGCGGTCTCCCAGTCTGCGTCAGGTCTCGCCAATATATAAAAGGCCACATCAGGAGCACCGGACGCAGTATATCACCCCAGCCGACTCACAGGTGAAATGTCGCCTCACCTGGAAGGACTGTGCACATTTAGACATGTGCAAGGGGATTTGAGAGGTCCCAGGGTTGTGAAAGGAACTGCAGAAATGCAGGTTTCTTCTTCTTGAGGGATAAAAGCAGAAGTTTGCTCCCAGTGGCCGTGGGTCTTGACTTCTGCATCGAGCTGTGGTTGTCTGGGTTAGAGATAAGACTATAAGACATGGGAGCTGAATTCGTCTGCTCTGCCACTCCACTCTGGCTAAACTATTAACCCTTTCAACCCCATTCTCCTGCCTTCTCCTCGTAAACTTTATCATCCGGGCTAATCAACAACCTATGAACCTACATTTTAAATATACCCAATGATTTGGCATCCACAGCTGTCGATAGCAATAAATTCCACAGATTCACCACCCTCTGACTAAGGAAATCCCTCCTTATCTCTGTTCTAAAAGAATGCCCCTCTATTCTGAGGCAGTGCCCTCTGGTCCTAGACTCCCCCACTATGGGAAACATCTTCTCCACTTTCACTCTATCCAAGCCTTTCAATATTTGATGGGTTTCAATGAGATTCTCCCCTCATTCTTCTAAACTCCAGCAAGTACCAGCTCAGCGCCATCAAATGTTCTTCAAAGGTTAATCCTCTCATTCCTGGGATCATTCTCATGAACATCATCTCGATCCTCTTCAAAGCCAGCACATCCTTTCTTAGATAAGGGATAAGCCCAAAACTGTGCACAATGCTCCAAGTATGGTCTGACCAATGACTTATAAAGTTGCAAGTCTGAAGCTGTAGAGTGAGGCAAAGCTTGTCATCACTTTTCAACTTGCACTGATGATCAGGCAAATGACTTCTTTCTCTGCTGTATTACTGAGTCTCTGTCATTGCACAAGCTTGTCTGACGTTCAAACGCCTTCCTGAGGTTCGTCAGGCTTCAAGGAAATTGGTTTCTTAATTCCAAGGAAGTGAGGTAAGAAAGGGCACGGGTTCACTTGTTTCTCATCTATTTTTGTCAGACTTACTTAATTTAACTTCACACACACACACACACACACACACACACACACACACACACACACACGTATGCACACATGCACGCACACACACATATATACTTCTTGTAATTTTGAGTTGTTTTATATTATGTATCGCACTGTACTGCTACCGCAAAACAAGAAATTTCACAACATATGCCAGCAATAGTAAACCTGATTTTGCTACAATGACACTCACATTCCAGGCACAGAAAAAGAAGGGGATAACGGAATGGCTGACAGGTAGGAGGCAGCAAGTGGGAATCAGGGGTCAGTGTTGGGACTGCTACTTTTCACGTTGGTTATCAGTGATTTAGGTAAAGGAACTAATGGCTTTGTGGCAAAGTTTTCAGATGATAGGTGGAGGGGTAGGTAGTGCTGAGGAAGAATGGGCAAAGAGGTGGCAGATGGAATACAGAGTTGGAAAATATATGATAATGCATTTTGGTAAAAAGAACAATGGTGGCAGACTGCCTGAAGGATGAGGGGGATCTCATTGAAACCGTTTGAATGTTGAAATGCCTAGACAGAGTAGATGTGGAAAGGATGTTTCCCATGGTGGGAGAGTCTAGGACAAGAGGGCATAGCCTCTGGACAGAGGGGTGCCCTTTCAAAACAAAGATATGGAGAAATCTCTTCAGCCAAAGGATGGTGAATTTGTGGAATTTGTTGCCACAGGCAGCTGTGGAGGCCAGGTCAGTGCATGTATTTAAGGCAGATATTGATAGGTTCTTGATTGGACATGGCATCAAAGGTTACAGGGAGAAGGTTGTGAACTGGGGTTGAGGAGGAGAAAAAAAAGGATCAGCCATGATTGAATACTTGATGGGCCAGATGACCTAATTCTGTTCCTATGTCGTATGGTCTTATGGTCTAAGCGAGGAGAAAATTCAAACATCAGAGGTGCGGATGGACCGTCAGAGGTTAATTCACAGGTTAAGTCTATGGTGCAGAAGGCAAATGCAATGTTGGCATTTATTTCAAGGGGAATAGAATATAAAAGCAAGGAGATAATGTTGAGGCTTTTTAAGACACTAGTCAGATCTCTGAACTCCAGTTTGCTCGGAGCTGTAATAACCTCGTGCTAACCAACACATTTCCATGGTAATGTATAAGGAGTAATTTGTCAGGAGTATATCTGTCAATATTAGAATAAACTAACAATTATCGTGGATGCAAATCTAAAGGAAAGGAAGTAATGGAATTCCCCAACGACCTTGAATGTCTCCAGGGTTTCTAAAGGACCTGAATAATGAGAGACTTCGGTACAGTATACATAGTAAAGTTTTGTGCTAATGTTTGGATTTAGTAATTGAAGATTCTTCCTTAAATTCCAGAGAAAATCCTTTTGTTTATGAACACACAATATTTATGCTCTGTGTGAGCCAGTCGATGAGATCATTTTATTACGCATCACAGCATTTTGATTGAATTTTTAGGAGTTTCCATTAAGAGTAAAAAGCAAAGAGTATCTCAGTCCTGATGAAGGTTCTTGACCCGAAACATCAGCTCTTTCCCCTCTCCATAGATGCTGTCTGACCTGCTGAGTTCCTCCGGCATTTTCTGCGTGTTGCTCAAGATTTAAAGCATCTGCAGAATCTCTTGTGTAAATACCTACTGTACACTTGCCGTTTGCATTTTACCTCACAAGATGCATCAACTCACACTTGCCTGGATTAAACAACCATCTGCCATTCTTTGCTCAACTTTTCATTTGATTCATATCCTGTATTAATGATCTGCAGCTCTCTCTTGTCTCCACTTGCCAGCTTCCAGTCTCAGTCACTATTACCACCCTGAACTGGTGTAGCTCAAATATTTTTATACTCTACCCTCTTTTCAAATAAAGAGGACTCACATTGCTATACCCTCATCATCTACTCCAAGTCATGGATTTGAGATTACCATAATCACTCCAAATTTTTATTTTTTAAAAAAATACACAGCTGGGACAGGCCCTTCGGTCCCGGTGAGCTATACCACCTAGCTAACCACCTATTTCACATTGTCCTGATCATAGAACAATGAACAATACCCAATTGATCTCCGACCTCCAGAATGCCCTGGGCTAACTGCTACACTGGTTGTTCATCCATCGTTGACGTTGATGAGGACCTCGACACCATTATGATGGTGTCGAGACTAGCGCGTGATTTGGATTTAAGTGAGGGAGAGTTGCGCAGCGACAGCCTCGCTGTCTCTTCCCAATTCCCATCTGGATCCAGTGGCAAGACAGAGTCTAGACGGCTGTTACGGCTGTTAGTAATCTCTTACTAACTCTTCCTTCAGTTAGTCCTGACGAAGGGTCTCGGCCTGAAACGTCGACTGTACCCCTTCCTAGAGATGCTGCCTGGCCTGCTGCGTTCACCAGCAACTTTGATGTGTGTTGCTTGAATTTCCAGCATCTGCAGAATTCCTGATGAAGGACATTGCCTGAAACATTGGCTCTTTATTCCTCTCCATGGATGCTGCCTGAGCTTCTGAGTTCCTCCAGCATTTTGTGCGTTACAAAGGTTATTTTTTTGTTTGACTTCTAGATTAGGCTCAAAGCATCTTATAAAATAACTCTGGAAATGTAAGTCACATGCAATTATCCATTCAGGAATCTGATGGCGTAGGGGAAGAAGCTGCGGTCACCCATCTTGTAAAGATACTGTTGCTTCTGTAGAAAATGTCATCTCTCACTCTTCTTCACTCCAAAAAGAAAAGCCCTAACTCACTCAACCAATTCTCATATGACATGTTCTCTAATCCAGGCGGCATCCTGGTAAATATACTTTGCACCCTTTCTAAATCTTTCATATCCTTCCAATAATGTGGTGACCAGAGCTGAGCACAATGCTCCAAGTGTGGTCTAAACAGAATCTTATAGAACTGCTGAGTAGCAGAGTGGAGATACATCTCTACCGAAGGAGGTGTGAGGTGCACCTTCTCTCTGCTAGCCTGCAGGTTTCTCTTGGGAAAGGTGTAGCACCTGCTAGGTCCCCGAACCCCTCTCCCCTGATCAGGGTTACAGGAAGCCATGGGAGCAGATGGTGGATGGGCAGGTGAGCAATTGGTGCATATCACAAGTCCTGGTTATGTGACTACTGACGCCAGGCAGACAATCTCTGAAGGGTATTGATAATGGCTGACGTCATCCATCTTGTAAAGGCACTGCTCAGCAAAGTACTTCTATGGAAAAATTTGTCAAGTATAATCATGGTCATGGAAAGACCATGATTGCCCATGTCATATGACACAGCACTCATTGATGATAATGATAGAACTCCATTATTACCTTATTTTTTAGGGTTATGGGCCAAACTCAGGCAAATGGGACTGGCGTTGATGGGGATCTCAGATGGTCATGGACCAGTTGGGCAAAAGGGCCTTTTTCCATCCTACTTGATGCTATAACCCTGTATTATTCTGAACACTACAGCCGTGTTTGGGAACAACAAAAGTTAGATCTCTTTTCAGTTCTGTGCATTCTGTATTTGATATGTCACCAAAAACACTTGAAAATTTCTACAGGTGTACCATCGAGAGCATTCTGACTGGCTGCATCACCGCCTGGTGGTGGGGGAAAGCGTGCAGAATTGAAGGAAGCTGCAGAGAGTTGTAAACTTAATCAGCTCCATCATGGGCACTGGCCTCCGCAGTATGAAGGACATCTTCAGGAGCAATGCCTCAAAAGGGCACTGTTCATCATTGAGGATCTCCATCACCCAGGTCATGCCTTGTTCTCATTGGTACCATCAGGAAGGAGGTACAGAAGCCTGAAGGCACACACTCAGGGATTCAGGAGCAGCTTCTACCCCTCTTCCTCTCTGCTTTGATTTCTGAATGGACGTTGTACCCATGAACACTACCTAACCCAAACACGAGGAAATCTGCAGATGCTGGAAAGTCAAGCAACACACTCAAAAAATGCCGGTGAACGCAGCAGGCCAGGCAGCATCTGTAGGAAGAGGTACAGTTGATGTTTCGGGCCGAGACCCTTCATCAGGCCTAACTGAAAGAAGAGTTAGTAAGAGGGGTAGTAACACTACCTAACTACTTTTTTTGGTATTACTTATTTAATTTAACTATATATTAATTATCGCAGTCAACAAATCTCAGTACATATGCCAGTGATATTAAACCTGATTCTGATTCTGATCATTTCTAGATATCCATATAATCCATTTAAGGTAAATCCATTATATATCAATAGGATATCAATATATCCATTGATCTAGCCACCACTACTATTGGAAGCAAAGAAATGCCAAGATTCGTCACCCTTTGAGAGGAAGGTAAGTTCTCTGCAGCTCATTCTTAAATGAACAGTCTATTATTTTTCAGTCAGATTATGTCCCTTGTTCTTGATGCTCCCACTGATGTCATCATCTCAATAACCACCCTGTCAAGCCCCGTTACATATTTGAACAGGCTGATCCCTCATTCTTCTATACACCAGGGAATACAGACCCGGACTGTCTAAGCTCTCAGTTGGCGCCGGAATGCGTGACAACACTTGCTGGCTGCCCCCAGCTCATCCTTGACAGTATTCCATGTGTGGCCTCAAGAAAGCTCACCAACACCTCTACTTTCTGAAGGGACTGAAGAGAGCAGGTCTATGCACACCTTCCACAGAAGCGCAGTGGAGAGGATCCTGACAAGCCACGTCACTTCCTGGTACAGAAACTGCACTGCAGCAGACAGGAAGGCTCTACGACGGGTAGTCAGAACTGTCCAATGCATCACTGGCAACTGCCTGCCCGCCATTAAGGACAGAAAAAGTGCCAGCAACATCCTGAAGGATCCACTCAACTTGTTTATGGACTGTATGTCCCACCTCCATCAGAGGAGAGGCTAAGCAACATCTACACCAGGACCACTAGACTCAAAAGCAACACACATAGAAATTGCTGGCGAACACAGCAGGCCAGGCAGCATCTCCAGGAAGAGGTACAGCTGACGTTTCGGGCCAAGACCCTTTGTCAGAACTATCTGAAAGAAGAGCTAGTAAGAGATTTGAAAGAGGGAGGGGGAGGGGGAGATCCAAAATGATAGGAGAAGACAGGAGGGGGATGGATGGAGCCAAGAGCTGGGCAGTGATTGGCAAAAGGGATATGAGAGGGTCATGGGACAGGAGGCCCAGGGAGAAGGAAAGTGGGGGGGAGCCCAGAGGATGGGCAAGGGGATGAGAGGGACAGAGGGAGAAAAAGGAGAGAGAGAAAAAGAATGTGTGTATATAAAAAAATAAGGGATGGGATACAAGGGGGAAGTGGGGCATTAGCGGAAGTTAGAGAAGTCAATGTTCATGCCATCAGGTTGGAGGCTACCCAGATGGAATATAAGGTGTTGTTCCTCCAACCTGATTGTGGTTTCATCTTTACAGTAGAGGAGGCCGTGGATAGACATATCAGAATGGGAATGGGATGTGGAATTAAGATGTGTGGCCACTAGGACATCCTGCTTTCTCTGGCGTGCAGAGCATAGGTGTTCAGCGAAATGATCTCCCAGTCTGCGTCGGGTCTCGCCAATATATAGAAGGTCGCATCGAGAGCACTGGATGCAGTATATCACCCCAGCCTCACCTGGAAGGACTGTCTGGGGCCCTGAATGGTAGTGAGGGAGGAAGTGTAAGGGCATGTGTAGCACTTGTTCCGCTTACAAGGATAAGTGCCAGGAGGGATGTGGGGGAACGAATGGACAAGGGAGTCGCGTAGGGAGCGATCCCTGAAAAAAGCAGGGGGTGGGGAGGGAAAGATGTGCTTAGTGGTGGGATCCTGTTGGATGTGGCGGAAGTTACAGAGAATTATATGTTGGACCTGGAGGCTGGTGGGGTGTTAGGTGAGGACAAGGGGAACCCTATTCCTAGTGGGGTGGTGGGAGGATGGAGTGAGAGCAGATGTACATGAAAAGCAGTTGCTTCCTCCAAGCCATAAGGCTGATTAACTCCTTCACCCGTTAACCCACTCCACCACACATCTCCTAGCATTTCCTTATATACAAACAATCAGTCTTTGTATATAACAGTTACTTGTGCATTGCATTTCATAGGATTGTTTTACTATTTATAATTAATTCTTTAATGCGTTCTTTGTACTTATTGTTTTTTATGCCACATCAGATCCGGAGTAGCAGGCACTGGTGTACTGAAGAATGTTGATAAGCAATCTTGAAACTTGAGTTTCATTCACCACCCTGTTCGACTGTAACAAAACTTCTTGATTCTTAAACTCCGACCCTTTGACTATGAAGACCAGCACATCTTTCGCCTTACTAACAACATGCTAACTTTCTGTGATTAATGCACGTTAACACCCAGATCCCCTTCAAGTTTGCTGAAGTGATGGAATATCGGGTCCTTATTTATTTTATTTTTATTTATTTAGAGGTACAGTACAGTAACAGTCAAATGAAGCTGTGCCATTCAACCTGACCAATTAACCTATGGAATGTGGGATGAAATCAAAGCACCCAAAGGAAACCCACATGTCGCAGAGAGAACGTACAAACTGCTCAAAGACAGCAGTTGGAATTGAACCTGGGGCTGTAATAGTGCTACATAACCACTATGCTAGAAAAGAACTGATAGAAATTTATAAGTGCTCCAGAAACCGCAAAGTGCCTCGAAGCTAATGCACTATTGTGAATTATAGCTGAACTGTGGAAACAATGTGTTAGCAACCATTCATATGAAATGTTTACTTTATCTTGGAATCCTTCCATTAATCATTCATCTGCACTTTGCATATTGATGTGGAAAGCTAATTTTCTTTTTTGAATTCTCCGTCCTTCTTCTCCACAGAGCTCTGTGACTCATCCTACCAACAAAGGTAATCTGTACTGAAACATGGAATGGTACAGTACAGGAACAGGTCTTTTGGCCCACAATGTTGTACCAAACCAATTAGATTATGAGAACACTCAGTCCTCTTTTATTGTCATTTAGAAATGCATACATGCATTAAGAAATGATACAATGTTTCTCCGGAGTGATATCACAGAAAACGGGACAGACCAAAGACTAACACTGACAGAACCACATAATTATAACATATAGTTACAGCAGTGCAAAGCAATACCATAATTTGATGAAGAAAAACCATGGGCATGGTAAAAAAAAAGTCTCAAAGTCCCTGAGTCCCCGATAGCAGGTGGCAAAAGGGAGAAACTCCCTGCCATAAAACTCCAGGCACCGTCAACTTGCCGATGCCTTGGAAGCAGCCGACCACAACCGACACTGAGTCCATCCGTCTGAAAACTTCGAGCCTCCGACCAGCCCCTCCGATACAGCCTCCCAAGCGTCTTCGACCTCACCCCGGCCGCTGAAACAAGCAAAGCCGAGGATTTCGGGGCCTTCAGCTCCAGAGATTCCGGTTACCACACAGTAGTGAAGTGGGCATTTCAGAAGTCTTCCAGATGTTCCTCCATAATCTCACGTCCGTCTCCATCAAATCAGAATTGGGCACGGTCCCATACTTGACAGATTACAGATATCATTCACCAGCGAGGCCGCGCCCGCTGCTGTCGCGCCGCCATCTTCTCCTCCTCCTCCTTCTCCAATTTAACTAGTAATAACAATGCCAACTAAACTAATCTTCTTGCCTGCACAATGTTCCTATTCTTTCATTTTCCTCATATTCATGTGCCTATCTAAACATCTAGTGGTAGCTGCGAGAAGATGGTGTGGCCAGGATGGTGGGGATCTTTGATAATGGATGTTGCCTTCCTGAGTCAGCATCATGTGTAGATACTACTGACGGTGGGAAGGGATGTGTCTATATTATATTGGACTTTGTCCACTGCTCTTTGCAGTTTCTTACATTCTTGCACACTCTAATTACTCTTCTACGGGGGCTCCCCAACCTGTGGTTCACAGACTCCATGGTTAATGGTCAGGGTCCATGACATAAAATAAGTTGGGAGCCCCTATTCTGCCAGGTCATAATGCAACAAATCAGGGTACTTTCAACAGTACCTCTGTAGAAGCTTGTTAGAGAGTCGGTGAAGACCTTTTGGATCTAAAATCGTCGGCAGGTCCTGAGGTCAGAAGCATCTGATTGACAAGTCCTGGGATTGGAGCCCAGAGGGCGGTGGGTTCAGAGGTCAAAGTCCTGAGGTAGAAGCCCCTTGGTCAGTTAGTCCAAAGGTTAAAGCCCGAGAATGGAGAGTTCGGAGGTCGGAAGCCCAATGTCTGTGAGCCCACTGCCACAGTCTGGAAGTTGGAGGCTTGAGGGTGCCTTGTCCTGAGGTTAGAGGCAGTCTGTGTGTGTGGGTGGAGAGATGAGAAAGGTGTTTGGTTGTTGTTGCTTTTTGTATGCTGGCTACCTGTTGTTCTTTTGAACATTGTGGGTATGCTATGTTGGTGTCAGAATGTGCGGCAACTCTTCTGGGCTGCCCCAGGACATCACTGGGTGTGTAGGTTGTTGACACAAGCAACATATTTCATTGTATGTTTAATGCGCATAAGATTTAATAAATAAATCTTAAGTCTGAGTTTAAGAAAGTGCCGGTGTAAATCTTCCCATGAGTTATTAAAGCAAGGTCTCATCTGTATTCTCTGATTTTCATGACAAATTGGGTGGAAGTTTTCAATACCAAATTTCAAGTAGATGAAATGTCCAATGCCAGTGTATTAGGTGACTTTTTAAGGTGAGAGGGGAGAAGTTCAAAGGAGATGTGAGGGGCAAGTTTTTTTACACGGAGAGTGGTGGGTACCTGGAATGCATTGTCTGAGGTGGTGGTAGAGGCAGATACATTGGAGACTTCTAAGAGATGGTTAGATAGGCACATGAATGTCAGGAAAATGGAAGGATGTGGACATTGTGTAGAAAAGAGATTAGTTTAGTTGGCCTTAAGATTACAAATTAAATTTGTTCGGCACAACGTTGTGGGCTGAAGGACCTTTTCCTATGCTATAGTGTTCTATGTTCTAAAAACTGCATAATTCAACTTTAACAAAATCTCCAAATGTACTGATCAATATTTATACTTCAACAAAAACTACTAATAAATGGTAGATGATCATGTCACTTCGCACTGCAGTGTTTGGGTGCTTTCAGTGTTCACATGAGTTGTTGAGTTTCCTATATTGCAACAGTGACTATATATATCAAAGATCAATGTTTGGTACTGTAGTGTTCTGAGTTACCTTTGTTAGTGATGTTGTCCAACAAATGGAGGAAAGGAAGTAGAAAGATTACTTGCTCCTGGATCCCATCTTCCTTCCCTTTCTCCTATGAACCAGTCTCCTTACCTATCACCTACCAGCTAGCTTCTTTCTCCTTCCCCCCACCCCCACCACCTTTTTATTTAGGCATCTTCATGCTTCCTTTACACAAAATAATCTGCAGATGCTGTTGTCAAAGGAACACTCACAATGCGCTGGAGGAACTCATGAGGTCAGTCAGCATCAGTTGAAAAGACTAGTCGACGTTTCGGGCCGAAACCCTTCGTCAGGACTGAAGGAAGAACTTTGGGGAGGGTTTGAAGAATGCTGGTAGTTGAAAAAAACAGTAATTTGAAAGACAAAGGGGTGGGGGAGGGGAAGCAGGGAGGTGATAGGCAGGAGAACAATGCGCAGTAGTAGAAGGAGGCGGAACTATGAAAGAGGTGATGTGAAATAGGGATAGAGGAAGGGAGGGGGAGGGAATTACCGGAAGTTGGAGAATTCTATATTCATACCAAGGGGCTGGAGACTACCTAGACGGTTAATGAGGTGTTGCTCCTCCAACCTGAGTTTAGCCTCATCATGGCAGTAGAGGAGGCCATGTATGGACATACCTGAATGGGAATGTGAAGCAGAGTTGAAGTGGGTGGTTACCGGGAGATTCTGTCTGTTGTGGCGGACGGAGTGGAGGTGCTCGACGAAGTGGTCCCCCAATCTGCGTCGGGTTTCAGCGATGTAGAAGAGGCTGCACCGGGAGCACCGAATGCAATAGATGACCCCAACAGACTCACAAGTGAAGTGTTGCCTCACCTGGAAGGACTGTTTGGAGCCCTGAATGGTGGCAAGAGAGGAGGTGTACGGACAGGTGTAGCACTTGCGCTGACAGGGATAAGTGCCGGGTGAGAGATCTGTGGGGATGGACGTGCGGATAAGTGAGTCGCGGAGGGATCGATCCCTGCGGAAAACGGAGAGGGGTGGAGAGGGAAAGATGTGCTTAGTGGTGGGGTCCTGTTGAAGGTGGTGGAAGTTGCGGAGGATATTGTGCTGGATCCGGAGGCTGGTGGGGTGGTAGGTGAGGACAAGGGGAATCCTGTCCCTATTGTGGTGGCGGGAGGATGGGGTGAGGGCTGAAGTGCGGGAAATGGAGGAGATGCAGGTGAGGGCATCATTGATCACCGTAGAAAGGAAACCATGATCCTTAAAGAAAGAGGACGTTTGAGATGTCCTGGAACTGAAAGCCTCATCCTGGGAGCAGATGCAGTGGAGACGGAGGAACTGGAATAGGGAATGGCATTTTTGCACGTGGTGGGGTGGGAAGAGGTATAGTCGAGGTAGTTATGAGAGTCAGTGGGCTTGTAGAAGATGTCAGTGGACAGTCTGTCTCAGAGATGGAGACCGAGACATCGAGAAAGGGGAGAGAAGTGTCAGAGATACTTACCCCTGGAACAGGACCCCACTAAAAAACATCAAACCATTGTGTCCCGCACAATCACCGCCCTTATCAACTCCGGAGACCTTCCATCCTCAGCCGCTAAACTCATTATTCCCACACCCCGTACCGCTCGGTTTTACCTCCTCCCAAAGATACAAATGCCTGACTGTCCCAGTATACCCATAGTTTCTGCCTGCTCCTGTCCAACCGACCTTGTATCTGCCTACTTGGACTCCATTTTGTCACCCATAGTTCAGTCCCTCCCCACCTACATCCGGGATACATCCCATGCCCTCCACCTCTTCAATAACTTCCAGTTCCCCCGTCCCGACCCCCTCCGCTACTTCCTGGATAATAGACCTCACCAGTTCCCCACCACCACTACCCTCCTCCGGTTGGTGGAACTGGTTCTCACACTTAATAACTTCTCTTCTGGCTCTTCCCACTTTCTTCAGACTAAGGGTGTAGCTATGGGAACTCGCATGGGACCCAGTTATGCCTGCCTCTTCGTTGGTTATGTGGAACAGTCTATGCTCCAAACCTATTCTGGTACTACTCCCCAACTTTTCCTTCGGTATATTGACGACTACATTGGTGCTGCTTCCTGCACCAATGCTGAGCTCGTCAAATTCATTGACTTTACATCAAACTTCCATCCAACCCTTAAATTCACTTGGTCTATCTCTGACACCTCTCTCCCCTTTCTTGATGTCTCGGTCTCCATCTCTGGAGACAGACTGTCCACTGACATCTTCTACAAGCCCACTGACTCTCATAACCACCTCGACTATACCTCTTCCCACCCTGCCACATGCAAAAATGCCATTCCCTATTCCCAGTTCCTCCATCTCCGCCACATCTGCTCCCAGGATGGGGCTTTCCATTCCAGGACATCTCCAATGTCCTCTTTCTTTAAGGATCGTGGTTTCCCTTCTGCTGTCATCAATGATGCCCTCACCCGCATCTCCTCAATTTCCCGCACTTCGGCCCTCCCGCCATATCTTCCCGCCACCACAACAGGGACAGAGTTCCCCTTGTCCTCACCTACCACCCCACCAGCCTCCGGATCCAGCACATTATCCTCTGCAACTTCTGCCATCTTCAACAGGACCTCACCACTAAGCACATCTTTCCCTCTCCACCCCTCTCCGCTTTCCGCAGGGATCGGTCCCTCCGCGACTCACTTATCCACACGTCCATCCCCACGGATCTCCCACCCGACACTTATCCCTGTAAGCGTAAGTGCTACACCTGTCCCTACACCTCCTCTCTTGCCACCATTCAGGGCCCCAAACAGTCCTTCCAGGTGAGGCAACACTTCACTTGCGAATCTGTTGGGGTCATCTATTGCATCCGGTGCTCCCGGTGCGGCCTCCTCTACATCGGTTAAACCCGACGCAGATTGGGGGACCGCTTTGTCGAGCACCTCCACTCCGTCCGCCACAACAGACAGGATCTCCCGGTAGCCACCCACTTCAACTCTGCTTCCCATTTCCATTCAGATATGTCCATACATGGCCTCCTCTACTGCCATGATGAGGCTAAACTCAGGTTGGAGGAGCAACACCTCATATACCGTCTAGGTAGTCTCCAGCCCCTTGATATGAACATAGAATTCTCCAACTTCCGGTAATTCCCTCCCCCTCCCTTCCTCTATCCCTATTTCACATCACCTCCCTCATAGTTCCACCTCCTTCTACTACTGCGCATTGTTCTCCTGCCAATCACCTCCCTGCTTCCCCTCCCCCACCCCTTTGTCTTTCAAATTACTGTTTTTTCAACTACCAGCATTCTTCAGACCTTCCCCAAAGTTCTTCCTTCAGTCCTGACGAAGGGTTTCGGCCCGAAATGTCGACTAATCTTTTCAACTGATGCTGACTGACCTGCTGAGTTCCTCCAGCGCATTGTGAGTGTTTCCTCATGCTTCCTTTCCAGTCCAGAAGAAGGATCTCAGCCTGAAACATCAGCTGTTTACTCTTTTCCATAGATGCTGCCTGGCCTGCTGAGTTCCTCCAGCATTTTGTGCGTGTTGCTTTGGATTTCCAGCATCTGCAGACTTTCCCGTGTTTAGAAAGATTTCTGGTATCAGGTATCAATGAAAAATATTACGTTAGATGTCCAAAGGGGTTTTTCATGATGCAATTTCTGTATAGCTCTCTCTGGATGTAAATTCACATGTGGGTAATGTTGCAGAACCTCTTTTAGAAAAGGGAATAAAATGTATTTTTCTGGAATATTGCAAGATATTGGGATGCAAATTCTGTAACAGTAAACTGACTAGACGTGATCTGTGGCGATTAAAACTGAGCTAATGATTTCTACTTTGAGACGAAAAAAGTTATAGTTAACCTAATTTCAGCTGTAAAAAATATTAGCAAATAAAATCCCCTTTTGCAAACAGCAAATTATTAATTTTGTATCTGAGATTGTGAGATTTTAGTTTTGTTAATCAAAGTAATTAAAGACATGTTACTGTTTGTCATGAAGATGGCATGCCAGAAGCTGTACTTCATTTTTTTGTTAAAAAGATTAGCCGTATTTGTCACATGTTCATCCAAATATACAGTGAAATGCATCATTTGCAACATATCAAATTGGTGACGATTGTGCAGGGCAACTGATAAGTATTGCCACACTTCTGCAGCCAACATAGCATGCCCACAACTCACCAACCCTAACCCATACATCGCTGGAATGTGGGAGAAGTAGGTGAATCCCACACAGTCATGGGGAGAGCGAACAGACACTTACAGACAGTGGAGGGAATTGAATCCCAATCGTTACTGCTGGCGCCAGAGAGCATCAATGCTAATCACTATGCAACCATGACACAGTTTTGTAAATTAACGAAGGCTCCAAAGACTCCTGCAACTTTATTACTGCGTGTTCATGGAATTTTATTCTGAACCTTATGTATTTTGGTAGTGGGTTGTGAGTTCTTTAAGGACTAACATCTGTTAACCAGATGACTGTAATACAGGGCTCATCTGGATTTGCCTCAGAGATAATGCAACACAGGATGGTTGGACTCTGCTGTCCAATGAAGAAAAGTTGAGTACAGCTTTGTGAATGCTTAAGAATATACAATGTTCTTGCAGAGACTGGATGCACCAGAGATCACTCTGTCCAGGACTGAGCCCAGGAGAAATTCCTGAGAGAATGTTGAATCGTTGGAATTCTCCACTTGAAAGGGTGAAGAGGTTCAATCATGGTGTTCATTCATTCAAAACAGTAACTGATAGATTTCTGCGCAATAAGGGAATCAAGGGATACGCACTCAGTGGCCACTTTATTATTTCCTCCTGTACCTAATAAAATGGCCACTCAGTGTATATTCATGATCCACAACCCATCCACTTCAAGGTTCGATATGTTATGCATTCAGAGATGCTCTCCTGCACATCACTGTTGTAAAATGTGGTTATTTGAGTTACTGTCGCCTTCTTGTCAGCTTGAACCAATCTGGCCGTTCTCCTCTGACCTCTCTCATTAACAAGGTGTTTTCAGCCACAGAACAACCACTCACTGGATATTGTTTGTTTTTCACACCATTCTCTGTACACTGTAGAGACTGTTGTGCGTAAAAATTCCCAGGAGATCAGCAGTTTCTGAGATACTCAAACCTTCTCATCTGGCACCAACAATCATTCCATGGTTAAAATCATTTACATCACATTTCTTACACATTCTGATGATTTGGTCTGAACAAAAACTGAACCCCTTGACTGCTTCTGCATGCTTTTATGAATTGAGTTGCTGCCACGTGATTGGCTGATTAGATATTTGCATTAATGAGCAGGTGTACACATACACCTAATAAAGTGGCCACTGAGCTCTTAGTCAACATCTAAAAAAACTCAGTGATCTTCAAGCAACCAAATAGCACGAAAACATGCAAGTGCATTCACCAGGCCGGGGGAACTTCTCATTAACGTTTCCTCAAATCTCATTCAATAGATTTTGTTCAGTTGAAGGTAATTTAAGTGGACCGTGTTTTCCCAACGTAAGCTTAATTGCTCTCTTGACCAAGTTATTTTGATCTCTTTCCCGGGGACCTGGACAGAAATTACCAGTTCTGCTAACTCCAAGAGATCAAACATGTCCAGGTGCAAACACTGCAATCTTTATTTTTATTCTTTTTTTTAAAACTCAAAATCTTATCAGCTTACTACCAACAACATACAGTACTGTGCAAAAGTCTTAGGCATATTAATATAGTTAGGGTGCTTAAGACTGTTGTACAGTACTGTAATAATTTTATGTATTGCACCAGACTATTGCTGTGAAAAAAAAACAAATTTCATGACATATGTGAGTGATGATAAACCTGATTCTGATCTGGGTCTCTATTGTGGACTGAGAGTGGGAAGGGGGCAGGAAGAGGGGATTCATGGTTGGGAAAAGGGCAAGGGAGAGGGAAGGGAGCAAAAAGCACCAGAGAGATGATCAATAAACTAATTGTTTGGAATCAAATGCCCTTATCTGGTGTCTCAGGCTGGGTGTGTTTGCACCCGCACCAACCAGCCCCCCTCCCCACTCCGTTCCTGGCACCCCTTCTCTGCCACCTGTCCCACACCCCTCCCTCAGCATTCCCAGCATTCTTAGCTCCTCCCACATTTACGAGCAAGCTCTCTGCTTCATGTTGACAAATATAGCACTGTACTGAAGTCTTAGGAACTCTAGCTATATATATGAGTCTAAGACTTTGTACTTTATTTATAATTGTGGAGCAGAGTATGAGTTTGTCAGTCTGGCAGGAGCAAAGGATATTGGGAGTGGGAGTGTGGACTGTCACGGGAGGTACATGGAACCAGTGGCAGAGAAGGAGTACCAGGGGCAGATGCAGAAATACCCAGCCTTGAGACACCAGGCAAGGGCACTTGATTCCAAACAATTGGTTTATTGATCATTGCAGAACGTCTCTCTGGTGCTTTCTGTTCCCTTCTCCCTCCAGTCCCCTTTTCCCAACCATGATTCCCTTCTCTTTCTCCCCTTCCCACTCTCAGTCCACAATAGAGACCCATATCAGAATCAGGTTTATCAACACTCACATATGTCATGAAGTTTGTTTTTGTTTGTGGCAAAAAAATACTACAGTACTGGGCAAAAGTCTACGAGGGGTGATTGATAAGTTCGTGGCCTAAGGTAGAAGGAGTCAATTTTAGAAAACCTAGCACATTTACTTTTCAACATAGTCCCCTCCTACATTTGCATTATGCAGAAAGTTTGAGGTTAATAACTCATCAGGGGTGATTGATAAGTTCGTGGCCTAAGTAGAAGGAGATGAGTTATTAACTTCTAACTTTCTGCATAATCACTCAAAGAGTTGAACTGCATGTGCATGTAACGAGAGCCGTATAACTCATCTCCTTCTACCTTAGGCCACACATTTATCAATCACCCCTGCTGTGGGCTCTTTCTGAAGGTCCAAGATCTGTATGCTCCACGGCCGCTGGACTAAGTGTGTAAATGTAGGAGGGGACTATGTTGAAAAATAAATGTGGTAGGTTTTCTACAATTGAGTCCTTCTACCTTAGGCCACGAACTTATCAATCACCCCTCGTATATATAGAAAAGAGCCAGTAATGTCATGAAGGAACACAACCACTCCGCTCATGGACTGTCTGTCCCACTCCTATCAGAGAGGATGTTACATAACATCCATGCCAGGACCACCAAACTCAAAAAGAATTATTTTTCCCAAGCAGTAAGGCTGATAAACACATCTGTCCACACCCACCACCAACACCACTACTTTATCATATCCTGTCAGTCACCTAGTGTACGGACACTGCTGTACCTAGCAGCACTTAGATTAGATTAGATTATGAGGACACGCAGTCCTCTTTTATTGTCATTTAGTAATGCATGCATTAAGAAATGATACAATGTTCCTCCAGTGTGATATCACAGAAACACAAGACAGACCAAGACTGAAAAACTGACAAAAACCACATAATTATAACATATAGTTACAATAGTGCAAAGCAATACAGTAATTTGATAGAAGAACAGTCCATGGGCATGGTAGAAAAAAGTCTCAAAGTCTCTCGAAAGTCCCAACATCTCACGCAGACGACAGAAGGAAGAAAACTCTCCCTGCCATGACCTTCCAGCGCCGCAAACTTGCCGATGCAGCATCCTGGAAGTAATCGACCACAGTCCGACTCTCAATCCATCCAAAACCTTCGAGCCTCTGACCAGCCCTCTGACACCGAGCACCGAGCACCATCTCTGCCGAGTGCTTTGACCCCAGCCCCCGGCCGCCAGCAACAGGCAAAGCCGAGGGTTTGGGGCCTTCTTCGGAGATTCTCAATCGCACAGTAGCAGCGGCAATGAAGGGGGCATTTCAGAAGTTTCTCCAGATGTTGCTCCGTGCTTCTCACGTCAGTCTCCATCAAATCAGGATTGTGCATGGTCCCTATTTAACCAATATGGTATCATTTCACTGGAGAGGCTGCGCACGCTGCGTCGTACCGCCACCTTCTTCTCCCTCCCTTATATGTCCACTTTATGGGCATATAATCATTCTATGTATATAAGCTATCTTATGTATTTATATTTATTGTGATTTTTTATTATTGTGTTCTTTATCTTATTATATCTTAGCGATCGTAGTGATGACTTGCACTGGACTGAAAAGCTTGAGCATGTAGATGTTAAGGAAGAGGATGTGCTGGAGCTTTTGGAAAGCATCAACTCGGATAAGTCACCGGGACCAGACGGAATGTACCCCAGGCTACTGTGGGAAGCGAGGGAGGAGATTGCTGAGCCTCTGGAGTTGATCTTTACATCATTAATGAGGACGGGAGAGGTTCCGGAGGATTGGAGGGTTGCGGATATTGTTCCCTTATTCATGAAAGGGAGTAGAGATAACCCAGGAAGTTAGAGACCAGTGAGTCTTACTTCAGTCGTTGGTAAGTTGATGGAGAAGATCCTGAGAGGCAGGATTTATGAACATTTGGAGGGGCATAATATGATTAGGAATAGTCAGCAAGGCTTTGTCAAAGGCAGTTCATGCCTTACGAGCCTGATAGAATTTTTTGAGGATGTGACTAATCACATTGATGAAGGAGAGCAGTACATGTTGTGTATATGGATTTCAGCAAGGCATTTGATAAGGTACCCCATGCAAGGCTTATTGAGAAAGTAAGAAGGCATGGGATCCCAGGGAACATTGCTTTGTGGATCCAGAACTGGCTTGCCCACAGAAAGCAAAGAGTGGTTGTAGACGGGTCATATTCTGCATGGAGGTCGGTGACCAGTGGTGTGCCTCAGAGATCTGTTCTGGGACTCCTTCTATTCATGATTTTTATAAATGACCTGGATGAGGAAGTGGAGGGATGGGTTAGTAAATTTGCTGATGACACAAAGGTTGGAGGTGTTGTGGATAGTGTGGAGGACTGTCAGAGGTTACAACAGGACATTGATAGGATGCAAGACTGGGCTGAGAAGTGGCAGATGGAGTTCAACCCAGATAAGTGTGAGGTGGTTCATTTTGGTAGGTCAAATATGATGGCAGTGTTACATGCTCAAGGAGATATGTTTTTTTGTGAGAATAATGTAATGGTCTTTTGGAGGTCACCTGATGTGATTTTCCCACCGATGTGAGGTCATGTGATGACATGTGACCCATGACTATATAAGGGTGACGCAGTGGGTTTTTGAGTTTGTAGATTTCCAGGTAGAATGTGTTGTATCTCCGTTTCTGTTGCCTGTTTGTTTTTGTGACGCAGTTTCATTTTTAAAACGGTTGTGCGTTCTGTTGCAAAATACGATATTACTTGGACTGGAAATTTTTGCTAGATGAGTTGATTTACTCAATTCCAACATTAGAAGGGAGAGTGAAGAACTTATCGAAGAAGGATTGAGAGAAGTCGGCATCGTTTGGCAGTTTAATAAAGGATCGACCTTATTGAGTCTTCGTTGGAAGAGTAGCAACCTGCATCGAGATAACTCTTGCCAAAAAGAGCAAGGAGTTCATGCAAAAAGCTGCTCGCTCTCTCTAAAGGAATCTAAGATCAGTTGATTTAAAGTGTTTATTTTCGGCATCGTGAATCCTGTGGACAGAACCAGCAGTAAAGTTGCGTCTGTGAAGAAATCCTTCTCCAGAGAAGTCTCTCCCAATTGAACGTGTAAATCTGTTGGACTTTCGAAGTTATCGCTTTAAGAACTATATTCAACTTTATCACTTTAAGAACTCTTGTCGCATTTAACGCTTTAAGAACCAGAGCCGAGTGGCGAGTTGGTGAACGGCTGCATATCTGTTAACTTCTGGTTAAAGTTTTTGTTTGTTTTTTTTTTCCTTATCGTTTATCCGTGTTTAGTAAATGTTTGGTTGTTTTTATATAACCTGTCTCGATTGATATTCATTGTTGCCGGTTACGTAACAACAGAACATAGCATTAATGGTAAGACTCTTCGCAGTGTGGAGGATCAGAGGGATCTTGGGGTCTGAGTTCACAGGACACTCAAAGCTGCTGCGCAGGTTGACTCTGTGGTTAAGAAGGCATACGGCCTTCATCAGTCGGAGAATTCCAACAGATTTGTCAGGGAAGATTTCCCTTTCAGGACACCATGCTGACTTTGGCCTATTTTGTCATGTGTCTCCAAGTACCCCGAGATCTAATCCTTAATAATAAATTCCAACATGTGGCCTTCATCAATCGTGGGATTGAGTTTAAGAGCCGAGAGGTAATGTTGCCTCTACAACTTCTCCACTAACTGTTCTGGCACTCTGGTTCCCATCCCCCTGCAACTCTAGTTTAAACCCCACCGTGCAGCATTAACAAACCTTCCTGCTAGGATATTAGTCCCCATCCAGTTCAGGTACAAACCATCCCTTCTGTACAGGTCCCACCTTCTCTGGAAGAGAGACCAATGATCCAAAAATCTTATGCCCTCCCTCCTACACCAACTCCTTAGGCATGTATTAAACTATATAATCTTCCTAGCTCTGGCCTCACTAGCACATGGCACGGGTAGTAATCCTGAGCTTACAACCCTGGAGTTCCTGCCCTTTAACTTAGCACCTAACTCCCTGAACTCACCTTGCAGAACCTCATCACTCATCCTACCCATGTCATTGGTACATACGTGGACCACGACCTTTGGCCCTTCACCCTCCCACTTTAGAATGCTGCCAACTCAATCCAAGATATCCTGGACCCTGGCACCCGGAAGGCAACATGCCATCTGGGAATCTTGTTCTTATCCACAGAATCTCCTGTCCATTCCCCTAACTAGCAAATCCCCTATCAGCACCCTTCTCCCCTCTTCCCTTCTGAGTTGCAGAGCCAGACACAGTGCCAGAGACCCGACCACTGTGACTTACATTCTGTTAGGTCACCTCGCCCGCCCCTCCCGACAGTATCCAGAATAATATACCTGTTGTTGTGGGGGGATGGCCACAGGGGTACTCTGTATTCGCTCCTTAACTCCTTTTCCCTTCCTAACTGTCACCCAGTTTCCTGTGTCCTGCACCTTGGATGTAACTACCTCTCTCATATTCTATCTATCATCCCCTCATTCTCCCAAGTGATCCGGAGTTCTTCCAGTTCCAGCTCCAACTCCTTACCTTGGATTGTTAGAAATAGCAGCTGGATGCACTTCTCGCAGTTGTAGTTGTCAGGGACACTGGAGGTCTCCCTGCCTTCCCACATCCTGCCGGAGGAGCATTTCAAAATCCTCCCGGTTATCTCTGTCCTAGCTGGGCAGATATAAAGAAGAAGAAATAAACTCGAGCTTTTCTTTCCTTTGCTTTCTCTGAGTGAATCCACTCTTTGATGAAGCTTCGATCTCTGACGATGGATGTTGCTTTCCTTGACAGTGTTTCATGTAATTGTGCTCAATGATTACACGTCCTTTCATTTTTACCCTGGGAACAAGATTCTTACCATCTTCCCTACATAGGCCTGTTATAATTTTATAAACTTCTATCAGGTCTGCTCTCAGACCCCTGGACTTGCTCATGAGAAGATGGTGGTGAGCAGCTTTCTTGAATAATTGTGGTGGTTCTGGTGAAAACACACTCACCCAATATTGCTTTCCTTGAGGTCTTTCAACATTTGATACATTCCAATGTGATCCTCCTTTATTCTTCTATAGTCCAGCAAGTATACGCCCAGAGCCATCATTCAATCCCAGGATCACTCTCGTGAACCTCCTCTGGACCCTCTCCAATGGCAATGACAGCACATCCTTTCTAAAATCAGTGGTTCAAAACTGCTCACAATACTCTGAGTGCAGTCTGATCAATGGCTTCAGCGTTACATCTCTGCTTTTGTATTCCAGTCCTCTCAAAATGAATGCTAACATTGCATTTACCTTCCTCACCGTCAAATTAATCTGTCAGTTAACCTATAGGGAATCATTCAGGAGGAGTCCCAAGTCCTTTGCAACTGATTTTTTGAATTTTCTACCATTAGAAAATAGTCCACAACTTTATTCCTTCCGCCAAAGTCTTTCTTCAGATAGCGTGCTTCCTCATACTACCTGCAGCTCCCCTCCCATCCCCACCACCTATCTTTGCAGCATCTGCAAATGTGGTCACAAAGTTATTAATTCCTTCATCATAATTATTAACATATAATGTGAATAGAAACTGTCTCAATGCCATCCGCAGTGAGACGCCAATACTTACTGGCAGCCGGCCAGAAAATACCTCATATATTCCAACATTTTGCCTCCAGCCTGTCAGCCCATCTTCTATCTACCCTAGTATATTTCCTCTCATCTTGTTAAGTAATTTCATGCATGGCACCTTGTCAAAGCTTTCTAAACAAACAACGTCCTCTGCCTCTCTTTGTCTAACCTGTCTGTTATTTCATCAAAGGATTCCAACAGATTCGTCAGGCATGATTTCCCTTTCAGGAAACCATGCTGACTTTGGCCTATTTTGTCATGTGCCTCCAAGAACCCCGAGATCTCATCTTTAATAATAAATTCCAACATGTGGCCTTCATCAATCGTGGAATTGAGTTTGAGAGCTGAGAGTTAATGTTGCAGACATATAGGACCCTGGTCAGACCCCACTTGGAGTACTGTGCTCAGTTCTGGTCGCCTCACTACAGGAAGGATGTGGAAACCATAGAAAGGGTGCAGAGGAGATTTACGAGGATGTTGCCTGGATTGGAGAGCATACCTTATGAAAACAGGTTGAGTGAACTCAGCCTTTTCTCCTTGGAGCGACGGAGGATGAGAGGTGACCTGATAGAGGTGTATAAGATGATGAGAGGCATTGATCGTGTGGATAGTCAGAGGCTTTTTCCCAGGGCTGAAATGGTTGTCACAAGATGACACAGGTTTAGGGTGCTGGGGAGTAGGAACAGAGGTGATGTCAGGGGTAAGTTTTTTATGCAGAGAGTGGTGAGTGCATGGAATGGGCTGCCGGCGACGGTGGTGGAGGTGGAAATGACAGGGTCTTTTTAGAGAATCCTGGATAGATACATGGAGCTTAGAAAAATAGAGGGCTATGGGTAAGCCTAGGTAGTTCTAAGGCAAGGACATGTCAGGCACAGCTTTGTGGGCCAAAGGGCCTGTATTGTGCTGTAGGTTTTCTGTTTCCATGTTCCCTCCCACTGAAGTCAGGCTAACTGGCCTATAATTTCCTTTCTTCTGCCCCCCTCCCTTCATAAAGAGTCTCACTGAACAACAATTAACCAACTAATGTGCTTTAAAAACCTCGTGGCCCAATGCTCTGCAGCGCCTCACTCAGGTCTGAAGGGCTCATTACAATTGCACTTTTTCCGCATCAGATTTTTAAAATTTCACTCACTCACAATCCACCTACCCCATTATGACCTTGCACTTTATTGGTCACCTGTGCTGCACTATCTCTGTAGCTATTACACTTTATTCTGCACTCTGTTATTGTTTTACCACAATGCACAGTGCAATTGATTATAGATTTCAGGAAGAGGAAGTAGGAAAAACCACAGGAGTCCTCATTAATGAGTCAGTGGTGGAAAGGTGAAAGTTTTCCAGTTCCTGGGCATCAATATCTCAGAGAATCTATCCTGTGCCTAACACATCGACGCAATCATGAAATAGTTATGCAGGAGACCATACTTTGTTAGGAGCTGGGAGAGATTTAGTATGTCACCAAAGACTCATGGAAGTTTCCAATGCTGTAAGATGGTAAACATTGTGAATAACTGCATGGCCGCCTGGTATGGAGCCTCCAATGCACAGGATATATGATTATGAAGACACTCAGTCCTCTTTTATTGTCGTTTAGTAATGCATGCATTAAGAAATGATACAATATTTCCTCCGGTGTGATATCACCAAACACAGGACAGACCAAGACTGAAAAAACTAACAAAATCACATAATTATAACATATAGTTACAACAGTGCAACAATACCATAACTTGATGAAGAAGTCCGTGAGCACAGTAAAAAGTTCAAAGTCTCTCAAATGTCCCACATCTCACGCAGACGGGAGAAGGAAGAAAAACTCTCCCTGCCATGCCAACCACAATCCGACTCTGAGTCGTCCGAAAACTTCGAGCCTCCGATTAGCTCTCTGACACCAAGTACTGAGCGCCATCTCTGTCCGAACGATTCGACCTCAATCTCGGTCGCCAACAGCAGGCAAAGCCGGGGATTTTGAGGCCTTCCTTCCGGAAGATTCCTGACCACACAGTAACAACAGCAGCAAACTGGCGTTTCAGAAATTTCTGCAGATGTTCCTCTGTGCTTTCACGTCTATCTCCATCAATTCAGAATTGTCCACGGCCCCTATTTAACGGATATGATATCGTTTTTCACCGGAGGGCTGCGCACGCGAGGTGCGCTGCTCTCTCTCCTCCCGCCCGATCACAAGAAGCAATGGAGGTTTGTAGACTCAGCCTGTTCAACCATGGGCACAACCCTTCTCACAATTGAGGACATCTTCAGGAGGCAGTGCTTCAAGAAGGCAGCGTCCATCACTAAGGACCTTAAGTACACAAGCCTGAAGATCCACACATACAGGGAGAGCTTTATCCCCTCTGTCATCAGATTTCTGAGCCATCCATGAACCCATGAACGCTACCTCATTGTTTATTTTTGGTACTATTTTAATTATTTTTTAGCAATTTATTCAAACATCATGTACTGCTGCAACAAACTTCAGGTCATCTCAGTCAGTGACAATAAACGATTCTGAATCTATATTTTACCAAACGACTTGTTTCGCATACCCAAATCCACCCACAATATATTCCTATAGCTGTCACTTTTTCATCTGGTGTGAGGTTGTAAAACGATGTCTGTACTGTGCCCCTGCCAAGTTTGCTTTCTTTATTGAGTAAGTTCGGCATTTGGCCTCAAGTTTCAGCATGCAGATCAGCGCTGGGAACTAGCTACTATTGAGAACCAACTGGAAAAAGCAGGCTCGTGGCACTCTGCCCTTAAAAGGGGGTCTTCTGGTGGTCGCACAAGGAAATGTGAAACTCAGTTTAACCACTATGACACTGGCAGATTTCCCAGTGACTACCCATTTCAATCCAACTTCCCATTCACATTCCGATGTGTTGGTCCACGGCCTCCTCTACAGACACAAGGAGAGCACTCAGGTTGGAGGTGCACCACCTCATATTCTGTTTAGGTATCCTTTCACCCGAAGGCAATATTGATTTCTCTAACAAAATAATTTCCCCCTCCCCCCCTCTCTTTTTCCATTCCCCATTCTGGCTCCTATCTAACCCCATCTCCTTACCTACCTATCATCTCTCTCTTCTGCCCCATTTCTCCCATGATCCACTCTCCTTTCCTATCAGATTTCTTCTTCTTTAGCCCTTTACCTTTTCCACCTATCACCTGTCAGCTTCTTACGTCATTGTCCCTCCCCAACCCACCAAACTTCCACCTCAGCTTGTCTCGTCTATCACCTGTCAGATTGTACTCCTCCCCATCTGCCCCCCAGACCTTCTTATACTAGCTTATTTCCCTTCCTTTCTTGCTCTGATGAAGGGTTTTGACCAGAAATATCAACCGTTGATTCTCTTCCATAGATGCTGCCTGACCTGCTGAGTACCTCCAGCATTTTGTGTGTGTTGTCATGACCCTGACAATGGGTAAAGAGAATAAGTGGGAGAGGAAAAGGTTTAATGTGAGAAGGGGGAAATTCTAATCTGACTTGTTACATACACCTGTTAGGGTGTATTCTCCAGTTACCTTACAAGGTAACTGCAGCCTTCAGCCAGGAGCAGATGTCATTAGGTGGTTCCCAACCTTCACCGAGTGTTTCAACCCTTAAACACGACACTCTCCAGTTGGTGGGCCGGCAGTGGTGGCCAAATCACTGCCCGTCTGCTCCTGGCTTCCAGCTTCCCTCCTCTCGCCTACTCCAGATCCAACAAGAGGCTCGTTCTGCCTCTTCCCCCATCCTATGAGCTGCTTGTTTTTTGCTCCTTTCGTCCAGGCCCAGATCTGACAACTGCTACGCTGATTTGGCTGGGAAACCTCTGCAGCCGATCTCCACAGGGAACAACCATGCCTGCTATCCCTTGCCTTTACACTCCTGCACTAAGGGCTGGTACTTCAAGGCCTTTCTCTCGTAGGCCTCTTCCCATCCCTCCTCGCACAGCACAGTCAGCTCAACCAGAATTATTTTCTTGTCTTCCATTGACCTCAGTACAATGTCCGGGCGTAGGGTTGTGTGCACCACATCCGGGAACTGCAGCCTCCTTCCCACATCGACCCTCATCTCCCAGGACCTGGCCGCTAGCAACAGATTGGGCTTCGGTTGTTTGGTTACGAAAGTCCTGGCTCCCTCTTTGATGAAGGTGATGGCCTTCCTCAAATCTGTGTCAGCCATCCTCCTCTTGCATCTCTCCCGCTCTAGTGTGTCAGCAAGAGCCAGAAACACCTTATCATGGCACCACCTATACCGTCCTTGAGTTAGAGCTGTTTTACACCCGGACAGTATATGAGCCAGCGTCCCCTTTTGACCACAGAGCTTACAGTTCGGGTCCTCTCTCATCCCCCATGTGTACAGATGTAATGGTGAAGGAAGGGTGTCATACACGGATCGCAACAGGAAGGAAATACGGAAGGGCTCCAGTCTCCATAACTCTGCCCATGAGATCTTGCGCTTAGGCAGATCCCATTTTGTCCAGGCACCCTGGGACCCTTGTTCCACTGCCTTTGACATCCGCTTCTCTTCCTCACGGATCCGTACTTCTACCTGTGTCATGTCCCGCCTGTTCCTTATGCTTGTGTTTCCCCACTGCTGGAAGTGAACTGAGCCGAGGCCTTGCCGCCCAACGCAGGGGTTGCCGATGATATCTCGCAGCTTCAGAGAACACACTGCCTCCTCCACAGCTGCACTGGCTGCCCACTTGTGCCCAGATCTGCTTGTAACGCCTGCTTGCTTTACCAAGACATCATTGGAATCTCTCAAGCTTAATAAGGCTCTGCATTTTGCCACCTTGAATTCCTCCACAACAGATGACAGGGGAAGCTGCAGTTGCCCAGATCGAATATAGAGGTCCACTGAAGAGAAGCTTGGGGGAACTCCCAACCATCTCTGCAGGTGCTTGTTGGTTTTCCTCTCGACGCCCTCTACGACAGTCGTGGGGAACTCATAAGATGTGAAGAGCCGGAGAAGCCTGGGCAGAATGCCGTATTGGTACAGCCAGGTCTTGAATTTACCCGAAAGTCCGGATTTGTCGATCTTCTTCAGCCATTCGTCTGTCCGTTTCACAGCATTGGTGACATTGGCCCCATCTGTCAGTGACACATTAAACTACTTCCCCAAGCATTTTATCGGGTTATCTTCGATGGAAGATATGAGCTCACCCTGAACTTGGAGGCTAAACTTGCTAGTAACTTTGACCTTCCTGATCACCGTGCACCTGGATCTCTTGGCCTTGAAGAACATCCTTGCCCAAGTGGCTACATTACCCAGGGTTTCCAATACCCAAACAACAGGAGTTCTGCAGATGCTGGAAATTCAAGCAACACACATCTTGCTTGGACATGTGACACAGTTATTATAGTGATATTGTCCATGAACCCTCGTAGAGCTGGCTGAACAATGCCTGACTCCAGCATCGGGCCGCAGGTTACATCTTCTGCTGCTGATAATAGTAGGTTCATTCCCATAATAAATAGGCTGGAGGAGATGGTGCACCCTGTTGGAATCCCCTTCTGGAGGTCCTGCCAACTAGTCGTGAAATGGGCTGATGTAAATCTGAGTCTGAATCCTCCTAGGTAGCTGATGATCATGTCTCGAATAGCCACTGGGATGTAGTAGTGGTCGAGTCCTTCTAGGATGAGGTCATGTGGAATAGACCCGTAGGCGTTCGCGAGGTCTAACCAGACAACTGTTAGGTCGACTTTTTTCTGCTTGGCCTCACGGATCAAATGGCTAATTATTGAGGTGTGTTCCAGACACCCCGAAAAGCCTGGAATACCGCCTTTCTGGATGGATGTGTTGATATAGCGGTTCTGCATCATGTAAGAAGTCAGCCTTCTTGCGAGCATAGAAAAGAAAATCTTACGTTCCACATATCCAGGAGAGAAATTGTCCTAAACTGGGCAATTGTGGAAGCAACCTCTTCCTTTGGAATAAAACATCCCTCTGCCAATTTCCAGCTTGATGGAATAGTACCTTTGGCCCAGATCTTTCTCATGATCTTCCACAGCCTCCGAAGTAGTTTTGGACATTTCTTATACACCTTATAAGGTATGCCGCTTGGGCCTGGGGCAGCTGGTGCTTTAGCTTCCGGATGATGTCCTGGATTTCCTGCCATGTGGGCTCATTCACATTCAGCTCAATTGATGGATTTTCCGGTCTACGCACAGGCCGATTGGTTCCTAGTCCCGGACCCCTCCGTGGGTGGCTGTGCGCCTCCAGCAGGGACTCCTCTGCCTCTGGCTTCGAGCCGGATAGTGTACCAGAGTTTTGTTGGCCGAGAAGAGTCCTGGTGAAGCTGAATGGATCTCTCACAAACTGCGCTCGCCTTTTCTCTTTCTTCCTTCTTTGCTGTCACAGATGTTCCGCCCTCTGGAGTTTGCACAGCTTTACCGGCAGCATACTGGTTAAGTCCTTGATACCTTCTTTTTCAGCTGGTGAGCTGGTTTTAAACCTCTTATTGAGAGCCTTTAATTCACCTCTCAAGCGACGAACCTCCATTTCCCTCCTGTTTGGTTGCCGCAGTAACTCGGGCTAGCTTCTCCGCTCCATTGGGCCAAATCGTTCCTTAGCTAGATTGTACACTATGGCTGTGAGTGAGTCGATCTTTCTGTGCACTGGACCTGCTAAGGCAACTTCCAGGATGCCGTCTAGATCATCATCGAACTGCATCCAGGCGACGTTGTCTGATGATCTAGGCCATTTGATCCTGTCTTTCCTTGACAAGTGGATTGGGTAGCCGAAGAGGAACTCACTAGGTTTGTTGTTCGGTGCTGAGGCGACTCAAGTACGGAGAGATCTTCAGCTCTGCGGGGTGCTTCCTGGCTGGAATTCTCCTTCATCTCACCAGCCACTAAGTCCGTGCACTGCACTTGGGTCACCATTGATCCACATCTAGACCTGCTCTGATGTATCTTGAGCCCTCTCTTGTTTTTGCAGACTTTCCCGCAATGACACCTTACCGTGAATTCCTCTCCGGTCAGTGTTGTTTGCTTTAGCTTCCTCGTAGTCATGTTTCCTGTCCTGGCCGTTGCTGGTATAACCGTCCTGTTGAGTCTCTCATCCTCTCCGCCTCTCAGGAGAGTCTGGGGGTATTGCCCTTCGTGTTCAGTCGTAGTTTGAGTGGTGCCCTCTTGCGAGTGCTGCCCACAAGGTTGCTAGCCTTGTGAGCCCGTGCCAGCTTTTCCTGGAGGTCAGCTGTCTCTCCAGCATCACCGACCTTCCTCGGTTGCCATCCGGTCTTTCCTGGAAGCAAATGGTGCAGACCAGAAAGGGAGAGAGTTTAAGGGAAATGGGCAGGTCAAGGTTTTTGTTTACATAGAGTGAAGGATGTCTGGAATGGGCTACCAGTGGTGGTGATGGAAGCAGATCTGACAGTGGATAAGAGGCCGTTAGACACATGAATATGCAGAGATATGGATCATGTGCAAGCAGAAGAGATTTAGTTTAAAACAGAACAACGTGGTTTGCTCAATGCCTAAGAGATGGCTTTTGAGAGCAGCTTGTGCTTGAGCCTACCAGGGGAAAGGTTATCTTAGACTGGGTGTTGTGTAGTAACCCAGATCTTATTAGAGAGCTTAACGTAAAGGAACCCTTAGGAGGCAGTTATCATAATATGATTAAATTCATATTACAAACGTTTGTAAAATTTGAGAGGGAGAAACATAAGTCACATAGTATCGCAAGGGAATAAAGGGAATAACAGAGGCATGAGAGAGGAACTTGCCCAGGTGGAGTGGAGGAGGATGATGGCAGACCAGAGATGGCTGAAGTTTCTAGGAATCGTTCACAAAGTGCAGGATAGATATGTCCTACAGAAAAAGTTCTCAAATGACAGGGGTAGGCAACCATGGCTGCCAAGGGAAGTTAAGGACTGAATAAAAGCCAAGGAAAGGACATATAAGGCAACAAAAATGAATGAGAAGTTGGATAGTTGGGAAGCTTTTAAAATCAAACAAAAAGCAGCTAAAAAAGCTAAATGAAGGGAAAAGATGAAATATGAGGCAAACTAGCCAATAATATAAAGCTGGATACTAAAGGTTTTTTCAGTTATTTAAAAAGTAAAGGGGAAGTGAGAATTGATATTAGACCACTGGAAAATGATACTGGTGAAGTAGTATTGACGGACAAAGAAATGACAGATGAACTTAATGGGTACTTTGCATCTGTCTTCACTGTGGAAGACACTAGCAGTGTGCCAGAAGTCCATGAGTGTCAGGGAACAGGAGTGAGTGCCATTGCTATTACAAGTGAAAAAGTGCTAGGCAAACTGAAAGTTCTTAACGTGGATAAGTCACCTGGACCAGATGGACAACATCTCTGAGTTCTGAGAGAGGCTGCTGAAGAGACAATGGATGCATTGGTCATGATCTTTCAATAATCACTAGATTTTGGCATGGTCCCGGAGGACTGGAAAATTGCAAATGTCACTCCATTCTTTAAGAATGGAGGAAGGCAAAAGAAAGGGAATTATAGACCAGTTAGCCTAACATCAGTGGTTGGGAAAGTGTTGGGGTCTATTATTAAGGACGAGGTTTTGGGGTACTTGGAGACTAATGACAAAATAAGCCAAAGTCAGCTTGGTTTCTGTAAAGGAAAATCTTGCCTGACAAGCCTGTTAGAGTTCTTCAAAGAAGTAACAAGAGGGTGGACAAAGGAGAGGCAGTGGATGCCATTTATTTGGATTTTCAGAAGGCATTTGATAAAATCCTATGGTGTTACAAGAAAGATTCTGGCATGGATAGTGGAATGGCTGACAGGCAGGAGCGGTGAGTGGGAATAAAAGGGGCCTTTTCTGGTTGGCTGCCAGTGACTCAGGCGTCAGTATTGGGACTGCTACTTTCGACATTGCTTGTCAATGATTTAGATAATGGAATGGTTGGCTTTGTGGCAAAGTTTGCAGATGATATGAAGATAGGTGGAGGGGTAGGTAGTGCTGAGGAAGCAATGCGATTGCAGCAGAACTTAGACAATTTGGAAGAATAGGCAAAGAAGTGACAGATGGAATACAGTGTACGATAATGCATTTTGGTAAAAGGAACAACAATGCGGACTATTACCTAAATGGGGAGAAATTTCAATCAAGGTGCGAAATGGACTTAGGAGCCCTGATGCAAGACTCCCAGAAGGTTAATTTGCAGGTTGAGTCTGTGGTGAAGAAGGAAAATGCAATGTTGGCATTTATTTCAGGGTGAATAGAATATAAAAGCAAGGAGATAATGCGGAGGCTTTATAAGACACTAGTCACGCTGCACTTGGAGCATTTTTGGTCCCCATATCTTAGAAACTTGGAACAGTTTTGGTCCCCATATCTTAGAAAGGATGCGTTGTCATTGGAGATAGTCCATAGGAGGTTCATAAGGATGGTTCTGGGAATGAAGAGGTTAACATATGATGAATGTTTGGCCGCTTTGGGCCTGTACTCACATTCCAGGTGACCCCAGCCATTATCAATACACTTCAGAGATTGTCTGCCTGGCGTCAGTGGTCGCATAACCAGGACCTGAAATAAACTGATAGATAGGCAGGTTGCTGAAATAAATAAAGGCATAAATAAATTTACAAATACATAAGTAAATAGATAGATAAGTAAATTAATAGTGTGAAAGGACAGCATAGTGAGGTAGAGTTCATTGGTTAATGGATGATTCTGAAATCTGAAAGTGGAGAGGAAGAAGCTGTCCCCAAAATATTGTGTGTCTTTAGGCTCTTACGTCTCCTTCCAGATGGTAATGAGAAGAGAACATATCCAGAACACTGAGAGTCCTTAATGATAGGAGCCACCTTCTTGTGGTATTGTTTTTTGAATATGCCCTTGATCATGGGAAGGCTAGACCCCCGTGACGGATCTGGCTGAGTCTGCAGGTGCTTGCCATTCTGTATATTGGATGTCTCCATACCAGGTGGTGATGCAACCTGTCTATTTTCTAAAGAGTGTGAAACTTAGTATTTTAAGATTCAAGATAAGTGGGAAAGAAAGCCATGGTTTATTAGCAGAGGTGCAGTAGACACAAGTAATAATGTCCATTATTATGGATGGGTTCAGATATGTCCCAAATTCATTGGTATTTTCCTTCAAATAAACAATCTGGTTTCCATAATGCAACTGATTGCAGATTCTGTTTGAACAATTGCTTACAGCTGAAAGTCCCAGATTCTGACCGCAGAAATGGTGAAAAACCTTCTTTTAACCTTGCTCGGTTTTTCTGTGGTTATAGGAAATGTAAGCCTTCTTGCTCCACTCATTGATTCAGGGAAATAATCTGATTTCATAAAGAAATTGTAGTCGAGTCATAGAATCACACGGACCTTTCTGCTCAACATGACCATGCTGATGCTGTTGTCCAGCGAGCTAGTCCCATCTACCCATGTTTGCTCCATAGCTCTCTAAGCCACTCATAACCATGTGCTTATCGATCACGATCATGTTGAATACCGGGGCTGGCTTGAGGGGCTGAGCGGCCTTTTCACATTCCTATTTTCTCCTGAATTAAATGCAGAAATATACAGGAAGCTGAGATCAGAGCTCTCAGAGGGTTGGCAGCATGAATCAGAACCAGACTCAATGGCACATGTGTGAAATGTGTTGTTTTGTGGCCGCAGTACATTGCAATTCATAATAATAAAAAACTATAAATTACCATAGGAAATATATAAAAATAAATTATATAAGTAGTGCAAAAATGGAACAAAAACGAAAAAAATAGTGAGATAGCGTACATGGGTTCATTGTCCATTCAGAAATCGGATGGTGGAGTGAAAAATGCTGTTCCTGAAATGTTGAGTGTGTGTTGTCAGGCTCCTGTACCTCCGCCCTGATGGTAGAAATGAGGAGAGGGCATGGCTTGGGTGATGAGGGTACTTAATGATAAATGCGGCCTTTTTTGAGGCATCACCTTTTAAAGACGTCCTCGATGTTGGGGAGGCTAGTACCAATAATGGATCTGGCTGAGCTTGCAACTTTCTGCAGCTTATTCCAATCCTGTGCAGTGGCCCCTCCACACCAGGTGGTGATGCACCCAGATATAACACTCTTCATGGTACATTTGTAGAAGTTTGAGAGAGTCTTTGGTGACATACCAAGTACGTCAAACTCTAAATGAAACATGGCCGTTGTCGTACCTTCTTTGCAATTGCGTCAATATGTTGGGTTCAAAATAGATCTTCAGAGTTATTGACACCCAGGAACTTGGAATTATTCACCCTTTCCACCACTGATCCCTCGACGAAGACTGGTTGTGTTCTCTCGACTTCCCCTTCATGAAATCCACAATCAATTCCTTGGCGCTACTGACATTGAGTGCGACACCACTCAACCAGCTGATTTATCCTGAAATTTTGCCAGCAATAGTTGTGCCATTGGCAAATTTATAGATGGTGTTTGAGTGGAAGAGATTGCAGTGACTGACCAGGCCACAGAGAAATTTGAAAACAAAAATGAGTACTTTTAGGTAAAGACCTTAACATTTGTCTTTACTTGTCACTTGTACATTTAAACATAGTGTGAAATGCGTCGTTTGCGTCAATGGCCAACGCAGTCCGAGGATGAGTGGGGGCAGCCCTCATGTGTCACTATGCCTCTGGCAATAAAATATCATGCCCACAACTTACTAACCCTAATCTGTAAATCTTTGGAGTATGGGTGGAAATGGAGTTACTCAGAGGACACCCACGTGGTCACAGGCAGAACTTACAACTGCCTTACAGGCAGCGGTGGGAATTGAACCCCAAATCTTCCAATTAGACCACAAGATCAAAAGACATAAGAGCAGAATTTGACCATTTGCTCTAACAAATCGGCTACACTATTCTATCATGGCTGATTTATTACCCTGTAAACCCCATTCTCCTGACCTCTCCCTTTAACCTTTGATGCCTGTACTAATCAAGAAACTATCAACCTCCGCTTTGAATGTATCCCAAGACATGACCTCCACGGCCATCTGTGGCCATAAATTCCACAGATTCACCACCCTCTGGCTAAAGAAATTTCTCCTCTTCTCAGTTGTAAAGGCACGTCCTTGTATTCTGAGGCTGTGCCCTCTGGTCCAAGGCAAGGACAAATGTACTCTGTCTAGGCTTTTCAATATACGATAGGTTTCACAATCACTGTTGTTGTAATATGTTGTGTTAACCACTATGCTACCGTGTTGCCTGATTGAGGTGTTATTTAATAAGGAGCTAGCCTAGGTTATTGATGAATGGAACTGTGTTAGGTCAGGGGCAGTGGGGACTTTGATGGTCACAAGCTCCTTGGAGGGTTTGAATGTGGAAGGCCCAGTCAGATGGAAGCTCAATTCATAACATGGAGATGACCTTATACGGGTGCATAAAATCATTAGGGTCATAAGGTGAATTCACATACAGCCTTTTGGGAACAGGAATCAAAAACAGGAGGACATATGTTTGAAGTGTGAGGGAGAAGATTTACAAGACACCTGAGCAACAACTTGTTAACACAGACGGTGGTGCACATAAGGAAAGAGCTGCTGGTGGAAGTGATTGACGCAGTTACAATAACATTCAGAAGACATTTAGATGGGCACGTGGTTATGAATATGAGGGCAAATAGGACTAACTTAGATGGGTCATGGTGATACACAGATGACTTTATTACTTTGCTCAGTAGCTCCAGGACTCCACAAGGAATGTAATGATGACTGTTTCACCAACAGGCCAGTTGATAGTGAAGGTGGGGGCCAAGATTCCAGAGAGGCACGATCTCCCACACTCTAATTTATGAGAAGAAACCAGAAAGAATTAACATTCTATAAAATGATCCAAATACGTTGATTTTATGCAAAAACAATTGTCAGTAATTATTGGTAAACCTCTAGGATCCGACCACATATTGGGTTTCCTGGAAATAATTGTTGGGTTGCAGCCAAGAGAGAGAATTTTCAGATGTTAGATTATTGCCCAGTTTATATGGATTTCATTCCAGCTGAAGGATTCCAAATGAAACCATACTCTTGAAATGAACTGGGCTGCACAGGGCTGAGCTGGATAATTATAGTTCAAGTAAGATCATGGAAATCCCATCAGTTTCGAAATGAATTGATCTTCTATGAGGATGGTCACCTTGATGTGGTGGAGAAGTGTGTGGGTTCCTGAGAGCCTGTGAGTGATGATGTCTGCAGTTTAGCCATCTGGCGCTTAGCTGCTGGTAGGTTCACCCATGATGGTACGTTCAAGGAGGAGGCATCAGACAAAGAGAGATCCGATTATGACCTCAACGGTGGAGCTGGGGGAAGATGATCACACACACTTCAAATGGGGACCTGGGGTGGAAAATGTTGCATCGGGTAGTACTGTACAACAGACCTCGAGCAGGTTCACCGGCACCCCGTCCTGCTGTCCATTCTGTGGGCAGGATGAGTCAGTGTACTACGCATACACGGAATGTGAGAGGTTGCAGCCGCTGTTCAAATTTCTCAAGGGGCAGCTGCCGAGGTTCTGGCTGCAGTTTAGTCCCGTGCTGCTCATGTATGGGCGCCCAGTTCGGAAGGGGGCGGAGCGTGAGGAGGGTCTCCGGGTGGGCTTGGTCCTGGGCCTGGCCAAAATGACCATTCATGGGTCCAGGTGGCAGAAGATGGAGTCTGCTGTCCGGGCCGACTGCTTGCCCCTTTTCTGAGGATAAGCTCATGCCCGGCTGTCCTTGGAGAGGGAGTACGCGGTTGCGATGAGTACAGTGGGGGATTTCCGTGAGTGGTGAGCTACTCTCTATATGGGAACCATATCTTAATTGAACGTGCCTTCTGTCTTGTAAATATTGATTGTCTGTACCTTTGTGTATATATGTTATGAATAAACTTTTATAGTTTTGTTAAAAAAAGATGATCACACACCACAATGGCAGGGATGGTGGACGGAGGCTGCAGCAGTGAAGGATACCCAGTCAAGTGGGACAAGCTCAGGAAAGCAACTTGGATGGCATGGGCAAACTGGGCAGTAAGACTTGCTTCTCTGCAGTAAAGCTATGACAGCTGAATATAACACTCTTAAATCTTCTCATGCACACATCTTTTATTGCAACTCTGAAATGCCAACTAAAATTTAAGCCCATGGATATTTATTTTATTACTACTCTCTTATTATTCTCTCTGGACATCATTTGCCAACATGCACTTGAAAAGGTGGTGATAAAGCCACCTTCTTAAATATTTGCAGTCCTTCTCCAGAAGGTGTTTCCACAGTGCTACTGGACAGGTGACAGATGTTTCAGACCTGATTTCCTTTCCACTTTGTCCAATCCCATCACTATTTTCTAAGTGTTTCCACTTCCTTAATAACAGGTTCCATTTCCTACCACTGGTTTTAGACAAACTTGTGTGTAGTTCCTTATTTCCTATCGTCCTTCCTCAGAATCTTAAATCAAACTCAGGTTGGAGGAGCAACACCTCATATACCGTCTAGGTAGTCTCCAGCCCCTTGGTATGAACATAGAATTCTCCAATTTCCGGTAATTCCCTCCCCCTCCATTCCCCTATCCCTATTTCACTCTGCCCCCTCCCCAGCTGCCTATCACCTCCCTCATGGTTCCGCCTCCTTCTACTACCCATTGTGTTTTCCCCTATTCCTTCTTCACCTTTCCTGCCTATCACCTCCCTGCCTCCCCTCCCCCACCCCTTTATCTTTCCCCTTACTGGTTTTTCACCTGGAACCTACCAGCCTTCTCCTTCCCACACTCCCCCAACCTTCTTTATAGAGCCTCTGCCCCTTCCCTCTACAGTCCTGACGAAGGGTTCCGGCCCGAAACGTCAACTGATCTTTTCCACGGATGCTGCCCGACCTGCTGAGTTCCTCCAGCTTGTCGTGAGTGTTGCTTTGACCCCAGCATCTGCAGATTATTTTGTGTCTTAAAATCAAATCAAGGTCAAAGCAAAGTTCAAAGTTCAAAGTAAATTTATCATCGAAGTACATATATGTCACTATATACAACCCTGAGATTCATTCTCCAGCAGGCGTCCTGAATAAATCTCCCAGCTTTTTATCAAGGTACACATATGTCATCAATCTTGAAATTTGTTATCTTGCAGGCATTCACAGGAAAATAAAGAAATATAATAGAATTTACAAAAATTATACATAAATGAAGGGTGACAAACAATCAATTTGCAAAAGAAGACAAGCTATGCAAATAAGATATGTGCGTATAAATAATACACTGAGAACTGAAGTTGTAGAGTATTTGAGAGTGAGTCAGCAGGTTGTGGAATCCGTACACAGTTGAGGCGAGTGAACTATTCATGCTGGTTCAAGAGCTGAATGTTTGTAGTACAGCTACTAGGACTTGATGTTTCAATCCCTATGGTAAGTTGGCACTCTCGATGTTGGCCGTGGGCTTGGAGTGGTGACAAGGAGGGAGGGTAGGTACATCATCGGGGTCATCAGGTGGGCACCCTCCTTCTTTGACGTTTTGTTGATAAGCCCACAACGTCTCCAGAGGGCTCAACGGTGCCACCTGGCGTCCCAGATATACCCCCCTCAGTTCCATACCCTCCTGCCTTCATCTTGCAGCCCAGATGTTGTCTTTCCTCTTAATCCAAATCCAATTGCTGCTTTCTTCTGCTGCATTTGACAAGGACTTGATTGCTTGTTGGAGGGAGTGACCCCTCACCCCCATCTTCTTCAATAGACTGGTCGTAGATGTAGCAACGAATCCCCTGCATCCTACTTCTACAGGGAAAATTTTGGTCTTCCAGCCATTCTGGGCAGCTTCAGTTGCCAGCTCAGAGTACTTGGTCTTTTTCCTCTCATAAGCTTCTTCGACACCATCTTCCCATGGTACTGTCAATTCCACAACATATGCCAGTTTGGCTGTTGTGGACCACAGGACCATGTCTGGCTGGAGAGTTGTAGCCGCAATGTCTGGGGGAAACACAAGCTTTTTTTCCAAGTCCACGTCCATTTTCCAATCCCGAGCAACCTGCAGAATGCTTACATTTTTTGATGTTATATGGTACTCTGGAGGTTGGCCTGCTAGTACAAATCATGTAATGTGGACATTTCCTGCCGATGTTTGTGGGAGAGCATTTGTGGTGATTCGCCTCTGTTCCAAGATTGATGCCAGCTGTCTGAGAACTTGGTTATGCCGCCAAGTGTACCGCCCCTGGGTGAGACTCGTGGAGCATCCTGTTAAAATGTGCCTTAGTGATCCAGGTGCTTGACAAAGAGAGCAAGCGGGGTCTTCTCCCCATCACTGGTCCAGGTTCTGGGGTGTGGGTAGGATGTCATAAGTGGCTCTGATGACAAAACTTAGCTGAGATCCCTCCATCTCATAGATGTCACGCCAGCTAAGTTTCCTCTTTTCGAGGCTCTCCCAATTAGTCCAGTGGCCCTGCTAGGTTAATAATTATTCCTGAAGGAATTTTCTGTTGTTTTCTGAAGTCAAGATGGTGCCGATAAGTGGTGACTCTTTGAATTCAACTCCTCTGGGATCCATCAAATATTACTACAGTTGAAATCCACAGTCACAGCCATGGGTACTTCTGTAACCAATATTGTGGAAATATGTTTTAAAAAATCTATCAATACTCAAATCTAGTGACATTGGCAAATCCTAGACTGCAGATTTTGCCACGGAGGTAGTTCCCCTTTAAGAAAACGGAAACATGGAAGACGAGCTACTCTGCAGGAACGATTGAAACACAAAGGCTTAAGCCCCCACTCCCGACTATCCTGCTGACAAATATAAAGTCTCTGGAAAACAATACTGAAGACCTCAGAGCAAGATTGCAGTACCAGAGGGACATCAGGACGACAAGGCAGAGGTTAGGGAGGAAGTGGAGCAGCTGGTGGATTGGTATGAGAAGAATAACCTAAGACTGAATGTGGAGAAGACAAAGGAAATTATTGTAAACATTAAGAAGGTGTAGACAAACCGTCCCTCTCTGCAAATACATAACTCTTCCATAGAGACAGTTAAGTGCACCAAGTTCCTGGGAGTTCACATCAGGGATGACCTCACCTGGCCTCTTAACATCATCTCCACGAATAAGAAGGCACTGCAGCGCCTCCATTTCCTAAGAAGATTGAAGCAAGCAAGGCTTCCACTCCCCATCTTAAAACTGAGTTTTACAGGAGCACCATTGAGAGCATCCTGACAGGTTGCATCCCCTTCTGGTATGAGAGCAGTCGAGCATCGGACCAGAAGCCACTACAAAGGACTGTGAGTACAGCTGAGAAGATCATAAGTGTCTCCCTACCATCCATCAGGGACATTTATCATGAGCACTGTGTACACAGGTCCCTTAGTATTATTAAGGATCCCACCTATTCATCCAGCATCCTCTTTGACTTTCTACCATCAGGCAGGAGACTCCAATGCATAAAAACCAAGAACGCTGTGGAAACCAAGAACCAAGAGAGTGGTTGGTGCGTGGAATGCACTGCCTGAGTCAGTGGTGGAGGCAGATACTCTAGTGAAGTTTAAGAGACTACTAGACAGGTATATGGAGGAATCTAAGGTGGGGGCTTATATGGGAGGCAGGGTTTGAGGGTCGGCACAACATTGTGGGCCGAAGGGCCTGTACTGTGCTGTACTATTCTATGTTCTATGTTCTATGTTCAGGATGGAAACAGTTTCTTCCCCAGGGCCATTGGGCTACTGAACTCTCTGCCTCATTGTATTTGAAGTGTCACTGGTTAATCTGTTCTGTACCTTAAAATATTTAAAATTAATTTATTATTTTTGTGTGATTAATTTGTAGATTTTATTCTCCTCTTCATAAGGTAAATTCATATTGTGCTACAGTGTAATACAATGCTTTACACCCTGTTTCAGAGAAACATTGTCTTGTTTCTTTATACATTAAATGGTTATATACATTATGTACATGTATATAGTTAAATGACAATGGTCATAGTTATAGTCATACTTTATTGACCCTGGGGGAAATTGGTTAATAAAATTGGTCAATAAACTTGACTTGACTTGAAGTAGTGGATGTGGAGTGTGTTTTATGATGAACTCACTATGGTGCACAGATGTGGAAGATCTGTCTCAGTCCTGACCACTCAGAACATGCCCCCTGCTCATTGCAGCCATCAAGGAGGAGACACAGGGACATGAAGACACACACTCACTGTTTCAGGAACAGCTCCTTCCCCTCTGCCACCAAATTTCTGATGGACAATGAACACTATGTCATTACTTTTTTACTCTCTTTTTGCACTACTTAAATAAATATGTATATACTTATTGTAACTTACAGATTTTTATTATTATGTATTGTAATGTACTACTGCCACAAAACAACAAATGTCAGGACATATGCCAGTGATATTAAACCTAACACGAGGAAATCTGCAGATGCTGGAATTTCATGCAACACACACAAAAAATGCCGGTGAACGCAGCAGGCCAGGCAGCATCTCTAGGAAGAGGTACAGTCGACGTTTCAGGCCGAGACCCTTCGTCAGGACTAACTGAAAAAAGAGATAGTAAGAGATTTGAAAGTGGGAGGGGAGGGGGAGATCCGAAATGATAGAAAACAAGAGGGGGAGGGATGGAGCTTAGAGCCGGAAAATTGATTGGCAAAAGGGATACGAGACTGGAGAAGGGAAAGGAGGTCTAGGGAGAAAGAAGTGGGGGGAACCCCTAGGATGGGCAAGGAGTTATAGTGAGAGGGACAGAGGGAGAAAAAAAGGGGGGGGGGAGAGAAAGAGATATAAATAAATAAATAAATAAATAAATAACAGATGGGGTATGAGGGGGAGGTGGGGCATTAGCAGAAGTTAGAGAAGTCAATGTTCATGCCATCAGGTTGGAGGCTACCCAGACGGAATATAAGGTGTTGTTCCTCCAACCTGAGTGTGGCTTCATCTTGACAGTAGAAGAGGCCGTGGATAGACATATCAGAATGGGAATGGGACGTGGAATTAAAATGTGTGGCCACTGGGAGTTCCAGCTTTCTCTGGCGGACAGAGCGTAGGTGTTCAGCAAAACGATCTCCCAACCTGCGTCAGTTCTCGTCAATATATAGATGGCCGCATCGGGAGCACCGGACGCAGTATATCACCCCAGCTGACTCACAGGTGAAGTATCGCCTCACCTGTAAGGACTGTCTGGGTCCCTGAATGGTGGTGAGGGAGGAAGTGTAAGGGCATGTGTAGCAATTGTTCCGCTTACAAGGATAAGTGCCAGGAGGGAGATCGGTGGGAAGGGATGGAGGGGGGACGAATAGACAAGGGAGTCGCGTAGGGAGCGATCCCCGCTGAGAGCAGAAAGGGGGGGGAGGGGAAGATGTGCTTACTGGTGGGATCCCGTTGGAGGTGGCGGAAGTTACGGAGAACAATATGTTGGACCCGGAGGCTGGTGGGGTGGTAGGTGAGGACAAGGGGAAACCTATTCCTAGTGGGGTGGCGGGAGGATGGAGTGAGAGCAGATGTACGTGAAATGGGGGAGATGCATTTGAGAGCAGAGTTGCTGGTGGAGGAAGGGAAGCCCCTTTCTTTAAAAAAGCAGGACATCTCCTTCATCCTGCAATGAAAGGCCTCATCCTGAAAGCAGATATGGCGGTGACGGAGGAATTGCGAGATGGGGATGGCACTTTTGCAAGAGACAGGGTGGGAAGTGGAAAAATCCAGGGAACTGTGAGAGTCCATAGGCTTATAGTAGATATCAGTAGATAATCTGTCTCCAGAGATAGAGACAGAAAGATCAAGAAAGTGGAGGGTGTTGTCGGAAATGGACCAGGTAAACTTGAGGGCAGGGTGAAAGTTGGAGGCAAAGTTAATGAAGCCAACGAGCTCAGCATGCGTCTGGTGCTCCCGATGTGGACTTCTATATATTGGTGAGACCCGACGCAGGCAGGGAGACCATTTTGCTGAAAACCTATGCTCTGTCCTCAGAGTAATCAGGATCTCCCAGTGGCCACACATTTTAATTCCCCGTCCCATTCCCATTCTGATATGTCTTTCCACGGCCTCCTCTACTGTAAAGATGAAGCCACACTCAGGTTGGAGGAACAACGCCTTATATTCCGTCTGAGTAGCCTCCAACCTGATGGCATGAACATTGACTTCTCAAACTTCTGCTAATGCCCCTCCTCCCCTTCGTACCTCATCCGTTATTTATTTATTTATTATTATTCATTTTTTTCTTTTCCCTTTTTTTCTCTTTTTCCTCCCTCTGTTCCTCTCACTATAACTCCTTGCCCATCTTCTGGGCTTTCCCCCCCTCCCCCGTTTCTTTCTCCCTAGGCCTCCCATTCCATGATCCTCTCCCTTCTCCAGCCTCATATCCCTTTTGCCAATCAACTTTCCAGCTCTTAGCCTCATCCCTCCCCCTCCTGTCTTCTCCTATCATTTCGGATCTCCCCCTCCCCTCCCACTTTCAAATCTCTTACTGACTCTTCCTTCAGTTAGTCCTGACGAAGGGTCTCGGCCTGAAACGTCGACTGTACCTCTTCCTATTGATGCTGCCCGGCCTGCTGCGTCCCACCAGCATTTTTTGTGTGTGATATTGAACCTGATTCTGATTTTGATCCTGAACCTGGTGGTGTGGGACCTAAGGCTCCTGTACTCCTACCCGATGGTAGTGAGTAGTGAGAGGGGAGGGTAGTCTGGATGGTGGGGGTCATTGATGATGGATACTGCTTTCCTGCTGCAGTGGGCCTTGTGAATGCACTCGATGGTGAGGAGAGATCTCCCTGTGATAGACTGATCTGCATCCACCACTGTCTGTGCATTTTTCTGCTGTTTCATGCAACGAACCAGCACAGGAAAAGACCTTTGGGACCATCTCATCTATGCCAACCAAACGGAGGAGCCAGAGCAACTGCTTCAGTTTACCTGCTGCCCCTAGATGCTCTTGTATTTGATTTTATGACAACCATGAGTTCGGGGTCCTGTCCAGGGGCCAATATCAAAGATCAAAGCCCTTAGAGCAATTGGAAATACAGAAGTCGATGCCCTATGGCCGAAGCTCGGAGACTGGAAACTGATTCAAATTCAAGATTCAAAAAACTTTATTGTCATTCTAACCGTACATCAGCTCTGCAGGGCAGAATGAGACAGCCTTTCTCAGGAGCAGTGCAATCATAACATAACAAACGCAACACTAAATAATAAACATAACAATAAATAGTAGAACACAATGGCCACATGTCAGTTAAAATCAAGTTATAAGTGTCCAGTGCAAGTTAAAAGTGTCCAAAGCAGAGTCAGGTGAAGCAGCTATTTAGCAGTCTGACTGCCTGCGGGAGGAAGCTGTTTAGTAGCCTTGTGGTTTTAGTTTTGATGCTCCTGTAACGTTTGCCTGATGGCAGAGGAACAACCAGTTCATGGAGAGGGTGTGAGGGGTCTTTAATGATGTACCGTGTCTTCTGGAGGCATCGACTCTGAAAGAGGTCTTGGACAGAAGGTTGGGAGACCCCAATAACCTTCTCTGCTCCCCTAACCACCCTCTGCAAGGCTTTTTTGTCGACAGCACTGCAGCTGGAGTACCAGGTTGTGATGCAAAAGGTCAGCACACTCTCAACCAAGCCTCTGTAGAATGTAGTTAAGATGTTAGTGGGGAGTGATGCTTGTTTAAGCTTCCTCAGAAAGTGCAACTCAGAAACTGGAGATCTGCCTTGGGGTTGGAGGACTGTGTAATCCCCGGACCGATCTGCTGTTTGTGGGTGAGCGGGAAGGAGGAAAATGGCTTGCTTTGTTGCTTGTTGTGCTCTGTGTTGTTACGCTGAGCATTGTGGGCATGCTATGTTGGTGCCGTAATGCTCAGTGACCCTTGTGGGCTGCTTCCAGAGCATCCTTAGGCTTTAATTTTAATTGTAATTTAGAGGCACAGTACAGTAACGGGCCCTTCTGGCTTAACAAGCCCATGCCACCAAACAGCACCCATGTGACTAATTAACCCATGGAGGGTTTGGAAAGCGGTAGGAAACCGGAACACCAGGTGGAAACCTACATGGTCATGGGGAGGACGTACAAACTCCTTACAGACAGCAGCAGAATTGAACCCGGGCCACTGGTTCTGCAACAACATTAGCTTACGGCTACGCTACCATCCCCCACCAGGTTGTGTTAGTTTTTAATGCAAATGATGCTTTTCATGGCAGGTGATAAATAAATGAATCTGCATCTGGATCTAAATGTCCAAAGCTGTCAAAGGCACTGTCAGCTTTGAGTTTGGGTTGGGGTGCCTTGGCCATCAAGGCCATCGTCTGAGAACAGTCAATTGCCTGTCCTTGGAGACAGCTCACTGCACTGCATGGATCATTCCACAGAGCAGGCCAAAGGTACTCTGGGAAAATGGATCATCTGTCGAAAGGAAATGTTGCATCTTTCAGGGTGATATAAGTTTCAGGATATTTCTTGGAATATTTTGTTCAGTTCTGGTCACCTCATTATAGGAGGGATGTGGAAATTTCAGAGAGAGTGCAGAGGAGATTTAGCAGGATGCTGCCTGGATTAGAGAACATGTCTTTCGAGGAAAGGCTGACTGAGTTAGTGCTTTTCTCTTAGGAGTGAAGGAGGATAAGAGGTTGAGGGGAGAGATTCTCCCTGGGTGGAAATGGCTAATACAATAGGCCATAATGGAGTGGCACTGTAGTGTAACTTTACAGTACAGGTGACGCGGGTTCAATTCCCGCCACTGCTCTTATGGAGTTTGTACGTTCTCCCTGTGACCATGTGAGTTTCCTCCAGGTGCCCTGGTTTCCTCCCACGGTCCGCAAACGTACTGGTTGGTTGGTCAATTAGTCATTATAAATTGTTCCATGATTTGTTCCAAGTCGGGGTTTGCTGGGTAGAGTGGCTTGAAAAGCTGGAAGGGCGTATCGGTTTTTTTGCACTACCCTACTTTCCATTTTTCTATTTATGATTTATAATTTAAATTTTTAATATTTACTAATTTTTACTATTTTTAATATTTAATATTGGTAATTCAGAGAGCGGAAAACGCAGAATCAAATATCACTGTGATGATTGTTCGTTCTAGTATCAATTGTTTGGTGACAATAAAGTATAAAGTATAAAAGTATCTCAATAAGTAAACAAAAATAAATAAATCATTTTAGGGTGATTGAAGGAAAGTATAGTGGGGACGCCAGAGGTAGTTTTTTTTTACACAAGATTGGTGGGTGCATGGAGCACCCTGCCTGGGGTGGTAGTAGAGGTGTTTAAGAAGACATCAGAATCAAGTTTAATATCACAAGCATATGTCGTGAAATTGTTAACTTAGCAGCAGTAGTACAATGTAATACATGATAATATAGAAAAAAATAAATAAATGAATTACAGTAAGTATACATATGTTAACTTAAAAATAGTGCAAGAACAGAAATAATATATAACAAAGTGAAGTAGTGTTCAGGGGTTCAATGTCCATTTAGGAATCGGATAGCAGAGGGGAAGAAGCTGTTCCTGAATCGCCGAATGTGTGCCTTCAGGCTTCTGTATCTCCTACCTAATGGTAATAATGAGAAAAGGGCACTTTCTGGATGATGGGGGGGTCCCTAATAGTGGACGCCACCTTTCTAAGGCACCGCTCCTTGAAGATGTCTTGGATACTAGAAGCTCATACCCATAATAGAGATGACTAATTTTACAACTTTCCGTAGTTCCTTTTGATCCTGTGCAGCAGCCCCCCACCCCCATACCGGACGATGGTGCAGCCTGTCAGAATGCTCTCTATGCTACATCTGTAGAATTTTTTGAGTGTTTTAGGTAACAAACCGAATCTTCTCAAACTCCTAATGTAATGCAGCCGCTGTCTTGCCTTCTTTATAACTGCATCAATATGTTGGGACCAGGTTAGATCCTCAGTGATATCGGCACCCAGGAGCTTGAAACTGCTCACTCTCTCCACTTCTGATCCCTCTGTTGGTTCAGGTTCCCTCGTCTTACCCTTTCTGAAGTCCACAATCAACTTTTTAGTCTTACTGACATTGAGTGCAAGTTTGCTGCTGCGACACCACTCAACTAGCTGGTATATCTCGCTCCTCCACACCCTGTTATCTCCATCTGAGCTTCTGCCAACAATGGTTGTATCATCAGCAAGTTTACAGATGGCATTAAAGCTCTGCCTAACCACACAGCCATGGGTATAGAGAGAGTAGAGCAATGGGCTAAGCATGAACTTCTGAGGTGCATCAGTGTCGATGATTAGCGAGGAAGAGGTGGTATTACTAATCCACACAGATTGTGCGTTTCTGGTTAGGAAGCTGAGTATCCAATTGCAGAGGAGGTTCAGGGACCAAGGTCCCGTAGCTTTTTGATTAGGACTGTAGGAATGGTGGGGTTAAACATTAGCTATGGTCAATGAACAGCCGGCTTTTGTATTGCCCAGGTGATCTGAAGCCACATGAAAAGTCGTTGAGATTGTGTCTCAAATACAACATATGGCATGCTTGCCTTTATTACTTGAGGCATTGAGTTGAAAGGTGAGGAAGTTATATTGCAGCTCTATAAAACTCCTGTTTGGGCCACATCTGGAGTATTGAATTCAATTCAGTTCGCTCCATTAATGTAATTTCAGGACTCGCACCACCAGGTTCAAGAACAGTTACGACCCCTCAGCCATCTGGCTCTTGAACAAAAGGGGATTACTACTCTCATTCTACTTCTGATGTTCCCACAGTGGCTTCACTTTAAGGACTCTTTATCTTGTTATTTCATGCTCTCGTTATTTATTGCTATTTCTTTATATTTGCATTTGCACAGTTTGCGTCATTGATCCTGTTTACGGTTAACTGTTCTGCAGATAGATTTGCTAAGTACGCCAGCAGTAAAAGAATCTCAGGGTTGTATGTAGTGGAATGTATGTGTTCTGTTAATAAATTGTACTTTGACTTTGGGGATGTGGAAGCTTTTGAGAAGCTGCAGAAGGGGTGTACCAGGATGCTGACTGGATTAGAGGGCAACACACATCAAAGTTGCTAGTGAACGCAGCAGGCCAGGCAGCATCTCTAGGAAGAGGTACGGTCGACGTTTTGGGCCGAGACCCTTCGTCAGGACTAACTGAAGGAAGAGTTAGTAAGAGATTTGAAAGTGGGGGGGAGGGGGAGATCCAAAATGATAGGAGAAGACAGGAGGTGGAGGGATGGAGCCAAGAGCTGGACAGGTGATTGGCAAAAGGGATACGAGAGGATCATGGGACAGGAGGTCCAGGGAGAAAGACGGGGGGGGGGGGAACCCAAAGGATGGGCAAGGGGTATAGTCAGCAGGACAGAAGGAGAAAAAGGAGAGTGAGAGAAAGAATGTGTGTATAAAAATAAATAACGGATGGGGTACGAGGGGGAGGTGGAGCATTAGCGGAAGTTAGAGGTCAGTGTTCATGCCATCAGGTTGGAGGCTACCCAGACGGAACATAAGGTGTTGTTCCTCCAACCTGAGTGTGGCTTCATCTTTACAGTAGAGGAGGCCGTGGATAGACATATCAGAATGGGAATGGGATGTGGAATTAAAATGTGGCCACTGGGAGATCCTGCTTTCTCTGGCGGACAGAGCGTAGATATAGAGGGCATGTGGATTAGAGGGCATGTATTTTAAGAAGATATTGGTGTAACTGCTATTACAACTTGGAGTTCAGAGTTCAAATCCAGTGCCACCTGTAAGAAGCTTGTCATTCTTCCTGTGACCACATGGGTTTCCTCCAGGTACTCCGGTACAATTTAGTAAGTTAATCAGTCATTGTAAATTGCCCTGTGATTGGGCTAGTGTTAAATCAGTGGGTTGCTGACCCAAAAGGGTCTGTTTCATGCTGTATCTCTAAATACGAATAAAAGTAAAATAGATTGGACAAACTTCAATTGTTTACTCTGCAATGATGGAGACCTGATTAAAGCTTACAATATTGAAGATTAGAAGTATTTGTTACATGTGCATCGAAACATACAGCACAGTGAACTGCATCATCCATGCCAGCATGAGGATGTGCTGGGGGCTGCCCACAAGTGTTGCTGTGCTTCCAGCGCAAACATAGCGTGTCCACAACTTGCTAACCCTAACCCGTACATCAGTTTTTAGAATGTGGGAGAAAACCAGAGCACCCGGAGGAAACCCACACGATCACGGGGAGAATGTAAAAATTCCTTACAGGCAGTGATGGGAATTGAACCCTAGTCACTGGTACTGTAAAAGGTTACATTAACTGCTATGTTACCGTGACACCCAAATCACACTTCTGCTAGGTTCGAACTGGAGACAGTACCTATGAAAGGCGAACATGGTAAACACTATACTACTGAAGCAAGGCTGTATTATTAATAACAGATCATTAGAGGCTTAGCCAGTTACTTTCTCCTAAGGCTGAAATGCCCAGTATGAAAAGATATGCTTTTAAGGTGAGGAACACATAAACTACTTTTTATTTTAGATTATGAGTACACTCAGTCCTGTTTTATTGTCATTTAATAATGCATGCATTAAGAAATGATACAATTTGTTCCTCCAGAATGATATCACAGAAACACAAGACAAACCAAGACTAAAAAAACTGACAAAAACCACATAATTAGTGACAACAGTACAAACAATACCGTAATTTGATAGAAGAACAGACCATGGGCACGGTAAAAAGTCTCAAAGTCTCTCGAAAGTCCCATCATCTCATGCAGATGGTTGAAGGAAGCTTCCAGTTCCGCAAACTTGCCGATGCAGCATCCTGGAAGCACCCCAACCACAGTCCGACTCCGAGTCCGTCCGAAAACTTCGAGCCTCCAACCAGCTCTCCGACACTGAGCACCGAGCACCATCTCTGCCGAGCGCTTCGAGCCCGGCCCTGGCAACAGGCAATAGGCAAAGCCGAGGATCTGGGGCCTTCCCCTCCGGAGATTCTCAATCGCACAGTAGCAGTGGCAGCGAAGCAGGCACTTCAGGGGTTTCTCCAGATGTCCCTCTGTGCTTCATCAAATCAGGATTGCGTATGGCATCTAGTTCACAAATACGATATCAATTCGGAGCGGCTGCGCGCGCTGCGTCGCACTGCCATTTTCTCCTCCCCTACTTACTAGGATGTTGCTGGTCCTGGTGGGGCTTGAGTTATAAGGAAAGATTGAATAGGTTAGGAAATTATTCTTTGGAACATAGATGTTTGAGAGCAGTTTTGATAGAGGTATACAAAAAATTACAAGGGGTATAGATAGGGTAAATGCAAGGAGGTTTTTTCCCCTCTGAGTTTGGGTGGGTCTACAACCAGAGTTCATGTGTTAAGGGTGAAAGGTGAAAAGTTTAAGAGGAATATGAGGGGAAACTTCTTCAATCAGAGGGTTGTGAGAGTGTGGAACGAGCTGCCAGCACAAGTGGTGCATGTGAGCTCAATTTCAATATTTAAGAGAAGTTTGGATAGCTACATGGATAGTAGGGGTATGGAGGGCTACGGTCCAGGTGCAGGTCAATGGGAGAAGGCAGTTTAAATGGTTTGGCTCTGTCTAGATAAACCAAAGGGCCTTTTTCTGTGTTGCACTTTTCTATGACTCTGTGACTCCAAGACTTAACTGGAAGAACTCAGTAGATCAGGCAACAAAATGCTGGAGGAACTTAGCAGGGCAGGCAGCATCTATGGAAGAGACTAAACAGTTGACGTTTCAGTAGGACTCAAAAGAAAATGGAAGGAAGCCATAATAAAATAGTAGAGGGAGGGAGAGGAGCACAACCTAGCAGGTGATAGGTCAAGCCAGGTGAGGGGAAAGGTGGGTGGGTGGAGGAGAGGTCGGAATGAAGTGAGGTTGGGAGATGATAGGTGGAAAAGCTTAAGGGCTGGAGAAGAAGGAATCTGATAGAAGAGGAGAGTGGACCATAGGATAAAGGGAAGGAAGATGGGCACCAGAGGGAGGTGATGGGCAGGTGAAGAGAAAGGAAGGGGTGAGCGGGGAGTCAGAGTGGAGAATGGAAAAGCAGAGAGGCAGGGGGAGAAACTACTGGGAGTAGTGCCTGGAATGCGATGGTGGAGGCAAGTATGGCAGAGGCTTTTAAGGGGCTTTCAGATAGGCACAGGAATGGAGGGATATGGACATTGCATAAGCAGAAGGAGTTTCTTTAGCTAGGCTTTTCATTACCAATGAAATTAGTTGTAGATAACACTGCAGGCCAAAGGTCCTGTTCCAGTTCCTGTGTTGTTCTATGCTCTATACCCAATCTGTACCAGTTAAAGGGAAGAAAGCGCTGTCTGAACTTTTCCACTTCACCAAACCCCACCTCCCTGAGCAACCCCCGCACCTCAACCCTACCACTGAATTGATACCAGCGAATGAGCAGTACATTTGTATCCTTTCTGTAAGTGACCTCTTGCTGTGTGAGAACATAATGCATTGGCAAGCACCTTTTAATTTCTAAATTCATTCTACAGTGACCTCTTTTTATCGCTGCCCTGGAACATTTATACTTTGTCGGCCTCTGTGTTCATTACTTCCTTTCCTTGCCTCACCAGAGTTACGTTCATGGAGATATGCTTGATCTCCTTATTTTCAAGTTAATGTTTGTTCAAGCATGCACGTGTGCAGCTGAAGTGCCAAACACAGTATGTATGTCACATGCAGCATATAAAATAATAATAACTCAATAATATTAATCGATTTCTGCATACATATGACCTAAAATGTGATCAGATTTTCACGTAAGTCCTAAAACTATATAAAGACGACACAATTACATAAATACCACAAAAACATTATGCTGGTTTATTTACTGAGAAAAATGATCCAATATTACATGTATTTGTTGGAAAAGGTATGTGAACCTTTGCTTTCAGTAACTGGTGTGACCCCCTAATACAGCAAAAACTTCAGCCAAACTTTTCTGCTAACTGTTGATCAGTCCTGAACAGCTGCTTGGAGGAACTTTAGACTATTCCTCCTCGCAGAACTGCTTCAGCTCTGGGTTGTCGGTGGGTTTCCTCACAGGGGTTGCTTGCTTCAGGCCCTTCCACAATAGTCTCTAGGATCAAGGTCAGGACTTTGACTCGGCCATTCCAAAACACAAATTTTCTTATTTTTAAACCATTCTGTTGTTGATTAACTCTTGTCTTTTGGATCATTGTCTTGTTGCATTATCCAACTTCTATTAAGTTTCAGGTGATGGGCCATTACCCTGGCACTTCCTGTAAAGTGTCTTGATACAATTTTGAATTCATTGTTCCCTCAACGATTGCAAGCTGTCCAGGTCCTGAGGCAGCAAAGCAGCCCCAAACCATGATGCTCCTTCCACCATGCTTCATAGCTGGGATGAGGTTTTGGTGTTGGTGTGCAGAGCCCTTTTTCCTTCCAAACATAGCAACATGCATTTCTGCTTTTGTAGCCTTATCCAGCTTCATGCATCTCTAAATTTCTTCTCCTAAGGTCCTCTGAAAGGTGTTTTGATGGAGACATGGTGCACATAAACAGATCTTTCTTGAGGAGAGCAGGCTCTGTCGGTAACCTGACTTTGTGTGTCATTTTCATAGGGCAGGTCACCTCTACAATCCATACCTCCAATCTCATCTCATTGATTGGAACACTTGACTCCAAATAGCTTTTGTAGAAGGCACTACTCCAGAGGTTCACGTACTTTTTTAAACAAATATATGTAATATTGGAACATTTTTCTCAATAAATAGATTAACAAGTATACTGTTTTATGTTATTTATTTAACTGTGTTCTCTCTAGTTTTAGGACTTGCATGAAGATCTGATCACATTTTAGGTCGTATTTATGCAGAAATAGAGAAAATTCTACAGGGTTCACAAATTTCTTAGCAGCACTTGCACAGTATAGTTAAAAACACAACAGTAAAATGCTACAGGCACTATCATAAATAATGTGGTAACTGGGTGTTCAGACGTCTCACAGCCTGGACGAAGAAGCTGTTACCCAACCTGACAAAACATGTTCTTATACTGAATACCTTCTGCCTGACAGTAGGAGGTCAAAGAAATTTTGAGAGGGATGGGAGACGTCTTTGACAATGTTGAGGGCTCTGTGAACACAGTGCTTCTGATATAAGTCCTGGATGGGGGGGGGGGGGGGGGGGACAGATACAAATAAAGTCCTTGTGGCGGTCCAAGGTACAGTACATTAAGCTGCTTGATTGGTTAATAAAGACGGCTGAGACTTGCAGCTTTGTCAGAGCCATTTGCCCTTTGATCTGAGACAACTTGCTCAATCATGTGGTGATTTGTTTACACAATCGTTAGCTTTCTAGGAAAGAGAAACCAAAGGAAATAAAACATGTGAATGACTGAACTAGAAATGAAAGTGGTGCCTTTTGAAAAGAGATCTAAATCTCCAGTTAAGTAAGACTTTACAACGAATGAAAGAAAACAATACTGGAGGAACTGAGCAGCATTTTTGGAGGAGAATGTAGAGTTGCTGGTTCAGGTCGAGACCCTTCCTCTGGGCTGAAAGCTGGAGGGGAGATAGACAGCATAAAGAGGTGTGGAGAAGAGTAGAGCATAGAAGGAGTGGATTGGGAAAACTGGTTTTATGGGAAGGATGTAACAGAGAAATGGAGGTCATTTAAAGGTGAAATTTTGAGGGTTCAGAATCTTTACGTTCCTGTTAGGTTGAAAGGAAAGGTTAAAAGTTTAAGAGAGCCATGATTTTCAAGATATATTAGAAAAAGAGAGGGGTCTTCAATAAATATAGGCAGCTTGGAGTTAATGAGGTACTTGAGGAATATAAAGAATGCAAAAGGAATCTTAATAAAGAAATTAGAAAAGCTAAAAGAAGATAGGAGGCTGCTTTGGCAAGTAAGGTGAAAATTAATCCAAAGGGTTTTGTATAGTTATGTTAGTGGCAAAAGGATAGTAAGGGATAAAATTGGTCCCTTGGAGAATCAAAGTGTACGGCTATGTGCGGAGCCAAAAGAGATGGGGGAGATTTTGAACTATTTCTTTTCTTTGGTATTCACTAAGGAGAGGGATATTGAATTGTGTAAGATATTGAATTGTGTGAAACAAGTAAGGTAGTTATGGAAAGTATGACAATTATATAAGAGGAAGTACTGGCACTTTTAAGGAATATAAAAGTGGATAAGTCTCCAGGTCTGGACAAGATATTCCCTAGGACCTTGAGGGAAGTTAGTGTGGAAATAGCAGGGGCTCTGACAGAAATATTTCAAATGTCATTAGAAACGGGGATGGTGCTGGAGGATTGGTGTATTGCTCATGTGGTTCCATTGTTTAAAAAGGGTTCTAAGAGTAAACCTGGCAATTATTGGCCTGTGAGTTTGACGTCAGTGGTGGGTAAACTGATGGAAAGTATTCTTAGAGATGGTATATAATTATCTGGATAGATAGGGTCTGATTAGGAACAGTCAACATGGATTTGTGCGTGGAAGGTCATGTTTGACAAATCTTATTGAATTTTTTGATGAGGTTACTAAGAAAGTTGACAAGGGTAAAATGGTAGATGTTGTCTATATGGACTTCAGTAAAGCCTTTGACAAGGTTCCACACGGAAGGTTAGTTAGGAAGGTTCAATTGTTAGGCATTAATATCGAAGTTGTAAAATGGATTCAGCAGTGGCTAGATGGGAGACGCCAGAGAGTAGTGGTGGATAACTGTGTGTCAGATTGGAGGACGGTGTATAACAGTGTGCCTCAGGGATCTGTACTGGGTCCAATGTTGTTTGTAATATATATTAATGATCTGGATGATGGGGTGGTAAACTGGATTAGTATGCAGATGATACTAAGATAGGTGGTGTTGTGAATGATGAGGTAGGTTTTCAAAACTTGCATAGAGAATTAAGACAGTTAGAAGAGTGGGCTGAAAGATGGCAGATGGAGTTTAATACAGAAAAATGTGAGGTAGAACTAATCAAAATAGGACATACGTGGTAAATGGTAGGGCATCAAAGAATGCTGTAGAACAGAGGGATCTAGGAATAATGGTGCATAGTTCCCTGAAGATGGAATCTCATGTGGATAGAGTGGTGAAGAAAGCTTTTGGTTTGCTGGCCTTTATTAATCAGAGCATTGAGTATAGGAGTTGGGATGTAATGTTGAATTTGTATAAGGCATTGGTAAGGCCAAATCTGGAGTATTGTGTACAGTTCTGGTCACTAAATTATAGGAAAGATGTCAATAAAATTGAGAGAGTACAGAGGAGGTTTACTAAAATGTAGCCTGGGACAAAAGTTTAGGGGTAACATGAGGGGGAACTTCTTTACTCAGAGAGTGGTATCTGTGTGGAACAAGCTTCCAGCAGAAGTGGTTGAGGCAGGTTCTATGTTGTCATTTAAAGTTAAGTTGGATAGATATATGGACAGGAAAGGAATGGAGAGTTATGGGCTGAGTGCAGGTTAGTGGGACTAGGATAGCGTAAGAGTTCAGCACAGACTAGAAGGGCCGAGATGGGCTGTTTCCGTGTTGTAATTGTTATATGGTTATATGGTTAGAGCAAGAGCTGCCAGGTGACAGGTGCATTCAGATGAAGAAGTGTGATAGGCAAAATAAAGTTCAAAGTTCAAAGTAAATTTATTATCAAAGAACACAGAAGTCACCATATCAACCCTAACATTCATTGTTTTGAGGTCATTCACAGAAGATATAAAGAGATACAGTGGGACCAATGGAAAACTACACACAAACAGAGTCGGACAAACAACCAATGTGCAGAAGACAACGTATTGTGCAGATACAAAATGACAATAAGGTGGTGTAGTGATTAGCACAGCACTTTACAGTACCTGCGACCCGGGTTCAATTCCCACCACTGCCTGTAAGGAGTTTGAACGTTCTCCTCATGACCATGTAGGTTTCCTCCAGGTGTTCTGGTTTCCTCACACAGTCCAAAGGCGTAGCAGTTGGTAGGTTAATCAATCATTGTAAATTGTCCTGTGATTAGGCTTGTGTTAAATTGGGGGTTCCTACAAGAGGACCACAACTTTGTCGTGTGGTTTGGAGGCTTGCCTGCCTCAATGATCTGCAGAGCTATGTTGGCTGGAATCAGGGCCTTGTGCTTTGGCTCTTGGTAGGGTCACCCATGCCAAACAGGTCGAAGGGTAGAGGCCAGACTAAAAGTGGTTCACCAATCCTCCTGGTCTGGTGATTCAGCTCAAGGCTAATAACTCTGACTGGTGAAAAACAATGGTTATAGAAACAGCAATGAAGAATCCTATGTTTGTATGCGACAGTATTCCTGAGTTTCCACCTGGGATTTACATAACTGACAGTGAAGACCAAAAGGAAGCTACGAGCATAATGAAGGAAGCCCTGAACACTGCCAAAACCAAATCCAGAATTGTCTTTTGGAATGTACAAATCATGTACAAACCGGCAAGCTAGCAGAGACAACTGCGGAAATGTGTCATGACAATCTACACATACTGGACATCAGTGAAAACAGATGGACAGGGTCTGGCAGACTAAAGGCAGCATGTGGTGAAACCGTTTCATACTCGGGAAGGGAAGATGGTCAGCATCATGATGGTGTAGCCGTCATTTTGAAGAAAAGCATTGCTTGCTGAAGTGGAAACCAATCAACAGTAGGCCAATGAGTGTCAGGCTGAAAGAGAAGCAAGTAAACATGACTGTGATCCAGTGCTATGCTGCAACTGACGATACTGACACTGAAGAAAAGGATGCCTTCTACAAACAGCTACAGTCAGAGGTAGAGTTAACATCACGCCATGACATAATCATAGTCATAGGACACCTAAATGCCAAAGTTGGAAGTAACAGCTGACACTTCACGAGGGTCATGGGCATTCATGGATGTGGAGCGATGAATAACAAATAGTGAAACACTGGTGGAATTTTGTGCCATGAACAATCTGGTCATAGGAGGGACTCTCTTTCTACATTGTGAAATCCACAAACCGACATGGTGTTCACCCAATGGACGTGACAGGAACCAGGATGACCATTTAATGATCAATGGTATGTGGAGATGATCCTCGCATGCAATGATGAAGAGAGGAGCAGATAGAGCAAGTGGTCACCACCTTGTTGTAGCAGTGAAGAAACTCAAGCCGAGAAGCACTGGGACCAATACAAAGACATTTTGATGTTGAAAAGCTCAAGGGCACCAGTGTGAGATCTTCCTTCACCATTCAGCATAAGACCAGATTCCAAGCCTTGCAAGACCTTGATGAGGATGTGTCAGGAGACAGGAACAGTACAGTGCGGAAATGGTTTGCCTCTCTTCAAGGAGAGCAGCAGCAAGGCTTGTCTAGAATACTGAGCTGGAAAGAAGAACAAAGAATGGACACAGCAGTAAACACGGACAGCCTCAGAAGGCAGAAAATTCAGAGGAAAGTGTTAGATACAATGACAACACAAATTAAGATGAAACTTCAACTGGCATAACACTGAAGCAAACAAGAAAGTGAAGAGACTTGTAAAAAAGAACAAAAGCGTCTAGCTGGAAGTACTAGCAGGGAAAACTGAAGCAGCAGCCAGTAGAGATGATCAGGGAAATATATACAAGATTTCAAAATTGGTATGTGGCTAGTTCCAGACCAGATCTAGAGGTTGCGTGAGAGATAAGAACATCTTCTTTTGACAACTGAGAAAGAGAATGATGGATGCTGAATCTCAGGGAATTACTGAATGGATCAGCAGCAGAGGACCTGGGCATCAACACCGATCCACCCAAGAAAGAAGAGATTGTTGCTGTGGTTAAATCGTGAAAGAACAGCAAAGTCCAGGACAGGACATTTTGAATGCCAAACCGTTCAAAGCTGAAATAAAAGTTGCAGCAGCCATCCTGCAATCACTGTTCACTATAATCTGGGAATGGGGACAAGTAGCTAAGAACTAGACAAAGGGAGTTATTGTTAGGATCCTCACAAAAGGAGCACTAAGTGTTTGCAGGAACTGGCGTAGTTTCACTCGTCTGTCAGCTCCCAGCAAGATTCTCACCAAAGTCATTGTCCAATGGATTATGGATGCCGTTGATGTGTGCCTGAGGAAAGAACGAGCTGGCTTCAGGGAAAACAGAGGCTGTGTCAATCAGATCATCATGCTGCGTTAACATCAAAGAACAGTAGCCGAGACAACTGTATGTGAATTTCATGGATTTTGCAAAAGCTTTTGGTAGCATCCACAGGGAGAGCCCCTGGTGAATTCTCAGATCATATGGGATCACGTCCAAGATTGTCCAGCATACTCAGAGCTCCTATGCTTATTGCACCTGCATAGTTGAGGACTGCAATTTGAGCTTTGAAATAAAGACAGGAGTCAGGCAAGGCTGTGTGATGTCGACAACACTATTTAACCTGCTGAATGACTGGGTTATGAGGCAAATAATGAAAGAAAAGTGGAGAGATTTAGCTGGACTCTATTCCCTACTCTGGAAGACCTTGACTTTGCGGATAACCTTGCATTACTATCACCAAGACATGCAAGAGAAAACTCAGCACCTGTGAACCTTTGGTGGACAGGTTGGACTCAGAGTCAACCAGAGAAAGACTGAGACTATGACACCCAGTGTAGGATCTTCTCCTCCCGTCAAGGCATATGACGTCGACTTACCCAGCACCGGCCGTTTCACCTCCCTGGGCAAGATCAGCAGGATGGTGGGACCAAGGTCGACATCCAGAGCGGACACAGCGAAGCTAGGAACATCTTCAGAACAATGAGCAACATACGGGGATCAAACAAGTGCAGTGTCAACACCAAGGTGAAGCTTCACTGTACCAGGACTGTGTCTGTCCACACTCCTGTACCGGTCAGAATGCTAGCGCATGATGGAGAACAACCTTGCCAAGCCGTCATTCTTCCACACCACGAGCCTCTGGAAGGTCCTCAGTATTTTCTGGCCAAGAAAGATCTCCAACCACGCCTTACTTCTTCAGTAACACCAAGCGGACATGGACGCAATCACCATAAGGAGACATTGGAGGAGGATTGGGCACACGATGAGATGGGAGGCCAACTCCATCATCAAGACAGCACTTCATTGGACCCCTGAAGGGCAGAGGAAACGTGGGACACCAAAGCCAACTTGCTGCCATATCCTGAACCACACCTGGAGTACAATAGAGAAGATGGCCAAGGACAGACAGAGATGGAGGACCTTCATTGCTACCTTGAATGCCAGCGGCATAACAGGCACTAACTCACTAACTAACTGAATCGGGAGCTGCTGGTGCATCTCGAAGGGCCGGAATGGCCTACTCTATGCTGTATAACTAAATAAGTAAACAAACAAACAAATAAATAACATGACATAATAATAATAACAAAAATAATAAATAACTATATATATTGAGCTGTAGAGTCCTTGAAAGTAAGTCTGTAGGTTGTGGAATCAGTTCACATTGTTGAGGTGAGTGAAGTTGCCCACACTGGTTCAGGAGCCTAATGGAGTATGGGACATGGGGTGGTGCGTGGGGGGAGAGTGGAATTTGTGACTAAAGCTGGGAGGTGATGGGTGGATCTGATTCCATTATCTACAGCCCTTGGTTGCGGGTTTGGCATTGACCTTTGGACTGGAGCTTGGTGAATGGATTTAGGTATATTGTGAAGGAGATAGTCCTAGTCAGACACTCGTCAGTTTATTGAGTTATACAGCACAGGAATGTACTCTTCATCTCTTCACATCCATCCCTATCTTTTTGCTCATCTGCACTGATTCGCTTGTGACACATTAGGACAATATCCATCTGTTCCTTGCCTGCTCAAATGCCCATCTAATTTCCTTTTAGACGTAATGACTGTAATTTGATTTTCCCACCTCATTTAACTGCACATTCCAGATATCAATCACTCTCCGTTACTTTATATATTCGTTGATTGATTTACAGATACAGAGCAGAACAGGCCCTTCCATCTCACGCTGCCCAGCAACCCCTCCATTTAACACTAGCCTAATCACGTGACATTCACAATGGACAATTAACCCACCAACCAGTACGTCTTTGGTCTGTACGAGGAAACCGGAGAATCTGGAGGAAACCCATATGGAGAATGTACTTCATAGTCATAATCTTCATAGTCAACGCCAGAAATGAGTTCTCTAATCTGACACCCATGGCTGTAATGCTGCCATGTTAACTACCATGACAACTCTCCCCAATGAAAAACAATTTGCTCCACAGACCAGCTTAAAATCCTCTATCTCTGACAGTATGTCCTCTTGTCTTTGATACCCAAAGCATGGGAAAAGATTTGAATTCAGTACATCTGTGCATTTTATAATTTTATATACCTCCGTCAAGTTACACCTCAGCCTCTTTCACCCAGGGAAAACCAGCTAAATGGATCTAATCTCATATCTCATAACTAAAGTCCTGCAATCCTAGTGACATCCTGATGAACCATTTTTGTATTTCTTCCAGAACAATCCTTCCTATAGGTATATGAGAGAGAGGGCGAGATTACCGAGGGTTTCAAACCTGAGACATTAACTGCTTCTGTTACTGCAGACGCTGCCTGAACTACCACAATTTTCAGCATTTTCTGTTTTTATCTCAGATTTCCAGCATCTGTGGTTTACTGAAACTCTTTCACAAAGCAAAGAAACAAGAGACTGCAAGTGATGGAACCTGGAGCAACAAACCATCTGTTGTAAGAACTCAAAAGGTTGAGCACCATCTGTGAGAGGAAAAGGATTTTTGATGCTGTGGGCTGAATCCTGCCTTGGGACTTAGAAAATGAATGATGAATGCATGCCTGTGGTGTAAAGAGATACCTCATGAAAGCAAAAAAATAAAAATCAGAGTCATATGCTTAAATTATTTACTTTCAACAATATATATTGTATACAGATTCCTAAAGGTTGTCACGGTCTGAGGTGATAATGGGGACAAGCTCCCCACTACCTGTTAAATGCTGTCAATGCTGTGCACCAGAAATAGCCTCTGACAACTAACTCCACCTCCTGGCCTTCGCCTGTGGCTTAGCTACGAAACCCAGAGGATTTGTTTCCACTGAAAGGAAAAAGGGCAAAGGTGGGTCACTGGTGCCTTAAAAAGAGTCACTTTGGGCAGATAGGGCTCATCAGCCAGGTTTGGCAGCTCATCTAGGAGAAGGGGTACTCTGATCTCAAACATCCACTGCCTTGTGGCTATATGCACGCATGGGAAAGACTTCAGGAAAAATCCAGAGCTGGAGTCCCTAAGGCAGTCCTACGTTCAGTTCAACACTGACTGGCAACAACTCCTGTGATGCTGCTAGTGCCAGACTGCCTCGGTCTCCGCTGTTCCTTTGGATTCATCAGCTGCGTGGAGAAGGGGGAACCTGCTGCATGGGGCACAGCTGGCCCTCCATATCGTACTGACCGGGCTTGCGTATCACCTAGACAGCTGGCACGCAGCGTCCGTGGTCGACCCAGACCAACTGAGGGCCTCGTCCTGTGTACAATAAAATGTTAACAAGATCTGCCATCATTCATCTGTTCCAAAATTCAATCAAACAGAGATTGTGGCAGAAATAACACAAGGTTTTACTGAAAATAAAATATTGAAGAGGCAGGGGGATGCAAACTAAAAGATGAAATGTTGGAAATGTACAGCAGGTGAGGGTGCATTGACACAAACAGAAATTATGTTTTTATGTGAACGTAGTGAAATAAATCCAGGACTGATATCTTCATCAACGTAACTTCCTTTAAGAGGATAAGAGGAAAACCAAGGATTGTTTCAATCTATAAGTAATAGAGTCATAGAAGCATCGAGTCACTGAACACTACAGCACAGAAACAGGCCCTTTGGCCCATCTAGCTCATGCTAAACTGTTATTCTGCCTAGTCCCGTTGAGCTGCACCTGGACCAAAGCCCCCTGTACCTATTGCATCCGTGTACCCATCCAAATTTCTCTTAAACATTGAAATCGACCCCGCATCCATCACTTCTGCTGGCATCTCGTTCCACACTCTCACCACCTTCTGAGTGAAGAAGTCCTCCCTCGAGTTCCCCTTGAATATCTCGCTTTTCACTCTTAACCTATGAGCTCTAATTTTAGTCTCACCAAGTCTCAGTGAGAAACTGTGTTCGTATTGATCCTATCTAAACACCTCATAGTTTTGTACACTTCTGTCAAATCTCTCCTCATTCTCTCATGCTCCAGGGAATAAAGTCCTAACTTATTCAACTATTCCGTGTAAATCAAGTCCTCAAGTCCCAGCAACGTCCTTGTATATTTTCCCTCTATTTGTTCAGTCTTAATGTGTGTACATGAGATCACATTTTCTCGGGAGAAGCTCGGGTAGTATGCAAGAGCATGCTGTATGTAATCACCTAATGAGCATCTGGCATATTGATTAAATTATTTACACATTTTTAGTAACTCTCAGTTTACTTCACCATTCCCTGAGCTGATCATTATTATTGTAGCAAAGCGCATCAGCAGAACTTCCACGAATTTTTTGATACTTATCCCTGTTTCTTCATTGAGCGCAGAAATGAGAAACAAATTAAACATGGAGTTACGTGCGTAGAGGTCATGGGATTTTTGCCATTCTCTGATGGTTGGTACTATTTGTTCAGAATCAGAACTGATGATGATGATGTTGTCCATCATGTCCGATGACAACAGAAAACCTGTGTGGAAGAGATTTTAAAATGGAAAAACCGTTGCACGTGAGTGGTTCCACTCTGTCAACCTCAGAAGTCCAGGTCCAGTGGTACGAACAAGCGTCACAAACTGGGGTCTTCCTTGGTTGTAGTGGGTGACCATTATGTTCTCTGTACCTTGTCATGCTCTTCACTCTCTAGAGAGCATTGCAGTATCGCCTTCCAGGTCATTGGATCTCACTGAAGATCTCATTTGGCCAGTTGGCCAGATATGACTTCAGTAATAATGGATGTGGCCCAGTCTGTCATGGTAAATCCTTTCTCAACATTGAACACATCTACATGGAGCACTGTTACAGGAAAGCAGCATCATCATCATCAAGGACCTCTTACAATCCAGCCCGTGCTCTCTTCTCACCGTTGGCATCAAGAAGAAGGTACAACAGCCTCAAGAGCCACACCACCAGGTTCAAGAGCAGTTACTAACCCTCAATCGTCAGGCTCTTGAACCAAAGGGGATAAATTCACACAATTTCACTCACCCCATCACTGAACTGTTCCACAACCTATGGAATGACTTTCAAGGACTCATTGCCTCATGTTCTTAGTATTTATTGCTTATTTATTTATTTATTGTCTTTGTATTTTCACAGTCTGTTATCTTTTGCACATTAGATGCTTGTCCATTCTGTTGGAAGCAGTCTTTCATTGGTTCTATTGTATTTCTTGGATTAGCTGTGTATGCCCGCAAGGAAACGAATTTCAGTGTTGTATATGGTGACATATATGTACTTTGATATTAAATTTACTTTGAACTTTGAATCCTCTGAAAAGGTTCACCAACAAATGCACTCAGTGGCCACTTTATTAGGTACACCCGTACACCTGCATGCTAAGGCAAGTATCTAATCAGTCAATCATGTGGCAGCAACTCAATGCATAATTCCTTAAGACCATGAGATATAGGAGCAGAATTAGGCCCTTTGGCCCATCGAGTCTGCTTCGCCATTTCATCATGTCTGATCCTTCACTCCTCTTAGCCACAATCTTCTGCCTACACCTCGTATCCTTTCATGCCTTCATCAGTCAAGAATCTATCAATTTCTGCCTTAAATATCATAAAGACTTGGCCTCCACAGCTGCCTGTGGCAAAGAATTCCACAGATTCACCACTCACTGGCTAAAGAACTTCTTCACATCTGTGTTGTAAAAGGACACCCCTCTATTCTGAGGCTGTGTCCTCTTACCCTAGACTCTCCCACTTTATCAAGACCTTTCACCATTCGATAGGTTTCATTTAGGTCACCCCTCATTCTTCTGAATTCTAGTGAATACAGCCCATGGCCAGCAAATGCTCTTCATATGACAAGCAGTTCAGTCTTGAGAATCATTTTTGTGATTCTCCTTTAAACCCTCTCCAGTGTCAGCACATCATTTGTCAGATAAAGAAGACAAAACTGCTCACAATACTCCAAGAGAGGCCTCACCAGTGCTTTATAAAGCCTCAACATTACATCCTTTCTTTTAAATTCTGGTCCTCTTGAAATGAATGCTAACATTCTATTTGTCTTCCTCACCACAGACTCAACCTGCAAATTAAACTTTAGGGAATCTTGCAGAAGAACTCCCAAATCCCTTTGCACCTCAGATTTTTGAATTTTCTTTCCATTGATATAGTCTACCCTTTTGCGTCTTCTACCAAATTGTATGACCATATGCTTCCCGACACATCAGTTCCATCATCTAAGTTATTGATATACTGTATAACCTAAAAATAATTGGTCCTAACACTGATTCCTGTGGAACACCACCAGCCATCAGCAGCCAACCAGGAAAGGCGCTTTTTATTCCAAATCTTTGCCCCTTGCAAATCAGTCACTGCTTTATCCATGTAATAACATAAGCTCTTAACTCCTGTAATAACATAAGCTCTTAACTCCTGTAATAACATAAGCTCTTAACTTGTTAAGCAACCTCTTGTGTGATACCTTGTCAAATGCCTTCTGAAAATCCAAGTACACGACATCAACCAATTCTCTTTTGTCTATCCTACCTGTTATCTCTTCAAAGAATTTCAACAGATTTGTCAGGCAAGATTTCCCCTTGAGGAAACCCTGCTGACTATGGCCCATTTTATCATGTGCTTCCAAGTACCCCAAAACCATATCCTTAATAATCGATTCCAACATCTTCCCAACCACTGAGGTCAGACTAACTGGCCTATAATTTCCTTTCTTCTGCTTCTCTCCCTTATTGAAGAGTGGAGTGACACTTACAATTTTTCTAGTCTCCCAGAACTGTTCTAGAGTCCAGTGATTATTGAAAGATTATTACTAATGCCTCCCTAATCACTTCAGCCACCTCTTTCAGAACCCTGGGGTGTACACCATCTGGTCCTGGTGATTTATCTACTTGAAACCTTTCATTTTTCCAATAACTTTCTCTCTAGTAATAGTAACTTCACACACTCCTGACCCCTGACACTCTAGAACTCCAACATACTGCTAACTTCTTCCACAGTGAAGACGGATGCAAAATACCTATTCAGTTCTTCTGCAATCTCCTTGTTCCTCGATACTACCTCTCCAGCATCGATTTCCAGCAGTCGAATATCCAATCTTGCTTTTCTTTTACACTTTATGTATCTGAAGAAACATTTGGTATCCTCTTTAATATTATTGGCTGGCTTACTTTCATATTCCATCTTTACCTACTTCATGAGCTTTTTAGTTGCCTCCTGTTGGTTTTTAAGAGCTTTCCATCCTCTAACTTCCCATTAATGTTTGCTCTAATATATTTCCTTTCTTTGGCTTTTATAGTGGCTTTGGCTTCTCTTGTTAGCCACGGCTGTGTCATCTTGCCTTCAGAATACTTCTTCCTTTTTGGGATGTGTATATAAAAGCATGCAGTCATGGTCAAGCTGTGAATTTCTTGTTCACACCAAACACCAGAATGGGGAAGAAATGTGATCTGAGTGACTTTGATCGTGGAATGATTGTTGGTGCCAGACAGGCTAATTTGAGTAACTCAGAAACTACTGATCTCCTGGGAATTCCATGCACAACTGTCTCTAGGGTTAACAGAGAATGGTGTGAAAAATTAAAAAGACTGGCAGTCCAGTGGGTGAAAAGACAAAGGAGGTCAAAGGAGAATGGCCGGACTGGTTCAAGTTGACAAGAAGGCATCAGTAACACAAATAAATCTGCAGATGCTGGAAATCCAAAGCAACACACACATGATAGTAACTCAAATAACCATACACTACAGCAATGTTGTGTAGCATCTCTGAACGCACAGCACAGTGAATCTTGAAGTAAAGGTTGAGGAGGGGAGGAGAAAATGGCGTGATGCAGTGCGCACAGCTCTCTGGTGAAATGATATTGTTTCTGTTAAATAGGGGACGTGGGCAATTCTGATTTGATGGAGACAGACGTGAAAGCACAGAGGAACATCCTGGAGAAATTTCTGAAACGCTGGTTCGATGCCGCTGTTACTGGGCGATCGAGAATCTTCTGGAGGGAAGGCCCCAAAATCCCCGGCTTTGCCTGCTGCTGGCGACCGAGGCTGAGGTTGAATCGTTCAGATAGAGATGGTGCTTGGTACTCGGTGTCGGAGAGCTGATCGGAGGCTTGAAGTTTTCGAACGACTCAGAGTCGGACTGTGTTCGCGCACGGCAGGGAGAGTTTTCTTCCTTCTCCCATCTGCGTGAGATGTGGGACGTTCGAGAGACTTTGAACTTTTTACTGTGCCATGGCCTGTTCTTCATCAAGTTATGGTATTGTTGCACTGTTGTAACTATATGCTATAATTATGTGGTTTTTGTTAGTTTTTCAGTGTTGGTCTGTCCTGTGTTTTTGTGATACCACACCGGAGGAATATTGTATCATTTCTTAATGCATGCATTACTAAATGACAATAAAAGAGGACTCCTTGTCCTCATAATCTAATCTAATCGAATCTAAATGAGTTACAGCAACAGATTCATATGCTTCGTGGCCAGTTTATTAGGTACTGGAGGCACCTAATAAAGTGTCGACTGGGTGGTAGTTACCCACCTAGTTGTCTCCATGTGTACCTCTGCAACCTTTGACTACTTGCACCAAAATGGTTCAGGGTCAGCATCTCTGGAACTCTACAAATCTTACTCAGTTCTGACACAGAAACATAGTTCCACTTCTTCATCAAAGTCCCTGTGCAATAGCCCCGTGGAAGCGGCTTCACCACTGGGAGCAAAGAGGGTCAGGAAGACTCGTGTCACCACTTTCCGCTCTGGCTCAGAAAAAGCATGGATAACTTCACTCTCCCCAACACTGAACTGATTCCACAACCTATCGACTCTATAACTCATGTTCTGAGTATTATTTATTTATTTATTTTCTTTTTACTCTCTCTCTCTCTTTTTGTACTTGCATAATTTGTTGTCTTTTGAACATTGGTTGTACAAACATAGAACATAGAATAGTACAGCACATTACAACTATCTGCAACACCACCAACCTTTGTGTCATCTGCAAACTTGCCAACCCACCCTTCTACCCCCACATCCAGGTCGTTAATAAAAATCATGAGAAGTAGAGGTCCCAGAACAGATCCTTGTGGGACGCCACTAGTCATAATCCTCCTATCCGAATGTACTCCCTCCACCATGACCCTCTGCCTTCTGCAGGCAAGCTAATTCTGAATCCACCTGGCCAAACTTCCCTGGATCCCATGCCTTCTGACTTTCTGAATAAGCCTACCGTTGTTGTCCACCTTTTTCGTGCGCAGTTTTTCGTTGTGTTTCTTTGTATTTACTGCGAATGCCTGGAAGAAAATAAATCAAAGGTTTGCATATGGTGACATCCATTATATGTACCCATAAGAAATTTACTTTGAACGTTGAAATTTCTGACTCTAATCAGAGATGGGTGGTTTGTAAATATACAGTATCAGAGGATTAGCTTCCTGTAGCTTCTAAAGCCTGCCCGTGAGCTTGATGCAAATCCTGTGAAATTTAATAAAGGAAGATCTGTTGAGACATGCCTGACTCATTTCTTGGTTCATGGTTAATTGCTGCTGCATCAACTTAGTCATTCTGCTTAGTCAAACCTTTGCTGCAAGTCTGGTTGAACTTCCTCCCAGATGCTTTGACGCATTGTCAGGATGGTGAGTTAGCTCGTCTTCCTGTTGACCCTGGTGAGTCCAAATTTGGAGTACTGTGTGCAGTTCTGCTCACCTACCTACAGCAAAGGTATCAGTAAGTTTGAAACAGCTCAGAGAAAATGTGAAACAATGCTGCCGGAATGTGAGAACCTGAGTTATGGGGAAAAGTTTGGTTCGGACTTTATTCACTTGAGCATAGGAGATTGAGAGAACATTGGGGAGAGGTTTACAAATAGATTGGGCAAACGCAAACAGGTTTTTACCACTGAGGTTGGGTGAGACTACAACTAGACATCATGGGTTAAAGCTGAAATTCAGAGTGTGGTGGAAGTGTGGAAAGAGCTGCTGGCAGAAGCAGTGGATACAGGTTCGATTGCCGCATTTAAGGAAGTTTGGATAGGTATATGGATGGGAGCGGTATGCGGGGCTATGGTTCTGGAGTGGGTCGATGGGACTGGGCAGAATAGTTGTTCAGAACAGACTAGATGGGCTGAAGGGCCTTTTTCTCTGCTTAGCTGCTCTGTGATAATGATCCATTGCAATCCAGTGTCTGGATCACAAAGGGTCTAGCACTCATACCTTGTGTCGCACTTCTGGTTTCACCCATCACCTGACACTCTTTCATCTCCCTTAGCTCAGAGTACAGCAACACTACATTACTTATTTAAATCACTTTTTTCCTACAATAACATCCAGCTCTTCAAGAACACCACAACTTCATGACCATCATCAATAGGAAAAGAGCAAAAGCATTGCAATGGATAGAATTGGTTCTCTGGAAGTTCAGATTGGTAATCTATGTGTGCAGCCGAAAGAGATAGAGGAGATCTTAAGTTGATTTTTTTTTCCAACTGCATTTACTCGTGAGTTGTCCCAGAGCCTATATATGTGAGGCAATGCAGCAGCAAGGTCATGAACCCTATACAGAGGAGGAGGTGTTTGCTGTCTTGAGGCAAATTAGGGTGGATAAAACCCCAGGACCGGACAAGGTGTTCCCTCAGAACCTGTGAAAGGCTAGTGCAGTAATTGCAGGGGCCCTAGTAGAGATATTTAAATATCCTTACCCACGGGTGAGGTTCTGGAGGACTGGAGATAGCGAATGCTGTTCCGTTGTTTAAGGAAGGCTCTAAGAATAAGCCAGGAAATTATAGGCCAGTCAGCCTGACATCAGTAGTGGGAGAGTTATTGGAAGGTATTCTAAGGGATGAGTTAGCTGGCCTTCCTGTTGACCCTAGTGGGGCCCATTTTGGAGTATTGTGTGCAGTTCTGATCACCAACATACAGCAAAAATATCAATAAGATTGAAAGAATGGAGATAAAATTTACAAAGATCTTGCTGGGAGTTGAGGACCTGAGTTATAGGGAAAGATTGAATAGGTTAGGACCTAATTCCCTTGTAGAAGAATGAAGGGAGATTTGATAGAAGTATACAAAATTAAGAGTGATATAGTTACAATTTGGTCTTTTCTCATGCGTTAAGTGTTTGACGTTTTCTTGAACGGGTTCCACAGAGTTTCTGTGTTTCGTGGCCGCCTGTGGGAGGACGGATCTCAGAGTTGTATCCTGTGTACATACCTTGGTAATAAATGTACCTTGGATCGTTGAATTTTTGGGAGGGGAAGAAGCTGTTCCTGAATTGTTGAGTGTGGCTTCTCAATGGTCCTATACCTCCACATTGATGGTAGTAATGAGAAGAGGACATGTCCTGGGTGGTGGGTGTTCTTAGTGATGGGTGATTCCTTCTTGAGGAACTGCCTTCAGAAGATGTCCTCGGTGGTGGGGGTCGGGGGGGTGGTGCTTGGATTATGCAGGTGATTGAGCTGGCTGGTGCTACCACCTTCTGCAGCCTCTTGCAATCCGGTATCCAGAATGCTCCGCACCAGGGTGTGATACAACCTGTCAGAATATCAGAATTAGTAGCAGAACCAGAATCACAAACAGGTTTGTTAACACTGACATATGGTGAAATTTGTTGTTTTATGGTAGAAATATTGTGCATGATGAAAAAGGTTACTATACATTATAATACACGAATGTATGTATGAATGAATGAATGAATGAAGAGGCAACCATCTACACTACTCCACCTGGCCTTGATCTGCTCACTATCCTTCAGCAACCGCTCTCCCCATCAGTCCAGCAATCATCACTGGCCTCTGTCTCACCACAACCCGCGACCAAATCCGACTGGACATCTCTACGCTGTGTCTTGATGCAGGGGTTTTGACCCAAAACGTTGACAGTGCCTTCCCAACTCCCCACACAGATCAACGCACGCACAAAATGCTGGAAGAACTCAGCAGGTCAGGCAGCATCTATGGAAATTAATAAACGGTTGGCGTTCTGGAATGAGACCCTTCATCAGGACTGGAAAAAGAAGGAAGAAGATGCCAAAATAAGAAGATGGGAGGAGTGGAAGGAGTACAAGCTAGCAGATGATAGGTGAATCCAGGTAGGTGGGGGGCTGGGGGTTGATGAAGTAAGAAGCTGGGAGGTGATATGTGGAAAAGATAAAGGGCTGAAGAAGAAGGAATCTGATAGGAGAGGAGAGTGGGCCATGGGAAAAAGGGAAGGAGGAGGGGCATTAGAGGAGGTGATAGGCAGGTGAGGAGAAGAGGTAAGGGGGGGATCAGAGTGGGGAAATGAAAAAAAGAGAGAGGGGAAAAAATTACCAGAAGTTGGAAGTTTGATCCCCACACAGATGCTGTTTGACATGCTGAGTTCTTCTAGGAGATTGTTTGTTGCTCCAGATTCTAGCATCTGTCATCTCCTGTGCCTCCTAACCACAGCACGCTTCTTTTTTCATAGGTTCTGCCCTCAACGAGCACTGAAGTTGCTGGGAATGAATGTTTATCAGTGTTTAGTGGGATCAACATCAAGAGGACATTGAAAAGTGGCTATGCAAGTGGATAAGGCTGTAAAGAAAGTGTGTGACACACTTGCCTTCACCGGTAGGGGTGAGGTGAGGTGGGTGCACTGGAATCCGTGTCAGGTGGGAGTCTGGCACCTGCAGGCCAGCTCTCCCATCGCAGCTGCTCTCTAGTGCTTGCTTCATGGAAAAAAAAAGCTTGATTGGCTTCATCTGTGGCTGACCCAGTGTGAGATGAATAACTGCTTCATGCTTGTTCTTGCAGAAATGTGGCTTCAAGACAACATCCCATGCACCATCAGTCTTCAGACCATGACACTCGGGGACCTGAAATAATCTTACGTGTGACTTATATGCTGTTGCAACTATAGTATATGTGTGTTGTGTACTATTTGTTTATTTGTTACATGGCTTGTCATACAGCGTGGGCGATCATGGTCTTTCTATGATCATGATTGTTCTGTTGAAAAATTTGCCAAGAGGTGATTTGTCATTGCCTTCTTCTGGACTGTGTCTTTACAAGATGGATGATCCCAGCCATTATCAATACTCTTCAGAGATTGTCTGCCTGGCATCAGTGGTCGCATAACCAGGACTTGTAATATGTACCAGTTGCTCATATGACCACCCACCACCTGCTCCCATGCCTTCACGTGACCCTGGTCGGGGGAGGCTAAGCAGACGCTACACCTTATCCAATGGTGAGCTGCAAGCTAGCGGAGGGAAGGAGCAACTTACACCTCCTTTGGTAGAGATGTATCTCCACTCTGTCACCCAGTGTGTGATTGATGTACTGTGTTTTGCACCTGGTTGGTTCTACACATGTGGATGGTTCAATGACAATTAAACTTGAATTTGAGCTTATATATAAGAGCTAAGAAGGTGGGCTGCTGTGTATAGTTCTGGTCAGCCTATTACAGGAAGGATGTAGTGACTGTGGAGGGTACAGAGGAATTTACCAGGATGCTGCCAGGTTGAAAGAGCATGAGCTATAGGGAAATATTGTTCAAAATTGTGTTGTTCCAAACTAGGGCTATGTTAGCAAAGTCAGGGCATTTAACTTGTTTTTCAGGTAATAGAAACATAGAAAACATAGAAAACCTACAGCACAATAGAGGCCCTTTGGCCCACAAAGTGTCGAACATGTCCCTACTGTAGAAATTACTAGGGTTACCCATAGCCCTCTATTTTTCTAAGCTCCATATACCTATCCAAAAGACTCTTGAAAGATCCTATCATATCCACCTCCACCACCATTGCCGGCAGCCCATTCCATGCAGTCACCACTCTCTGCGTAAAAATGTTACCCCTGACATCTCCTCTGTACCTACTCCCAAGCACCTTAAACCTGTGCCCTCTTGTGCCAGCCATTTCAGCCCTGGGAAAAAGCCTCTGACTATCCACACGATCAATGCCTCCCATCATCTTATACACTTCTATCAGGTCACTTCTCATCCTCTGTTGCTCCAAGGAGAAAAAGCTGAATTCACTCAACCTGTTTTCATAAGGCATGCTCCCCAATCCAGACAACATCCTTGCAAATCTCCTCTGCACCCTTTCTATGGTTTCCACATCCTCCTGTAGTGAGGTGGCCAGAACTGAGCACAGTACTCCAAGTGGGGTCTGACCAGGGTCCTATATAGCTGCAACATTACCTCTCGGCTCCTAAATTGAATTCTATAATCGATGACGGCCAATACACCGTACGCCTTCTTAACCACAGAGTCAACCTGTGCAGCTGCTTTGAGCGCCCTATGGACACGGACCCCAAAATCCCTCTGATCCTCCACACTGCCAAGACTCTTACCATTAATACTATATTCTACCATCATATTTGGCCTACCAAAATGAACGACTTCACACTTATCTGGGTTGAACTCCATCTGCCACTTCTCAGCCCAGTTTTGCATTCTATCAATGTCCCGCTCCGACAGCCCTCCACACTATCCACAGCACCCCCAACCTTTGTGTCATCAGAAAACTTGCTAACCCATCCCTCCACTTCCTCATCCAGGTCATTTATAAAAATCACAAAAAGTAAGGGTCCTAGAACAGATCCCTGAGGCACGGCACTGTTCACGGACCTCCATGCAGAATATGAACCATCTACAACCATTCTTTGCCTTCTGTGGGGAAGCCAGTTCTGGATTCACAAAGCAATGTCCCCTTGGATCCCATGCCTCCATACTTTCTCAATAAGCCTTTCATGGGGTACCTTATCAAATGCCTTGCTGAAATCCATATACACTGAATCTACTGCTCTTTCTTCATCAATGTGTTTAGTCACATCCTCAGAAAATTCAATCAGGCTTATAAGGCACCGCCTGCCCTTGACAAAGCCATGCTGACTATTCCTAATCATAGTATACCTCTCCAAATGTTCATAAATCCTGCCTCTCAGGATCTTCTCCATCAACTTACCAACCACTGAAGTAAGACTTATTGGTCTATATTCTCACAAGCTGAGTTGCCACAGGGCAGAAGATGCCTTCGAAACCATAGCAGCTGGCAAATCCACCCCACTCATCTCCCGTACTCTTATTTGAAGGTATAGACCGTCCATATGTTAGTCATCCAGAAGACCAAAAGACATAAAAGCAGGATTATGAAATTCGGCCCATCAGGTCTGCTCCACCATTCTGTCATGGCTGATTATGTATCTCTCTCAACTCCATTCTCCTGCCTTCTCTCAGTAACTTTAGACACCTTGACTAATCAAGAACCTATCAAGGACATGAGAAAATCTGCAGATGCTGGAAATCCAAAACAACACACACAAAATGCTGGAGGAACTTAATCAATCGTTGTTTCAGGCCGAAACCTTTCTTCAGGACTCATGAAGGGTCTCAGCCCAAAATGCTGACTGTTTACACTTTTCCATAGATGCGGCCTGGCCAGCTGAGTTCCTTCAGTATTTTGTATGTGCTGCAAAGAACCTATCAAGCTCCACTTTAAATACACCCAATGACTTGGCCTCTACTGCTTTCTGTGGCAATGAATTCCACCGATACACCACCCTCTGGCTAATGAAATTGTTCCTCATCTCTGTTCTAAAGGGACATCCTTGCATTCTGAGTCTGTGCCCTTTGGTCCTTTACTCTCCCACTAAAGGAAACTTCCTCACCACACCCATTCTATTAAGGCCTTTCAATGGTCACTAGGTTTTAATGAGATCCTCCCTCATTCTTCAAAACTTTTCATTAAAGTACTTCTCTTCCTATAGAAAACAAGGCAAAACTCACGTAAGCATATCGTCTTTTGACAGGGCAAGACTCTGGTGTACAGATTGTCTTTTAACAAAGTATTCTCAATCCTTGGATTTTTATGCTGACCCTGTTATGGATGCTTTTACCAGAAACAAGTGCATTTGAAACAACTTGAGACTAATGACGAAAGTCAAGTTCTAGTGCAAAAGATTGTGTTCCCAGTATCTATCTGTAATCTGATGAGTTGAATATGCCTTGACTTGTCACAGAGGAACACTGCCTTTCCGCTTGTTAAAACTTGCCAGGTTTGCGGCTTTTTGGAAATTGTCACTCCGAACTTGAATAGTTCTTATGTTTTGACATGTAAGAGGAGATTATATAACTTAGCTATCCAGTTGGCCGGAACCCAGTGGGGACTATCAACCAACCAATCAGAACAATGAGTCAGACCAATATAAATGCAAGCACTGGGCAGAAACAGCACGCTATGCACTGATGATGTCACCTCAACTGGTGACAAAACGATTACAAACTAACTTCCACACTCAGTGAACAACCTGACAAATAAGATCTAATGTTTATTTCAACCAACACACATAAAAGTTGCTGGTGAACGCAGCAGGCCAGGCAACATCTCTAGGAAGAGGTACAGTTGACGTTTCGAGCCGAGACCCTTCGTCAGGACTAACTGAAAGAAGAGCTAGTAAGAAATTTGAAAGTGGGAGGGGGAGGAGGAGATCCAAAATGCATTTGCAATCCAAAAGCATTTGCAGTACAAAAGAGGAATAGCGAGACAGTGTTCATGGGTTCATGGACCATACAGAAACCTGCTGGTGCAAAGATTGATCTGTGAGGCTATGGACTCATTTTGGGGGACCTTGGGGTTCAAGTTGCATGTGTTCCTGGACTCTGCCTACTTTTTCTTTTTGTTGTTTTTGAGTGGTTTGATCGGGGGCGATTGATGCAGCCTGGGGCACTTCAGTAAACATTGCTGTGCCCTGTGGCCTGCAGTGGGCTAGCGGCACCAAGCTGAACAGAACTAAATTGAATACTACTGCATTCCTGGTTTGATGCTTGAAATTCTATTGTGCTGACCGCCTGCTTTTTGTTGTTTGTACAATTTGGTCTTTTCTCATGCGTTAAGTGTTTGACGTTTTCTTGAACGGGTTCCACAGAGTTTCTGTGTTTCGTGGCCGCCTGTGGGAGGACGGATCTCAGAGTTGTATCCTGTGTACATACCTTGGTAATAAATGTACCTTGGATCGTTGAATTTTTGGGAGGGGAAGAAGCTGTTCCTGAATTGTTGAGTGTGGCTTCTCAATGGTCCTATACCTCCACATTGATGGTAGTAACGAGAAGAGGACATGTCCTGGGTGGTGGGTGTTCTTAGTGATGGGTGATTCCTTCTTGAGGAACTGCCTTCAGAAGATGTCCTCGATGGTGGGGGTCGGTGTGGGGTGGTGTTTGGATTATGCAGGTGATGGAGCTGGCTGGTGCTACCACCTTCTGCAGCCTCTTGCGATCCGGTATCCAGAATGCTCCGCACCAGGGTGTGATACAACCTGTCAGAATATCAGAATTAGTAGCAGAACCAGAATCACAAACAGGTTTGTTAACACTGACATATGGTGAAATTTGTTGTTTTATGGTAGAAATATTGTGCATGATGTAAAAGGTTACTATACATTATAATACACGAATGTATGTATGAATGAATGAATGAATGAAGAGGTAACCATCTACACTACTCCACCTGGCCTTGATCTGCTCACTATCCTTCAGCAACCACTCTCCCCATCAGTCCAGCAATCATCACTGGCCTCTGTCTCACCACAACCCGCAACCAAATCCGACTGGACATCTCTACGCTGTGTCTTGATGCAGGGGTTTTGACCCAAAACGTTGACAGTGCCTTCCCAACTCCCCACACAGATCAACGCACGCACAAAATGCTGGAAGAACTCAGCAGGTCAGGCAGCATCTATGGAAATTAATAAACGGTTGGCGTTCTGGAATGAGACCCTTCTTCAGGACTGGAAAAAGAAGGAAGAAGATGCCAAAATAAGAAGATGGGAGGAGTGGAAGGAGTACAAGCTAGCAGATGATAGGTGAATCCAGGTAGGTGGGGGGCTGGGGGTTGATGAAGTAAGAAGCTAGGAGGTGATATGTGGAAAAGATAAAGGGCTGAAGAAGAAGGAATCTGATAGGAGAGGAGAGTGGGCCATGGGAAAAAGGGAAGGAGGAGGGGCATTAGAGGAGGTGATAGGCAGGTGAGGAGAAGAGGTAAGGGGGGGATCAGAGTGGGGAAATGAAAAAAAGAGAGAGGGGAAAAAATTACCAGAAGTTGGAAGTTTGATCCCCACACAGATGCTGTTTGACATGCTGAGTTCTTCTAGGAGATTGTTTGTTGCTCCAGATTCTAGCATCTGTCATCTCCTGTGCCTCCTAACCACAGCACGCTTCTTTTTTCATAGGTTCTGCCCTCAACGAGCACTGAAGTTGCTGGGAATGAATGTTTATCAGTGTTTAGTGGGATCAACATCAAGAGGACATTGAAAAGTGGCTATGCAAGTGGATAAGGCTGTAAAGAAAGTGTGTGACACACTTGCCTTCACCGGTAGGGGTGAGGTGAGGTGGGTGCACTGGAATCCGTGTCAGGTGGGAGTCTGGCACCTGCAGGCCAGCTCTCCCATCGCAGCTGCTCTCTAGTGCTTGCTTCATGGAAAAAAAAAGCTTGATTGGCTTCATCTGTGGCTGACCCAGTGTGAGATGAATAACTGCTTCATGCTTGTTCTTGCAGAAATGTGGCTTCAAGACAACATCCCATGCACCATCAGTCTTCAGACCATGACACTCGGGGACCTGAAATAATCTTACGTGTGACTTATATGCTGTTGCAACTATAGTATATGTGTGTTGTGTACTATTTGTTTATTTGTTACGTGGCTTGTCATACAGTGTGGGCGATCATGGTCTTTCTATGATCATGATTGTTCTGTTGAAAAATTTGCCAAGAGGTGATTTGTCATTGCCTTCTTCTGGACTGTGTCTTTACCAGATGGATGATCCCAGCCAATATCAATACTCTTCAGAGATTGTCTGCCTGGCATCAGTGGTCGCATAACCAGGACTTGTAATATGTACCAGTTGCTCATATGACCACCCACCACCTGCTCCCATGCCTTCACGTGACCCTGGTCGGGGGAGGCTAAGCAGACGCTACACCTTATCCAATGGTGAGCTGCAAGCTAGTGGAGGGAAGGAGCAACTTACACCTCCTTTGGTAGAGATGTATCTCCACTCTGTCACCCAGTGTGTGATTGATGTACTGTGTTTTGCACCTGGTTGGTTCTACACATGTGGATGGTTCAATGACAATTAAACTTGAATTTGAGCTTATATATAAGAGCTAAGAAGGTGGGCTGCTGTGTATAGTTCCGGTCAGCCTATTACAGGAAGGATGTAGTGACTGTGGAGGGTACAGAGGAATTTACCAGGATGCTGCCAGGTTGAAAGAGCATGAGCTATAGGGAAATATTGTTCAAAATTGTGTTGTTCCAAACTAGGGCTATGTTAGCAAAGTCAGGGCATTTAACTTGTTTTTCAGATAATAGAAACATAGAAAACATAGAAAACCTACAGCACAATAGAGGCCCTTTGGCCCACAAAGTGTCGAACATGTCCCTACTGTAGAAATTACTAGGGTTACCCATAGCCCTCTATTTTTCTAAGCTCCATATACCTATCCAAAAGACTCTTGAAAGATCCTATCATATCCACCTCCACCACCGTTGCCGGCAGCCCATTCCATGCACTCACCACTCTCTGCGTAAAAATGTTACCCCTGACATCTCCTCTGTACCTACTCCCAAGCACCTTAAACCTGTGCCCTCTTGTGCCAGCCATTTCAGCCCTGGGAAAAAGCCTCTGACTATCCACATGATCAATGCCTCCCATCATCCTATACACTTCTATCAGGTCACCTCTCATCCTCTGCCGCTCCAAGGAGAAAAAGCTGAATTCACTCAACCTGTTTTCATAAGGCATGCTCCCCAATCCAGGCAACATCCTTGCAAATCTCCTCTGCACCCTTTCTATGGTCTCCACATCCTTCCTGTAATGAGGTGGCCAGAACTGAGCACAGTACTCCAAGTGGGGTCTGACCAGGGTCCTATATAGCTGCAACATTACCTCTCAGCTCCTAAATTCAATTCTATAATTGATGACGGCCAATACACCGTACGCCTTCTTAACCACAGAGTCAACCTGTGCAGCTGCTTTGAGCGCCCTATGGACTCGGACCCCAAGATCCCTCTGATCCTCCACACTGCCAAGAGTCTTACCATTAATACTATATTCTGCCATCATATTTGGACTACCAAAATGAACGACTTCACTCTTATCTGGGTTGAACTCCATCTGCCACTTCTCAGCCCAGTTTTGCATCCTATCAATGTCCTGCTGTAACCTCCGACAGCCCTCCACACTATCCACAGCACCCCCAACCTTTGTGTCATCAGAAAACTTGCTAACCCATCCCTCCACTTCCTCATCCAGGTCATTTATAAAAATCACAAAAAGTAAGGGTCCTAGAACAGATCTCTGAGGCACGGCACTGTTCACGGACCTCCATGCAGAATATGAACCATCTACAACCACTCTTTGCCTTCTGTGGGGAAGCCAGTTCTGGATTCACAAAGCAATGTCCCCTTGGATCCCATGCCTCCTTACTTTCTCAATAAGCCTTTCATGGGGTACCTTATCAAATGCCTTGCTGAAATCCATATACACTGAATCTACTGCTCTTTCTTCATCAATGTGTTTAGTCACATCCTCAGAAAATTCAATCAGGCTTATAAGGCACCACCTGCCCTTGACAAAGCCATGCTGACTATTCCTAATCATATTATACCTCTCCAAATGTTCATAAATCCTGCCTCTCAGGATCTTCTCCGTCAACTTACCAACCACTAAAGTAAGACTTATTGGTCTATATTCTCACAAGCTGAGTTGCCACAGGGCAGAAGATGCCTTCGAAACCATAGCAGCTGGCAAATCCACCCCACTCATCTCCCATATTCATATTTGAAAGTATAGACCGTCCATATGTTAGTCATCCAGAAGACCAAAAGACATAAAAGCAGGATTATGAAATTCGGCCCATCAGGTCTGCTCCACCATTCTGTCATGGCTGATTATGTATCTCTCTCAACTCCATTCTCCTGCCTTCTCTCAGTAACTTTAGACACCTTGACTAATCAAGAACCTATCAAGGACATGAGAAAATCTGCAGATGCTGGAAATCCAAAACAACACACACAAAATGCTGGAGGAACTTAATCAATCGTTGTTTCAGGCCGAAACCCTTCTTCAGGACTCATGAAGGGTCTCAGCCCAAAATGCTGACTGTTTACACTTTTCCATAGATGCGGCCTGGCCAGCTGAGTTCCTTCAGTATTTTGTATGTGCTGCAAAGAACCTGTCAAGCTCCACTTTAAATACACCCAATGACTTGGCCTCTACTGCTTTCTGTGGCAATGAATTCCACCGATACACAACCCTCTGGCTAATGAAATTGCTCCTCATCTCTGTTCTAAAGGGACATCCTTGCATTCTGAGTCTGTGCCCTTTGGTCCTTTACTCTCCCACTAAAGGAAACTTCCTCACCACACCCATTCTATTAAGGCCTTTCAATGATCACTAGGTTTTAATGAGATCCTCCCTCATTCTTCAAAACTCCAGCAAATCCAGGCCCAGAGCCATTAATCACTCCTCATACGTCAACCCATTTTATTCCCCAAATCTGCTCACCATACTCCAAGTGCAGTCTGACCAATGCCATATAAACTATCAGTATTACAACCTTGCTCATTTATTCTCATTCTCTCAAAATGAATGTTAACATTTCATTTGCCTGCCTTTCTCCTAACTCATCCTACAAGTTAACTTCTAGGGAATCCTGCTCAAGGACCCCCAAGTTTCTTTGCACCTCTGATTTCTGAGTTTGCTCCCCATTTAGAAAATAATCTTTATTCCTCCCACCGAAATGCATGACCAGACGCTTCCCCACATAGTGTTCCATCTGCCATTTCTTTGCCCATTTTCCTAAGCTGTCTAAATCTTTCTGCAGACTCCCTGCTTTCTCATCTGTAATCTGGAGAGGGGTTGGAACTGGCTCATTGTATATTCGAAAATCCTTACATTTGCATCATATGCTCTTCTGATCCACAGCCCAATGGCAAAAGTGAGTTTGTTATAATTTCAACAAGGCTTTGTTTATATATCGCAACACAGTCTAATATTTTTAAAGAAAAATTATCTAACCAAATAGAGCTCCCTCAAGTAGAAACAAGAGAGATTTAGAGAGAGTCCAGGTAGCTGAAGGCTTAGCCACTGGTGGATCTAGAGATGATGCTGTCCAGAAGGTTCTTTGGAGGTCAAGAATGAGGCATAAATTATGTGGTTACAACCACTTTATTAAGTGTTCATAATGAAGAATTTGTAGTAACCAACTCACTCTACTGTAAGTAAAAGAAAGAAAGAAGACAAGAATAAAGAACAAAGCAGTTGTGGTCATCTTTATACTGAAACCTAACTCGACAGATAAAAAAAAATTCCTTGCTAAGAACAGCCTATGAGACGCTTTGATTCAAAGCGTACATACTGCAGACAAAGAAAGTAGAAAAATTACAGAACCAGCTACATTAAATTGAACCATTGAACCATATTACAAGTTACTGAAAATCCACTGAACTTTTGCAAACAGGTAATTATACCTACATAAAAGCAAGTTAAACTACAAGAAAACTCACAATTTAGCTGCTAATCCAACACCACCATTAAAATTGGACTTCAATCTGGAGATTCCAAACGGGTCGCTTCACTGTTCTTCACAAGAATTCCAGTCATGTCTGCATTTATGCACAGATAACAATCTGCAAATGTAATCAGGTTCCTGGAAATTACCACTCACTCCTCCCAAACCAGCCCTGAGCCTGAAGCTCTCACAACATAAGCATAAAATTAGGAGCACTGCAGATGACATGAAGATTGGTGGTGTTGTGAATTGTGTAGGAAGTTTTGGTCGGTTGCTACAGGTCATTGATAGGATGTAGAGTTGGGCTGAGAAGTGGCAGCTGGAAAAGTGTGAAGTGATTTATTTTTGAAGGTCAAACTTGAAGGCAGAATATATGGTTAATGTTAGGATTCTCAGCAGTCTGAAGGAACAAGTTGATCTTGGGTCCACATCTGTAGATCCCTTATAGCTGCCATACAAATTGATAGGGCAGTATGGAAGGTGTATGTTGTTCTGACATTCACTAGTCAGGGGATTGAATTAAACCACACCTGCAGTATTGTGTTATGTTCTGGTCCCCTCATTATAGGAAGAGTGTGGAAGTTTTAGTGAGGGGGCAAAAGAAATTTCCCAGGATGGTGGCTGGATTAGAGAACATGTCTTATGAGGATAGGTTAGTGAGTTAGGGCTTTTACCTTTGGACGAAAAGAGGATGAGAGGTGGCTTTATAGAGGTGTATAAGATTATAAGAGGTATTGATAGAGTGAACAACCAGTACCCCTTTTCCCAGGGCAGGCATGACTAATATGAGAGGACATAATTTAAAGGTGAATAGAGGAAGGTACATATGTTATTTTTACACAGAGAGTAGTGGGTGCATGGACTGGCTCGCCACGGTTGGTGGTAGAGGCAAATACATTAGGGATATTTAAGAGTCTCCTTGATAGGCACACAAATAAAAAGAAAAAGGAGAGCTTTGTGTGAGGGAAGGATTAGATTGATCTTGGAGTAGGTTAAACATTGTGGGCCAAAGGACCCGCATTGTGTTGTACTGTTCTATGTTCTATGTTCCATGTTCCATGTTATATGAGTAGTCCATGTGACCCCTCAGAACCATTCAGTAAAATTATAGTTGATTTGATCCTGGTGACTGCTGATTATTTTCCCCATTACCCCTGACTCTCTAACAGTCTATGAATCTGTCTGTCTCTGTCCCAAATGATTTACATCTACCAATGAACCTCCAACAGAAAAGTTCAGATATGCCCAAACTTGTAAATTGTGTAGTTACTGTAAGAACCAGCTATTGCAGTTTGGCTCCAATGACGTCTTCCAACATTCCTTCACCATTAACACTTCCAACTGAAGTAAGCAAATGTTTAGCTATTTATTCACAGGATGTGTGGGTGCCTGGTGGGAAGATCAATTATTACCCTTGCTAAAATGTCCTTGAGCACCATTGAGTGTTCAGTCAAGGTAACAATGACAGATTTCCCCCATTGAAGTGATACAGAGTCCAGAATCAGTTTTATAATCACTGATGATATAAAGCATGTTGTCCTGTGGCAACAGTGCAAGGACCAAAAATTACCATAAATTGCAGAAACAAATAATTATTCAAAGAAAAAATAGATTAATGAGGGAATCTTCCCAGCCCATCCAAAAACTTCGATATTTGCAAAGAATTTGGGTTTTCACAACAGCTAATACTTAGACAAGATATTGTTCCAAATTTTCAACTAGACTTTAAATTACAAAGTGGGACGACAGATGCTGGAATCTGAAGTTAGGGCACCTCATGTTTTCCTGGTTTGTCTACAGCCGAGCTGCTTGGACTTTGAATAGTCCAGCTTTAGGTAACCTCTTCCTTTCTGTCACTTTTCTTTCCCTTGGAGCTACACGGTTCATTCCAGGCCCAACCCCACCCACATTCACCCTGTTTATATTCCCCTCTTCCTTCATCCAATCTGTCCCACCTCACACCCTCCACCCACTGACCCTCACTCACACCCTCCACCCACTGACCCTCACTCACACCCTCCACCCACTAACCCTCACTCACACCCTCCACCCACTGACCCTCACTCACACCCTCCGCCCACTGACCCTCACTCACACCCTCCGCCCACTAACCCTCACTCACACCCTCCACCCACTGACCCTCACTCACACCCTCCGCCCACTGACCCTCACTCACACCCTCCACCCACTAACCCTCATTCACACCCTCCACCCACTGACCCTCACTCACACCCTCTGCCCACTGACCCTCACTCACACCCTCCACCCACTAACCCTCACTCACACCTTCCACCCACTAACCCTCACTCACACCCTCCACACATTGACCCTCACTCACACCTTCCACCCACTAACCCTCACTCACACCCTCCACACATTGACCCTCACTCACACCCTCTGCCCACTGACCCTCACTCACAACCTCCACCCACTGACCCTCACTCACACCCTCCACCCACTGCCCCTCACTCACACCCTCCACCCACTGACCCTCGCTCACACCCTCCACCCACTGACCCTCACTCACACCCTCCACCCACTAACCCTCACTCACACCCTCCACACTAACCCTCACTCATACCCTCCACCCACTGACCCTCACTCACACCCTCCATCCACTGACCCTCACTCACACCCTCCACCCACTAACCCTCACTCACACCCTCCACACATTGACCTTCACTTCCCAGCTGCCTTCCCCACTTCCTTCTCTTGGTTCCTTTCTCCATTGTGCTCTCCAATCAGATTCCATCATCTGTAGCCCTTTGCCTCCTCCATGTGTCATCTCAGCCTCGGTCATTATTTCCACTTCAATCAGGTCTCTTTCTGCTCCTCATCTGGGTCCTGCTGTTTTTGGTCAGCTCTTGTTTGACCACCATTTCCCTCACTGGCCACTTTATTAGACACCTCCAGCTCCTGATAAAGTGGCCACTGAGTTTATGGACATAGTCTTCTGCTGCTGTAGTCCAGCCTCTTCAAGGTTCAACATGTTGTGTTCAGAGATGCTCTTCTGCACGCCACTGTTGTAACGCGTGGTTATCTGAGTTACTGTTTCCTTCCTGTCAGCTTGAACCAGTCTGGCCATTCTCCTCTGACCTCTCTCATTAACAAGGCATTTTTGTGCACAGAACTGCCCCTCACTGGATTTTTTTTGTTTTTTTTTTGCTGTTGGATCTGTAAAATTCTAGAGAATGTTGTTCATGAAAATCGCAGGGGATCGGCAGCTTCAGACATACTCAAACCACCCAGTCTGGCACCAACAATCATTTCCTTCCCCTTTTTCTTTTCTTCCATGGCCTTCCGTCTCTTTCACCAATCAACTTCCCAGCTCTTTATTTTATCCCTCCACCTCCAGATTTCTCCTATCACCTGGTGGTTCTCCCTCCTCTCCCCCACCTTTTAAATCTACTCCTCAGCTTTTTTTCCCCTCCAGTCCTGCTGAAGGAATTCAGCCCAAAATGTCAACTGTACTTTTTTCCGTAGATGCTGCCTGGCCTGCTGAGTTCCTCCAGAATGTTGTGTGTGTCGGTCAATATGTAGGTTTTCCCATATAAAACAACATGAAGAGTTTTATGCTTAAGAAAAAATGTAACAACTCATTTATTGTACTCCAAACACTGAACACAAAGCACCGTAAAAATCCTTCACGTAATTATATCATCATGTCAGACCAGCCTCTTAAAGTGAACCCCATATCAATGTCTGTGGTTGTTAATTATATACGCTTCCACTGATTACATTACCTTCCAACTACATTCTCTACAACACATCTATAGAAGTTTGTCAAAGTTTTTGATGTCATGCCGACTCTCTGAAGAGTCCTAAGGAAGTAGACGTGCTGTCGTGCTTTCTTCGAAATTGCCTATAACTCTAATTTGCTAAAAGCGTGAAAAACTGCCTGTAGAAAGCTTTTTCTATCTAGAACAAGAAAAATAAATGACAAATTGTACAGTGACATACTAAGATCGATGGCTAATCTTGATGACTGGAACAGACTGAAGTTGCTCCTTTAGCTGGAGGGATGGAGACAGGCCAAGAGGCATAGGATGGGAATCCCTGGGTTGGAAGGCTGAAAAGTCAATGGTGAAATGATTTCATTTGCAGATTTTCAAGAGGCCGGGATCAGAAGAACGCAACTGGAGAACTTTAAGCAGGTAGAAAGGGCAAGATCATGGAAAAATATGAAAACAGGTCTGGGAATTTTTCAAAGAAGGCATGGCACCAGCAGGGTTAAATAACAAACCAACCATAGCAAGGGGGAAGGGAGCAGTCCAAAAGATATTCATTGAGTCATAGAATCAGAGACCACAGAAGCAAACCCTGTGACCTAACACATTCATACTGACTTTTTTTTCCCATCTGCACAAATCCCATTTACAAACGTCAATTCATAGAACAGTACAGCTCGGGAACAGGCCCTTCAGACATGCTTCTGTGCAGAACTAATTAAACTAGTAAAAGTCTAACTAAATTAATCCTTCTAACTACACAATGTCCATATCCTAAATTCTCTGCATTTTCACGTGCCTGTCCGAGAGCCTCTTGGAAACCTCTATCAGATCTGGCTCCACCACTGTATCTGGCAATGGATTCCAGGCACCTACCACTCTCTGTGCCTTGCACATCTCCTTTGAATTCCTTGGTCAGACTACCCTTGGAGTACTATGAGCTGTTTTGGGCCCCTTATCCAAGAAAGAATGTGATGGCATTGAAGAGGGTCCAGAAGATGCTCACAAGAATGATTCTGAGACAGAAGGTGTTGATGTATGAACAGAGAACATGGCTCTGGACTGTGCTCGCTGGAGTTTATAAAAATGAGGAAGGATCTCATTGAAACCTATCAAATATTGAAAGGCCTAGAGAGGGTGGATGTGTAGAGAATGTTTTTCATAGTAGAAAGTCTGGGACCAAAGGGGACAGCCTCAAAATAAGACTGTAAGACCATAAGACATGAGACATAGGGACAGAATTAGGCAATCTGGCCTATTGAGTCTACTAGCCATAGTCATACTCTATTGATCCCAGAGGGAAATTGGTTTTCATTACAGTTGCACCATAAATAATAAATAGTAATAAAACCATAAATAGTTAAATAGTAATATGTAAATTATGAAATAAGTCCAGGACCAGCCTATTGGCTCAGGGTGTCTGACCCTCCAAGGGAGGAGTTGTAAAGTTTGATGGCCACAGGCAGGAATGACTTCCTATGACGCTCTGTGCTGCATCTCGGTGGAATGAGTCTCTGGCTGAATGTACTCCTGTGCCCACCCAGTACATTATGTAGTGGAAGGGAGACATCGTCCAAGATGGCATGCAACTTAGACAGCATCCTCTTTTCAGATATTTAATCATGGCTGATCCTTTTTTTCCTCTCCTCAGCTCCACTCCCGGCCTTCTCCCTGTAACCTCTGATGTTGCAGCCAATCGAGAACCTATCTATATCCACCTGAAATACACCCAATAATCTGGCCTCCACAGCTGCCTGTGGTAACAAATTCCACAAAATCACCACCCTCTGGCTCAAGAAATTTCTCCACATCTCTGTTTCAAGTGTATGATCCTCTATCCTGAGGCTGTGCCCTCTTGTCCTAGACTCGCCCACCATGGGAAACATCCTTTCCATATCTACTCCGTCTAAATATTTCAACATTTGAAAAGTTTCAATGAGATCACCATCCTTCTAAATTCCAATGAGTACAGGCCCAGAGCCATCAAATGTTCCTCATATGATAACCTTTTCATTCCCGAAATCACCTTTGCGAAACTCCTCTGAACCCTCTCCAATGCCAGCACACCTTTTCTAAGATGAGGAGCTCAAAACTGTTCACAATACACAAGGTGAGGCCTCACCAGTGCCTTATAAAGCCTCAGCTTCACATCCCTGCTCTTATATTCGAGACCTCTTGAAATGAATGCTAACATGGCATTTTGCCTTCCTCACCACTGACTCAACCTGCAGGTTAAACTTTAGGGTGTTCTGCACAAGGACTCCCAAGTCCTGTGCATCTCAGAGTTTTGGAGTTTCTCCCCATTTAGAAAATAGTCTACACATTCATTTCTACTACCAAAGTGCATGACCATGCATTTTCCAATGCTGTATTTCATTTGGCACTTTCTTGTCCATTCTTCTAATCTGTCTAAGTCCTTTTGCAGCCTTCCTGTTTCCTCAACACTACCTGCCTTTTCACCAATCTTCGTATCATCTAATAACTTGGCAACAAAGCCATCTATTCTATCATCTAAGTCATTGGTATACAGCATTAAAAAAGTGGAGCTGGCAGCCAACCAGAAAAGGATCCCTTTATTCCCACTTGCTGCATCCTACAAATCAGCCAATGCTCTAACCATGCCAGTAACTTTCCTGTAATACTATGGACTCTTAACTTGGTAAGCTGCCTCATCTGTGGCACCTCGTCAAAGGCCTTCGGAAATTTCAAATACACAACATGCACTGCATCCCCTTTATCTATCCTACTTATAATCTCCTCAAAGAATTCCAGCAGTTCGTCAGGCAAGATTTTTGGCGCAAGGAAACCATGCTGACTTTGTACTATCTTGTCCTGTGTCACCAAGTACTCCAAAACCTTATCCTTAAGGATTGACTCCAACATCTTCCCAACCACTGAGGTCAGACTAACTGGTCTACAATTTCCTTTCTGCTGCCCTCCTCATTTCTTGGAGAGTGATGTGACATTTGCAATTTTCCAGTCCTCTAACACCATTCCAGAGTCCAATGATTTTTGAAAAATCACTTCTAATGCCTCCACAATCTCTTCTGCTACCACTTTCGGAACCCTAAGGTGCAGTTCATCTGGTCTGGGTGGCTTATGTACACTTAAGTTGTTCAGCTTTTTGAGCACCTTCTCACTTGTAACAGTAACTGCACTCACTTCTCGTTCCTCACTCCCTCCAACACCTGGCACACTGCTTGTGTCTTCCACAGTGAAAACTGATGCAAAATACTTATTTGTTCATCTGCCATCATCCTGTTCCTCGTTATTATTTCCCTGGCCTTATTTTCCAGTAGTTCTATAACTACTCTCATCTCTCTTTTATTTTGTTCATACTTGAAAAAGCTTTTGCTATCTACCTTCATATTGTTTGCTAGCTTGCTTTTATATTTAATCTTTTCCCTCCTAATGATTCTTTTAGTTGCTTTCTGTAGGTTTTTAAAAGCTTTTCAATCTTCTAATTTCCTGTAAATTTTTGTTTTATATTGTGCCCTCTCTTTTGCTTTTACATTAACCTTGACTTCCCTTGTCAGCCACAGTTGTACTATTTTGCCACTTGAGTATTTCTTTGTTTTTGGAATACATCTATCCTGCACCATCCTCATTTTTCCCAGGAACTCAGGCCATTGCTGATCTGTTGTCACTCCTGCCAGCATCTCCTTCCAATGTACTTTGGTCAACTCCTGTCTCCTACCACTGTAATTTCCTTTACTGCACTGGAATGCTGCTATCTCAGATTTTACTTTCTCCCTATCAAATTTCAAGTTGAACTCAGTCATATTGTGATCACTAAGGGTTCCTTTACCTTAAGCTCGCTAATCAAACTGCTCTAAAAAGTCTTCTCATAGGCATTCAACAAATTTTGTCTCTTGAGATCCACTACTGACCTGATTTTCCCAATCTACCTGCATATTAAAATCTCCCATGACAATCGTAACATTGCCTTTTCTATTACCTGTTGTAATTTGTAGTCCACACCCAGCTACTGTTTGGAGGCCTGGATATATCCTGGTACAATCAGATACCGATTAAGTTTAAGAAAAATGTAATCGGATTACATTTAAGAGAAAAGCATGCTTTGGCAGCGTAGTTAAATTTAAGAGAGAAAGTCGTCATAGTGATGTAGCGATTAATGTGACGCTATTGCAGCTCGGGGTGTTCCGGAGTTTGGAGATCAATTCTGGCGCCATCTGTAAGGAGTTTATATGTTCTTCTCGTGAACCATGTGGGCTTACTCCGGGTATTCCGCTTTCCTCCCACATTCCAAAGACATACGGGTTAGTAGGTTAATTGGTCATTGTAAATTGTCCTGCGATTAGGCTAGGGTTAAACACGTGGATTGCTGTGCTGTGCACCTCATTGGACCAAAAGGCCGTTCCACACTGTATCTGTAAATAAATAAATCTTTCCCCTTCCACCTTAAACACATGCCCTGTTTTTTCAGTTCCCCTTCACAGGAAAAAAGACTGAGTTCATTCACCGTACATCTGCCCCACATGATTTTATACACCTCCATAAGATTGCCGCTCATTCTCCCATACACCAATTAAGGATCAGATTTGCACATAATATTCCAACTGTGGTCTCACTGTCCTGCAGGAGTTCCTGGATTAACATGAGCAATGACAAAGGGACAGAATTGTTTTAAGGATGAACAATGTGAATAGAATCCTGCAGCTCCAGTGCTCCCATGGAATTTTTGCCATGTGATAACAATTAGAATCAGAATCTCCTTTAAAATTCAACCAACTAGTGAAAGGGTAAAATAATTTCCAGGCACCCAAATGTTCTTTTGATAAGATCACTCCTAGACTCAGTGTGCTGAACATTTGAAGGGATAATTATGTGCATTTAATTCTGGTTCTGAAATTCGATTCACGGGTTACTGTTATTTGGTTTATTAAAGTCACATGAACTGGGATACACTGAAAATCTTTTGTTCGCTTGCCATTCAGACAGATGATGCCACACATAATAACTAAGTGTACAGCAGGGAGATAATTCCGCTGGCTGAGCGGAGTCCAACAACAACTTTACACTCAGTGTCAGCAAAATCATGCAATTGATTGTGGACTTGGGAGAGTGTTGGACCGGGGAACACGAATAACAGTAATAATAATGTACTCTGCACTGGCCGCTGCCTCAGAATACGAGAACAGAGATGTGAAGGAATTTCTTAAACCAGTGGGTGGTGATTCTGTGGAATTCATTGCCGCAAAGGGATGTGGAGGCAAAGTCATTGGGTATACTTAAAGCAGAGGTTGATAGGATCCTGATTAGCAAGGACATCAAAGGTTACGAGGAGAAGGCAGGAGAATGGGATTGAGAGGGATAATAAATCGGCCATGGTGGAATGCTGGAGTGGACTAAATAGGATGAATAGCTTCATTCTGCTCCTACAGTCTTACGGACTTCAGGAAGGGGAAACTATGAGACCACACAACAGTCCTAATTGAGGGCTTAGTGGTTGAAAGAGTGAGCAGTTTAAAGTTCTTGGATATCAATGTCTATCCAGGACCCAACGCATCAAAGCAACTAGCAGCTATATTTCATTCTCATTTGTTCACGGTGATATGAAGAATGAGAATAATTATAAGAAATGCCATAAGACTGTAACGCTCAGTTATATTGGCTCATATATGTCGAGGGGAAATCCCGCTCAGCACCTGCCTGAACTCTTCCCACGGAGTTGGTTGCTGTACCACTGCCGCCTGAATCAATCCCAAACATCAATCATCAGCCAGCACACCCAGTATGTTTCACCAAGTACGTTTTATAGATATTACTAAGTCTATTAAGTTAATATAAATTCGATACAGAAAAGGACGTAATGGGAAAAAAAGGCGCCGGACTTATCAAAGTCCAAGTTCTTCATGCACAACTGTTGGAGCTCAATAAATTCCTGACGACCACCCGGATCCTGTCGACTCGCGGCTCGGGACCACCTGGAGTGATCCACTGGAGCCTTTCCACGCGTCCGCCGTTCCCTCCGTCTCTCCTCCATCTCCCCGCCAAAAACCCCGTCCACAGTCATATGATACAGCATTATCATCTGAAAGAAACGATAACATGAATACCCATTGGCTAATAGCACCCTGCTGTCTGTATTAACCCAGGCAAATGTCTAGCTAGAGACTTTCTCAGCATTTAACACAACATAGAAGCCATTTTAATCCACATACGCAGCAATTTAAAAGATTAACATAACAAAGAAACCATTTTAAATTTAACATACAAAAAAAAGAGACCCCATACAAGACAATAAGACCATAAACTATAGGAGCAGAATTAGGCCATTTGGCCCATTGGGTCTGCTCTGCCATTTCACCATGGCTGACCCAATTTTCCCCTCAGTCCCAATCTCCTGTCTTCTCCCCGTATCCCTTCATGGCCCGACTAGTCAAGAATCTATCAACCTCTGCCTTAAATATATATGAGAACTTGGCCTCCATAGCTGTCTGTGGCAAAGAATTCCACAGATTCACCACGCTCTGGCTAAAGAAATTTCTCCTCATCTCCGTTCTAAAAGGACACCACTCTATTCTGAGGCTGTGTCCTCTGGTTTTAGACTCTCCCACCATAGGAAACATCCTCTCCACTCTATAAGGCATTTCACTGTACAATACGTTTCAATTAGGTCACCCTTCATTCTTCTGAATTGTAGTGAATACAGGCCCAGAACTATCAAATGCTCTTCATATGACAAGCTGTTTAATCCAGGAATCATTTTTGTGAACCTCCTTTGAACATTCTCGAATTTCAGCACATCTTTTCTAAGATAAAGGTCCTAAAACTGTTCACGATACTCCAAGAGAAGCCTCACCAGTGCTTTATAAAGTCATAATGTTACATCCTTGCTTTTATATTCTAGTCTTCTTGAGATGAATGCCAAGATCGTATTTGCCATCCTCCCCATAGACTCAACCAAAAACTTAACTTTTAGGGAATCCTGCACAAGGACTTCCAAATCCCTTTGGCCCTGGGATTTTTGCATTTTCTCTCCAATTAGAGAATAGTCAACACTTTGATTTCTTCTACCAAAATGCCTGACACTGTATTCCATCTACCATTTCTTTGCCCATTCTCCTAATCTCTCTAAGTCCTCCTGTAGCCTCTCGATTTCCTCAAAACTACCTGCCACTCCACCTACCTTGGTATCATCTGCAATATTTGCAACAAAGTCATCAACTCCAACATCCAAATAATTGACAAATAATGTAAAATAAATAAGTCCTAACAGAGACCCCTATTATATGCCCTCTCTTTTGCTTTTATGTTCCATTGACTTCTCTTGTTAACCACACTTGAGTCATCTTTCCTTTAGAATGCTTCTTCCTCTTTGGGATGTATATATCCTGTGCCTTCCAAGTTGCTTCCAGAAATTCCAGCCACTGCGCTCTGCCATCATCCCAGCCAGAGTTCTATTCCAATCAATTCAGGCTAAGTCCAATCTCAAGCCTCTGTAATTTTGTTTACTCCACTTTAATACTGATATATCTGACTTTAGCTTCTCCTTCTCAAATTTTAAGGTGAGTTAAATCATATTATGATCACTTTCCCCTAAGTATTGTTTTACCTTAAGCTCTCTAATCAATTCCGGTTCATTGCACAACACCCAATCCAGAATAGCTGATCCCCTAGTAGGCTCAACCATGAGCTGCTCTAAAAAGCCATCTCGTAGTCATTCTAGAATATTCCCCATCTTGAAATCCTGCACCAACTTGATTTTCCCAAACTACCTACATATTGAAATTCCCCATGCCTATGGTAACATTGGTCTATTGGCATGCATTCTCTATCTCCCATTATAACTTGTAGACCTCATTCTTACTAATGTTTGGGGGTCTGTTTATAGCTTTTTACCCTTGTAGTTCTTTAGCTCTATCTACAATAATTAAACACCTTCTGACCCTATGTCTCCTCTTTCTAATGATTTGATTTCATCTTTTACCGACAGGGCCAATCCACTTCCTCTACTTTCCTGCCTATCCTTTCGATACAACGTGTATACTTGGACATTAAGCTTTTAGCTAAAATTTTCTTTCAGCCCTGATTCAGTGATGTCTACATCATACTTGCCAATCTGTATCAGTGTGGCAAGTTCATCGACCTTATTCTGTATTCTGCACGCATTCAAATATATCACTTTTAGTCCTGCATTCACCCTTTTTGGTTTTGTCCACCTTTTACATTGCAGCTCATCTTGTTGACTGTAGTTTTGCCCTGTCATCAGCCTCTCCTTGCTAAAAGTCTCACTACACATTGTCTCTGTTTGTAATCCAACTACCTCATCTTCAGCACTATCAGTCTGGTTCCCATTCCCCTGACAAATTAGCTTAAACCCACCCAAACCGCTCTAGCCAACCTGCCCACAAAGATATTGGACCCCTTCTGGTTCAGGTTTAACCTATTCCTTTTGTGTACATCATATCTTCCCCAGAAGAGATCCCAATGATCCATAAATCTAATCTCCTGTCCCCTGCACCAGTTCCTCAGCCACACATTCACCTGCCTAATCATCCTATTCTTACCCTCACTTGCACGTGGCACAGGCAGCAACCGAGAGGTTACTACCCTGGAGATTCTGATTTTCAGTTACTACCTTGCTCCCTAAAATCTCTCTTTAGGACCTCCTCACCTTGCCTACCTATGTCATTGGTGCCAACATGTACCAAGACATCTGGCTGCTCACCATTGCCCTTGAGAATACTACGGATACGATCCAGGACATCCCTGACCCTGACACCAGGGAGGCAACATACAATCTGGGTATCTCTATCACACCCGCAGAACCTCGTCTCTGTTCCTCTGACTAAAGAATCTCCTATCAACACTGCAGTCCTCTTCACCTCTCTGCACTTATGGCCACAGTACCAAACTCTGTGCCAGAGACCCAGTAACTGTGGCTCCCTCCTGGTAGGTCATCCCCCTCAATAGTACCTAAAGTTGTACACTTACCATTGAGGGGAACAGCCACAGATGTACTCGGCACTGGCTGTGCATTTCCCCTCGTTCTCCTGACGGTCACATAGTTACCTGTCTCCTGCAACCTAGAGGTGACTACTTCGCTGTAGCTCCTGTCTATTCAACGACCTGTAGCTCGGTACACCTGGTGCAGATTTGTTTATCTTTTAACCTATTCATTTACAGGATATTTACTGCCCATCCCTAGTTGCTCTTGAGAAGGTGTACTATGAACTAATAGATGAAGAATGAACAAATAAACAGTGAGGGAGAGTAATTTACAAGATGATCTACCTCGACAAGCCTGATCTTGCCTAAGCCTGAAGGGCCAAAGCCACTCTAAAGACTGGCACACTCCAAATGACTGGCCACTCTACCTGCATGTGTTACTTGTACTCCAATTTTCTGATGAATAACTCAACGGACACCCCAGAGTGAGATAAATTCAACATGAACACGAGGAATTCTGCAGATGCAGGATCCACATCCCATTCCCATTCTGATATGTCTATCCACGGCCTCCTCCACTGTAAAGATGAAGCCACACTCAGGTTGGAGGAATAACACCTTATATTCCGCCTGGGTAGCCTCCAACCTGATGGCATGAACATTGACTTCTCTAACTTCCGCTAAGGCCACACCTCCCCCTCGTACCCCATCTGTTATTTATTTATATACACACATTCTTTCTCTCTCTCTCCTTTTTCTCCCTCTGTCCCTCTGTCCCTTTGCCCATCCTCTGGGTTTTCCCCCCTCCCCCTTTTCCTTCTCCCTGGACCTCCTGTCCCATGATCCTCTCATAACCCTTTTGCCAATCACCTGTCCAGCTCTTGGCTTCATCCCTCCCCCTCCTGTCTTCTGTCATTTCAGATCTCCCCTCCCCCTCCCACTTTCAAATCTCTTACTAGCTCTTCCTTCAGTTAGTCCTAACGAAGGGTCTCGGCCCCAAATGTCGACTGCACCTCTTCCTAGAGATGCTGCTTGGCCTGCTGCATTCACCAGCAACTTTGATGTATGTTGCTTAAATTCAACATTATCAGCCTGGAAAACATATAGAAATCTAGCTTCACACCGTCATGGCTTTGCGTGAGGTAGGTCACGTCTAACCAATCTCATAGAGTTTCTTGAGGAATTTACAAGATAATTTGATGAAGGAAGGTAGTGGATGTTGTGTACATGGACTTTAGCAAGGCCCTTGACAAGGTCCCGCATGGGATGTTGGTCAAAAAGGTTCAGTTGCTTGGCATTCAGGATGATGTAGTAAATTGGATAAGACTTTGGCTTTGTGGTTGATGATTGCCTATGTCAATGACCCGGAAGATAATATGGTTAAACGGATCAGCAAATTTGTTGATGGCACTAAGACTAGGAGTGGAGTGGACAGTGAGGAAGGGTATCAAAGCCTGCAATGGGATCTGGAGCAGCTGGAAAAATGGGTGGAAAGATGACAGATGGAATTTTGTGCAGCTAAGTGTGAGGAGTTGCACTTTAGAGAAACAAATGAGGGTAGGACTCGCATGGTGAGTGGTAGGGCAGTGCAGAATGCAGTAGAACAGAAGGATCATGGAATGCAGATCCATAATTCTTTGCCGTTACTGTTGTAGGTAGGTAGGGCCATAAAGAAAGGTTTTGGCAGATTGCACTTCATGAATTAAAGTACTGAGTCCAGGAATTGGGATGTTCTGTTGAAGCTATACAAGATGTTGGTGAGGCATAATTTGGAGTTATATGTGCACTTCTGGTCACCTACCTATAGGAAAGATATTAATAGCATTGGAAGACTGCAGAGAACATTTGCAAGGATGTTGCCAGGACCCAAGGACCTAACTTATAGAGAAAGGCTGAATAGGTGAGGACTTTATTCCCGAGAGCGTAGGAGAATGAGGGGAGATTTGATAGAGGTATACAAAATCATGAGGGTTATAAGACCATAAGACATAGGAGCAGAATTAGGTCATGCTGCCCGTTGAGTCTGCTCCACTACTCCATCATGACTGATTTATTATCCTGCTCAACCCCATTCTTCTGCCTTCTGCCTGTAACCTTCGATGCCCTTAATAATCAAGGGTCCAGCAACCTCTGCTTTAAATATACTCAGTGACTTGGGCTTCACAGCTGTCTGTGGCAATGAATTGCACAGATTCACCATCCTCTGGCTACAACAATTCCTCCACACCTCTGTTCTAAATGAACATCCCTCCATTCTGACGTTGTGTCCTCTGGCCCTAGACTCATCCGCTATAAGAAACATTCATTCTATCTAGGCCTTTCAATATCCGATAGGTTTCAATGAAATCCTCCCACCGAACATGCTTCTAAACTTTAGGGAGTACAAGTGCAGAGCCATCAAATACTCCTCGTATGTTAACGCTTTCATTCCAGGATCTTTCTCGTGATTCTCCTCTGGACCCAATCCAATGATAGCACATCTTTTCTTAGATAAAGGGGCCAAAAATGCTCAACTACTCCAGGTGCGGTCTGACCAATACCTTATAATGCCTCAGCATTACATTCTTTCTCTTCTAGTCTAGTCCTCGCGAAATGAGTGCTAACATTGCGTTTGCCTTCCTCACCACCGACTCAGTGGCCACACCCCAGTACACCGCTTCGAAAGGCAGGCTAAACCAGGTGAGGGTACTGGGAACTTCCAGCCCCGGTGAGATAGGGGTATGCCTACCGCAGCATGTGAAGGCAGTTCCGGCAGACTTTGCGGATGTGATCAACAACAAGTTCTAATGGCCAGAGAGGTGGCCTACAAACACTTTGTGGAGAACGAATGGCACGACAAGGCACGGAGGGTCATGGCTATCCACTGCAGCTGAGGAAGTCTTCAGTCCTGGTGATTTTTTTTTACCATTAGATCAAGATTTTTGAGGCTGAAAGAGTGGAAATGCCCCAGTGCAATGGTTCTTTTCTCACTACAAAACTTCTCCTGCACAAGTTTTGAAGATAGCTCGAAAGAGGCCTTTGAAAGGAAGCTCTCCAAGTACGCAGGACTGGTCTGCAACTATCAGCAGGCTGATGGAGAGCGAGGTGTCTCCCAGTGGAGGTTGGTTGTAGGGGATTCGTAGCCCGTTCCTTAGTTAGAGCCTTCAGCAATTTGGGCATCGTGGGAGAGAGGAAGAGGAGAGCCATCCACAGTACCACTGATGCGGCAGAGAGGGCCTCAAGATGGCTGTGGCTCAAAAGAGGGGAGCCATGGAGTCATAAGTAGCTAGCCACCTGGACACACGCTGGGGTCTGATCAGCCCCGGCTGGGTCACCTGGAGGAGGTTGTATGATGTTGAAAGACCCAAAACACCTGATGATTCCAGGAACATCACTGCAGATGTGTCCAGAAGCATCAATAGATGTATGTACACAGCAGTCATCGTTGGAAATGACGGACAACCAACACACGCACCACTGACTCAACTTGCAAGGCGGCCTTTAGTGAATCTTGCACATGGACTCCCAAGTCCTTTTGCACCTCCAATTTTTGTATAGACAGGTTAAATGCAAGCAGGCTGGGTGTAATTGGCCAGTGCGGACTTGTAATTGAGCTGCATGGACTCGTAATTGGCCAGCGCGGACTTGCTGGGCCGGAAGGCTGTGCTGTATCTCTAAATAATTAACATAGACAAGTCATATTGTTAATAACAGTGAAAAACAGACTGAACTGGTTCTCAGGCAGCTCCTAAGGATATGAAGAGTTTGATTAAAACAAGTTGTTTCTTCTTATGTATAGAATGAGTTATTTAAAGTTTAGCAATTGATCCACTGGCGAGCGAAATAGCACTTTGTTTCTTTGAGAATGCCAAGACTATCCCCAATACACTGAAGCCCAAAGTGAAGGTTCTTGGAGATACTGAAATTTAAATTAATGACTGGGTCTGCAGCTGCGTTTGATAAACAAGAATCTGACAACACTCCATTCTCCAAGCTCTCTAATCCCACGTACAGTATGTGCAGTATCTCGGGGGATTTTAGTTGTGGACAACATGAAAGTTATGGCTGGATACCAGGCTACTAATCTTCATCCCGTGGCTCTAACTTACAGATTCTGAAGTGCGCTTTTGAGATTTATGTATTCATGCCTGCCTGCATCGGTTTACGAGACGTCACAGTCTAAGTTTACATTAACAATTATATTTAATTCTGGCCCAATGTCCGTTTCTGCAGTATATCTTCTTGTTTACATTTTGCATGCCTGAACTGTCCTACCATTTACAAGGCACGAGTCAGGGCTAACAAAGTAACATTCACACCAGGCTCTCTTCCATGCCCACAACAGAGCCTAGTCATCCACCTTTTGATAGTAAATGCCATCACCAGTTCTGAATCGTTAAATGTCCATATCTTGGGGGTACCAACAACCAGAAATTCAATTGGACCAACCGCATAAAGCATTATTATCATACACTCAGTGGCTACTTTATTGGGTCACACAAAATAATCTGCAGATGCTGGGGTCAAAGCAACACTCACAACACGCTGGAGGAACTCAGCAGGTTGGGCAGCATCCGAGTCCTGACGAAGAGTTCCAGCCAGAAACGTCGACCGATCTTTTCCACGGATGCCGCCCGACCTGCTGAGTTCCTCCAGTGTGTTGTGAGTGTTACTTTACTGGGTACCTCCTGTACCTAATAAAGTAGACACTGAGTATATGCTCGTAAGTCTTCTGCAGATGCAGCCCATTCACTTCAACGTACAGCATATTGTGTGTTCAGAGATACTCTTCTGTACACCACTGTTGAGTGAGAGAGAGAGAGAGAGAGAGAGAGAGAGAGAGAGAGAGAGAGAGCACAGGGAGGGGGAGAGGGAGAGGGGGAAAGAGGGAGAGGGAGAGAAAGAGGGAGAGGGAGACAGAGTGAGAGAAAGGGAGAGGAGGAGAGAGAGGGAGAGAGTGGGAGAGGAGAGGGAGAGAGGGAAGGAAGACAAATGCTCCTTCAATGTTCTGGGTTTTTGTGGCTCTGGGGACATGCTGATTCTAGGCCGATGCTCCTGACTGAAGTATCAGGGGAGAACACGGAACATTGGGAGCAGCGGGTTAGCTGCCGGAGGTTGTGTGTCCGGAGAGCGGCGCCTTTTTGGTGCCGACTCTCCGGGCAAAGAGCTAGAACAAGCGATGTAACAGACTTTTAACATTGTAAATCAACGAGTTGTTTGTTATGTCTCCCCTCTCGCTGCGAAACGGGGACACCTCTTTTTTCCCTTATTAGGTAGAGAGAAAGACCCTGTGGTATATTGAATTACCAGGTGAACGAATAGTCTTTGGGGTACTGCAAGACTGTGTCTTTATTGATGCTTTGCTGCACGCTTCAGTGCTCGGTGGAGGGTGATGAAGCTTTTTTTGCTGGGGGTTGGGGGTGGAGTCGTTGCCTTGTGACTGCTTGTGCGTCAGAGGGGGAGTTGGGAGGGGCTTTGGGGTTCTAACGATTTAACTGTCATTCATTCTTGGGGGCAATTCTCTGTTTCCGTGGATGTCTGCGAAGAAAAAGAATTTCAGAATATATTGTATACATTTCTCTGACCTTAAATGTATCTATTGAGCCTATTGATTGTGGTGTAATTGCTGGTGCCAGATAGGGTGGTTTGAGTATCTCAGAAACTGCTGATTTCCTGTGATTCCACAACAATCTTTAGAGTTTGCAGAGAATGTTGTGAAAATCAATGAAACATTCAGTAAGTGGCTGTTCTGAGGGCTTAAAAACCTTGTTAATGAGAGAGGTCAGAGGAGAATGGCTGTACAGGTTCAAGATGCCAGAAAGGCGACAGTTACTCAAATAACAGTGGTGTGCAGAAAAGCATCTCTGAATCCATAACATGTCAAACATTGAAGTGGTTGGGCTACTGCAGCAGAAAGCCACAAACATACAGTCAGTGTCCAATTTATAGGAACCAGATGTACCTAATAAAGTAGCCACTAAATGTGCACACCAGTGACTGGGTTCATGAATGATGTCTGTGGTGCTGTTTCTATTTAATCTGCACACTAGTTGTGCAAGTCTCAAGGCTCTGTGACTCAATGATTTGGACCTTTGATCTGACTATCTGTATTTGCCGATCTTGAAGTGAACCCTCAAAGTCAGCGCAGAAATTCCAGATCATTCGCAACGGTGCGAGAGGTCTGATCATAAAGTCTGCGTGGTTGACAAACACTAGCTCAGAATCAGAATCAGGTCCGCTACATCTGGATCAGATTCAGGTTAATACCGCTGAGATATGTTGTGAATTTTGTTGTTTTCCGGCAGCAGTACAGTGCAATACATAAAAATTATGATAAGTTACAATAAGAAAAATATTAATAAAATAATAGCGCAAAAAAACAGACGAAGCAGTGAGCTTAAAAACGTAAACACGAGGAATTCTGCAGATGCTGGAAATTCAAGCAACACACATCAAAGTTGCTGGTGAACGCAGCAGGTCAGGCAGCATCTCTAGGAAGAGGTACAGTCGACGTTTCGGGCCGAGACCCTTCGTTAGGACTAACTGAAGGAAGGGCTAGTAAGAGATTTGAAAGTGGGAGGGGGAGGGGAGATCCAAAATGATAGGAGAAGACAGGAGGGGGAGGGATGGAGCCAAGAGCTGGACAGGTGATAGGCAAAAGGGATATGAGAGGATCATGGGACAGGAGGCCCAGGGAGAAGGAAAAGGGGGAAGGGGGGAAAACCCAGAGGATGGGCAAGGAGTATATTCAGAGGGACAGAGGGAGAAAAAGGAGAGAGAGAGAAAGAATGAATGTGTGTATATAAATAAATAACGGATGGAGTACGAGGGGGAAACTCCCACTTCAGCAGTGTGTGATACTCACATGCTTCAAGCAGGATTCAATTATACTGCTGCCCAAGAAGCCCATCATGACCTGCCTCAATGTTGATCGCACTTATATCCACAATGATGAAGTATTCTGAGAGGTTGGTGATGAAACATATCACCTCCTGCCTGAGAAGTAACTTGGATCCGCTCCAATTTGCCAACTGGAGCAACAGGTCCACAGCAGATGCCACGTTGTTGTCTCTTCACTCAACCCTGGAACATCTGGACAACAAAGCTGCTTACAACAGAATGTTCTTTATTGACTACAGCCTAGCATTCAATATCATCATCCCCTCAAAACTAGTCAGTGAGCTCCAGGACTTTGGCCTCAATACCACCTTGTACAGTTAGATCCTGGATTTCTTCACTTGCAGACCGCAGTCAGTTTAGATTGGCAACAGCATCTCCTCCACGATCTCCATCAGCACACGTGCACCACAAGGCTGTGTGCTTAGTCCCCTGCTCTATTCACTTCACACTTATGAATGTGTGAATAAGCACAGCTCCAATGCTACAGTGGCATGCAAAAGTCTGGGCACCCCGGTCAAAATTTCTGTTACTGTGAATAGCTAAGCGAGTAAAAGATGAAATGATTTCCAAAAGGCATAAAGTTAAAGATGACACATTTCTTTAATATCTTAAGCAAGAAAACTTTTTTTATTTCCATCTTTTACAGTTTCAAAATAACAAAAACGGAAAAGGGCCTGAAGCAAACGTTTGGGCACCCTCACCCCCTTGGGCAAGTATCACAGCTTGTAAATGCTTTTTGTAGCCAGTTAAGTCTTTCAATTTTTGTTTAGGGGATTTTCACCCATTCTTCCTTGCAAAAGGCTTCTAGTTCTGTGAGATTCTTGGGCTGTCTTGTATGCACTGCTCTTTTGAGGTCTATCCACAGATTCTCAATGATGTTTAGGTCGGGGGACTGTGAGGGCCATGGCAAAACTTTCAGCCTGCACATCTTGAGGTAGTCCATTGTGGATTTTGAGGTGTGTTTAGGATCATTATCCTGTTGTAGAAGTCATCCTCTTTTCATCTTCGGCTGTTTTACAGTCGGTGTGATGTTTGCTTCCAGAATTTGCTGGTATTTAATTGAATTAATTCTTCCCTCTACCAGTAAATGTTCCCCGTGCCACAGGCTGCAACACAAGCCCAAAGCATGATCGATCCACCCCCGTGCTTAACAGTTGGAGAGGGGTTCTTTTCATGAAATTCTGCACCCTTTTTTCCCCCAAACATACCTTTGCTCATTGCCGCCAGAAAGTTCTATTTGAAAGGTTCAAAGGAACATCTAAACAAGCCTGATGCATTTTGGAAACAAGTCCTGTGGACTAATGAAGTTAAAATAGGACTAGATAAAATAGAAATAGCTGAAAAGAGGATGGCTTTAACAACAGGATAATGATCCTAAACACACCTCAAAATCCACAATAGACTACCTCAAGATGTGCAGGCTGAAGGTTTTGCCATGGCCCTCACAGTCCCCTGACCTAAACATCATCGAGAATCTGTGGATAGACCTCAAAAGAGCAGTGCATGCAAGACAGCCCAAGAATCTCACAGAACCAGAAGCCTTTTGCAAGGAAGAATGGGTGAAAATCCCCCAAACAAGAATTGAAAGACTCTTAGCTGGCTATAAAAAGCGTTTACAATCTGTGATACTTGCCCAAGGGGGTGAGGGTGCCCAAACATTTGCTTCGGGCCCTTGTCCTTTTTTGTTATTTTGAAATTGTAAAAGATGGAAATAAAAAAGTTTTCTTGCTTAAAATATTAAAGAAATGTGTCATCTTTAACTTTATGCCTTTTGGAAATCAGTTCATCTTTTACTCGCTTAGCTGTTCACAGTAACAGCAATTTTGACCGGGGTGCCCAAACTTTTGCATACCACCGTATATTCAAGTTTGCTGATGACACCACTGTTGTGGGCTGAATCAAAGCCTATAGGAGTGAGATTGAAAATCTGGCTGAGTGGTGTTATAACAACAACTTCTCACTCAATGTCAGCAATAAGGAGCTGATTATAGATGGAAACCAGAGGTCCATGAGGCAGTCCTCATCAGAGCATCATGGGTGGAGAGGGTCAGCAACTTTAACCATATAACATATAACCATATAACAATTACAGCATGGAAACAGCCCATCTCGGCCCTTCTAGTCCGTACCGAACTCTTACTCTCACCTAGTCCCGCCGACCTGCACTCAGCCCATAACCCTCCATTCCTTTCCTGTCCATATATCTATCCAATTTAACTTTAAATGACAACATAGAACTTGCCTCAACCACTTCTTCTGGAAGCTTGTTCCACACAGCCACCACTCTCTGAGTAAAGAAGTTCCCCCTCATGTTACCCCTAAACTTTTTCCCTTTAACTCTCAACTCATGTCCTCTTGTTTGAATCTGCCTTACTCTCAATGGAAAAAGCCTATCCACGTCAACTCTATCTATCCCCCTCATAATTTTAAATACCTCTATCAAGTCCTCCCTCAACCTTCTATGCTCCAAAGAATAAAGACCTAACTTGTTCAACCTTTCTCTGTAACTTAGGAGATGAAACCCAGGCAACATTTCTAGTGAATCTCCTCCGTACTCTCTCAATTTTGTTGACATCTTTCCTATAATTCGGTGACTAGAACTGTACACAATACTCCAAATTTGGCCTTACCAATGCCTTATACAATTTCAACATTACATCCCAACTCCTATACTCAATGCTCTGATTTATGAAGGCCAGCATACCAAAAGCTTTCTTCACCACCCTATCCACATGAGATTCCACCTTCAGGGAACTATGCACCATTATTCCTAGATCCCTTTGTTCTACTGTATTCTTCAATGCCCTACCATTTACCATGTATGTCCTATTTTGATTAGTCCTACCAAAATGTAGTACCTCACATTTATCAGCATTAAACTCCATCTGCCATCTTTCAGCCCACTCTTCTAAGTGGTCTAAATCTCTCTGAAAGCTTTGAAAACCTACTTCATTATCCATAACTCCACCTATCTTAGCTGAAGGCCCCGAAATCCTTGGCTTTGCCTGTTTCAGTGGCTGGGGCGAGGTCGAAGGCGCTCAGCAGAAGTGGAGCTCGGGAGGCTGTATCGGAGAGGCTGGTCGGAAGCTCGAAGTTTTCAGACGGATGGACTCAGTGTCGGCTGGGGTCGGCTGCTTCCAAGGTATCGGTAAGTTGACGGTGCCTGGAGGTTTATGGCAGGGAGTTTCTCCCTTCTGCCGCCTGCTATCGGGGACTCGGGAGTCGATCGACTCAGGACTTTGAGCCTTTTTGTTACTGTGCCCATGGTCTGTTCTTTATCAAATTATGGTATTGCTTTGCACTGCTATAACTATATGTTATAATTATGTGGTTCTGTCAGAGTTAGTCTTTGGTCTGTCTTGTTTTCTGTGATATCACTCCGGAGAAACATTGTGTCATTTCTCAATGCATGTATGCATTTCTAAATGATAATAAAAGAGGACTGAGTGTTCTCATAATCTAATCATCTGCATACTTACTAATCCAATTTACCACCCCATCATCCAGATCATTAATATATATGACAACCAACATTGGACCCAGTACAGATTCCTGAGGCACACCACTAGACACCGTCCTCCAATCTGACAAACAGTTATCCACCACTACTCTCTAGTGTCTCCCATCCAGCCACTGCTGAATCCATTTTACTACTTCGATATTAATACCTAACGATTGAACCTTCCTAACTAACCTTCCGTGTGGAACCTTGTCACAGGCCTTACTAAAGTCCATATAGACAACATCCACTGCTTTACCCTCATCAACGTTCCTAGTAACCTCATCAAAAAATTCAATAAGATTTGTCAAACATGACCTTCCACGTACAAATCCATGTTGACTGTTCCTAATCAGACCCTGTCTACTCAGATAATTATATATACTATCTCTAAGATGGTATATATAATCATCTTTAAATTCCTTTAACTTTAAATTCCTAGGTGTTTTTATTTCAGAGGACCTGTCCTGGGCCCAGCACGTAAGTGTAACTATGAAAGCAGCATAGCAGTGCCTCTACTTCCTTAGGAGTTTGCAGAGATTCAGCCCGACATCTAAAACTTTGATAAACTTCGAGAGATATGCAGTGGAGAGTGTATTGATTGGCTGCATCAGCCTGGTATGCCACCAAAGAATCTGGCAAAGTTCTGCAACTGTACAATGGGAAGTGTTCTGAGTGGGTGCAAACACGAATGCCCTTGAATGGAAAATCCCACAAAAAGTAGTGGATACGGACCAGTCCATTATGGCCTTCCAACCACTGAGCATATTTACATGATATGCTGTCGCAGAAATGCAGCATCCGTTATCAGGGACCCCCACCATGCAGGACATTCTCTCTTCTCGCATCTGCCTTCAAGAAGAAAGTACAAGAACCTCAGGTCCCACACAACCAGGTTCAGGAACAGTTACTGCCCCTCAACCATCAGGCTCTTAAACCAAAGGGGATAACTTCACTCAACTTCACTTTTCCTATCATTGAAATGTTTCCACAAACAATGGGCTCACTTTCAAGACCTCTTCACCTCATTTTCACAATATTTATTGCTTATCTATTATTATTATTATTATTATTCCGGTTCTTCTTTTGTAGTTGCACAGTGTGTTGACTTCTGCACTCTGGTTGAACACCCTTGTTGGGCAGTCTTTCACAGATTCTAGTATCGCTATTGTTCTATACATCTGTTAAGTATGCCCACAAGAGCCTGAATCTGTGGGTTGAACATGGTACATAAATGTATTTGATAATAACATTTTCTTTGAACTTTGAACTTTAGCATTTATGGTTCATTGGATGGCGGAGGGAAGAATCTGTTCCTGAAACACTTGAGTGTTTGTCTTTCGGCTCCTGTACCTCCTCCCTGATGGTAGTAATAAAAAGAAGGTATGTCCTGGATGATGAAGGTGCCACATTTTGAAGATAGCCTTGCTGGTGGGGCTGGTTGTGTCCATGATGGAGCTGACTGAGCCTGCAATCCTCTCAGCTTTTCTTCGGTCCTGGGCATTGGAGCCTCCATACCTGGTGGTATTGCACCCACTCAGAACACTTTCCATTGTACAGTTGCAGAAATTTGCCAGATTCTTTGGTGGCATACCAAATCTCAGGGTTCAAAACATAAGAGACTGCAGATGACAGAAACTGGAGGAACACACAGAAAGAACTAATCGGTCAGACAGAATCTATGGAGAGGTATAAACATTTGAGACTTTCAGTCTGGACTGTCTTGACCCATAATGTCAAATGTCCATTTTCCACCATTGATGCTATGTAACTCATTGAGTTATTCCAAGTAACACACATCAAAGTTGCTGGTGAACGCAGCAGGCCAGGCGGGCATCCAAAATGTAAACACGAGGAATTCTGCAGATGCTGGAAATTCAAGCAACACACATCAAAGTTGCAGCAGCAAAGATGCTGCCTGGCCTGCTGCGTTCACCAGCAGCTTTGATGTATGTTGCTTGAATTTCCAGCATCTGCAGAATTCCTCGTGTTTACGAGTTACTCCAAGTCTTTTTTTTGTGCACTGCCTCAGAGTTCAGCCATTTACTGTCTTACTTTCGCTTCAGCATGGTGGAATTTCTGTGCAGAATTATTATTTTTGTTGGAGTTTTGTGGTCTGAACTTCCCACACTTCCCTTGTTATGATGAAACTATATTGTGCCCTCTGTGATTGCTTAGTCCTTTGTGCTACCACGAACTACTGATGTGGAGAAATGATCTGTACAAATGGCATGCAGAGCAAAGCTTATCAGTGAAACTCAGAACATGTGATAATAATAAACCAATTACTAATGAAAGCAGATTAGAGGAAATCTGCAACACACTTAAAAGTTGCTGGTGAACGCAGCAGGCCAGGCAGCATCTCTAGGAAGAGGTACAGTCAACGTTTCAGGCCGAGACCCTTCGTCAGGACTAACTGAAATGAGAGCTAGTAAGAGATTTGAAAATGGGAAGGGGAGGGCGGCTATCCGAAATGATAGGAGAAGACAGGAGGGGGAGGGATGGAGCCAAGAGCTGGACAGGTGATTGGCAAAGGGGATATGAGAGGATCATGGGACAGGAGGCCCAGGGAGAAAGAAAAGGGGGAGGGGGGGAAAAGCCCAGAGGATGGGCAAGGGTTATGGTGAGAGGGACGGAGGAAGAAAAAGAAGAGAGAGAGAAAGAATGTGTGTATATAAATAAATAACGGAAGGAGTACTAGAGGGAGGTGGGGCATTAGCGGAAGTTAGAGAAGTCAATGTTCGTGCCATCAGGTTGGAGGCTACCCAGACGGAATATAAGGTGTTGTTCCTCCAACCTGAGTGTGGCTTCATCTTTACAGTAGAGGAGGCCGTGGATAGACATGTCAGAATGGGAATGGGATGTGGAATTGAAATGTATGGCCACTGGGAGATCCTGCTTTCTCTGGCGGACAGAGCGTAGGTGTTCAGCAAAATGGTCTCCTACTCTGCATTGGGTCTCACAAATATACAGAAGGCTGCACCCGGAGCACCGGACGCAGTAGATCACACCAGCCGACTCACAGATGAAGTGTCGCCTCACCTGGAAGGACTGTCTGGGGCCCTGAATGGTGGTAAGGGAGGAAGTGTAAGGGCATGTGTAGCACTTGTTCCGCTTACAAGGATAAGTGCCAGGAGGGAGATCGGTGGGGAGAGATGGGGGGGGAACGAATGGACAAGGGAGTCTCATAGGGAGCAATCCCTGCGGAAAGCAGAAAGGTGGGGGAGGGAAAGATGTGCTTGGTGGTGGGATCCCGTTGGAGGTGGCGGAAGTTATGGAGAATTATATGTTGGACCCGGAGGCTGGTGGGGTGGTAGGTGAGGACAAGGGGAACCCTATCCCTAGTGGGTTGGCAGGAGAATGGGGTGAGATCTGATGTGCGTGAAATGGGAGAGATGTGTTTGAGAGCAGAGTTGATGGTGGAGGAAGGGCAGATCCTTTCTTTCTGTACGGGGTCTTTCTTTTGTTACATTTAAAATGGTGACTTTGTTATGTTAATCTGGGGAATGCGGCTTTGTTGTGCCTTAACGCTGAAGAGAGTTTGCGCTAACAGTTTGTTTTACTTTAAAATGAGATAACAGGGTTCTATTAGCCAATGGATGGTTATGTATTGTTTTGTTTTCGGATACCATGCTGTATGATATGACTGTGGACTGGGTTTTGGCGGGGAGTTGGAGGAGAGACGAGGAGGACCGCGGACGTGTGGAGAGGCTCCGGTCGATCACTCAGGGTGGTCTCGAGCCGTGACTACACTCTCCCCCCACCACAAAAAGTCATGCCCTCATGACGTTAACAGAGTTCACCAGTGCTCCTTGTAAAACGCAAAACCCAACCCAGGTGCATAAAGCAGTGACATAACTTTGCAGGGCAGTAGAGATCACACCCTGTTCTCCCGGCGCTATATAAGTGAGTCTTTCTGGGGGATGCCTACTCCTCTGAGGCCTCTGTACTTCCTCTGCTGACTCTCCCTGTTCAGACACCCCAGTTGACCCCTCGGGCCTATCTGTCGGACCTTCCCCTTCACCGGGATCCCTCTGCCCCTGTGAGCCCTCTGGCTCGGGTTCTGCCTCCACCCTCTGCTCCCCCAATGCCGGCTGTAATACAGGTGGCTCTGCAACACCCTCCCTCGGTTCCCCTGACTCAGTGATGGAAGGGCCCCTAGATCAGGTAAATTTGAGGGCAGGGTGAAAGTTGGAGGAAAAGTTAATGAAGTCAACGAGCTCAGCATGCATGCAGGAAGCAGCGCCAATACAGTTGTCAATGTAGCGAGGGAAAAGTGGGAGACGGATACCAGTATAGGCTTGGAACATGGATTGTTCCACAAAGCCAACAAAAAGGCAGGCATAGCTAGGACCCACACAGGTGCCCATAGCTACACCTTTAGTTTGGAGGAAGTGGGAGGAGCCAAAGGAGAAATTATTAAGAGTAAGGACTAATTCTGCTAGACGGAGCAGAGTGGTGGTAGAGGGGAACTGGTTAGGTCTGGAATCCAAAAAGAAGCGGAGAGCTTTGAGACCTTCCTGATGGGGGATGGAAGTATATAGGGACTGGACATCCATGGTGAAAATAAAGCGGTGGGGGCCAGGGAACTTAAAATCATTGAAAAAATCCAGAGCGTGAGAAGTGTCACGAACATAGGTGGGAAGGGATTGAACAAGGGGGGATAAAACAGTGTCGAGTTATGCAGAAATGAGTTCGGTGGGGCAGGAGCAAGTTGAGACAATGGGTCTACCTGGACAGGCAGGTTTGTGGATCTTGGGTAGGAGGTAGAAACGGGAAGTGCGGGATGTGGGAACTATAAGGATGGTAGCAGTGGATGGGAGATCTCCTGAGCGGAAAAGGCTGGTGATGGTGTGGGAAGCAATGGCTTGCTGCTCCTTAGTGGGGTCACAATCGAGGGTAAATAAGAGAAGGTATCCGCGAGTTGTCGCTGTGCCTCAGCAAGGTAGAGGTCAGTGCGCCAGTCTACAACAGCACCCCCCCTTATCAGCGGGTTTTATAGTAAGGTTAGGATTAGTGCGGAGGGAGTGGAGAGTAGCACGTTCGGAAGGAGTGAGGTTGGACTGGGAACAAGGTGCGGTGAAGTCGAGACAGTTGATGTCCCGTCAGCAGTTAGCAATAAAGAGATCCAGAGTAGGCAGAAGACCAGAGCGGGGTGTCCATGAAGAGGAGGAGAGTTGAAGACAGGAGAAGGGGTCATCGGTGGGGGTGGGAGAGTCCTTGCTGAAGAAGTGGGCTCGAAGACGGAGCCGGCAGAAGAAGAGTTCAGCATCATGGGGCAAGCGGAACTTGCTGAGGTGTGGGCGAAGCGGGACAAAGGTAAGGCCCTTACTGAGGACAGAGTGCTCTGCCTCAGAGACTGGAAGGTCAGAGGGGATGGTGAAGACCTAGCACGGATGAGAGCTGGGATCAGAGGGGAGAGGGGGAGGGAGGCTGGTGGTGTCAGTGGAGAGGGGAGGGTTGGGGTGAGAGGAAGATGGAGCCTCTGAGGGCCCAGGAGCTGATGATGGGATCTGAAGGAGACGGGGTTGCAGAGTGGTGGTGGGAGAAGGGGAGACAGGAGTCACAATAGCAGCATGTGAAGACACGGCCTGGAGTTCAAGGCTGGAGTCGCAGTTCGAGGTTGCGCAATCACTTTGAAGGTGTCTACGGTCGTTGGAACCCACATTGATGGCGCTGGAGTCCGGGTTTTGAATATGCCCTGGGGTGGTAGAGCTGCCGAGATTGACGGCAGGGGCCGCAATCCGAAGTTCATGCCTGCTTTCTCTCTATCCCTCTCACAATAACTCCTTGCCTGCTCTCCATCTTCCTCTGGTGCTCCCCTCCCCCTTTCTTTCTCCCTAGGCCTCCTGTCCCATGATCCTGTCCCTTCTCTAGCCTTGTATCCCTTTTGCCAATCAACTTTCCAGCTCCTAGCTTCATCCCTCCCCCTCCTGTCTTTTCGGATTTCCCCCTCCCCCTCCCACTTTCAAATCTCTTACTATCTCTCCTTTCAGTTAGTCCTGACGAAGGGTCTCAGCCCGAAGCGTCGACTGTACCTCCTCCTATAGATGCTGCCTGGCCTGCTGTGTTCACCAGCATTTTGTGTGTGTTGCTTGAATTTGCGGCAATCTGCAGATTTCACTTACAACCCCACCAGCCTCCGGGTCCAACATATAATTCTCTGTAACTTCTGCCACCTCAAACAGGATCCAACCACCAAGCACATCTTTCCCTCCCTCCACCTCTCTGCTTTCCGCAGGGATCACTCCCTACGCGACTCCCTTGTCCATTCGTCCCCCCCATCCCGCCCCACCGATCTCCCTCCTGGCACTTATCCTTGTAAGCGGAACAAGTGCTACATATCCCCTTATACTTCCTCCCTTACCACCATTCAGGGCCCCAAACAGTCCTTCCAGGTGAGGCGACACTTCACCTGTGAGTCGGCTGGTGTGATCTACTGCGTCTGGTGCTCCTGGTGCAGCCTGCTGTATATTTGTGAGACCCAACGCAGAGTAGGAGACCATTTTGCTGAACATCTACACTCTGTCCGCCAGAGAAAGCAGGATCTCCCAGTGGCCACACATTTTAATTCCACATCCCATTCCCATTCTGATATGTCTATCCACGGCCTCCTCTACTGTCAAGATGAAGCCACACTCAGATTGGAGGAACAACACCTTATATTCCGTCTGGGTAGCCTCTAACCTGATGGCATGAACATTGACTTCTCTAACTTCCGTTAATGACCCTCCTCCTCTTCTTACCCCATCCCTTATTTATCTATTTATTATTTTTTATTTTTTCCCCTTTCTTCCTCTCTCTTTTTTCTCACTCTTTCCTTCTCACTATATCTTCCTCTGATGCTCCCCTCCCCTTTTCTTTCTTCCTAGGCCTCCCGTCCCATGATCATCTCCCTTCTCCAGCCTTGTATCTTCTTGCCAATCAACTTTCCAGCTCTTGGCTCCATCCCTCCCCCTCCTGTCTTCTCCTATCATTTCGGATCTCCCCCTCCCCCTCCCACTTTCAAATCTCTTTCTACCTCTTCTTTCAGTTAGTCTTGACGAAAGGGTCTCAGCCCAAAACGTCGACTGTACCTCTTCCTAGAGATGCTGCCTGGCCTGCTGCGTTCACCAGCATTTTGTGTGTGTGTTGCCCTAATGAAAGCAGATTACCTTGTCATGATTTCATTGCCGCTTATGAGATTTTGTTATGTACAATCTGGTAGTCAGAGTAACTGCACATTAAAAATAGCGAACAACTTGAGATGTCCAGAAATATAAGTTCAAGTTTAAATTCAATTATTATTCAACCATACATGAAAGCCAAACATGACAACGTTTCTCCGGGGCCAAGGTGCAATACATATTGCCAATAGCGCACAGCGAATAACGTATAGCACAATAGCATAAATGTTTATGATTTCAGAAAAACATACAGTCACAAAGAAAAAAAAATGTATAGCCAAGTCCCTGAGGGGCGTATCTGTCAAACTGATGGTAAGTTGTCCTGGTCCAGCTTGTTCTTCCACTGAGCAAACACTGGACACCAACATTGTGCAAACACCAGAGAGCAGTACAGGGTGAACACGGGAGGACAGCACTGATGGGAAGGGCCAAAGCCCAACCCAATTGCAGATTCCAGCTGCCCCATGAACCATGAGGACACTATCTCATTATTTCTCATCCTTTTCTACTGTATACTTCTGCAATTGATGTCGCTTTATGCCTTCGCACTGTACTGCTGTCGAAAGAAATCAACTTTCATGCCATCTCTGCCAGTGATGACAAATTTGATTCTGATTCTGACTTTTAAAGTCATAAAGTCATAGAACACTACAACACAGAAACAGGCCCTTTGCCCCGTCTTGCCTATGCCAAACTAATCTTCCTAGTCCCAATGACTTGAACCAGGACCCTAGCCCTCTCATCCATGTACCTCCACAAATTTCTCTCCAATGTTGGTATCGAACCCATATCCACCACTTCCACTGGCAGCTCATTCCACACTCTCACCACCCTCTGAGTGAAGAAGTTCCCTCTTTCACCCTTAACACTAGTTCTAGTCTCATCCAACCCCAATGGAAAAAGCCTGCTTTCACTTACCACATCAGTACCCCTCTTTTTCTTCTGTATGTACTTCTAGTTAGTGCTTCTGTCATATTTTTCCTTTAAAACATTATCCTTTTGTCATTTAATCAATTTTGTTTTCATTCTGTTTCACTTTTCATTTCTTTTCTTTCTTAATTTAATTTGATTTGATTTTGAGATACAGTGCAGAAGAGATGCTTGCAGCACAGCATGCCACCGATTTAATCCGAGCCTAACCACAGGCTGATGTACAATGACCAACTAACCTACTAACCAGTATGTCTTTGGTCCTTGGGAAGAAACCATAGCTCCTGGAGGAAACCCACGCAGTTCATGGGGAGAACGTACAAACTCCTTACAGACCGCTCCAGTATTGAACTCCGAACTCCGTGACGCTCCGACTTGTAATAGCGTCACGCTAACAGCTATGCTACCGTGGCGTCCTACGTCTCTTTCGCGGTCCCCAGTTCTCTGCTTGCTTGTGCACTATTCCTTTCAAACTTAATGAACATACAGTCCTCTCTGCGGTCACATTGAAAGCAGGTGATGTTGAGGAACTGGTATTTATTTGTTATCACAGAAATGCCCTTAAATAACAATATACCTCCAAATCAGAATCAGGTTTAATATCACTGGCATATGGTGTGAAATTTGTTAACTTTGCGGCAGCTGTACAATTGTACAATGCAATACATGATAAATATATGAAAAAATCTGAATTACGGTAAAAAAATATATAAACCAGGTGTCCCCCACTTTTTGAACGTTCGCTTTACGAAACCTCACTGTTACGGAAGACCTACATTTGTACCCTGTTTTCACTTTCAGAAGGTGTTTTCATTGTTACGAGAAAAAAAAGCAGTGATGATAAAAAATCAGCGCGTGGAAAAATCAGCGCGCGATAAAAGGCAGCTCGCGCCCCAAGCAGCCGCTCTCCCCCGGATTCAGAACGGCATTCTCGCCAGCATTGCTTAAACACCAGCCTGTGAGCAGCTGTTTGCAAGGTGGGTTCTAAGGTATCGGAAAAGCCTGAAAGAGCTTGTAAGGGTGTTGCACTTAGCGTAAAACTAGACATAATTAAGTGTTTTGATGGTGGTGAACGAAGTAAGGACAACGTGAGTTTGGCTTGTGGAAGCTGACGAACATGATGTTGAAGAAGTTTTGGCATCCCATGACCAAGAACTGATAGATGAAGAGTTGATGCAATTGGAAGAGGAAAGGATAACAATTGAAACCGAATGAGTAATGATAAAGTACGACTTTAATTTTGAAAGGGTACGTCGATTTAGGAGATATTTGCAGGATGGTTTGAGTCCTTACAAAGAACTGTGTGATAGAAAAATGCGCGAGGCTCAGCAGTCAAGCAAGCCTTCCACATCAGCCACAGCAGACGACGAACCTCGACCTTCGACATCGAGGCGGGCAGAGATAGAAGATGAGCCGCCTGCTCTAATGGAAACAGACGATGAAATGACACCCCAGTGTCCCACTACCCCAACCCCCAGGCCGTGAACAGATACTGATTCGCGGAGAATACAACGGTAGCCGGGAGGCACACAGCACATCTTTAAGGAAAAAGCCGAAATAAACATGCTAATTAATTAGGTGCCGCCAACGCATAATTGTCGGCCCAGATCAGAGACGACGCAATCGGAAATCAGATCTACCTTTGGATGGCGCGGGAAACCTGTACGTGAAATAGTTCAATTATGATAACTAGTGCAAAAACATAACTTTTTTAAAAAGTAGTGAGGTAGTGTTCACGGGTTCAATGTCCATTTAGGAATTGGATGGCAGAAGGGAAGAAACTGTTCCTGAGTCACTGAGGTTGTGCCTTCAGGCTTCTGTACCGCCTTCCCGATAGTAACAACGAGAAGAGGGCATGTCCTAGGTGGTGGTGGGGTCCTTAATGATGAACGCCGTCTTTCTGAGGCACTGCTCCTTGAAGATATCTTGGATACTCTGCAGGCAAGATCCCGTGATGGATCAGACTAATTTTACAACTCTCTGCAGCTTACTTCGATCCTGTGCAATACCTCCCCATACCAGATGGTGATGAGTCCAGTCAGAATGCTCTCCACGAGACATTTGCCGAAGTTTTCGAGTGTTTTAGGTATCTCCTCAAACTCCTGATGAAATTTAGCCACTGTCTTACCTCCTTTGTAGCTGCTTCAATATGCCGTGACCAGGTGAGATCCTCAGAGATATATACAACAAGGAACTTCAAATCGCGAGGAAAACCCCAAGGCATTCTTCAATTATGTGAAGAAAAAAAAGGATGACAGGAGTGAAGGTAGGACCGATTAGAGATAAAGGTGGGAAGATGTGGAAGTGAGCGAGGTCCTGGATGAATATTTCTCTTCGGTATTCACCAATGAGAGGGAACTTGGTGATGGTGAGGACAATATGAGTGAGGTTGATGTTCGGGAGCATGTTGATATTAAGGCAGAGGAGGTGTTGGGTTGGAGTTGCTAAACTACATTAGGACGGATAAGTCCCCGGGGCCTGACGGAATATTCCCCAGGCTGCTCCACGAGGCGAGGGAAGAGATTGCTGAGCCTCTGGCTAGGATCTTTATGCCCTCGTTGTCCACGGGAATGGTATCGGAGGATTGGAGGGAGATGAATGTTGTCCCCTTGTTTAAAAAAGGTAGTAGGGATAGTCCGGGTAACTATAGACCAGTGAGCCTTACGACTGTGGTGGGAAAGCTGTTGGAAAAGGTTCTTAGAGATAGGATCTATAGGCATTTAGAGAATCATGGTCTGATCAGGGACAGTCAGCATGGCTTTGTAAAGGGCAGATCGTGTCTAACAAGCCTGATAGAGTTCTTTGAGGAGGTGACCAGGCATATAGATGAGGGTAGTGCAGTGGATATGATCTATATGGATTTTAGTAAGGCATTTGACAAGGTTCCACACGGTAGGCTTATTCAGAAAGTCAGAAGGCGTGGGATCCAGGGAAGTTTGGCCAGGTGGATTCAGAATTGGCTTGCCTGCAGAAGGCAGAGGGTCGTGGTGGAGGGAGTACATTCAGATTAGAGGATTGTGACTAGTCGTGTCCCACAAGGATCGGTTCTGGGACCTCTACTTTTTGTGATTTTTATTAACGACCTGGATGTGGGGGTAGAAGGGTGGGTTGGCAAGTTTGCAGACGACACAAAGGTTGGTGGTGTTGTAGATAGTGTAGAGGATTGTCAAAGCTTGCAGAGAGACATTGATAGGATGCAGAAGTGGGCTGAGAAGTAGCAGATGGAGTTCAACCCGGAGAAGTGTGAGGTGGTACACTTTGGAAGGACAAACTCCAAGGCAGAGTACAAAGTAAATGGCAGGATACTTGGTAGTGTGGAGGAGCAGAGGGATCTTGGGGTACATGTCCACGGATCCCTGAAAGTTGCCTCACAGGTGGATAGGGTAGTTAAGAAAGCTTATGGGGTGTTAGCTTTCATAAGTCGAGGGATAGAGTTTAAGAGTCGCAATGTAATGATGCAGCTCTATAATACTCTGGTTAGGCCACGCTTGGAGTACTGTGTCCAGTTCTGGTCGCCTCACTATAGGAAGGATGTGGAAGCATTGGAAAGGGTACAGAGGAGATTTACCAGGATGCTGCCTGGTTTAGAGAGTATGCATTATGATCAGCGATTAAGGGAGCTAGGGCTTTACTCTTTGGAGAGAAGGAGGATGAGAGGAGACATGATAGAGGTGTACAAGATAATAAGAGGAATAGATAGAGTGGATAGCCAGCACCTCTTCCCCAGGGCACCACTGCTCAATACAAGAGGACACGGCTTTAAGGTAAAGGGTGGGAAGTTCAAGGGGGATATTAGAGGAAGGTTTTTCACTCAGAGAGTGGTTGGTGCGTGGAATGCACTGCCTGAGTCAGTGGTGGAGGCAGATACACTGGTGAAGTTTAAGAGATTACTGGACAGGTATATGGAGGAATTTAAGGTGGGGGGTTATATGGGAGGCAGGGTTTGAGGGTCGGCACAACATTGTGGGCCGAAGGGCCTGTACTGTGCTGTACTATTCTATGTCTTTGTCTATATATCACTCACTCTATCCACATCTGATCAATGCATGGTATGGAGATTGCAATGCAATGGACAGGAAGTTTCTACAATGGGTAGTCACAACTGTCCAATGCCTACCCATCATCAAGGATGTATATGCAGAAAGTGCTGGAAAACGGCCAGCAATATCATGAAGGATCCCACCCACCCTGCTCATGGACTGTTTGTCCCACTCCCATCAGGGAGGAGGCTATGTTGCATCCAGGTCAGGACCACCAGACTCTAAAACTTTCCCTAAGTAGTAAAGCTGGTCAACATCTCCACCCACTAACCCACACGTCCACACCCCCACCACCACATTATCATTTCCTTCCTACCTCAGGAGTGGACTTCTGTACCTAGTGTTACTTTATGTGCTCATAATCAAACTACGTCTATGTATAAGAATCAGAATCAGTTTTAATATCACTGGCATATGTCATAAAATTTGTTAACTTTGCGGCAGCAGTACAATGCAATACATGATAACACAGCGAAAAACTCTGAATTACAGTAAGTATATATACGTATATCAAATAGTTTCAATGTCTATTTAGAAATCGGATGGCAGAAGGGAAGAAGTTGTTTCTGAATCGTTGAGTGTGTGCCTTCAGACTACTGTATCTCCTTCCTGATGGCGACAATGAGAAGGAGGCATGTCCTGGGTGATGAGGGTCCTTAATGGTAGATGCCGCCTTTCTGAGGCATTGCTTCTTGATACTACTGAAGCTGGAACCCATGATGCAGCTGACTAATTTTACAACACTATGAAGCTTACTTTGATAGTGTGCAGTACCGGATAGTGATGCAGCCAGTCGGTATGCTCTCCACAGTACATCTGTTGAAGTTTTTGAGTGTTTTAGGTCACAAAGCAAATCTCAAACTCCTAGTGAAATATAGCTACTATCTTGCCTTCTTTATAGCTGCATCGATATGTTGGGACCAGTTTAGATCTTCAGAGATATTGACACCCGGGAACTTGAAATTGCTCACTCTCACCACTTTTGACCCCTCCATGAGGATTGGTATGTGTTCCCTCATCTTACCCTTCCTGTTGCTGCAACACTACTCAACTAGCTGGTATATCTTGCTCCTGTATACCCTCTCATCACCATCTGGGATTCTGCCAACATTGGTTGTATCATCAGCAAATTAATGGATGGCATTTGAGCACTGTATGCATAGCCACACAGTCATGGGTATAGAGAGAGTAGAGCAGTGGGCTACAAACACATCCCTGAGGTGTGCCAGTGCAGTGATTGTCAGTGAGGTGGAGATGATAGTGCCTATCCACACAGATTGTGGTCTACTAGTCAGCAGGTTGAGGATCCAGTTACAGAGGGATTTACAGAGGCCCAAGTTCTGTAGCTTTTCGATCAGGACTGTAGGAATGATGGTGTTAAACACTGAGCTGTAGTTAATGAATAGCATCTTGACATAGGTATTTCTATTGTCCTCCAGGTGATCGAAGGTCACCTGTACAGCCATTGAGATTGCGTTCGCAGTAGACCTATTGTGGCAATAGGCAAATTACCTGAACTGCATTCCGATTGTTCGATGTTAATTCTTCCATTCCAAGCATAACTGAGATCCACCCAGCATTCAAGTGTAACGCACTCGCAGATTTTGGATGCAGATCAGTGAGAACCGAAAAGTATTATTTTCTTATTGACAGCAATCAGAATATCAGTGTATGAAAAGCATTTGTGCTATGTCCTTTATTTAAGCACAAGATATCAAAATTTGTTGTTCTGCTGTGAAAAAACTACAGATTTCACATTGCAATTCTGTAATAATAAATCAGAACATGATTCTGATTCTGTTGGGTAGACACTTACCTGATGGTTCTGATCAATGAGGTCACGAACAATGATGTCCTTCTGCACAACTCTAACTACTGAGTGCAGGTGTTGGGATGTCTGCTACAGCTGTACAAGACATCGGCAAGGCTGCATTTGAATTCCATTCAGTTCTGTCATCCTGTTCATGGAAATACACTATGTCACTGAACTGGAGAGAATAGAAAAAGGATTTAAGGATTTTAGCTTAAAATGTTAGACCGGGACATTTTCCCTAGAGTGTAAGAGACAAAGGAATGACCTATAGTGGTTATTTGATCCATTGCAGAATGCACCTTACTGGATGCATTGTGGCTTGGTAAGCAACTGTTCTGCCCATCCCCACAGGAACCTGCAGAGAGTTGTTGATGCAACTCAGCACATCATGAAAACCAGTCTCTCCTCCATGCACTCTGTCTATAGATCATGTTGCCTCAGTAAAGCATAATCACAGATCCCACCCATCTCAGGCATTCTCTCTTTATCTCTTTCCCATCCAGCCGAACAGTAAAAAAAAGTCAGAACAATGGATTCACAATGTCTCATAAAAAGAGAGAGTTGCAAACATGCACCCATTGATATAAGGCGACAAACTTCATTATCAATGTATTTAAGAAGCTGTTAGATAGACAAGTGAAAACTCAGGGAATAGAGGGATTTGGATCAGTTACAGGCAGAAAAGATTTTGTTTTATTCAGTATCATTTTCAGGCCAGTCATCATGTGCTGAAGGGCCTATTCCTGTGCTTTTCTGTTCTATGCTTGATGTTCAATGTTTGACATTCTACATTTGATGTCATATATCTAATATGTGATGCTTTATGTTTTACATTTGATGTTCTAAGTTCGCTATTTGATGTTTTATGTGTGATGTATGATGATGTTCTCTATATCTCACTCCTGTATGCCCTCTCATCATCATCTGAGATTCTGCCAACAATGGCTCTATCAACAGCAAGTTTTAGATGGTATTTGAGCTACTGTATACCTGGCTACACAGTCATGGGTATGGAGAGATTAGAGCAGTGGGCAAAGCACACATCCCTGCGGTGCGCCAGTGTTGATTGTCAGTGAGGTGGAGATATTATTACCAGCCTGCACAGATTGTGCTCTTCCGGTTAAGAAGCCAAGGATGCTGTTGCAGAGGTCCAGGTTCTGTAACTTTTCAATCAGCTCTGTAGGAATTATGGTTAAACGCTGAGCTACGTTTATTGAAAAACATCCTGATATAGGTATTTGTATTGTCCATGTGATCTCAGGCCACATGAAGAGCCATTGAGATCGCATCCATCATAGTGCTATTGTGGCGATAGGCAAATTGCCTGAACTGCATTCCAATTGTTCGACGTTAATTCTTCCATTCCGAGCATAGCTGAGATCCACTCAGCATTCAAGTGTAACACACTCGCAGGTTTTGAATGTAGATCAGTGAGAACCAAAAAGTATTATTTTCTTATTGCCAACGATCAAAGTGTCAGTGTATGAATAACTTTGGGAAAGAGATATATGGTTCAGCATTTGCGCTATATCCTTTACTTAAGGACAAGATACTGAAATTTGTTGTTCTGCTGTTGTGAAACAACAAATTTCACATTGCAATTCTGTAATAATAAGTCAGAACATGATTCTGATTCTGATTGGGTAGATGCTTGCTTGATGGTTCTGTTCAATGAGGTCACGATCAGTCATGTCTTTCTGCACAACTCTAACTACTGAGTACAGGTGTTGGGATGTCATGTTACAGCTGTACAAGACATTGGCAAGGCTGCATTTGAATTCCATTCACTTCTGTTATCCTGTTCATGGAAATACAGTATATCATTGAACTGGAGAGAATAGAAAAAAAAATTAAGAATTTTAGCTGGGACTGGAGGGCTGGAATTATAAGGGAAGACCGGGACATTTTCTCTAGAGTACAAGAGACAAAGGAATGACCTATAGTGGTGAATCAATGTGTCATAGAACACATCTTACTGGATGCCTCGTGCTTGGTATGCAGCTGCTCTGCTCCTGACCACAAGAACCTGCAGAGAATTGTAAACACAGCTCAGCACATTGCAGGAACCAGCCTACCCTCCATACACTCTGGCATACTTCTTGTATAGCAAAAAACATTATCTGTAAAGCATAATCATAGGTCCCACCCATCTTAGATATTCTCCCTTTTTCTCTCTCCCATCGGGCTGAGGATAAAAAAGTCTGAGCAAAGATTCACAAGTCTCACAAAGTTAGAGACTTGCTAACATGATCTTATTGACAAAGAGCAACAAATGTCACATCAATATATTAAAGAGGCTGTTAGATAGACAAGTGAAAACTTAAAGAATAGACCCATATGGATCAGTTATAGGCAGAAAAGACTTAGTTTTATTCAGTATCCTCTTCAGCCCAGTTATTGTCGACTGAAGGGCTGTTCCTGTGCTGTTCTGTTCTATGCTTGATGTTCTGTGTTTGATGTTATACATTTGATGTGCTATGTTTAATGTTCTATGTTTTATGTTTGATGTTCTAAGTTTGATATTTGATGTTTTATGTGTGACTTTTGGTGATGTTTTGATGATGTTCTATGTTTGATGTTTGATGATGAGGTTCTGTGTTTGCTGCTTGATGGTTTATGTGTGATGTTTGATGCTCTGTGTTTGATTTTCTGTGATGTTTGATGTTCTGTTTGATTTTCTATGATGGTTGTTGTTCTATGTAAACATTCTGCTAGCGATCTAAGCAAGTTGAGCAGTGTCTATGACGGACAGAGGAAATTATCACCACAGATGCCACTCGACCGCTGAGCCCCTTCAGCAGATTGCCTGTTGCTCTAGTTCATCAACAATTACTTGCCATTTCATTGCTGTAAATGTGTCAGTCATTCCTGTAGTCATGGTGATGTTCTGGATGTTGTTCCACCACCTTGTTGACCAATCGAAGACACAAGAGATTCTGTAGGTCTGGAACAACACACAAAGTGGTGGAGAATCTCAATAGGTCAGGCAGTATCTGTAGAAGGAAATGGACAGCCGACCTTTGGGTTGAGATACTACATCAGCACTGGAAAGGTCGAGGAGGGGTAACCAATAAAAACAGGGGAGGGGAAGGTATTGTAATTATGGAGCACAGGTGGGAATGAAGTGAGAGCTGGGAGGTAACAGAAGGAAGTGACAAAGAACTGAAGAAAGTGGAGTCTGATATGAGAGAAAGTGAATAAAGGGAAGAAGATGAGGAGAGGATCTTCAGAAGAATTCCCACCTCTTAGACCCCTCTTTACAATGGCAGCACAGCAGTGAAAACTGCAAACAGTTTCAAACTCCTGGTAGTGCTCATCTCACGAAAGCTCTTATGGTCCCAGATCACATTCCATATAATCTAATGTCTCTACTTTTTGAGGATCCTGAAGAGAACTGGACTATACTCATCAATACTCATGACCCTCTACAGATGCTCAGTAGAGAGCATCCTTACATGCTGTGTCACTGCACGGTATGGAGAGAGCTCTGCAGTGGGCAATGAAGTACTCCAATGGGTCGTCAAAACTGCTAATCGAATCACCAGCACTAGTCGTCATCAAGGACATATATGCAAAAAGTTCTAGAAAAAGGCCAGCAATATCATGAAGGATCCCACTCACCCTACTCAGGGACAGTTTGTCCCACTCCCGTCAGATGGAGGCTACGTAGCATCCATGCCAGGACCACCAGTCTAAAAAACAGTGACTTTCCCAAAGCAGTAAGGTTGATCAACACCCCCAACCACCAACCCACCCCTCTACAGCCCCAACCACCACTTTATCATTTCCTTCCTGCAAGTTCCTAATGTACAAACTCCTGTACCAAGTGTTATTTTATGTACTCATAATCAATCTATGTATACACATAAGCATAAGAATCAGTTTTATGCAATATGTGAGGAAATTTACAGCAGCAGCACAATGCAATACATGATAATCTTGGGGAAAATGTAAATTACAGTGAGTTTATATATATAAATATGTCAAATAATTAAATTAAATAAGTAGTGCAAAAACATGAATAAAAGAAAGTTGAGTGATAGTGCTCATGGTTTCAACGTTCATTCATAAATTGGATGGGAGAGGGGAAGGAGCTGTTCCTGAGTCACTGAGTGTGTGCCTTCAGGCTTCTGTACCTCCTTCCCAAAGGTAACCATGTGAAGAGGGCATGTCCTGTGTGACGGAGGTCCTTAATAATGGATGTCACCTTTCAGAGGCACTGCTCCTTGAAGGTGTCCTGGATATGATGATGGCTATAAACCATGATGGAGCTGACTAATTTTACAACTCTCTGCAGCTGACTTCGATCCTGTGCAGCAGCCTTTACATACCAGATGGTGATGCAGCCAGTCAGAATGCTCTCCACGGCACCTCTGTCAAAATTTTCGAGTGTTTTAGGTGACAAACCAAATCTCCTCAAATTCCTAATGAAATATAGCTGCTGTCTTGCCTTCTTTATAGCTCCATCGACATATTGGGACCAGGTTAGGGCCTCAGAGATCTTGACACCCAGGAACTTGAAACTGCTCACTCTCACCACTTCTGATCCCTCTATGAGGATTGGTTCGTTCTCCCTCGTTTTACCCTTTCTGAAGTCCACAATCAGCTCTTTGATCTTACTGACATTGAGTGCAAGGTTGTTGCTGTGACAGCACTCAAGTAACTGGTATCTTTCCCTCCTGTACACCCTCTTGTCACTATCTGGGATTCCGCCAACAATGGTTGTATCATCAGCAAGTTTATGGATGGCAGTTGAGCTACTGTATACCTAGACACACAGTCCTGGGTATGGAGAGATTAGAGCAGTGGGCTAAGCACACGTCCTTGAGGTATGCCAGTGTTGATCATCAGTGAGGTGGAGATGTTGTTACCAGCCTGCACAGATTGTGGTCTTCCGGTTAGGAAGTCAAGGACTCAGGTTCAGAGGGAGGTACAGAGTCTTTGATGAGAATGGCTTGGACCCAAATGCTGAAGTATTTGTGGCAAAGGTTGAGACACTGTTTCAAACTAGTTCAGGAATCTGAGCACAAAGCAAACACTAGACAAAATCACTAGTAGGCTTACAATTGAGCACCGAACCTCAGGTCAGGTGCACCTTAAATACTCAATCCTGGGTGCCCGAAACATGATTGTGTTAGTGGGCCTGTCCTGAATCTTTAAAGGGGCCACATCAGCTATCCCTACCCCGGAGATTTAGAGTGTGTAAACGTTGGAAGCTGGTGCGAACGGGTGCGTGTCGTAACAGGACCCCCGCCCCTATGGCGACTCCTGATGGCCCTGGCTGCTCTGGAGCTGATGATTGTAGCCATGGATGAGAGCAGATCCAAGATGTCTCTTTCAGGCACCCAGCACCTCTCCTTGCGTCCTAATGGAACGGTACACGGGTCCAAGGTTCTTCTCACGGTGAAAACCTATTCCCCATTAACAAACCAAGGTGGCAGAGGGGCTGGTGGTGCTGGAGCTAATGGGCTGAACTTCGCAGGCTTTAACTTGGAGACGTGGAAGGTTGGATTTATCTTGAGGGTCTTGGAGAGCTGCAAGGTGTAGGCCACCGGGTTTACTTTCCTGAGAATGTTGTCCAGGTTGCAAAACTGGTTCCTGTCTTCTCTTGTGGTTAGTCTGTATTTCAGCCTCCCGGGTAGACGCTAACAAAATTTCCCTTGCCTTGGTCGATCCCTCCTTGCAGTGTCGGATGATATCTTCAGCCGCAGGAATCCCAACCTCTGCCTTCTGCTCAGGGAAGGGTGGTGGAGAATACCCAAAATGGCATCCGAAAGGAGACATTTCATGTGCCAAATGCTGTAAAGTGTTGTGGGCTACCTTTTCCCACATCAGATGGTCACTCCACTCACTCAGTCTTTCAGAGGTCAGGCATCTTAGGGTACATTCCATATTTTAGTTCACCTGCTCCATCTGACTTTTGGACTGTGGGTGAAACCCAGTGGAAAGACTCGCTGTCGCCCCAATCATTTTGCAAAACACCCTGCAGAAATGTGATGTGAATTGCAGACCGCGATCCGACACAATGTCCACTGGAAAACTGTGGATCCTGAAGACCTGCTGCAGGACAATCTCCTCCATCTCCACTGCAGGTGGAAGTCTTTCCAAGGCAATAAGTATGCAGGTCTTCGAAAAATGATTTACAGTTGGAAGGAGGAAGACCGGTGACAAAATCCATGGAGATGTGAGCCCATGGTTTTTCCAGAACAGGCAGCAGGTGAAGGAGCCCTTGAGGTTGGGTGCGAGGTTCCTTGTTCCGGGTGCACACCTTGCATGCCTGCATACATTGACAGACCCTCTTTGCCATTCCAGGCCACCAATATCTTCTCTTAATGAACTCAAAGGACCTGGTAATCCCTGGGCCAGACATCCTTATTCAAGAACCGGAGACTACACAGGACTAGGAACGAACGGCTGACCCGGAGGGTCATTCTGAGGAATATCCCCTTGTGCCTGGGCCTTGTGAACAGGTATGTTAATTCCCCACGAGTTGGCACTGTTACCCTGGCTTGGGGCAAAACGGTAGTAGGCTGCTCCCCTCATTCAGGTTCCTCAAACTGATGGGACAAGGTATCTGGTTTCTGGTTCCTTGACCCCGGTTGATAGGTCAGGATGGAACTAAAATGGTTTCGGAAGAGGGACAACCTGTCCTGCCTGGAATTCAGTCTCTTGGCCTCCTGAATATAAGCCAGGATCTTGTCATCCATCCATACAATAAAACAGTTTGTGGTCCCCTCGAGCCAGTAATGCCATTCCTCCAGAGCCAACTTGACTGCGAGCAGCTCTCTAGTCCAAATGTTGTAAATCACCTCTGCCAGGGATCGTCCCCTGGGAAAGGACACGCATGGGTGCAGTTTATTGTCTGAAGGTGTCCGTTGAGACAACACTGACCCACTCCGACGTCTGAAGTGTCCACTTCCACGATGAAGGGAGGGTCCGTATTAGGTGTGATCAGAACGGGAGCTGTTGTGAACTGATGTTTGAGCTCTGCGAAAGCAGCCTCTGCCTCGGTAGCCCAAACAAAAGGGCCCGTGGATCTCCTGGTTAGTTCTGTCAGTGGAGCCACCGCTGAGCTGAAGTTTCTGATGAACTTCCGATAAAAGTTAGTAAATCCCAGGAATTATTGGACCTGGATGGTGGTGGCCACTCTCCAACTATTTGTGTCTTTCAGGGTTCATCTTGAGATTGCCATTAGAGATAATGATGCCCAAAAAAGAAATAGTGGTTACGTGAAATTCAGACAACTCCAGCTTAAAGTAAAGTCCATGATCAAGAAATTTCTTTAGGTTATCTCTGACGTGAGTGACGTTCTCCTCCATGCACATCAAGAAAATTAGGATATTATCCAAGTAGATGAAGGCATACTTATAGAGAGCATCCTGGAGTATTGTCATTTATAAAGGCCTGGAAAACTGCTGGTGAGTTCACAAGGCCGAAGGGCATGACCAAGTAGTCCTGGTGCCCCCTGTCGGTATGTTGAATGCCATCTTCCACTTGTCCCCTTCCTTTATGCAAACCAGATTGTATGCACTCCACAAGTCCAACTTCGAGAATACTCTTGCCCGTTGGAGAATCTCGAAAGCTGTGTTCGTGAGTGGAAGAAGGTAATGATTCTTGACTGTTATGTGATTCAGCTCTCTATAATCAATGCAAGGCCGCAGACTCCCGTCCTTCTTCTGTACGAAGGAGAAGCCATCGCCAGGTGGAGAGGTGGAGGGCCAAATGAATCCCAGGGCTGGAACCTCCTTAATATACTCCTCTATAGTGCTTCTTTCTGGGCCTGAGAGTGCACATAATTGACCCTGCAGAAGACACGTATCTGGTAGCAGACATATTGCACAGCCGCTCAGTCAATGCAGTGGAAGAGTTGAGACCTTTCCCTTACTGAAGACCTCTTCTATGTCCTTGCAAATGGAAGGGATTTCTATTGGTTTGTGTGCTGCAATTATCTGTGAAACTTCCTCTGAGGATGACTTCTGAGACTCCGTTGGTAGTGGGGGTGGTTCGGCAGACCCCAGAGTCTCATCCACAGGCCCACAAGAGTCCTTAGTGAAAACAGAAACCAAATCACAATCCAAATCCTTGCTTGTCCCCTCAGACATCAGCAGTGATGTGTGACAAATGGTCCTTGTGCTCCTGGGACCAGGCTCCAAGATCTCCCCTTAGTTGGGACCTGGGAATTGGAGCCCTTTGGCTTAGCTGCTAGAGTTCACACTGCTTGAGCACCTCCGTGATTTTTTCCTGAACTAGAGATCTTGCTCCAGTGAACCCCTGACTGGACTGGGTCGGGACTCGCATGGGCCTATTGGCTGTAGCCAGTTTGCCTTCTCTTGAAGGACTGGGTTTCCTGAAGACTCCAGGTTACCCTGAGCAGAATTCTGTTGCTTCGTTGGCCGCTGGTCTCAGGAGAGCCTGGGAGCCAAGCCGAAAACAAACTACAGTCTGTTGCTGGGTCTGCCTGGAACCTAGTGTGCAGCCGTCCAAGACAGTTGTGGGCAAGAACTGGCTCAACTCTCGTAGTGGTAGGTTAAACCGATGGGTGGTTCCCCTATCCAAAAAATTACCCGCTGTCCAGAGTCCACAAAAGCCTTTACCTGCCTTAGGTTATTACCCCAGGTAAACTCTACCTTCAGCATGAACCCAGAATCTGTGGGGTTGGGCATAGTGGCTGCCAATGTTGGATGTCTTGGCAGTTCCCAGCTGGCTGCAGCTTCAGACATTTTGCCCACAGGTGAAAGCAGCAAACTGGACTCTGGCGCTGGGACCTCTCATCGGTTGGAGAGTCTAGTGTAACTGACCTGTATGAGTTCAGCTGGATCTTGAGCAGGCGATGGGCTGGTCATTGTCTGGGGAGTGAAACAATGATGCGTTGAGTCTGGGCTTGCGTTAGCCCTCTTCAACCTGTGATGTGGTCCCACCTACGGTCTGCCAGACGATTATCCAGATGGGTGGGCTGGTTGATGAGAACCTCTCAGTTCTCTGTTGGCTCTCTAAGTGCGAGGGTATCCTTTCATTCATCACAGAATCTGTGGCAGTATAGAGTGGCCAAGGCCTCCTCATTCCAACCACTCTCCTGGGCCAAGGTCTCAAATTCGATTTCATAGTCGGCCATTAACTCTCTATAAGACCATAAGACATAGAAGCAGAATTCAGCCATTCAGCCCATCGAGTCTGCTTGCCATTCCATCATGGCTGATCCTGGATCCACTCAACCTCATACACCTCCCTTCTCTCCATAACCTTTGATGTCCTGATCGATCAGGAAACTATCAACTTCCACCTTAAATATACGCACGGACTTGGCCTCCACAGCAGTCTGTGGCAGAGCATTCCACAGATTCACCACTCTCTGGCTAAAGAAATTCCTCCTTAAATCTGATCTAAAGGGTCGCCCCTCAAATTTGAGGATGTGCCCTCTAGTTCTGGACACCCCCACCAAAGGAAACATCTTCTCCACATCCACATTACCTAGCTGCAGCAAGAACCCTGGTCACCGTCGAATCTCTTTGGGATTGGAAGATGTACTGGCTCCAGAGCAGTACCAACTAGTTACCCCAAGCAACACTGGCTTCCTCCTTGCGAAAGCTGACCCACGACTACCCGGTGTTCGTGTATCTGCAAGCTCTGTCGGGAAATATCTTCGCTGTATATGGTCACAGTGGAAGAAAGGCTATGACACTCCGCTGGGTCCACACTGTTGATTGTACTACGACAAGAGTGCTTGACGAGAATGGCTTGGACCCAGATGCTGGAGGATCCTGGAGCAAGGAACAAGACATGGTTTCAAACTGGGTCGAGAATCTGAGCACAAAACAAAAACACTAGACAAAACCAGGAGTAGGCTTACGACTGAGCACCAAAACTCAGTTCAAGTGCACCTTAAGGGCTGAATCCTTGGCGCCCAAAACATGATTGCCAATTAGCGGGACTGCCTTGGATCTTCAAAGGGGCCGTGCCAGCTATCCGTACTCTGGGGATTTAAAGCACCTAAACCTCGGAAGCTGGCACGGGTAGGAGCGTGTCACAACAAGAGGTTCAGGTTCTGTAGCTTTTTGATCGGAATTGTGGGAATAATGGTGCCAAATGCCGAGCTGTATTCAAAGAACAGCATCCTGACATAGGTATTTGTATTGTCCAGGTGATCCAAGGCTGCATGGAGAGCCATTGAGATTGCGTCCACCTTACACCTAATGTAGCAATAGGCAAATTACCTGAACTGCATTCCGATTGTTCAAAGTTAATTCTTCCATTCCAAGCATAACTGAAATCCACTCAGCATTCAAGTGTAACACACTCACAGATTTTGAATGTAGATCAGTGAGAACCAGTTCAGCATTTGTGCTATGTCCTTTACTTAAGGACAAGATATCGAAATCTGTTGTTCTGCTGTGATAAAACAATAGATTTCATATTGCAATTCTGTAATAATAAATCAGAACATGGTTCTGATTCTGACTGGGTAGGTCGCTTGCCTGACAATTCTGTTCAATGAGGTCATGGCCAATCATGTCCTTCTGCACAACTCTAACTACTGAGCCAGGTCACTCGTCTGAGTGCTACTGGTACCATGTAACCCAGTACTACCTGTCGCATGGTCGGGTGGTCGGTGACTAAACCGGCTCCCTCACCAGGCTTGTCTGGTGAGGAAGGTGTCTAGACACCCTGCAGGACTTAAAGCAAGACCTATCAAAGGGTGGATGAACCCTCTCGTAGGGTCAACGGCCATCTAGCAAACACATGCCGTGAAGCGCAGAAAGAGCATCCCTTGCATCAAAGCTTGGTCTGGCCATTCACTGCAACAGGACTTCCCCCAGCCGCCTTGGACCCCACCATGCCGCTGGATCCGGGAGGGAATTCTTTCTTTTTCCCCCCTTGGCGAATCGACCTGGACAGATGAAGGGCCAGCAGGGCTCACGCAGCTAACGGTATAAAAAGTTCGTCTGTTTGGCGAGGTAAGTGGGTGAGTAGACTTATTTTTCCTGTTTCATTCCTGTAGAATTAGATAGCATGCCTGCAGGGTTAGTGCTTTGTTCGGGGTGTCAGATGTGGGAATCCTAGGAGACCTCCAGCCTCCCTGATGGCCACATCTGTGCCAGGTGCACCGAGATGCAGCTCCTCAGAGACCGTGTTAGGGATCTGGAGCTGCAGCTTGATGACCTAGTGCTTATCAGGGAAAGTGAAGAGGTGATAGACAGGAGCTACAGGGAGGTAGTCATCCCTAGGCTACAGAGGTCAGAAAACTGGGTGACTGTCAGGAGAGGGAAGGGAAATGCCCGGATAGTGGAGAGCACAACTGTGGCTGTCCCACTCAGCAACAAATATCTTCTTCTGGATGCTGTTGAGGGGGATGACCTGACAGGGGACGCCCATGGTGACCGGGTATCTGGCACTGAGCCTGGCGCTGTTGTGCAGGAGGGAAGGAGGGAGAAGAGGAATGTGGTAGTCATAGGGGATTCCATAGTCAGGGGAACAGACAGGAGATTCTGTGAGCCTGAGAGAGATACCAGCATGGTGTGTTGCCTCCCAGGAGCCAGGGTACGGGATATCTCAGATCGGGTCCAGAATATTCTGAAGGGAGAGGGTGAGCAGCCAGTTGTCTTAGTACATGTTGGTACCAATGACATAGATAGGACAAGGGAAGAGGTCCTGAAGAGAGATTTCTGGGAGTTAGGAAGGAAACTGAGAAGCAGGACCTCCAGGGTAGTAATTTCGGGATTGCTACCTGTGCCATGTGCTAGCGAGGGCAAGAATAGTCAGATCAGGCAGATGAATGCGTGGCTGAGAGACTGGTGCAGGGGGCAGGGCTTCAGATTCTTGGATCATTGGGATCTCTTCTGGGGGAAGTATGACCTGTTCAGAAAGGACGGGTCATACCTGAACCCGAAGGGGACCAGTATCCTGGTGGGAAGATTTACTAGAGCTGTTAGGGAGGGTTTAAACTAATTTGGCAGGGGGATGTGAAACCGGAATGATAGAGCGGAGGAAGGGGAAAACAGAAATAAATCCAAGATAGTGAGCAGTAAAGATGTCAGGAAAGACAGGCAGGTGATGCAGCAAATTTGTAGCCATTGGGATGAGTTGCAATGCAATAAAGTTACAGTGAAATCAAAGCGAAAAATACCAAACACTGGTCTTAAGGTGTTATACTTAAATTCACGCAGCATGAGGAATAAGGTGGATGATCTTGTCGTACAGCTACAGATTGGCAGGTATGATATTGTGGACATCACTGAGACGTGGCTAAAGGATGCATATCTCTGGGAGCTGAACGTCCAAGGATACACGGTGTATCGGAAGGATAGGAAGGTAGGCAGAGGGGGAGGTATGGCTTTATTGGTAAGAAATGATATTAAGTCATTAGAAAGAGCTGATATAGGATCGGAAGATGCAGAATATTTATGGGTTGAGCTAAGAAATTGCAGGGGTAAAAGGACCCTGATGGCAGTTATTTATAGGCCTCCAAACAGCTGCAGTGATGTGGACTACAAATTACAACAGGAAATAGAAAAGGCTTTTCAGAACATAGAACATAGAACATAGAATCGTACAGCACATTACAGGCCCTTTGGCCCACAACGTTGTGCCGACCCTCAAACCCTGCCTCCCATATAAGCCCCCACCGTAAATTCCTCCATATACCTGTCTGGTACTCTCTCAAACTTCACGAGTGTATCTGCCTCCACCACTGACTCAGGCAGTGCATTCCATGCAGCAACCACTCTCTGAGTAAAAATCCTTCCTCTAATATCCCCTTGAACTTCCCACCACTTACCTTAAAGCCATGTCCTCTTGTATTGAGCAGTGGTGCCTTGGGGAAGAGGCGCTAGCTGTCCACTCTATCTATTCCTCTTATTATCTTGTACACCTCTATCATATCTGCTCTCATCCGCCTTCTCTCCAAAGAGTAAAGCCCTAGCTCCCTTAATCTCTGATCATAATGCATACTCTCTAAACCAGGCAGCATCCTGGTAAATCTCCTCTGTACCCTTTCCAATGCTTCCACATCCTTCCTATAGTGAGACGACCAGAACTGGACACAGTACTCCAAGCGTGGCCTAACCAGAGTTTTATAGAGCTGCATCATTACATCGCGACTCTTAAACTCTATCCCTCAACTTATGAAAGCTTACACCCCATAAGCTTTCTTAACTACCCTATCTACCTGTGAGGCAACTTTCAGGGATGTGTGTACATGTACCCTCAGATCCCTCTGCTCCTCCACACTACCAAGTATCCTGCCATTTACTTTGTACTCTGCCTTGGAGATTGTCCTTCCAAAGTGTACCACCTCGCACTTCCCCGGGTTGAACTCCATCTGCCACTTCTCAGCCCACTTCTGCACCCTATCAATGTCTCTCTGCAATCTTCGATAATCCTCTACACTATCTACAACACCAGCAACCTTTGTGTAGTCTGCAAACTTGCCAACCCGCCCTTCTACCCCCACATCCAGGTCATTGATAAAAATCACGAAAAGTAGAGGTCCCAGAACAGATCCTTATGGGACACCACTAGTCACAATCCTCCAATCTGAATGTACTCCCTCCACCACCACCCTCTGCCTTCTGCAGGCAAGCCAATTCTGAATCCACCTGGCCAAACCTCCCTGGATCCCACGCCTTCTGACTTTCTGAATAAGCCTACTGTGTGGAACCTTGTCAAATGCCGTACTAAAATCCGTATAGATCACATCTACTGCACTACCGTCATCTATATGCCTAGTCACCTCCTCAAAGAACTCTATCAGGCTTGTTAGATGCGATCTGCCCTTCACAAAGCCATGCTGACTGTCCCCTGATCAGACCATGATTCTCTAAATGCCTATAGATCCTATCTCTGAGAATCTTTTCCAACAGCTTTCCCACCACAGACGTAAGGCTCACTGGTCTATAATTACCCGGACTATCCCTACTACCTTTTTTGAATAAGGGAACAACATTCGCCTCCCTCCAATCCTCCGGTACCATTCCCGTGGACAACGAGGACATAATGATCCTAGACAGAGGCTCAGCAATCTCTTCCTTTGCCTCATGGAGCAACCTGGGGAATATTCCATCAGATCCTGGGGACCTATCCGTCCTAATGTATTTTAACAACTCCAACACCTCCTCTCCCTTAATATCAACCTGCTCCAGAACATCAACCTCACTCGTATTGTCCTCACCAGAAGGGCAGTGTTATGATAACTGTGGGGGATTTTAATATGCGAGTGGATTGGGAAAATTAGGTCGGGACTGGCTCTCAAGAGAGAGAATTTGTAGAATGTCTGCGAGTGGCTTTTTAGAACAGCTTGTTGTTGAGCCCACGAGGGAATTGGCTGTACTGGATTGGGTATTGTGTAATGAACCGGAGGTGATTAGAGAAATTGAAGTGAAGGAACCCTTAGGAGGCAGTGATCAAAACATGATGGAGTTCACTGAAATTTGAAAAAGAGAAGCCGAAAGCTGATGTGTTGGTATTTCAGTGGAGTAAAGGAAATCATAGTGGCATGAGAGAGGAACTGGCCAAAGTTGACTGGAAAGGGACACTGGCGGGAAGGACGGCAGAGAAGCAGTAGCTGGAGTTTATGCAAGAAGTGAGGAAGGTGCAAGACAGGTATATTCCAAAAAAGAAGAAATTTTCGAATGGAAAAAGGATGCAACAATGGCTGACAAGAGAAGTGAAAGCCAAAGTGAAAGCAAAGGAGAGGGCATAGAAGGAAGCAAAAATTAGTGGGAAGACAGAGGATTGGGAAGTTTTTAAAAGTTTACAAAAGGAAACTAAGAAGGTCATTAAGAGGGAAAAGATGAACTATGAAAGGAAGCTAGCAAATAATATCAAAGAGGATACTAAAAGCTTTTTCAAGTATATAAAGAGTAAAAGACAGGTGAAAGTACATACAGGACCGATAGAAAATGATGCTGGGGATAAAGAGATGGCGAAGGAACTGAACGAGTATTTTGCATCAGTCTTCACTGAGGAAGACATCAGCAGTATACCGGACACTCAAGGGTGGCAGGGAAGAGAAGTGTGCGCAGTCACAATTACGACAGAGAAAGTACTCAGGAAGCTGAATAGGCTAAAGGTAGATAAATCTCCCGGACCAGATGGAATGCACCCTCGTGTCCTGAAGGAAGTAGCTGTGGAGATTGCGGAGGCATTAGCGATGACCTTTCAAAAGTTGATAGATTCTGGCATGGTTCCGGAGGACTGGAAGCTTGCAAATGTCACTCCGCTACTTAAGAAAGGGGCAAGGAAGCAAAAAGGAAATTATAGACCTGTTAGCTTGACATCAGTGGTTGGGAAGTTGTTGAAGTCGATTGTCAAGGATGAGGTTACAGAGTACCTGGAGGCATATGACAAGATAGGCAAAACTCAGCATGGATTCCTTAAAGGAAAATCCTGCCTGACAAACCTATTACAATTTTTTGAGGAAATTACAAGTAAGCTAGACAAGGGAGATGCAGTGGATGTTGTATATTTGGATTTTCGGAAGGACTTTGACAAGGTGCCACACATGAGGCTACTTAACAAGATAAGAGCCCATGGAATTACGGGAAAGTTACATATGCGGATAGAGTGTTGGCTGATTGGCAGGAAACAGAGAGTGGGAATAAAGGGATCCTATTCTGGTTGGCTGCCAGTTACCAGTGGTGTTCCACAGGGGACTGTGTTGGGGCCGCTTCTTTTTACATTGTACATCAATGATTTGGATTATGGAATAGATGGCTTTGTGGCTAAGTTTGCTGATGATACGAAAATAGGTGGAGGGGCCGGTAGTGCTGAGGAAACGGAGAGTCTGCAGAGAGACTTGGATAGATTGGAAGAATGGACAAAGAAGTGGCAAATGAAGTACAATGTTGGAAAGTGTATGGTTCTGCACTTTGGCAGAAGAAATAAATGGGCAGACTATTATTTAAATGGGGAGAGAATTCAAAGTTCTGAGATGCAACGGGACTTGGGAGTCCTTCTACAGGATACCCTTAAGGTTAACCTCCAGGTTGAGTCGGAGGTGAAGAAGGCGAATGCAATGTTGGCATTCATTTCTAGAGGAATAGAGTATAGGAGCAGTGATGTGATGTTGAGGCTCTATAAGCGCTGGTGAGACCTCGCTTGGAGTACTGTGGCAGTTTTGGTCTCCTTTTATGTGCTGACGTTGGAGAGGGTACAGAGAAGATTCACTAGAATGATTCTGGGGGTGAGAGGGTTAACATATGACGAACGTTTGTCCGCTCTTGGACTGTATTCCTTGGAGTTTAGAAGAATGAGGGGAGACCTCATAGAAACATTTCGAATGTTGAAAGGCATGGACAGGGTTTTTTGTGGCAAAGTTGGTTCTCATGATGGGGGAGTCTAGTACGAGAGGGCATGACTTAAGGATTGAAGGGCGCCCATTCAGAACAGAAATGTGAAGAAATTTTTTTAGCCAGAGGGTGGTGAATCTATGGAATTTGTTGCCATGGGCGGCAGTGGAGGCCAAGTCATTGGGTGTATTTAAGGCAGAGATTGGTAGGTATCTGAGTAGCCAGGGCATCAAAGGTTATGGTGAGAAGGTGGGGGAGTGGGACTAAATGGGAGAATGGATCAGCTCATGATAAAATGGCAGAGCAGACTCGATGGGCCAAATGACCGACTTCTGCTCCTTTGTCTTATGGTCTTATGGTCGTATGGAATGTCGAGAGGATGGGTCTGGACCTGTGCAACCCCCTACTCACCTAAAATCCACTCACACCCACGCTGTTCCTTTCTGAGCAGTGGGGTATCCTCAACACACCCAAGTCCTGTAGCGACGGACAAGTGGCGAAGCGGTAGGCTTGACCATCTGGGAGCGTAGTCACAAGTCTGCATGCAGGTGGCAGGGGGACAGTGGTCGCACATGGATTACAGAGCGGAGATCCAGTGAGGCAGCACCCTCTGCATTTGAGCAGCCCTGATTAGGGAGGGCCTGCTCACCCTATTATTAGGGAAGGGCCTAGAAAAGGTGGCTCAAACAAAGCCCGCTCACACCAACCTGGCCAGTCTGCCGTGGCAACTCTAGCGGTAAGAATCACAAGCAAATTTTGATCGTCGCATCATGGACATACGAACTCTGTTGGACAATGCTAACTCAGATCGCCCAGAGAGCCGCACAGCACTTGTTGCTCGTGTGCTCAAGGACTACAGAGTGGAGATTACGGCTCTCCAGGAGTCCTGACTCGCTGGAGAGGGTGCGCTTTGTGAAGAGAAAGGAGGGTGCACATTCTTCTGGTCTGACAGGCCCAATGAAGAATGAAGAGAATCTGGTGTGTGCTTGGCTATCAAGAACTGCCTCGCAGTAAAACTACCAGCCCTGCCTGTTGCTGTAAATGACCGAATGCAGACCTTGCGTACACCTTTGCAAGGAAAATGCCACCTCACCATAGTCAACGTTTACGCCCCAACTCTGACTAATCCCAGTGAAGTCAAGGAAGCATTCTACAGTGAGCTGAAAGCCTCTATTAGTAGCGTGGCAACTTCCGATAAGCTGCTGTTGCTGGGAGACTTTAATGCTCAGGTTGGCAAGGAGTCCACTGTGTGGCCTGGTGTGATTGGACGCCAAGGGGTTGGCAACAGTAATGGTAACGGTCTACTGCTCCTCTTGATGTGCACAGAATTCAAACTGTGCATTAGTATCACACTGTTCAGATTGCTAGACAAGCTCAAATGCACAAGGATGCATCCACGATCTAAAAGCTGGCATCCCATCGACTATGTCATCACCCGACAATGAAACATCTCTGATGCATCAACCATGACCATCTACAAGAACAAGGGAGACAAGAGACAACAAGTACTGTGGCATTTCTCTTTTGTCAGTTGTGGGAAAATGCCTCGTGAAGCTCATCCTTTGACGCTTGGTGTCCAACATCAGTGACAACATCCTTCCAGAAAGCCAGTGTGGTTTTCGAATAGGCCGTAGTACTGTGGACATGATCTTTTCACTGAGGCAGCTCCAAGAGAAATGTGCTGAGCAGCAGAGAAGTCCCTGTGTCACATTTGTTGATCTAACCAAAACGTTTGACATTGTTGGTAGAGGTGGCCTGTGGAAGCTCCTACCAAAATTCGGTTGCCCCCAACGCCTAAACAACATCACCTGTCAGTTCCACGAAGGCACGGAAGGCTGCACCAACATGTGTGGTGAGTTGTCAGACCCATTCTCCATCAGCAACGGCGTAAAACAGGGCTGTGTTCTGGCTGCTACTCTGTTTGGACTGTTCTTCACTGCTGTTCTTCAGGATGCCACATCAGACCTGAAGTTGGGGGTCTTCCTACAAACAAGGGCTAATGGCGGGCTCCTCAACCTCGCAAGACTGAGAGCAAAAACAAAAGTCAGGGACAATGTGGCGCATGAGCTACAGTTTGCTGATGACTGTGCACTGCTTGCCCACTCTCTCGAAGACTTACAGGAGATCACCAGTCATTTTGCCAGTGCAGCCAAAAGCTTCGGACTGACAATCAACTTGAAAAAGACAGAAGCGTTGTACCAATCGGATCCTGGCTCAAGCTACAAAGAGCCAACTGAACTCATTGATGACACTCGTCTCAATGCTGTCAACAAGTTTTGCTACCTGGGCAGCATAATAACATCCTCAGCTTCTCTGGATGTAGAGATTGAGTCAAGAACCAGAAAAACCTGCTTTGCCTTTGGTCATCTGAAAGATCGAGTTTGGTCACAGAACATCAGGTTGGCCACCAATTGCAAAGTATACAGGGCCGTTGTCATATCAACCTTGTTACATGGATGTGAGACATGGTGCCCATATCAGAGACACTTACGCCAGCTTGTCCAACTGCAGCAGCGTCACCTACGTTCTCTGATGAAGATCACCTGGTGGGACAAGGTCTCCAATACCGAGGTCCTCTCTCGAGCTGGAATGCCAGCAGTTTCAACCTTGGTGATGTCAGCCCAACTGCGCTGGGCAGGACATGTTGTCAGAATGCCTGACAGAAGACTGTCCAAGGACATCTTGTACGGCCAGCTTTCCAGTGGTACCTGAAAACGAGGAGGCCAGCGACTACGGTACAAGGATGTTCCGCACAAGAGCCTCAAGAAAGCTGACGTTGCCCCATCGACGTGGGAGGATCTGGCTCAAGATCGCTCACAGCGGAGGGACGCCATCAGAAGAGGTGTGGACGCTGCTGGGAACAAGCTCAACGAGGCAACAGAGGAAAGGCACAGGAAGTGCCACAACAGATCTTCTGCCCCTGCTGCCCCTCCAGGCCTCACCTGCCAAGTATGTCGCAAGCAGTGCCTGTCAAGGATCGGCCTGTACAGCCATTCCAGGACGCACATATCAAACCCCACTAACTGACTGAAAGGAACCATCATCATCCTATGGGATGGATAGCCAGAGAGAGAACTACTGAGTATAGAAATTGGGATGTCATGTCCTTCTACTCAATTCTAACTACTGAGTACAGCAGTTGGGATGTCATGTTATGGTCATTAAATGTTTTTACTGCATAATTTATCTATTTATTTAGAGATTCAGCATTGAACAGGCCTTTCAAAACCAACGAGCCGCGCTGCCCAGCACCCAACTTATTTAACCCTAGCCTAATCACAGGACAATTTACAAACGTTTGTATAACAACCAATTAGCCTACTAACCTGTACATCTTTGGACTGTGGGAGGAAGTCGGAGGATGCGGAGGAAACCCAAGTGATCACAGGGAGGAATGTCCAAACTCTTTACAGACAGCAGTGGGATTTGAACTCCCAATTCCGACACCCCGAGCTATGATAGCATCACGATAGCTGCTACGCTGCCATGGCGCCCAAGTCATGGAGTAGGGCTCGTAATGGTTCACACTGGGCAGTTTACAGTGTGTGAGTGATGAAGTGGGTCTGCCGAGATGAAGAACATGTGACCCGAAAGCTCATGCATAAAACAGGGCGCCCTCAAGGCATAGGAGGTCTCGTTGAATCTCTGTGTAATCAATGGACCTGCATGTGGCTTTTTGCATTAAGTATAACACGGCAGCGCTTCTATACATGGTACCCTTATTTTCCTTGGAGAATAGGGACAGGATAGCCTTTGTGGATGATCATAGTGTATCCTGTAGATGGCTCCCTCTGCCCCCATTGTGAACCAGTGATAGAGGAATGAACATTCAAGATGACGAATATGATGCCAATGTTGCAATTCCACTGCCTACTGTTTTTAATTTCTGGAAGGAAAGAGATTTTCTGGTTTTAACATCAGCTTTACTTCCAATTTGTACTAGTATCATAGAGTCATAAAGTACTACAGCACAAAAACATACCCTTTGGCCCATCTAGTTGATGTAGAATTGCTATTCTGCCTCGTCCCATTGGCCCACTCCTGGACCATAACTCTCTATACCCCTCCTATCTGTGTACTTATCCAAACTTATCTTAAATATTGTAATTGGACCCACATCTACCACTTCCACTCACTCTACACTCACACCACTCTCCACTCAAAGTTCAAAGTTAATTCTATTATCAAAGTGTATATATATATATATCACCATATACAACCCTGAGATTTATTTTCTTGTGGGCATACTCAATAAGTCTATAAGATAATCAGATGAGAGGTGACCTGATAGAGGTGTCTAAGGTGATGAGAGGCATTGATCATGTGGATAGTCAGAGGCTTTTTCCCAGGGCTGAAACGGCTGGCATGAGAGGGCACAGTTTTAGGGTGCTTGGAAGTAGGTACAGAGGAGATATCAGGAGTAAGCCTTTCACACAGAGAGTGGTGAGTGCATGGAATGGGCTGGTGGAGGCGGATACGATAGGGTCTTTTAAGAGACTCCTGGACAGGTATATGGAGTTTAGAAAAAATAGAGGGCTATAGGTAACCATAGGTAATTTCTCAGGTAAGGACACGTTCGGCACAGCTTTGTGGGCTGAAGGGCCTGTATTGTGCTGCAGGTTTTCTATGTTTCCATAATAACCATGACAGAACCATGGTTGACAGAGTAACTGTCCAACTTGGACGCTCAACCAGAGAGCAAAGGAAAACAAACTGTGAGAAACTGTGAAAGCAACAAATTTAAACCCTTGATAGAGTGGATGTGGAGAGGATGTTTCTTATGGCGGGAAAGTCTAAGACCAGGGACAGAGCCTCACAATAGAGGGGCATACTTTTAGAATGGAGATGAGGAGGAATTTCTTCAGCCATAGAGTGGTAAATCTGTGGAATTCATTGCCACAGGCAGCTGTGGAGGCCAAGTCTTTATGTATGGTATATTTAAGGAAAAGGTTGATAGATTCTTGATTGTTCAGGGCATGAAGAGATGCAGGAGATTGAGGCTGAGAGGAAAATTGGATCGGCTGTGATGAAATGGTGGAGCAGACTCGGTGGGTCAAATGGCCTAATTCTGCTCCTATAATTTTTGGTCTTAAAATACAAAAAGAATGAAATAATAATAATAAATGAATAAACAATAAATATTGAGAACATGAGATGAAGAGTCCTTGAAAGTAAGTCCATAGGACTTACTTGGGAACATTCAACGATGGGGCAAGTGAAGTTGAGTGGAGTTATCCCCTTTGGTAATAACTGGTCTTGAATATGGTGGTGTGAGTCCGAAGACTCTTGTACCTTCTTCTTGCTGGCAACAACGAGAAGGGGGCATATCCTGGGTGGTGGGGTCCTTGACAATGGATGCTGCTTTCCTATGACAGCATTTCATGTAGAAACATAGAAAATAGGTGCAGGAGTAGGCTATTCAGCCCTTCGAGCCTGCATCGCCATTCAGTATGATCATGGCTGATCATCCAGCTCAGAACCCTGTACCTGCCTTCTCTCTATACCCCCTGATCCCCTAAGCCACAAGGGCCATATCTAACTCCCCCTTAAATATAGCCAATGAACTGGCCTCAACTGTTTCCTGTGGCAGAGAATTCCACAGATTCACCACTCTCTGTGTGAAGAAGTTTTTCCTCGTCTCGGTCCTAAAAGGCTTCCCCTTTATCCTCACACTGTGACCCCTCGTTCTGGACTTCCCCAACATCGGGAACAATCTTCCTGCATCTAGCCTGTCCAATCCCTTTAGAATTTTATACGTTTCAATAAGATCCCCCCTCAATCTTCTAAATTCTAGCGAGTATAAGCGTAGTCAATCCAGTCTTTCTTCATATGAAAATCCTGCCATCCCAGGAATCAATCTGGTGAACCTTCTTTGTACTCCCTCTATGGCAAGAATGTCTTTCCTCAGATTAAGGGACCAAAACTGCACACAATGCTGCAGGTGTGGTCTCACCAAGGCCTTGTACTCATGTAGATGTGCTCAATGTTTGAGAAATCTTTACCAATGGTGGACTGGGCCATATCTACTACTTTTTTGTCAGATTTTCCACTCAAGGGCATTAGTATTTCCGTACCAGTCTGTTCTACAGCCAGTCAATATTCTCTCTACTGCACATCTACAAAGGTTTTCCAGAGTTTTAGATGTCATGTCAAATATCTGCAAGCTCCTAAGGAAGTAGAGGTCTTGCAGTGTTTCCTTTGTAGTTGCACTTACATGCTTGGTCCAGGACAGGTTCTCTGAAATGATAACACTATCAACCTCTAAACTTCCATTGAGAACTGGCTTATGGACCTTTGGTTTCCATCCATAATCAGCTCCTTGGGCTTGCTGACATTGTGTGAGAGGTTGTTGTTATGAATTGATTTGGCCTGCAACAGTGGTGTCACCAGCAGACTTGAATATGGCATTGGAGCTGTGCTTAGCCACACAGTCATACGTATAAAACAAGTAGAGCAGGAGGCTTGATACACTGCCTTGTTTGCACACAATCAACCCCTGCTGATTGAAATCATGCAGGAGATATTGTTGCCAATCCAAACAGACTAGGGTCTGCAAGTGAGGAAATCCAGGACACACTTGCACAAAAGGAGGTATTGAGGCCAAGGTATTGGACCTTATTGATTAGTTTTGAGGTGAGGGTGGTATTGATTTCTGAGTTGTAGTTGATAAAGGGCATCCTGATAAAGGCACCTTTGCTGTCCAGATGTTCCAGGGTTGAATGAAGAGTCAATGAGATGGTATCTGCTGTGGTAGGCACATTAGTGCAGATCTAAGTAAATTCTCAAGCAACCTCTTCTCATTACCAATCTCTGAAAACACTTCATCACTGTGCATGTAAATGCTACTGGGTGATAGTCATTGAGGCAGGTCAATAGTACAATAGTCTAATTTAATCTCAGAGAATACAACAATGAATACAACATACATCCTGAAATTCTTGTTCTTCACAGACATCTGGGAAAACAGAAGATTGCCTCAAAGAATACATGACAGTAAAAACGTTCAAACCCTAAAGCACCCCCCACTGCCCCCTCCCATGCACAAGCAGCAGCAAAGCAACAACTCTCCCCCTCCCCACTTACTTGAGCAAATAAAAAGCAACAGCAACCTCCACCCACGAAGCAAGTAACTGCAAAGCTCCCAAGAAAGACCATGAACTGCATTACAACAAAATCTAATCGTTCACCCAGCAATTTAACATACCGTAGGCTCACCACGCACTTCTTGGGCACTGATATATAATTGAAACCTGCTTGAAGCAGGTGGGTACCTCAGACTGCCAAAGTGAGAGTTTAGAGATCTCAGTGAATGTTCCAGCCAGTTGATCAGCATAGATCGTTAGTACTTGGCTAGGTATGGCATCTGGGCTGGATTTTTTCCAGGTGACTGCTCACACATTGACCTCGGAGACTGAAATCATAGGATCCTCGGGGGATATGGGAGTTCATGATGATTCCTCCATGTTTTGGTGGTCAAAGTGACTGAAGTTCGTTCTCATAGGGTAAATGTTTGCATTTGCTCTATCTTACATCACATAATTTTATATACCTTTACCAAATCTCCCTTCATTCTCCTTTGCTCCAGGGAATAAAGTTTTAACCTACTCAACCTTTCCCTATAACTCAGGTCCTCAATTCCCAGCAATATTCTTGTAAATTTTCTCTGAACTCTTTCAATTTTATTGATAACTTTTCTGTAGGTAGATGACAAGATCTGCACACAATACTCCAAATTTGTCCTGACCAATATTTAATACAACTTCAAGATAACATCCCAACTACTGTACTCAATACTTTATGAAGGTCAATGTGCAAAAGTTCTCTTCATGACCCTATCTCTCTGTGGTGCCACTTTCAAGGAATTGTGGGTCTGAATACCCAGATCCCTCTGTTCTGCTGCACTCCTCAGTGTCCTACTACTCACTCCGTAAGACCTACTCTGATTTATCCTCCCAAAGTGCAACAACTCACACTTGTCTGCATTAAATTCCATCTGCCATTTTCCAGATCTTCCTGCAAGTTTTCCACTGCGCTCAGGTCTTGGGCCGTAAAAACTATGACTTGGTGCTTTTGAGCTTCCTTTGGCACTTCAGGATCCACCAGAGAGACTCCGGTATGGTAACGTTGGCTGTGCTGAGATCAGTGTGCTGGGAAAACGGGCACATTGATACCCTGTATTAGTCTGGATACAGGGCTTCGGCGTGAAATATCAACAATTCCATTCCTCCTACAGATGCCACTTGACCTGCTAAGTTCCTCCAGCGATTGTTTCATGCACCAGATTTCAGCATCTGTAGTCTCTTGTGTCTCCTTGGTTGAAGTATCGTTGCCTTGAGTTACTCAGTACTTAGCTCATCCAAGTAGTTTATTGTCATTTGCTCAATTACCAGAGGACCATAAGACACAGGAGCAGAATCAGGGCATTCAGACCATTGAGCCATTCTATTATGGATAACTTATCCTTCCTATCAACCCACTTGCCTTCTCCACGTAACCTTTGATGCTAATCAAGGTACTATCAATTTCTGCTTTAAATATACCCAAATGGCCTGGCGTCCACAGCTGTCTGTGACAATAAATTCCACAGATTCACCACCCTCCGGCTAAAGAAACTCCTCCTCATCTTTGCTGTAAAGGGCTGTGCTTCTATTTTGAGGCCATGCCTTCTGATCCTAGACTCCCCGTTCTATCTGGCCCTTTCAATATTTGAGAGGTTTCAATGAGATCCCCCCCCCCCTTTCATTCTTATAAACTCCAGTTAAAGTCAGAGCCATCAAATGCTCCTCATACGTTAATCCTTTCATTCCTGGGATCATTCTTGTGACCCTACTCTGGACCCTCTCCAGCACCGGGGATCCGGTGACGGGGACCCTTGATATTGGATGCTGTCTTCCTGCACTAGTGCGTCCTGTAGAATGTCAATTGTGGTGGGGAGGGTTGCGCCTGTGAAGGTCTGTGTTGTGTCCGCTACTCTCTGCACCCTCTTGCCTTCCTGTGCTTTGGTTGAGGCAGACACATCAGCAATGTTTAAAAATCATTTACTTAAGCACATGGTTAGGAGAGGTCTAGAGGGTTTTCAGCCAAACGTGGGCAGATGGGACCAGCTCGCTGGACAACACTGTCAGAATGGATGAGTTGGGTTTGTTTCTGTGCTTTATGACTCTATGACTCTCGCTAGCAGTACATTCTAGGTGTAAAACGTATATTAGAAGAACTGCATTCACAGAGTCCTCTGTATTATCAAGGATTCTGGCAGTGAAATCTAGGCCCGGAGTGATTCACCGTGGTGGGGCCTCGTTCCTGGTATGACATTCAAGTAATTTAAATGCTGGCCCAGATAGTCTGGGGTCTCCCCTCTCTGCAATGATACAGCTGTGAGACTGCGCCCCTGCTACAGTGCTTCGTACCTGTGAACATTGTGGCTATTTGCCCTGCTAATATGATTAATTGAATACCGAGGCTTTGGGCCTACTCTGGGCTGCTCCAGGGATTTGGATCTAAGGACTCAATTTGGTTCGGAATGCTGTTGTTGGTGCTCGGTTCTGTTGTTTGCATGATTTGTTTTGTTTTCTCTTTCTCAGTGGACACTGGGGGTTGGTCCAAATTTTTTTTTAATTGAATTCTTTCAGGTTCCTTGCTTTGCATCTGCCTGTAAGCAAACAAATCTCTTTCTTTTTCAATCTTTTTATTGATTTTTTTTTAAAAATGTGTATACAAACAAGAGGAGAATATCTCTGGTATATATGTCAGTACCAGGTACATACAGAAGGTAAAATAAACAATACACCCTATCCTCGTTATTCGCGTCTTCAGACAATGCAGATTCACAGTTATGCGAGGATCCTATTTCTAATAATGTCTCCTTATATGCGTCCAAAACTCACAGTTATGCGAGGAGCACTGCTTTCCCGCCAATACAAGTCAGGTGCGCGCGCCTCACAGTCTCACTCTCGCTAATCTCGCATTGGTTTTGGCAAGGTCAAAATGATCCTCTCGTATCCCTTTTGCCTATCACCTGTCCAGCTCTTGGCTCCATCCCTCCCCCTCCTGTCTTCTCTTATCATTTTGGATCTCCTCCTCCCCCTCCAACTTTCAAATGCCTTACTCACTCTTCCTTCAGTTAGTCCTGACGAAGGGTCTCGGCCTGAAACGTCGACTGCACCTCTTCCTAGAGATGCTGCCTGGCCTGCTGCGTTCACCAGCAACTTTTATGTGTGTTGCTTGAATTTCCAGCATCTGCAGAATTCCTGTTGTTTGTGTCAAATACATATACTGTATGTCACCATATGCTACCCTGAGGTTCATTTTCTTGTGCCCATTCACAGTAAATGCAAAGAAACACAATAGAATCAATGGAAAGCCTCAAGAAGGTGGCATCCATTATCAAAGATCCCCTCCATCTGGGTCACTCCCTCTTCTCACTGCCACTTTCAGAAGCCTGAAGTCCCACACCACCACATAACAAGGCAGGCAAACAGCCAATGTGCAAATACAAAAAGTAAAACTAAACAAACAAAGTAATAATAATAATAATAATATATAAGCAATAAGTATCAAGAACATGAGATGAAGAGTCCTTGAAAGTGAGTCCATAGGCTGTGGGGTCATTTCAGTGACGAGATGAATGAAATTGTCCCCTTTGGTTCAAGAGCCTGGTTCAGGGGTAATAACTGATCCTGAACTTGATAGTGTGAATCCTGAGGCTCCTGTACCTTCTTCCGGATGGCAGCTGTGAGAAGACAGCATGGCCTGGGTAGTGGGGGGTCCTTGATAATGGATTCTATCTTTCAGAATTACTAGTTCTGAAGTGTCTATTCAGTAAAATAGAAGAAGAAAGAGCCACTTTTAGAAGTGGTAATTAAAAACTCACTAAGATAGAAACAAAGGATATCCTTGCAATCTGCAGTTATTCTGAAAAATGTGTTGACATTTGTGTGGATCAACAGGAGGAAGTTGTTGCCTATCTCATACAATCACATACACCACCGGATGTTCCAAAGCACCTTGCATCCACTGAAGTGCTTTTTAATGTGTTTTTTTTTCTGTGGTGATGAAAGAAATGGTAGATACAGCAATTAGAAGCGATCTAATGGATCATCTCTTGGGGGTGTAAATTGGTAGGTTACCAATAATTCAAATCATCAAATTGATAAGCAAAACAAAAAACACTTACCATCAGTTTCCCCTGAGAACCAAATAAAGCTTGGAGGATTTAAAAGAAATGCTACCCTGTTGGGCAAACAGATATTCTAATTGATTTAGCAAAGCTACAAGGGGTTTAATGGTGAGGTGAAGTTTTAGTTATTTATTGACAATACTGTGCAAAAGTCTTAGACACAATATGTAGGAGTTCCAGGTAAAACAAACAAACAAACAAGTAAATAAATAAATAAATGAACAAACACAAGAGATTCTGCGGATGCTGAAAATTCAAAGCAGCACACACCTCCAATTGTATGACATGAATATCGGTTTCTCCTTTTGGTAAGTTACTTATTTTTCTTTACCAATTCCTTCCCTTTCCTTCAATTCCTCACTCTGGTCTCTTACTTTTTCTCCTCACCTGCTTATCAGCTGGAGCCATTGCTCCTTTCCTTCCTGCCTGGTGGGTCAGGCAGCAACTATGGAAATGAATAAGGACATTGTTGAGGCTCATCTTCCCACCACCCTAACAGGGATAGGGTTCCTTTTGTCTTCACCTACCTTCTTACCACCCTTGAGTCTTCACATCCAACACAGCATTCTCAGCAACTCCCGCCATGTTCAATGATATCCTACCACCAAAAATATCGTTACCACCCTTCCACTCTCTGCTTTCTGCAGGGATGGCTCCCTTTGTGATACCCTTGTCCATTTGTCCATCCCCACTAATCTCCCTCGTGGCACATATCCCTGTAACCTTCCTATTCACCTCCTCCCCCACCTCCCTTCAGGGCCCCAAATGGTCTTCCCAGGTAAGGCAACACTTCACCTGTAAATCTGTTGGGGTCTTCTATTGAGTTCAATACTCCTGATGCAACCTCTTCTGCACAGGTGAGACCCGATGTAAACTGGGGGACCACTTTGTTGAACACCTCCGCTCCATCTGCAAAATGCACAATTTCCTGGTGGCCAACCATTTTAGTTCCTCTCCCCATTCCCGTTCCAGCATGTTGGTCCATTGTCTCTCTTCTGCCTCAATAAAGCCATTTTCAGGGTGGAGGAGCAACACCTCATATTCTATCTAGGTAACCTCCAATTGTATGGCATGAATGTCGGATTCTCCTTTTGGTGATTTATTTACTTTTCTTTACCAATTCCTTTCCTTTTCTTCAATTGCCCACTCTGGTCTCTTACTTTTTCTCCTCGCCTGCTTATCAGCTAGAGCCATTGCTCCTTTCCTTTCTCCCAAGGTTCACTCTCCTCTCCTATCAGATTCCTTCTTCTCCAGCCTTTTGGCTTTTCCGCCTATAATGTTCCAGCTTCTTGCCCCCCTCCTACCTACCTAGTTTCATGTATCACTGTCTAGCTTGTCCTCCTTCCTATCTTCCCACCTTTTTATTTTTGCAACTTTTCTCTTTCTTTCCAGTCATGATGAGGGGTTTTGGTCCTGAAATGTCAACTGTTTATTCATTTCCATTGATGCTGCCTGACCTGCTGAGTTCCTCCAGCATTTTGTGTGGGAAATAAATAAAAAGATAGATAAATAGATAATATATCAATCATTCAATCAATCAATAAATAAATTACTGAGAACATGAGTTGTCGAGTCCTTGAAAATGACTCCAAGTTTGTGGATCAGTTCAGTGTTTAGGTGAGTGAAGTTATCCACTCTGGTTCAGGAACCTGATGGTTGAAGAGTGACAACTATTCCTGAAACTGGTGGTGTGGGACCTAAGGCTCCTGTACCCGCTTCCTGATGGCAGTCATGAGAGGAGTGCATGGCTGGATGGTGGGGGTCCTTGCTTTCTTGGAACAGCACTCTTTATAGATGTGCTCAACGGTATGAAGGGGTTTTCCTGTGATGGACTGGGCTGTGTCCACCACATTTTGTGGACTTTACTGTTGCTGGGTATTGGTGTTTCCATCCCAGGCTGCGATGCATCCAGTCTGGATACTCTCCACTGAGCATCTATAGAAGTTTATCGAAGTTTTTCTCACGGAAGTGTCATATCTTCCACAGGCTGGCAACATTGTCCTACAGGGCAAGAACAGAGAAGAATTATTTAAAGTGATGACAATTATAGGATTGGAGGGGGAGGAGAGGGGGGAGGAGAGGGGGAGGGAAGGGGGAGGGAGGGGGAGGGGGAGGGGAGGGAGGGGGAGAGAGGGAGGGAGAGTAAATAAATAAATAAATATGATTTTGGGCCTTCAAACCTTTTCTGCCATTCATCAATATCATAGTTTATCTTCTACCTGAGTGCCACTTTCCCAGGGTTTCTTCTATCATATTCCTTATTCTTCATCCCTTTATCTCTCCCATCTATCATCTCCCAGCATCTTACTTTATCCCCCTCCCCCATCCACACCTTCCTTCTCACCAACTTGTTTCACCTTTTACCTGCCAGCTTTTACTCCTTCCCCAGCTTCTTATTTTCGCTTATGCCCCTTTCGTTTCCAGTCCTGTGAAAGGTCTTGATTAATGAGGGTGTCAATGTTACAGGGAGAAGGCAGGAGAAAGGGATTGAGAGGGATAACAAATCAGCCATGATAGAATGGTGGAGCAGACTTGATGGGCCGAATAGCACAATTCTGCTCCTCTGTCCTATGGTCTTATGGTTTTCTATCTTTAGAGCAGATACTCTCAACCCGGGATCCATGACCCCTTGCTTAATGACATTGTTCCATGGTATTAAAAAGATTGGGAACACCTATTTTAAAGGGAAAGTGCAAGTGAATTGGGGTCAGGTTGTCAGGGGAACCTTTGCATTATACAAGCTTAAGGTCCTCATGGTATAGCACTGCCCTCTGACCATACCTATGCTGCACGGTGCGAGCATGGGCTCAATGAGCAGAGTGGTCTTTTTCTGTACCATAACAACACTGTTTCTATGATTGTCTTGGAAAGAAAGGTTTGAAATTGCATGTTTCGCTTTCTTTCTTTGGAACACCTACATAAACATATTGGATATGAGAAAAAGAATAGCAAATTAGGAATATGCTTGAGCAGAGTTGGTAGTGCTACATCTATTGCTGGTCAATGTAAGCTATTTGTCATGTGACGCACATCTCGTGTTGTTGACCCTTACATACTGTTCTGATACTTCTCTTTGCGGTCTCTCTATCCTCCTGTTGCTAAATCCGTAAGGAGAGATTTATTTCCTGGAACATTAAGACGGATATGGAATACAATTTGGAAACAAATCCCTTTGACGACTAATGACATTTGCAGATTCCAGGCTGTTTTAATACTTAACCATTGCTTTAAGTCTGCTGGCTGTGGGACTGATTGCTTAATGAACGGAAAGCAGAGGAAGGCGGAAGGAAGTCATTGCATCTATCAGTTCAAGCATACTTCTTTAGAGAACTTTGGAAGATCCTTCTGTAAATTCACCCTGAAGGAGTTTATCTCCAAGTGGTACAGATGTTAGTTTTATGAAGATTCATCAGACAGGGGTATCTTCAAAAAGTAATGCCCTCAGTAAGGTGGCAACCATCATTAAGGACCCCCACCACCCAGGACATGCCCTATTCTCATTACTACCATCAGGGAGGAGGGGCAGGTGCCTGAGTCCACACACTCAACATTTTGGAAACAACTTCTTCCCCTGTGCCATCACATTTCTGAACAAATCCCTGGTTTCTTAAATTGGACTCCCGACCTCTCAATCTGCCGCATCGTAGTCTCGCATCTTATTGTCTAACTCCACTACACTTTCTCTAGCTGTATAACTCTGTGCTGCATTCCGTTATTATTTAGCTTGTACAACCTCAATGTCTCGTGTAGTAAATTGATCTGGAAAAACAGTATGCAAGGCAAACCTTTCACTGTACCTTGATACATGTAACAACAATAAACCAATTCCAATTCTAACTCAGCCAGTCTGTGTAATGCATAAGTACACCATTGAGGACATCACCAAGAAGGCAGCAAGGACTCTCACCATCTGAGGCATACTCTCTTCTCATTATTAGCCTAGGGGAAGAGGTACAAGAGACTGAAAATCCACACACAACATTTTAGAAACAGCTTCTTTCCCTCTGCCATCAGATTTCTGAATGGTCCAGACGTCCATGAAACTAGCTTCACTATTTTGACTTCTTTTTGCACTACTTAAAAAAAAGTCTTATTGTAACTTGCAGATTTAAAAAAAATGTATTTCACTGTACTGCTGCCACAAAATAACACAATTCACAGCATGCAGTATGTCAATGATAACAAACTTATTTCTGATTCCAATTCTGAAACTTCGTTCCAACACATAGAGGATCCAAGCTCCACACACAAAATGCTGTAGGGATTCAGCAGGCTAAGCAGCATCCATGAACAAGAGTAAACAGTTGATGAGATCAACTGTTGAGATCCTTCACCAAGACTGGTGAAGGATCTTGGCCCAAAACTTCAACTCTTTCTCCAGCATTTTGTGTGTATTACTTGGATTTCCAGTGTCTGCAGATTTTCTCTTGTTTAAGATCCAAGTTCAATTGACCAAATGTGATACACAGAAAGTTAAAGCACAAAAGGAGCTCACTCATGGAACTACAATGGTCAGAATTTCCATTTGGCCCATCGTGTGCATTCTAGTGCAGAAAAAGACAGATGCATTCTTGAAAGTATCCTGACTGGTTGCACAGTTCCAATGTAGAGGAAGACAAGAGGCTGCAGAGAATAGTGGATATAGCAAAGTCTCACCACCATTGACAGCGTCTATATGAGGAGTTTTCTCACGAAGGTGGAATGTATCATTAAAGATCCCCACCATCTGGGCCATGCCCTCTTCTTGGTGCTATCATCATGCAGGGGGTACAGAAGCCTGAAGTCCCACATTACCAGGTTGTTGAAAGCACTGCTGGAGGTGACGGTAGAGGCAGGTATACTGGGGACATTTAAGCAACTCTTAGAGAGACACATGAATGATAGAAAAATGGAGAGCTATATAGGAATGAAAGGTTAGATTGATCTTGGAGTAGGTTAAAATGTTGACACAACATCATGGGCCGAAGACCCTGTACTAAGCTGTAATAATCTATGTTCTAATAAACTTATATTAACACAAATTATACAGTATATTCATGTTTAATCCATGATTTATGTATAAAAAACTAAAGAGCTGGTGGTAGACCTGAGGAGAGCTAAGGTACCGGTGACCCCTGTTTCCATCCAGGGGGTCAGTGTGGATATGGTGGAAGATTACAAATACCTGGGGATACGAATTGACAATAAACTGGACTGGTCAAAGAACACTGAGGCTGTCTACAAGAAGGGACAGAGCCGTCTCTATTTCCTGAGGAGACTGAGGTCCTTTAACATCTGGCGGACAATGCTGAGGATGTTCTACGAGTCTGTGGTGGCCAGTGCTATCATGTTTGCTATTGTGTGCTGGGGCAGCAGGCTGAGGGTAGCAGATACCAACAGAATCAACAAACTCATTCGTAAGGCCAGTGATGTTGTGGGGATGGAACTGGACTCTCTAATGGTGGTGTCTGAAAAGAGGATGCTGTCCAAGTTGCATGCCATCTTGGACAATGTCTCCCATCCACTACATAATGTACTGGTTGGGCACAGGAGTACATTCAGCCAGAGACTCATTCCACCGAGATGCAACACAGAGCGTCATAGGAAGTCATTCCTGCCTGTGGCCATCAAACTTTACAACTCCTCCCTTGGAGGGTCAGACACCCTGAGCCAATAGGCTGGTCCTGGACCTATTTCATAATTTACTGGCATAATTTACATATTACTATTTAACTATTTATGGTTCTATTACTATTTATTATTTATGGTGCAACTGTAACGAAAACCAATTTCCCCCGTGGTCAATAAAGTATGACTATGACTATATTTATGTGCAGATTTTAGTTCTGAAATGATTTCCATGCCGTTCAACACAAATGTAAACTTATTGTTCTTGCTTCACTGCCTTTGTCTGCCTCAGGAATGTGGCTTGAATGTTAATATCAGTGCACCGATGGTGTGCTTTTTGTGGAGCTCTCACTTCATAAACTGCCTAATAGTCCACTGCCTTTGCTTGTCCATGAGACATATTAGTAACACAAGGGCCTGACTGGAGCTGATCACCAAAGTCGACTTCGTTGTCACCCGCACATGTACCAGTCTGCACAGGGGCAATGAATATCTTACTTGCAGCAGCATCACAGACACATAGTTTCAGATAGTCAGCATTCGCAAAGAAAACAGGAATTAAAAATAAATCATACACATTGGAGACAAAACATTGAACAGAACACCATTTTTTACACAATTATAACAAGACAGAACAACAATGGAAACAAAACCCTTTGTAGTGATCAAAGTGGTCATAATATTGTAGTCCTGCTGAAGGATTTCGGCCCAAAATGTCAACTATAGAGTCCTGCCAAAGGACCTAGGCCTGAAACGTCAACTGTACTCTTTTCCTTGATGCTTGGTTGAAGGGAAGTAGATGTTCTTGATCCTGGTGCTGTGGGATTTTAGGCCTGTTGTACCTGCAAGACGATGCTGTGGCCAAGATAGTGGGCACTTTTGATGGTAGATATTGCTTTCTTACGGCAGGGCCTCCTCAAGATGGTGAGAACGGATGTGCTGATTGCCAGGTTGTCCCTGGAGAAGGACAACATGGTATCTATGAGCACAAAGGCATTTTCAGGAATGGTTGGCCCGTCAAGGATTGAAATGTGTTGTAGATAGTAATAATCATCTTTTAATTTGAAACCGTAAATGGTCTATGAAGCCAGGATTTATCGTGAATAAGCTCATGTTAAAAAAAAGGGGCGTGCCAGTAATGTGTTGTGCTGAGTTCACAACTCTCTGCAGCTGCTTACATTCCTGTGTATTCAAATTGCATACTAGACCATGACACAACCTGTCAGGACAATTTCAAGTGTAAAAATTTACTAGAATGTGCAATAACTTGTTAAACCTCTTTAAACTTCTAAGAACATAAAGACGTTGGCAGGTCTTCCATGTCTTCTTTCAGGCTAGCTCACTGATTTGGAAACAGTGAAAAGCCGAGGCCTCAGAAAGGTGACATCTATCATTGAGGACCCCCGTCTCCCAGTTCATGCCCTCTTCTCATTGCTATAATCAGGGAGGAGGTACAGCAGCCTGAAGACACACACTCAGTGTTCTGGGAACAGCTTCTATCCCTCTGCCATTGGACTTATGAACGGACAATGAACACTACCTTACTATTTATTGCTCTCATTTTGCACTAATTAATTAATTTAATCTCTATATATAGCTTACTGTAATTTACTGTACAGTTCCTTTTTAGTGTATTGCACTGTATTGCTGCTGCAAAAGAACAAATTTCATTACGTATCATTGATAATAAACCCAATTCCATTTCTGGACTTGGTTTGCTGTGGAATTTTGGGGATAATTGGAACCTGTTTTTGGAGTCTGTGGGTAAGATCCCAGTGCTGGATCCTAATGAGATAGGTGTAGAATGATTAATTGATAATTCCCTTCCTTACACAGCCCCCTCCACCCACTAAATTCATCCAGTGGGTTGCTGTTCCAGATTCCAATGCCTGTCATCTCAGCACTAAGCAACATTCGCCATTAAAGACTCTCACCAGCTAGGAATAAGACCATTAGACATGGGAGCAGAATTAGGCCACTCAGCCCATCTACGTGAAATGCTCCACCATTCCAACATGGATGATTTATTTTCTCTCTCAAATCCATTCTCCTGTTTTTTCCTTGTATCATTTCATGTCTTGTCTAACCAAGATCCTGTTAACCTTGGCTTTAAATATATCTGATTACTTGGCCTCCACAACTGTGGGTGACAATGAATTCCACAGATTCACCACTGTCTGGCTAAAGAAATTCCTCCTCATCTCTGTTAACATAGAAACATAGAAAACCTGCAGCACATTCAGACCCTTCGGCCCACAAAGCTGTGCCAAACATGTCCTTACCGTAGAACTACCCAGGCTTATCAATAGCCCTCTATTTCTCTTAAAAGACCCTATCATATCCACCTCCACCACCGCTGCCGGCAGCCCATTCCACATACTCACCACTCTCTGCGTAAAAAAACTTACCCCTGACATCTCCTCTGTGCCTACTTTCAAGTACCTTAGAACTATGCCCCCTCCTGCTAGCCAGTTCAGCCCTGGGAAAAAGCCTTTGACTATCCACATGATCAATGCCTCTCATCATCTTATACACCTCTATCAGGTCACCTCTCATCCTCCATGCTCCAAGGAGAAAAGGCCGAGTTCACTCAACCTATTCTCCTAAGGCATGCTCCGCATTCCAGGCAACATCCTTGTAAATCTCCGCTGCATCCTTTCTATGTTTTCCACGTCCTTCCTGTAGTGAGGTGACCAGAACTGAGCACTGTACTCCAAGTGGGGTCTGACCAGGGTCCTATATAGCTGTAACATTACCTCTCGGCTCCAATCCCACGATTGATGAAGGCCAATACACCGTATGCCTTCTTAACCACAGAGCTGACCTGCGCAGCAGCTTTGAGTGTCCTATGGACTCAGACCCCAAGATCCTTCTGATCCTCCACACTGCCAAGAGACTTGTCATTAATGCTATATTCTGCCATCATGTTTGACCTACCAAAATGAACCACCGCACACTTATCTCGGTTGAACTCCATCTGCCACTTCGCAGCTCAGTTTTGGATGCTATCAATGTCCTGCTGTTACCTCTGACATCCCTCCACAGTATCCACAACACCCCCAACCTTTGTGTCATCAGCAAATTTACTAACCCATCCCTGCACTTCCTCATCCAGATCTTTTATAAAAATCACAAAGAGTAGGGGTACCAGAACAGATCTCTGAGGCACACTACTGGTCACCGACCTCCATACAGAATATGACCCGTCTACAACCACTCTTTGCCTTCTGTGGGCAAGCCAGTTCTGGATCCACAAAGCAATGTCCCCTTGGATCCCATGCCTCCTTACTTTCTCAATAAGCCTTGCATGAGGTACCTTATCAAATGTCCTGCCAAAATCCATCTACGGCTCTACCTTCATCAATGTAGATGAGGGGTCATCCCAGCATTCTGAGACTCTGCTTCAGGTCATAGACTTCCCCAATACAGGAAACATCCTCTCCACATCCCCTCTGTCTAGGCCTTTCAACATTCAATAGGTTTCAATGAGGTACCTCCTCATTCTTCGAAACTCCAGCGAGTACGGGCCATGGGCTCTAATCAGCACTACCTTCAGGGAGGAGGAGCAGGAGTCTAAGGATGCACACTCAAGATCTTAGGGACAGATTCTTCCTCTCCACCTTCAGATTCCTGAAAATGGTTCATGAACCCATCAACACTACCTCAATACCTTGCTCACTTTATCCACTTTTTTAAAATTTTTATATACAAATGTTTGTATTTCTTATTGTAACTTATTAGTAATTTTTTACATATTGCTCTGTACTGTTGCCACAAAACAACAAATATCATGACGCACATCAGCGATAGTAAACCTGATTCTGAGGTCTGTACTCTCCTCTCACTGCTGTTAACCACAGACTTCTATTCCCTTGGATGGTTGTGAAGCCATTACAGTGTGACATTAATATGTGCTAATGATTATTAGCAGCATATAGGAAGGAAATTGAAAATCTGTCTGAATGGTGCTACATCGACAACCTCTCACTCAATGCCAGCAAGATCAAGGAGCTGATTATTGACTTCACGAGGAGGAAACCAGAGGACCATGTGCCAGTGCTCATTGGGGGATCAGAGGTAGAGCAGGTCACTAACTTTAAACTCCTTGGTGTTATCATTTCAGAGGATCTGTCCTGCGCCCAGCGCAAAAGTGCAATTACGAAGAAAGCATGACGTCACCTCTACATCCTTAGGAGTTTGCGAAGATTCAGCATGACATCTAAAACTTTGACAAACTTCCACAGATGCGCATTGGGGAGAATATTGACTGGCCGTATCACAGCCTGGTATGGAAACACCAGTGCCCTAAGATGGAAAATCCTACAATAAGTAATGAATTCAGATCACGGGTAAAGCCCTCCTCACCACTGAGCATATCTACGCAGAGCACTGTCGCAGCAAAGCAGCACCCATCATCGGGGACTCCACCACCTGGGACATGCTCTCGTCTGGATGCTGCTATCAGAAAGAAGGTACAGGATCCTCAAGACTCACACCATCAAGTTCAGGGGCCATTATTACCCCTCAACCATTAGACTCTTGAACCAAAGGGCATAACTTCACTCTACTGCACTTGGCCCATCACTGAAATGTTCACATAGCCTATGGACTCACCTGCAAGGACTCTTCATTTCATATTCTTGATATTTATTTCTTATTCATTTATTATTATTCTTTCTTTCTTTTTGTATTTGCACAGTTTGTTGTCTTTTGCACATTGATTGGACATCCAAGTTGGTGCAGACCTTCATCACAAACACGAGGAATTCTGCAGAGCTGGAAATTCAAGCAACACACATCAAAGTTGCTGGTGAACGCAGCAGGCCAGGCAGCATCTCTAGGAAGAGGTGCAGTCGACGTTTCAGGCCGAGATCCTTCGTCAGGACTAACTGAAGGAAGAGCTAGTAAGAGATTTGAAAGTGGGAGGGGGAGGGGGAGGGGGAGGGGGAGGGGGAGGGGTGGAGCCAAGAGCTGGACAGGTGATTGGCAAAAGGGATATGAGAGGATCATGGGACAGGAGGCCCAGGGAGAAGGAAAAGGGGGAGGGGGGGAAAACCCAGAGGATGGGCAAGGGGTATAGTGAGAGGGACAGAAGGAGGAAAAGGAGAGAGAGAAAAATGAATGTGTGTATATAAATAAATAACGGATGGGGTACGAGGGGGAGGTGGGGCATTAGCGGAAGTTAGAGAAGTCAACGTTCATGCCATCAGGTTGGAGGCTACCCAGATGGAATATAAGGTGTTGTTCCTCCAACCTGAGTGTGGCTTCATCATTACAGTAGAGGAGGCCATGGACAGACATATCAGAATGGGAGTGGGATGTGGAATTGAAATGTGTGGCCACTGGGAGATCCTGCTGTCTCTGGCGTACAGAGATATGATCCTCTCATATCCCTTTTGCCAATCACCTGTCCAGCTTTTGGCTCCATCCCTCCCCCTCCTGCCTTCTCCTATCATTTTGGATCTCCCCCTCCCCCTCCCACTTTCAAATCTCTTACTAGCTCTTCCTTCAGTTAGTCCTGACGAAGGATCTCGGCCTGAAACGTCGACTGCACCTCTTCCTAGAGATGCTGCCTGGCCTGCTGAGTTCACCAGCAACTTTGATGTGTGTTGTCTTCCATTGATTCTGTTTTGGTTATTATTCTATTATGTATTTACTAAGTATGGCAGAAAGAAAATGAATCTCAGGGTTGTATATAGTGACAGATATGTACTTTGATAATAAAATTACTTTGAACTTTGAGCTTTGATTAGTGACAACAGCACAGTCGCTGCCACATGCATTTCATGTCCATGGTCCTGATAGGCTATTCAGCCTATTCCGTTTGTGCTTGGGATTGTGGCTAAGCAGCTCTCCAGTACTGCAAGCAGGGTATCTTGGGAAAGTTGGCCAAGCTGACCTTTGCTGTGTGGAAGGCCCTCATCCTCAAAACTCGCAGGCCCAGACAAATGTACAGATCACATGCAGCTCCATCGATTTGTTATTGAATGTACATGCAGTGGCCACTTTATTGGGTATGGTTGTACCTAATAAAGAGGCCACTGAGTTGTATGTTTGTGGTCTCCTGCTGCTGGAGCCCATCCACTGCAGGGTTTGACATGTTGTGTGCCCAGAGATGCTCTTCTGCACACCGCTGTTGTAACACATGGTCACTTAAGTTACTGTCTCCTTCCCGTCAGCTTGAACCTGTCCATAAATGAACACTGAGAACATGAGTCGCTGAGTCCTGTAGGTTGTGGATTCAGTTATGTGCTGAGGTGAGTGACGTTATCCATGCTGGATAAGAAGCCTGATGGTTGAAGAGTAACAACTGTTCCTGTACCAGGTGGTGTGGGACATAGGGCTTCTGTAGCTCCTTCCCAATAGCTGTAGTGAGAAGAGAGCATGACCTGGACGATGATGGATGCTGCTTTCTTGGGGCAGTCCTCCTTGTAGATGTGCCCAGTGGTGGGGAGGGCTTTGCCTGTGATGGACTAGGATGTATCTATCACTTTCTGTAAAATTTATAAACACTACAGGTTCTGCAGATGCTGGAAATCCGGAGTAACACACAGAAAATACTAGTGGAACTCAGCAGGTCGGACAGCATCAATGGAGTGTCAACATTTCAGGTCAAGACTCTCAGTAGGCTTGAAAGGTTTAACATATCGATGCAGTTATAAAGAAGACAAGACAGTGACTATACTTCATTAGGAGTGTGAAGAGATTTGGTATGTCAACAAATACATTCCAAAACTTCTATAGATGTACTGTGGAGAGCATTCTGACAGGCTGCATCACTGTCTGGTACGGGGTGGGGGCTACTGCACAGGACCGAAAGAAGCTGCAGAGAGTTGCAAATTTAGTCAGCTCCATCTTGGGTACTAGCCTACAAAGTATCTAGGACATCTTCAAAGAGAGGTGTCTCAGAAAGGCAGTATCCATTATTAAGGACTTCCAGCACTTCAGCACACTTTTCTCACTGTTACCATCAGGAAAGAGGTACAGAAGCCTGAAGGCAGACACTCAGCGATTCAGGAACAGCTTCTTCCCCTCTGCCATCCGATTCCTAGATGGACATTGAACCCTTGGACACTACCTCGCTTTTTAAATATATATTATTTCTGCTTTTTGCGTGATTTCTAATCTATTCAATATACATATACTGTAATTGATTTACTTATAACGCCTTTGTAATTTGGAAAACCAAGTGAATAACAACTTTTTCAGATTTGTTTTTGGGAGATTGTTTAATGTCTTTTTCTCAGTTAGTGGATAAATATGATTTATCTAATGTACACTTTTTTAGATATTTACAAATTAGGAATTTTTTACGTGGTTTCTTGCCAAATTACCCTTCTGCTAATCCATCTAATATGACAGATGCTGTCTTTCAGCTTAAACCACTTCAAAAAGGGTTGATAGCTATAATTTATAAACGGCTATTGAATTTATGAATGATATCTAACGATAAAATTAAACGTGCTTAGGAATTGGAATTTCAAGAGTCATTTTCAGATAATCAATGGAGTAAAATTTTTCATTTGGTTAATAACTCATCTATTTGTGCCCGTCATTCCTTTATACGGTTCAAGGTAGTGCATCGGGCCCATATGTCAAAGGATAAACTAGCACGTATTTTTTCTAATATTAATCCTATTTGTGACAGATGTAATATTGAGGTGGCCACTTTAACTCATATGTTTTGGTCTTGCATAAAGCTAGACAATTTTTGGAGAGATGTTTTTAAAACGTTATCAGGAGTCTCGGATCTGGACCTACCACCTAATTTGCTTACGGCAATATTTGGGATTATCCCATCAGAACCAGGAAATATTCCTATTTCTGCTTAATGTATGATAGCCTTTTTGACTTTATTGGCTTGGAGAGCCATTTTACTGAAGTGGAAGGATTCTAATCCACCTGCTGTCTGTTATTGGCTTTCCTCCATTATGTCCTGTTTAAGTTTAGAGAAAATAAGAAGTTGGACATTTGATATATCCTTTAAATTTGAGCAAATCTGGCGACCTTTTATTCTATATTTTCATTTGATTTGATTTATTACTCTTCCAGTTTTTTTTGAAGTTTTAATTTTGATCAGAAAGTTTTTTTTGGTTGTATCCTCAGAATGGACTGCCCAGTCCCTTTTTTTTGGTAAAGTGTAGTGGGTTTTTTTTCTTCATTTAAAAATTTGAAGTTTTTTTTCTCTCCATGAATTGATAAGAGGAGAATTATCCGTCTTTTTTTTTATTATATACTGCATATTAGCTTAACACTATGTATGATTTTGATAATGTCTATTTCACTTTCTGTTTGTATTGTTATTGATATATATATATATATATATATCAATAACAATACAAACAGAGGAGAATTACCTCATATATATATATAGGAGGTAATTCTCCTCTTGTTTGTATTTATACTCCTTTTAAATCAATAGAAAGATTGATAAAGAAAGAAAGATTTATTTATTTATTTATTTATTTATTTATTTTCTTCTTCTACATTATGTGCTACATTGAACTGGTGCTGCTAAGTTAACAAACTTCACAACACATGCCGGTGATAATAAACCTGATTCTGATTCTGAATTGGGCAGAGGCCAGAATAAGAGGGAGATGTACAAGCTGGCAGGTTATAGGTGAGAGCAGTTAATTGGTTGGCTTGGTTGGGTTGTGGAGGGTGGATGAAAACAATGGTAAGTGTTAGATGGAAGACATCATTTCTCGCCATCAGTGCCACCTGACTTGCTGAGTTCCTCCAGCATCGTGTGTGCATTGCTCAAGGTTTCCAGAAGACCTGCAGAATCTCTTGCGTGACGCGCCACAGCCGATGCGGAATTGCGAATTTATTTGCAACATAAGATTTGGAATGATAATGAGCAACCAATATCCGTAGTGCATTCTATAATGCTAAAGGTGTTCCGTAAAGAAAACATGTGGAAATCTGCCATCATCTGTCTTGTTCAGCTGCGTTGATGTATGGTTGAATGATTTGATTAAACTTGATTGATTGATTAAACATTCTGAGACCATTTGTGACAGCAGTTCCAAAGAATTGCGTTCGACACCTAACTGCCTTCTAACGTTACACTGTTACATGAAAACCGTTACACACTGCGCAGCATGGGCATTCAGCAAGACAGGAAGGAAGCTGAGCACCCTCAGAAGTCTTTAAGTGTTACATAAGTAAAGTTTACCCTAAAATGGACTTCCTTTTTTTCTAATTGTGCTCTTTCTTATAACATTTATGTTTAGTTCATGCTTTTTTGTGAATGCTGCTTATCTAAAGCCATATGCCTGTGATGCTGCTGCAAGTAAGTTTTTCAATGCACCTGTACATACATAGACTTGTGTGCATGACAATAAGCTCGACTTTGACTTTGACTTTGGTATTGGAGCCCACAATCTTCAAATTTAACAATAAAGTACGAGGTGGATTGTGAGGTCAAAGGGCCATCTTATCATAGAAGAGGTCCATCCTGCTTTTATCAGATTCCTGATCAGACCTCTTGTATGGTAAGATGGACCCCTTGACCTCACGATCTACCTTATGATGATCTCGCACTTTATTGTTTATCTGCAGCGCACTTTCTCTGTAGCTTTTACACTTTATCTGGCATTATTATTGTTTTATCTTGTTCAAAGTCCGAAGTGAACTTATTATCAATGTACATACAGTGTATGTACAATATGCTACCCAAGATTCATTTTCCTGCAGGCATTTACAGGAAAACAAGCAATACAATAGAATTTATGAAAAATTGTATACAAAAAAAGACTGACAAACAACCAATGTGCAAAAGGAGACAAACTGTGCAAATAAAATAATACTGAAAATATGAGGTGTAAAGAGTCCTTGAAAGTGAGTCTATAGATTACCGAATCAGTTCAGAACAGTGTTGAGCGAACATCAGTTTAGGAGCCTGATGGTTGTAGGATAATAACTGTTCTTGGTGCTGTGGGACCTCCGGTTCTGGACCTTAGACAAAGTCTTAAAAACAACCAACGTGTAAAAGAAAACAAACTGCAATTTAAAATAACTTTGAGAACATGAGTTGTGAAGAGTCTTTGACAGTTGGTCATAGATTCAGCTTAGAGCAGTGGTGAGTGAAGTTACCCATGCTGGTTCAGGAGCCTGATGACTGTAAGCTAACAACTGTTGTTGAACCTGGTGGCATGAGATCTCGGGCTTTGTCGAGAAGAGAGCATGGTCTGCATGATGGGAGTCTTTGATGATGGATGCTGCCTCCCTGTGGCAGTGCTCCATGTGAATATACTCATTTCTGGGGAGGGCTTTGCCTGCGATGGACTGGGCTGCGTCCACAATTTCCCACAGCCTATTCTTTTCCTGGGCTATGTGCTTCCATACCAGGCCAAGAAAAAATCAGTTAGGAGTCTCTCCTCTGTGCATCTATCGCAATGCACCATGATCTGAGTGAACAGTTCTCGGCTTTTTTTTGCCCTGCCTTACTTTCCATTTTTCTATTTTCTATTTATGATTTATAATTTAAATTTGTAATATTTACTATTGATTTGTAATCCAGGGAGTGGGAAGCACAGAATCAAATATCGCTGTGATGATTGTACATTCTAGTATCAATTGTTTGGTGACAGTAAAGTATGTAAGACAAGCTTTTCACCGTACCTCAGTGCGTGTGACAATAATTAACCAAACTACAAAATCAACTAAGCTAAATTAATTCGTTCAGTCAACCTGCCACATAATAAAATTAGTTGTCACATTGCCATTACCTCCAGCTGTGTACACTTCCTTTCCTTCAGTTCCTGGAATACAGCAGACAGCAGTAACTTCATCAGAGTTCAGCATCAAGCTGACACAACAAATACATTTAATTGACAGCTTGGGTGGTTTTGGACTATTTAGTTTACCGAATTGTGAAGAACAATCATTTTAAGATACTGGAGAACTCGTTTATAATCCCATAAAATAAATATGCCTTTTAGTACAAATAATTTCTAGACCATGTTAACTGCCAGGTGAGCCAATAAATGTGAGATGGGAACCTGGAACAAATTTATTTTAATGTGATCAAACAGAGTGGTAGGTATGCTTCCTTTTCCTCAAACAGTGTCTGCAGCCAGAATTAATTGGAAAAGATAACACTAGGTATACAAAATTAAGAGGGGTATAGATATGGTAAATGCAAGCAGGCTTTTTTTCCACTGAGGTTGGGTGTGACTAGAATTAGAGGTCTTGGGTTAAGGGTGAAAGGTGAAATGTTTAAGGAGAATCTGAGGGAGACCTTCTTCACTGAGAGTGTGGAACAAGTTGTCAGCAGAAGTGGTGGATACAGGCTCAGTTGCCACACATTTGGATAAGGACATGAACAGGAAGGTGAGAGGGTTATGGTCCAGATGCAGGTCAATGTGATTGGGCAACATAACAGTTTGGCACAGACTAGATGGGCTGAAAGGCCTTTTCCCATGCTGTAATATTCTATGACTCTATGACACTATTTATTCAGTTGGTTCATATATTATCAATTGTTAAATTCCACGTCATTCGCTGGCATTGTTTAAGCCCTCACTCAAATCTACCACATGTCCCATGAACTTGCAGATGATCTTCACCAAAGACCACCCCCAACATTGCCTTCAGACCGCTTGCTGTCACTTTGCATGCTGACTCCTATTTTGTGCAGAGCAAATGCAACTCTCAGATCTCTTCTCAAGCTTCTCGCTGGAATGTGCTGCCACTGAACATCAGGCTATTGTCTCCTAGACAGTCACTGATCTTATCTCCTCCATGCAGTCTTCAAACACCCCTCAATCCACTTCTATCTCCTCCCCAAAGTCCACAAACAGGACTGTGCTGATGGATGTATTGTTTCTGCTTGATCTTTTCACTCCACGTAACCTATCTATTCTTCCACTGTCTCCACTCTTTCTCCCCTTCTCTGATCCCGGGAGATGTCCCCACATATGGACAGTTTTTTTTCTGGTCCCCTCCAGCCCATCTGGAGAAGACTAGAATATAAAGGCAAGGACGTAATGCTGAGGCTTTATAAAGCATGGGTCAGATCACACTTAGAGAAGTTTTGGGCCACTTACCTGAGAAATGATGTGTTGGTATTGGAGAGGATCCAGAGCAGGTAAACAAAAATGTTCCCAGAAGTGAAAAGGCCAATGTATAAGGAGCATTTGCTGGTGTTTAGAAGAAAATGAGGAGGGGTCTCTTTTGAATATTGAAAGGCCTATACAGAGTGGACATGAAGAGGATGTTTCCAGTAGTAGGGGAGTCTAAGACCGGGGGCACTGCCTTAGAAAACAAGAAAGACCCTGCAGAACAGAGAAGAGGAGAAATTTCTTTAACTGGGGTGTGATAAATCTGTGGAATTCATTGCAACAGGTCGTTGTGAAGGCCAAGTTATTGGGTACATATAAAGCAGAAGTTAATAGGTACTTGATTAGAAATGGTGTCAAAGGTTATTGAGAGAAGGCAGGAGAATGCTATTGAGATGGATATTAAATCAGCCATGATGGAATGGTGGAGCAGATTTGATGGGTCAAATGGCCTAATTTTGCTCTTTTGTCTTATGGTCTGTACTGTGGATTTTCCATCTCTCTTCATATTTTGCACACAGCAAGTTGGTCTGAAAATCCAGCCAGCTCTTCTCGATTATCATGACATTCACCTCTCTGAATCTGTTCCTACACTTCTCCTTCCACTCCTCTCCCTCTCCAAATATAGGTGGTAGAATCTTGTCTAGTCAGTGTTGTGCTTCCTCTTTGTGGGATATGTGGAACAGCCCTCGTTTCAGTCTTCTTTAGACCTTTTTCTCGCTCTTTCTGTGTTCCAGTGCTTGGTGCTGTTCCTGCACCCATACAGACCTTGAAACTCTCATACTGTTTGAAGCGCTGTCATTTTCATTTTCATTTCATTTTAAAATCTTTTTTATGAATTATTATTGAAAATCAACACAAAAAATACATTAAAGTAACGAAGTCAGCATGTCAATATGTACAATAAGAATTAAATTATCAAATAACTGATTAACAAAGCTAAACAATATATCAATAATATTAAAAAAATGTTAAAACTATTTTTTTGGAAAAGAGAACCCCCATTAACTAAACAAAAAAAATAATCCCTACTAACAAAAAAAAACAAAAAAAAAAAACCTCATTGGGAGAACAACCCCGGAGATATACGCCATACAAGTTTCCATAAAAGAAAAACATCAATCTACCAACCAAATCCATTTAAACAAGAATCAGAAGGGACCACCTTAATTAACTCAAATCAAATGATAACCCCACCTTTTCTCAAGTCAAATTGAGGATCAAAAGTTCGACTTCTGATTTTCTCCAAACTAAGACATAACATCACCTGAGAGAACCATTGTATCAAAGTGGGAACAGAGTCATCTTTCCATTTCAATAAAATAGCTCTCCTGGCCAATAATGTGACAAATGCAATTACATGTTGGTCTGATATAGAAATACCATGAATATATTGATGAATTATACCGAACAAAACCGTCAATTTACTAGGTTGTAAATTAATTTTTAAAGCTTTAGAAATTGTAGAGAAAATATATTTCCAAAACTGTTTCAATACAGAACATGACCAAAACATACGTGTCAATGTAGCTGTCTCAGTTTTGCATCTATCACACTGACTATTAACATTAGGAAATACTTTAGACAGTCTTTCCTTTGTCAAATAGTAACGATGCACAAACGTACAATTTTAAATTGAATTAGATAGTGACTGGCACAAATCGAAGAAGAGTTAACTAACTTCAAAATTCGCAACCAATACTCTGTTATCAAGATCATGTTAAGCTCTCTTTCCCAATCTTGTTTAATCTTAAGTAAAGGATAATTGTACTGTTATAATAGTAAATTACAAATCTTCCCAATAAAACCTTTCACTAAAGGATTCATTTTAAAAATAATGTCTAACAGGTCAGAATCTTGTATATATGGAAAATTACTTAAATATTCTTGTAAGAAATGTCTGACCTGAAGATATTGCAAGAAATGTGAGTACGAGAGAGAATTACTAATTTCTCAAAAGACATCTATCGGCCTTCTTGGAACAGATCCATGAAGGAATAAACTCCTTTATTCCTCCAAAGAGAAAAGGTAGGATCACTCAGTGAAGGTTTAAATAAATAGTTTCAATAAATTAAACTCAGAAGGTTAAATTTTTTAATATTAAAAAAATTACAAAACTGGTACCAAATTCGTAATGACTGCTTAATCATGGGATATAAATTTAGAATAGAAATTTTGGCTAGTTGTACAGGTAAAGAAGCTCCTAATAACGAAGTTAAATAAAATTGTTTCACAGCTTTCAATTCCGAATCAACCCAAGGTGGTCATTCATTTTTATCTGTCCAATATAACCAAGAACACGCATGATGTATATTAACAGCCCAATAATACATTCTTAAATTAGGCAGAGCAAGACCTCCATGCTTTTTAAATTTTTGTAAATGATATTTTCCAATTCTTGGTCTTTTATTATTCCAAACAAAAGATGAAATAATAGAATCAACCTGATCAAAAAACTTCTTAGTTAAAAAAATAAGAATATTTTGATATACATATAAAAATTTTGGTCAGATCATCATTTTAATTGCATGAATTCGGCCAGCTAACTAAAGTGTAAGTGGATTCCATCTACAAAATAATTGCTTCATAAAATCCACTAAGGGAACCAAATTAACTCTATAAAGGTCTCCATAATTTTTAGTCATGATAATACCTAAATATTTAAAAGAGTCTGTAACTTTAAAAGGAATGTCTTCATATATAGAAGCAGAATCATTTAGAGGAAATAATTCCGTTTTATAAAGGTTTAGTTTATATCCCGAAAACTTTCCAAATTCATTTAATAATTTCAATAAACTAGGAATAGATTCTTCAGGATTTGAAACATAAACTAAGAGATCATCAGCATAAAGGGACATCTTATGAATAGTCCCATTTATGGAAATTCTTTAATACCTTTAGCTTCACGAAGTGCAATGGCCAAAGGTTCCAGCATCAAATTAAGTAACAAAGGACTTAACGGACACCCTTGTCTCGTACTGCACAGACGTCAAAAAAAAGGAGATCTGCAATTATTAGTAATAACAGTAGCAATAGGTCTTTTATATATCATTCTAATCCACTTATTAAAATTAGTACCAAAGTTGAATTTCTCTAAAACGTTAAATAAGTATTTCCATTCAACTCTATCAAATGCCTTTTCAGCATCAAGAGAAACAACACATTGGGGAGTCTTAGAAAGGGATGAGTATATAACATTTAACAGTCTCCAAGTGTTAGAGAAGGAATAACGGACTTTTATAAAACCTATTTGGTCCTGAGAGATAATATTAGCTAGAATATTCTCCAGTCGATTAGCCATTATTTTTGAAAGGATTTTAGCATCCACATGTATATGAAGCGCACTCTGTAGGGTCTTTATCTTTCTTAAGAATTAAAGAAATAGAAGCTTCATAAAATGTGGGAGGTATCTCTCCTAACAAAAAAGAATCTTTAAGTGTTTCCAACATATATGGAGAAAGCAAGTTTTCAAGCTTTCAAATTTTTTATACAACAGAAAAACCATCCAATCCAGGAGCTTTACCAGATTGCATTGAAAGAATAGCTTTCTGAATTTCTTTTCTAGTAATAGGAGTATCAAGAGTTTGTTGATCTTCAACAGATATTCTAGGAAAATCAATCTTTTGTAAAAAAGCATTCATTTTAGAAGGATCAGCTGGAAGCTGAGATTTATAAAGTTCACTGGAAAAGTCTAGAAAAATTTTATTAATGTCTTCATAAATGCAAGCTAAACTACCGTCTCCCTTACGAATTTTTAAAATTTGTCTTTTAGCTCTAGTTGCTGTTAATTGAGATGCTAATAACTTATTATTTTTATCTCCAAACACGTAAAATTGACTTTTCAATTTAAGCAAATTTCTTTCAATAGGATAAGTTAACAGTAAATTATATTGTGATTGAAGTTCAACCCTTTGTTTAAATAAATCAATGTTAGAAGAGACAGCATAAGTATTATTCAAGTCTTTAATTTGTTTTGAAATCTTACCTAATTCTATTTTTGTCTGTTTCTTAAGCTTAGCCAAATAGGAAATTATCTGACCTTGCAAATATGCTTTAAATGTATCCCATATAATCAATTTCGACACATCTCCGGTATTGTTAAAAAGAAAAAAATCTTTTATCTGAACCTCAATAAATTTGACAAAATCCGAACTTTGTAATAAATTTTCTTTAAAACACCAAGGCAAGTTTGCAATACCGACAATCATTCCATTCAACAGTCAAGCTTCAAGGCGCGTCATATTCACATTTCTAGACTTTGGACAAAAATCTGAAATCAGCTATAAAATAATCAATTCTCAAATATTTTTTATGAACATGTGAATAAAAAGAATAACCTCTATCATTAGAATGTAGATTTCTCCAGATTTTGATCAAACCATAATCAATTAAAAAAAAGAGTTAGTAAGTGATGCTGAACAACTCAGAAGCCACTGATTGGTTGAACTCTTGTCAATCAAAGGATTTAAACAACAGTTAAAATCAATCACCCATTAACAACATATATTCATTTAAATCTGGCAATAAACCAAATACGTTTTAAAAAAAAGGATCATCTACATTAGGTCCATGTAGATTAACCAGGACAATTTTCCTATTACAAATTGTTCCTCTGAGAATTAAAAATCTACCATTAATATCTGACACAATATCTTCTTGGATAAATAAAATATTAGATTTAATAAAAATAGATGATCCCTTTGTTTTATTTTGACAAGTGGCGTGATATTGAAGGCCCCTCCACTTTTTAAAAAATTATTTTGATCGCCTGTTCTGATATGCATTTCTTGAGCAAAAATTATATCGGGCTGGAATTGATTAATAACTTAAAAAGTCTTCTTTCACCTGATTCCAGCCACGTACATTCCAACTAATAACATTTATCTGTTTAACTACTATAAAATATTTTTTTAACACAAAAATACATGCATACCAACGTGGGCTAATCAAAAATGGCGGTGATAAGTATAACCACTTAGAAAACACGCATGCTCCAGAACTCCGTAATGGGAAAAAATACAAGGAGAAAAAAAACTGGGAAAAAAGAAATTAATCCTGCAATGAAACCCACCATCCCAAAAGGTAGAAATCCGGCAAAGAGAAGGAAAAAGCCGGAATGTGTCCCCACTGAAAAAGAAAAAGAGAAACTGAAACATGACATCCACCTCTCTGAATCTGTTCCTACACTTCTCCTTCCACTCCTCTCCCTCTCCAAATAAAGGTGGTAGAATCTTGTCTGGTCAGTGTTGTGCTTCCTCTTTGTGGGATATGTAGAACAGCCCTCGTTTCAGTCTTCTTTAGACCTTTTTCTCGCTCTTTCTGTGCTCTGGTGCTTGGTGCTGTTCCTGCGCCCATACAGACCTTGAAGCTGTCATTCCGTTTGCTGCCATTTTCCATTCTGCTCTTGTTTCCACATTGCCCCTCTCCGACTCTTCTATAGGTAGATTAAAAGTTAGTTTTATTTAACCTGTGTACAGTGAAATGTGTTGTTTATGCCAGTGACCAATGCTGTCCAAGGATTGTGCTGGGGGCAGCCCGCGGGCGTCACCATGCTTCTGCAGCCAACATAGCATGCCCACGGTTCCAACCCCAACCCTAACAGTACATCTTTGGGCTGTGGGAGGAAACTGGATGCCTGGGGGAAACCCACGCAGTCACGGGGAGAACGTACAAACTTCTTACAGACATCAGCGTAAATTGATTCCCGACCGGTGATCACTGGTGCTGTAAAGCGTTGTGCTAACCACCACGCTACTGTATCACCCTTCTCTTCCCACTCTTGATATGCTGCATCTGTCACCCTCTCGAAGGAAATAGGTTAGTGGCCAACATCCATTAAAGCCACTAACTCCCACAGCTGTTCTTCCAAACAGCTTCATGCAAGCAGCTCATTCCAAACACTCAGATTCTCTCATCTCTGTGACGCAAGAGATTCTACAGATGCTGAAAATCTGGAGCAACACACACGAAGTGCTGGAGGAACTTGGCAGGTCAGGCAGCATCTATGGGGAGAAATAAACAATTAACTTTTCAGATCAGGATCCTACATCCTTCCGCAGATGCTGCCTGACCTGCTGGGTTCCCTTAGTATTCTGTGTGTGTTTCTCCATCTCTGTCCTATCCAAACTGAGGACAATATCTTCCACATTCCTTTATGATTCCTTCTTCTACTTTAACCACAATTGTCCCTCTCTTGTCTAAAGACTTTTCGAATCTGAAATGCTCAAACTTCAGCTTCCTCGTCCCAGCAGATCAAGGATAGAATTTATGTGTTTGCAACTCTTTCTGTTCCTGGTAATTATGCACATTTTATTTCATATCCATGCACTAAGACCATAAAACATTGGAGCAGAATTTGGCCATTCGGCCCATTGACTCTTCTCTGCCATTTGATCATGATTGATCCATATCTCTCTCAAACCCCCTCTACTGCCTTTCCCTATAACCTTTCATGACCTGACTTAGCAGGAATCTATCAACCACCACATTAAATACACTCAATGACCTGACCTCCACAGCCGCCGGTGGTAATAAATTCCACACCCTCTGGTTAAAGAAATTCCTCCTCATTTCCATTCTAAATTGAAGTCCCTCTATTCTGAAGTTGTGCCCTCTGGTCCTAGATTCCGCCACTTTCGCAAACATTCTCTCCACATTCACTCTATCGAGGCCTGTCAACATTTGAAATTTTTCAATGAGATTCCCCCTCATTCTTCTAAATTACAATGAGTAAAGGCCCAGAACCAGCAAATGTTCCCCATATGATAATCCTTTCAATCCTGGAATCATTTTTGTGAAACTCCTTTGAACCCTCTCTAATGTCAGCAGATCCTTTCTTAGATAAGGGACCTAAAGCTACTCACTATACTTCAATTACAGTCTGACCAATGCCTTATAAAGCCTCAACATGACATCCTTGTTTTTATATTTTATCAATGCTAACATTGCATTAACCTCTAAGTTTGTATTTTAGATAATTCTTTATTCATTATAATTGCTGAATGTTGTTATTTTTTTGCATGTCGTGCCAACACACCACAGCAAGTTCCTAATACATGTAAGTGTATATGACAAGTGAAGTTAATCCTTGAAGTTGATCCTTGACCTTCTGGCTTCCTGTCCCTTCAACAGATGATCGTCTGTAATTACCACTGCATTCAAACAGGGCTCCTGCACCAGGCACATCCTCCCCTCCCTGTTACTTTGCAGTTTGTACCACACAAAAAAAGACATCGATGGATTTTCAAAATCCACCATTTTCAGGCACTTTCATGAATTACCAGTTTGACATCTGCAACCAGATAAAAAACCTCAGTGAGATTTTATTTGGCAGTCTATTGCTCTCATGAAGAGGTAACAGCAAACTGTGTTGGCAATGGTTCCAGGACATTACTAGTTAAAGGAGAAAGGGTTCTCCAGGAAAAGATGATGATAGAAAGCAGGAATGGCGTTCACTTAGCCGTCACTTTATTAGGTATATCTGTACACCTGCTCATTAACGGAAATAACTAATCAGCCAATCACGTGGCAGCAAAACAAAGCATAAAAGCATGTAGACATGGCCAAAAGCTTTACAAAGAGGGGTTTCTCGCAGGTCGGTGGCAGTTATTTAAAGAGTGAGCTTCGAGAGTATTTGTCCATTGTACGTGGCCAATTAACGGCTATAACCAGAGCACCAATCGTGAGTTAGATAGCAGGGAAAGTTCAGACATAAAAGGGAGACACTGCCTAGCAGAGTGGTCATCGACGGAGTGATCTGAGGCTTTGGCTCATTTGGGCTTCGGCGATAACGGGTCGAGACGAGGTAAGTTACCTGTGAGGAATAGAAACAGTAAGTATGTCTGTGAGGCCGGTGTTCTGTGCTGGGTGTCAGATATAATCATATAACCATATAACAATTACAGCACGGAAACAGGCCATCTCGGCCCTTCTAGTCCATGCCGAACTCTTACTCTCACCTAGTCCCACCGACGTGCACTCAGCCTATAACCCTCCATTCCCTTCCTGTCCATATAGCTATCCAATTTAACTTTAAACGTCAACATCGAACCTGCCTCAACTCACTTCTGCTGGAAGCTCATTCCACACAGCTACCACTCTCTGAGTAAAGAAGTTCCCCCTCATGTTACCCCTAAACTTTTGCCCTTTAACTCTCAACTCATGTCCTCTTGTTTGAATCTCCCCCATTCTCAATGGAAAAAGCCTATCCACGTCAACTCTATCTATCCCCCTCATAATTCTAAATACCTCTTTCAAGTCCCCCCTCAACCTTCTATGCTCCAAAGAATAAAGACCCAAGTTGTTCAACCTTTTTCTGTAACTTAGGAGATGAAACCCAGGCAACATTTTAGAAAATCTCCTCTGTACTCTCTCAATTTTATTGACATCTTTCCTATAATTCAATGACCAGAACTGTACACAATACTCCAAATTTGGCCTCACCAATGCCTTATGCAACTTCAACATTACATCCCAACTCCTATACTCAATACTCTGATTTATAAAGGCCAGCATACCAAAAGCTTTCTTCACCACCCTATCCACATGAGATTCCACCTTCAGGGAACTATGCACCATTATTCCTAGATCCCTCTGTTCTACTGCATTCTTCAATGCCCTACCATTTACCATGTATGTCTTGTTTTGATTAGTCCTACCAAAATGTAGCACCTCACATTTATCAGCATTAAACTCCATCTGCCGTCTTTCAGCCTACTCTTCTAACTGGCCTAAATCTCTCTGCAAGCTTTGAAAACCTACTTCATTATCCACAACTCCACCTATCTTAGTATCATCTGCATACTTACTAATCCAATTTACCACCCCATCATCCAGATCATTAATATATATGACAAACAACATTGGACCCAGTACAGATCCCTGAGGCGCACTACTAGTCACCGGCCTCCAACCTGACAAACCGTTATCCACAACTACTCTCTGGCATCTCCCATCCAGCCACTGCTGAATCCATTTTACTACATCGATATTAATGCCCAACGATTGAACCTTCCTAACTAACCTTCCATGTGGAACTTTGTCAAAGGCCTTACTGAAGTCCATATAGACAACATCCACCACTTTACCCTCGTCAACTTTCCTAGTAACCTCATCAAAAAATTCAATAAGATTTGTCAAACATGACCTTCCATGCACAAATCCATGTTGGCTGTTCCTAATCAGACCTTGTCTATCCAGATAATTATATATACCATCTCTAAGAATACTTTCCATCAATTTACCCACCACTGACATCAAACTCACAGGCCGATAATTGCTAGGTTTACTCTTAGAACCCTTTTTAAACAATGGAGCAATGTGAACAATACGCCAATCCTCCGGCACCTTTGGCACAGCTTTGTTAGTCCTGACGAAGGGTCTCGGCCTGAAACGTCGACTGTACCTCTTCCTAGAGATGCTGCCTGGCCTGCTGCATTCACCAGCAACTTTGATGTTCATTGCCTGTATTGTGCTGTAGGTTTTCTATGTTTCTATGTTTCTAAAAGGTTCATTTGTTGTTTCAACCTAACATCAGACTGGGGAAGAAATGTGATCTAGGTGATTTTGACTGTGGAATGATCGTTGGTGCTAGAACGGGTGGCTTGAGTATCACAGAACACAGCATTAACCCGGTTTTTGCCACCTATGTGTTTTATTTTAGTTCCAGTTATTGCTCTGGCCCTACAGGTGGAGGTAAGTATAGCAGCCACAAAAGAATCAATGTGATATTGCTGCCGGATGTAGAGATGGAGACATCTGAGACATTGGTGAGCACCAGAAGCTATGTGAGCTCTCTCTACAACTGGATCTGACTTTCTCACTAGAGACCACAGTCTGTGTGGATCGGAAATGACATCTCCTCCTCACTGCCAATCAAGGATGCGTGCTCAGCCCACTGCTCTTCTCTCTTTACGCTCATGACTGTGTGGCTAGGCACAACTCAAGCGGCATCTATAAATTTGCTGATGACACAGCTATTGTTGTCAGAAATTCAGATGGTGACAGGGAGGCATACAGGAGTGAGATAGATCAGCCGGTTGAGTGGTGTCACCGTAACAACCTTGCACTCCGTTTCAGTAAGACCAAAGAGTTGATTATGGGCTTCAGGAGGGCAAGTCAAGGGAACACACACCAGTCTTTGTCAAAGGATCAGAAGTGGAAAGGCTGAACAGTTTCAAGTTCTAAGGTATCAACATCTCTGAAGGTCTATGCTAGGCCCAAAATATTGATGCAGCTACAAAGAAGGCACGACAGGGTCTATATTTCATTAGGAGATTGAGAAGAATTAGTATGTCACCAAACGCACTCGTAAATTTGTGTAGATGTACCGTGGAGAGCATTTCGATTGGATGTGTCGCTACCTGGTGTGGAAGGACCACTGCACAGGATCAGAAAAAGCTGCAGAAAGTTGAAAACTCAACTAAATCCATCATGGCCGCTAGGCTTCCCAGCATTCAGGACATCTTTAAAAAGTGACAACTCAATAAGGTGGCATCTATCATTAACAATCCCCATCACGCAGGTCAATCCCTCTTCTCATTGCTACCATTAAGTAGGATATACAGGACCCTGAAGACACACATTCAGCATTTTAGGAACAGCTTCTTCCCCTCCTCTATCAGATTTCTGAATGGACAATGAACCCATGAATGTTATCTCACTATTTTTTCCTCTCATTATGCAGTACTTACTGTATTTCATTTAATTTCCTTTTTTTACATATATACGTATCATAATTTTTAATTTTTATTATTAGGTATTGCAATGTACTGCTGCCACAAAATTACAAATTTTGCAACATACACCAATGATATGATACTTGATTCTGATATGTACAGGGTCTCTCAGAGTCATAGAGTCATACAGCAGGAATACATACCTTTCGTTCAACCGACCCATGCCTGCCAAGACACCCATCAAAGCCAATCCCTTTTGCCAGAACATACATAAAACATACCTTTGTATGTGCCTATCCAAGTGTATCTATGTGAATATGCCTGCTTGAACCACTTCCTGCAGCTTAATCTATGTACTGACCACCCTCTAGGTGAAAAAGTTGCCTCTTAAGTTCCTCCCCCCTCTCACCAACCTAATGGCCTCTAGTTCTTGATTCCCCAATAGTGGGAAAAAAGGATTATCTCTGCTGTTCATAATTTTCCATACCCTATAACGGAAACAATTGTTGGAAGAAAAAGTTGTAGTTGCCAGTGCATGACGTTCATGAGTTACATCAAGGGATAGATCGACAAAAGTCTTGAATCAGAATCAGGTTTATTATCACTGGCATTTGACATGAAATTTGTTAACTTAGCAGCAGCAGTTCAATGCAATACATAATCTGGCAGAGAGAGGAAAAAAGAATTAAATAAAAAAAACATAACGTATAAACAAGTAAATCAATTATGTATATTGAATAGATAATTAAAAATGTGCAAAAATAGAAATACTTTATATTAAAAAAGTGAGGTAGTGTCCAAAGCTTCAAAGTCCATTCAGGAATCGAATGGCAGAGGGGAAGAAGCCATTTCTGAATTGCTGAGTGTGTGCCTTCAGGCTTCTATACCTCCCACCTGATGGTAACAGTGAGAAAAGGGCATGCCCTGGGTTCTGGAGGTCTTTAATAATGGACGTTGCCTTTCTGAGGCTCCGCTCCCTAAAGATGTCCTGGGTACTTTGTAGGCTAGTGCCCAAGATGGAGCTGACTAGATTTACAACCCTCTGCAGCTTCTTTCAGTCCTGTGCAGTTTTCCCTCCACAGACAGTGATGCAGCCTGTCAGAATGCTCTCCACAGTACAACTATAGAAGTTTTTGAATGTATTTGTTGACATGCCAAATAGCTTCAAGCTCCAAATAAAGTACAGCTGCTGTCTTGCCTTCTTTATGACTACATCAATGTGTTGGGACCAGGTCTCACCTTTCTGAGATACTGCCTCATGAGGATGTTAGTATTGGATTGAATTCTCTGCAATGGGCTCACCGTCTGGCTGGCTATTGACAGAACTCAGGCAAACTATATGCTGGAGATAGAAGAGACTGCAGACGGTGGAAACTGAAGTGTCACACAAGATACTGGAGGAACAGAACACCTGGAGGGAATTGGACAGACGATATTTTGGGTTCAGGCTCTTCATCTGGTGTGAAAGAGTAGAAGGGACATGGGGAGTGTAAAGAGATGTGGGGGGGGGAGAGTGGTGGAGCAAGAGCTGGCAGGTGAACAGGAATGGTGGCAGAAGCTGAGAGGTGACAGGTGGAGATGACACGATAGTATCTGACAGGAGAGTAAGATGGGGCGTGGAATCGAATGAGGGAGGTTGGGGAGTGGTGAAGGAGAGGAATCAGTGTGTGGGTGATGGGGAGATGGAAGGGGGGCAGGAGAGGAAAGAGGTGTGGTGATGGGTGATGGGGGCCCAGTGAATCAGGAAGGGAGAGAAAATGGCTGAGGACTGGGCCGAAGAGCAGTTCTCAGAAGTTGGAGAAATGAATGTTCATACTGTCCAGGCAGATGAGATACTGGACCTGAGGGAGAGTGTGGAATGGCCACCGGTGCATAACAGGAGCTTGCAGAAGTGACAGGCGGCTGGAGGAATTCAGCAGGCCATGCAGCATTTACAGGGAGGATGTGGAAGGAATTGACAATGTTTTGGGTCAAGATGTTGACAATTCCTTCACCACCCCTACCAGGACCTGAAGAAGGGTCTCAGCCTGAAGTGTTGATTCCTCTCCATTGATGCTGCCTGAACTGCTCGTCGTCCTGCATTTTATATGTTTGAGATGGAGGCAGACTCACTTCCTAGAAGTAAAGATCTTGAATAGCCTGTCCTGGTTTAACCACGTAAACAGCACAGCCAAGAAAGCCTCGTCGGTGCCTTGCTCAGTAGGCTGAAGAAATTCAGCACGTCCTCCCTCAGGTTCACCAGTTTTTGTCGATGTGCCCTGGAAATCATGTTGCATCACAGCTTTGTTCGGCTGCTGCTCTGGCCGAGAGCACAAGAAACCGCAGAGCGTTGCGGACACAGCTCAGCACACAAACGGCCTCCCCGCCTCGGGACCTGTCTGCACCTCTTGCTGCCTCGGTCCGCACCCACCCTGGATATTCTCTCTTCTCCCCCCCACCCCCCCCCATGGGCAAGAGTCCGAAAGCACGCACCACCAGGCTCAAGGTCAACTTCAACCCTGTTGTTATCAGAATCGGGTTTAATATCACTGGCATGTGTCGTGAAATTTATTGTTTTGCAGCAGTACAGTGCAATACATCATAAAAAAACTAAATTACAATAAGAAATAGTCAATTAAATTCAATAAATAATGCCAAAAGGGAACAAAAAATGCTGTAATGTACATGGGTTAATTGTCCATTCAGAAATCCGACAGCAGAGGGGAAGAAGCTGCTCCCTAAAACATTGAGTGTAAGACGATTGAATAATCCTCGACTACGATAAAATGGACGCTTGACTTTACAGTCTATCTTGTTATAGACTTGCCCCTTATTGTCTACCTACACTTCACTTTCTCTGCAACTGCATTCTGCAACACTTTATTCTGCATTCAGTTATTGCTTTTCCCACCTACTCCCTCAGTGCACTGCTGTGGTGGAATGAAACAAAATATAGTTTTCCTCTGTACCTCAATGCATGTGACAAGAATAAACCATTCTACCAGATTACCAATTTATTCAAAACAGAAGTCAGTAAATTTTTGGTTATTAAAAGTATTAATTGAGTCAGTGCAGGGAAGTAACACTGATGAAGAGGCTCAGCCATAATCTCACTGAATGACAGGAAACTACAAAGGGCTGAGCAGACTATCCCGATCCTAATTATTCTTTACATTCTTCTGTGATTACCAGGGCTGTTCTGTAAGGAAAAGTCAGAGGAAATGCCTTTGTGATTTCAAATGGGACAGCAGGATGGAGTAGTGGAAACATACAGTTGGTATGTTTCCTGGTGGAAACATACAGTTGGTAGTTGGAGAAAATTGCTAAGGATCTTTCTGGGGCTCGAGGGCGAGATTAGTAAAGAGAGATTGGCTAGGCTAGCACCTTTTACCACTTTGGCCTGGAGTCTTAGAGACCATTTACTGCACAGAAATAGGCCTTTCTGCCCATATAGTTTGTGCCAAACTATTATTTTGCCTAGTCCTGTTGACCTGCACCCAAATCATAGCCCTCCATACCCTGCCCATGCATATACCTATCCAAATTTCTCTTAAATCTTGAAATCGATCCTGCATCCACCACTTGCACTGGCAGCTCGCATCGCACTCTCACCACCTTCTGAGTGAAGAAGTTCTCCCTCATGTACCCTTTAAGTGTTACATCTTACAGCCTTAACCCACGACCTCTATTTCTACTCTCACCCAATCTTAGTGGAAAAAAAACCTGCTTGCATGTATCTTGTCTATACCCTTCGTTATTTTGTACATCTCTGTCAATTCTTCCCTCATTCTCCTGTGCTCTGGGAAATAACCACCTAACCTATTCAACATTTCCCTGTAACTCAGGTCCTCAAGTGCTGGCAACGTCCTTCAAAACTTTCTTTGCACTCGTTCAACATTATAGATACCTTTCCTGAAATAGCTGTCCAGAACTGTAGACCTATGCTTTGTAGGAGGGGTGAATTTATAATCATGAGGTGTATTACCTGAAAGCAGTGGCAGTAACTTTAAATACGAGTTATCATATCTGAGGACTAGCACATAAATGACGTTTCAAAAAAAGCTTGGCAGTTCCTGTACTTTCTTAAAAGTTTACACAGATTTAGTATGTCATCTGAGATCTTGACAAACTTCTATAGAGGCACAGTGGAGAGTACCCTGACTGGTTGTATCACAGCCTGGTATGGAAACAAGAACAGAAAAGCCTACAAAAGTGGTGGATTCAATCCCAGACCATCACAGGAACAGCCCTCCCCACCTTTGAGCTCATCTGTAAAGAACACTGCCACAAAAATGCAACATCCATCATCAAAGCCCCTCATCATTTGGGCAATGTGCTCTTCTCAATTCTACCATCCAGAAGGTATGTCCCACACTACCAGGTCTAGTACCAGTTATTACCCTTCAACCAGTGCCTACACCAATGTCAATGGAGGGCAGAGCTTAAGATGACGGTGCCTACTGGCAACCCCTTTGCTCGCATCTTCGGAAACAGGCCTATTTCGATCTTTGGTATCTCTATTATTTTCCCTTTCAGGGTTCTTTTGAAGACCCTGATCTGGAGTTACATGCTGACTTCGATTCTTTGTGGGAATGGGACCCGCTGTCAGGGCCTCAGGACCGGCTGTTTTTCGATATGCCAAGGACGCGGCCTGGAAGACTAGCACACGTTCAGGGTGTCGGATTTTCGTGGCTCTGGAGGCGGGCAGATTCGAGGTCAGTGCCACCGCAGAAAACTGGTGAGTCGTGGGAATATATGGGAGACCGGAAGCAGCAAGCTGGCCGGTGGCTGTGTGCCCAGAGACGCAAGAGCTGAAGGCACAGAGCTAGGAAAAAGCGATGCAACAGACTTTTAACGCAGTAAGTTGACGAGCTGTTTTGTTATGTCTCCCCTCTCGCTGTAAAACAGGGACACCTCTTTTTCCCTTGTTAGGGAGAAAGAGAGCCTGTGGCATGTTGACTTACCAGGTACTGCAACTCTGTGCCTTTATTGATGCTTTGCTGCAGGCTTGAGTGCTCGGTGGAGGGTGCAGGTGCTTTTTTGCTGGTGGGGAGAGGAGTCGTTGTTTTGTTGCTGCTTGTGCGTGGGGGGGGCTGGAGGGGCCTTCGGGGTTCTAATGTTTAACTGTCATTCATTCTTTGGGGCACTCCTCTGTTCTCGTGGATGTTTGCGAAGAAGAAGAATTTCAGAATGTATATTGTATGCATTTCCCTGACATTAAATTGAACCTACTGATCCTATTGAACTTCACTCACTTCAGCTCTGAACTGATCATGGAACACAACTTACAGACTCACTTTCGAAGACTCTAAAATTCATGTTCTCAGTTTTGATTAATTACTTATCAGAATCAGCTTTATTTTCACCAGCATGTGATGTGATATTTGCTAACTTAGCAGCAACAGTTCAATGCAATACATAATCTAGCAGAGAAAATAATAATAATAATAAATAAATAAGTAAATCAATTACAGTGTACATATATTGAAAGTCATACAAAAAAGCAGAAATACTATATATTAAAAAAAAGTGAGGTAGTGTCCAAGGATTTAATGTCCACTTAGGAATCGGCTGGCAGAGGGGAAGAAGCTGTTCCTAAATTGCTGAGTGTGTGCCTTCAGGCTTCTGTACCTCCTACCTGATGGTAACAGTGAGATAAGTGCTTGCCCTGGGTGCTGAAGGCCCTTAATAATGGACGCTGCCTTTCTGAGACACCGCTCCTTGAAGATGTCCTGGGTACTTTTTAGGCTAGTACCTAAGATGGAGCTGACTAGATTTACAACCTTCTGCAGCTTCTTTCGGTCCTCTGCAGTAGCCTGCCTCCCATGCCAGTCAGAATTCTCTCCACGATACATCTATAGAAGCTTTTGAGTGTATTTGTTGACATGCCAAATCTCTTCAAACTCCTAATGAAGTATAGCCATTGTCTTGCCTTCTTTATAACTGCATGGACATGTTGGAACCGGGTTAGATCCTCAGAGATCTTGATACCCAGGAACTTGAAACTGCTCACTCTCTCCACTTCTGATCCCTCTATGAGGATCGGTATGTGTTCCTTCATCTACCCTTCCAGAAGTTCACAATCAGCTCTTTTAAATTACTGATGTTGAGTGCCAGATTGTTGCTGTGGCACCACTCCACTAGGTGGCATATCTCACTCCTGTACGCCCTCTCGTCACTACCTGAGATTCTACCAACATTGGTTGTATCGTCAGCAAATTTATAGATGGTATTTGAGCTATGCCTAGCCACACAGTCATGGGTATATAGAGAGTAGAGCAGTGGGCTAAGCACACACCCCTGAGGTGTACCAGTGTTGATCGTCAGCGAGGAGGATATGTTATCACAAATCCGCACAGATTGTGTTCTTATGGTTAGCAAGTCGAGGATCCAATTGCAGAGGGAGGTACAGAGGTCCAGGTTCTGCAACTTCTCAATCAGGATTGTGTGAATGATGATATTAAATGCTGAACTATAGTCAATGAACAACATCCTGACATTGGTGTTTGTGTTGTCCAGTTGGTCTAAAACCAGGTGGAGACCCATTGAGATTGACTTTCCCATTGACCTATTGAGGCGATAGGCAAATTGCAATGAGCCCAGGTCCTTGCTGAGGCAGGAGTTTAATTTAGTCATGACCAACTTCTCTAAACGTTTCATCACTGTAGATATAAGTGCTACCGAGCGATAATCACTAAGGCAGCCCACATTATTTTTCTTAGGCACTGGTATGATTGTTGCCCTTTTGAAGCAAGAATTTGAAACTGTCCTTGAGTACTCCTGCCAGTTGGTTGGCACAGGTTTTCAGAGCCTTGCCAGGTACTCCATCGGGACCTCCTGCCTTGCGAGGGTTCACTCTCTTTGACAGCCCAACATCGGCCTCTGAGACAGAGATCACAGGGTTGTCCAGTACTTATTTATTAATTATTATTATTACTTGTTCCTTTTTGCATTTGTGTAGTTTGTCAGTCTGTGTGTGTGTGTAGTATTTCATTGATTGCATTGTACTTCTTTGTTCTGCTGTGAATGCCTGCAGGAAAATGAATCTCAGGGTAGTATATGGTGACACATTTATATTTTGATTATAAGTTAACATTGAACCAAACTTGAGGGCATATGGTTAAGTTGAAAGAGGAAAGATTTAACAGGAACCTAAGAGGCACCTTTTTCCACACAGAGAGTGGTCATTATATAGAACAAGCTTCCAGAGGAAGTGGTTGAGGTGAGTGCAATACATCATTATCATTACATGTCATGTTGTACGACGTGGGCGATCATATCTATCCATGACCATGATTGTTCTTAGCAAATTTTTCCACGGAAGTGGTTTGCCTTTATCTTCTTCTGGATAGTGTCTTACAAATGGGTGACCCCAGCCGTTATCAATACTCTTCAGAAATTGTCTAGCCTGGTGTCTGTGGGTGCATAACCAGGACTTGTGACATACTCCAGCTGCTCATACGACTGTCCACCACCTGCTCCCATGGCTTCACGTAACCCTGATCGAGGTGGGGGGAGGGGGAGCTAAGCAGGTGCTATGCCTTGTCCAAGGGTGACCTGCAGGCTAGCAGAGGGAAGGAGCGCCTTATACCTCCTTTAATCCACCCCGCCACCCATGGTACAATAACAACATTTAAAAGACACTTGGTTAGGTACACTGGATAGAAAAGGTTTAAAGGATCTTGGCCAAACAGGGTCATGTGGAACTAGCTTAGATAGGAATCTTGGACAGCATGCATGAGTTGGGCCAAAGGGCCTGTTTCTCTGTTCTATGACTCTATGGTTTTTTAGGGGACAGATGGAAAACAGATACATGGAGTTGAGAGCCAAATGAAACAACCAAGGTAGCGGCTGTATTTGACATCTGGTAACAAACTAAATACAGAAACACACCAGATACAATTACTACACTGAAATCAGATACAATTGCTGTTATGTTTTGTAACTTCAAAACATCAGTCCAATTCAAAAGAAGGCACCAGAGTCCAAAATGTGAGTCTAACTTTGTGTGTACTTTAAGAGAGGCTCAAATGTATCGTGTGGTAGTGTGGTGATGTATGCAATTCATTTATTTTTACATATGACTTAATTAAACGTGGGCACGTGGCCATGTGGTAGGGCATTCGACTAGCGATCTAAGGTCGTGAGTTTGAGCCCCAGCTGAGGTAGCGTGTTGTGTCCTTGAGCAAGGCACCTAACCGCACAGTGCTCTACGACAACACTGGTGCCAAGCTGTATCGGCCCTTGCTCTTCCCTTGGACAACATCGGTGTCGTGGAGAGGGGAGACTTACAGCATGGCAACTGCCGGTCTTCCATACAACCTTGCCCAGGCCTGCGCCCAGGAGAGTGAAGACTTTCCAGGCGCAGATCCATGGTCTCGCAAGACTAACGGGTGCCTTTATTAACTTATAATTAATTATTTAAGCAAACAAGAATGTTTAATCGAGCAATATATTCACAAGATTACTGAAATATTAAATGCACAATTACTACATTTAAGAAGCATTTAGACAAACATGCAAACAGAAGGATCTAAACTAAAGTGATAGTATAGATGGACAGAAAGGCTAGCATGGACATGGTTGGTTGAAGGGCCTGTCTGTGTAGCAGACAGCTTTAGAATCCTCTTACTCCGACTCTGATGACGCATGACTGAAGCTACTGTAGAAGTTATTAAATTATTAAACGGAACACAGCAATATTGCAGTTGCTGGAAATTCAGAGTAACACACACAAAATGCCGGAGGAACTCAGCAGGTCAGGCAGCATCTATGGAAATGAATAAACTGTCGAGGTTTCGGGCAGAGAACCTTCTTAAGTTTTAAGTTAATAGCTGATGTTTAGAAAGTATATAAAGAGATGTCTATAATTGTGCAGAGGTTTTGAGGCAGTAAAGGGACGGCACAGTAGGGTAGTGGTTCATGCAATGCTCTACAGTACCAGCGACCTGGGTTCAATTCCCACCGCTGCCTGTAACATTCTCCCCTTGACCGCGTGGGTTTCCTCCAGATGCTCCAGGTTCCTCCCTCAGTTAAAACACTGGTCGGTTAATTGGCCCATGGTCAGGCTAGTGTTAAACTGGGTGATGCTGGGTGGCGTGGATCAAAGGGTCAAAAGGGTCTACTCTGTGCTCAATGTCAATAAAATAAAAAACAAAATAAAGTTATATTAAGATAAAAACTGTAACCTCCGAGTGGACCACAGCCTTATTGTGGTTTGGAGGCTGGCGTGCCTCAATGACCCGGGGAGCTATGCTGGCTGGAGTCAGGACTTTCTGCTTCAGCTCTTGGTAGGCTCGCCCACGCCAAACAGGTCAAAGGGCAGAGGCCAGACTAAGAGTGATCCACCGGTCCTCCAGGTTCAGGGGTTCAGCTCAGGGCTAACAATCCCGACTCGTCAAACAAAAATTGTCACTGAAACAGCAATGAAGAATCCGACATCAGAATGTGACAGTATTCCTGATCTCCGCTGGGGACTTGCAACACTGACTGTAGTGAAAACCAGGAGGAAGCTGCTGACATGATGAAGGAAGCCCTGAACACCACCAGAGACAGAGGACCTTCAGTGCTGCTCTAAACACCAGCAGCGTAACGGGCAGTAAGTAAGAAAGTAAAATCTGTAGCGTGGGTTGAGCAATCCCAAGCATGTGAAGACAATGTGGTTCATTCAAGTTACTAGAGTCACAAATACATTCCTTAGGGATGTGAATTACAACCAGAAATGAAGATAGTTTGCACTTCAGAAGGCTGACATTGAATGAAGGAATGTTCGGTCAGGTTTATAACTCTGCATATAGATCTCTTTGTATAATTAGCTGGTTGCATAAACTGATTTCTGTGACTAGGTAACAAGTGGTTTCATTTGATGTCAGAATCGGGTTTAATATCACTGGCATATGTTGTGAAATTTGTTATCCTAGCAGCAGCAGCAGGACAATGCAATACATAATAATATAGAAACAAAACTGAATTACAGCAAGCACACACACACACACACACACACACACACACACACACACATATATATATATATACATACTATGTATGTATATTAAATATTTAAATTAAATAAATAGTGCAAAAACTGAAATAAAGAGTATGCATAAATGTGTGCATAAGTACTTGTTTGATGAGTCCTGATGGTGAAAGGTCTCAACCTGAAATGTTACCTGTCCATTTTGCTCCACAGACGCTGCCTGGCACGCCAGTGTTTTGTGTGTTGTTCCATATTTTCAATTTCTGCAGAATCCCTTGCATCTTGAGTTAATAGTGCGTATGAGTTATGTTATATGTGAAGATTACTTTCCTTTCTGAAGATTCCTACAAGTTCATGAGGGTCCTGGCATACTCTGTATGAAGATTAATGTACCTTTGAAAATGGGTACAATCGCTTCCGAGACATTGTTGAACTGGGCGCACAGTTAATTAGGCATTTACTATCTTCAGTGAAGAGATGAGAGAATAAAGAAATCTCAGCTTTATTTGTCACAAGTACATCGAAATGTCGAAGGATGCAGTGAAATATGTAGTTTGCATTAACGACCAACACAGTACAAAATGTTCAGGGTGCAGCCTGCACCAATTTAGCGTACATACAACTTACTATTGAATTGACTTTATTTCTTACACCCTTCACATACATGAGGAGTAAAAATCTTTATGTTATGTCTCCATCTAAATGTGCAATGTGCAATCATAGTAATTTATAATAAATAGAACAGTCAATGTAATATAGAGAACACTCAAATCAACATGAGTTAATCAGTCTGATGGCCTGGTGGAAGAAGCTGTCCAGGAACCTGTTGGTCCTGGCTTTTATGCTGCAGTACTACTTCCCGGATGGTAGCAGCTGGAATAGATTGTGGTTGGGATGGTTTGGGTCCCCAATGATCCTATGGGCACTTTTTTCACGCCTGTCCTTGTAAATGTCCTGAATCATGGGAAGTTCACAACTACAGATGTGCTGGGCTGTCTGCATCACTCTCTGCAGAGTCCTGCGATTGAGGGAGGTACAGTTCCCATACCAGGCAGTGATGCAGCCAGTCTGGATGCTCTCAATTGTGCTCCTGTAGAAATTTCTTAGGATTTGGGGGCCCACACCAAACTTCCTCAACCGTCTGAGGTGAAAGAGGCGCTGTTGTGCCTTTTTCACCACACAGCTGGTGTGCACAGACCGCGAGGTCCTCAGTGTTGTGAATGCCGAGGAACTGAAGCTGTTTACTCTCTCAACCCCAGATCCATTGATGTCAATAGGGGCTAACCTGTCTCCATTCCTCCTGTAATCCACAACCAGCACCTTTGAGTCTGATTGAGGGAGAGAGGTTGTTTTCTTGACACCACTGTGTCAGGGTGACAGGGTGACGACTTCCTTTCTGTAGGCTGCCTCGTTATTATTTGAGATCAGGACAATCAGTGTAGTGTCATCAGCAAATTTAATTAGCAGATTGGAGATGTGGGTAGCGACACAGTCATGGGTATACAGAGAGTAAAGGAGGTTACCCCTAGCTTGTACAGAATGCCTTTGGAATGTGGGAGGAAACCGGAGCACGTAGAGAAAACCCACAGGATAGAACATAGAACATAGAATAGTACAGCACAGTACAGGCCTTTAGGCCCACAATGTTGTGCCGACCCTCAAACCCTGCCTCCCATATAAGCCCCCACTTTAAATTCCTCTATATACCTGTCTAGTAGTCTCTTAAACTTCACCAGTGTACCTGCCTCCACCACTGACTCAGGCAGTGCATTCCACGCACGAACCACTCTCTGAGTAAAAAACTTTCCTCTAATATCCCCCTTGAACTTCCCACCCCTTACCTTAAAGCCGTGTCCTCTTGTATTGAGCAGTGGTGTCCTGGGAAAGAGGTGCTGGCTATTCACTCTATCTATTCCTCTTATTATCTTGTACACCTCTATCATGTCTCCTCTCAACCTCCTTCTCTCCAAAGAGTAAAGCCCTAGCTCCCTTAACCTCTGATCATAATGCATACTCTCTAAACCAGGCAGCATCCTGGAAAATCTCCTCTGTACCCTTTCCAATGCTTCCACATCCTTCCTATAGTGAGGTGACCAGAACTGGACACAGTACTCCATGTGTGGCCTAACCAGAGTTTTATAGAGCTGCATCATTACATCGCGGCTCTTAAACTCTATCCCTTGACTTATGAAAGCTAACACCCCATAAGCTTTCTTAACTACCCTATCCACCTGTGAGGCAACTTTCAGCGATCTGTGGACATGTACCCCCAGATCCCTCTGCTCCTCCACACTACCAAGTATCCTGCCATTTACTTTGTACTCTGTCTTGGAGTTTGTTCTTCCAAAGTGTACCACCTCACACTTCTCCGGGTTGAACTCCATCTGCCACTTCTCAGCCCGCTTCTGCATCCTATCAATGTCTCTCTGCAACCTTCGACAATCCTCTACACTATCTACAACACCACCAACCTTTGTGTCGTCTGCAAACTTGCCAACCCACCCTTCTACTCCATGGGGAGAAGGTACAAATTGCTAACAGACAGCAACAGGAATTGGGTTCCGATCTAGCAGCTGTCACTGTAAAATGTTACGCTAATCTCTATGTTACTGCGCCACCGGGCTGGTTTGAAATAGCTCCACCTCTAGCACTTGCAACAAAGGGTCTGATCGATATGACACGAGAGATTCTATAAGATGCTAGGAATCTTGAGTGACACACAAAAAATGCCTGAGAAACTCAGCAAGTCAGGCAGCGTCAATGGAAGGGAATAAACAGTCAACTTTTCAGCCCTCGAGCCTTCATCATGTCTCGTCCTGAAATGTTGACTGTTATTCCCTTCCATTGATGCTGCCTGACTTGCTGAGTTTCTCAGGCATTTTCTGTGGTTTTTGGCAGATGTGGCAGATGCCTTCAAAACAGATGGAGATCAGGTTTTCAAGACAAAGACCAGAGTAGGGAGTTTTAGTTTATCTCAGGCCGGAAGTGATGGCCTTGCGACCTTGCCACACATTCTGTGATGGAGAATGTGAGTCAGTTACTGGAAAAGGAAAGCTTGGAAAGCCATAAGCTGATTTGTCTCTCGTCATTCCATTGGGATGCCAACGAGTTAATCTTTGATCACATTTTAGGCATTTTGTAAGGGTATCTTTTATCTTTCTCCCAAAAGTAAACATTCCTCTTCCTGCACCCTTAATCCATGACATACTTTAGTTGTTATTGAATGAGACATGTCTTGTTTCATGTTTTATTTCTGGAATTCAAAGAAATCATTTGACAGTCTGAAAGGGACTGTTTATTTAAACTTTTGATCTTCGTTTGAATAGGGTGCGCCTAGCCAGAGGACTAGTCTGTGTGCTAATCCTACCCGAAGTGTTATGTGCTCACAAATCCCACTGCCACTTTGTTGTAGCGGTGTGCAGTTGTCACGTAATTGCTGCCAAAACAACATTAACTAACATACTCAATCTTCTCTTTTATCTCCCCAGTCAGTAGTTTCAGGTTCCAATGTGTGTATGTTTTCTCGGGCGGCAGAGTAACTGATACATAAATCTGATGTTTGTTTCCAGTGCTCATTAAAATATCCCATGGCCAAAATTCCAATTCATGGCCAACTCCAACGAGAGAGAGTCTAACCACCAACCTTGTCACTCAGTGCCATCTGCAACATGGTGTTCCTGTGGACAGGGTTTATCACTGAACGGCAACAAAGCTGGACAAGCCACATAGATACTGTGGTTGTAGAAGCAGGTTAGTAGGCTTTGGTATTAGTTTATTATTGTCTCATGTACCGAGATACATGTCCATCCATATATAAATAAGTGGCCTGAAGGTTAGACCATTTTGGGAATGCTTGGAATATTGTGTTCTGTCCTGGTTTCCTCATTATAAGAAGGATGGAGAAGCTGTAGAGAAAGCATAGAGGAGATTTACCAGGATGCTGCCTGGATTAGGGAGCATGTCTTATTAGGAGAGATTGAATGAGCTAGGGTTTTGGAGTGAAGGAGGATGAGTAGTGAGCTAATAGAGGTGTACAAGATGCCAAGAGGCATAGATAGAGTGGACAGCCAGAAGCTTTTCCCAAGGGCAGAAATGGCTAATACAAGGATCATAATGTTATGCCTGGTAGCATAGCAATTAACACTTCAGTTTACAGAGCCAGCGACCGATGTACGATTCCCACCGTCATCTGTAAGGAGTTTGTACGTTCTCCCTGTGACTGTATGGGTTTCCTCTGAGTGCTCTGGTTTCCTCCCACATTCCAAAGACGTACGGTTTGTTCGGTTAATTGGTCACATGGGTGAATTGGGTGGTGTGGGCTGTTTGGGCAGGAAGGGTCATTTACCATGCTGCGTCTCCAAATTAAATAAAAACTTAAGGCGATTGGAGGAAAGTATAGGGGGAATGTCAGAATGAAGTTATTTTATGCAGAGAATGATACGTGTGTGCAATACCCTACCAGGGGTGGTGGGAGAGGCAGTTACATTAGGGGCATTTGGGAAACTCTTAGATAGGCACATGGATGATAGGTAAATGGGGGCTTATAAAAGAGTGAGGGGTTAGATTCACGATCATGAATAGAGAAAAGAGAAAGAACAGCAGCATGAAGGGGGTCTTCCCCACAGTCAGATTAAAGGCAAATGGAAGACCATGATCAAACGACATAGCCATAATAATGATAATGAAAAGGTTGACACAATACCAAGGACCGAAGGGTCTGTATTGTGCTGTTGTGCTCTGCGTTCTATGTTCTAAATCCTGAAACCCTTTCTATCATCTATAAGCATGACATTCAATGGCTTGTCGTGGATCATTATGCCACAGGAATGCACCCTTCAGACTAAAGTGTCTGCACTGAACACAAGGCCAAATTAAAATAAGTCCTTTCTGCCTGTGCATCGTCACTATTGTTCCATTCCCTGCATATCGTGTGTCTATTTCGCAGCTTTTAAATCAGCACTATCATGTCTGTTTTCATCACTTCCCCTGCCAGCCTGTTCCAGCTACACATCACTGTGTGAAACTTTTCCCTTCACATCTCCTTTGGACTTTTCCTTCTCACCTTAAATGCATCTGCCTCTCATAATTTATTAAAAGTCCATCAGATTTTCCTTCATCTTCTGACACTCCAGAGAAAACAGCACAAGTTTGTCCAACCTATTCTTGAAGCTCATGCCTAGCATCCTGGTGAACCGCTTCTGCACCCTTTCCAAAGTCTCCCCATCTTTCCTGTAATAGGGCATCAAGAACTGCACTCAATACTCAAAGTGCAGCCAAAACAAGCTTTTATCCAGTTGCAAGATGACCTCCTGAATCTTATACTCTCAACTTGCCAGGTTTCCCTAAAATACTATGTGACTCGTGGTATTCAGTAGGGATCAGAGTAGGGCCACTTCTTTTTACATTATAGGTCTATGATTTGGATGATGGAACTAATAGTTTTGTGACCATGTTTGTGGAGGAAACAAAGATAGACAGAGGGGCAGGTAGTATTGTGGAGGCAGGGAGGCTGAAGAAGGATTTAGACAGATTAAGAAAATGAGTTAAAAAGTGTCAGGTGAAACATAGTGTTGGGAAGTTAGTCGTCGTGCACTTTGGTAGAAGGAGCAAAAGCATAGGCTATTTTCTAAATGGGGAGAAAATTCAAAAATCTGAGGTGCAAAGGGACTTGGAAGTCCTCGTGCTGTCATGGTCCGGTCCGTGAAGTCCACATTCCAGTTCACGGTCCAGTCCATCGTTCCTCATTCCAGGTTTTCCAGTTTTCCCTTGTCCTGTTGTCTGCCTTAATTGAGGCACATGATTCCCATTTTGGACTGGCTACATAAACAGCTCCTGGGTTCAGCTTCAGTTACAGCATTTGTTAGAGGTAAAAAGGAAAGAAAGATATAAAACAGATTTGGTAAATGCATTTAACTGTCATGTGATGGAAAAGTATAGTGATTATACTCATATTTATATGGATGGTGCGAAGGAACCTGAAACAGGAGTGACAGGGTTTGGGGTGGTAATACCAGCAAAAGAAATTGGAATCAGCAGAAGAACATCTAATAAGTTAGGGGTGTTTACAGTGGAGATGCTGGCAGTGTTGGTTGCATTGCAACGGGTGCAGAAAGCCAGACAAGCCAAAGCATTGATATGTTCAGATTCATCCTCAGTTCTAGCAAGTGTAAGGTCTTTTCACACAAACAGCTGGCAAGGTGTACTTTATGAAGTCTTTCAGTTAGTTACAAGAATTGCAAATCAGGGAGGTCAGGTAAAATTTCTATGGGTTCCAGCACATGTAGGGGTGAAGGGGAATGAGAGGGTGGATGAGTTGACAAAGAGGGCGTTAAAGAAAGAAAATGTGGAAATGCACATTAGTATCAGTAAAGCAGAGGTTAAGTGTGTAATCTGGGAAAAAGTCATCCGAATGTGGCAAGAAAAATGGGACAGGGAGGGGAAAAGGAGGCATTTATATCAAATACAAAAGAGTGTTGCAGTTACTAGGGTAGGCAATGGAAACAGAAAAGAGGAAATTGTGTGGACTAGGTTAAGGCTGGGGCATTGTGCATTAAACAAAACATTGAAAATGATAGGGAAACACCAGACAGGATTGTGTGAGGAATGTCAGGAAGAGGAGTCAGTAGGACATGTAGTTCTGAGTTGCAGGAAGTATGGGATACAGAGAGAGATGATGAGAAATAAAATAAGGGAGTTGGGGATGCAGGAATTCACATTAAAAAGGTTGCTGGGCATGGGTGAGAGAGCACAAGTCCGGGTATTTTTAGCGTTTTTAAGGGGTACAGGGGTTTTTTTTATAGAATATGACGAATAATCAGGAATAGGATACTAGGATGGTCAAAGATGGGAGGGTGAAGTGTAGGTTTGTATATATATATATATATATATATATATATATATATATATATATGTGTGTGTGTGTTGCGCGCATGCGCGTGCGTGATTGGGTGAAGGGATTTAGAATGTATGTCTAGTGCACATTCTGGAGCAGAGGGTGGAGGTAATGCACCATTAAGCTGGATGCCAACCGCCGTAAAACAAGATACAGAGAGACAGACAGACAGCTTCAGTTGCTAGACTGTTCCTTTCCCTTCCCTTTCCTTCCGTAGCCCTCGCCTGCTACCTTCGCCTGAAGACTTGCCTGCAACCTCGACTGTGTCCTCGCCTGTATCGCTGTCAAGTTCTATCGCCGGAGCAAGACCGGCGCCTTGCTGTGCCTCGGTAAGGAACTGTCTATCATTGTTTGGAACTGTCTCTGTGTCCACGCCTTCGCTAGGTAGGTCTGGCTGTTTGCCTCTACCTTGTGTAGAGATTTGTCTCTCAATGTTCTGTGTATGAGTCCCGGCCCTACGTCCTGCTCCCCAGGAGGGGTCCTGACTCTGTGTTGAACCCTGGCCCCAAGTCCTGTTCCCAAGGAGGGGTCCCAGCTCTGTGTTCCACGTTCCTGTTCTCCCACGACCAAGGCTCTGCGTTCCTGTTCTCCCACGACCAAGCCTAGGCTTCGTGTTCTCGTCCTGCCTATGTGCCACACCCAGCCCGGTGCTGGGGTTCCCTTGTCTTGTGCTAGGGTTCCCTCATCCTGTCCAGGAGTTTCACGTCCAGTCCTGTTGCCACACCTCGTCCTGTAGCCGCGTCTTGTCCTCGCCTGGATCCAGGGTCCAAGCCAGAGTCAAGACCCAGGTTCCGGGTCCCTGTCCAGTCTCTGGCTCGGAGTCCTTGTCCAGGTTCCAAGTTCCTAGTTCCTCGTCCAGGTCCCGCTTTCCTAGTCTAGTCCTACCCCAGGCCCTGTATCCTATCCTTGTCCAGGGCCTGTGTCTTGTCCAACATCATTTCTTCCCCACTTCTCTTGTTTTCTTGACACACCTAGTCCTGTTCCTAGTACTGCAGTGTCTGTGTCTTGCATTTGGGTCCGCCTCCAATGCCGGCCCCTATGACTCGTGCAGGATTCCCTAGAGGCTAATTTGCAGGTTGAATCAGTGGCGAGGAAGGCGAATGAAATGTTAGTATTCATTTCAAAGAGACTAGAATATAAAAACAAGGATGCCATGTTGAGGCTTTATAAGGCACTGGTGAAGCCTCACTTGGGGGACTGTGACCAATTTTGGGCTACTTATTTATGAAGGGATCTGTGAGGGTTCAAAGGAGGTTCACAAAAATGATTCCAGGATTGAAAGGCTTACCATATGAGGAATGTTCGATGGCTCTGGGCCCACAGTATACTTACTGGAATTTAGAAGAATGAGAGGGTGATCTCATTGAAGCCTGTCAAATGTTGAAAGGCCTCGATACAGTGGATGTGGAGAGGATGTTTCCTATGGTGGGGGAGGTCTCGGACCAAACTCAGAATAGAGGGATGTGCATTTAGAATGAAAATGAAGAGGAATTTCTTTAGCTAGAAAGTGGTGAAATACATTGCAACAAGTGGCTGTGGAGGCCAAGTCATTGAATGTATTTAAGATGGAAATTGATAGTTTCTTGATGTCAGGGCAGTGAAAGTTTACATTGATGGCAGAAGAGTGGGGTTGAGAGGGAAATTTATCAGCCATGATCATGTGGTAGAACAGATTTGATGGGCCAAATAACCTAATTCTTCACCAATATACTTTATACTTTATTGTCGCCAAACAATTGATACTAGAATGTACAATCATCACAGCGTTATTTGATTCTGCGCTTCGCGCTCCCTGATCGATAGTAAATATTAAAAATTTAAATTATAAATCATAAATAGAAAAGAGAAATTGGAAAGTAAGGTAGCGCAAAAAAACCAAGAGGCAGGTCCAGATATTTGGAGGGTACGGCCCAGATCCAGGTCAGGATCTGTTCAGCAGTCTTATCACAGTTGGAAAGAAGCTGTTCCCAAATCTGGCCGTACGAGTCTTCAAGCTCCAAAGCCTTCTCCCAGAGGGAAGAGGGGCGAAAAGTGTGTTGGCTGGGTGGGTCGTGTCCTTGATTATCCTGGCAGCGCTGCTCTGACAGCATGCCGTGTAAAATGAGTCCAAGGATGGAAGATTGGTTTGTGTGATGTGCTGGGCTGTGTTCACGATCTTCTGCAGCTTCTTCCAGTCTTGGACAGGACAACTTCCATACCAGGTTGTGATGCACCCTAGAAGAATGCTTTCTATGGTGCATCTATAAAAATTAGTGAGGGTTTTAGGGGACAGGCCAAATTTCTTTAGTTTTCTCAGGAAGTAAAGGCACTGGTGGGCCTTCTTGGCAGTGTCCTCTGCTTGGTTGGACCAAGTCAGGTAACTTGTGATACTGACCCCGAGGAACCTAAAGCTTTTGACTCGTTCCACTTGCGCACCACTGATGTAAATGGGGTGGTGCAGTCTGCTACTCCTTCTGAAGTCAACAATCAATTCCTTCATCTTGCTGACGTTGAGGGATAGGTTATTGCCTTTGCACCATGCCACCAGGTTCTTAATTTCCTCTCTGTACTCAAACTCATCTTATAAAGTAATTTTTTTGGGATGTATCATGAACCAGAAACTCAGGTAGGCCAACCACATAAATACCATGTTTATAAGAGTGAGTCAGAGTCTGGCCCTTCTGCAATGATTGACTCCCCAAAGACTTTCCACCATCTACAAGGCATGAATCAGGAGTGTGATGGAATATTGGAATTGGAATTGAAATTTGTTCATTGTTAAAACAATGCCAATGCAGAATCAAATGTAACAGCTACAGTGCAGCAAACAATTAGGTCCAAGATTATAATGTAGATTGTGCAGTCAAGAGTCCATCTTATCCTACTAAGGGACTATTTATTTATCTTGTAACAGTGGGGTAGAAAAATATTTACCACTAACTTGCAAGAGTGCAGCCTGCAGACATGGTATGGAATGGAATAGAATGGAATGACTAAAGAATAGAGATTTGCTTTATTTGTCATATGAACATCAAAACATACAGTGAAATACATCACTTGCATCAAATCAAATCAACAAGGATTTTACTTGGGGCAGCCAACAAGTTGAAAAAAATGCCCACACTAGTCCTAACCCTGACCACATGGCTTTTGAGCGTGGGAGGAAACCAGAGCATCCCGAGGAAACCCAGACGGTCATGAGGAGAGCATGCAAACCCCTTACAGACAGCGCCGAGAATCAAACCTTGAATGGTGATCGGTGGGCTGTGTAAAGTGATCATGCTAACCGCTATGCTCCAAACAACCCCTATGGAATGGAATAAAATTGAAATGGTTAATTATTGTCACATGTAGTGAGGTACGGTGAAGAGCTTGTCTTGTATACCATTTACACATCAAACAAAATGCTGGAGGAACTCAGCAGGCCAGGTAGCATCAAGGAAAAGAGTACAGTCGACGTTTTGGGCTGAAACCCTTCGGCAAGATTGAAGGACTGTGCACCATTTAGTGTTTTGAGATTCAACAAGGTAAGGCAATGACCAATGCAGATTACAGTGTAACAGCTAGGGAGAGTTTACCATGCAGGTGAACAATATGCTGCAAGATCACAACGAGGTAGATTGTGAGGCCATGGGTCCATCTATTGTACTAGAGAGCTATTCAATAATCACATAACAGTGGGATAGAAGTTGTCCTTGAGCCTCATAATATGTCCTCTGAGGCTTTTGTATCTTGTGCCCAGTGGTTGAGAGGAGAAAAGAGAATGTACGTCAGTTCACCAGGGTTGCATGCTAGCGTAGTGGATAGGACAACACCTTACCACAACAGCGATCATGATCGGGATCAGTTCCATTGCTGTGTATAACGAGTTTATATGCTCAACTTGTGACCATGTGGACTTCCTCTGCTTACTCTGGTTTCCTCCCACACTCCAAAGACAGACGGGTTAGGGTTAGTAATTTACAGACATGTTATGTTGGCGTCGGAAGCATGTTGTGTGATTTATTACCATAGTTTGTATACATTATACAACCTTGAGATTCGTCTCCTTACAGGCAGCCACAAAACAAAGAAACCCAATGGGACCCATTACAGAAAGGAAGACCGTTGAACACCCAGCATGCAGAAAAAAAAATCCTGCAAACAATAAAAATAAGCAAATAACTTTCAGAACTCTGATAAGTCCAATTTGAAGACAGAATATAATATAAATGGTAAGACTCTTGGCAGTGTGGAAGATCTGAGAGATCTTAGGGACTGTGTTGACAGGACACTCAAAGCTGCTGTGCGGGTTGGCAGTATTGTTAAGAAGGCGTATAGTGTATTGGCATTCATCAACTGTTGGATTGAGTTCAAGAGCTGTGAAGTAATGTTACAGCTGTATAAGACCTTTGTCAGACCCCACTTAGAGTACTGTATTCAATTCTGGTCACCTAAGAGTTCGGCTCGCCTTTGAAGGCCTAGGATCTCAGGGCTCTGGCGACGGGCGGATTGAAGGTCGGTGTCCTGGACCGGTGTGTTGTGGGAGCTGGAAGATCTTTGGCTGTGTGCCCAGAGACCTGAGATCTTTGGGCACAGAGCTTGGAAAAAGCGAAGCAATGCACTTTTAACATTATAAACCAGCGAGTTGTTTGTTATGTCTCCCCTCTTGTTGTGAAACGGAGACACCTCTTTCCCTTATTAGGGGGAGAGAGAAAACCTGTGGTATGTTGAATACCGGGTGAACAAGTGGTCGTTGGAGTACCACAAGTCTGTGTCTTTGCTGTTGATTTTCCTCCACACTTCAGTGCTCGGTGGCGGGTGGCGATGCGTTTTTTTCCTGTGGGGGGAGGGGGATCATTGCTTGTTGCCGGTTACACGCAGGAGGGAGGGGGAGCTGGGGAGGGGCTTTGGAGTTCTAACATTTAACTGTCATTCATTCTTTGGGGGCACTCCTCTGTTTTCGTGGATGGTTGTGAAGAAAAAGCATTTCAGGACATATACTGTGTACATTTCTCTGACATTAAATGTACCTTTGAAACCTGGGAACTACATGAAGGATGTGGGTACTGCAGAGAGAGTGCAGTGGAGTTTTACAAGGATGTTGCCTGGATTGGAGGGCGTACTTTATGAGAATAGGTTGAGTGAACTTGGCCTTTTCTCCTTGAAGTGATGGAGGATGAGAGGTGACCTGATAAAGATGTATAAGATGATGAGAGGCATTCATCGTGTGCATAATCAGAGGCTTTTTCCTGGGGCTGAAATGATTAATGCAAGGAGGCGTAGTTTTAAGGTGCTTGGAAATGGGTACCTAGGGGATGCCAGGGGTGAATTTTTCACACAGAGTGGTGGGTAAGTGGAATGCACTGCCGGTGGCAGTGGTGGAAGCAGATACAACAGGGTCTTTTAAGAGCCTCTTAGATAGGTACATGGAGCTTAGAAAAATAGAGGGCTATGCGCTAGGGAAATTCTAGGCAGTTTCTAGAGTAGGTTATATGGTCAGCACAACATTATGGGCTGAAGGGCCTGTAATGTGCTGTAAGTTTCTATGCTCTGTGTTCTTGAACTGAAGTTCATGAAGGTAAGTGCTCAACCATGAAGCCAGTCACAGCCGATCCAGGAGCCCGCTTGTCAGGCCACACCCTCAGTTTAGCACCAAGATGAGTAAACTTTGTGGAGCAGTGAGCTGAACACTGGCCCGTCCCTTGCCTCTGACCCTGACACCCTGACCTTTTCAATCTGGCCCGACAATGAAGTCTGCCAGACAGCGGGTCATTCCTCTCTCTCTCGGAATGGGGCCCTGCTGCTTTGATACGCACTTAGTCCATGAAACCACCACTCTATTATGCCAATACCCAACCTTTCCAATTTAGCCCGGAGCTTAAATCAGTCAAGCATTAGCTTGACTCTCGGCCTTGGCCCTGGGGCCTGCCGCCTCAATTCGGCTGCTTCGCATCATCTCCAAATTCGCACCAGCAGCTCGTTCCCTGCCCTCAGGCCTCTGTCCCACTGGTTCGATTCAGCCCACACACACTACACTGTAACTGCCCTGTGCTTTCAAGTCTTCAATGCAAACTGCAAAACTCTCAGGTCAGACAGGCAGTTCAAAAGCTCAGCTCCAAAAGGGAATTTACAGACTATTGAAGTGACAATGATCACTTTTGAGAAAAAGTGTGAGTAATAACATAGATAGTAGTTGTGTTTGCCACCAGTAAGTCATCGCTGTGCTTCACCAGTACCATTTTCAACTGGAAATTTAACATGACAGGAAGTTAACACACGAGGGGTGATTGATAGGTTCGTGGCCTAAGGTAGAAGGAGTCAACTTTAGAAAACCTAGCACATTTATTTTTCAATATAGTCCCCTCCTATATTTACACACTTAGTCCAGCGGTCATGGAGCATACGGATCCCTTCTTTGTAAAAGTCAGCGTCTTGGACCTCCAGAAAGTTGTCCACAGCAGGGGTGATTGATAAGTTTGTGGCCTACGGTAGAAGGAGATGAGTTATACAGCTCTCGTTACATGCACATGCAGTTCAACTCTTTGAGTGATAATCCAGAAAGTTTGAAGTTAATAACTCATCTCCTTCTACTTTAGGGCTGAAACATTTAACGCCTATTTCCCTCCACAGATGACTGACTCACTGAGGTTCTCCAGAATTTTGTTTGTTCCTCCTTCTAAAATCTCCCGAGTCAGTATTTGAAAGTAGCATCACGGGTAGTTAGGATCGTAAAGAGAGCTTTTGGCACATTCATCATCATCATCATTATGTACCGTGTTACATACCCCGTGGGTATCTTGTGACTGTCTTATGAGCATGATGTAATAGTCTTGTGGAGGTCACATGATGTAATTTTCCCGCCAGTGTGAGGTCACATGATGACCTGTTCTCAACAGGTATATAAAGGGAAACCCTGGTGATGCAGTTTATTTTTTTCAGTTTAGTTTTGTGTTAGTTCGTTATGCTACTCCATTGTGCTGCATATTTGTCATGATGCAGTTTCATTTTAAAAAGGAGTTTTCCTGTCTACTTTAAGGTGCAAAGATTGGTGCTGGCAGTTTCGCCAATTTCTGCCAGGTTTATGTGTGTTGCATCTATAATTTTCCCTTTTCAGTAGTATTGGAGAGTGAAGACTTTATTAAAGGACGGGAACCTGAAGGATCGGAATAAAGTTGGAGTTGTTCGGCGGCTTTATAAAGGATCGACCTTATTGAGGACTCGTTTCAGAAATGGTGACCTGTATCTGAGATAACTCCTGCAGGAGCAGGGAAGTTTGAGCAGTGTTCACTCGCCAGTGAAAGGTCAGTTCCTTTAAGCCGTTTTATTTTCTTCGTCGTGAATTCTTTGCAGAATCAGCAGTAACATCACGCCTTTGAAGAAATTCGTTTCCAGAGAAGTCTCTCCTTTTGATTGTGTGAATCGCTTGGACTTTTGAATTTACCACTTTAAGAACTGTTTTCGCATTTACCTTTTTAAGAACTGTTCCAGAGTTGCCGTATAGCAGTTAACTTCTGGTTAAGTTAATCGCTTGAATACTTTTCGCTATTTGTTGAGCAGAGTTTAATAAATGTTTGTTTGTTTATAAAGCCTGCCTCAATTCATAACTCATTGTTGCCGATCACATGACAACCGTGTTGTATGACATGGGTGATCATGGTCCATCGTCATGATTATTCTCGGCAAATTTTTCTACAGAAGTGGTTTGCCTTTGCCTTTTTCCAGGCAGAGAATTTACAAGATGGATGATCCCCACCATTATCAATACCTATCAGAGATTGTCTGGTGTCAGTGATCACATAACCAGAACCTGTGATATGAACCGGCTGTTCATCCAACCACCCGCCACCTGCTCCCATGGCTTCATGCGGCCCTGATCAGGGGTCGAAGCAGGTGCTACACCTTGCCCAAGGGTGACCTGCAGGCTAGTGGAGGGAAGGAGCACCTTACCCCTCCTTTGGTGGGGTGTATCTCCACCCCACAGCCATTAGCACATTGGCCTTCGTAAATCAAAGTATTGAGTATAGGTGTTGAGATGTTACATTGAAGTTGTATAACACGTTGGAGAGACCAGAACTGCACACAATACTTCATATTAGGCCTCACCAACATCTTTACAACTTCAGCAAAACATGCCAACTCCAATACTTAATATTTTGATTTATGAAAGCCAATGTGCCAAAAACTTTCTTTACTTCCTTATATCCATCTGTGATGCTACTTACAATGAATTGTGGATCTGTATTCCCAGATCCCTCTGTTCTTGCTTTTACAGCAGCTAATTTTTCTGCAAGGAAATTCAGCGACCAATTTACACAGAGCCCTCTCAGGAGTAATTATGGGGTCTGCAGTGTAGGGAATATGTCCTCAGCTGACTAAATAATCAAGAACACTTATTAACTGTGTAGCAGAATCTACACGTCAGACCCTGAGCTGTAGATTGCTGTGGAGCTTATACACAGCTGGCATCCTAGTTTCTGGTAATAGGAAACCTTGGTGATATTATCAGCACCTTTCCTGCTTTTCATTAAAGTTTGGCTCTTTGAGTTTTTTACTGAGTGCGTGCTGAAAGTTGAACTGTTACTGCACTGAACAATATGATGGTAGGGGTGGCATGGCGGCGTAGTGGTTACCACAGCGCTTTACAGTGCAGGCGATCTGGGTTCAATTCCCGCCACTGTCTGTAAGGAGATTGTATGTTCTCCCCATGACTGCGTATGTTTCCTCCAGGTGCTCTGGTTTCTTCCCACAATCCAAAGACTAACAAGTTGGTAGGTTAATTGGTCAATGTTAACAGTCGCATGACTAGGCTAAGGTTAAATTGGTGGTTTGCTGGACGGTGTGGCTCGAGGGGCCTATTCTGCACTGTATCTCAATAAATAAAGTAAGTAAATTAGAGACAGGCACCATTTCAAAAGGACATAAAAATACCTCCTGCATTTTATATTTAAAATGTTTCCCTCTCTCTCTCTACAATGGACAGTGCAAATATTTCCTACATTATAAAGTGACTGTCCTTCAACAATGCATCATCAGTTGAAGACTGTTTCTGGAACGTTCTGAGAAGTCAAATGCAAATCTTTCTTATTTATATTTTATAGAAAGGAGAGAAGCCAGGTTGAAAGCAGAAATGGGGACGGGAAAGGAAGGGAGCAGAGGCCAGATTAAGAAGGAAAGTGGTTGAGGATGGAACGCTCCTTTGAATATCCCTTCCTTCTTATTCTGGCTTTTTCCCTCATCCTTTCTTGGCCTGATGAATGGTCTCAGCCCAAAATGTTGACTGCTTATTTCCCTCCATAGATCCTGCCTGACTTGCTGAGTTCCTCCAGCATAATGTGTGATTTACTCAAGGTTTCCAGCATCTGCAGAGTCTCCTGCATTTATGAAAGCAGAGATGTTGAACAGGGCCTCAACCTGAAACGAGGACTGTCTATTACCCTCCGCAGGTGCTGCCTGACCCACGGAGTTACTCCAGTGTTTGGGTGTTGCTTCAAATCCCCAGCATCGGCACTCTCTTATGCCCTCAGATAAAGAGAGATTTGACTTTATGTAGCATCCTGTCGTAACCTCAAGAAAAGAGGAGACATTAACAGCAACACAGGAAACTCTAGAGGAAATCTATAGATCAGGCAGCATCCCAGAATCAGGTTTAATATCTCTGTCATTTGTCATGAAATGTGTTGCTTTGTGGCAGTAATACATTGTGATACTTAATAATGAAACTATAAATTAGAATAAGAAATGTATACACTGTAGTACTGGGCAAAAGTCTTCTGCACAGTAGTGCACCTCTCTATCCCTTCAGATCGCCAACTCCTAATTTCTTTGCCCTTCCTCTCCGACCCCAAGTGCCTATCTCCCTTTTCACTGTGTCCTCTTTCCTCACGGTTTCCATCTGCTCACCCCATTTCACATATTTGTTTCTTCTTCATCTTCCTTACCTTTCAGACTCCACCATTCTACAGCCCCTTGTTAGAAGATAAAAATTAGGTTTCTCTTTTGCCACATGTACATCCAGGCATTCAGCAAAATGTTTCGTTTGTGTCAATGACCAACAGAGTCCGAGAATGTGCTCAGGGCAGCCTGCAAGTTTCTCCACACTTCTGACACCAACATAGCATGCCCACAACTTATTAACCCTAGCCTGTCTGGCTTTGGAATGTGAAAGGAAACCGGGGCACCCTGGTTACGAGGAGAACATACAAACTCCTTACAGTCAGTGGCATAAATTGAACCATGATTGGTGATCGCTGATGTAGATAATTCCACCACTCATTGGACTAGAAGTGCCTGTTACTGTGCTGTAACTTAAAATCTACAGGGCACTTGAGTCATAGAGCACTACAACATAGAAACGGGCTCTTCGCCCCATCTAGCCTGTGACAGTAGCTTATAGAATCTAAGAAAGAGTACCAAAGGAAGCCATTCAACTCATCACATTTGTCCTGGTCTACCCAATTCCTCCGACACACACTCAACCACCACCCAATCCAATCACCAATATCTCTTCCCCTTCCTCCACTGTCTCTATTGGTCCATTAACCACATTCCTCACACTAGGCCACCTGCCGACACTGTTCCATCTTCGCTCCCACCTCTCTCACTCAGCTCCATGCTCCATCTTCCTCTCCTATCACATTCCTCTCGTTTTCTTCTCCTGTCACTTTCCACTCCTACAGCCCTTTGCTGCCTCTAGACTCTTCCACAATTCCCACTCTCCCCTCCTCCATCTGCCTATCACTACTCACCTGGATCCATCTATCCCCTGCCAGCTCTTGTCTTGCCCTGTTCCCTTACCTCTTTAAACTGGCTACCTCCCTCCTATTTTTCAATTTAATTGAGGTGTCTTGACCTGAAATGCTGAATATCCTTTCCCCTCCATAGATGTCGCCTGATCTGTGAGTCGTTCAGCAGCTTGTTTTTCTTTCCTCCAGATTCCAGCATCTCCAATCTCATGTCTCCATGACAACACTGGCTCTCTTAAAGAACAAACAAGTTCATCCCCGCATCCTGGCTTTTCCCCAATGCACTATTATTTCTACTATTTAAGACATATTTTCCTTGCACGCAATGTAGAAACCGTTCATGAGACTGGTTCCTGAGATGAACCTATTGTCCACTGAGGAAGAATCATGCTGTACACTCTTTGGAGTTTAGAAGAATAAACGGTATGCACAAAAGCAGTAAGATTCTGAGGGGGCTCTTGAGAATGGAAAGCTTTGGGTAACAGAAATAAATTTAGCACAAGACGACAAGGCTTTGCAATAAAGTGACTAACAATGGAATTTGTTTTACCTGAGAACATTTTAGGAACAGCTCCTTCCTCCCACTCTCTGATTTCTGAGTGGTCCATGAGCCGACGAACATCACCTCAGTACTTTGCTCCCCTTATATAATGTTTAATATATTTCCTAATGCAGCTTATAGTAAATTTTTATGCATTGTACCACACTACTGCCACAAAATAACAGATTTCATGACATATGTCTGCAATAATAAATTTGATTCTGATCCATGGGAGCTCAGTACTCAATATTAAGTATACCGTAAGATGAACAAGTACGTGTGTGCTCAGGTGCAATGAAAAACTTACTTGCAGAGGCATCACAGGCACATGGCATCAGATCAGCAGCGTTGACATGTAAAACATAAATTAAACACAACCCTTACAACAGGAGGAGCACAAACGATGCCCATTTCAGTGCAAAGCGGCCATAGTGCTGCTATGCAGAAGCAGTTAGGATTATGTTGGTTGCTTCAAGAGCCAAAGGACTAAAGGGAAGTAACTATTCTTGAACCTGCTGGTGTGGGACTTCAGCCTTCTGCATCTGCTGTCTGATGGTAGTTATGAGAAGATGGTGTGGTCCGGATGGTGGCGATTTGTAATGCTGGATATTGCCTTATGGAGGCAGCGCCTCCTGTAGATACTACTGATGGTAGGGAGGGATGTACCTGTGATGTACTGGGCTAAGTCCAGTATTCTCCGCAGCTTCCTGTGTTCCTGTGCCGTACTAGACCACGATGCAACCACGATACTTTCAAAAGTACGTCTGTAGCAGTTTGTTAGAGTGCTTGGTGACTTACCAAACCTCCTTAACCATCTCAGAAGATAAAGTCGCTATCCTTGTGATTGCATCTATCTGCTGGGTCCAGGATGACATGTTGACATCTTGGAATTTAAAGCTGCTGACTCTCTCCACCGCCGACCCCGAAATGTAAACTGGCACATGCTCGCTCTCCTTCCCTTCCTGAAGTCAATGTGATAGCCTTGTAACACACACAAAATGCTGGAGGAACTTAGCAGGCCAGGCAGCATTGATAGGGAAAAAAAGTACAGTCGACGTTTTGGGCCGAGACCCTCCCCACCCCGCTGGCTGACCGTCCTTTGTTCCATCGATGCTGCCTGGCCTGCTCAGCTCCTGCAGTATTCCGTGTGTGTTGCTTGGATTTCCAGCATCTGTAGATTTTCTCTTGTTTGTGATATGATAGCATCGTAGTTAGAGTAAGGTTTTAAAGCACCAGCTAAAACGTTGGGGTACAATTCCCATTGCTGTCTGTAAGGAAGTTGCCCATTCTCCCTGTGACTGTGTGGGCTACCTCTGGGCACAATTCCTACTGATGCCTGTAAGGAACTTGTACATACTCCCTGTGACCGTGTGGGCTTCCTCTGGGTGCAATCCCCTCTACTGTCCGTGAGGAATTTGCACATTCTCCCCATGAGTACATGGGCTTCCTCAGGATGTTCTGGTTATATGTTGTGGGCTTGCCACGTTGGCACCGGAACTGGGGTAACACTTACCAGATGTTCCTAGCACGTCCTCAATACAAACAACACATTTCACTATTTGATTTGATGTTTCAATGTACATGTGACAAATTAAGCTAATCTTAATCTTAATTCAATTCAAGTTTAATTGTCCTTCAACCATACATGAATACCTATTAATACAGCGAAATAAGATATCGTTACTACGGGGTCAAGGTCCAAAACACAATACCAACAGTCACACACAGCACTAAGTACTTACAGCACATTCAAGAAAGCAAGTACGTGTAAGATATCAGTAAGGTACAGTGACGCAGAAAAAAAAGTCCAGACCAAAGGCATGAATGCCACAGAAATCTGCAATTGACCACAATACAGCTTGTCTTCTGCTGAGTGTACACCCGGGGGCAGCACTGGCTCCAGCCTGGACGCTGCACCACATCAGTCCCCGGCGGAGTGCAGCAGCTCGGAGGCCTCCCTTCTGGCAGCTGTAAGCAGGTGACATTGCAGTTTGAGGCATAGTCCTCGTACGCACAAGATAGCAAGCGCGGTAAACTTGTAAGATTAATACACTATTCTGATATTCAGCAAGAGGTTGCAGTTATGTTACTACTCAACCAGCTTTGCTTGTTCATTATAATCCCCGAATATCCCACTCCTTTCTAGCGTTCTTGAATTCAGAATGTCACAGGACCTTCTACATCCACCCGAGAGACCTTGATCAACATCCCATTTCAAGGGTGGTTTCGTACAGCATTAGAGACTCAATGAAGGGTTTTATGCTTGAATCTCTGGAGTAGAAATTGGACCCACAACCATGTGACTCAGAGGCAAGAAATGTCGATCCAGTGAACAGCTAACAATGAAACAGGAAATGAGAAGACTTATAGCCAACAGAAAAGCCAGGAATAAACGCTCAGTAGTAGACTGTGGTTAGGCATGTCAAGTTATGCATTAACAAGCTAAAACAGCTCACTTCCTTATCTCCCACAGGCATAACTTAGCAGAGTTTATTTCATGTCCATTGCAAGACGCTGTCTCTCTGCCTCTGTAGAGTTTGGCCAGATTATTTAATTTGAGCAGAGTTAAACCCATAATTCAGAAACCTTGATAGAACAGCTAGAGAGAGGAATCCGGGTACCAGAGTAACTTGAGAACTTGAATCTAAGTACTTGAAGTGGGGGAAAAACAACTGGTATCAGTTATTGTGAAGATAAAATTACTGTTGTGAAAAGCCTTCTCGCCCTAAAGGATGACAATCTGCTTTCCTTACCCGGGACAATAAATTTTAAGTTGGTCTCACAAGCTCTTACATTTATCTTTATATAGCAGACAGCCTTCAGCTCAATTGGGCCTTAGGAACTTCTATCTACATTAATCCCATTTATCTGCTGTTGGCCCATATCCATCTAAAATTTTCCCTTCAATGTTCAAAGTTCAAAGTTCAAAAATTCAAAATTAATTTGGTATCAAAATGCACACATGTTATCTTATACTACCCTGAGATCCATTTTCTGACAGGCATTCGCTTTAGACCGATGACTGTGTGGCCAAGTACAGCTCCAACACCATATACAAGTTTCCTGATGACAGCACTGCTGTTGGCCATATCAAAGGTGCTGATGAATCAGCATACAGGAGGGTGATTGAAAATTTGGCTGAGTGGTGTATTAACAACAACTCACTCGATGTCAATAAGACCAAGGAACTGATTGTAGACTTCAGGAGAGGGAAACCAGAGACTATGAGCCAGTCATCATCAGAGGATCAGGGGTGGGGAGGGACAGTAACTTTAATTTCCTGGGTGTCACTATCTCAGAGGACCTGTCCTCAACACATCATATAATTGTAATTGCAAAGAAAGCAACAGTGTCTCTACTTCCTCAGGAGTCTGTGGATGTTCGGCATATCATCAAAAATCTTGGCAAACTTCTAGAGTTGTGTGGTAGAAAGTCTGAGGACTGGCTGTTTTACAGTCAACCATTGAGCATATCTACATGGAAGATCTCCTAGGAAAGCAACATCCATCATCAAAGATCCTCACTACCCAGGCCATGCTCTCTTCTCGCTGCTGCCGTCAGGTAGAAGGTACAAGTGCCTCAGGACTCTCACCACCAGGTTCACAAACAGTTACGACCCCTCAACCATCAGGCTCTTGAGCAAAAGGGGATAACTATACTCATTCTATTTCCATGGTTCCCACAACCGATGGTCTCACTTTAAGGGCTCTTTATCTTGTTATTTCATGCTCATTATTTATTGCTGTTTATTTATCTTTGTATTTGCATAGTTTGTTGTCCATTGATCCTGTTTACAGTTACTGCTCTATAGATTTGCTAAGTATGCCCATGGAAAAAAGAATCTCAGGCTTGCATGTGGTGACATGTATGTACTCTGATAACAAATGTTACTTTGACTTTGGCATTCACAGGAAAATGAAGAAATACAATTGGATTTTACAAAATAGAAGTCTACATAAACAGACAAAGATGGACAAACATCAGTTGCAAAAGAAGGCAAAATATGCAAATGAAAATAATGCCGAGAACATGGGCTGTGGAGTGTCCTTGAATGTGAGCCTGTAGGTATTGGTATATGATCGTCACATGTACCAAGCCACACTGGAAAACTTGCCTGGCATCCTGGTTTTGCAGATCAGATCATTACACAGCACATCGGGCTGGAATTGGCTAAAACATTGACACTGCAGAATAAAGCATAAAGGCTACTAAAAAGTGGATGCAGGTAAACGATAAATAAGGTAGAATATAATGAGGTAAATTGCGAGGCCAAGAGTCTGTTTTATTGTACAAGAGGTCATTCAGGGGTCTGATAACAGAGGGGTAGAAGCTGATCTTGAGCTTGATGGTGCATACTTTTAGGCGTCTACATCTTCTGCCCGGTGGGGGAGGGGAGAAGAGAAAATGTTCTGTGGAAGAGATCGCAGAATCAGGTTTGGAGTCCATGCTGGTTCAGGAGCCTGATGGCCGTAGGGGAAAAACTGTTCCTGAACCTGGTGCTGTGGAACCTAAGGCAATTCTGTATCTCCTGCCTGATGGTAGTTGCGCTCAGGGGGCATGGATTAGATTGTGGTGCTCATTTATGATGGATGCCTTTTCTTGTGGCTGCACTCAATGTAAATTACTCATTAGCAGGGAGGGTTTTGCCTGTGAAAGTCTAGGCTGTATCCATGACTTTCTATAGCTGTTTCTATTCCTGGGCATTGGTAATTCCACACCAGACCATGATGTAACCAGTTAGGATACTCTCCACTGAGCATCTAAGAACATTTGCTAATGCTTTGGGCAACATGCCGAATCTACCCAAACTTCTAAGAAAGTGGAGTGACAGTCATGCCTTCCTTGTGATGACACTTTGCTCCTCTGATATGTTGTCTCCAAGGAATTGAAAGCTACTCATCCCCTCTACCTCTGTTCCCCTGTCTCATGGACATTTGAACCCTTCCTCCTATTAGTGATGATAACTTTCTTGGTTTTGCTGATGTTTGGTGAGAGGTTGTTCTTCTGGCACCACTCAGCCAGATTTTTCAACTCTTTCCTATCTGTCCCAAAGTTTTGATTTAAACTTTGTAACTGTACCAGCCTCCTCCACCTCCTCTGGCAGTCCGCTCTACATATACACACCATCTTCTGTTTGGAAAAGTGTGTCCCTCAGATCCCCTATGAATCTTTTCCCCTCAAACAAACTGCTGGAGGACTCACTCAACAGATCAGACAACATCTGTGGAGGGAAAGCATCTTGGCCTCAATACCTCTGTGTAAGATTGGATAATGGATTTCCTTACCTGTAGACCCCAGTCAGTTTGGGCACAGCTCTAACACCATATTCACGCTTGCCGATGACACCACTGTTGTGGGCCCTATCAAAGGTGGTGATGCGTCAGCATACAGGAGGGAGAATAAAAATTTGGCTGAGTGGTGTAACAGCAACAACCTCTCACTCAATGTCAGCAAGACCTAGCAGCTGATTGTAGACTTCAGGAGAGGGAAACCAGAGATCAATGAGCCAGTCCTCATCAAAGGATCAGAGGTGGAGAGGGTAGCAGCTTTAAAATTCCTGGGTGTTACTGTTTCACAGGACCTGTCCTGGACCCAGCAAGGTAAGTGCGACTGTGAAGAAAGCACAGCAGCGCCTCTACTTCCTCAGGAGACTGCAGAGATTTGACATGACATCTGAAACATTTACAAAATTCCATAGATGTGTTGGGGACAGTACATTGACTGGCTGCATCACGGCCTGGTATGGAAACACCAAAGCCTTTGAACGGAATATCCTACAAAAGATTATGGCTTTGTCCCAGTACATCACAGGTAATGTCTTCCCAACCATTGAGCACATCTACATGAAACGCTGTTGCAGGAAAGCAGCATCCATCATCGGAGATCCCTACCATCCAGGCCATGCTAAGTACTCACTCTGCCATGAGGTAAAAGGTACAAGAGTCTCTGGACTCGCACCACCAGGTTCAAGAACATTTACTACCCCTCAACCATCAGCTTCTTGGATAAAAGGGGATAATGTCATTCAACTTCACTTGCCCCATCTTTGAAATGTTCCCACAACCAATGGTCTCACTTTCAAGAACTTTTTATCTCATTATCCCATGTTCTCAGAATTTATTGCTGTTTATTTATATTTGCATTTGCAGTCTGTTGCCTTCTGAAATCTAGTTGATCTTTCATTGATCGTGTCGTAGTTACTATGCTATAGGTTTGCTGAGTATGCCCACAAGAAAGTGAGCCTCAGAGTTGTATATGGTGACACATATGTACTTTGATAATAAAGTTACTTTGAACTTTGGACTTTACTTTGAGCAAGGTGGACACTGAGTGATAATAAAGGTGATCTGATTTTGAGAGAAATGCACGTGGGTGTCTCCAATGGACAATCTGTTCAGAGGGCACAGTAGATGTGAACTTTGCCAACCGATTGGCCAACCTGTAACAACACACATACTTCCTCCAGGAAGCTCACCCAGACTCTGTAGCGAAGGAAGAATGACATCGTGGAGCTTTCACTTTAATAGCTAAATGCCTTTAAGTTAATGATTTATTGGTTTAAGTTAGTTTCACAACGAAGTCTGTGGACTACTCAGAGTAACGTACACAAAACACTGGAGGAACTCAGCAGGCCAGACAACATCTATGGAAAAGAGTACAATTGACTTTTCGGGGCAAGACCCTTCAGGTCTCAGCCTGAACCATCAACATTTGACTCTTTTCCACGGATGCTGCCTGGCCTGCTGAGTTCCTCCAGTAGTTTGTGTGTGTTACTTTGATTTCCAGCATCTGCAGATTTTCTCTTGTTTGTGACTGGACTAGCTAAACCTTAGTTAGCATTCTCCCAGATATCTGCCCCTCTCCCTAGAAATGAATACAATCTCTATTTGAGACAGGCTAGAAATTGCCCAAGTGTAGTGTGGAGATATCCTGACATAACTACAGGGAAACCAAAGGAATTGCCACTCTGCCATTGGACAGCAGGACGAGCCCAACCTCGAAGCTCAGTTAGAGCAGTAGCAGGAAACAGCTCACTGAGGGAGTCTGAGATGCGTAGATATGTGCCAAGTGTTTACAATGTTTAGTTTGGCCTTTCAGGCCAAGATGCCCTGCATTAGTGCATTACAGCCATCTCCCCCAGGGAAAATACAAAAAGCAGAATGATTTACTGAAGATCGCCAGACGTTCCGCATTCTAAACAGAAAGCCCTTCAGGACAGCAATTTATGTAAATAAAATATTAAATAGTAATACAGATGGTGTCTACTAAAGAAGCTGAATTGATGGTAAGTATAAATTGGCAGTGTGCTACCGTCCTGGAAATTCTTCACACAGAGAATGGTTATTAGAACATAGAACAGTACGGTAAAGTACGTACCATTCAGCCCACAATGTTGTGCTGGCATTTTAGCCTGTTCCATGATCAATAGAATCTTTCTCTCCGACACAGTCCATAACCCTGCCATAGGGTGGCATGGTAGCATAATGGTTAGCACAACACTTTACAGTAGCAGTGACCCAGGTTCAATTCCCGCCGCTGCCCGTAAGGAGTCTATACGTTCTTCCTGTGACCACGTGGGTTTCCTCCGGGTGCTCCGGTTTCCTTCCACAGTCCGAAGATGTACCAGTTGGTTGGTTAATTGGTCGTTGCCAATTGTCCTGTGATTAAACTCAGATTAAATTGGGGGATCACAAACAAGGGAAAATCTGCAGATGCTGGATACCAAAGTAATACACACAAAATTTTGAAAGGGGTAGATAAGATAGAAGTAGGAAAGTTGTTTCCATTGGCAGGTGAGACTAGAACTAGGGGACATTGCCTCAAGATTCAGGGGAGAAGATTTAGGATGGAGATGAGAAGAAACTGTTTTTTCCCCGAGAGTGGTGAATCTGTGGAATTCTTTGCCCAGGGGAATAGTTGAGGCTTCTTCACTAAATATGTTTAAGATACAGTTAAATAGATTTTTACATAGTAGAGGAATTAAGGGTTATGGGGAAAAGGCAGGTAGATGGGAGCTGAGTTTACAGACAGACCAGCCATGATCTTATTGAATGGCGGGGCAGGCTCGATGGGCCGGATGGCCTACTCCTGCTCCTATTTCTTATGTTCTTATGTTCTTCTTAAAATACTGGAGGAACTCAGCAGGCCAGGCAGCATCTGTGGAAAAGAGTAAACTGTCGACAGTTCAGACTGAGACCCCTCATCAGGACTAGAAGATTCTCAGCCCAAACCATTGACAGCTTACTCTTTTCCACAGATACTGCCTGACCTGCTGAGTTCCTCCAGTACTTTGTGTGTATTAAATTGGGGGATTTCTGGGCAGCACGGCTCTAGAGGCAGCAATGGCCTATTCCCCACTTTTATCAATGTGCCCATCTAAGTCTGTTAAGTATCCTGAATGTATCAGCATAACCACCACTCCCAGTAGTGCATTCAGGAACTTACCACTCTCTGTGTAAAAATACAGTAACTGACATCTCCTCTAAATGTTCCTCCACTCACCTTGTAATGATGTCCTGTGTTGCAAGCTTTGCCACCCTGAGAAAAAGGCACTAGCTGTCAACCCTGTCTGTGACCCTTAATCATCGTCGTGGCTATCCCTTGAGGTCGAGGATGATGGTCTTCATTCTGTTGATCTACTTATGGGCTCTCAAGTGGCTTATGAGTCCAACCTTGGCTTTGAAAGTTCTGCCGCATTCAGGACAGGTAGTTCCAGATGGCAGATTGGGCTTTGGTTGTTGCTGCCTCTCTTTCCATTTTCCTCTCTTTGCTTCTAATTCTGCACATCTGTTGGCTTCGAAAGTGACTGTTCCTTCTCGGATGATGGCTTGCCAGAGTTTCCAGTCCTTGGCATTGGTTTCCCAATTGTTGATGTCGATGTTACATTTTTTCATGTTGGCTTTTAAGACGTCTTTGAATCTCTTCTGTTGTCCGCCTCTTTTACGTTTGCCTTCTTTAAGCTGGGAGTAGAAGATTTGTTCCGGCAGATGTTCGTCTTTCATCCAAACAACATGACCGCTCCATCTTAGTTGGTTCTTGATGACGTAGGCTTCAATGCCTGTTGTTTTTGTTTCGTTTAGCACACTGACATTGGTTCTTCTATCTTCCCAGCTGATATTTAAGCTGTTTCGAAGACAGCGTTGATGGAGCCCTTAATGTTATACACCTCAATCACGCCACCTCTCATCAGCCTTCAAAAGGCAAAACAGAAGTTGGGACTATGGGGAAGGTGCTCCCTGTCAGCAGTGGTCATCAGGTACGAGGCGCTCTCAGGGCTGCTGTGCTTGGCACAGCTGTGGCTCACTCCACCCACCTTCTCCAGCTTGGGAATCACCTGAGCTGTCTTCAGGCCCATCTGGAGATCCAAGATGGAGTGGGTCAGATGGGTCACGATGCACAAGTCCATGGACAACCGGGGCAAATATGTACCCAGTCGCCCTCACCCTGATGACCACCTTCGTGCGTGGCTCTGTGTGGAACCGAAGAACATGGACACCAAGTAACACTACATGCCAAGGTTCTATCTGTCCCTGGTGTTGTGAAGGATGGGTCTGTCCCCGATGCCTCACAACGTCCCAATCAGCCAGGTGCTCTGCACTAGCTGTCCTCCATGGAAAAGGTCTTGCAGACCAACACTTTGACCACAAGTCCATCAGGCCGTGGTCAGCACGGAACGTCCTGCAAACATTTCAGAAGAAGGGCTCGATGAACACAGTGGGGTTGTTTCCTGCGCAGACTATCCAGACCATCTGACAGAATGCCTCATCGTCAGACCATGCCAACAGGCATCAAGACCTTGCCTGGCTGATGGTGAGGGGGGTGCCCTCCAAGTCAGATCCTTCCTGCATATCTGGGCCATCACTCCCAAGTTGCGCTGCCTGTGGGATGACCGTAATGGGGACAAGACGGTCACTCACCTCTTTGGGTTTGCAAAAAGGGTGTGGAGACAGATACAAGGGCCTGTGTCACGGTTGATCCTGAGCAGCTACGAGAGAGAGAATACTCTCTGATCTACAGGCTGCTCCCAAGGGCACACAAGCAGATGAACACCTAGTGCTGCTGACAGATCACCAATTTAGTAAAAGACACCCTTTGGTCTGACCGAAGCTTGTTGGTCTGCCAGCACATCGAGGTGCCCGTGGAGGATTGCTGGCAATTGGCACATCCAGGCTGCAGGGAAACTTGCCGAGGGCTGGATTGAAACTTTGTGCATCCACTGCAAAGGCTCCGTGGGGAAGGGCCACTGTATAAATTCTTCTACCGGAGAGGCGGGGGCTGAGTTGGGTGAGGAAGTCCCTCAACTATTGTAGTAGTACACTGTCCCAGGAGGCCACTTGAGTGCTTTTGGTGTGTAGGAATGTAATAGAGCAATACTGAAAGCATTGACTTTGAATGTAAAAGTGCACGGTTTACTCTTGTAAATAATTATTTATTATGAATAAAGTATAATTTGATATGACAAGAACACCTCAGTCAAGTTGCCTCTCATCCTCCTTCGCTCCTAAGAGAAAAGGCCTAGCTCATTCAACCTTTCCTCATAAGACTTGCTTTTTAATCCAGCCAGCATCCTAGTAAAATCCTCTGCATCCTCTCTAATCCTCTCGCATCCTTCCTATAAGGAGGTGACCAGAACTGAAAGCAATACACTAAGTGTAGTCTAACCAGAGCTTTATAGAGCTGCAACATTACCTCATGGTCCTTGAAATCAATCCCCAACTAATGAAGGCCAACACAACATCTGCCTTCTTAATCACCCTATCAACTTACACGACAACTTTGAAGGATAAATGGACGTGTTCCTCCACATTGTTACGAAACCTGTCATTAAATTATACTCTACCTTCCATAGTGAATCCCTTCACACTCTTCTCGATTGAACTAGTTGCCAAGTCTTAGCTCAGTCCCGTTGTGACCTATGATAACCTTCTATGCTATCCACAACACCAACAAACTTAGTAAAGCTTTCACCTAAGCCATTTATAAAAATCCCAAAGAGCAGGATTGGCAGAATAATCAACCAGAAGGCTTTGAATGTGTTTGAACAATGAATGGAAGCTGTGATGTAATGTCAAGAGACCCACTGGAAACGGCTTCAGTGGAGCCAGCGGTGGTTCACATCCCTTCTATTAGACCTTAAAGTAGACAACTTTACCAGTATCTCTCGGAATCCTGCAACACCTCAGTTGATTGATGTTTGAAACCACACACTACTCATGGTATCTTTTCAACAACTCCTGACATTTATGATAGAACATAGAGCAGTACAGGCCCTTCAACCCACTACGTGGCGCCGACTATTAACCTTCCCTCCCGCACGGCTTTGTTCTTTCAACTGTGTGCCTATCTAAGAGTCCCTAATATACCTACTTCTACCATGCACCCACCACCACTGACACCTTCCTATAGTTTTCTCCAATCACCATAAAATTATGTCCTTTCGTGTTAGCTGTTTCTGCCCTGGGACAAAGGCAGTGGCTAGCCAGTCGATCCGTTCTTTGCTCCAAAGAGAGAAGCCTTAGATCACCCTGTTATGTTTTGTCACTTCGAAATATTAAAGTAATACCAAGTGACCCATGATGAGCTCGGAAATACCAGTCCAGTCCATGTTTTACTTTAACCGAGATGCGTGCATATCAATTGGTACCGTGATGATGCATGCACTTAATGTATATTTACCTGTAACCTGTGACTAGTTATTTAAATGAACAAGAATTCTTAATCAAACAATATATGTACAAGATTACTCAAATATTATTGAAATATTAAATATACAACACACTCAACCTTTCCTCATAAGATATGCCCTCTAAACCAGGCAGCATTCAATAAATTCCCTTTGCCCTCTCTCTAAAGCTTCCATATCCTTCCTATAATGGAGTGACCAGAACTCAGCACAATATTCAGGTGTGGTCCAGCCAAAGTTTTATGGAGCTGCAACATTATCTTATGGCTCTTGAACACAGTCCCCTGACGAATAAACACCAACATACCATATTCCTTCTGAATCACCTTGTCAACTTGCGATCTCAGAGCATTCCTGGTTTGTCAATTCTGGTTGTATTCTGGTGCCCAGCTAATTTCATAGTCTTTCAGTCCAAGTGAAACTAAAACTGGCCCTTCAGCCCATCAAGTCTATACTGACCATCAACTGCATTAATAAATCCATTTCTTATTCTCCCTGACTCCCCTGCTGTCCCTCCTCCCCTGATTCTAACACTCACCCGCACAGTAGATGCAGCTTACAACTGCCAATTAACTTACCAACACATTTAGGCTGTGGGGGAGTCTGGAGCACAAATAGAATCTCATGCAATCATGGAAAGAGCATGCAAACTCCACATGGACAGCGCTGAAGGTCAAACTATAATTTATCACTTTGACAACCCTTGCTATCCTTTCAGAGATATTCCCTTTATCCTACCCACCTCTTTCCTACCCATTCTGCACTTTTTAAAAATATTTTCTGTTTCCCCCAGTTCCAACAAAGGACACTAAACATGAAATGTTACTAAAATTACTGTGAGGTGATGCATTATGGAGATTCAAACCGGAGTATCACTTATACTATGAAAGGTAGGGCACGATGGAGCATAATAGATCAGAGGCTACTCTCCAAGGAGCATCACCTTGTTGTGCTGGAAAAGCTTGTGGGTTTTTGAGATCCCGAGAGTGATGCTGCCTGGAGTTTAGCCATCTGGTGGTAAGATCAAAGGGAAGGTTCCACACACAGTGTGATCCAACCAAGAACTCAACGGTTAAGCTGGCAGAAGATGATAACACATCACAGCAGCAGTGAACGTGGAGAAAGACTGCAGCAGTGAAGGGTCTCCAGTCCTCTTGCGTTCCGTGACCCCAGTCTGTCAAGGTCTGTGTGGTGGCTCTCCATTAAGGGAATCCACCCAAACACCCCAGTTATGTGGACCCCTGACTGGATCTACAGCCGCCTGAGGATCCAGCAATAGGTAACCCCTTCTGAGAACATTAGACTTCTCTCAAGCGATTGCGCCCCTGCTAGTAACAGAGAGAAACCTGGGAGTACAAGGGCACAGTTTATTGAAAGCAGCGTCACGGGTAGACTGGGGTGGTGTAGAAAGCACTTTAGCAAGCTGGCCGTAATCTGTCAGGACACTGAATACAGAAACCGGGACATCATGTTGCAGATGTATAGGGTTGTCCGTGAAGCTGCACTTGGAGTACCATATATAAACTCGTTGCTCCTGCTGCTGCAGCTCACCCACTTCAAGGTTCGATGTGTTGTGCATTCAGAGATGCTCTTCTGCATGACTGTTGTAACACTCGGTTATTTCAGTCACTGTCGCATTCCTGCCATCTTGAACCAGCCTGGCCATTCTCCTCTGACCTCGATCAAAATGTTTTTACCCACAGAATTGATGCTCACTGGATTTTTTTCTTGTGTCTGTCTTTTGCACCATTCTCTGTAGAGACTGTCGTGCATGAAAATCCCAGGACATCAGCGGCTTCTGAGATATTCAAACTGCCCCATCTAGCACCAACAATCATTCCATGGTTAAAGTTACTTAGATCACATTTCTTCCTCACTCTGGTTTGGTTGAAACAACTGAACCTCTTGACCGTGTCTGCATGCTTTTACGCATCGAGTGATTTATTTATTAATTGTTTGAGTGATTGAGTTACAGTGCAGAACAGGATCTTCCAGCTTCGTGAGCAGCACTGCCCAGCAACCCCCAGTTTAATCCTCACCTAATCACGGGACAACTTACAATGGCCAATTAACCTACTAACTGGTACATCTTTGGACTGTGGGAGGAAACTTAAACACCCAGAGAAAACCCATGCACCCATGGGGAAGATGCACAGACAGCACCGGAATTGAACTCCAAACTTCAGAACACCTCGAGCTGTATCAGCATCACGCAGGCCGCCGTGCGACCACGATTGGCTGATTAGATGTTTCCATGAATGAGCAGATGTGTTTAATTGACGTGGCCACTGAGTATAGTTTTATACTCCCTGTTATAAGAAAGATGACGTTAAAGTGGACAATGCAGGAAAGATTTATGAAGACTTTTCTTGGACTAGAACACATGAGTTTGAAACATAGAAAATAGGTGCAGGAGTAGGCCATTCGGCCCTTCGAGTCTGCACCGCCATTCAGTATGATCATGGCTGATCATCCAACTCAGAACCCTGTACCTGCCTGCTTTCCATACCCCCTGATCCCTTTTGTCACAAGGGCCATATCTAACTCCTTCTTAAGTATAGCCAATGAACTGGCCTCAACTGTTTCCTGTGGCAGAAAATTCCACAGATTCACCACTCTCTGTGTGAAGAAGTTTCTCCTCATCTCGGTCCTAAAATGCTGCCCCTTTATCCTCAAACTGTGACCCCTCGTTCTGGACTTCCCCAACATCAGGAACAATCTTCCTACATCTAGCCTGTCCAATCCCTTTAGAATTTTATACATTTCAATAAGATCCCCCCACAATCTTCTAAATTCCAGAGAGTATAAGCCTCGTCGATCCAGTCTTTCATCATATGAAAGTCCTGCCATCCCAGGAATCAATCTGGTGAACCTTCTTTGTACTCCCTCTATGGCAAGAATGTCTTTCCTCAGATTAGGGGACCAAAACTGCACACAATACTCCAGGTGTGGTCTCACCAAGGCCTTGTACAACTGCAGTAGTACCTCCCTGCTCCTGTACTCGAATACTCTCGCTATAAATGCCAGCATACCATTCGCCTTTTTCACCGCCTGCTGTACCTGCATGCCCACTTTCAATGACTGGTGTATAATGACACCCAGGTCTCGTTGCACCTCCCCTTTTCCTAATCGACCACCATTCAGATAATAATCTGTTTTCCTGTTCTAGCCACCAAAGTGGATAACGACACATTTATCCACATTTGGGGAGAGCCAGCCAGGCTGGACCTTCATTCCTTAGAATGTAAGGGAATTAGTGGCAATGTTATACATGTTTAAAATTATGAGAAGCATAGGTACAATGAAAGTTAACAGTCTTTTCCCCAGGGTAGGAAAGACCAAAACTAAGGATGGGAGGGCTTAGATTTAGGGCAGGGGTTCCGAACCTGGGGTCCTTGGACCTCTTGCTTAATTGTACTGGTCCCATGGCTTAAAGAAAGTTTGGAGCCCCTGATTTAGGGTGACAGAGGAAAAACTTAAGGGACAACCTTTTCCGTAAAGAGGGCTTAACGTTTAAAGTAAATTTATTACCAAAGCACTTAAATGTTACCATATACTAAATTGAGATTCATTTCTTGCAGAACCTTACAGGAAAAGAATATAATAGAATTTACAAAAAAAACAACTATACATAAGCAAAGAGTGACAAACAGTTAAACAGCCAAGGCAAACTGTGGGAAATAAATACTATAATACTGAGAACGTGAGTTGTAAAGAGTCCTAGCAATTGAGAAATGAGTGTGCTTGCCTACGCCCGTCCTTCAGGTTTTACCAGCTTGAGCTGAGAAAAAATAAATAATAAAAAAAATAATCACTTATTTACGGAGGACTCTTCAGACAAACAATATAGTTCAAAGTGCTTTACAATGGGATAAAATGCAAACATAAAAATAAAGAACAAAATGATGTTAGTTAAAGGTTAAATAAATAGGTTTTGAGCTGGAGTTTAAAGGTGTCAACTGAGTCTGCATCCCTTGTAGTTTTAGGTATTGAATTCCATAGTTTAGGAGCGTAGTTCAAAAAACTTGACCTGCTAACTTTCTTTTGAGGGAGATCGTTTAAACTTAAGAGACAGAAGAAGACCAGGGAGCTTGCGAAGGATTATAAAACAAATGGACCTTTTCAAGTGAGTCTTCTGAGCACGTTCCTTTTTGTTTTTCTTCAAACTTTAGTTTGCTTGTTCCAAACTAATACTGATTTTCCCCCATCCGGTATCTACAATCCAGTCTGTAAACAAGTAAGTGTTTCAGGATGTTGCCAAAGATTTTCCCGTACATAAAGCAGAAACCCTTTGTCAGTTCTGTCTTGACTAATTCACATTCCATGATTAGAGCAATTACTTTCAGTAATTACCATTTAGATAGGTTAATGAGAAAGAAGTCATAGCTTATTTTAATGAACTTGTTCATCTAATTTCTGCTTAGTTGAAGCAGATCATGATACTACTGCTACTACGTCAACTCAGGCCTAGGGGGCCGGCGTCGGGCACGATGATGAACTCTCCACTTCTCCCTCTCCCTCATCAGTGTGTTCAGTTCATCTATATTAGCCGCGCCGCTATCTTCCAGGAGCGTGTTGGCCATAGTCTTGGGAGGGCACCCAGGGTTCATCCTCCCGTGCTTGGGCTCCCATATGATGACTAGGCTGGCAGGTAGCTCGGGGTGGCGTAGACAGTGCCCCGCTAGTTGCGGTCTTCTCGCCTTGATTTTAGTGGAGAGCATCGGTGGGTTGTTATAAAGCTCAACGTTCGTCATGTGCTGTTGCCAACTCACTTCAAGAGCCATCCAGAGCATTTGTGTATAGCAACCATCTAGAGACTTTCACATCGTCTTGGTGAGTGTCCACGTTTCACATCCATACATGAGAATGGACTCTATGACTCAATGAAAATCCTCTTTTTATGATACACAAGGCATTAAAACACCACCATCAAATTAGCAAATGATGGAGAAAGCAATGATATATCTTGTGTCTTCAATCCAGTTCTGAATTCCATTAAAGCACAAACCACAAAATGATAATCGTGTTTTTTTTTAGAGAATAAATGTATAGAGGGATTGGACAGATATAACAGACACAATTGTCCACTGAGCCCATTAAGTTGGAGGCTATGATCTCTGAGTGATTTTACAATTCAAGCAGTGAAATATATTCAATAATTGCTTACAGCTAATGGGCTATCCAGCTTCAGTGTTCATTAAACTGATGGTTGCCCCAGCTGGGAATGGAGCAATGATCTACACTCATTGGCCACTTCATTAGGTACACCTTTATACCTGCTTGTTAATGCAAATATCTAAATATCAAAGTAACTTTAACCATGGAATGATGGCTGGTGCCAGATTGGATGGCTTGAATATCTCAGAAATGGCTGATCTCCTGGGAGTTTCATGCACAAAAGTCTCCAGGGTTTACAGAGAAATATTGTCCCTTATGGGAGGCCAATCCAGAAGATGAAGATGCATGGGGTCTGCGGAGCTGTTTGAATTCAGAACTGGCTTGCAAATAGAAGGCAGAGGGTATGGTCAAAGAGACTTATTTGAGCGGGTGGCCTATAATTAGTGGTGTTCCACTGGGACCACAGCTGTTTGTGATGTCTATAAATGACCTGGATGAAAATGTAGATGGGTGTTTTAGTGAGTTTGTGGATGATACCAAGATTGGTAGAGTTGCAATTAGTGTAGTAGACTGTGCAATATAATCAGTTGCAGATATGGGCAGAGAAGTGGCAGATGGGGTTTAACCCAGATAAATATGAGGTGCTGCAAATGCAAGGAGACAGTGCACCATTAAGGGCAAGATGAGGTGGTCTGAGTACGTCAGAAACTGCTGATCTCCTGGGATCTTCACGTGCAACAGTACAGCCCTTCGGCCCATGATGCTGTACCACCATTTAAGCTACTCTAAGGGCAATCTAGTACTTCAATAGCCCACATCAAAGTTGCTGGTGAACGCAGCAGGCCAGGCAGCATCTGTAGGAAGAGGTGCAGTCGACGTTTCAGGCCGAGACCCTTCGTCAGGCCTGAAACGTCGACTGCACCTCTTCCTACAGATGCTGCCTGGCCTGCTGCGTTCACCAGCAACGTTGATGTGTGTTGCTTGAATTTCCAGTATCTGCAGAATTCCTGTTGTTTGCATTTAACTTCAATAGCCCTCCATTTTTCTTTCATCCATGCGCCTATTCTACATGTCCCTAATGTGTCTGCCTCAGCCACCACCCCTTGCCACATGTTATTTTGTCATGCTCAGTGGGAGCTCAACGATCGGGACTGTAAAATAAATAATCACTTATAAATCCTGACCTCAGGTGCTGTCTGTGTGGAGTTTGCATGCTGTCCCTGCAACTGGGCAGGTTTCTGCCTGCTGCTCTGGTTTCCTCCCACTTTGAGGACAGGAATATAAAAGCAAGGATGTAATGTTGAGGCTTAATAAGGCACTGGTGAGGCCTCACTTGGAATATTGTGAGCAGTTTTGGGTCCCCTATCTTAAAAAGGATGTGCTGATATTGGATAGAGTCCAAAGGACATTCATGGAAATGATTACAGGATTGAGAGGCTTATCATAAGAGGAATATTAGATGGCTCTGGGCATGTGCTCCTGAAATTCAGAAGAATGAGGTGGGATCTCATTGAAACCTACTAAATGTTGAAAGGCTTCAATAGAATGGATGTGAAGAGGATGTTTCCTATGGTGGGGGAATCTAAGACCAGAGGACACATCCTCAGAATAGAGAGATGTCCATTTATAACGAAGATGAGTGATTCCTTTAGCCAGAGAGTAAAGAATCTGTGGAATTTGTTACCACAGGTGAATGTGGAAGCCAAATATTTAGGTATATTTAACACAAAGGTTGATAGATTCTTGATTGGTCAGGGCGTAAAGGGATGTGGGGAGAAAGCAGGAGATTGGGGCTGAGAGGAAAAATGGATTAGCAGAGCAGACTCAATAGGCCAAATGGTCTAATTTTCCAACTCTATTGTATGTTCTTATGGTCTGAACCAAATTGTGAGGCTTGGTAAGTTAATTGGCTGCTGTAGATTGCCCCTGGTATGTAGAAGAGTGGCAGAAGTGAAGGGGGCAAAAGAATTTGAGGAAGATAGGTTTAGGATAAAGATGAAGCTATTGTCTTTCGGTGTTCCTTAGTGTCAAGGGTAAAAATCATGCAATGTAGTTGTGTAAGTGCATTATTCCTTACTTTTTAATGATGGGAAGCAAAGAGTACCAGTCACTATCTTTGTCCAGAGTAGAAATGTCTAACACTAGAGGGCAAGCGTTTAAGGTGAGAATGGGGAATATTCAAAGAGGAGGTTCAGGAATGTTTACTGACACACAGAAAATGTTGGGTACTTGGCACATGATACCAGAGGTGATTGTGGAGACGGAAGTAATTATGGCAATTAAGCAACTTTTAGCTACAGTACCGTGTAAAAGTCTTAGGAGGAGTGCGGGGGCGGGAGGTGGCACGGGCGCAGACACACCCAGCCCTGAGCCACCAGCAAGGTCACTTGATTCCAAACAATTGGTTTATTGATCATTACACAATGTCCCGCTGGTACTTTCCTCTCCCTTCCCCTTTTCCTAACCATGATTTCCTTCTCCCTGCCCCCTTCCCGCGCTCAGGGCACAATAGAGACCCAGATCAGAATCAGGTTTATCATCACTGATATGTAACATGAAATTTGTTTTTTTTTTGTGGCAGCAGTACAGTGCAATACATAAAATTACTACAGTACTGCGGAAAAGTCTTAGTTGCCCTAGCTAAGTATATGCACAGTACTCTAGGTACACGAATAAGCAGAGAATGGAAGGATATGGACTATGTGCAGGCAGAAGGAGGGATTCTTTACCTTAATTAGTTTGAAGGCTTGGCTCTGTTTTATGTTGTCATTCCTTCACCATTGCTGGATCACAGCTCAAAATCCTAGTCTAATAGCACATTAGTGGAATTGACGGTCATTTAAACAAAGGGCCCTCCCGTTTCCAAGATGGTCATGTTTACAAGACTGTTGCCGGGACTGTAGGACCCGAGTTATAATGCAAGCAAGCTTTTTCCACTGAGGTTGGGTGGACTAAAACTAGAGTTCACAATACTAAACACCACTAGAATAGACTGAAATTTTCTAGCAATTGAAGAATAAGTCTGCACGGCTAACCCATACCTTGGGTTTTACCAGCTTGAGCTGAGAAAAAATATATAGTAATAATAATAATAATAATAATAATAATAATAAAGTAACGTAAAGTGTGATGATAAACCATTCTAAATCTGATCTGAAATGTCGATTGTCTATTTCCCTCCACAGATGCTGCTTAACCCATTAAACTCCTCCAGCACTTCATCTGTTGATCCTATAGTCAATCCCTTAACTGTCAGAAATGTTCAATATGTCTGATATCCAAGCTATTTATAGAGGGAGCTAATAACTCAAATTGTCATTGCAGTCCTACTACACACCCACCGAAACATCCGGTCAGGAGCTCCTGAACCTCCAGTCAGATACTTCATGTTCAAGAGCCGTGAGATAATATTGCAGCTCCATGAAACCCTGCTGTGGCCTCACTTGGGATGTCATGTTCAGTTCTGGTTGCCTCATTATAGGAAGGTTGCATAACCTTTAGAGATGGGGCAGCGCATATTTACCAGGATGCTGCCCGGACCAGAGGACATGGCTTAGGTTGATAGATTGAGCAAGCTAGAGCCTTTCTCTTTGAAGTGAGGGAGGATGAAAGAGGACTTGGTAAAGATTTTTGGAAGCATAAATAGAGCAGATTGCTCGAGAAATTTTCCAAAGCAGAAATGGCTAATACATGAGCCCTAATTTTAAGACAAATGGAAGAAGGTATAGTGGTGATGCCAGAGGCAAGTTCAGTGGTGGATGTGTAGAACCAGGAGTGGTTCCAATGCATTCAGCAGAATTGGCACTTGCTTCTCACTAGCTGTTCCGCTGGCTTCAAAATACGGTTTAGTATACATGAGCCAATTACCTATTGTATAATCAAACTCATCAATATTTCTGATGTAGCCAGACATTTCTGATTTTTTAGTGATTATTATCACCCAGTATTCACTCTTTATGAACCTTGAAAACTTCTGTTTACGGCCTTTTTATAACCCAACTCTCAACTCTGCATGTGCTGGAGTGCGGCTTTCACTCGCCGTGCTCTTGCTGTGTTGTCGTTAGTCTGAACATCTTGCTGCATCTTGGATTCTTTTTAAAAATATTTTGTCACCGATGTTATGTTTTGTAACTTCAAAACATTAAATTAACTCAAAGGAAGACACAAGAGTCCGAAATGTGAGTCTAGCTTTAAGTGTACTTTAAGCGAGGTGCGCATGTGTCACATGATGAAGTAAACATTTAACGTATTTTTACATGTAACCCTTAAATAATTTCTTAAATGAACAAGACTGATAATCAAACTATATATATATATGATAAGTCAAATATTGTGGTTCGTCCACCGTCGTCAATGAAGACCTCGATACCATTAGTCACTTTGAGACTGGATGTGGTGCGTCCGAAGATGACTGGTCAGGCTAATTCAGGCACGGATTGTCCTGGCACATGTTGGGCAGACATGTGTAGGCACTGCAGTTGGTGCGCTGGTGGCTCTGGACTTGCACAGCTCGCGCTTGTGTTGTGCTTCAGCAATGCGCCTTGTTTCGTAAGCTTGACAGCCCTTGTGGATGAGGCCGCGCCAGGTAGGGCGGTTTTGTGCCAGCGTTTACCAGGAGGTCGTGTCTATGTCAAATGACTTCAGGGAGGCCCTTTGTGTGTCTTTGTACTATTTCTTCTGCCCTCCATGCGAGCCTCTTCCAGCAGAGAGTTCCCCAAAAAGGAGCTGCTTGGGTATGTGCTCGTCCGGCATGTGGATGACATGACCTGCCCACCGGGTCTGTGCTCTCATCAGCCGTGTGTGGACTGATGGTAGACTTGCTCCAGAGAGAACTTCAGTGTCTGGTACTTTGTCTTGCCATCTGATGCCTAATATTCTGTGAAGACAAGTCATGCGGAAATGGTTGAGCTGTCTTGCATGCCTTCGATACACAGTCCACGGCATACAGGAGGGTTGTGAGTACCACGGCTCTGTAGACCTTCAGTTTTGTTGCTGGACAGATTCCTCGATGTTCCCATACAGTTGAGCGCAGTCTACCGAAAGCAGAACTTGCCTTTGCTATTCTGCAGTTAACTTCTGTATCAATAGTCACTGCTCGGGAGAGGGTGCTGCCAAGATCAGTAAACTGGTCCACTGCCTGTAGTTCCTGTCCTTTGACAGTGATTTTGGGTTCTGTGTGTGGTGCATGAGGGACAGGCTGGTGCATGACTTTTGTCTTTTTGATGCTGATGGTGAGTCCAAAGTTGTCACAAGCTGTGGAGAATTTGTCCATATTGACTTGTATCTCTGGCTCTGAGCCAGTATACAGGGCACAGTCATCGGCAAAGAGGAAGTCTCTAGAACAGTCTCCTTCTCTTTGGTAATAGCTTGGGGTCTCCTCAGGTTGAAGAGCTTCCCATCCTCTCTATACTTGAGGCTGATTCCAGCATCACTGTCCTGGAAGGTATCATTCAGCATGGCAGTAAACATCATGCTGAACAGTGCGGGTGCGAGCACGCAGCCCTGTTTTGAGGCCATTGGTGACTGGGAACGCCTCAGAGGACTCTTCGCCGTCCAGCACTCTGGCAATCATGCCATCATGGAACTGACGTACCATCTGAATGAATGTGGCGGGGCAGCCGAACTTTGACATGATTCTCCACAGGCCTTGTCGGCAGACAGTGTCGAAGGCTTTCGTGAGGTCAGCAAAAGTTGTTTAGAGTTCGCGATTCTGCTCCTGACACTTCTCTTGAAGTTGGCATGCAGCAAAAGTCATGTCAATAGTCCCACGACCTTTGCGAAAGCCACACTGTGACTCTGGCAGCAGGCCCAGCTCCAGATGAGTGACCAGACGATTTAGCAGAACTCTTGCAAGGGTTTTTCCTGCGATGGAGAGCAGGGAAGTTCCACAGTGGTTGTTACATACTTGTCGATTGCCCTTCCTCTTGTAGAGGTGTACGATGGATGCATCTTTAAGTTCCTGAGGAATGGATCCTTGCTTCCAAAAAGACTGGAACAACTCGCTGAGTTTCTCTGTAAGTACAGGACCACCAGCTTTGTAGATCTCTGCAGGTATAGCATCTGCCCCTGGGGCTTCGCCACTGGATAGCTGGCTGACAGCTCCGTGACTTCGGCTGCTACCGGTGGGTCATCTGTGGCGCTGTTGATGTCGACCTGGGGAATTCTGTCTATTGCCTCATCGTTAATAGATGACCGTTGGTTGAGGATGGCTTCAAAGTGTTCAGCCCATCTCTGCAGGATCTGAGCCTTCTCTGTAATGAGAGTTGCACCATCTGTATTCAGGAGGGGGCAACTCCCGAGAGACTGAGGTCCGTAGAGAGTGTTGAGGGCTTCATAGAATTGTTTCAAGTCATTTCTGTCAACTTATCCCTGTATTCCATCTACCTTGGCGCTCAGCCAGGCATCTTGCATTTCACGCAGATTATTCTGGACTATCCTGCGAGCACTGGTAAAGGTGTTTTTCTTGGCAGCTGATGATGGGTTGTTCTGATGGGCATGACGAAGACAGTGCTTTTCAACAAGTTGAGCTTGTATCATCTCATCATTCTCACCGAACCAGTCATGCTGCTTGTGGGTAGAGAGCCCTAGCATCTTCAGTGCAGATGAATGAACAGCATCCCTGAAGCGATCCCAGTCGTCCACAGCGCTGCCTGCAAGGTGTAGGTCAGCAAGCTTGGTTTCTAAATCTTCAGCCAGTGCTGAAGCAATGCTGGGATTCTTCAGCCTGGCCACATTGACTCTTTTCATAGTCTTGCTTCCTTGTGGTCGCATCTTGGGTCCGATGCGGAACTTCATTTTGGAGACAATGAGCCTGTGATCTGTCCAGCAGTCAGCACCACACATGGCCTTGGTCACTCTGATATCCTGCCTGCCTTTTCTCCTGACAATGACATAGTCGATAAGATGCCAATGCTTAGAGCGGGGGTGCATCCAGGAGGTCTTGTTACGGGTAGGCAGGCGGAAAGTTGTGTTGGTGATGAGGAGGTCGTGTGCTGCACAAGTCTTCAGTAAGAGTAGGCCGTTACTGTTACATTTGCCCACTCCATGTCCCCCAACGACTCCCTGCCAGGCTGCAGAGTCGCACCCTATTTAATATTATTGAAATATTAAGTACACAACATTCTATATCCTGAAAATTTACATTCTCATCCTTATCTGGATATTCTGAAGTCATGTGTTGACATACCCAGGCAGATATTTAATTGGGACTCTAACTTGATAGGGATTGGGTTAAGGTCAGGGGAAGAGGCAGCCGTGATTTACTGACTTACTGAGCTGCAATTACTTTGCCTGTCCAATGTAAAGAAGTGCAATGTTCCATTATCAATGTCACTCAGATGCTTTTGCGCAATTATCTCCCCAACATTTTCCCAGCAATCCTTCAGGATGGAAGAAGCATTTGAAAATGAGGTCATGTCTTGAATCAAGGCCAGGCATGAGTGCTTGCAGTGTGGAATGATCTCAGACAGATATATTAATAGTTACCGAACAATGGAAAGAGGCCATGCCGTCCATTAAGTGAGAACTGGCTCCGTGAAAGCATGTAATGAGCTCTCCGGTCCTGCGGAGGGAGCTGGTGAGCGATGGACACTGAGGTTTTTAAGAGTACCTGAATTAGTCTATTGTTGTTTGACATGATTCATTAATTGTTTATATTTCCTTGCTAAGTTTATTTTGATAGGCTCAGGGATTTCATGTGTCTTATATTATTTAGGCACAGGCTCTATTAGCACTATCGAGCAGGGCCCTTTTGTTAACGGTGTGTGCTGGCAATGATGGGACCCAAGTGCAGAGGAAAGACAGACCCTCATGTGGAGATGGCAACCAAAGGAATTCCATCAATGGTCAGCCGAGCAACACTGCACAACGTAACATTCTCAAAATTGGACCCCATGATATTTATTTATCTATTTATTTGTTAACCAGTTTATTTATTTATTTGTTTGTTTGTTTGTTTACTTACTGAGATATAGTGTGGAATAGGGCCCTCTGGCCATTTGAGCCATGCTGCCCTGCAATCCCCAATTTAATGCTGGCCTGATGACAGGACAAGTTACAATGACCAATTAACCTACCAGCTGGTACATCTTTGGAGTGTGGGAGGAAACCAGAGCCCCCGGAGAAAACACACACAGTCATGGGGAGAATGTACAAACTCCTTATAGGCAGTGGTGGAAATTGAATGCCTGCAGGCAGGGGGTTGGGAACCGGAGTGAAGGGACTCAGGATTGAATGGATGGTTAAAAAAAGCAAAGATAGCGTGCAGTCAGACTGTCAGGAAGGGCAGGCAGATGTTAGGACAAAATTGCAGCCAGCAAGGTGAATATCATAAGACCATAAGGCAAAGGAGCAGAAGTCAGCCATTCAGCCCATCGAGTCTGCTCTGCCATTTTATCATGAGCTGATCTATTTTCCTATTTAGTCCCACTCCCTCGCCTTCTCACCATAACTTTTGATGCCCTGGCTACTCAGATACCTATCAATCTCTGCCTTAAATACACCCAATGACTTGGCCTCCACTGCTGCCCATGGCAACAAATTCCATAGATTCACCACCCTCTGGCTAAAAAAATTTCTTTGCATCTCTGTTCTGAATGGGTGCTCTTCAATCCTTAGGTCATGCCCTCTCGTACTAGACTCCCCCATCATGGGAAACAACTTTGCCATGTCCACTCTGTCCATGCTTTTCAACATTCGAAATGCTTCTATGAGGTCTCCCCTCATTCTTCTAAACTCCAAGGAATACAGTCGAAGAGCAGACAAACGTTCCTCATATGTTAACCCTCTCATTCCCAGAATCATTCTAGTGAATCTTCTCTGTACCCTCTCCAACGTCAGCACATCCTTTCTTAAATAAGGAGACCAAAACTGCCCACAGTACTCCAAGTGAGGTCTCACCAGCGCCTTATAGAGCCTCAATATCACATCCCTGCTCCTATACTCTATTCCTCTAGAAATGAATGTTAACATTGCATTCGCCTTCTTCACCAATATCAGTGCATTAGGGATGCAGAATCAAAAACAGTAGCAAATACAGCTCTCAAAGCATTATGTCTCAATGCATAAGAGTATAAGAGATGAGGTGGATGATCTTGTTGCACTATTACAGATTGCCAGTAATGATGTTGTGGCCATCACTGAATCATGGCTAAAGGATGGTTGTAGTTGGGAGCTGAATGTCCAAGATTACACGTTGTACCAGAGCGATACGAAGGAAGGCAGAGGGGTGGTGTGGCTCTGCTGGTAAAGAATGGCATCAAATCAGTCGAAAGATGTGACATAGGATCAGTAGATGTTGAATCCTTGTGGATTGAGTTAAGAAACTTCAAGGCTAAAAGGACCTGATGGCAGTTATATACAGACCTCCCAACAGTAGCTGGGATGTGGACCGCAGATGACAACGGGGAAAAAAAAAGCGTGTCAAAAGAACAATGTTATGATAGTCATTTTAAAAACGCAAACAACAGGAATTCTGCAGATGCTGGAAATTCAAGCAACACACATAAAAGTTGCTGGTGAATGCAGCAGGCCAGGCAGCATCTCTAGGAAGAGGTGCAGTTGATGTTTCAGGCCGAGACCCTTCGTCAGGACTAGGCCTGAAATGTCGACTACACCTCTTCCTAGAGATGCTGCCTGGCCTGCTGCATTCACCAGCAACTCTTATGTGTGCTGCTTATGATAGTCATGGGAGATTTCAACATGCTGGTCAATTGGGAAATTCAGTTTGGTAATGGATCTCAAGAGGGTGAGTTTGTTAAATGCCTGAAAGATTGCTTTCAAGAGCAGTTTGTCAGTGAGCCTACTAGGGGATCAGCTATACTGGATTGGGCGTTAATGGTATGAACCGGAGACGATTAGGGAGCTTAAGGTAAAAGAACCCTTAGGAACCAGAGAACACAATACGATTGAGTTCAACTTGAAATCTGATAGGGAGAAAGTAAAATCTGACATAGCAGTATTTCAGTGAAGTAAAGGGAATTACAGTGGTGTGAGAGAGGGGTTGGCCAAAGTAAATTGGAAGGAGCTGCTAGGTCGGATGACATGAGACCTGCAATGACTTGAATTTCTGGGAAAAATGAAGAAGGTGCAGGATAATGTATTCCAAAAACAAAAAAATACTCAAATGGCAAAATAGTAGAACCATGGCTGACAAGGGAAGTGAAAGCTAATGTAAAAGCAAAAGAGAGGACCTACAACAAAGCTAAAATTAGCTGGAGATGGAGGATAGGGAAGCTTTTATAAACCTACACTGAGCAAATAAAAGAATCATTAGGAGGGAAAACATGAAATATGAAAGTGAGCTACCAAACAATATCAAAGTGGAGAGGAAAAGCTTTTTCAAGTATGTAAAAAAGAGATGAGAGTGGATACAGGACCACTAGAAAATGAGGCCGTAGAAATAATAATGGGAGAGAAGGAGATGGCAGATGAACTAAACCAGTATTTTACCTCAGCTTTCATGTGGAAGGCACTAGCAGTGTGCCAGATGTTGAAGGGGGTGAGGGAAGAGAAGTGAGTGCAGTTACGATTGCAAGGAAGAAGGTGCTCAAAAAGCTGAATAACCTAGGGGTACATAAGTCATTGGACTCTGGCATGGTGCCAGAGGACTGGGAAGTTGCAAATGTCACTTCACTCTTTAAGAAAGGAGGAAGGCGGAAGAAAGGAAATTACAGACCAGTTAGCCGGACCTCAGAGGAGTCAATTATTAAGGATGAGTTTATGGAGTACTGGTGACACAGGACAAGCTAGGACAAAGTCTGCATGGTTTCCTTAAGGGAAAATATTGCCTGATGAACCTATTGGAATTCTTTGAAGAGATTACAAGTAGGGTAGATAAAGGATATGTGGTGGATGTTGTATATTTGGACTTTCAGGAGGTCTTTAACAAGGTGCTACATATGAGGCTGCTTACCAAGTTAAGGGTCTGTGGTATCACAGGAAAGTTATTGGCATTGTTAGAGCATTGTCTGATTGGTAGGAGGTAGTGAGTGGGAATAAAGGGATCCTTTTCTGGTTGGCTGCCATTGACTAATGGTGTCCTGCAGGGGTTGGTATTGGGACCACTTCTTTTTATGTTGTATGTCAATGACTTAGATGATGGAATAGATGGCTTTGTTGCCAAGTTTGCAGGTTGTACAAAGATTGGTGAGGAAACAAGTAGGCTGCAGAAGGACTTAGACAGATTAGGAGAATGGGCAAGAGAGTAGCAAATGAAATACAATGTTGGAAATGCATGATCCTGCACTTTGATAGTAGAAATAAATGTGCATACTATTTTCTAAATGGGGAGAAAATCCAAGAATCTGAGAGGTAAAGGGACTAGGGAGTCCTTGTGCAGAACACCCTGAATGTTAACTTGCAGGTAGAGTCAGTGGTGAGGAAGGCAAATGTAATGTTAGCATTCATTTCAGGAGATCTATAATATAAGAGCAGGCATGTGATGCTGAAGGTTTATAAGGCACTGGTGAGGCTTCACCTTGAGTATTGTGAACAGTTTTGGGCTCCTCATCTAAGAAAAGATGTGCTGGCATTGGGGAGGGTTCAGAGAAGGTTTACAAGGTTGATTCTGGGAATGAAAGGGTTATCAGACGAGGGACATTATAAGGCTCTGGGTCTGTACTCATCGGAATTGAACTGAATTGAATTGAGAGCAATGCACACAAAATGCTGGAGGAACTCAGCAGGCCAGGCAGCATTTATGGAAAAAAGTACAGTCGACATTGGGGCTGAAACCCTTCGGCAGGACTGGAGAAAAAAATTTGAATTAAATTGTATTGACTTTATTTCTTATATCCTTCACGTACATGAGGAGTAAAAATCTTTATGTTATGTCTTCATCTGAATGTGCAATGTGCAAACTAGAGTAAATTGTAATAAATAGTATGTACTGTAAGATATACACAGAACAGTCAACATAGCTTAGAAATACAATTGCATCAGCATGAATTAATCAGTCTGGTGGAAGAAGCTGTCCCAGAGCCTGTTGGTCCTGACTTTAATACTGCGGTACTGTTTCCCAGATGGTAGCAACTGAAACAGTTTATAGTTGAGGTGACTCGGGTCCCCAATGATCCTTTGGGCCCTTTTAATGCACCTGTCTCTGTAAATGTCCTGAATTGTGGGTTGTTCACATCCACAGATGCGCTGGAGTGTCCACACCACTCTCATGCTGAATTTAGAAAGATGGAGGGGGATCTCATTAAAAAGTTTTGAATGTTGAAAGGCCAAGACGGAGTAGATGTAGAAAGAATGTTTCCCATGGTGCGGGAGTCCAGGACAAAAGGGTACAGCCTCTGGATAGAGAGTCATCCACTTAAAACAGAGATGCAGAGAAAGTTCTCCAGCCAAGCTGTGGAATTTGTTACCAAAGGCAGCTGTGGAAGCCAGGTCATTGGTTGCATTTAAGGCAGAGCTTGATAGATTCTTCTTTCGCCATGGCCTCAAAGGTTATGGGGAGAAACCCAAGGAGAGCGGCTGAGGAGGGGGAAAAAAGTTCAGCCATGATTGAATGGCAGAGCAGACTTGATGAGTCAAGAAGCCTAATTCTGCTCCTATGTCTTATGGTCCTTTGGTCAGTCAGTCAGTCAGTCATCGGGTGCCGTCCCAAATCCGGGGTTGGCGGCTATGCACCTCTATCTTCTTCGATCTTGTGACAGCACCGAGTACAGTCTCTCCTCCAGTTTGTTCTCGCTGGCCGCCTTGGCACCGCCGGCCGCCGCCCTGCCGAACCCGAGCCCGAGGCCATGTCGGCCTCCAGCCGCGGCCGCTTCTTTGAGCTCGGCCCTTCCTTAGGCGGAGGCCTTCGGCAGGTCCAGGCACACGGTGCAGCGTCCAAGCTCATCATGTCTCTTCTAACTAGGTGCATAGCATACGATTCATAGATACGTGGTGAGGCTTTAATCTCTTCCACGGAAGATGGCTGTTGGCTCACAAGGAGCTCATCCGCCCTTTGTCAGGTCTTGTCTTTTTCAGTCCTGCTGGGTGTCCTCACACACTCCTCACCAGACTAAGTCCAGTGGGGGAACCGGCCCAAGTCACCGACCACTCGACCATGGCCCCCGGCCGAGTGCCGGGTGCCCGCCTTTGGTCTGTACTGTACTGTAAAGCGCTGTGCTGGCCATTATGCTGTCGTGCCGCCCCGCAATCTGTCTGTCTATCAGTATATTTTATATCTGCTATTTATTTACTTTTTTAATATTCACACAGTTTGTCTTCTTTTGTACGTTGGTCACTTGTCAATCTTTGTGTGTAACGAGATCAGCACAGACAGAGTGACAGACTGGGCCCTTCCGGCCTTTTGAACCTCGCCATTGATTCTATGGTATTTCTTTGTTCTACTGTGAATGCCTGCAAGAAAATGAATCTCAGGGTAGTACCGGGTAATGTATATACAATTCGAAAATAAATTTACTTTGAACTTTGAAACACTTCCACTTACGGATATTCAACTGAATCTCCTTTAAGTGCCATTTCCTCCTTCACAACTCTTTGGCAGAGTAAGTGCTTGCCAATCCAATTAACAAACAAATGGTTACAGCAGAAATTCCCAATCTAAGATTTACTCGTCGTCCATCAGTTTTTCCTGTTTGTGCTTTGATCTGATCTAAATTGCTTTGTTTACATTGAACCGGGAGTTAAGCCAAGTGTAATTACTAACGCCTGGAGCTGTGTGCACAGAGCAGGAAATGAACCTTTGGAGGAACTCAGTGGGTTAAGTTGCATTGTGGAGGCAGAGGATGGTCAGGAGCATCGGAGCAGCACAGCACAGTAGCGCTGCAGTTACCGCAATGCCTTACAGCCGTAAGTTTCGGGTTCAACTCCTGCTGCTGTCTGTGAGAAGTCTGCACATCCTCACAGTTCAGACTCCTGATCTAACAGCACACTAGCGGGATTGGTAGTGCTTTATGCAAAAGTTGCTCCCTTTTGCAAGACGGTGGTGTATGACGTGGGGTACTGATGCTTCCTTGTTTCTCTTGACCCTGTCCTAAATGGAGTCTATACTCATGATCAGGAGACAAGGTGAAAATAAAATTTTCCTCTCCAGTACTTCCCCCCCCCCACCCGAAGGACAGCTAAAAGGCTGGGGTTCAATTCTTGCCACTGTCTGTGAGGTGTTTGTCTGTTTTTCCTGTGACCGTGGTGGTTTCCTTCAGGAGCTGATTTGCTCCCACCATCCTAAGATGCAAATTCGTGAATCATTCCATATCCTTGGGGGCAGCACATAGTCATAGTCATTGTCATACTTTATTGACCACGGGGGACATTGGTTTTCGTTGCAGTTGCACCATAAATAACAAATAGTAATAAAACCATAAATAGTTAAATAGTAATATGTAAATTATGCCAGGAAATAAGTCCAGGACCAGCCTATTGGCTCAGGGTGTCTGACCCTCCAAGGGAGGAGTTGTAAAGTTTGATGGCCACAGGCAGGAATGACTTCCTATGACGCTCAGTGCTGCATCTCGGTGGAATGAGTCTCTGGCTGAATGTACTCCTGTGCCCAACCAGTACATTATGTAGTGGATGGGAGACATTGTCCAAGATGGCATGCAACCTAGACAGCATCCTCTTTTCAGACACCACCGTCAGAGAGTCCAGTTCCATCCCCACGACGTCAATGGCCTTACGAATGATTTTGTTGATTCTGTTGGTGTCTGCTACCCTCAGCCTGCTGCCCCAGCACACAACAGCAAACATGATAGCACTGGCCACCACAGACTCGTAAAACATCCTCAGCATCGCCCGGCAGATGCTAAAGGACCTCAGTCTCCTCAGGAAATAGAGACGGCTCTGACCCTTCTTGTAAACAGCCTCAGTGTTCTTTGACCAGTCCAGTTTATTGTCCATTCGTATCCCCAGGTATTTGTAATCCTCCACCATGTCCACCCTGTCCCCCTGAATGGAAACAGGGGTACAGCACGGTACCGTAATGATCACCACAACGCCTACAGTATCAGTGACTCGTATTCAATTCCTGCCACTGTCTGTAAGGAGTTTGTACGCTCTCCCTGTGACTGTGTGGGTTTCCTCCGGGTGCTCCTGTTTCCTCCCACAGTCCAAAGACGTACCAGTTGGTAGGCTAATTGGCCATTGCTAATTGTCTCATAACTAAACTAGAGTTAAGTTCTGGGGTTGGTGGGCGGCATGGCTCAAAGTGCCAGACGGCTGATTCCGTCCATGCTCTACCTCAATAAATAACTAAATATATAAATATTCTGGTGAGGGCTAGTGAGTTGTGAGCACGTTACGTTGGTGCTGGAAGCGTGACAACATTTGTGGGTTGCCCAGCACTGCCCCCACTAGTTTGACTTAGTGCAAATGACCCACTTCACTGTGAAGTTTGACATACATGTGACAAATAAAAATATTCTTTAATCAGGCCCAAAGCTGCAGCCATTTCTCGCCCCCACCCCAACCAGCAGAGGCTGCTTGACTGATCACATTCTTCATCACCTGTGTTGTTTTGCTTTCGGTTTCAGCATCTGCAGATTCTTGTGTCACCACACAGCTTTGTAGTCACATTTACTTGGCCACAGATTGGTGCCCAACGTCTGCCCCTGAATGCAAAGGCAGACATTGCTAGGCTTGCAATATTAATGCAGCCATTTACACTCAGTGGCCCCTTCATTAGGTACCTCCTGTACTTGAGAAAGGGACACTGAGTGTATGTTATATGCGTGGATCTCTGCCACATTAGCCCATTCTCTTCAAGGTTTGGCACGTGTGCGTTCAGAGATGCTCTTCTGCCGTAACGTGTGGTTATATGAGTTACTGTCGTCTTCCTCTCAGCTTGAACCAGTCTGGCCATTCAACTCTGGCCTCTCTCATCAACAAGGCATTTTAGCCTACAGAACTGCTGCTCACTAAATTTGTTTTTTTTTTGCACCCTTCTCTATAAACACTAGAGACTGTTGTGTGTGAAAATCCCAAGAGATCAGCAGTTTCTGAGATACTCAAACCAGCCTGTCTGGCACCAACAATCATTCCAGGGTCAAAGTCACTTGGATCACATTTCTCCCCCATTCTGAAGTTTGGTCTGGACAACAACTAAACCTCTTGACCGTGTCTGCATGCCTTAACAGATTGAGTTGCTGCCATATGATTGGCTGATTAGATATTTGCCTTCATGAGCAGGTGTCCAGGTGTCTCTCATAAAGTAGCCACAGAGTGTATATGCGTTAGACCATACTGGTGCTGTGATTTTGGCCGCTGCATTGTTATTGCTAACTACTAATTGTTTTTATTGCTGTCAAAGTTGAAGACAAGATCAAAGTCGAGTTTATTGCCATGAGCTCAAGTACATGTACACACAAGTACAATGAAAAACTTGCAACTGTAACACTGGCACATAGTATAATATCAGCAGATTCACAAGAAAAAACATGACAATAAACAACTTTTACAAGAATGAACATGTGTTGATATACTGCCATAAAAGTTGTTTTGCATGCCATGCATGGATCATTTCAAAACATTAATACATCAAAGTACTAACTTTCCAAGATCCTGACTGGTTTCAACCATGTCTGGTGCAGCTGTAGGAAGGTAAGAAGCGGAAGAGAGGAGTGTACTCTGCCCAATGCATCATGGGCACATCTGTCCCCATCATTGAGACTTCAAGATGGAAACACATCTCATCAAAGATAGCCACCATTCGGGCCATACTATCTTAGGCAGCAACTGTCAAACTCATAACCTCTACCATAAGACCATAAGACATAGGAGCAGAATTAGGCCATTCAGCCCGTCAGGTCCATTTCACCTTTCGCCATTTGATCATGGCTGATGATTATCCTCTCAGCCCCATTCTCCTGCCTTCTGCCTATAATCTCTGATAACCTTATTAATCAAGAACCCTTCAATCTCTGCTTCATCTGTCTGTGGCAATGAATTCCATGGGTACACCACCCTTTGGCTAAAGAAATTAATCCTCATCTCAATTTTAAAGGGAAATCTTTCTATTCTGAGGCTGTGCTCTCTCATCCCTGAATCTCCCATTAATAGAAACGTCCTCTCCACATCCACTTTATCTAGTCCTTTCAATATTCAATTGGTCCAGCTGGAAGGACATTGGTCAGCAAAAGGACATTACGAACTGGAGCCACCTCCTGGCCTCACTCCATCCTGATTTGGAAATGGTGCATCATCTCACTGTTGCTGTATCACAATCTTCAAGGGTAAAAATTCAAAGTAAATTTATTATCAAAGTATGTCTCTCTCACCTCCCTGAGATTCATTTTCTTCTTAGCATTCACAGTCAGTACAATAAAACCTACCAATTTCGAAGCTCCCTCCCTTACCCCATCTGGGTGCCCCACACTGCAAGGACTACAGCACATTAAGGCAGCTCACCAACACATTCCCAAGGGCAACTAAGGATAGACAACTAATCCTCTGCAAGGCTCACATCCCTCGCACTATTTAGAAAAGGAGGGATTTGAGCTTCAATGCATGTTTATCTGGCAGTTCACAATCTGGTGCTCTCAAATAACTGGCTGTTCAGTGGTGAGAGTTAGAGGGGCTTCTCCATTCAATGAACCAGTGGTGGAGCATTAAGGGCAAGGGAGCTGCCACGGTTGAGATAGATGTAGGGCTGAGGGAGGAGCTTGAATAGGTGGGAGGGTTCCAGGCTGGTCTGGCCCAGATTTGCAGAATCGACCTTCAGGCCTCTAACTCTGGACTCACTGATTCTGGTCTTTGACGTTTTGGGCTTCTTCCTCTGGACGTACCAAGCTCTGTACTTTGACCTCCAGACTTTGCTGACCTCTGGGTATTGGGCTCTGAACTCACTGACTGGGGATTTGATCTTCGGGCTTAGACCCTACCATTTGAAGAGCATAAGCAAGGTCATGAATGGAGCAGCTGAAGATGATTTGACCTAGAACAGAACCCTGAGAAAATTTTTAGACAATGTCTGGGGGTGGTGGTGTTGGATGATTAGCCTTTAGTAATTACAACCATCTTCCTTCAGCAAAAAAGATTTATCGATGTGAGGCTGTGAATTGCCAAAAGCAACAAAGAGAACAAAGAGAAACATTAATGGAAGTGTACGATTAGAAATCCATAGAAACCATAAAAAAACTACAGCACAGAAACAGGCCTTTTGGCCCTTCTTGGTTGTGCTGAACCATTTTCTGTCTAGTCCCACTGACCTGCACATGGACCATATCCCTCCATACACCTCTCATCCATGTATCCGTCCATTTTATTCTTAAGTGTTAAAAAAGAACCCGCATTTACCACCTCGTCTGGTAGCTCATTCCACACTCCCACCACTCTCTGTGCGAAGATGTTCCCTTTAAACTTTTCCCCCCTCACCCTTAACCCATGTCCTCTGGTTTTTTTCTCCCCTTGCCTCAGTGGAAAAAGCCTGCTTGCATTCTATCTATACCCATCATAATTTTATATACCTCTATCAAATCTCCCCTCATTCTTCTATGCTCCAGGGAATAAAGTCCTAACATATTCAACCTTTCTCTGTAACTGAGTTTCTCAAGTCCTGGCAACATCCTTGTAAACCTTCTCTGCACTCTTTCAACCTTATTTATATCCTTCCTGTAATTTGGTGACCAAAACTGAACACAATACTCCAGATTCGGCCTCACCAATGCCTTATACAACCTCATCATAACATTCCAGCTCTTATACTCAATACTTTGATTAATAAAGACCAATGTAT